>NC_091950.1:116607789-118076762 GCF_031021105.1 Erythrolamprus reginae
GAAGATTGGGTTTCCCCGCCGCCTCACTGCTGCTGCTTGTCCGCGCGCGTGCCGCCCGCCCCCCGCGCTGTTGCTGGGGCCGCTTCTCAGCTGAGAAGCGGCCCTGGGGTTTCCCCCCGCGCCGCGCGCGTGCCGCCCACCCCCCGCGCTGTTGCTGGGGCCGCTTCTCAGCTGAGAAGCGGCCCTGGGGTTTCCCCCGCGCGCGCGCGTGCCGCCCACCCCCCCGCGCTGTTGCTGGGGCCGCTTCTCAGCTGAGAAGCGGCCCTGGGGTTTCCCCCGCGCGCGCGCGTGCCGCCCACCCCCCGCGCTGTTGCTGGGGCCGCTTCTCAGCTGAGAAGCGGCCCTGGGGTTTCCCCCGCGCGCTGGCGCGTGCCGCCCACCCCCCGCGCTGTTGCTGGGGCCGCTTCTCAGCTGAGAAGCGGCCCTGGGGTTTCCCCGCGCGTGTGCCGCCCACCCGCCCACGCCGTTGCTCGCGCCTTACCGGGGCAAGAGGGGGAAGACCCAGGGAAGCCTCTGCCCGGCGGGGAAACTCCACCATCTACGCATGCGTGGAAGGGCACGCATGCGCAGATGGTGGAGTTTACTTCCGGGTTGAAAACTCGCGATATAGCGTTTAGCGAACATCGAGATCGCGAAACTCGAGGGATCACTGTAATTTGTAGAGTTAAGTTATTTGTGTTATAAATATGAAAATGAATTCAAATTCTTGAAGAGCTTGTTTTGTGCTTTAGAAATTGACAAAACCTATTCTCAAGTCATCACTGATACTGTTGTAAAGAAGGAAGCTTCCCAAATTACTGAAATGGCAGATGCTCAGGTGAAAACCTGCACAACACACTTTGAAATGGAGAGTGTTCTTACAGAGCAGTTAGCAAAACCTCAACCATTGGTTGCAATAGAGGGATATACTGAAGATGACCACGGACACAGTGATGGCGAAGGCGTATACAGAGAACGTGATGAATTTGTAGTGAAGATTGAAGACATAGAACCACTAAAGGTAAACTATTTTAATTGGAATAATCTGCTTTTTATTTTATTAATCTTATTTATTGTTAAATGTCAGAATGTGTGTAGGTCTATCCTTGTATTGTTTGTTTGTTTATTTATTATTTGTTTATTTATTTGTTTATTTATTTGTTTATTTATTTGTTTATTTATTTATTTATTTATTTGTTTGTTTGTTTGTTTATTTATTTGTTTATTTATTGGATTTGTATGCCGCCCCTCTCCGTGGACTCGGGGTGGCTAACAACAGTGACAAAAAACAGAATGTAAAAATCCAATACTACAACAGCTAAAAACCCTTGTTATAAAACCAATCATACATACAAACATACCATGCATAAATTATAAAGGCCTAGGGAGAAAGATTATCTTAATTCCCCCATGCCTGACGGCAGAGGTGGGTTTTGAGGAGCTTACAAAAGGCAAGGAGGTTGGGGGCTATTCTAATCTCTGGGGGGAGTTGGTTCCAGAGGGTCGGGGCCACCACAGAGAAGGCTCTTCCCCTGGGCCCTGCCAACCAACATTGTTTAGTTGACGGGACCCAGAGAAGGCCCACTCTGTGGGACCTAACTGGTCGCTGGGATTCGTGTGGCAGAAGGCGGTCCCTGAGATAATCTGGCCCGGAGCCATGAAGGGCTTTATAGGTCATAACCAACACTTTGAATTGTGACCGGAAATTAATCGGCAACCAATGCAGACTGCGGAGTGTTGGTGTGACATGGGCATATTTAGGAAAGCCCATGATTGCTCTCGCAGCTGCATTCTGCACGATCTGAAGTTTCTGAACACTTTTCAAAGGTAGCCCCATGTAGAGAGCATTACAGTAGTCGAGCCTCGAGGTGATGAGGGCATGAGTGACTGTGAGCAGTGACTCCCGGTCCAAATAGGGCCGCAACTGGTGCACCAGGCGAACCTGGGCAAACGCCTCCCTCGCCACAGCTGAAAGATGTTTCTCTAATGTGAGCTGTGGATCGAGAAGGACACCCAAGTTGCGGACTTGGGTGTCCTTCTCGATCCACAGCTCACATTAGAGAAACATCTTTCAGCTGTGGCGAGGGAGGCGTTTGCCCAGGTTCGCCTGGTGCACCAGTTGCGGGTGAGGTATCATCCATATGCAGATGATACCCAGCTTTACATCTCCACCCCTTGTCCAGTCAGTGAAGCAGTGGAAGTGATGTGCTGGTGCCTGGAGGCTGTTGGGGTTTGGATGGGTGTCAACAGACTCAAACTCAACCCTGATAAGACGGAGTGGCTGTGGGTTTTGCCTCCCAAGGACAATTCCACCTGTCCATCCATTACCCTGGGGGGGGGAGTTATTTACCCCCTCAGAGAGGGTAATGGATGGACAGGTGGAATTGTCCTTGGGAGGCAAAACCCACAGCCACTCCGTCTTATCAGGGTTGAGTTTGAGTCTGTTGACACCCATCCAAACCCCAACAGCCTCCAGGCACCAGCACATCACTTCCACTGCTTCACTGACTGGACAAGGGGTGGAGATGTAAAGCTGGGTATCATCTGCATATGGATGATACCTCACCCCAGGCCCTTGGATGATCTCACCCAGCGGTTTCATGTAGATATTAAATAGTAGGGGGAGAGGACCGACCCCTGAGGCACCCCACAAGGGAGTAACCTCGAGGTCGACCTCTGACCCCCCACTAACACCGACTGCGACTGACCAGAGAGGTAGGAGGAGAACCACTGAAGAACAGTGCCTCCCACTCCCAACCCCTCCAGCCAGCGCAGAAGGATACCATGGTCGATGGTATCAAAAGCTGCTGAGAGGTCAAGAAGCACCAGGACAGAGGATAAACCCCTGTCCCGGGCCCGCCAGAGATCATCCATCAGAGCGACCAAAGCAGTTTCCATGCTGTAGCCGGGCCTGAATCCTGACTGCTGAGGACCTAGATTAGTCCAGGAGCAAGTATAGACAATAGTGGTTTATAGCAAATAATAATTTTCATCTACACTAAGTATACTATACATACACATGTTACAAGCAGTATCTAAACAAACAACAATTACAACAGGGAAGAAATTCGACAAACACAACGAACACGCCAGCATTATTACACAGGCTCTTAAAGTCCTGGGAGAGGGGTGGCATATCAATCAATCAAATAAATAAATAAATGGATAACAACCAAAGATCATGCTGACTCATTCCTCTTATTGCACAAGCTGGTCAGCTCTTATATTATCACCTTGACATTAAAATACAGTGGTACCTCTACTTACAAACTTAATTCATTGCATGACCAGGTTCTTAAGTAGAAAAGTTTGTAAGAAGCTATTTTTCCCATAGGAACCAATGTAAAAGCAAATAATGTGTGCGATTGGGGAAACCCTGTTTTCTCCCAGGAGATTCCTAGAGAGGCCCCACGGAGGCTTCTCCCTGTCTTTTCCAGTTACAGTTTTGGAGGCTTGGGTTTGTAAGTGGGAAATGGTTCTTGAGAAGAGTCAAAAAATCTTGAACACCTTGTTCTTATCTAGAAAAGTTTATAAGTAGAGGCGTTCTTAGGTAGAGGTACCACTATACCATTAAAATTTCCATTACAATTTGAAAGAAATAAATGAAAGTTATGCTAATTATTTTCATGATTTGTGGAATAATGAACTGGGGTGTTCTTTTCTTGCAAATCAGTGGCAGACAGGTTTAAAATTAAAACTATTTTTTCTCTTAAACAAAAAACTTCAAGGAATATTTAAATTTGATTCCAATTGCCTTGCTATGCAATTCAAGAGTTGGAATGTTAAGTTTGATAGTTTGAGCATGTGCTGCAAAGATGAATTTAGTCTGAAATTCAGAGAATTATTGATTATAGATTTAATATACCATATTTTTCAGAGTATAAGACGCAGCTTAGTTTTGGGGGAGGAAAGCAAGGGGGGGGTTTCTGCCTCTGCTTCACAGTAAACAGTACAGATTATAAACACCGTTTGCTGTCTATTTTTGTACATGTGTGCCTGACCCATAGAAATTGGAGAAATGTACATTATGGCAGTATATGAATGCCAGAAAGTTTTCTTAAATGTAGTCACACTAATTAAATAGATCTCTGAGTTAAACCTTGACTACTGAGTCAAGGTTTAACTCAGCTGCCTTATCTTAATACTAGAGCAGGACATTGTTACATTTTAGACTGTACTTGTACAGATCGTTTTAAAATTGGTGTGGCTTTCTGGAAGTAGAGTTATTATCTGCTATTTAAAAGAAGATACAATACCACTCGGCCTCTTCAGGTCAAGCATTTATTTTAAAAAGCTTCTTCATTTTGTTGTTTAGAACAATAATAAATTGCTAGGAGGCAGAGGCCAAAGGGGGGGGTGGCTGGGTGGGGCTACATTCAATGTATAAGACGCAGCCAAGTTTTCACCCTCTTTTGTAAAAAGGTGTGTCTTATACTCAAAAAAATGTGGCAGTTACTACTTGACAAAGATATGTATTCTCTTTCTGGATATCCCAAATTCTTGAAATTGAGATTGTACTGTATTCATAGGGTACCTAAAGGAATTATTAAGTATCAAAAAAATACATCTAAACCTCTTTTGCAGCAGTAGATTGCCACAACTGTTTTTAATCAATGTTTGAGTGAGCTCTTTGTGTTGAATTGCTTCATATTGCTGCTGCATTCCCAATAGATGGGGGAAAACCTTGGAAGACCAAAAACACCTTCAGAATACACAATAGTTGGTAGCTGAAAAATATAACTAAGTTTGTGTGGCAATGGGGGGGAAAAGAAGAGTTAATTATAAATTAATGTGCAAAGAAACAAGATGAATTGGGACTTCCTGATTTAAAATTATAGTTTATATCTGCCACTTAATTGGCTTGAAAGTATAGGTTTTGCTCAGAAATAAGAGAATTTTATAATCAGAAGGAGACAATCTGAGGTTTGGATTGTATGTTTTTAATGTTTTTTAACATAGTGAAGTTTAAAAGTTAATGTAAATTTTAAGGATTATTAATACCCTGTTCAGAATATGGAACAAACATAAGCCCAGACTGTCCTTGAAAAAGCCTTTAACACTCTCAGGACAAGAACATTTTACAGGAAATAAACAGGTAAAGAAAAATGTTGAACTTATTGACAATTGTTACAATAGGAACATGGAGGATATAGAATGAAATCAAAACAGCAATTAAGTGCAGAGGGATTTATTTTCAGTAGTTTCCATATGCAAAATTAAGAAAAAGATTTAAGCGGTCAACAGAGCATTTGGAATTGAGCAGCAAAAGATAGAATTTCAAATTGAACTACAGTGATCCCCCGGTTATTGCGTCCCCGACCATTGCGAACAGGGTAATTCGCGATTTTTCAACCCGGAAGTCAAAACACCATCTGCGCATGCGTGCCCTTTTTTTCTATGGGCATGCATGCGTAGATGGTGCCCGGCAGATCAGCTGCTGGGCGGCTTCCCTGGGTCTTCCCCCTCTTGCTGGCAGGAGGGCGAGCAGCGGGCATCAGCAAGGAGTTTCCCCACCGCCCACGCAAACTCTTCGCTGCCGCCCGCCCTTCGCCCGCCCACACCGTTCATTCTCGCCGCTTTGGAGCTGAGTCCTGAAGCGAATTCGCTTCAGGACTCAGCTCGAAAGCGGCCAGAGCGAGCGCGGACAAGCCGTTCGCTGGCGCTAGCTCTCGCCTGCCTGCCCGCTAGCGAGGAGCCGCCTGCCTGCCCGCTAGCGAGGAGCCGAAGATTGGGGGCGGCGCGGCTGTTTTAAAACGTCGCCACCGGCATGGGGGACTTGCCAGCACCCCCCGGACCCCCAACCCGGGTTTGGGGGGCTGCTAGGAAGCCCCCCATGCCGGCGGGGACATTTTAAAACACCCGCGCGACTTTCCAATGAGTCCCGAAGACAAACGCGTTGTCTTCGGGACTCATTGGAAAGTCGCGCGGGTGTTTTAAAACGTCCCCGCCGACATGGGGGGCTTGCTAGCACACCCCCGAACCCCCAACCCAGGTTTGGGGGTGTGCTAGCGAGCCCCCCATGTCGGCGGGGACGTTTTAAAACACCCGCGCGACTTTCCAATGAGTCCCGAAGACAAACGCGTTGTCTTCGGGACTCATTGGAAAGTCGCGCGGGTGTTTTAAAACGTCCCCGCTGACATGGGGGGCTCGCTGGCACACCCCCGAACCCCCAACCCGGGTTTGGGGGTGTGCTAGCGAGCCCCCCATGTCGGCGGGGACGTTTTAAAACACCCGCGCGACTTTCCAATGAGTCCCGAAGACAAACGCGTTGTCTTCGGGACTCATTGGAAAGTCGCGCGGGTGTTTTAAAACGTCCCCGCCGACATGGGGGGCTCGCTAGCACACCCCCGAACCCCCAACCCGGGTTTGGAGGTGTGCTAGCGAGCCCCCCATGTCGGCTCCTTCGGCTCCTCGCTAGCGCTGCGGAAGTAAAAACACCATCTGCACATGCGCAGATGGTGTTTTTACTTCCGCAGCGCTACTTCGCGAAAACCCGCTCGTTGCGGGGGGTCCTGGAACGGAACCCTCGCAACGAGTGGGGGGTCACTGTATATATAAATAGTGAACATGTATATATAAATAGTGAACATGTAATAAGTAAAATTTATACACTTATTAAAATTTGAAATGGAAAAAGTTCAAGTAGAAGACTATGGAAGGTTGGACACACCATATGGATGGGTTAGTGGGATAATATGGGATTGAAACGTACACTGTTTTCTAATTTAAAACAGATTTTTATAAAATGATGAACCATTGATATATGTCTCCAGAAAAAATGGTCTAGAATGTATATAAGTACTTAAAAAGCTAACAGAATTTTCATTTTGGTCCCTGTAGATGGCTTTAAAAAAGGGAGTGGAGCCTCCAGCCATTTGGAAAGTTCAAAAGGCTTTGCTGCAAAAATTTGTACCTGAAGTACGAGATGGACAAAGAGAATTTGCAGCTACTAATAGTGTAAGTACAATCATTCAGATTTAACTGTACAGTGGTACCTCGAGATACGAGTTTAATTCGTTCCGGACCTGGGCTCTTAAGTCGAGCAGCTCTTATCTCGAACGACTTTTCCCCATAGGAATTAATGTAAATAATTTTAATTGGTTCCAGCCCTCAAAAAACTCACAAAGTTAGTCTAAATTATGCAGAAAGACATGTTTTTAATGAAGAAATGTACATGTACATATAAATGAATAATGAAGTTTTTTTCACTTAACTTGTAAACTTTCTTAAACTTTTAAATTTACATATGTTCAACTTCTCTGCCACCCAATCCTGTAGGACAGAGGTCCCCAACCCTTTTTGCACCAGGGACCGGCTTTAAGCGATCAAGAGAGGAATGGGTGAATGAATGGACGGAGGGTGGGAAGGAAGGAAGGAAAGAGGGAAGGGACAGGAACAGAGGAAGGAAGCAAGGAAACTTATGAAAGGGGAGAGTAAGAGAGGAATGAGTGAAGGGAGGGAGGGAGGGAAGAAGGTGGGAAGGAGAAAGAAAAGAAGAAATAGAGGAAGGGAAGGTAAAAGAGAGAAAGAAAAAGAGCAAGAAAGAAAGCTGCAAGCACCCCCCCGAGCCCCCCAGGCCGGCTGCAACCTTTTAAAACACGCGCGCCGCTTCGCAGCTGTCTCCTGAAGCCGAACGCGGAAGTTAGCGTTTGGCTTCAGGAGACAGCTCCTTGGCGCTTGTATCTCGAATTTGGGCTTGTAAGTAGAACAAAAATATCTCTCCCCTCCCAGCTCTTATCTCGAGTTGCTCTTAAGTAGAGCAGCTCTTATGTCGGGGTTCCACTGTATTAACTGGTGACATAGTTATACTGTACATGATACCAGTGCAGTGGTTAGACTGTACATGATACCAGTGGCTGGAAACCAAGATACAGTGAATTCTAATCCTTATTAGTAGCTGGCCTACCTTGGAGCAGTCTCTCTCTATCTCTTTCTTTCTCTCTCCCCTTTCCCCTCCTCTCTCTCTTCTTTTCTCCCCCCTCCCCTTACCCACTCAACCCAAACTACTTCACAGGATTGTTATGCGGAAAATAAGAGGAGGAAGGTGTATTAGGTATGTGTACCACCTTGAGTTACTTATAAAGTAATAAATACAGGATTTTTAAAAAGAAACAAACAAATAATGGAACCATAAAACCATGAGTTGTAGTCCTGATTTAAGCATAAAGTCAGTTGAGTGACCTTTGGCCAGTCACACTCTGTAAATTCTAGGTTAATAATAATAATAATAATAATAATAATAATAATAATAATAATAATAATAATAATAATAATAATAATAATGTATTAGATTTGTATGCCGCCCCTCTCTGAAGACTCGGGGTGTCTCACAATAACAGCAATGTAGCAAGTCTGATACATTAAAAGAAATCTAAAACCCATTATTTAAAAACCATATAACACACTCATATCATACATAAATAATATAACCCAGGGGCTCAGCTTCCCCATGCCTCACGACATAGGTGTGTCTTTAATAGCTTATGAAAGGCGAAGGTGGGGGCAGTTCTAATCTCCCAGGGGGAGTTGGTTCCAGAAGGCCAGGGCCGCCACAGAGAAGGCTCTTCCCCTGGGGCCCGCCAGATGGCATGTTTTTTTTGATGGGACCCGGAGAAGGCCAACTCTGTGGGACCTAATTGGTCGCTGGGATTCGTGCGGCAGAAGGCGGTTCCGAAGGTATACTGGTCTGATGCCATGAAGGGCTTTATAGGTCATTACCAACACTTGAATTGTGACCAGAAACTAATCAGCAACCAGTGCAGGCCGTGGAGTGTTGACGAAATATGGGCAAATCTAGGAAGCCCCATGATAGCTCTAGCGGCCGCATCCTGCACAATCTGAAGTTTCCGAACACTTTTCAAAGGTAGTCCCATGTAGAGAGCGTCGCAGTAGTCGAGCCTCAAGGTGATGAGGGCGTGAGTGACTGTGAGCAGTGACTCCCTGTCCAAATAGGGCCACAACTGGTGCACCAGGCGAATCTGGGCAAACTCCCTCCTCACCACAGCTGAAAGATGGTGCTCTAATAGAACAATGGCAAACCACTTCTGGTGGAAGCGGGGGAAACCTTGCCAAGGATTTGTTCTATAGAGTCTGATAATCAGACATGATTGAATAGAAGGAAAAAACCAAGTCTATTTTGGTATAACTTTTAATGCCCTTATTTTTTTAATGGTCTGCCCAGAGCTATATACTTTGGATGGATGGATGGATGGATGGATTCAATCAGTCAGTCAATTTTTTTATTGGCCAAGTGTGATTGGACACACAAGGAATTGGTCTTGCTGCACATGTTCTCAGTGTACATAAAAGAAAAGATACGTTCATCAAGAATCATAAGCTACAACACTTAATGATAGTGCGGGTACAAATAAATGGAATGAATTAATGAATTAAACTTTTCATTATAATTGGGCAGGGTTTATTGAAAATAGAAACATTGTTTTGAAGTAACAACAAAATTCCTGCAGAAGTTATCACTAAGAAGTACGCTTTTAACATGATAGAAACAAGAAATCTTAACTGCACTGGACTATAATCATTGGGCTTATGGAGGTCTTCAGATGATGCTTTATGCCCTCTTTTATACCCCATACTTTAAAAATCAGATGACCGAATCGCTTCATTTTTCCTCCATTAATTGTTTCATTAGCCAGTAGAGGTTGTGTGCAGGAGTTAAGTGCAAAAATCCTTTCAGGGGCTTCTGGCTAAACTCTCAGCAAAGAGTTTAAGAAGTCACAAAGTATATCTCATAGACATTACCTTTTTATCTCATCAAGGAGCATGCCAACTAGCTGGCACACAGCTAATCATTAATAAAATTTAAATTGATTAGGGGTTATATTCCAGATCTACATTTTATGTTTTCTTAATTTCTTACAAGATTATAAACTACTTACAAGGCAAGCATAACACATGTCTCTTTTTCCTTTTAGTATCTTGGATATTTTGGAGATGCAAAATTGAAGTATAAACGAGTTTATGTGAAGTTCATAGAAAATGCAAACAAAAGAGAGTATGTCAGAATATGTTCGAAGAAGCCAAAAAATTCAGTTGTACAGTCTGCGAGGTATTTTCTTGCAATCTATTTTCTCTGATCCTTAGTGTATCTTTTAGTTGTATTTAGTGTGTGTGTGTGTGGGGGGGGGGGTTATTATTAGCTTTAAATTTGTTAAAGGCACATATTGTTTGTAAATTTACTATCTAAAATAATTGTTGGTATTTTATGCTCTGGAATAGTTTCAGATAGAAACCTACCTTCATTTATAAAGAGTTGTTAAAGGCTATAAACCTGAGAGGAGCTGGAAATTTTTGCTTCTAGTTTTCACTCAACCAGTTTCATACTGTATGTGGTTTCAGGAATCAAAGTTTAATCAAATGTGAAAGTAAAAGTTTTTACTTAATTTGCTTGCAAAGGATAGAGAAAGTAAACATAACAATGCTCAAACTTAACTCATGAATTAAACATTTTTTTCCAACCTGCTTCTCAAGAGGTGTTGAAACTACAGTCGAGAAGCAATTGACTATATTTAAAAAAAAACTTTCTGAGAACTATAGTCCCAACATAGGTAAAATCAGGTTTGTAAATGATACTTTTTAAGAGAATCGTCATTGTGGTCAAATCAATTATATTCTGTCCTTGAATCAATACTATTTTCAGGTATATATGTTTTCTAGACAATACAATACTCTCCAGACCACTGTTTCCCAACCTTGGCAACTTGAAGATATTTGGACTTCAACTCCCAGAATTCCCCAGCCAGCGAATGCTGGCTGGGGAATTCTGGGAGTTGAAGTCCAAATATCTTCAAGTTGCCGAGGTTGGGAAACACTGCTCCAGACCAATATTTTTAGGGATTTCTTTCTATTCTCTTTTAAATAAAAACATAGAAACATAGAAGATTGATAGCAGAAAAAGACCTCATTGTCCATCTAGTCTGCCCTTATACTATTTCTTGTATTTTGTTTACTGTAATTTTTGTTTGCTGTAAGACTTTCCTTAAAGGCTTACAGTAACACTGTCTAGACCTTCTTATTAGATGTTTAAACAATTGTCATAATGTACAAATGAGTGAAGTGTGGAAATCTATAAGAGAACTAACTCAAGAAGCAAACTAATCAGCTAAGTTGTATCAATTTGATTTAGAAACGCTAAGTTTGTAACAGTTCCTTTGAATTATTCCAATATATAGAAATGCTCACTGTAAGCCAAGCACGAGTATCACTAAAGTTCCTGATCCCCCAGTGCCAAAAACTGTTACAACAAAAGTTACTTCAGTGAAACCCAAAGCAAAACAGCCAAAGACAAAGGCTGAACCACCACCAAAAAAACGCAAAACGTGGAAAGAAGAATCACCCTCTATGCCTCAGCCACAGAGTGGGGCAGAAGGTAAGTGTCCCTATTACAGAACAAATTATGAAGATCTGGAATTTTGTAGCATTTCCATTGTTGTATTGTCACATTTATTAGTCACATTATATAAGGAGGTTCATTTTTAATCAATTTTAATTTTACACAATCAATATAATATGAAGAACCCTAATGTATATATGGCATTTGTGTCTTTTTTCTACATATAGGGGGGGGGGGGCTCCCTACCACGTTCCCAGTGTCAGTAGCTCCAGCATCTCTAGTTAGTTCTTTGTTATTCCCAGTGACTGCAAAAGATATGTTATATGGACAAATAACAAAACATTTGTTATTCCCAGTGACGTCAAAAAACCAGCCCAATAGCATGGAGCACCTACTGTATTTCTCAGAGTATAAGATGCATCTTTTTCCTCCCTAAAAGAGGCTGAAAATTTGGGTGCATCTTATACTCTGAATGTAGCTTTTTTTTTAAAAGCTTTTTTTTCCAGCCTTAACGATCTATCGATCTTCCCGCCTCTTACTTTGCAGGTTGTTTCATTGTTACTCTCTGCAAAGAATGTTTTCCAAACCCTGCTTTTGTAGGGTTTGTTTCATTGCTCTACTTGTTCCGAATATTTGTTTCCAGCCCTAACCAGGTGCTAACAATGTTCCCAGCTCTTACTGGCTTGCAAGTTCTTTCATTGTTACTCTCTCCAAATAAGTTTTTTTAAAGCCTTAACCAGGGATAAAATAATGTGCTGAAGCTGACCAGACTAAGGACGCTAGCCAGATGAATATCTGGTAAGCAGAGTCTTTTCCCTATTTTCTTCCTCAAAAACTAAGGTGCATCTTATTCTCCAAATATATACATGTATGCTTGTTGCTGTAGATGTAGCAGGAAGTGTCCTCTGATGTCATATTCAGTACAGAGTCTGAAGGCTATATTAATTGCAGGGCTGTGGAAACATTGTTGGTCTTTTTCAATATTTAATAAATGTTTGCAAGAGCATCTGTGCACAGGAAACCAGACAAATTCCTAATTAAGACACTAAAATGTCTTCAATGTAATCTAAAATATAATAAAATGTACGAGATAAAATAATTTTATTAACAAAATATATAACCAGTGGCCATGATGTTATCCAGAAGAACTATAAAATATCAGTGTGAATATTAATATCACAGCTCAGTCATAATTAGAGGAAGAATGAATTCCCCTGCAGAGTCACTAAAGCAATAATCAAAACCATGAAAAAATTACTATTGAGCAATATATTTATATATTTGATATTCTAGACACTGAACCACCAGCACCTATTGTTGCCCGCTTTCTGAACACCAGAGCTATGAAGGAAACATTTAGGAATTACATGGAACTGCTTGTCAGCCTTGCCTTGGATCCAGATACTATGCAGGCATTGGAGAAGAGTAATGGTACAGTTCATTAAATCTCTTACTTGATTGTTTTTAATTGTTTATCAAATGTTTAGAAAAATGTTCTCTTGGTCAGGGCCTATATTATAGGTACAGTGGTACCTCGGTATTCGACCATAATCTGTTCCAAAAGTGTGGTCGAGAACCGATTTGGTCAAGTACCGAATTAATTTATCCCATAGGAAATAATGGAAATGGGTTTAATTGGTTTCCAGCCCCTATTTCCTTTATTTCCTATGGGATAAAGATCTGAGGAAGGGTGGGGGCAGCTGCAATACCGGCAGTTTCGGGGGCTCCTTCTTCCCTTTAAGCAGCTACACCAACTTTCTCCTTCTCGGCGAGGGTGGCTTTCCTTCGAGCAGCAGCAGCGCCGGGAACGTCAGCAGCTTCCCTTTCTCGTGTGACGTTCCCGGCGCTGCTGCTGCTTGAAGGAAAGCCGCCCTCGCTGAGAAGGAGAAAGTTGGTGTAGCTGCTTAAAGGGAAGAAGGAGCCCCCGAAACTGCCGGTATTGCAGCTGCCTCCACCCTTCCTACACCTTTCCGCTCCAAGCTGTAGGCAGTTTTGGGGCGGAAAGGTGTAGGAAGGGTGGAGGCAGCTGCAATACCGGCAGTTTCGGGGGCTCCTTCTTCCCTTTAAGCAGCTACACCAACTTTCTCCTTCTCAGCAAGGGTGGCTTTCCTTCAAGCAGCAGCAGCGCCGGGAACGTCAACAGCTTCCCTTTCTCGTGTGACGTTCCCGGCGCTGCTGCTGCTTGAAGGAAAGCCGCCCTCGCTGAGAAGGAGAAAGTTGTTGTAGTTGCTTAAAGGGAAGAAGGAGCCCACGAAACTGCCTACAGCTTGGAGCGGAAAGGTGTAGGAAGGGTGGAGGCAGCTGCAATACCGGCAGTTTCGGGGGCTCCTTCTTCCCTTTAAGCAGCTACACCAACTTTCTCCTTCTCGGCGAGGGTGGCTTTCCTTCGAGCAGCAGCAGCGCCGGGAACGTCAGCAGCTTCCCTTTCTCGTGTGACGTTCCCGGCGCTGCTGCTGCTTGAAGGAAAGCCGCCCTCGCTGAGAAGGAGAAAGTTGGTGTAGCTGCTTAAAGGGAAGAAGGAGCCCCCGAAACTGCCTACAGCTTGGAGCGGAAAGGTGTAGGAAGGGTGGAGGCAGCTGCAATACCGGCAGTTTCAGGGGCTCCTTCTTCCCTTTAAGCAGCTACACCAACTTTCTCCTTCTCAGCGAGGGCGGCTTTCCTTCAAGCAGCAGCAGCAGCGCCGGGAACGTCACATGAGAAAGGGAAGCTGCTGACGTTCCCGGCGCTGCTGAGTGCCCTCCACAAAAGACTGGGAAACACAACTTTTTAGGAGTCGCGCATTCTGGGTCCCCCCACGAGGGAGGGGGGAAGCGAGGGACGGACGTTTTGTTTGCTTCTGACTGACCAGCTACGAAGGAAAACATTCTACTCCCTCCCTCCCGAAACCCGCCAGCCCAACTGGGACCAAGTTATCTTGTGAAGCGGGCGGCGAGGGAACCCCGTCGTGTTGGGGATCCTGGAAGTGGACTTGGCGGAGGCTCCCCACGCCGGGGACGGCGCCCCAGAGACGGTTGGTGGTGCCCCTCAGCAGGCGGCCGCTCTTGTCCGTGAAGGTGGTGAGGTACTCCATGAGGAGCTGCCGGGATTACATTTCGGATAATGAACAAAAAATTTTCTCTGGCTGTTCGGTATCTGAATTTTTGTTCAGATACCGAAGCAAATTTTTGTCGAAAATTTTGTTCGATATCCGAAATGTACGAGAAAGGAAGCGTTCAAGTACCGAGGTACCACTGTATAATGAATGGAACTTCTGATGCTCAACTTTTCAAGTGTTTTCCAATCTTGACAGCATTGAGATTTATGATCCTATGGCTAGAGATTCTGGTACTGAAGGCCATGCACACAGATTAGGAAGTTGCCAGAGTTGGAAAACACATCTCCAGATAATAGTGGCGGGTAGGCTAATAAGGTCCCCACTGTTTCTGCTCTCCCTGCCACGGTTGTCCCTTCTGCCATACTTTCTGAAGAGATTGCTTTTCTTGGTAACAGACGATAATTTAAATCCTAGCCAACAATCTGCAGTTGTTTGAAAATGGACCCACTTTGAGTGCATAATGCTCAAAGATCTTAGTCTGCTGATAAGAAAACAACGGTTGAAACATTACTTTGAAATACAAAGATGTAAGATACAGAACAGCATAAAAAAGCAGTATTTAAAATATTAAACTACCATTTCAGTTCTCAATACAAAGCCCTGCTTAACTCTAAAACTCTTAGTCAAATTAAGCCAAATCAATTCCTGTTACTCTTAACACAGATTAAAATTTGCAGGCGTATGTATTTTCATTCAAAATCATGAGCAGTACGCATTCAAAAGTCAGGAAATTGGATTTTAATACAACTATTCAGCAGGTGAGAATAGGAAAAATATATGTACGGCACTATATTAACATTTTTCATAAGACTAACTAATAAGATGAAGTCATTAGAATGTATTTGTTCTATATCAAGCTGTTTCCTGAAAATATTGTTGGGAAGCGGCATATTTGGCTTGTTGAGTGCTTTAGATTCATTATGGTTTCATAAACAAATGGTTGCTGTTAAGATTTCCTTCACAGTTCTCATTTGGGTACTCCTTTAAGGCAGGGGTAATTTTCGTAAGGGGTCACAAGAGAAATAGGGACTGTTGTGGAGGGCCAAAGCAATAAAGCTGTGAAGAAGCAAAGGCACACATTCGTGCGCGCACGCGCATGTGCACACACATAAACATACACACAGGAAAAAAATAGCAATCACCTACAAAATAGATGCAATGTGGTTATATTGTGGGCATAGTTTGCACCTATTTACATTTGATTTCTAATTTCTGATTGGTCTCACATGGGTTGGGCAGGGACAGCTAAAGGCCCTGGGGACTATAAAATGCCCAGGTCTGTTTTAAAGTTTTTGAAAGTAATTGTTAGGGATTTAGGGCAAAGTTCATTAGTAGAAAATAATCTATTAGGGAGGTTTTGCTTTCATTTTCTGTGTTAATCATTTACATTTGAGTTCCCAAGAGAATTTTGGCCAAACTAGCTGGTAACTCGGCTATTTGACAATGAAGCTGCAGCGGTTGTCAGAACCTAGCCAACCTGAAAATATCAGAATTGTGGGCTTCAGGTGCAAAGATGAAATAAAACAGCCACTTTTCATATTGTTGCTAATAATATCTTTATATGGTCACCTAGGAATAGATTCAACTTAAGGAAGGTGGCATACTTGATTATGTGTATAGTATTTATTGTCCTGCATTAATTGTTCCTTCTGGTTTCGTATTTTGTAAGTAGGTTGATTATAGATTAATAAATCTCCGAGTTTAAATTATCTCTGGTGACTGTGTTAACATGCCAGAGCAATTTTCCTGGCCAGGGTATGTAACTGCCTTACTGTCTTATAAGTTTCTGTTCTAAATCTGTTTGCTTGACCTCTGATCTAGTCAGCATCATGCAGTGGGCCATTGATGCAACATATCTTCACTGTTGCAGTAAAACAAATTTTGCAAAAAATCTATTCACACTGTATATTGAATTAAAATAACAGAACATTTTAAAAATATTCTGGCCCGAAATATGTATTTGGGACATAACTACAATTGTTTTCATGATTATTTGCTAATACATTGATTAAATAAACAAGCATTTATTAATTATTTTAACTTATTTGAATAATCATAGAGCCACAAGACATAACACATTCAGTAAAAGGCATCTAATGTGTCTCCATTTTTTAGATGAACTGCTTTTGCCTCATATGAGAAAAATTGATGGCATGTTGAATGACAATAGAAAAAGGCTGCTTTCCAAATTACATATAGAGCGACCATTCAAGGTACTGATAATTATATCTCATTCATAGTTTGCCACTGTTTCATTAATTCTTTTATAGAAATTAAAAATTAGTGGAGCAAAGCAAATAAACCTTTTTTAAAATTTATGTTCTTTATTTTTTCTGTTCTTTTCTTTCTTTTATATTTATTTTTCAGGTTTCCAACGTTTTATTAGTTTATCAAAATATAAAATACAGAAGTACAAAGAAAAATGAAAATAGCAACAGCACTTGGACTTACATATCACTTCATAGTGATTTACAGCCCTTTCTACACAGTTTAACGAATCATCTTATTTCCCCCTAATAATCTAGATTCTCATTTTATTGACCTTGGAAGGCAGAGTCAATCTTGAGCTAGTCAGGATCAAACTGACTGGCAGGTGGCAGAGTTAGCCTGCTGCATTCTAACCACTGCACTGCCAGTGGGAAAATAAGGGAAGAAAGAAAAGTGTAGGATAAAGGGGGGAAAGAAAAGAAAGGTACTGTACTATGTTCTGACTCCTTATTCTACTCCGGTGCAGTAGAATAAAGTAATAACATAAAACCTCAACTTTTTAGTTTTATATGATAATGTATACTAAGCATTTCTGTAACAATAAGCCTATCTATAGTAATTATCAAAACCCAAAATCAAAGTTTTATTTATTCTGTATTTCTAATTTGCTAGTTCCTTTGAAATGTATTTTCAAATAAATGCAACATAGGTCAGTAAGTAGAACAGAAATCTACAATTACGTTTGAAACACAGTTGCTTCCAGAAAATTTTCGGAAACTGGCTAACAGAATTTTTTTTGTGCAGATTAGTTTTTCTTTAGCTTTTATACTGTATTTATAATGGACAGTTGAGTCCATAAGAGAGATTAACCTTCTCTTCTAGTAGTGGTTTGATAGTTCCTACTGCTACCTACTATTTTCCAAGTGGAATCTCATATAACAACACACATTGGTGTGTTAAGAATTTTTATAACCAGTGTTTCCTTCATGACAATTAAAAATGCAAAAAATGCAATACGTAATGTCATTAGGGCAATCTCTTAGCCATGAAACATGGAAGTGTATGAGTAACATTCATTTCTACTTTCCTTTTGGGGACATATCACAAGGGAAAAACAATATCAAACTATTTAAACATTTAGAATGGAAAAATTCCAGAGCTGCCTGGATAATTATGAAACAGCTGTTTCAAAAAATAATTTCAAAAGAAAGTACAGACCACAAGATGGCACCGCTCTGTTTACAAATAGAGTAATTCAGCCAGTATCTCAGAAGAGAAGAAAGAATAATGGATGGACGGATGCATGGTCGGACGGACAGACAGATCACCCCCCACCCCCACTATATTTTAAATTACAAGAACAGTAGGAAGACAGTACAGGTGCAACTTGTGGCCACAATTGAGTCCAGTTGTTAAGTAGATTTTGCCCCATTTTATGACCTTTCTTGCCCCAGTTGTTAAGTGAATCAGTTAATAGCTAGTAACACAGTAGTTAAATTAATCTGGCTTCCCTATTGATTTTGCTGTCAGAAGATTGCAAAAGGTCATCCCATGATCCCAGAACACTACAGTCGTCATAAATACAAGTTGCCAAGTGTCTGAATTTTCATCATGTCACCATGGGGATGTTGCAACGGTCATGTGTGAAAAGTAGCCATGTCCCTTTTTTTCAGTGCTGTTGAAACGTTGAACAGTCACTAAACGAACTGTTGTAAGTCGAGGACTACCTGTATTATTTCTTCTTGCATATTCCGCGACATTAATATAATACCTGAGATTATACACTGGACGTCTGAACTAATCTGAGAAAATAAAAGAATAAGATTTGATTTATATGCACCACACAGAAAAAAGGAAGGGGGGGGGGAACAGGTTCCTGGTTAGACTGGTATTTGTAAGTAGTCTCCTTGACTTACAACAGTTTATTTAGTGATTGTTTAAAGTTACAACAGCACTGAAAAAATTGTCTTATGACTTTTTCACACAATCATTGCAACATCCCCATGGTCATGTGATCAAAATCCAGGTGCTTAGCAACTGACTCATATTTATGACGATTGCAGTGTCCCAGGGTGACCTATGAACACCCTTTGCAACCTAACAAGTAAAAGTCAATGGGGAAGCCAGATTCAATTAATAACTCTGTTACTAAATTAACTGCTGTGATGCACTTAACAACTGTGTCAGGAAAGGTCGTAAAATGGGACAAAATTCACTTAACAAATGTCTCACTTAGCCATAGTAAGTTAGGGCTCAATTGTGGTTGTAAGTCGAGAACTCCCTGTGATTCTACTGAAATAAGTAGAAATAAGAAGTTTCAAAAGCATGTATTCTTTGCTTCGTTTGCATGGATTTCTTCTAGTCTCAATAGAAATATTGGTAAACAGCTGTTTTTCTTTAGTCCTTCTGCATCATATCTGCTGCAGAGGTCTCCATAAGTTCTGCTCACTGTTTTTAAAATGACTCCAAAATCTCTTCAGTAGTTGAAAAGATTGGCGTAATCTGACTCTGGAGCATAAGACGTGCTTCATTTGTGGGTGTGGATTTTCTCTAAGCCTGTCTGGCATGTAGACTGGCCAGTTGTGAAAATCATACTGTTTTCAGCCTGCAAATTTACAGCATCCTTTTTTTTAAAAAAAACCACATTAATGAGGCATACTTTATAATTCTGTTTAATAGCTAATCTTCTGATTTTATAACTTCTTTTTAAGGCTGCTTTGGAATGTTTTCCTGAACTGACAGTAATAACTCGAGAGTCTAAAACAAAAATGGGAGTGAATGCAGTTTCTAGAATCAAGATGAATGGAAAAGCTTATAATAAGAAAACACTAAAAATTTCCAAAGCAACCACAAAATTAGCACAGGTATGTTTGTGTAATATTTGTTTCTGCCACATTTCTGATGGAATGTTGATCTCAAACTTTTCTTGATTATCTTGAGTGCATTTTAATCAGTAAATTAGGAACTAATACTTTTCCATTCTAAAATTTAAAAAATTAAATTACCAGACAACAAGTTTTAAAAACCTTGAATTTTCTTTGTTCTTTAGTTTTTTAAAGCGAGAGAAAGGTTTTTTTAAAGATAGCAGTTTCTTGTGATTGATGAAGAACAGTATATTGATGAAGATTCTTAGCTATCCAGGTAGAACTGTCTGGATGTTGACAATTCCAGACATGGGAACTGGACTTCTTGTTGGTTAGAAACATTTCACTGCTTATCCAAGTAGCTTCTTCAATCTGAACAAATTGGTTAGGAGGATATATGTCCTCTAGGGTAATATCATTTTACCCTAATCTGATTAGGTTTGTTAGGTAAGTAGGCAGAGTCATTGGGATGCAATGTTCCAACTCCTAAATCCCTGAGTGAGTCCTTAGGTGTGCCCTCCCTGATGAACTTGTGGTCTTAATCTTCTTGAGGACTGATGAAAAAGCAGCATAAAAAGTGGGGGACAGGTTGTGTCTGAAACCTCCACCTCTCTTGAGGTGGGGTTTAATATAAATGGATTCCTTCACTCCTCTCTCAAACCAGCTATTGGGGATTTAGGGGTTGGGAGATTTGTATCCCAACAACTCTGCCTACTCACCTAAAAATCTTATTTAGATTAGGTGAAAATAAAACCCCTCCAGGATATATATATATGGGGTCTCCCTAACCAACTTGCTCAGACTGAAGAAGCTACTTGGATAAGCAATTAAATATTTCAAACCAACAAGAAAAAGAAGTCCAGTTGCCATGACTCAGCTTCCAGATACCCAGGAGGATGGGCCAGTGTCCCTAATAAGTAAACAAGACTAGAATTCCTTTGTAAAGGTCCTCAGATGTTCTAAACACACCTTAGACCAGGGAATTTATGATTTTTTAAAAAATATATATAGTATTTAGTGCAATATAAAAAAGTTCAAATAATTTTTCTACGGACCACCAAAGTTTTCTCACGTTCAAAGGTTTTCATAACTAGAGATGTTAGAGCAATTGGTCTGTAGTCATTCAGTTCCTTGATGGAAGGCTTCTTCGGCACTGGGGTGATAGTAGAGCGTTTGAAGCAGGAAGGAACATAGCACAACTCTAGTGATTCGTTGAAGATTTGGGTGAAGATGGGGGCCAATTGGTCAGCACAGGCTTTTAAGCAAGAAGGAGTTATCTTGTCTGGGCCTGGTGCTTTTCCAGGCTTCTGTCTGTGAAATAGAGCTTGCACTTCCTTTTCTGTGATCACTAGGGGTTGTAAACCCAATGGGCTGGGTTCAGTTGTAGAAGATTTGGCTGCTGTTGGTATGTCTGGGATGGAGGTTGTGGAGATAGGTGGTTGTAGTTTCTTTTCAAACCTGCTGTAGAACACATTCAGGTCATCTGCCAGTTGCTGTTTTCCTTCAGCTTGGGAAGGTGGTTTGCTGTAATTGGTGATGTTTTGGAGAATAATAATTAAATAATTATTAATATCAAGAAACGTAACTTTATATAGTTAATGGGGTGGTTAATAAATATTTGTTTCTGCAGGAATTTACCATAGATCCAGAAAAAATATCTTTGTGTTCTTTGTATCATTCACTCCATCATTACAAATACCACATGTTTCTCAGATGCAAAGTAGAGGTGAGTCTTTTTCTAGTTTATGATATTATTCATTCTATTCATTAATGCAACAGAATCTAAACTCAATTAAAAATCAGATGAAGATACACTATTTTCACAAGATATTGATTAGTTTTGTATTTCATGAATCAAGCTTTACAGACTGCAAAAAGAGAGCTAGTTTGGTGTTGTAGTTATGGCATCAAGCTACAAATCATGAAACTCTTGAGTTTTAGTTTTACATTAGGTACAAATGATTGGGCACTTTGGTTCAATCACTAACTCTCAGCCCTAGAAAGTTGCCAATGTCAAACCATTTCTGACATCACCCAAGAAAACTGCTAGGACAAGTCCAGGCAGTTGACAGGAATCAAATATTGATTCAAAAAAAACACCACACACACATTATGTCATGGTAACACGAGATACATAATGCTTATTAAACCTTAATGAAGGTAGATCTCTGAGGCAAGGTAGATTAACAGAACTGAAAGACATTACTTACGGTTTTATTGATTCCTATGTGTTTATTACCTTAAACAATTCTGGATAGTGTGTAAATCTAAACTGGAATGGAAATTTAGCACCAGAGAAAAGAGTATATTTTTAAATATCTGTTGACACTTCAAAAGTTTACAGCTGGGGATAATGAGAGTTGTGATGTAACAAGATCCATTAAAAAAATTGGAGATTCTATGGTAGCAAGTATTGTAATAGCTCATTAGAACATGAGGAAGATCATTGAATAACCCTGAACTTCATTTATACTAAGGTTACCTCTGTCACTAAAGTATGTGCAATATACAATCATAGACCCTAGAACAGGGATGTCAAACTAGCAGCCCGCAGGCCAGATGCATGCTTGCGGAGACCACGCCCATCTCATCTCTGCAAATGGGAAAAATGTTGCGAAACATCACATGATGGTGTTATACACTCATAGACCCTAGGACATGGGTGTCAAACTGGCATCTGCAGGCCAGATGCATGCTTGCGGAGACCACGCCCACCTCAGCTCTGAAAATGGGGAAAATGTTGTGAAACATCACATGTGATGTGGCAAGTTAGACACCCGTGCCCTTGGAGAATGCATGCATACATACTCGAAGTTCTAGGAGAAATAATAGAAAGCTAACTGTATGTCATTTAATTTGTTCTCTCAATAGATTTCTTCTGTTCAAAAAAAGAATGCAGATCTAGGTCAAGAGGAAATTGTACAGCGCTGCATGAAAAATATAAAATGGATAGAAGATCTCTTTGAGAAGTTTGGTGAACTTTTGAATCATGTTCAGCACAAATGTTGCTAACAAATATTAATCCAAATGTGACTCTTTTTTTTGGTTCTGTTCTACTCATCAGAATAAAAGAAAAAGCTGATAGGCTGATCATATGCCAAGCTTTATTCTAGGTCAAAAGAAATCATGGTATTTTGGATTCCTTGGATTCTAATAAGAAAAAAAAATGCTGCCAAGCAAATGGTACTACAAACAAACCTGCATTTTTAACTTGGAGAATATTTTTTTCCTATTTTCTAAACTTTTGTTTTGAAATAACTTAGGTTTATTTTTGACAAATGATCAAAGCATGTACTTATATATATTTTGACTATGATTAAAATAACTTTTTAAATATCATGCCTTTTTTTAAAAACTCTGAACACTAGGAAGTGTCACAGTGATGGTAATTGTGACTGAGCTAAAGTAGAGTCTTGAACATTTTGCAGAGAAATCTTAATAGAACAAGAATTACTGTGTGTGAATAATCTCCATCAACATTCAAGAATACCATTCTCCTTTTTGAACTCCAATTACTGATGTTATATTCGGGAAACAACATGGATTTGGTGCAATCCTATGACTGCTATTTTGTGACAGATTATATTATAATAAAAACAATTACCTTAATTATTTTCCCTAGGTCTTGAAGAAAGACATATTTTTCTTTATATTTGTGTCCTTTATTTTTCCCTTTTGGAAGGAAATCAATTGTACATTTTGAAAGGAAATCAATTGTACACAAATAGTTGTATTTTTCAGAGGAAAAGTATTGTGGCTTAAAATTGTTTCATGTATCCTGGTAATACATTTCCAATTGTTTTCTGGTTCATTTTATATATTAATTTCATATTGTAAAGTATGTATCTTGAGATTATCTTTGTTTATCCAGGTTTGCTTCAGTGTTAACCATGAATGAGACATACTAGACTTCATAAGTTTGCTTTATGTATGTTTATATTGACAGATTGCAACTTATTTTCTGATAAAATATGATTTTTGTTTAGAACTGCTTGATTAATAGAACATTTCAATAAATAGCTACTACATTGGTCTTCAGTAAAGTGAGGATTAGCAATTCACCAGGCTATATGCAGTGTTGAAAACAATTGAGTTTTTTATTTTTGTTATTTAGAATTGGTAATGGCAGAATTGTTTGTTTCTTGGTGCCTTTTCAGAGTCTCAGGCATCTTTTGTAAATGAATTTCTCTGATTATTTTTCAGTAGGAATCAGTAATCCCACTTATGGTAAATTACAAATGGACTACACTTGCATCAATAGGAAAGGGTTTTTTTAAAAAAATTACTAACAGAATGCCTTACCTCAGCCATTGATTTAATATGCGCAGGACTTGTTATTTAGATTTTGTGAAAGTGAAGATCCTGTACTTCCATCAAATAATATATATAAAACAATTCATTTCTCTTTTCACTGCCACTTAGTGCCTTAATTTCAGCCAAGAAAGCAGGTTTCCTCATTTACTAGTCAACCAGGACGTGATGTGTAGCATGATGTATTTTCTTTAGTTATACATGTGTTCATGCACCTTAGATATGTAAAATGCAATGAAGGGCTGTGTTCGTGAGCAATTAAACTAGGATTTCAAAATATCAAAAGACAGCAGTTTGTTATCTTAATGTGTATGTTATCTTGGACAACCTGTGTATTTTCAAAATATGTTTTCATGTTATTGGAAGTAGCATTCATTTCATTCCTCTGATGGGTTTGGTAAAAATAAATTGGTCTTAAAGATTCTGTTACTGCATTTGACTTGAAAAATGTCAAGTTGTGGTAGTATAACTCTAAAACTAGAGTTAACGCCTTGTGCTAAGACTAAGCTGAAACAAAGAAAACTACCAATATATTATGGCCTAGCACAATATGTTAATTCAGTCCAAATATACTGTATTTCCACTGATCCTATGGAAAAGTTAAAGATACATAATTATATATTAAGACTAATTCTTTATTTCCTGCTTAAGAAAAAATTGTCAAATGCATCTGATTACTGTACAAGCAATAAACCAGTACTACTTGAAAGTGGGAACATAGCATATGCACGTTTACTGGAAATAGACATACTTCATTGTTACTTTAAAATTGCAATCTTATATTCATCTAGATACATGTCCCATTTTTATAGGACTTTTTATTTTACCAGATCAGTAGGACAGCAGTATAAGACTACTGTTCTGTATTTTTTTAAAGAATTGAACTATTTTTTCTGGTATAGATGCACTGGCCTACTTATTTGGGACGGGTATTCCATATTAATTTCTAAAACACCAGAAAGTATGTCAATTGAAGGTTTATAATGTAATCAAAAATAGTTTTTATACCATCAAGTTAAAACATATATTGAAAAAGGGTTACAAATAGAAGATGTAGATGGAATATGACTTGTTCGTCAATTATAACACATACTAAACTAACAATTAAAATAACACAATGGACTTAGTTGATAAAACTTTAAAAACGTGATTTTTAAAAAATATTTCAAAGCCCTATCATTTCACTTCTCACCAATTCTTAAGCCATCTTTGAAATTTATACCCATTCAATGAACTAAAGATATTTTCAAGTTCTAATTTCAGACTGCAATCTTACAACAGTCTCTTCAACTTTATTAAAACCAATTAGAACTTACTATTGGTTAATCTATAACTATACTGCTGTGTTGGATTTCTGTTTTAATTTTAAGTGGCAACTATCAAAAGATGGGTGAAGAGCTGCTCAGGATTATGGAAGTAAATATACATGTTTTTGTGTTTTAATCAATCAGATCTATTAAAAAGATTCTCCCTTCAATTAATATGACCTCAGTGTTTCATGCAGAGGCTTAATACAATATTTGAGATTGTTACAAATTAATTTATGCAAATTATTTACGAGATTTGTTGAGTTTTGTCATGGAAAAGAATATACATTTTGAAAGACACCTATTGCCTTGTGCCATATTTTGGGAATAAATTTGTGGTGAGGACCAAAAATGTTTCCTGCACTATCGCTCACAGTCATTGAACTTTTTGTGAAAATCATAGTAAATTAAATTTCCAATATTAACTGAAATATATAAAAACTTGTCATAGTAGATGCCACAGCATTTGTTTTCTGGTGGCATTTTAAAAGTGCAACCATTTAGAATAACAAATGCAAGGACAAATATGTAGCAACAATAAATTTTATTTTCATTCACTTATTCAAATTTAATTTTTGCAAAGCCTTTTATTTTTATCCACTTCTACATTTGAAGCATATTAGTTAGAGATTTAACATTTAAGTACAGTCCTTATTCTGAAAAAAAAAAGTTCAACATTCCTTCTTTAGAGAATTTTTAGCAGTCACAAAAGTAAAGTAACAGTGCCTGGCCTAAACATTGAAATCACTGAGGTTTGATTACAAATTAATCTTTTAAAAGGGAGTTTTTCTGTTTCAACTGAAGAACTATTGGTAATAATAGGTATTGTGCAAGATCAAAATAGCTATGTTCAAAAAGAACATATTATCCTAATTTCAGTTTGTTAAACTCTAATATTTGAATTTGCCCTCCAATATAATTTAGCGTTTGGTTACCATGAGAAAAAAACAAATCAATTGATGTTCTGTATAAAAACTATTACGTCATTATTTTGACATTTCAGCAATCACTGTTTTATGTTCTGAATTCTATAAATGTGAATTACCTGATGTTGTTTATTCCTGATATCACTTGTTTTAACAGAAAATGGGTGTACAGCCTGCTCCATCAAAACGCAGTATAATTTTCTTTTTCCTTTAATGGTATATGGTTAAAAAAAAACCTCAAACTGTCTTCCAATAAATGGTTGTCATAGAGAAAATATTTTTAAATATTTAAATTTGTACTACTATTTAAAGTAATTTAAAAAAAACGAACAAGCCAAAACTTAGGAGACTGAAAATCAGTTTATAGTCATTTATGATTTTGTTGCTGACAGTGTTTCATGTCATATATTTTACATACTTTTTGTTTATTATTATACAGTGCACATATTTCAATAATCTCTTCCTATTTAAGTTAATGCTCACAAATGCATGGTAATCCCTATCCTCTCTCTACTTCAAACATGTAGGCTAGGATTAATAAAGGATATTTTCTAGCCAGTTTTCACGTGGTCCACAATAATGTACAGACTGGTGACTTTTTCATAATTTTTGTATTTTTGATTTGTTGTTACTAAATTCATTAAAGTGTATACGTGTTTTTCAAAATACTGGGTAGTCTTATTGGTTAATGTGGAATAATTGTAATATCTGAGATAAGTGTGCTTTATTCATTGGGGGGGGGACCTTGCTATATGATGGTCAAGTTATTAATTTACAGGACTTATATGGTTACCTATCTCATGCAGGCACCAACAATACATCAATAACCCATAGTTAAAAACCACCCCTCCAGTGACAGAACCAAACAATCTCATAGCTAAACTCCTATTCTAGCCCAATGGTTGAGCCAGGTATTCCATCACCCTCTGGAAGGCTAAAAGGGTAGGAGGTCCCTCTGATCTCCAGTGGGAGGCTACTTCAAAGGACTGGAATGGCCATTGAAAAGATACATCTTTAAGGTCCTATTAGATGGCAATATTTAAGCAAGTGCATCAGTAGTGGATTTCACTTACCTGTTCTGCCCCAGCTACAAACATAGCAAAACAGAGTTTGTTCAAACTTATTTTAATCAATAACCAACTACTAATACCTTAATAGAGGGGACACATACACACACACAAAGTTAAAGGCAGTCTTCCTGCAAAAGCCCAACTGTTAATTAATTGTCATTAACAGTTTGCATAAGTTCAGAAAGTCTTAAATCATAGAATAGCAACTAGTCTTTGATAGCTCACAAAGTTTGGCAAAATGCCTAGAAGTTGTCTTCCATAAACAAACAGATAAGCAGAGCAGAGATTTTCCAGGCAAGGCAACAACACACACAATTTCAAACATTTCCTGTGGAGTTTCAGCTGCCTCTGCTTTCCTTAAGTAAACTAGGGGAGTGACCAATGAGACCCAAGTCCTACTCTCAAGGAGACCTCCTCTGGAATAACCACTCCTGTGTGTGTGTGCGCGCGCGCTTTAAGAAGAGGAGAAGCCTCTTCTTCCTCATCACTGCCCTGAGATGCTAGAGGTTCCAAAATCCCTGGCTGAACCTCTGCCTGTTTAGCATTGAGTCCTCGCCAGTCCGACTCAGGTGCCAGCTGCACAGACCGCTGCACATCACCAAGTTGGTCTCCTCTCGAACAGGTTCTGCTATCAGCTGCACAGCCTGCTGGCAGGCCACATTACCTTTGTTACTGGTTTGGAGATGTGCACATAAGCAAAGCAAGCATGCATGTGCACTGCTTCTGTGCATGCACAATCGTCCGTGACAATGCTCAGGTGGGTAGGTGGAGCCTCCTACTGCCACTACTGGTTCACCTAAACCGAGTTGAATGGGTAGCAACCCACTATTGGAGTGCATACACCCTATCCTAGTTGGATGGTCAGATATCCTCATAGTGGTGTTCCCACGTGCCTGCGGGAACGTAGCACCTTGAATTGCGTACAGCAACTAGAAAGCTGCTCAGCTTGCACTGCAATGATGCTGCTCAAATGAACCAAACTTTTCACCCACTTTTAGGGTGGAATAAAGTGCATCCTATACTGCAAAAAATAATAATAATACAGTATTATTTGAAAATGGTGGAGATATGCTCAAATTCATATCATAGAAACATAGAAGTCTGACGGCAGAAAAAGACCTCATGGTCCATCTAGTCTGCCCTTATACTATTTCCTGTATTTTATCTTACAATGGATATATGTTTATCCCAGGCATGTTTAAATTCAGTTACTGTGGATTTACCAACCACGTCTGCTGGAAGTTTGTTCCAAGGATCTACTACTCTTTCAGTGAAATAATATTTTCTCACATTGCTTTTGATCTTTCCCCCAACTAACTTCAGATTGTGTCCCCTTGTTCTTGTGTTCACTTTCCGATTAAAAAAACTTCCCTCCTGAATCTTATTTAACCCTTTAACATATTTAAATGTTTCGATCATGTCCCCCCCTTTCCCTTCTGTTCTCCAGACTATACAGATTGAGTTCATTAAGTCTTTCCTGATACTTTTTACGCTTAAGACCTTCCACCATTCTTGTAGCCCGTCTTTTTCAATTTTGTTAATATCTTTTTGTAGGTGAGGTCTCCAGAACTGAACACAGTATTCCAAATGTGGTCTCACCAGCGCTCTATATAAGGGGATCACAATCTCCCTCTTCCTGCTTGTTATACCTCTAGCTATGCAGCCAAGCATCCTACTTGCTTTTCCTACTGCCCGACCACACTGCTCACCCATTTTGAGACTGTCAGAAATCACTACCCCTAAATCCTTCTCTTCTGAAGTTTTTGCTAACACAGATCATGGAAACTGATTTGCTTTCTTCTTTTTGTTTACTTGGAACTTGTAGAAGAGCAGATTTGTTCCACTCTCAGCAGCTAGCCACGTCTTTGATACTATAATTGCGCACTTCCTTCTACACACTCCTTCTAGTAACATCCATGCACAGAGACATCATTTTGGTTGCTGGAAGACAATGAAGATGCAGCTTTCAGGGGGTCTTCCAGGGCAGCTCTATGTAGAGTACATTGCAGTACTCCAAGTGGAAGGTGACTAAAGCCCAGATGACTGAGCAAAGCCTTCCAAGTCCAGAAATGGGCAAAATTGGTGGATTTATGCAAAGCTGCTCTTAACCATGATTGCCACTTTCTCTTCCAGCAAGACCACTGAGTCCGAGAGGACCCCCAAATTGTGCAGCAGGGTTGTACAGGGGAGCAGTTCAGAGATATCAATGTCCGTGACCCAGGGAGGTTTAAAAAATAAAACCATTGCATTTTCTAGGGTTAAGTTTCTCCCCATTCCGGCCCTTATAACCTCCAGGCTTTGAGCCAGCATCTGAATGGCATCTTGCCTGGCGTGGAGCAGAGATGTATAATAATGATACCAAGTAGTATGCTGGTGGATGACCTCTCCCAATGGCGATATGTAGACATTAAGTATGAGGACATGGAGGCTTGAGGCAACCCATATAATAGGGGCTTAGGGCTGGACTTCTCCATTGCCCGTTCGCATGGCCTGTTAGTTGCCAACGCTACCCCATCATCACTGATTCCAAACTGTTAACATAAAATTGTTTCTTCTAGTGTCCCACTGAATTTAATAAACTTTCCTCCCTAGAAACCTAGTGAGGACTACAGCCTTAATGTTTTCTCTTCCTTAGGCTAACTTAATGCTACAAATAGGATGTACACTTCCAGGATCAATCAGGTTTGTTTATTGAAAAGTCTCAAAACACAGGAAGCACTGTACCTGTTTTTTCATAGAGAAAATATATCCACTGGTTCATACGCATACAGTACGAGGGTCGCCCAGAAAGTAATGCACCATTTTAAAAAACAATTATTTATTGAACACCTTGAAACTTACACACAAGAAAGAATGATGTTTCTTCTACACTCCCTATTTTTCCATGTAATCTCTGTCCTGTTCTATGGCCTTTCTCCAGCGAGACACAAGGGTGTGTATGCTTTGTCGGTACCACTCCTTGTTCTGTTCACGAAGCCATTTCTGCACCATTTCTGCCTCACCATTTGTGCCCAGCGACTAACCGCACTTCTGTTGACTGCAGATTCTCCATAAACTGTACACAAACATTTGTGAATGTTCCCAACAGTTTCTTTCTCCGCAGTGAGAAATTCAATGACACGCTGCTTGCAACGTTAATCACTTACAGATGCCATTTCCAAACACTGCTGCAGTTACGCTATCTGTCTGAAGAAACACAAAATTTACACACACACTCCTGACCATTCAAATAATGTATATCTAAAGTTTCGCATTCGTACCATTACTGTAGGCTGAGAAAAAAAATGTGGTGCATTACTTTCTGGGCTACCCTTGTACAATGTGAAAAAAATGCAATAGGATAAAATTAATTATATTTTGGCACCAAGCCTTTATGCATTTACTTTAGCATAATCCTCAATGAACTGGATCTAGATTCATTCGTGAATAGAATTAAAACCATTGGAATCAATAAATCCTTATTGTCATGAGTAACATAAGTTCCATTAATGGGAGTTACTTCTGATAAATTATGCCAAGATTTGTGCATCTGTTTTGCATCTAATGAAATAAAACAAGGAGTGCAGTGTTTACACATACACTGTTCTCTCTGTGATGACTTAGCTCTTCACTGAACAATTTTGTTGTTGGTTCATTTTGTAATTTGTCCCTCGATGAGCCAAGCATAAATGGGGCAGCAGGGTTAGGACAGACTGCTCAAACCACTTAAATTTACACACGTTGATTTATAAGATAGAGTGAAATAGTTTATAGTATGATAAAATTAGAAGTGTTATTTTTCCTACATTTTTTATATTTTATCTTTTTGAATAAGTATATGATATTTTATAGATAAAGAAATTTAATTAACATGATTAATAAAAAATATAGAGTTAAATTTAATAAAAATGTAATGTACACGTGTGACATTTCTGTATTGATCTGACAACAGTTAGGGTTTTATATTTTTGTATTAGTTAGACTTCTACGACAAGCGGAGCAATGGTAGCTCCTTAAATGTTTAACGTTGTTTGTCTTTGTCTTTTTTGAAAAATAATAAAAATATATTTTAAAAAAAATTACACACGTTGAGAACTTTCCAGAGTGCTTTTTAAATAACTGAATACAAACAGTTATGGTGTGCAGCATAAGCACACCATTGTGTCTACCATCCCTGTCCTACTGTCCTAATGCCTGATTTACCTGTACCTACTTTGAGCCGGGGTGGCCCAGTGGTTAGAGTGCAGCACTGCAGGCTACTTCAGCTAACTGCTAGCTGTAGTTGAGCAGTTCAAATCCCATCATCGGCTCCAGGTTGACTCAGCCTTCCATCCTTCTGAGGTGGGTAAAATGAGGACCCAGATTGTTGGGGGCAATAGGCTGATTCTGTAAACCACTTAGAGAGGGCTGTAAAAGCACTATGAAGCGGTATATAAGTCTAAATGCTATGCTGTGCTAATTTTTATGTTTATACCTATACCTACTATCTTGTGTATGTTTGACAAACAAATAAACAAACAAATAAAAAAATTCTATTACATTAAATCACTTTGGCCGAACAACCTGGTGCACCAGTTGTGGCCCTATTTGGACAGGGAGTCATTTACTCACAATCGCTCATGCCCTCATCACCTCGAGATTCGACTACTGCAAGGCTCTCTACATGGGGCTACCTCTGAAAAGTGTTTGGAAACTTCAGATCGTGCAAAATGCGGCCGCAAGAGCTATCATGGGGATTCCCAGATTCGCTCACGTCTCGGCAACACTCTGCAGCCTGCACTGGTTGTTGATCAATGTTTCCGGTCACAATTCAAAGTGTTGACCTATAAAGCACTACATGGCATCGGGCCAGAACACCTTCGGGACCGCCTTCTGCTGCACGAATCCCAACGACCAATAAGGTCCCACAGAATCCGCCTTCTCCAGGTCCCGTCGACTAAACAATGTTGTCTGGCGGGACCCAGGGGAAGAGCCTTCTCTGTGGTGGCCCCAGCCCTCTGGAATCAACTCCCCCTGGAGATTAGAACCACCCCCACCTTCCTTGCCTTTCTTAAGCTACTTAAAACCCACCTATGTTGCCAGGCATGGGGTAACTGAATTACCCCTAGGCTATGGTAGATTTGTGTATGACTGAGTTGTATGGTTTTAATAATGGGTTTTTAATGTATTTTTTAATATATTGGATTTGTGACATTGTAGTCTGTTGTGAGCCGCTCCAAGTCCTCGGAGAGGGGCAGCATATAAATTATTATTATTATTATTATTATTATTATTATTATTATTATTATTATTATGTCAATACCATTCAGCAAACAAGATCACTATGCTGGATTTCGTATTTCATCACCAATCGGGCACTTCCCAAGCACCTAAGACTGCGTGTTGTAGCGGCGAATTGTTTGCAGATCCCAGTAAAGCGGCCTTTTGCAATTGACAGATGGAGATTTTGTCAATTCCAATGGTTTTCAAGTGTCCACTGAGATCCTTTGGCACTGTGCCCAGCGTGCCAAGTACCACTGGGACCACTTTCACTGGCTTATGCCAGAGTCGTTGCAGGTTGATTTTTAGATCTTCGTATTTCACTAATTTCTCTAGCTGCTTCTCCTCAATTCTGCTGTCCCCTAGGATTACGATTATTATTATTATTATTATTATTATTATTATTATTATTATTATTTTTACTAGTATCGTGTATATGAATATTATCATATCTAATGTTCTTTCTTATTTTTCCTTTTACTAGTATCATGTATATAAATATTATATCTTTACATACCTCCAATATGTACTTGAAAAAACAAACAAATAAATAAAACTATCACAAAATAGTAAAAGAAAATCATCCGAGGTCCCGGGTTTTACAACAAGTAGTAAGAGTGGCTCTTTATACACCTCAGCTTCTTCGTCCAGGAGGAGCCATTCATCTCCACCGCGGCGCCCTCTGTTTTGACCAGAAGCGTATCCCAAAAAACACCCTCCCCGGAGAACCAATCTGGACCAATAGCAAACGTCCTGCGCGTATTTAAGGGCCCCGCCCAACTTACGCCGGCGAAGAGACCACTAGGAGGCGGCGGGCGCTTATAGTCATTCGCGGAGGCGCGTTTGGCTTACAGGCAGCTGCGCTGATGGCTACGGTGAAAGAGAAGGCGGCAGCTTTGAATCTCGGCGCGGTGTACAGTCCCGCCAATAGACCCCCAGGTAAGGCTGAATTCCCGGGGGACGTTTCCGAGGGAGACCAGAGAGGAGCCAAGGCTTGGCGGCTGAGGGGGGGCTGTTGTTTTGGTGTTTTGTTTTTAATAGAGAAGGTTAAAGCTGCCGGCCAGAGCGTCACGTTGAGGTGAAAGGGAAAAAGTAAGGAAACTCGACCGGTCGGGACGGATTCTTTAAAGCTGGTGGTGCTGCTGCAGGGAAGGAAGAATTCCCTTGTTTTTGCTCCCGCGCTTGGAGGGTAAATAAGGGACGGGAGAAAAACTTCCCGTCGGATTTGGGCGTTAGGTAGTAGGCTCCTCTGCCCTGCTGCTCTGAAGGACCCGGTGGTTTAGCTCAGTGTTTCCCAATCTTGGCAACTTGAAGGAATTTGGACTTCTGGGGAATTCTGGGCGTTGAAGTCCAGATATCTTCAATTGCTAAGGTTGGGAAACACTGGTCTAGCTGCTCTCTGGGCTCCCGCATCCGAATTGGCAGTGGGGAAAGCCCCAAGTGTTTGTTTATTTAATTTTAATTTTATTTAATTTTATTTATTTATTTATTTAATTGTATTTGTCAAACAAGTACAGTATAGAGTTATAGTTTGTATTAACATGACAAAGTATAAAGAAATGTTAAAAAGGCGAATAGGGCAGTAGGATAGGGCCAGTAGGCACCATAGTGCGCTTATGTATGCCCCTTAACAGACCTCTTAAAAAAGGGGAGAGGTCAAGAGTAGACAATTTAAGGTTGAAGATTTTGGGGTTAGGGGAAAAAACGACGGAGTCAGGTAGTGAGTCCCAGGCATTGATCACTCTGTTGCTGAAGTCATATTTTCTGCAGTCATGGTTGGTGCGATTTGCCTGATGCCCTTCCTTTAGATTAGATTAGAAGGGACCTGGTAGGTCATCTAGTCCAACCACCACCACCCCACTCAAGCAGGAGTCCTTGCGAGGTTTCTTTCCGCCTCTCTTTGTCTGATGAGGAGAAAGGGTTGGCTGGCACTCTGTCTACTCCGGGTGACTTGGAGTTTGATTGTGGGAGAAAGGCTCGGCCGCTTCTCCATCCCCCCCCCCCCCCCCCCCCGTTGCTTTGGGTGAGGTGGTAGTAAGTTCATCATTTGTTTGTTCGTTTTGTCATGTAGGTATTGGTGATATACAAAGATGTAATATTTATATATTATAATATTTATGATATTATATAACATGCGGCGCTTGTCCCGGCTGGGGAAGATATGTGCTGAGGTGGACTCCCTCTAGCCTACTTCCCAGCCCTGCTATCTTAGCGCAGGGTTTCCTTTATTGCCTTGGCCTCACAGTTCCTCTCCGCCGTATTAAATGGCATGTTTGTGTGTATGCTTGCTTTTAATAATGGTGTTTTTAGTGTTTTTTAAATTATTAGATTTGTTCTTACATTGTCTTGGTTATTGTCTACGGAGTCTATGGAGAGGGGCGGCATACAAATCTAAATAATAATAATAATAATAATAATAATAATAATAATAATTATTATTATTATTATTATTATTATTTCAAGGAGAAATGGCTGTTTTGTCGGTTTCTCAGAAAGAGTTAAGAATGGTTGCCCAAGGGTAATACAGCACTCCCTCTTTAGAAAAGCCATCAATACATGACTGTTTATGTTAAGGGTGCCAAGCTCAACCTTTTGCCTTAGGATCTTTGAGGAAGTTTTAGGAAATGAGGTATTTTCTTCCCACTTTGGGGATGGCAAATTTGTAAACTCTCCCAACTGAAGTGTTGCTAACCAGCATCAGCACAGTGGTAGTTATATCAAGAATACGTTTTGCAACAGTGCCTCATTTCTTCTTTATATTCTTTCCAACTGCTCCAGGCCATATTCACATACAGCCCTCAGAATAGGTTTTGCAATCTTGTCTTTGGAGGCTTATCTCTTATGTATTCTGTCTTTGTTGGCAGTCCAGGGTTAGATTTTGAACAATTGGCAAACCTAGACACAGGCACACAGAAACTAGTTCCATTTGTTTAAGCAGAATCCCTCTAGGTCTGTTACTGTGATTGACCTGATAAGAGTAGATTTGAAAGGTGCTATTTAGAGGTTTAAAGGTGAAGTTTCCATCCTGGAAACTCCAGCCACTTTGGCACTCTACCCTTGTGGTTTAGCTCATTCTCTGATGTTGTTAGGAATGGCAAAAATAATAATAATGCAGCCTCTGGTGTGTGCCCCCTCCCCCCTTCAATTTTTTAAAATTTTATATTCGTGATTTTTATCCCTGGGCAATTTTCTTCTCAGACATTTTCACCCATTTTGCATTGTAATTTTAATTAAGTCAGCATCCATTGCTGTCATATGACTTTTTATTGTGTTTTTCACAAGTCTTTTCAATGTGGTATCCCTGAGCCCGTGCCTGCTTGGTTTAGCCTAGAGACAACCCTGCTCCTAATTGTCAATGTGTCAGATGAATGGAATATTTCTTAGAATAACTTTTGCAGAAGAAGCCTACTGAAAACTATTATATGCTGACAGTTCCTATTAACAGCTGAATAGCTTTGCCTATGTTACACACGTCAGAGGAGTTTGTGTTAATGTGGATGATATTTATAAGTTATAAATAACAGTTGGAATAAACATTTTGGGGGGAAATATGTTACAACAGTTTTAACATTTAAAATAACCTGTTGTGTTTTTTGTTGACAAAGATCCCACAGTGCAATGGTCTTCTTCATACTTTTTTACAAAAAAATGACATCATATAACTTGTTTTTCCTGAATCATCATAGTGGTCTCAACATCTCCGAGCTGCTCCGAATCTTCGGAGAGGGGCGGCATACAAGTCTAATAAATTATTATTAATTATTATTATCTGCAGCATGGTTTCTCCTAAATGGTTAGACATTGGTTCAATAACCCATGTTGACTGGGGATTGTGAACACTGGTATTTAGCCTATTCCAAAGAGGTGTCTGCATATTTTAAGTCTAGCAGAATTGAGGTAGCCATAGAATGTCATAATGTGCTAGCCAACATGAGATGAATAAGTGATATAGGAAAAGGAAGTGTAGCAACTCCTAAAGCAGGGTTGTCAAGGCCTGCAGCCTGTATCCGGTCTGCAGGGTGCTTAGTTGTGGGGACCGGCCTCAAAATAGAAAAGGACTGGCCCGGGGAGCCTCTGCCAGTGAAAATGGGGCACAGGGGGGCTGCACACAGCTGCAGGAGGCATCTGTCCTGTCTGTCATCTGTCTCCTCTCCTGGCCAACCGGCTGGCCCACAAAGGACAATCACAATGCTGATTCAGCCCTTGAAGAAATCGAGGTTGACACTCCCGCTCTAGAAGGAGAGAGGAATATTACTAGAATTTAATACTATCCAGTTGATTGAGAGTGCAAAAGGTTTTTCTGGCAGTTGCAAGCAAATCACCATCATCTTCTCCTTTTATTTCTTTCCTTTCTTCTCCCCTTTTTCACTCTCTCCATCTCCCTCTCTTCTCTTCTCTCATGGCCTGTAGTCTAGATGTCGCTGGAAGATTTGAAGAGCCAAATTTAGTTTGCAATAAGTGCATCAGGCATTAATTTCATCTTTTAAAACACACAAGTCACCTCAGAATAGTCCATAGCTCAGTCCATTTTTGGAGTATGCCAAGCAAAATCTCTTGTGCGCCAATGGCACCCCAGGAAGTTAATTTTAACTAATGCCACTTCAAGTGAGAGAGGAAAACTTCAGATGAATAATTTCTTTGGTGATCCCCGTTTGGAAATGAGTCTTTAAAATGAGTACAGGTAGTCCTCGATTTACAACCTTCATTTAGTGACTGTTTGAAAATAGTGAATTAGAACAATTTTTCAACACTTGTGACCATTGCAGTATCCCAATGGTCATGTCCTTTACATGCAGATGCTTGACACCTGACTCACATTTATGACAGTTGCAGCTTCCCAAGGTCATGTGATATCCTTTTCGAACTTCTGACAAGCAAAGTCAGTGGAGAACCCAGATTCACTTTACAACCCGGTTACTAATTTAACAACTGCAGTGATTCACTTAATAAAATGTGGCAGGAAAAGTTGTAAAATGGGACTAATTCATGTAACAAATGTTTGACTTCACAACATAAATTTTGGGCTTAATTATGGTCATAAGTGTAGGATTACCTTTACATTAATTATACTTTTGAGAAAGGAAATGCACCTGCTGATTCATCACCTGTATTGCTTTCTAAGGCTTCAGCTTGGCACAGAAACCATTTGGAGCCACTTATGTTTGGAGCAGCATTATCCACACACTTCAGACCCAAGTTGAAGTGAAAAAACGACGTCAGAATCTGAAATTTTATAACGACTGTTTTATTGGCTCCGACGCAGTGGATGTTGTCTACGCCCATCTTCTCCAGAACAAATATTTTGGTGACACAGATATTAATCGGAGTAAAGTTGTACGAGTATGCCAAGCTTTGATGGACTACAAGGTGTTTGAGGCTATTTCCACCAAGGTCTTTGGAAAAGACAAACGATCTGTGTTTGAGGACAGCAGCTGCAGCCTCTACAGATTCTCAAATGCAAGGAATCAAGCGGAGGGCCTCTGCGGAAGACAGCATGGCCATTTTATACAACAAAGGTCTGTGTGAGAATGCTCAAGATGAAGTATTGAAAAATTAGAGAGCAACTTATATTTTTTTCCTAGTAGGCTGGCTCTTCCTAACTTGTATGCCCTCCCGGTTGTATGGCAGTACAAATCTCTTAGCAAAGTGAGCGTGGATATGTTGGAACTAAAAGAGCTGTTTTGTAGAACACCTAGGGCAGGGGTGGGCAACTATGGTTCCTTTGCTCAGGGACCGCCTTCTGCCGCACGAATCCCAGCGGCCAGTTAGGTCCCACAGAGTGGGTCTTCTCCGGGTCCCGTCAACTAAACAATGCCACTTGGCGGGACCCAGGGGAAGAGCCTTCTCTGTGACGGCCCCGGCCCTCTGGAACCAACTCCCCCCAGAGATCAGAATTGCCCCCACCCTCCTTGCCTTTCGTAAGCTACTTAAAACCCACCTCTGCCGCCAGACATGGGGGAATTAAGACTTTTTCTCCCCCTAGGCCGTTACAACTGTATATGTGGTATGCTTGTATGTATGTTTGGTTTTTATATATTAAGGGGTTTTAATTTGCTTTTAGTATTGGATTTTATTGTACATTGTTTATGATTGTTATTAGCCGCCCCGAGTTTTCGGAGAGGGGCGGCATATAAATCCAATAAAACTTGAAACTTGAAACTTTACAACCTGTTGACTTTACCTCCTGGGCTAGACACAGGTTGCAAAGGGGTCATAGTTGCCCAGCCCTGATCTAGAGAATACTAGATGGGAGAAATGTATATTAAAGAACTTCATCTTGTTATGTGCCTAGAAGTAGCAATGTAAGGACCATTGAAGTGTTTCTATGAAGTGGTTTTACAGCTAGAGAGGCAGCCCAAAAAGACCCTGGCTTTGGTGCCACTAATCTGTCTTCAGAAAGGAGAGAGACCCATACAATTGTTTCCAAGGAATCTCTTTGGCTAACAACAGAGGCATTAAACATTAATAACATATCCATAAAGCTACCTGACTTAGCAAAGTAAACCAAGATTGCAATTTGATATTAGCAAGCTAACTTACGAGCATTGGCAGGTGGTACTGGATTTGGATCTTGTATCATTAAACAAAGACCATTACAACCACCAAGTAAATTTAGTCAAATTGCTGTTTTAACTTCAGTTGTCAATCTATACAGTATATTGAAAATAACTAACTACTTAAGTGAGAGTCATGATGCTTAAAAGTGAGGAAGCTTGCAAACTATTTTGCATAATATAAATGTTGGCAATAATTATAGCCCCTGTTAACAATTTATTCTTGGAAAATGAATTTGTTAGTGATCAAATGACTACTATGGATAATGAAACATAAGAGAGCCAGTTTGGTCTAATGGTTAAGAAACCAGCTTTGAAATATTTGCAAAAAAAGTTGGAATACAAATAAATAAATGCAGATATGTAGAATTGTTTATTTAATAGAGTACCCATGTGATAATTAATGTAAGGTGGATTAATTATAAAAGAGCTAGTTAGGTGCTATAGTTAAGGCAACAGGTTAGAAATTGGGAGACCAAGAGTTTTAGTATCACCTTAGGCATGAATTCAGCTACATCAGTCATTTTCTGTCAACCTTAGAAAAGAGGCAATGGCAAATAACTTCTGAAAAGCTTTGCCAAGAATACTGCAGGGACATATCTACGCATCTCCAAGAATTGCATGTGATTGAATGGAATTTTAAAAATGCAGCTAGGACCAAAATATTTTTTAAAGGGAAGCATTTATGTATGTATCCATTGGAGTTATAGAAATTTGGCATTTGTGTATATAAATAAGATCTAAATATTGCTATCAGCACTGATGCTTGAATCTTCCATTCCTTTTTTTCAAAATTACAGACAGGAAAAAAGATTATTACTCGGCACATCATCAGTGGGGTCAGAAAGTTTGGAGGATCTCTTAGAAAACCTGAGTCTAAAACCTGTTAATACGCCTCAAGTAAATTCATCTTCCCATTTGTCTCGTCAAGGTAAGTGGGATAAACATCAAACTCCAGCAAAGTTTTTTTCCGTTTCTTAAATAGGAGACAAATAGAAAATGAATCTCTCTTCCATCATGTCAACTATAAAATGCAGAGCTCCAAGCAAAAGTATTTGCTTGAATTCTTCATAAGCTTGACAACTCAGATATCTTTCCTGTCACATCATAGTTATTTTAGATGGTATGAATCTATAACACATTAAGAAAAAACAGGTGGTACCTGAAAGTAATGATAGCCTAGATCAGTGTTTCCCAACCTTGGCAACTTGAAGATATCTGGACTTCAACTCCCAGAATTCCCCAGCCAGCATTCGCTGGCTGGGGAATTCTGGGAGTTGAAGTCCAAATATCTTCAAGTTGCCAAGGTTGGGAAACACTGGCCTAGATCACTAATGAACAACCTGGAAACAATTCAGAGGGTCCATATGGGTGCATGAAATAATATGCTTATGCTAGAGATGGGAAAGGGATAGTTGTAGTCAGCTCCTCCACAACACCAAATATTTTAATTCATGCTAGAGAAACTCATGTCTCCTTCTCCAACACTTGCTGTTGTTTTCCCTTTTTGCTTTTATTTTAAACTAGAGGCATAAATTTTTGAAGGAACAAGGAATTTGCTACTGTGGCCTTGTCTCCTACTTTGTGCCTGACTTGTGGCTCAGTTAGCAAACCACTTAGAGACCAGCAGTACAAATAGTCCATTCTTCTCAAGCCATAGCTGGTTTGAACAAGACGATTGTAACACGGGGCTGCCATGTTCTTTCAGTTTGCTTCTTGAGCAAGAACAAAATCCGATACTAACTTAGTAGCTAGTTCTATCGTTTTCTGTGTGTGTCTGGCTTTGCAGAGTGCTCCGAAAAAATGCACAAAACCCCAAACAAGTTCTTTGTTAAGTACTTCAAGTTAAGGGTGTCATTGTTCTAGCTGGAAAAAATGTTAACAAGGGTTTCTTTCTTTTATGCATCCTTATTAACATGATTTATGTGATTGGTTTTCCCATCCTAGTAAAGATCTCTGGCAATTCAAACAGGAAAGAATGTAAAGCATTTTGGATACATTGGAGTCCTTACTATTTGCCACATAAATCTCTATTGGTTATGTTCTTTTTTTTATTCTGAAGTACTCCTGTGGCTGATAGTAAAGAAGGAGAAATAAATTATTTTAATGTTCTCTGCAGAAGAAGAGTCCGTCACCCCACACAAAGACTGGATTACATTTCTTGATATGTATGTATGTATATATACAGTATGTTTCTTAATAATCTCACTATTTCGTTTGTGCCCTTCATTTTTCCTAGTCATTGATGAAGTCTGGGGAGAGCAAACTATTGCCCGTCTCCTGCAGCTAATAGATGTTCCATTGCTTGATCCTTTAATTAAATACCACAAGAATGGATCCCAATTCCCACAAACAAAGCAGGAACCTGAACGTAGCATCACAAACAGCTATCTTGACCGACAAATTCTGAAAGCTTTTGGAGATGCTCAGTAAGTATTTATGTATATAGCTATACGAATAGGAAGGTAAAAAAAACTGATTTTATTTGCCTTCCTAAAATATAAGCCTCCCACCCCCCAAGCAGCAAAAGACAAGATTCAAGTATAGAGTAAACATGGGCAAGCCTTTTGTGATTTGAGGCCAGATTTTTAATTGTGGAGAGTTTCAAAAGAACATAAGAGACATCATTGGCCTTTTATGGCCTCTGAAGGAAATGGGGGATTGAATGAGGGCCTTTTGAGGATTACAATTCCCCTCTTTTAGAAAGTCCACCAATAGGGGGGGAAAACCCTGCTGTGCTGATTGGAAGATGTGTATATGAGTGATGAAAACACTAGGGTCCGGGCACCCATTTTGTCCCTTAAGTCCCCCTGCCAGTTAAGAAAGCTGAACACTGTTAAGTGTTAAGGAGTGTGCAGAGTGACCCTTGAGTTACCAAGGATGCACAGAGGAAACGTGGTGGCCTAGTAGATATCCAGCTGATAGCCCAGAGATATGAGTAATGGTTCAGTATGACAAACCAGATACATTAAGTGTATAAATATTATTTACTTTGGCAAATAGTCAAGAACAATCCTAGTCATACACAATTACATCAGTCAATACTCACACTACATATGCAATGTTATAATAATAATAATAATAATAATAATAATAATAACAACAACAATAATTATTTATTAGATTTGTATGCCGCCCCTCTCCGAAGACTCAGGGCGGCTCACAACAATAATAAAAACAGTGTAACCTTAAAACAAATCTAATAATAAAAAAGATATATAAAAAGATATATAAGCCTCTATCAATACATTAAACAATACTATAAGCCTTACTTACAAAATACATTAAACCATCATTTGAACACACAGTTCTACAACATAGTCAAACAGACAAACCAAAAATAGCACAGTAATCAGGGGGAGAGTGTGAGATGCTTCTGGCTCCCTCTTATGGCTAACTGCAGCACTAACTCTTAAAGCTAACATGTTATAATTCATTTAAACATACATTGATAGTTGGTTTATATATTGCCAAACCCAGCCAGTTATGTACATAGTACTAACAAACACATTGGCCTCTCTATCCTGCCTCCACATATTGCAGAGCCATATGTGGAGTACAAGTTGCTCACTCCTGAGTTTTGAGATGGGCTCTCCTCCTTCTCTGTGTCATAATCTCTGCCCAAATGTGCCATGCTCAGTGGCTGCTTTATCTTCTTTAATTAGAGATCCTTTCGTTATTGTTTTTTTCTTCTTCTAATATGTTCTCCTTACTTCGTGTGGGACTTATTCACAACAAAATGTTATCTGCAGTAGAACCAGTACTATAATCCAGGGGTCCCCAACCACCGGGCCGCGGACCAGTACCGGGCCGCGGGGCATGTTGCACCGGTCCGTGGAGTCAGCAGCTGCCGGCCCTCATGCCGCCACCCCCTTCCTCCAGCGCTTCGCCTCCCGCCGGGCAAGAGGCCTCGGGAGGCAGGTTCTGCCGGCCACAGGACGATGGACGGGACAGAGGGGCGGGAAGGACCGAGAGGCCCAAGCCTCTTTTGGCTTCTGCCGCGGGGTGCTTTTGCGCTTTTGGCTGGGGGGAGGCAGGAGGGCCAGCCTGACCCCCTCTCTCCAGCGCTTAGCTCCCGCTGGGCAAGAGGGCTTGGGAGGCAGGTTCTGCCGGCCACAGGACGATGGCGGGAAAGAGGGGCGGGGAGGACCAGCACCCACATGCTTAATCCCGCCCCAACCACGCCCCTTTCCGCCCCCATTGGGCCATAGAAAAATTGTCTTGCTGAAACTGGTCCCTGGTGGAAAAAACGTTGGGGACCACTGCTATAATCCATAGAACATTGTAGGCATTATCTTTTTTTTCTAGGGCCGATGAATGGCTTTCAGCAGCAATTGACTGTTTGGAGTATCTCCCAGATGCAATGGTGGTTGAAGTAAGCCGCAATTTACATGACCGGCCTGACAAAAGGCATGTGGGGAAACTCTTGTTGTTTGATACTATTGGGAAGTATTACAGCCAAAAAAAGGAGCCATTGCTAAACCATGTGCCTGAAATCCACCTGGGAATTGCTGAGTTGCTAGGTAAGTGAATGGATTTATCACATGTTGTAAAAAGCAAAGTCTTTTGTCATACAAATTTGTCATGCATTCCCTCCCCCACCCCCGCCCACCTCCCATTAACCAAGATTGTCCTGTGTTGACAAAATGGGGCCATCCACAGAAAAGCGAGTCTTTGGAGAGGGGCGGCATACAAATCTAATAAATTATTTATTATTATTATTATTATTATTATTATTATTATTATTATTATCATCATCATCATCATCATCGTCGTCGTCGTCGTCGTCGTCATCCATGGTATCTCCAGCAAACTGCTTCAATTTTGAAAAGAGGGGCAATGCACAAAGGTTTGCTTATAAAGGCAATGGAGAGTCTAAATACAGGCTGACACTTTTTTAAATAGCCTACAATGTGATGGAAGTAAAGATGACAGCCAGTTTGGTCTAGTGGGCAAGGCTAGAACCCAGGAGGTTGTGAGTTCTATTCTCACTTTAGGCATGAGAACTAGCTAGGTGATCTTGGACCAGTTATTCCCTTTCAGCCCAACTCGCACACAAGATTGTTGTTGTTGCGGGGGAAATAGGAGCAGCATGGAATATTAAATATGCTTGCGACTTTGCATTACGAATAAAAAAAATAAGATGGGATAACAGGTCAGATGTGCATTTAAAATATACCTGTTCAGTTTCAACAAATCAATTCTACCTTGCTTCATATCCACATACTACCCTAAAACATGCTTTGTTTTACCATAGTTTTTTAAAGTAAATTACTGTGGCCATATTACATAACATGGGGGAACTAAGACATCTCCCCCAGGCTTATTATATTTCACGTTTGGTGTGTATGTGCTGTATGGTTTTTAATTGTTGGGGGTTTTATATATTTTATTATTAGATTTGTTCCATTCTTATACTGTTTTTTATTGCTGTTGTGAGTCTCCCTGAGTCTTCGGAGAGGGGTGACATACAAATCTAATAAATAAACAAACAAACATGCTAAGTCCTAATCTATGATTTAGAAATCCCAGTGCCAGACTTTATAGCTAAGCCAAAATCAAGCAACAGTGATCAATTATCACAGTGTGAAATCCACTGTATGTGAGAGCCAGTGATTAGTGAATATGAACTATGTGCTAGTTTTTCCAATGTACGGCACTGCAGGATACATCCTCCTACCAATGCAGTGATGTAATCCATGTTTCTATGAAGATTCTTACTCATCCAGGTCATGGTTGTGCCGAAGGTGCTTTTCAAAAGGCAACTGGATTTTCTTGGGATTTTGTTTTTCTTTGAAGACATTTCGCTTCTTATCCAAGAACCTTCTTTGGTTAACAGTGAAAAGTACCTTTGAGATGTAATATTTAGCTTTACCTATATCACTGTAGAGCTCTCTGTAACATGCAGAAGATCAGTGACATTTGTATATACATACATAGGTAGTCCCTGATTTACAGCTATTTATTTAGCAATTGTTTGAAGCTAAAAGAAACTGAAAAAAAGTAACTTACAATGGATCCTTGTACTTAGGACTATCTCAGTATTTCCCACAGTTACATGATTAAAATTTGAGTTCTTGGCAACTGGTATGTATTTACAATGGCTGCAGAGTCCTGGGGTCATGTGATCTTTATTTGTGACCTTTACAACTAGCTTTCAAAAAGCAAACAAACAAGGAATGAAGGATTTGCTAAACCATCACCTTAATACTTCTTCACTTAACAACTGCAGTAAAACCCAGTAAAAGCAACCACATCCAAGTCAGGGCTTTGAATGTCAAGATACCACTATGATCCTAACTACAGCTATCTTTATGCCTGCAGGTTATTTGTTTGCATGTAAGACTTAACCAGCACTTTTATGTATGTATTAATGCAATTAATTTCTAAAGCGAAGCAGACAATAGTCAATCTATGGATAGCCCATATACTCCTTATAAGATGAAACGTCCGTAATGGACACTGGAAATCTATAACAATGTAATAGGGATTTGCCAGGAGATTCATTCTGCCAGTGTGTCATGTTGGCAATGGTAGTGGTGTTATTATTTATAGCTAACAAATAACTTGGATTCTAACTAAATCAAGAAGCTGTGGGGTTTGATAAAGGGACCATTTTCTGAAATATTTATGATCTTATTAACCATATTATTTTAGTAAAAAAATTTGAAGTAAGTTCTGGTGCAAACCATGAAAAAAATAGATTTAATCAATTTGATCTACATTTATATTTTGCATTCTTATATAGTCTATAATAAGACGGAAATGGCAAACCATGCATATGTTCGTCAATCAGTATTTAAATAAAAATGCAATGTAACAATTTGGTTTGGTTTTCCTTCCAGTTAATGGGAAAACGGATCAGGCTTTGGAAGCCATTCAGCTCTATTTAAAATTATTGCATAGCTCTGCAAGAGAGGAATTCAGGAAACTCCTTTATTTCATGGCTGTGATAGCTCAGAATTCTGAACCTAAGCTACAAAGTGAGGCAAGTATTTCATCTGTGAAACCTCTTTATGCTCTTTGGTGACATGGGGATGTAGTTAGAGAATTGTGGACCTTCAGACAACTCCCAACACCCTAATCTACAGCAATCAATATGATAATTCTAGAACTTCAGGAAAGCTTCAGGTTCCTGAATTCTGTGTTAGGCCACTGAAGCTGACTTGTAGATCTGAAGGTCAGCGGTTCATAGCTCATCACTGGCTCAAGGTTGACTCAGCCTTCCATCCTTCCGAAGTGGGTAAAATGAGGAGCCAGATTGTGGGGGCAATAGCCTAGCTCTGTTAAAATAGTGCTATTGCTAACATGTTGTAAGCCGCCCTGAGTCTAAGGAGAAGGGCAGCATAAAAATTGAATAAATGAATGAAATGAATGAATAAATGAATCCAAATACTACAGTGGTGCTTCAGTACATGTTAATTGATTCCGGGAGGTGCAAGGAGTACCAAAACAAATAATGTGACCCTTCATTTTGGCCAGGAATAACTTTCTATCTGTCCCCTTTCCTATGTCAGCAACATTCTCAGCATGTCTGACTTCCTGTCTGTTCTTTGCTGCCGTCCCTTTCTTCTTACCACAGTATGACAAGTACTAAACAAACGCTGAGCACTGGGATAACATTTTGACATTAAAATGTATTGAGTACCAAATTTGATGGGTTTTGAAGCAATCAACTACTGAGATACCACTGCATATACGGGAAAAACCCCACAATTATACATGGCAGCATCATTCCTCTTGAGAAGAGGAACGGTGAAGTGAGAAGGTGACCTTAGCATGGATTCCTACACCATGATTATAAACTTCTAATATTGCCCCATGAAAGCATTGTGATAAGCTGGCTGACGTAGTTTAGCCCTGGAAGGGAGACCATGGGAAGAATGCAAAACATGCTTGCATATAGGTTGCCCTGGAATAAATCAACCTCATTTGCATAATGTTTAAAATAGCTTGCACTTGTATTACTATGGTTGACTACCCTTTTACAAAAGGCATGCATTTCTGAATATATCCTATAATTATAGCTACAGGAAATAAGGTAGATCTATCAGTACAAACTTTAAATCCTTCTGCTTCCCTCCCCCCTCCCCCTAAATCTCTCCGGTTTATAGAGTGAAAACAGGATGGTTGTGAAAAGAATGTTCTCCAAAGCCATAATCAACAATAAAACATTATCTAAAGGAAAAACAGATCTTTTGATTTTATTTCTAGTGGACTATCAGAAAGATGTTTTAAAGGTTGGTATCCACAAGTCATTTTCTCCACATTATTATGCATAATCTATTCCATTCTTAATAACTTAAGGTTATCTTATTTTGTTCAAGATTTCAGGGACACTACATAAAATGGTCAGCGATAAGCTTCTGGCTATACAGAGTGGCAGAGATTCCAGTCTGAATACTGGTAAACTTTATTTTCATTAGCTTTAGTCATGTTAATAATAAACTTTAGTATGGGCTGCTCAGGGCATAGTCCACTATGAAAATGAAGCTGCTAAAGAAGCCAATTTAGAAAAACCTGCTCTTTGGCAGGAAGAGTGACATCAAAAATAAATAAATGTAACAATATGGGCTACTCAAAACTTTACATGTTTTCAACCCATTCAGAAGAACTGAATATCTCAGTACAGTGATACCTTGTCTTACGAATTTAATTGGTTCCAGGAGGAGGTTTGTAAAGTGAAAAGTTCATAAGATGAAACAATGTTTCCCATAGGAAACAATGGAAAACCAATTAATGTGTGAAAGCCCCCCCCAAAAAATCTCAAAAACGGGCACTCCACTGGGCACCGCCGCCCAGCTGTCATCTTCCGGAACAGCTGGGTGCTTCGTGGCATTCTCCCGAATGCCGAAACCGAAAAGTTCTGCAAAATTCCGGGTTCGGGAAACTGCCGAGAAGCGCCACCGCCCGGCTGTAACCTTTCAAAACAGCCGGGGGGCGTTCGACAAAAGTTCGGCGTTCGGGTTCGGGAGACCGCTGAGAAGCGCTGCCGCCCGGCTGTCACCTTCCCAGAAGAGTCGTGGAGCTGTCGGCCGGTCGGGAGGCTCAAACAGAGGTGGGGAATCCCAATAGGGAATTCCAGGGGAGGAGCTTTGATGTCACGGAGACATCCTTCCTGGAGTCCCCGTTTCCGCCGGCAAGGAAGGACATCTCTGTGATGACAAAGCTCCGCCCCTGGAATTCCCTATTGGGATTCCCCACCTCCGTTTGAGCCTCTCGACCGGCCGACAGCTCCACGACTCTTCTGGGAAGGTGACAGCCGGGCGGCGGCGCTTCTCGGAGGTCTCCTGAAACTGAACTTTTGCCGAACTTCTGGGTTCAGTGTTCGGGAGAACGCCGAGAAGCCCCCCGGCTGTTTCGGAAGGTGACAGCTGGGCGGTCACGTTTCTCGGCGGTCTCCCGAACCCAAATGCTGTTGCAACGGAAGTCCGGAGGCAGGGCATCCCGGCGGCCGGTTCATAAGGCAAAAAAAGTTCGTAAGAAGAGGCAAAAAAATTCTGAACCCCGGGTTCGTATCTTGAAAAGTTTCTATGACGAGGGGTTCGTTTCACAAGGTACTACTGTACTTACCATTTTCTAATACTAAATGTCCAAAACTTCACGGAGAGTTGGGATTAATTGGGCAACTTGATCCCTTTGTGACTAAAATACATTTAAGCAAGACAGCTCCTCCACCTTTATCCCCCCCCCCAAAATGACATCTCCAGTATGAATTGTAAATAAGGAGATATTGTGAAAACAGTTAAGAAAACCATTATAAATACCTCAAATGTCTATGGTATTTTTAATAATGAATTTTATTCTTGTTCCAGGATATACTTTTTGCCAGAGACTTGATGAATCTGAGTATCATTTCAGTGCCAAAAAAACTACAAAAGAGGAACTGGTGTCTTTACTAAAAGCTATTGATGAAGACTCTAGTCTTTCCGCCAAGGAACGCAAGAAACTGCTAGATCAATTCTATACTAGTTATCCAAGAATTTTTTTGCAGTATTTTAGTGATAGAGATGCTCCTGTATGTAATGGTAGACTTGACCTCTAAAAATCTGTACTGTGCATCTTCATAAAATTGTTTTATATTGTATTTAAAAGTGTTATGTAAATAGGGGTGGGATCCACCTGCCAAAACTGCTATTTAAAAACAATAAAACATAGATTTATATTCTAAATAGTGAGAAAATAGTACTTGTCATAAATGTGTAAGAAATACATCATCAAAAACTGAAAGTAAATACCTTTTGACCTCCTTTGTGAACACAAGCCCTTTGAGCAGAATGCAGTTCAAAGAAAAGAAATATAATTGAATTGCTAATGGTGTTAGTTATAGTGTATGTTCTTGTTACTATCACATGACACCTGGCCATCTACTTTGCTTCTGGCAGCATATCCAATTTATTGTCATTTGATATATTTCAGTAGCATGCTGAAGTACAATTGGCGCCCATGGCAGAAATGGTCAGGTGAGTGGTTGACCAGTACCAGACAAGCTGAAAATCAGAAGTCATTCATCCAAATGACTGAAAGAAAAGCCATTTATAATACTGTACATTAAAGCAATTGCTGAACCTTTGTAACTTTTTTTGGTTGTAACCCTGAAACTGCCGATGAAAGTCTTGAATTAACAACATAAACACTTTTAAAACATGATTATAATCTATGCAATGCATAGACAAATCTATACCAGAAATCTGTTTTCTGTGGTTAAACAAAGCCTTTAGGTTACTTCTCTAATTAAAGTGGAGTTGTAAATCACTTTGGTGTTATACAGGTACTTCTGCCTTTATATGGAGAAAACAATTGTATTAGCGTGGGAAGATTAAGGAAGTTAAGTGCAAGTAAAAATATCCAATATATCCTGTGAAAGTTGCTTATTCCAGAAAACTTCTATGCTCAAATCTCTCTTATGTTCTCAATGAGCCATGGTAGTAGTGGTTACAATGCAGGCTAATTCTGCTGATTGACGATTGCCAGCAGTTTGGCAGTTTGATTCTTACTGGTTAAAGGTTGTCTCAGCTTTACATCCTTTTGAAGTTGGTAAAATGAAGACACAAATTGTTGAGGGCAATTATGCTGGCTGTGTTAAACACTTAGAGAGGGCTGTAAAGCACTGTGTAGCGGTATATAAGTCTAAGTGCTATAGAATCATAGAATCATAGAGTTGGAAGGGACCTCCAGGGTCATTGGGTCCAACCTCCTGCCCAATGCAGGATTCACTAAACCATCCCAGAAAGATGACTGTCCAGTCTCTGTTTGAAGACCTCCAGTGAAGCCAAGCTCACCACCTCCTATGGCAAACTGTTCCACCAGTTTATCACCCTTACCATTAGAAAGATTTTTTTCTGATATCTAATCTAAATCTACTCCCTTGCAGTTTCATTCCATTGTTTCTAGTCCTTCCTTGTGCTAATGAGAACAATGCTGATCCTATTATTGCATAATATTTCATAACATAATGCCTCTACAAATACTTATTCAATAGCAATTGACATTAAAACATTTAGCCTGCTGATCTCTTATATTAAATCAGATTTTAATTTGAAAATATTTCGCTTCTTCTGAGTTCTCAAATAGCTTCAGTGTACCACATTATGATATCTCTGGCGGGATATATTTGTTTTGAAATAATGCTAAGGGCTCCTACTCAGCAATTATATGTTTAGAATATTACTTTCAAATATTTTGTATGAAGGAAAAAAATTGAAACTCAGAATGGTAAAAATAAGCAATCAAGATGCGTATTTTGTTTTTTCTACTTTTGAATTAAACTGGATGAGGATTTTCTAGCTGAATCCTTTACTTGTTTCAGTTGTGTTTTAGATATTTCTATACCACATTGAAAGTATATACCAATTATTCTAAAGCACCTCCTTCAAATTGATAGGTTTATTTGTTCACAGTGGTATATTAAAATAAGAAAACCACGGGCAAGTGTGCCTTGCCTAAAATATACAAACACCTGCTTCCGAAAAGAATATGAAATGTTAATAATTACTTGAACTGGGCAGTGATCCAGATTCAAAAAGAAATATGTGATTTTGGAGTATAACATCTTGCACTTGTTGCCATAACCGTAAAACTATATTTTCCTGGTCGCGTGTCCTTCTCCAATCCTAGGAAAAGATACCCTTTCTAAACAGTTACCAAAAATGTTACATGAATATGCACTCCCTCACATTTGTGAACTGGTAGGGAAGGTAAGTAAAAACCATCCCTGTTCATAAGCCACTTTTTTCCAGTGCCATTGTAACTTTGAGCAGTCATTAAATGTAGACGGAAGACTACTTGTACTTTACAAATATTTTTTTCATTACTTTTTGTTTGCATTTGCCTTGCAATTGCTTGCAGAAATACCAGTCAGCATCTACAGAAGAACATTCAGCACTATAAAGTTCCTTTGCATTTTACCATATTGCGTTTGTTTGCATGTTTTTATATTTATCCATCTCTTCTGAGCCAATACCGTGCTTCACAGGATCATTAATAGAATCAGCAGTGCCTTTACAATCAATCAATCTATCAATCAATCAGAATAGAGCTAGAAGGGACCTTGGAGATCTTCTGTCCAATCCCATGCTCAAGCAGTAGACCCTATACCAAACCTTTTTCGGTTTGCGTGCCAAAAAGGGTGTGTGTATGTGTGCTAGCATGCGTGTATGAGCCTACATCCCTCCCTTTCCCCACACATGCGCAATCCCGCTCCGCTGCCCTCCACACATGCGCAAAGGCCTTTCTGAAGCCTGGTAGGTGAAAGAAATGCCCAAATGGGCAAACTGGAAGTTTTAAAAAATGTACTTCTGGTTTGCCATTATGCTGTTTTTTGCACTCTGAAGGGTTCAGGGAAGCTTCCTGAATCTCCAGAGTGCAAAAAAACCCCCAGCACAACGGGCAAACCAGAAGTTTAGAAAATGCAGTTCCGGTTTGCCCACTGCTGTTTTTTTGCACTCCGAGGCTTCGGGAAGCTTCCCTGAATCCTCCGGAGTGCAAAAAACAGCACCACAGCAAACTGGATGTGCGCTTATCATTGGGGGACTTTTTTGCCTCTGGGACTTCAGGGAAGCTTCCCTGAAGCATCTGGAAGACGAATTGGCCTTTCCCAAGGCTGAAAATCAGCTGGCCAATACGTGCATGTATGCTGGAGCTGAAACATTGCAAAGTCTCGCATGCCCTCCGATATGGCCCCATGTGCCACAGGTTCGCCATCGCTATACCATTTCAGATAAGTGGCTGTCTAGTCTCTTCTAAAAACCTCCAAAGATGGAGCACTCACAACTTCTGAATACGAGCCTGTTCCACTGATTAATTGTCCTCACTGTTAGGAAGTTTTTCCTTAATTCCAGATTGCTACTCTTCTTGGTTAGTTTCCGTCCACTGTTTCTTGTCTTACCTTCTGGTGCTTTGGAAAATAATATCTAACTGTCTGTCTGTCTGTCTGTCTTAAGACTTACAGTAAGTCTTAAGACTCACCTGTCGCCAGGCCTGGGGCAATTAGATCTTGCCCCCCTGACCAATAAATGTGATGCATGGTGTGATTGGATTGTTTGATTGAGTTTTAGGGTTTTTAGCTGTAGTTTTTTAATGTAATGGATTTGTTTTATATGCTTTGTTTCTATATTTATTCTGTGAGCCACCCCAAGTTTTCAGAGGACGGCATACAAATCTAATAAATAATAATTCTATCTATCTATCTATCTATCTATCTATCTACCTACCTACCTACCTACCTACCTATCCATCTATATCTAATCCATCCATCGCTCTATCTGTATGCCGCCCCTCTCGGAAGACTAATCATACATCATTATTAGCAGTATTTTCCCCATGTTTTCTCTTCTCCCAATTTAAAAATCAAAACCGCTGGCCTGGAAAAAAAAATTCAGTGGCCTAATTTTTTTAAAAAAGTGAGGGGAGGTTCATAAAGGTCCAACGCTCTCGTTCCCGGGATTTTGGGGAGGCGGGATTGCCGTTTTGCTTGAGAGGCGTATCTCTCCCCGCCCAGAAAAAAAAAAACATGCATGTTGGGGAGGAGGCGGCGGCAGAGGAACTGGATGCTGAGCCCGGGGCTGCTGGAAAGGACGCCGGGGTGGGTGGGAAGAGCCGCTGGGATTCCCTCTCTAGAGCTCTTCAGAGAAAGACCGCCGCCTCTTCTTGGCCAGTCTGAGAGCAACGCCGGCGGCGCACTGACATCTTTTCGCTGCCTCTTGCTATTGTCCATCAGGCCCGCACGCCCTCTCTTTTGCCTCGGCGGGGCGCTTAACATGGCCGCGCTCTGCGGCGGACTGACGGCCCCCTCAGTCCCGGTACAGGCCCCCGCTTGGCGGTGAGGAGAAGCGCGAAAAAAGAAGGCTCGCCGTCCGGCCTCCCGTGTGGCTGGTGTTGGTACTGCCGTCGCCACGCCTCGGCTTTCCGCGCTCCATCCCGCCTCGTTTGGGAGCCGGTCGCAAGCGGGGTGGGGGGTGAGGGGCGAAAAGTTGACGCCGGCCGCGCAGGTAAGCAAACGGGGGGGGGGGGGGTGATGGGGCGGGAGAGAGCGACCTCTCCCTCTCGGCACTAAACGGGCTGGGGTATCTGCGGCTATAAGAAAGGCCTCCTCGCTATCCGGGTCCGGGAGCAGCGTCTGATTCAAGCTTAGCTGCTGGTGATGGTTTAAGTCCCCTTCGAGGCCGCGAGTCAAGCGGTACCCTAAATAAACCATCCTGTCCCTGCAGCAGAGACTACGATTGAATTAGCCAGTCACTTCCAGAGGCCCATGTTTCTCGAACACCCCCCCCCCCCCACGTCACCCCGCCAGCCTTGGCCTTGGAAGAAAAATAACTGAAGGGTCCTTGGTGCTCTCTGGGCTTGCTTGTGTGTGTGGGTTTTTTGGAGGGGAGGGGACGGTTCATTACCCTTAACTAGGTGACATCATCAGTGCTAGTAAGATGCACTCTTTGATGTCAGTTTATATCCTGTCAGTTCATATTCTGGCATCTTGCTTATGTGGGAGGTATCTTAGGATCCTTTGGTTGGGCTGTTTACTGTTGAGGTAATGAAACATCTGCAAGAAAACACACTCAGACAGGGCCAAGGACCACTTCTTTTCAACCTTGAGCTACAAATATTCTCCTTTATTGGAGAAAAAAAAGAGCACTGAGTAGCACTCTGCTACTTGAGTCTTAACTGGAGAAGGTGGTGGTGGTTATTTATTTATTTATTTATTTACTTACTTACTTACTTACTTACTTACTTACTTACTTACTTACTTACTTACTTACTATAAATAAATAAATAAATAAATAAAAGGGACCTTGGAGATGTAGTCCAACCCCCTGCTTAGGCAGGAAACCCTACTTCAGCCAGATGGTTATCCAACATCTTTTTAAAAACTTCCAGTTTTGGAGCATTCACAGCTTCTGGAGGAAATTAATTGATTAATTGTTCTAACTGTCAGGAAATTTCTCCTTAGTTCTAGGTTCTTAGTTCTCCTTAGTTCTAATTCATTCATTCATTCATTCATTCATTCACATACTTACTTATTTACTTACGGTACTTACTTACTTACTTACTTACTTACTTACTTACTTACTTACTTACTTACTTACTTACTTACTTCAATTTGTATGCTGCCCAATTCCCTAAGGACTCTGGGCAACTCACAACAAAGAAGAACAAGACATACAGTAATTAAAATATTTGGACATCTAAAAAGAGACCGTTTAAAAACAATTTAAAACCTACAATAAGACCATAAGTACCATTTATAGATGCACCTTGATGATGCATCATCTGATCAACGGCCCCAGGTCTGCCAGAAAAGCCAGGTCTTTACAACTTCCAGGAAGGCCAATAGTTTTATCCAGCTGCAAGGTACAATTATCCCTGGGAGTAGGAACTTGGCCTTCCCGTTTGGAAATGTTAAAAAAAGGGTAGCCTTCATATTATTTGGATTTATTTTACAAACAAATAGGGAATACAGTTCCTGTACAGACAGTTGAATTCGATAGAGCCTTTTCCTGGTCTTAAATCTTTTAGGTGCTACTAGATTAATGTTAAGAGTATGTGTTTTCTACATCAATAGAAGTTTTCCTCTCTTGCTCCTTTTCTACAGCTGCCCACTATTTGGGCTGACTCAATTTTATCTGGAATAGGTTGAAGTTGGGCATACTTGGAAACAAAAATGGAAATGTTTCTTCTTTATCTCCAGTTCTTGTGTACCTTATTTCCAGGGCTTGTGAAAGAACAAATGATAAACAGGATTGATAGTGGAGTTCCTTAAAAAATACCACCAAGATTTTACACTCATGTATAGATTCTACACAAATAACAGCAAACACAATAAATGAGTTTTAAACTGAATTATTTTTTCCTATTAATGTATCCATTGCCAGCAAGGTTTCCTATACCAACCAAGATTTCACCCTCAAATAAACTCAGATTTCACACAAACAATAATAAAACAATACAGTTGGTTTAAACTAAGTTATATTTACTTATTTAATACATACAATATAATGTAATGTATAGAAGAAGTTAGAATTCATTAAATATTAAAATAAACTATATAAACCCTGAGAGTGGAAAATCAGCATTGGCAATCCCGAGGAAAAGTATTTTCATAATTTTTGTGTAACCATGTCACTGAGAAATGTTCTCAAAATATATGTGTTGTGCAGTACTGTATATGTGTTGTTATGACTTAGATTAAAGTTTGGTGTGTGCAGGAAAGAATGTTGGAGAAAAGGAGGGAAACACTAAAATGTATTGAAAGTTTTTTTTTTTTAAAGTCAATTCACTATGACAGCTATAAACCCTACCCGTTTACACATATTGTATGTGTAGTCTTGTAAAGAGGTGAGATTGAATCATGCAATTATGGCTGACATAATTATTTTTTGACCTTTCCTTAAGGATAAATCTGATTTCAAATGAAAATGCGATTGTTGTTGATATGTTGATTATTGTAATTGCATACAGGAGAATTTATAAATATTTTTAGATCTATTTAGCAACAAACAATCTCAAAAATTAGACTTCTTTTGGATAGGAGTGTTAAGCCAAATGTTATGGAAACATTTTTTTATAATTAGGTAAGATGATCTTGAATCTGTTTCTTGCATATTTTGCTTCTAAAATCGCCCAATCAGCCTCCATAATTAGTTTTGATAATGGAATAACAAAGTTGGAGGAAATCTCAAGCAGGAGACCTTAGACAAATTGTTACCCAATTGCTTCTTTAAAACTTTAAAGGATAGAGTACCCACAACTTCTGAAGGCAAGATGTTCAACTGATTAATTGTTCTAACTGTCAGGAAATTTCTCTTAGTTCTAGGTCGGTTCTCTCCTTAGTTTCCAGCCATTGCTTCTTGTTCATTTTAATAATTAATTTTGGTAATCCCTTTTGGTGGCATGATTATGGAAAAAAGGCAGTCATTGGGAGACAGTGCTGATGACTTCTGCTTTAAATTCCTACCAATCATTATAGTAAGTGTAGTACTGTATTCTCTATTTGCAAGAAATGGTTTGTTATTAATACTTTCAGCTTTGACCTTTGCTTGTCTTTTTAAAAAAGTATAATTTTGGTATGTCTGTCTTACAGAAGTCTTGATCCTGTTTGATATTGCTGGCTTGAAATTATCATCTTGTTTTCGTGGGTTTTTTTCCTATACCTATACATATTCATAACTTATTACAAGGACATTAAAGTGAAAAGTAAGTGTTCATTTATAAGGCAAACAGGGATCTGAAGTGATACAGAAAATTGATTTCAGTACTCTGAGTTTTATGCAGATACTGATTCTAGAAATAAAGGTCTTTTTAAATTACATTTTACTTGATTAATAACAAGCTTTATCAGTTTTAATATTTTGTTCATGATACAGTTGACCATAATCTGTGCAGAAGATTCTATGAAGTATAATTCATATGATTTTGGTCTGTTTCCTACAAGGTTGTAGATATCTAGATTATATCTTTATATTTCTTTCAACAAGACTAATTTAGCTTTGAAACAATGAACTAAAATAGGACAAAGATCTTAGAACTAGATTATTTTTAATCTCCAATTTTTAAAACAACGCACCATACTGCCTCTTAGTATTTGTATTTCAGCATATATGTGTAGTTTGTTAAAAGTCTAACCTTATCCTGCAAGATATTTTTTCCTATTGCTTGTTTAGAATAAGGGAGTTCCTCATTGTAAAAATATAAGCATCTCAGAAAAAAATTAGATCTAAACCTGTGCCTCAAAATATGGGTTTAGATTTCATTTTGAGATTGAATAACATACCATAATTATTAATAATAATGATACTGTTGACACTCAGTATTAAGGTTTGGAAAGCTACATAATCTGCTGATAAACAATGAATGTGTAATCAGTTGGCTGTGGCACAATGTCCATAGTGAGTTGGTCATGACGAGTTGTTCTAGTTTAGACTTGGTTCTGAAAATAGTTCTGTAACTCTGTTATGATTAGGATGTCTAAGGGGCTACATTTTGCTACTTACTCCTTTTTAATTGCTGTATTGTACCAGGCTGTAGTGAATTAGCATGTTGATTCTGATTATTCTGTCTTTACCTATAGCTATAGGGGACTCTAATATTGTAAACAAAACAACTATGTTAATAGATATTCAGAGAAACAATTACCTTGAAACACCAGTATTTTGAGGATAAGAAGTGCCATTTTCCAATATCTATTTGACAATAGAGGTGCACAAATATTTAAATGTACTTTTGGTGTTATAACAGACAACTTTTACTCTTAAAATGTTCACACCTCCACGTTCAAATACAAATGTAGATCAGTTCACTCATCATTACAGAGTAGAAATGATTGATAGGCTATCCTTCCTTTGCTAGTCACTTTTGAATAGAAAACAATTAAAAAATAAACAGTAACGGTAAAGAAGAATTCCAACAGATTTGTGCAAATTTTATTTATTTACTATTAAATTTATATGGCTGCCCATCTCACGTAACTTGGGGCAGCTTACAATAAAACAAACGAAACATATAGTATTTCATTGGTCTGCTTGGTGCTCACCATTCATAAAAACAGCTTATGTGCTTTTCTCTGGTGGCATAGATATAGATCTGCTGGAATGTTGATGGTCAGTATATGTCTATGTTATACGTATAGCCATGCCAGATATTCTTTTGGAATCAAAGCACAACAGGTTGGTCATATGACTATCCCTTTTTCCTTAGCATCTTATTTGTTGGTTTGCAATGTATACATAAAGCAGGATGCTGCTGTCTCCCTGGCCTGCATGGAAATGTAGCAAGGGATAAGTTTCATTTCATTCTGTGCTGGACGCAGAAAGATGACAAAAGCACTGTCCTTTACACTGCTCAGAAATTGGTGCCTTGCAAAAATGATTTTGTCTTTCCATTAGCAATCTGTGCACTCAGAGAGATTGTAATTATTTATGTTTTGGACAACTAGATGAATATTTAATTAAAAGTCTGAGACAAGGCCTAGGCAGGAATTCCTCTTGCAGAAATGAGATGCTATTGTGTAATATGTTGTTCTAGTTTAATTGGAATCTGTTTGGTCCATAGCCAATAACATATTGCTACTTGACTTTAAAGTGAATTCTGTGTTTTGTTTGATCTTCAGAACATTTACTTCACAGAATATTCAATATGGCAGAACTTCATTGAGTGATGTACGGTATATCTCAAAATAATGTGGTATCAAATTTAAGGTTCCCTATTCCAAAACAAAAAATAAAATTTTAAAAAAGTAACCTATTGTAAGATTCCAGAGGTTTCCCCGAGCCACTGAGATATTCTGTTCCAGGTACCGAGTGATATAAAAAAAACCCCAAGATACAGAGGGAATTCCAATTCTTAGCAAAGCAATTCTTACAGAAGGAAAACAACAAGTCAAACCAATTCTACTAACTCTACTATTATTATGTCTCTACACAATAAGCAAACACAAAGATCTTGTGCGATGCTCTTTTTCCACATTGTGTCTATCTATGGTTGTTAGTTTCATTTGAAAGCAATCCTAGAATTTCATTGTTCACCAACAAAACACTTAATCCAACGTGCGTGAGTATGCTTATTAAATGAGTACACTACATACATGTAATTCTTAATCTGCAGAATCAAATATATCATGCTGATTTTTAAAAAGAAATTGAATTATGATTATTATAACTTCTAATGTGTCATTTTAATATGCTAGTTTCCCCACATAAAAATTAGATTGCATCAGTAGTGGTAGATGCAAATTTGTATTGAATAATGGTTTAGTATAGAATTTGGCAGCAGTGGTAAAATTATGTGGATAATTCTAATTCCGAACCCGGATTGTGGGGGCAATATACTGGCTCTGTTAAAAAGTGCTATTGCTAACATGTTGTAAGACGCCCTTAGTCTAAGAAGAAGGGCGGCATAAAAATTGAATAAAATAAAAAAATAAATAATTCCATCTTTCTCAACTTCCAAAATTGAAGATGTCTCAGGATCCAAACATACCAAATGTAACTGAGGGAAAATCAGATGTGTCACAGGATAAACAACAGGACCACGTGGACAATGCAGAGCAGTGTGTCAAGAAGAAGATTCAACAGAACACACCAAGTCCTAGTAGAAGCAACATTTCTGAGGGTAAGCAAAGTTATTCTGATAGAATACATTTTATCACATGCAAAATAATTGTTTCGTAAGTTTCTTTCTGCTCTGTACATCTGATAAATGGAACATCCCCCACACCTCAAAGAATCTCAGAAACTATTCACTATTAATGTGTTTTCCAAGAAAATTACCTGAACCTGCATAGGAAGTGGAGCAAAGCCTCTTTACTGCAAGGGTGGGACCTTTTTATTTACCTAATTTCTCTATAGAAAAATGTCTTGCCCGATTAAATGCCTTGCCATTTATGTTCCTGGAGGGAAGATTCAACAGTATGCCACCGCAAGATCTCCTGTGCCCTTGCTCAAACAGGTTGCTCAAGATACTCTTGGACATTCTGTTGCACCGCTCGTTTAATCAGCCACAGTGCTCTAAATTAATTCTGCTCCTACTAATTTCTTGCTTGGTTTGGTTAGAATTTAAAAAATGCCTGCAGGGTTTGCTTTGATTGTTTGATTATAATTGTTATATGACAGCTTTGAGATTAATTTTGGCAGCATTCTACTGGCAGATTTATCTATGCTTGATGGTTGATAATTTTATTAATTTCCTGGGGAAGGTGTTTCCTTTCGTTTGTTTTTTAATGACTATATTGTGTTTGATATTTTGGTCTTGATCACAAATTAACTAAATTAAAAACATATTTAATGTGCATTATGTATACATTAGAACCTTTGCTAAGATACCATATCATGTCCCAGTGAATTTGTTTTTTTAAAACTAACTAGCAAGTTAATGTCTGGCTAACGTGAAACTGCCCAATCTTCAGTCTTCCAATCTGGGAGATTTTCTGAATTAAGATCTAAATGCTGATTCTATTTTGCATTCGCATTTCTGTTTCATCCTGCACAGATGGCTCTTTGTTTATCCTTAATCTCTATTTGCTACTAACTCTTATTCAAAGCATGGATATGATAATGAAAATAATGATAATCAATTCATTGATAAAAATGACAAATTAAGTCAAAAACACCTGGCTATCTGTGCAACCAACCATAATAATAATAATATAATTTCTTTACCCAACATTTCAATTTTGTTTTCTTTGGGGAGACCTTCATTTTTTTGTGACCATGCTTTCTCAGAAAAACAGGTGAAAAATGGTATGTACATATGCTTATAGCAGGTTTCTTTAGTGAAAACCACTTGTTAGTATTTTTTTTTTCATTTCAATGGTTGTGAACTGTATCTTCTGTGGATTGACTATGGAAAATTTTAATTAGAATCTGTTAGAACTATATCAACATTAATTAAATGCTTCTTGGTATTAATAGCAATGACACTTAGACTTATATACTGCACCACAGTGCTTTACAGTACTCTGTGAGTGGTTTACAATGCCAGTATATTTCCTCCAACAATATGGGTCCTCATTTTACTGACCTTGGTAGGATGGAATCCTGAAGCAACCTTGAGCTGGTCAGGATCAAGCTCCTAGCAGTGGACAGAATCAGCCTGCAATATTACATTCCAATCTCTGTGCCATCATGGCTCTTTATAAAGACTTCCTTATACTTAGCATGCTGTACTTGGATTGTATTATCCTTCTAATACCCAAAATATTGGTACAATATGATCAGTTCTTAGGAATTTTAACACATAAAACATTTCAGACTATAGTTAAATTGCTGGATTCATCTGCATTAATGTCTATAATTTTTTGTTAGTTTTATAATCCACCATTTGTCCTTGTACGAATCTCTGGGGGGAGCTGATTCCAGAGGGCCGGGGGCCCCATAGAGAAGGCTCTTCCCCTAGGTCCTGCCAAGCGACATTTTCTAGTTGACGGGACCTGGAGAAGGCTGACTCTGGGACTTAACTGGTCGCTGGGATTCATGCAGCAGAAAGTGGTCCCGTAAGTATGTATGTATAATACATATGTATAATACATGATGATATTACAGCTTCAAGCACTATATTGCTTGATTGAAATGATCAGATTGTAAGTTCAACTTGTAGGATATACTTTACTGAAGCATATTTCCTTGGTCCACAGCTAGTCCTGCTCAGTTTGTGTCAGTAGAGGAATTGATGGATACAGCAAAAGGTGTTACAAACATGGCTTTGGCCCATGAGATTGTCGTCAATGGAGGTTTTCAGATTAAACCGGCTGACTTGCCAGAAAACAGGTAAGAGGCTTATTATGGGTTGAAAAAATTCTAGAGCTCGGCTATAGTTCATTATCTTAAAGGAAAAGAAGTGGCTCCAAAAGTGAGGTCACTGCTGCAGTTAAACAGATTTCTAACATACTCAGACCAATATAGTGGTACCTCTATTTACGAACTTAATTCATTCTGTGACCAGGTTCTTAAGTAGAAAGGTTTGTAAGAAGAAGCAATTTTTCCCATAGGAATCAATGTAAACAGGAGGCCCTGTTTCCTTTCAGGAAATTCCTAGAGAGGCCCCATGGAGGCTTCTCCCTGCCTTTTCTGGCCCTGTTTCCTAGAGAGGCCCCATGAAGGCTTCTCCCTACCTTTTCTGGCTCTGTTTCCTCCCAGGAGATTCCTAGAGAGGCCCAATGGAGGCTTCTCCCTGCCTTTTCCAGTTACAGTTTTGGAGGCTCAAGTTTGTAAGTGGAAAATGGTTTTTTAAAAGAGGCAAAAAAATCTTGAACACCCGGTTCTTATCTAGAAAAGTTTGTAAATAGAGGCGTTCTTAGGTAGAGGTACCACTGTACTATGGAAGGGGTTTTTTAAAAAAAAATCTTCTACAGTTGATTAGATTCAGTCTTAAAGAGAGCATATTTTTCTTTTATGGAAGAATACCCATAGAAATTTTAAGACCGGAAGAAAATATATTAGGACATAAACATTTTTTAAAATTGCATTGCTTGGCATCCTTTAGTCTCGAAAGACTATGGTATAATGCTCTGGATTCCCCAGAGCATGAGGCCTGGGTAGGTTGCAAGGCAAGAGCCCCAGGTTCAAATCCCAGTAAGGGCGTTGCTATCTGATGAAGGTAAATAAGGCCGAAATAGATCTATAGTAGTCTCCCTTCCATTATCATAAAAAATATATTACACCCACCCACACCCACACACAAACATATATATATTCGTAGATTTTCACGGGTACAGGTATGAAGGTCTTGGCATATTCGTTTTTTTTCCCATGTAAGTTTCAGAGATTCCTGGTGACGTTTCAACAAGGTCCCACTCGTCATCTTCAGGCTGGCGCTTTCGGCTTTGTGCTAGGATGAACATAGCTTTGTTCACCCTAGCACAAAGCTGAAAGCACCAGCCTGAAGATGACGAGTGGGACCTCGTCGAAACATCTCCAGAAATCTCTGAAACTTACATTTGACAAGGTCCCACTCGTCATCTTCAGGCTGGTCCTTTTGGCTTTGTGCTCAGGCAAAGCCAAAAGCACCAGCCTGAAGATGACAAGTAGGACCTCGTCGAAATGTCACCAAGATTCTATTAACCTTACATTGGAAAAGATCCGAATATACCAAGACCTACATACCTATATTCGAGAAAATCTACGAAAACATACATACATACATACATACATACATACATACATACATACATACTATATGAATGACTAATAAAACCTGCTGAGTTAATCTTATTACCATCATAGTCATTGAGCCTAGCAAGACATTACCTTGCCTTTTTCTTCTCCATTGTGATTCTCTCTTTAATACATAATCTTTGTGGGTTCATTGGCAACAGATTTACTCATGCCTTTTTTTATGACATGTTTCTCAGTTAATTGCACATCAGAGTTACTTTTCTTCTAAGTCCCATTGCTGATTATTTTTATATTAATGTTAGGTTTTTGTTTATTTATCTTCATTTTGTTTACTAGTCTTGAAAAAAGAGTAAGAGATATTGTCCACAAAGCTTTTTGGGATTGCTTGGAAGCACAGTTAAAAGAAAGCCCCCCTTCATATGATCACGCAATTAAACTTGTAGGAGAAATTAAAGAGGTAAGATAGAAAGTATTGATTGTTATTTGAATGTTTCTTGTCTATCTGAATGTTTAAATGTTTCTTGTCTATCTGAAAATGTAATTATTGAAAAATAACTGAAGTAGTAGACATTTATATACAGCTTTAGTTGTACAACTAGTGATCTCCAAAGTTTTTTGAATAACTAATTAGTTAGGGTGGGGGGATAGCAGTGGCAGCAGGAAGTGGCCATAAATATGAAAAGTCCAAATTTTGTTCATGTGACTGTGGGGGCATTGTGACAGACAGAACTATGAGCATTGGTCATAAATCCCTTCAGTGCCATTGTAACTTCAAATGGTTGCTGAACATTAAGCAAGGACAGTTTATATGTGTTTATCTTCAAATAATCCCATTTATACTGTTGCTAGTACTCTTAAAGTACTAAAGTATTCAAAAACAATGAAGAACTATACATGGATTACCCAATGAAGGTATTTTGATATTCAGATGCAGTTTTTGGAACATTGGAATATGGTATGCTGAGTTAGATGAACTATGATTGGATCCATTAAAAAAAGTTTTTACTTTCTTAAAGCCATGGTCTATTTGTTTTCTTGGGCTTTGGAAACATGGATGAGCGATGCAAATCCATTAATTGTAGTGTTGAAATACCTTTTGTTGCTTTGCTGTCTTCTCATTTCTTTAAGATCTGCCATATATCGTTCTAAAATGAATGTACTAGAACTTTTTATTTTCCAATTGTCTGATTTATGACCTGACACTACTGAGTCATTCTACGCTGCCACTTGACTGAACAAGATTTTTCAATTTGGCTGTATAATGATTATAACCTTTTAGATAAGCCTTTACTTTCAATGGATAGATTGAAATTCTATCCATTGCTTCTTTGTAGCATGGTATTGGGAGAGAAAAATATTGCAAAAAACATAGAGCATACCAAAACAGAATTGCTTAACCTTCATTTGCTTCTTTTTTCAATTTTTCCAATTAAGCTGTTCAAGAGAACTGTTTAAAAGAACAATGGAGCAAAAATCTATATTCAACTGCACCTTGAATGTAGTTGGAGAAAGGTCTAATTTCAATAAATAAAACTCTGAAACCTAAAATCATTTGACCTTATATTTGACCATTTTTATATGGCCACTTTTAACATAATGTTGTTCTACTGTAGTGGTTTTTATTTTTGAATGGTGATGACAGCAGTGTAATTAGGACTAGGAGCTAATGAAAAGGACATTACTTTCTTTCAGACTCTCTTGTCTTTTTTGCTGCCTGGCCATACTCGATTAAGAAATCAGATTACTGAAGCTCTTGATCTGGAGCTGATAAAACAGGAGGCTGAGAATGGTGCCCTTGACATTACTAAACTGGCAGAATTCATCATTGGAATGATGGGGACACTCTGCGCTCCAGCGAGAGATGAAGAAATCCAGAAGTTGAAAGACATTCGTGAAATTGTTCCCCTGTTCAGGTGCTAGAGTGGGAAAAGGAAAAAAGTCTTCAGTTCAAAATCACTTAAATAGCTGCATTATTTTAATAGGCATTAAATGCTATGTGGACTACTTGAATATATTTTCTTCTTTTCTTTTTTTGGTGGGAGTTATGTTAAGAATGAATCAATTTGGAATAATAAAGGAAGATTATTCTTTGGCTAAAGATAATTCTTGTAGTGTTTTGCTATGCGATGTATTTCCAGTTTTTTAAGGTGAAAGACCAAGTTCCTTATAGCAGATTCTAACAAATTACAGGAAGTCCTCAACTTACAACAGTTCATAGTGACCATTTGAAGTTACAACAGCATTGAAAAAAAGTGACTTAGGACCATTTTTCACACTTATGACCGTTAGAGCATCTCAGTGGTCATGGGATCAAAATTCAGATGTTTGGCAACTGGTTCATATTTATGAAGGTTGAAGTGCCCTGGTGTCACCTTTTGCAACCTGCTGAGAAGCAAAGTCAATTGGAAAGCCAGATTCACTTTACAACCATGTTACTATATTAACAACTGCAGTGATTCACTTAACAAATGACTCACTTAGCAACAGGATTTTTTGACTCAATTGTTGTCATAAGTCAAGGACTACCTGTAAAGATTCACACAGTTTTATGAACCAGGTTTAAGGTAAAGAAATGGGAGAATATCATGCAGAATGTTGCAAATGAAATAAAACCCATGCCTTCATTTTTGAAAAAATTCATAACAGTGGGCTTTTTGTGAATTGTTTGAACCTCTATTCCCCAGAATGTGTACCCTAAGGGCTAAGTGTCCTTTTCCAGATAAGCTCAGGAGTGCAATGTTCCTCTCTGTTTGTGAATGATGTTTTGAAATATGTCTCATTTATTTGTTTTGTTTGTTTGTTTGTCAAACATGTACAAGATAGCAAGAATGAATATGAACATGGACATGAACGAAGGAAATGAATACAAATAAATGGGGACAGTAGCACAGGGACTGTATACATGCTGGTGTGCTTGTGCACGACCCTTTACAGACCTCTTAGGAATGGGATGAGGTGCGCAATAGACAGTTTAAAGTTGAAGCTCTGAGGGTTTGAGGATGTAACTTTCTTTTCCAGTCTCAGTGAGTTCTCTTACGTAAAGGCTCCTATGAGTATGAAGGTGGATTCCTTCTAGGAAAAAAGCTCCACATGTTGTGGGGAACCCTACTAGCTTGGGAGAAGGGTGGCATATACAGTGTAAATCAAATCAACCAATTAATTGATTAATTAATTTTGCATCACATGCCATTTTTCTGTGTAGAAGGAATTGTCTGATGGGTGGCATTTCATCACCACAGATCCTCTTCCCTGGCATTCAGAAGAAGTATTGCTTTGAGGTGGGCATATATTATCAGCAGGAAGTGGGATACAGTTAGCAGAATAAGTATGGATAAAATCATGCTATTTGCTTTTCTTCGGAAATCAATCCAAATTTTCTCCCCAGAGAATAGATGTAAGACTGCAATTTAAAGATAGTAAAATAATGAAGCTTTCTCAATCTAGTATTTCTCACATGTAATTCAAATCTCATACAGTAATTTCCAAATAGAAAGGCTGAATGCGATATATTTCTGTATTATGGGAATTTCAAATCAGAACTTCTAGTGAGCTTTGTAATAAGGATAATATATAAAGCACTATTCTGATGTAATTACTATTGGATAATACTTCATTATTTCCATAAACTTTCCTTGAAAGAAGACTAATTCTTCATTTCCTTTTGACTTAGTTAATTTTCTTGACTGCTCGAGGCTAGCTTTATTTTTTAAAACTATGACTAAATTTTGAAAAACAATGTCTTTTTATTTTTTGCAGAGCAATTTTCTCTGTGTTGGATTTGATGAAAATGGACATGGCTAATTTTGCTGTCAGTAGCATTAGGCCACATTTAATGCAGCAGTCAGTAGAATATGAAAGAAAGAAATTTCAGGAACTCTATGAAAAACAGCCAAGTATGATTTTTCTTGTCATCCTTTAGTAAATGATACATTTATATTGTTAAAATAGAAATTATGAAGTAGATTCAGCATAAATATTCAGTTTCATTTTTAACAACTTACTTAACTGTTCAGTAATCAAAAGACTATCAAATTTAAAAACTACATACTGTATTTGCCCCCAATTCCCATCCAAAATGATGCAAGTCAAAACAAATTAAAAACTACCACCAAATGTCTGCATAGTTAGTACTATTTCCACATCGTTATATATCTAAAATCTCTCCCCCCCCCAACAAAAAAACCACACCAGATGTCATGCGCTTTGATATGTAAATCTGGCAGTTATTCTGCAAAGTGGAATTTATCTCCTGTGTTTGACAATTATAAATGTCCTGGGGGGGTGGGATGGGCAATAGTGGTAGCCATAATTATTCAAGTGTTTGAGTTATGATAATGAGTAACTAAATGGGCTTAAAAAATGGTGGTACCTGCCAATTTTATAACTTCACTATATGACCCCTTCCACTTGTGTACCTGATTTAAGCCCTTCCTGGTTCCTGTATGGGGCTTCCTGGTTCCTGTGTGGGGTTCTATAATAACCTGGATTTGAAAAAAATATCAATATTTTGGGGATATGAGCTGTTGGAAAAGGTTCTTAAGCACATGATAAGTATTTAGTTGCAAAAATCATTTTCAAACGTATAGGTTTATTTTAAATGAATAAATACATTGGTGGAGTAATGACTCTCTCTCTCTCTTTAAAATAGATTCCTTAGATTTAGTGACTGAATGGCTGCAAGAAGCCATGGTTGATCTACAATCCAAATTTGCCTGTGCTAGTAATAATGATGCTGCTTCTGCCAGTGGAATTCCAGCACTGAGTCCTGTTGCTGTACAGAATCATGCATATATCCAATTACTCAAGTGGAATCATCTGCAGAAACCTTTTCCAGAAGTAACTATATCTGTAATTTCTGAAATTTAGATAATGGAATCTTAGGACAGATTTTAGATCAGCCTTGTTCTTAACCCCTCTGGTTAAGTTAATGAAGAATTTAATCCAAGGAAAAAACACATTATCTTAGATGTTAGTGGGTAATGATGGGGAAAGACTATACCTTTAGAAAATTGTTTTTATCTCTTTATTGGGTGTACAGGAAAATCATGTCTTCCTTCCTGCCTTTAAGCTCTTAGACGGGGTAAAGAAAACCCCATTTCTTCGGAGCTCCTCCTTTTTATTTTGAGGGTAGCTATGGAGAGATGGTATGATGGCTCATTTGTTAAGACACTGGGGTTTGTTAGAAACATAGAAACATAGAAGACTGACGGCAGGAAAAGACCTCATGGTCCATCTAGTCTGCCCTTTTACTATTTCCTGTATTTTATCTTACAATGGATATATGTTTATCCCAGGCATGTTTAAATTCGGTTACTGTGGATTTACCAACCACGTCTGCTGGAAGTTTGTTCCAAGGATCTACTACTCTTTCAGTAAAATAATATTTTCTCATGTTGCCTTTGATCTTTTCCCCCAACTAACTTCAGATTGTGTCCCCTTGTTCTTGTGTTCACTTTCCTGTTAAAAACACTTCCCTCCTGAACCCTATTTAACCCTTTAACATATTTAAATGTTTCGATCATGTCCCCCTTTTTCCTTCTGTCCTCCAGACTATACAGATTGAGTTCATTAAGTCTTTCCTGATACGTTTTATACTTAAGACCTTCCACCATTCTTGTAGCCCGTCTTTGGACCCGTTCAATTTTGTCAATATCTTTTTGTAGGTGAGGTCTCCAGAACTGAACACAGTACTCCAAATGTGGTCTCACCAGCGCTCTATATAAGGGGATCACAATCTCCCTCTTCCTGCTTGTTATACCTCTAGCTATGCAGCTAAGCATCCTACTTGCCTTTCCTACCGCCCGACCACACTGCTCACCCATTTTGAGACTGTCAGAAATCACTACCCCTAAATCCTTCTCTTCTGAAGTTTTTGCTAATACAGAACTGCCAATGCAATACTCAGATTGAGGATTCCTTTTCCCCAAGTGCATTATTTTACATTTGGAAACATTAAACTGCAGTTTCCATTGCTTTGACCATTTATCTAGTAACGCTAAATCATTTACCATATTACAGACCCCTCCAGGAATATCAACCCTATTGCACACTTTAGAGTCATCGGCAAATAGGCAAACCTTCCCTACCAAACCTTCCCCTATGTCACTCACAAACATATTAAAAAGAATAGGACCCAGAACAGACCCTTGTGGCACACCGCTTGTAACCTGTCTCTGCTCAGAATACTCGCCATTAACAATAACTCTCTGATGTCTATGCTTCAGCCAGCTTGAAATCCACTGAACTATCCAGGGATTAAGTCCAATCTTCACTAATTTATCTATCAGCTCTTTATGTGGAACCGTATCAAAGGCTTTGCTGAAGTCCAGATAGGCAATATCCACGGCACCACCTTGATCCAACATCTTTGTGACATAGTCAAAGAACTCAATGAGATTAGTCTGACACGATTTGCCTTCAGTAAAGCCATGCTGATTTGGGTCCAATAAGTTATTGTTTTTTAGATGCTGATTTATCCTCTTTTTGAGTAGAGTCTCCATCATTTTAACTACAACTGATGTCAAGCTAACTGGCCTGTAGTTACCAGCTTCTTCTCTACTGCCCTTCTTGTGGATAGGCACAACACTGGCCATTCTCCAATCCTCAGGAACATCTCCTGTTAACAGGGATTGGTTAAACAAATCAGTCAGGGGGGGTAGCAATGACAGATCTGAGTTCTTTAAGAACTCTGGGGTGGATGCCATCTGGACCCATTGCCTTATTTATCTTTAATCTTTCAAGTTCTTCTAAGACATCGGCTTCTAAGATCACTGGAGCTGAATCCGTACAGCTGGAAGCAATGCTATATCCCTCTATAGTATTATTTTGTAAGGTGTCTTTTGAGAAAACTGAACAGAAGTAGCTATTGAAATGGTCAGCGATCTCCTTATTCCCATCAATGCATGTATTATTCCCGGTACTAAGCTTTGTGATGCTGCAGTTTTTCTTCTTCCTATCACTAATATATCTGAAGAAGGTTTTATCCCCCTTCTTTACAGATTTTGCTATTTCTTCCTCTTTTGAGGCTTTAGCAGCATATATTATCTGTTTCGCCTCCTTCTGTCTCATTTTATACACCTCTCTATCAGCTATACTTCCAGACTCTTTATACCTCCTATAGGCAGCCTTTTTTTCATTGACTATAGCCCTTACATCATTGCTAAACCATAGCGGTTTCTTCTTCCTTTTACCTTTAGTTACTTGCTTTACATAAAGTCTTGTGGCTTTTAAGATGGCCTTTTTTAATACAGTCCACTGGGTGCTCGCTCCTGCCATTTTATCCCTCCCCTTTAATTCATTATTTAAATATTCCCCCATTGCATTAAAATTTGTTTTTCTGAAATCCAATACTTTGGTTGCAGTATAGGATTGCTCACAATCAGTTTTTACATCAAACCACAAACATAGATGGTCACTGCAACCTAAATTTTCTCCCACCTTGTTGATTGGAAATGTTCAAGACCTGAGTGCCACAGGACGGGGCGAGCTCCTGTTCTTGCTCCAGCTCTACCAACCTAGCAGTTCTAAAGCATGCAAATGGGAATAGATAAATAGGTATAATTTCAGCAGGAAAGTAACTGCATTTTGTGATGTCATGATGAACACAATCATAGAAACGTTTCAAAGTCGTTGAGTCAAACGTAAATGAGCACACACACAACTTTGACTAGCAGAATAAAATCCTCAGAGACTTCTCTATGGAGAAGAGTACAAATACTCACAAGAGGTTGTCAAGAGAAGATCTCTCTTTTCTCACTATTTCTCTGCTCTGGATTTGCATACATTTTAATTTTATTTTGGTATTTATTAAATTTATAACTGTTATTTCACTATCAAATAATTCTGGACAAACATTACTATGATTAAAAAAGTATTTCCCCCTATAGTTACTTTATATAATCCTAACTTTATAGTACTTAAACTGATTTTTCATTTAACTGTTGTTGTTTTTCAAAATAAGGAAGTTTGGAGAACTTTTTTTTCAAGAGAAATTATTTTTTTCAAGAGAAATTATTTGACTTTATGTTAAATTTTAGTCTTTCATATTATGCTGGAATTACTGTATATATTTGTGAAAATGTGGATGTGCTGATGAGGGCGTGGAGATACAGAACATATATCGAACAGGATAATTTGCTATTTAGAATGTGTAGTAGAGCTTGTATTTGTAAAGTAAAAATGCTTTATCTTCATCATATGAAGTCTTTTAGTTTGTTTACATTAGGATATTGGGATCATTGAAAGCCATTTAAATTAGATTGTATTATACTTGAGAGTTGATATATGGAATGCTAAGTTTTATATATGTTAATTAATATTAAAATTTTAAAGCTTTGTGTGGATCTTTTGCTGGTAACTGGATTGAAGACGACATTACATATTTGACTTGACTATTGTTAAGAGATAGCGTATGGGATGAAGAGTTTTATATTTGTTAGGTAAGAGGCAACAAAGAGGTTATACAGTAGAATTGTTTATACAATATTTGCATTGAAGAGGGTGGGAAGTTCTTTTTATGCTTTTTTTCTTGCATTTTTTTCTTTCTTTCTAATTTGTATCCATTATTGCTCTAAAATCTGTAATAGAATTATTTTTTAAGCTGAAAAAATAAGTCATTATATGTATTTAATAAATACATTTATTCTCATGGAAAAATAATTATTAGTACTCGTTAAAGAGCAAACCTATGTGAAATGACGTATAGATGATATTGATACGGGATCCTTTACTCATAGAGAACTAATTGCCTTTTTATTATTGTTTTTCTTGGAGTTTTGAGAAAGAGGCTATAACTTCACAAAACTGAGACAATTTAATAGCAATATCAGTAAGCTTGCTCACTATTTGAGAAGCTGCTCTGTAATACTTAATACAAATGAAAAGAGAATTCAGTTTTGAGCTGTCCCATAGGTGCTTTTTCAAGAGGCAACTGGACTTTTTTTTTCTTTAAAGACATTTTGCTTGTCATCCAGGAAACCTCTTTAGTTCAGCTCAGTTTTGAGTTACCAGTACAGTGATCCCCCGGTTATTGCGTCCCCGACCATTGCAAACAGGGTAATTTGCGATTTTTCAACCCGGAAGTCAAAATACCATCTACGCATGCGTGCCCTTTTTTTCTATGGGCACGCATGCGTAGATGGCAACCAGGAGATCAGCTGCTGGGCGGCTTCCCTGGGTCTTCCCCCTCTTGCTGGCATCAGCGAGGAGTTTCCCCACCGCCCACGCAAACTCCTCGCTGCCGCTCGCCCGCCCTTCGCCTGCCCACGCCGTTCGCTCCCCCTCTTGCTGGCGGGAGGGCGAGAAGCCCTCCCCAGCACCCGCTCGCCCGCCCTTCGCCGCTCGCTCGCCCTTCGCCCTGGCCGCTTCTTCCCAGCGGAGAAATTCCAGCCCCCACCTGGTCCCGCCCGATCCTCCTCCCTGAGGCAGCTTGCCCTCCCATGGCCGCTTCCTCCACCCTCCATCGCAAGCCCTCGCCACCGCAGCCACCGCGCGCTGCGATCTTCAAGCCCGGCTCCTTTCGGCCCAGCATCCCGGGCCAAGCAGCTGCCTTCCGTGACTGAGCCTGGCTGGCCCGGAAGATCGTAGCGCGCGTTGGCTGCAGCGGCGAGCAAAGCCAAGCCGGCAGCAATGTCGCCGCCGCTGCAGCCAACGCGCGCTACAATCTTCCGGGCGAGCCAGGCTCAGTGACGGAAGGCAGCCGCTTGGCCCGGGATGCTGGGCCGAGAGGAGCCGGGCTTGATCCGCTGAGCCTGGCTGGCCCGGAAGATCGTAGCGCGCGTTGGCTGCAGCGGCGAGCGAAGCCAAGCAGGCGCGCCGTTCTCCGCTGACTCCTAAAGCGGGGAAGTTCGCCAGGAGTCAGCGGAGAACGGCGCAACTGTTTTAAAACGATCGGAGCTTTCCAATGAGTCCTGAAGACAAACGGCAAACTTCCGCGTTTGTCTTCGGGACTCATTGGAAAGCCGCGCGGGTGTTTTAAAACATCCCCGCCGACATGGGGGGCTTGCTAGCACCCCCCCAAACCCGGGTTGGGGGTTCGGGGGGGTGCTAGCGAGCCCCCCATGTCGGCGGCGACGTTTTAAAACAGCCCCGCCGCCCCCCAATCTTCGGCTCCTCGCTAGCGCTGCGGAAGTTAAAAACACCATCTGCACATGCGCAGATGGTGTTTTTACTTCCGCAGCGCTACTTCGCGAAAACCCGCTCGTTGCGGGGGGTCCTGGAACGGAACCCTCGCAACGAGCGGGGGATCACTGTATTACCAAAATGACATTTTGTCTTAAGCATATGCATGTAACCAAATACAATGTGGACTGCATGAATCAGTTCTTAGAATATGGTTTAGATTATATAAATCAAAGGTTGTGGTCCCAAGCTACCTAGGATTTTAAAGTTAAACCCATAATTTATGAGTTTTATCAGCCACAGAAATTACTGTAAATAAATTCTGTTTGAATTAAACCCCTCCCCCCCAGTTGTACTGATTGATATATTTTGATACACAGGGCAAGTCTTGATTTATGACAAATTTCTATCTATATTGGTTTCCTTCCCATACTGTTGTTTAAAAATAAGCTAATTAAAAAATGGAACATTCTGTTCATTGATATGAACTTGGCACAGAGTGATTTAATTACAGCACATTTACAGCCTCGAGATAGGTGGTGGAATCCAATACCTTTTATAGTACTGGGGCATGGTTCAACTTTCTCATGATTTTTAATTCAACAAACTCAGTGGGGCATTATAGAGAAGTGTATCTTGAATTGAGATATAATAATTGATTAGAAGGAATTATACAACATTTGATTCATTAGTCTTTTGTAATTTTACATTTGCTTTTCTTCTTACTTTTTACTTCTTTTTTACTTCTCTGAAAGCTTGGTATTTTACTAAAGGTTTAATTTAAGTCAGTTATAAATTGATTGAGGTTTTTAAAAAATAATCCATACATGGTTTCAGATCAAAAATATTGAGAGGCTGGCACCTAGAATAGTTTGGAAGTTAATTATATTAAGAACTTTGAATAAGCTCACTTAAGTTAGGCTGTGAGATTTTTTCTTGCCACGCCTTGTCATTCTTTATATTCCAAACTTAGATCCATTTTCTATTCTGGAAATGTTTTTGCAGACTGTCTTAATGGATCAAAGCCGTTTCCAGGAAATGCAGCTGGAATTGGACCAGCTCATTCTAATTGGTGCTATTCTTCTGGTCACATTCAATGCCTCAGGCACAGCTCTTTCTGATTTGCCAGCTTTTACCAATGAACTCAAAATGGCTATCAAAGTATTGCTGACAGGGCTACACCGTCCGTGAGTACCTTGCAGATTTTGATCTCTTATGGTATAATGCTGAATGTTACTGACACGAAACTTCGAGTTTAGGCTTACCTATGTGAACAGATTCAGGTGTTTTCCCCAGCTTCTGTTGATTGTAAAAAGCCTTGCAATTATTGGGAACATTATTCGCTTGGTAGATTTTTCTGAACTTGGAATAAGGAATTGGCTTAAAATCAGTTGGTCTATGGGACCTACAGATTCTGTACTCCCAGCCAGCCAGCTAACTTAAAGTTGCCAGTGAACTCAGATGTGCATTCTAAAAAAAAATGCAGGTTTGAATTTCCCCCACCCCAAATCATAATGAACTCCTAGTGTGAGTAGGAAATGCTACTTTCTGTCGTTGTCATTTCTTTATGAATTTTATTTCCTATTACAGGTAGTCCTCGATTTATGGCTACAATTAAGCCTAAAATTTGTGTTGTTAAGCAAGACATTTCTTAAGTGAGTTTTGCCCCATTTTATGACCTTTCTTGCCACAGTTGTTAAGTGAATCACTGCAACTGATTAGGTAATAACTTGGTTGTTAAATGAATATGGCTTCCCCATTAACCTGCTAGATCTGCAGGTCAGCAGTTCAAATCTCATCACATAGAAACATAGAAGACTGACGGCAGAAAAAGACCTCATGGTCCATCTAGTCTGCCCTTATACTATTTTCTGTATTTTATCTTAGGATGGATATATGTTTATCCCCGGCATGTTTAAATTCAGTTACTGTGGATTTACCAACCACGTCTGCTGGAAGTTTGTTCCAAGGATCTACTACTCTTTCAGTAAAATAATATTTTCTCATGTTGCTTTTGATTTTCCCCCAACTAACTTCAGATTGTGTCCCCTTGTTCTTGTGTTCACTTTCCTATTAAAAACACTTCTCTCCTGGACCTTATTTAACCCTTTAACATATTTAAATGTTTCGATCATATCCCCCCTTTTCCTTCTGTCCTCCAGACTATACAGATTGAGTTCATTAAGTCTTTCCTGATACGTTTTATGTTTAAGACCTTCCACCATTCTTGTAGTCCGTCTTTGGACCCGTTCAATTTTGTCAATATCTTTTTGTAGGTGAGGTCTCCAGAACTGAACACAGTATTCCAAATGTGGCCTCACCAGCACTCTATATAGCAGGATCATAATCTCCTCTTCCTGCTTGTTATACCTCTAGCTATGCAGCCAAGCATCCTACTTGCTTTCCCTACCGCCTGACTGCACTGTTCACCCATTTTGAGACTGTCAGAAATCACTACCCCTAAATCCTTTTCTTCTGAAGTTTTTGCTAACACAGAACTCCCAATACAATACTCAGATTGAGGATTCCTTTTCCCTAAGTGCATTATTTTACATTTGGAAACATTAAACTGCAGTTTCCATTGCTTTGACCATTTATCTAGTAAAGCTAAATCATTTACCATATTACAGACGCCTCCAGGAATATCAACCCTATTGCACACTTTAGAGTCATCGGCAAATAGGCAAACCTTCCCTACCAAACCTTCCCCTATGTCACTCACAAACATATTAAAAAGAATAGGACCCAGAACAGACCCTTGTGGCACACCGCTTGTAACCTGTCTCTGCTCAGAATACTCGCCATTAACAATAACTCTCTGATGTCTACGCTACACCAACTGAAGGTTGACTCAGCCTTCCATCCTTCCGAGGTGGGTAAAGTGAGGACCTGGATTGTGGGGGCAATATGCTGGCTCTGTTAAAAAGTGCTATTGCTAACATGTTGTAAACTGCCCTGAGTTTAAGAAGAAGGGCAGCATAAAAAATAAAATAAACAAACAAACTTTGCTGATGAGAAGGTTTCAAAAGGTGACCAAGTGACTTGGGACACAGCAATGGTCATAAATATGAACCAGTTGCCAAGCATCTGAATTTTGATAACATGATCATATGGATGTTGCAAAGGTCATGTGAAAAATGGTCACAAGTCACTTTGAAGGATCACTAAATGAATTGTTGCAAATCAAAAACTACCTGTATATTTATAGGGCACAAAAAATATGGCATAGTTTCCTTTAATGCCACTTTTCTTCTTCAGGACTTATTGGTTTTTATTTTGGGGCAAGGCTTATGATTTTGCTGTCAGATAAATCCATTTCTAAGTTTCATGTGAGCTATTCTAATACTGTATATGAAAGCTTTTTATCATTCTTTAATTCTTCTAAGTTTTGTCTCTAGTTCTTTCAACTTGGATGAAACTTTGGCTGTCATAAGTGAAAAGATTTGTGCTGAAGTTAACAGTTGCCTTTCCCAGCATGGCTTCACACCGTTTACATCTGAAAAAGTGATTGTGCTTAAAGGACAAATCCAGGCTCTTTCCCATCCTGATAATGCTGTATGCAAACTAATAGGTATGCATTGGGGATGAAATGAGTTTTGTTCAGAGTTTATCATTTTCTGCAAGTTCATATTCATATTTGAGAACATGCAATATGTTAATGTTATAAAAAAGGGAAAATTATTTGAGATAACCTTTGTGATAGGCCATATCTTTTATATCCATAAACAATTTCTTTTAGCTAAGTGAACAAACTAAATGATTTTAAAAGATTAAGGATTATCCTGGGATAATTGCAGATATATATAAAAAACAGAAAATGACCCCTTATATTTTATATCTTTGGATGCCACCAGAATATAAAGATACTGTACATTGGTATATTTTGAGTAAAAAGAGAGTTATGATGAAAGAACTTTTTAAATTTATTATTGAGATAGGTTTCTTGAATAAGAAAGCAGCAGAATCCTTTAAGTTTGACACATAAGTTTAGTTTGGCTCTAGATAAATTAACAAGATAAATTAGGACCTCTTAATTGTGTTATTAACTCTCCTCTTTTTTCAAGATTCAAGAATCCAGTTGTTTTTAGAGAATTACCTTGCTTGTGGTCATCAGAAATCACTTCCTCCTATGCTTGGTGGATTGGGCCCTATTCAGAGAGAGCTGGAGGAGATTGCTATCAAGTATGTTCGCCTTGTTGACTACAACAAGCTGGTTTTCAGTCCTTATTATGATGCAATTCTCAGCAAAATATTGAATAAATAGTTTCCTTAGCTGTGAAGAAAACTGAAAAATGCCAGGTCCATTTGTATGCAATCCTCAACAATAGGGCTTCAGTCCGGGGCCAGAAGGCTGTTTTAGTCTGCTTTTACTCCTTTTTTTGTTCAAAATTATAGGGCTGCAAAATGAAAGCTTCTTTTAAAGACCAATTGTTCATTTAGGATACCTAGAATCAGTCCTGTCATGCTCTATAGCAGTGTTTCCCAACCTTGGCAACTTGAAGATATTTGGACTTCAACTCCCAGAATTTTGGGAGTTGGAGTCCAGATATCTTCAAGTTGTCAAGGTTGGGAAACACTGCTCTATAGAAGGGGTCAGCAACCTTAAAAACTTAAAGAGTCATTTGGACTACTTCCCCACAGAAAACAAAACACCAGGTAGACACAAAACCTGGGTGGGTGTGGCCAGCTCAACATTACACACTCCTACCCAGTCACTTGATCCCCCCTTGCATCCTTATTCTTTCCCTCCTTTTATCCTCCCTCCTCTGATTTTTCCTTCCTTCCTTCCTCCCTCCCTCCCTTCCTCCCTCCCTCCCCTTCCTTTCCATTCTGTTGTGGAAAAGAAGGCCACTCCATTACAGAAACATACACCCTGCCCGTCTCTATCCTTGAAAGATGATCTTATTATTTCAACCCGAAGTAAGTTTTTTAAAACAGATGTGGAATTCTAAAAAGAAACTAAATGGGTCTGGAGCAACCTTGGATTCTTTTGGAAATGCATGTATCTCTCCTTCCCTGACCCAGTAAAAAACAGGATTCAGAAATGTGAACAGGAAACCCAGGATGAAGTCCCCTGTGGACTTGGGGGAGCGAGTAGAGAGGGTCAGCGGGTGTGTGTGTGTGTGTTAGGGGTGCTACCAGTCTGAGATCTTGGTGAGGTCTGGAGCTGCTGCATTTTATTCCTGTTGCCTCAAACCAAGGTCCACAGAAAATGCTCCGAAGCGGGTGGGGAGGCAGAGCCGCTTGATATCATGGAGGGTGTTCTCTATCTGCTCCCTCTCACAACCTTTTTAGCAACTAGTGTCCCACCATGCTCCCCTTCCCATTAAAACCAGGCTAGGGAAGCCAGGAGGGGGGAATCTAAGGGGGAGGGAAAAAGAGACCCAGGTAGATCCCTCTCGGAGTAGCCCAGAGTTTGACTGATTTCCTCTCTGATTGTGGGATGAACAGACCATACCCCCCCCCCCTTTGGGACCTTGGACTTTATTTCCCCTATTTATTGGGGGAAATTGGATTTTTATTGGGTCCTCCCCCCGCCCTCTGCCAAAAGGAACACTAGCCCGACATCTCGAAGCCCCCTACCCTTCCTCCTGCTCCCTTCCTGGCTTGCTGAAGAGGAGGGGGAGCAGCCCTGAAGCCTCTGCTTCCCCTCCCCATGACCCAGCCATCACTACCCTGAAAGGTGCGCCACATTTCAAAGGCAGGCAGCTCGCATCTCGAGGTGCTGAAGAGTGTCCCGCTGCGAGAGCTGGGACAGGCCTCTCCACACTCCAACTTGCCAATGGGGGCGCTTCTGCTGGGCCAGCCTTACCCCCCTGGGCTTTTGTGCTTGGCACTCGCCCAGGGACGGAAGCACTTCCCACGCCACCTCATTCTCTTGACCCCGCTGACAAGGGAGGAGGAAGGCCAGGCTTGGGAGATGGCCCCCATCCCACGAGATCTGCTCCCGCAGTTCCCTTCTAGCCCTCTTTGCTGGCGGCAACAGCAAATGTACTATAACGAAGGCAGAATCCTGTTGCCATGCAAAGGTAAGTACAGGGGCGCATCGCTCCCACAGTAAGGTGACAGGAGGCAGCTCTTTTATCCCTCTGTGGCAACAGGGTCACAGGGAGCCTGAGCAGAGGGGTGAAAGAACTGCATGTGGCTCCGGGGCCGTAGGTTGCCGACACCTGCTGTGTACCCTGTTGGATCACCTTTCCCTACACAGCCCACTGCTATTCAGAGACTTATCTTTAAAACATTACCTGGGGGATATAACATTTATGCATTTAGGGTAAAATGCAGTATCTATCATAAGAATTGTCCTGATCATACTCCAATGGGACATTTTATAACCAACATGGTTGGCTTGCACCACTTGTTGCATTCCACTTATTCCCTTCAGTTTCTTAGGAATACAGATAAATTTAGGAATCAAGTGATATTCTGTGAAATGGGGGGGGGGAAAGTGAATCTATGCTTGAATATTATTGCTGGTTTATTATGGTTACCTTTCACCTATTGAAAAAAACATGGAAACATTTAATGAAACAGTTTTCCAAACACCTTTCCAAATAATTCAGTAGCGGTGATCAAATATTGTTATGTTAAAACATACATAAAATATTTTGGCTTGGTATATAACTTTATTAGCCATAGTGATCCTTGGCAACATATAAAGGTAATTATGAAAACTATCCTGTTCGCATAATGCAAAATACATGCTAACAAATTCTTATATAGATATATAGATAGTACTTTATATAGTTGTTAAAGCCTGTTCTAAAATCTACAACTTAAATTTCCACATATTCTGAGTTTGAATATTGGTAGTTAAAGCACTTTATTCTGCAAGCCAAGGCGCTCTTGTGTTTCTGCGAGCCATGGTTTTCTATAGCATTTGTTTCTGTACCTGCAGATACTCAGTCAAAATCATATATTTTTGTAGAATATTTGCCGGTTCTTTATTTCCCTATTCGTAAGAATGCTGTTCTGTAGACTCAAGGAAGTGTTTTTCTTTCGACCTATGATAACTTTTTTGAAAAGAGCAGTTTCTTAGTTTTCTATTAATGTAGATTTTCTTTGCAGCAAATATGAACGAGACGAATAAGAATTTTTCACCAGATATAATGAGGAAATGGAATGAGGTTTTATACATTAATACATTAATAAAAATGATAATCTCACAGAACAATTAAATAATTTCCTAGCTTCTCAGTTTTCTATTAAGTATAAAACGCTACTAAAGATAAGCAAACCTTTATAAGTGGAAGTAGTTAAATAAGAATCCATTGAATGTTACTATCATTTACATAAAAGTTTGAGATTAGAAGAAAAGATGGATTAAAGTCTTAGTTTGTATCATCTTTACTAGTGAAAATAGGAAGCTTCCAGTTCAATTGCTATTTTAGTTATAAATATTGGCATTAGTGTGCTCATCTATCTAGATCACGGCGATTTAATTGAGAGCTGCATCAGAGTTGTGTTTGACCTCAGGGGGCCAGTGTGGGCCTGGCCAGGGTATGTGTGTGTTGGGGGCACCTGTCAAGGCCTGAGCAGTCTGCCAGCAAAAATGGGCTCCTGAGCTCCGTTTTTGGGTGCAATGGCTTCCTGTAACTCTCTGCCAGCAAAAAAAGAGCTCAGGAGGGCTGTCTGTGACTCTCCCAGAGGGCCCAGATCTGGCCCCCAGGCCTTGAGTTTGACCCCCCTGATCTAGATGGTAGTTGACAAATGAATTCTGTCTCACCTTCCCTATTAGGCCCGCAGCACAGAATTTCACATGCTCAGATCTGCCACTGCTCAAAAAAGATGCTTCTATGTATGTATATCTCGTGCTTAGTTGAATGCAAAACATTTATTGATTTATAAATTACATAAACATGAAGGTTTGTTTATGATTGATATGTTACAGATTGTTACAATAGTTCTTGTCTCATACAATTATATTCCAATAAATTTATTGAATTTCAAGAATTCATAAACATGAAACAATCAGGATTTTTCACAAAATAACTGGGTTTCTGAAGCAGAATTATTGATGGATTGTTTTCCAGTGTCAACATTTAATAAAATAAATTATATTTATTTATTATATTAAGTTAGCTGAACTAAAAAGTATTATGTATTAGAATGAAAGTTATATTTAAAAAGTGATAAAGCAGAGAAGCTTTAGTTGGAAGGATGGTTGCAATATGAAGTCCAAATGTTTAGTGGCCGTCTGTTAAACATGACAGCTTTGTTGTCAGAGCAAAAGATATGAATTTTTCCACTTAAATAATACTTGTAAGGATTAAATTTGCTTAAAAACAAAATATTTGATCATATTCTATATGAAACAATAATTGATCCAAGTCATCTGATGCAGTATAACCAAACAAATTGTTTTTTATTAGATTGTTTTATTGATTTTTTGTAATTTCTTTGATTGTTGAGTTGCAGAGATGGATTTGGCAATTTTATTTATTATTACTTCAATCCAACAATGTTTAGTACTGTATATATCATTGAACACTTTGTGAAGGATTTGTTTATTTAAAGAATGCTCCTGCAAATGCCTTCCTTTTGAAATTTGATGCCTCAGAATTTTAATAAGTAAAAATAGGAGTCCAAATATTTTTGTTTTATGTAACCAAACTATCTAAAACTAGTATTTGTAACATTAAAAGAACGGCCAGAAATGGTAAAGCCAAATCTACTCATTCAGTCTCACCAATTCTAGAAAATTAGCCCTTACTTTAAACCTTTTTCATTAAGATCAGTTATTTATTTATTTATTTATTACTTAGATTTGTATGCCGCCCCTCTCCGAAGACTCGGGGCGGCTCACAACACGTGGAACAAATCATAAATAATGTGACAAGTTTAAAATATTTAAAGATTTAAAAAAGACCCCATATACTAACAGACATACACACAAACATACCATGTATAAATTAAACATGCCCAGGGGGAGATGTTTCAGTTCCCCCATGCCTGACGGCAAAGGTGGGTTTTAAGGAGTTTACGGAAGGCAGGAAGAGTAGGGGCAGTTCTAATCTCCGGGGGGAGTTGGTTCCAGAGGGCCGGTGCCGCCACAGAGAAGGCTCTTCCCCTGGGGCCCGCCAACCGACATTGTTTAGTTGACGGGACCCGGAGAAGGCCCACTCTGTGGGACCTAATCGGTCGCTAATCTATTACTTTAAGACAGAAAACAATTGAAAAAGTCCTTATTGATGGAAATTTAGTATTTTATCTGATATGTATGTATTTATGGGAATTTTTGAATTGTTAATATTACAAGCTTGATGTTTTTCCTCAGTGTTACTGTCATCTATGCTGTATGTACACCTTGAATATGAAATGGTAATTTATCTGTAATAAATTAATAATTTTGATGCTTGTATGTTGCAGTTTCCAATAATTTATCCTATTTTTGTTGTTCTATTTTCACCATTGTCAAACATTTGTTTAGTTCACAAATGCTTGCTTTAGGTTAGGTTTTTGCTTCATTGTTTTCTTTAGAATTGTTATCCCTTAACTAAGCTCTAAAAGAGTAGTGCTGTATTAGACAACTATTTAGGATATACAAGGTTTTCTAAAATGACTCCCACATTGTAATAAAAACAAAACTAATGCTCATCTTTTGAGTGACAGAAAAGCCAATTATATCTCCCCTAAATTATCAATGATTACTATTGTATGCTTGGAATATTTGCTGAATAGCATTAATTTAAGTGTCAATGAAAATAGGAACTCTTCAGTTCAAAAGGATCTCAAACCATTTTCTATTTCTATATTCCTCAGGAATAATTTTATTTCTATAAATTATGTTATTTGAATTATTAGCAGACCCCTTCTATTTTTGTGATTTGATTTTCATGCTCTGGACAATTATCAATTTTTCATTGCTGTGATACAATCATTTAATTGCATCTTTGAATTACAATTTCCTTTCTCTTCAAAGTTTATTTCATACCACTTTGTCACACATCAAGTTTAAAGAAAATAATGCTTAGAAAAATAATGCCGAGGAAAAGTAAACACCAGCGGAACCAAACAATTTCATTTCAGTATTTAGGATGATTGGTGGTTTTGAGATAGACACTTTTTGTATCAGCTAGAAAAAAATCAACAAGACGTAACTTTAAGGAGATCCTTTATTTGAAAGGAATATTTTTTTCTATTTTAATCTACAAAACGGCTTCCATTCATTCTGCCATAAATTAAAATGAAGAATAAGGCAGGACAGACACTACATGAGCAAAATGAGAACAGTTTGTTTTTAAATTTAAAATATTTTCCCCATTATAAGCTTTCCAGTTTTTAAAAATAAAACTGTCAAAATCCCCACAAGAATTCAAGTGGTGTGTGAGGATACAACTGAAGACCGACCAAACACATGGCAGGCACATTTTTCATGGTCTGTGTCCCTATGTGTAGTTGCTGCCAGAACTCAGATTTGCTCGTTCATCTGCCTTTTTTCCTTTTCTGATGAAAAAACAGCTGGTAAAAAAGAGGCACCACAGTAACAAAACAATCTCAGTTGCAAGATGCATGTTAGAAACTTTCAATTCTTTTAAAACATTTGATTTGTTGAAAGACAACATATTACAAGTCCTTTATTTTCACAACTGAATTTGCGACATGCCTCATCGGATTCGCTTCTGTTGTCGTGCTCTGTAAATGTCATGAATTGGAGGAACTACCGATCCCTTTTCCTCGTCGTCATCTGAATCTTCATTTGGTCTTTTGACAGATTTATTGAGAAGGGCATTATTTTCCAAAGGTCCATTCCCTTCCATTGAAAGGTCAGGCAAGCCTCCCGTAATAATCCGTACAGCTTCATCCACAGCTTTGGAAGAGGGAAGAAACCATTTTGTGAAAAAAGGTTTGCTCAATAGTTGTGACCATACACATAATTTATATTTAGAGACATTGTAAAGTACATCCATCAGTAATAATGGAGAAATGGACAGAATACTGTTTCATATTTTTGCTCAAATGGCCATTCCCTAAAGTTAAGGATGACCCCGTTTATATAAATCTAATACAGCCAGTCACTGACCCAGTAAAATGACCTTACTGGGGATCACCATAACCAGATCTATAGTTTCCTGTTGTATTCAGATGTATTCAGTTTCTCTAAGAACAGTCCAGGTCAATCTAGCAAAATCCCATTATATTACCAGCCCTGAACCCATTGGCTAAGAAAGCAGTTGTCTGGGACCTGAGTGGGGAATAAATACTCTGATATGGATTAGGGACAACACAGGTGATAATGTACTACCACCAGACACTTCCAAAATGGCCAGAAGAAAAACAACTTACTGTCTGGAAGTTTGCATCTTCTGACAATCTCCATGAGTTCATCCACTTGGACAAATGGACCCTGCACACATACAAAAAAAGATTAGCCATTTGATAGGAATATTGACATAAAAGTATTGTAGTTCAATGACTATAATATTAAAAGAAATGAGGCAGTAAATTACCAAAGTCTTTAGAAGATTTCATTATATTACAACTAACCTGAAAACACACAGGCGGTGGGAGAAGTTTCATTAGAACGACAGCAGCAGGTGGAACAGGAAAGACACCACCAGGAACTGGATGTAAACCTGGAGCTGGAATATAGTAACAAAAATAACTTAATGGTTTTATAGCAAAAGTAAAAAGGCTTGATTGGAATTTTATTTTGGAGATGATTCTTACGAGGCATCATACGCAATCAATAAAAATCTGAGATCAAATAAACCATGTAATACAGAATACATGCGTAAGGGTGAGTTAGAAAAGCATTTTTAAAACAAAGTTTCAATCAGAATGTAGCAGAGAATTTCCCTTTTTATCTTACGTGCTAAATGTCTTGGTTGAAACGGAATCATTTGCTGAGTATCTGGTTTTGGATATTCTGGCTTTCTGTCTGCATCATCTTTTAGCACAGGTACTATTGAAGGTGCCACTACAGGATCTGGAATGATGGTTGACAGCTTTGCACGAGAGACATCCTGGAAATTGTATTAAAAGAAAAGTGTTAATGAATCCTTGTGACTAAATAAATTAAAAAATATTTAAATGATGACATTGTGCAATAGACATAATGTAACATTCTCTGTTAACTTACCTTATAACCAAGAGCTTTGAGTTCACTGGCAGAACAAGGGTACAGATCCATGAATTTATACCTGTCTACCAGCAAAGCTGTTTCTTTGCCCTCATATTCTTCCTTGAAAGCTGTAAACCTTCGTTTCTCAACTTTTAATATGCTAGCCAAGTCACCAATATTGCTTTCAAAAGCTAAAAATCGAGCCCATATTTCTCTGTATAAAAAAATACCGAGGAAAACAAATAACCCAATAACAATTAATTCATATGCCCAACAAGAGACAGAAAATCAAAATATAGAATACATGCTTATTTAAGCATATTCTAACTACACTGTCTAAAATACTACCAATGTCTTTTGCAACAGTTCAATAATCAGCAGGTTTCAAATCTAATTTACTGCAAGACTCACTGCTACGTTTACTAAAAAAATATTGTATGTGTTGGTGGCTTGCTACTAATCAACTCTGTCTTTGCATGAGAAACTATTCTAGTCTAATGTTTAATTTATTGTATATAAATACCAGTCATTTTTTTCTTATAACCAAAAGGCACAACAATTGCCCACAGTTTAATTTTAGCGGCCTCCTTTTTGTAGAAAATGTTTATTTTAGATCCAAAAAAACTGACAACTGAGTCTATAAGCTGCTCTAATAAGGATGGACAGTCAAAGGAAATTATTTTATATTTAATATTGATTCAGGCTGAATGGCAACCAGTCAACTTATTTATAAAGAGGTGGAAGAGCTCTTACAAGTAAAATGAAAACAAAATGAGCTGCATGCACAATTCACTGCACTTAGGAGCAAAATGGCAGACAAAATAGTTATTTATTAAATTTAGGAAAATGTAATCCACAAATACACATAACTCCCCAGCACTTTGGCTCAATAGTTTTCAGCGAGTAAACACATATAAATTGGGAAAGAATGTACGGTGAAAGCCAGGAAGGAGGTATGATCATTCATTTCTGTATGTTTGTATTAATCAAATTCATACACCATGTCACTGTACAAGTGACTTTCATAGTAAACACATTATTGTAGTTCTCAAAGAATAAACACAGAGGAGATGGAGAACAATGCAGGTAGAAAGCTGGCAGAAAGGTGGAATTATTCATTCATGATTTATATGCTGTTGATCTCACTGTCTAAGTGACTCTGAACGGATTACATTTCTGATGCATGTGGATCAAAGTGTCATAACATGCCAGATCAGATCAGAACATCATCAAAGCATTTGATGGCATCCATAAAATGAATGCCCACAGAATGTGCTACATTCTTTGCTTCTCTTAATAGCTCTCTCTTTATTCACAAGTAAAACATAATAGATCCCTAGTAGAAAGGAGTTTTGGTAAGGCTTACCCAGATTTCTCTGGCGGAAGGCTCCCCGAGGTCAACACGCGTTCAAACAGGACTCTTGTATTATTATCCTCTATTTAAAACAGAGTTTAAAAGCAAAGATGAAAATATAAATATTTGTCCGATTTTTAAAAACAGAAATTTTTAAGAATAATTTTAAGTTTTAAAAATGAGGTTGAAATACTGATACAAACTAAGAAAAATACCAAAAAAAAGTGGAGAGAGAAAAAAGAGAAAGAAAAAATATGTAAAAGAAATAAAAGTAAAAAAATACAAGGCAACGATTTGCCCCTTAATTCAAGACAAGTGGTAACTTATAACTTTTTCTATTATTTCCCCCCGAAAATAAGACAGGGGCTTATATATTCCCCCCCTCCCCAATGCCCCTGGCCTTATGAGGGGATGTGTTATTATTTTGGGGGCAGTAGGGGGGCAGAGTGGGACTGGATGTCCCATGGCCACCGCCTGCCTTTCCCTGTTCTTGGCGCCGGCCGAGTGGCTGGCCTGCCACCACTGCCTCATGAAGCAGGATCCTGCAAGGCTTATTGTCCCACTGCATGCACGAACTATAGAACTGACGTGAGCTTCATCATACTGGCACAGCTGGGGTCCTCCTGCAGTTTGTGTCTGCAATGGCACAAGAAGCCTTGCAGAGTCCTGCTCCACGAGGCAGCGGTGGTGGTGTGGCAAGTCTCATAAAGACTCATTTCTTGCAGGTGGGACGTGTTGGGCCACAAGATCCGCGTCCTACCTGACACTTGTAGGTCTGTTGCATTCCTTGGCGTTGCAGTCCAGATAAGCCCATTATAAAAGGAAATGTCTCTTGAGTTCAAACTTCTCGAACTTGCGAGACGTTTTCTTTTATAATGAGTTGCCCTGGAAACAATACCGAGGAATGCGATGGAGCTATAAGTGTCAGGTAGGACGCACGTCTCACTGTGGGATGCAATTTGGGGGTGGCATGTTGGGTGGAGTTGAGCGGAGTGGAGATAGGCTGGGCTGCGAGATGGCGTCTTACTGGAGTTTAACAGTTCTGTGTATATGTCAGCTGTTCTTCACAGGCAAAACCATGTTTCAAACTGATGTAGGCAGAGCCCAGATGAGCCGAGCTAGTCCCGCGGGGTTTGCGCAACTGCCTCTCACTTGCTCTCTCTCTCCCAGACAAAAAGAATGCATGCCGGAGAAAGAGTGGCTCCTCGGAAAGAATGGGGGGGGGGGGGGGCTTATATTCAGGATGGGACTTATTTCAATGCACGTTGGGCTTATTATCGGGACATGTCTTATTATAGGGGAAACACGGTATTTCAATCTAAAATCTTTTCATCTCATGTCCTTAAAAAAATAATTAAAATAAATTATAAGAAAATAATCTTGATTTTTTGAAAATCCCTATCCCTCTTAGATGAAACAAAATACTAATGGCTGCCTTTCCTAGATAAAAAGTTGAGTAAAAGGGGCTTAAGGCTGAAAAGAAGCTACCTAGACTTAACTTTCAATTACATATTCATTATAATTAAAGGTCACACTGAAAAATCCAAATCTTAACAGAAGAATTTAAAACTCAATTTACAATTGTTACAGAGTTCATAGGATCAAACAAATTACTACCATGTTTCCCCAAAAATAAGGCCCTGTCTTATATTTTTTTTACTCCCGAAATATGGCCTTGGCCTTATTATTGGAGGGTCTTATTATTTTGAGGGGCCAGGAGGCAGGCCATGCCATGAGACATGTGTCTTACTGGAGTGGCAGTTCCATGGCATCTCTCAGCTGGTCTGCTTAGTTCCAGTTTCAGTAAAGCCATCGCCATAGAGCAGGAAGCACACTCACAGAGTGGCCGCCGCCCTGGCTGGGTTTTGGAAGCCACAGGGCTGGAGTTGGGCAGAGAGAAAGAAAAACTTCTGCTGCTTATGCTTTTGGCTGCACGCAAAGAAAGCAGCAGAAGTCCTTCTTTCTCTCCCCCAAACCCTGGCTTTGCGGGTTCCTAAATCTTGCCAGGGCAGCAGCTGCTCTGCGAGTGCGCTTCCCACTCTATGGTGATGGTCATTCGAGGCCTCCCTTTCCCACCTGCTTCTCTCTGCTCCAATCTACAAGCGGTTCCCCCCACCTGAGCATTGACTGACTGGAGCGCCCACTGGGAGTCACTGGACAGGATGGCAATTGAGCCACACTCTTCCTGTGGAGGGGAGACTTGCAGGACCATTGCCTGCACTCCCTTCCTCCTGCAGGCCGTGTTTATTCTTCCCAGATGCCCGGCAGTGAGACATTGGGCATCCACATCGAGGGCAGCCCTGACAGATGCAGCTTGGCTGGCCTGGCCATGGCCAGTGCTCACTACCCGCAGCTGACTTTGGCCTGCAGGGGGCTGGCTGGGGCCTCTGTAGGCAGGGGCAAAGAGGGCAGCAGCAACACCTGCAGCGTCTCAGCTATCCCCACTGAGCAGAAGCAGCCGACAATCAAACCCGAGCTGACAGCCAAACTTCTAGCCAGGCGTAGCAGCAGAAGCAGCCCACAAGCAAACCTTTCGGGTGGCAGTGGGGAGAGTGCACATAAGACACTGCACCAGAACAGGCAATTTTTGATTGCATGCAAGAAATAGCTTCAAGAGGCTCTGATGAGTCACACACTCGCGATAATTTTTTCTTAACATTTCAAGAAGTTATCCTGCAAAGACCGGCTGAGAAAGAGAAGTGGCGAGCTGCCAGACTCTGGTAAGATGTTCCGGCACAATTTGGGGATGGCAGATGAGGCAGAGGATGCATGTACAGTGGTACCTCTACCTACGAACTTAATTGGTTCCGTGACCAGGTTCTTAAGTAGAAAAGTTTGTAAGAAGAAGCAATTTTTCCCATAGGAATCAATGTAAAAGCAAATAATGTGTGCGATTGGGGAAACCACAGGGAGGGTGGAGGCCCTGTTTCCTCCCAGGAGATTCCTAGAGAGGCCCCACAGAGGCTTCTCCTTGCCTTTTCCGACCCTGTTTTCCTCCCAGGAGATTCCTGGAGAAGCCCCATGGAGGTTTCTCCCTGTCTTTTCCGGTTACAGTTTTGGAGCCTCGGGTTTGTAAGTTCTTCTCAAGTTGCCATTGAGAAGAGGCAAAAAAAATCTTGAACACCCGGTTCTTATCTAGAAAAGTTCATAAGTAGAGGCATTCTTAGGTAGAGGTACCACTGTACATAGTTGGGGAAGGAAGCTTATTTTGGGGGAGCTTATTTCAACTTCGCGGATTTTTGTTTATCGCGGGTGGTCCTGGAACGTAACCCCTACGATAAACGAGGGATGACTGTATTTACAAATTAAATGCTCAATTTTGGGGAAACATTTGTTTTATTTATACAAAAATGCTTTCTAATGTTTTCACTGCATTTAGGGCAGTTATAAGAAATAAAGTAAATGAATATTAATATTCTAATGGAAAAAAGGCACAGTGAATTATAATCTCCAATTTAATAACTTCTCTGGATTCTTGGGACTTACCATTCAAGTGAGAAAGATAATCAATATATGCCAAGACATATTCTGGAATGTCTCCATATTTCTTCAAGCCTAGTTCAAAAATCTTAAAAGCCACTGACTTGTCCTGTGAATTTAAAAAGATTATTAGTCAAGTAAAAAATGAACCATCTAAAAAACTGATATAATAATTTCACTCACTATGGAAAATTACCTTGCTGCAATAATATTCCATCAGAGCAGCTGTAACATAAACATGGTGGCGGGTGCGGGCATCTTCTCGTGCTTTCTTAAATATCATTCGGCCCGATTTTATACCTTCTGCTCGCCTTGCAAATTTCATGTACTGAATATAAACCTGAGGAATGGATAATCTTTTAGCTGCAGTGCGTTTAAGAAGATCTATGTGTTATTATGAATGTGGTTTTGTTGCACATTTAAACCTTTTTATATCTTGAAATTCAAAGTAGTATATATATTTAACATGTTTTAATCATTAAACATCCCAAAGGTAACAACACATAATTGTCTAAACTCATATTGCTTCTCAAATTCCATGGGGGTCAAATCAAGCCCCACATAACAACTAGCTGATACAATTCATTGATCAAAAATCTCCATTGCCATATTGCTCAAGTGGCTGGCCCTGGAGTTGGAATAAGCCATTTTGCTTTTCTGCTTCTCCAGCTGCTATCCAAATTGCCAGCAACTTTTAGGGCTGTAAATTTTGCCAGTTAATTGTTTAGGTTTGCTTAGATGTGGAAAATGAAGTGGAATAAATCAACCATCTGTATTTTCATAATAGATAATTTATAATCTCATAATTTTGATCAGCTTTAATAATGATGATAACTGGCATGATTTACTGAAATCCTGTATCTTACTAAAGCCTGGTTGGAAGGGGAATTCCCCTCTCAAAAATGTGCCCATGTGGGTTTCAAGTGTAGCATCAGCCATGATTTTAAGACAGGACTGCAGGGTTGCTATTGTAGCTTAAAAGATCTGAGAGACTTTATTGATCAAGCTGGACTCTGGTGATCAATTGGGATTGCTGCTACTGGATCAATTTCACTTTCTGAGCTGCTCAGTGTCATAAATAGATTGGCAGCAGAGTTTCCCAGACTTATATTGAAGGACTTCAACCTGCCTCCCCTGGGTATGGGATCAGAAGCAGCTTGGAAGTTCATGGTCACTATGAAGCCATAGATGCTACTTTGAATGAAGGGGTGAACACCACCTCTAGATTGGACTGTATCTATATAAAACTTTTCCGCTTGTGGATCACAGAAAATGTCCCTGGTTTTCAGAAAGCTCTGGAAATAAAACAGCACCAGAAATGTCTAGAATATCTCTGGAAAAAAACTAAGAATGAATTCATTCAGGAATGTGATTATTTTTCTTCCATTATTGTATCTCTAAGGCATCTAAGGTCCTGCTCAAAGTGACCCAGTCTCTCCTAGGTAGGGATGGGCCTGAGGAATATAGGACAACTATAAAGATACCTGAGGCAGATAAAGTCAGTAAAATCACTAAAGTCACTAAAATCCATTCTGAATTGGATTCCAGTCCAACTGTGCAGGCGCTTTGAAATTGCTTGAAGCACAGTCATGTATAGTTATATAGAAAAGTTTAATCCGGTTGGTCTCAAGGATGTGGACAAGAAATCTATGGCCTCCTGTAACTTACATCTATGTCCCTCCTGGCTGCTTAAGGCCTCTTGGGAGACAACCTGTGGTTGGATTCAGGCAGAGGTGAAGTCATCCTTGAGGGAGGAGATGTTCTGCCGCCCTTAAAGTGGTGGTGGTCCACCCCATCCTCAAGAAACTATCCTTGGATCCAACAGCTCTGGAAGATTTTCACCCTGTCTCCAACCTTGAGAAGGTGGTAGGCTTGCAGGTCCAGATGAACCTGGAGGAAATAGATTATCTGGACCCTTTTCTGTCGCGTTTCAGACTGGGCTATAGCACTGATACAGCATTAATGGCACTTGTACTTGACTTACAACAGAATTAAGATGAGGTGATGCCTCCACCCTGACCATACCTGATCTTTCATTAACCCTGAATACCATCAATCATGGTATCCTTCTGAATTGATTTAAGAGATTGGATATGAGGGGCACAGTGCTGTGTGGTTCTGTTCCTCCAAGTCAATTGGTTTTGATTGAGAGAAACGTAGCCCTAGATTTCTGATTTTCAGGTTCCTTTAGCGCTCTAACCTCTCTCTGCTTCTATTTAACATGAAATCAGTGAATGGAGCCATCTATTAGTTAGGGTGTAAGTATCATCAGCAAGCAGGCAATATACAGTTTTACTATTCTATCCTTGATGAATCAAATTTATGCAAACAAGGTATTTTCAAAGTATCTGTAGACTGTAGAAAGGATTTGGATGGGAAAATGACAAACGTCAGTTCAATTTTATGCATGACTGAGCGGCTGTCAGTTTTAATGCCTCCACCCCTGCCTTTACATCTATAGACTTTCCACCTTTAGTTATAGGCGAGGCTGTATTCTCCCAGACAAAATTAGCTGTTTCACAACTTTAAAAATTCTGGTTGCTCGAACACTGGAGGTTTTTAAGAATAGGTTGGACAACCATTTGCCTGAAATAGTACAGGGTTTTCTGCTGGATCAGCAGGTTGGACTAGAACACCTCCAAATTCCCTCTGCTATTCTGTTATTCAGTGCACAATTTGGAGGCCCACACTGGACTTGCAGCTCCTGCTTGAAGAGGAATGGTTAAAAGGCATTTGAACAACCCCATCATGTGCATTAATTGCATTCATTACTGGACCTGTGGAGTCACTGTTCACTGTTATTCATGCCTTAGTCACCTGTCACTTGAATTGTTGGCTTCAGCTGTACATGGGACTTTCCATGAAGACTATACAAATACTATAATTTCTCCAGAATGCAGTGGCATGAATAATAATGGGTATACCTTAATGCACCCATGTAACATCACTGCTTTATGAACTGCACTAGCCTTCTATTGGCTTCTGAGTGCAAATTAAGATACCTGTACTAGTTATCAATTACAATGTTTTATATCATGATGTGATGGTTTTATGTTTATTAGTTACTTTTTCATCCTATTTTGGCAGCCAGATACAATTGTTTATATAAATAAACAAATCCTTAAACAGCTGGAAAAGTTTGCAACACTAGAACTTATTTTTGAATATGGTTTTTCACCTTGCTTTGATACCTATGTATGTATCACCGCAAGTAACAATAACAAATTATACTTGAATGTTACTCGACTCTCAACAACTCCGGGTGGCTTACATCAAAGAGTATAATAAAATCAATAAAAGATAAAAGGGATCTAATTATTTTAAAATTCTTTCAGGGTTTTTTTTGCTAAGATATTCTAGCGTTCTTTATAACCCTAATGCCGTTAATGCATATGAAATTATTGTTAACAGTGATTCCACTTGCTATTCTCCATAAACATATTTTGAAACAATGAGTAATATTTTTCATATTTCCATAATAGTAAGCATAGGAATATAATCTTTATCACAATGACAAAAAAGCTGAAATAACATACGATTTGCATAAGTTGGGGAATACAAAGTAAGCACAAAAAACTGTTTTTAAAAATGCCACTGAGAGAGCGAAGCCAAGAGAATTGAAGTTGGTCAAATTGTAATTATTGAAAGCTGAAGTACTATAGATCAAACATACCAAAGTGGGATCAATGTCTTCAATAGCCAAGAGTCTATTATATATGCTGTGTACTTTCTCATATTTCATACGACTCTGAACAAATTAAAAAGAAAAAAAAATAGTTTAGGCCCAAAGTGACCAGCATAATAGTTTGACTGTATTTTTATAGATTACAATATCTAAACGTACATGAGGACTTCATTAAAGTTTGAGAGAATAAAGAAAATTTTTGATTCACCTCTTCATAATCTGCATACGCAAAATAAAGAAGCATATTCTTTTTTAATAAAGTGCTGATTGCTCTTTCATAAATATTTGCTGCTTCATCACTGAAAAGTTTAGCATTGTTCATATCCTAAAATAAGATCAAATAATTAAAATAATTTGTCAGACAAAAAAATGAAAAAGGATAGTCAAACAATTTTCAGTTATTTAACCCATGCTCACTGAAAAAAATTATACTGGCATTGTAAACTTAATTGGATTGCACATCAAAAACAAGCAAACCTGATTGGTTTTTAATTGGATATTGGAGTTCATTTTATATATATTGGCTGCAAACATTTATGTCATGCAAGTAACCACTTTGGTTAGCAACTGTTCAAAATTATGTGCTGAATAAAGGGCACTGGTTTTTCAAATTCTGACCATTGCAAAACTCCTGCAGCCCAATCCAGTTCCCTGCCGAGGCATTGGAGCATCTACCTGTAGAACACTCTGCCCCCCACCCTGCGAATCTCCCCTCCAGCACAAGTACCCTGCTGGCCCTCTTTCCTGGGATTCCTGCCTGTTCTTGCTTAACCGCTTGCATGGGTCTGGAATTACAGTAGCAACTGGGACTGCCAAAACTGCAGTCTCACTAAGTGTTGTGGTCATGTGACATCACCCTTTGGGATCACATCATTTAGAGATGGGACTTTCAATTGCCATTGTAGTCAGAGGACTATCTATAATAAATTCACAATTGGTTACTTTTGTTTCCATGCAATTTTTAAATTATTTAAACCTGGATTTACATATTAAATCAAATTGGTGTTTGTATAAGAACAGATCAATTTTAAAATAATTAACAGTGTTAATACTTAATAAGGATGTGTAATAAAACACACAGATAACACAAAACAATGTGTTATCTATGTCAGTAGTGTACATGCAGATATGTCAACATTTTTTCTTACTCCTTTCTCAGCTAACAGCTTGCTGGATTGTTCAAGATATTGTGCAGCTTCATACCAAATATCTGGATGATGACCCAATACTAAGAGGCATTGTTCATATGCAAACATCACTAGGAAAAGACACAGACAATATTTATTTGGCATTTTGCAAAACAAACCATCACTTATTTAAATCATAATGTTTCTTAAAGCTCCTTACTAACCAATTTTGCATTGTTTGACCCCCCCCCAAAATATCACATTTTATTGTTCCACAATAAGTCTATAAATTTGAGGAAATTCTTACAAATGTATTTGTTTTGTATTTTCAGTAATTTTAATTTTTTTTTTAGAATTGTTAGTGACCCAAGCAATATCATAAATTTAGCACACAAAGGAATCATTCTTGTATCCTGTAATCTAAGCAAAAGTAGGTTTATTCTTCTATTTCAAAATTATCAGATTCTGTTTGCAAATGCCTTGCAAACCCACCATGGAAGTGGTCTGAGCAGTAAGTACACAAGACAGCACTCTAGATCTAGAATCTAGATTCTATCAAAGTATCTGAAAAGCAAAAAAAAAGGTACCTCTCTTTGTGATGAGGGTTTGATCTTCGGTACGCAGCGGATTACTCTTTTCCCACTGAATGTATTTTTTCCACATGTCTACCTGCTGTGCTTCTTGTGGAGTATTTTGTGGTGGGACAGAGGGAGCATTACGGTCCAGACCTTTCATCACAGTCTCATACTCCTAAAAGACAGATAGATATTGCAACAGTTAAAACAAGACAAATAATTCAATAATGCCTTTTGTTTTTAATATCTGAAAGGTGTCCTATCGGACACATATTGCAGTTCAGTTTTTCACTGAAATGTATCCATAAAAAGGAAAACAAAAATCCACCATCATCCGTACCTTAGCAACACGTCTTGCATTCATATAATCTCTACTACGATCTTCAATCATTTTTTTGGCTAAGTGGATATTGATTCCCTGGAAGAAGAGAAAAAGCTGTTAAACTCTGAAAATCTGTACTTGCAGAGATTTACTGAAATCTCCTCTTATGTATTTTGTTAAACAAGTTATATGTGGTATACACACAGCTTCCTTTTTATGACCCTCTAATCCAGTGTTTTTCAACCAGTGTGCCGTGGCACACTAGTGTGCCGTGGCACACTAGTGTGCCGCGAGACATGGTCAGGTGTGCCGCGAAGCTCAGAGAGAAAGAAAGCAAGAGAGAGAGAAAGCAAGAGAGAGAAAGAAAGCAAGAGAGAGAAAGGAAGCAAGAGAGAGAAAGAGAACAAGAGAGAAAGAAAGCAAGAGAGAGAGAGAGAGAGAACAAGAGAAAGAAAGCAAGAGACAGAGAGAAAGAGAGGGAGAAAAGCAAGAGAGAGAGAAAGAGGGAGGGAAGGAGAGAGAGAGAAAGACATAGAGGGACGTAGGGAGGGAGAGAGAAAGAGAGCAAAAAAGAGAGGAAGGAAGGAAGGAAGAGAAAGAAAGAGGGATGGAGAGAGAGAAAGGAAGGAAGGGAGAGAAAGAGGGAGGGAGAAAGAAATAGAGCGAAGGGGAGGAAGAGGGAGAGAGAATTTTTTTGTCCAAACTTTTTTTAGCCCCCCCCCCCCCCGCTCCATGTGCCCCAGGGTTTCATAAATGTAAAAAATGTGCCGCGGCTCAAAAAAGGTCGAAAATCACTGCTCTAATCCCTTAATTCAGGGTAGCGCTAGGGCGAATGGATGGAGCTGAGAGTTTACTGGTCAGATGCCATCCTGATGCCACACAGAGTTCACAGCAGATATTTTTCTTTGTACTCTGGGGGAGAAATATCTGCCACCACCTAGAACTGAATTCTCAACCTTCCTAGTGGGAGACAAGTGTCTTCATCACTGGGCCACTATGTTGTATACTATATATAGCATAACTATAATATGAGAATTTAAAAGAAGCCTGACCAGAAATGTACATAATTAAAGAAAACTTTCAAAAACTTTGACTAGACAAGATTATTGTAAAGGGGAGAGAGAGAAGGAGGGAAGAGGTTTCTTTCCTTTTCTTATATGAAAACAATTTAGCTTCAGTTTTTATTTTTTTTAAATAACCAGCCACTGATTATCAAGATAAGGAATTAATAATAATAAATAGTAAATAATTAATAAATAATTCTGTCAACACTGTCAAACTTTTTACTAAGTCTGCACTTCTATTCTACTAGTTTTTCTCATCATTCCTATCATCCTTTTCCTCCCACTTAGGACTGTATGACTGTAACTTGTTGCTTGTATCCTAAGATTTTTATTAATATTGATTGTTTCTTCATTGCTTATTTGACCCCTATGACAATCATTAAGCGTTGTACCTCATGATTCTTGACAAACATATTTTCTTTTGTGTACACTGAGAGCATATGCACCAAGACAAATCCCTTATGTGTCCAATCACACTTGGCCAATAAAGAATTCTAATTCTAATATTGTTATAACTGCTTCATAAATAATTCATATTAACTCCATAACCTTATTTCAACTTTTAATAAAGGTAATAAAGGCTTGGGAACATCAGTTAATTCTTATAATATCAGAAGTAATTCTGAATTCACTTTGATTAAGGCAGACAGATAATAAATGATGATGAGCTTTGGTGGCGCAATGGTTAGAAGTGTTTTTCAACCAGTGTGCTGCGGCGGCGGGTGTGTGCCACAAAGAAGGAAGCTCAGCTTCCAGTCTCGCAACTTTTTGCTGAGGGCGAGAAGAGCAAAAAGTTACAAAACTGGAAGCTGAGCTTCCTTCTTCGCGCTTTCCAAGTTTTCCGGCAGCTGTAGCGCCTCGCCCAGCTGGAGCTTCCCTGGCAGCGACAGCAGGTGAGCTTTGGGGCCCGGTGAGGGGGCGCTGGCAGTGAGAGGGCGCTGCAGCAATGGCACCAGGCAGTAGCTGAGGGGCGGCGGCTGCAAGCAGTCGGCAACAGCGTACACCACACCGGCATTGGGCAGTAGCCGTGGGGCGGCAGCAGGACGAACGGTTGTGAGCGGGAATTCCAGGATGGAGGCACCGACAGTGGCGGCTGGATGTGTTGCTGGACACCGTACATGCTGGCGCTGCGGGGCTGGCAGTGGCCCGCTGGCTGGGCTGGGACGGGGGTGCTAGCCCCGCGCCCATGCCCAGCGCAGCACCAGCATATACGACATCCAGCAACATGTCCAGACGCCGCTGTCGGTGCCTCCATCCTGGAGCTCCCGCCTGCAGCTGACCGCCCCACCCCTACTGCCCGATGGCGCTGTTGCTGGTGTGGTGTATGAGAAAGAGAGAGAGAGCAAGAGAGAGAGAGAACGAGAGAAAGAAAGAAAGAGAGAGTGAGCAAGAGAGAAAGATAGAGAAAGCAAGCAAGAGAGAAAGAGAAAGACAGCAAGAGAGAGAGAAAAGGAGAGGAAGGGAGAGAGAGAGATGAGAGAAAAAAGGGGAGAAAAAAAGAGAAATGAGAAAATGATTGAGGCAGAGAATGAGGAAAGAGAGAGAAAAACAAAAGAGAGAGAGAGAGAAGTGACTCTTGATTTAAAGCATATGATAAAAAGCACCCAAAGAATAAGAGAGAAAACCCCCCAGCCCTCACCTGTTTTTGGAAATGGTTCAAGAATGGTTCAAGAACACACACACACACACACACAAGAGGGGGAGGAGACAGGGATGGAAAAAGAGAGGAGAGTGTCTTAGAGTGTTATTTTGTGTCATTTTGGTTGGTGGTGTGCCCCAGGATTTTGTAAATGTAAAAAATGTGTCGCGGCTCAAAAAAGGTTGAAAATCACTGGGTTAGAATACAGTACAAGCTTCTTCTGCTCACTGCTGGCTATAGTTCACCAGTTCAAATCTCACCAGGCATAAGGTTGACTCAGCCTTCCAACTTCTGGGGCGGGTAAAATGAGGATTCAGATTCTTGGGGGCAATATGCTGACTCTGTAAACCGCTTAGAAAGGGCTGTAAAGTATTGTGAAGTGGTATATAAGTCTAAGTGCTATTGCTAAATGCTTAAGTTCAATAAACTTTGAAGTAACATTAGAAGTCTGCAACGTCCTACTGGTCAATGACTACTTCAGCTTCAACCGCAACAATACAAGAGCACGCAACAGATTCAAATTTAATATTAACCGCTCCAAACTTGACTGTAAAAAATATGACTTTAACAATCGAGTTGTCAAAGCGTGTAACTCATTACCGGACTCAATAGTGTCAACCCCTAACCCCCAACATTTCTCCCTTAGACTATCCACGATTGACCTCTCCAGGTTCCTAAGAGGTCAGTAAGGGGCGTACATAAGTGCACTAGTGTGCCTTTCATCCTCTGTCCAATTGTCTTTCCTTTATCTCATATATCATATATATTTTCTTCCTTTCATATATCTTCTCCTCTATTTTTACATATTATCTTTATATATATTACTTCATGCCTATTCTCTTCCATATGTATTATGTATTGGACAAATGAATAAATAAAATAAATAAAAATAAGTCAAAATCTACCTGCTTATGTTGTGAAAAAAGTTGTTCCCCAAAAGATTCATTAGCTATTCTTGAGCTAGGATTATCACATAATATATACCTTGTGGCCAAAAGGATCAAAACGATATCGGCAAGCCAATGTTCTCCATATTTAAATTCTGCATCACTGAGATCCGGTACAAAAATCCATAGTCAAACAAGGATCCCAGAGATTTCAGTGGGAAAGGACTTACTTTCTTATAAATTATTTTCTTTCTTTCTGAAATTAACTCAGCTTTACCAGATAATGTATTAGCTTTCAAATTCTATAGACGGTTTATGAATTGAGATGGTAAACAAAGCAACAAAGGGGGAAAGGAATATAAATGGCTAGTCTTAAATGCAGAAGACTGATTTTAATTTTTAACAGTATGAGACAAGAGTCTATTCACCTTGCGTTATCAGAAAAAATGCTCCCACTGCAGAGGAAAAAAATAGTTGTGTTAGAGTCATTCGGGTTGGAATGCTAACATCTTTTCATTTACCTCTTCATACTTGTTATAATCTCGCCAGAGCTGTTCAATGTTGATCATAGGGTTCACACAGCCTCGCTGATAAACCCTGCGGACAGCTGTTATCCTCTGGTTTTCTGCGTAGGATCCTACTGCTTCACTAAATAGTGAGGCGAGACAGTAATATGTCAGCAATTACACTTTGAAACCTGTATGAATATCAACATCACATTAATTAGCACAAAATAAAAAAATATTGTACTTACACGCCTTTCAAAAAATTGATGTAATCCACCCAGATCTATATAAAAAGCAGTCAAAGTTTAGTTTGTCATAACTCTTAATTATTTAATAAAAAATATTTTCAATATATATATAGAAATGTACCTGATATGACATTATTTCCATGCCAATTTTATCTAGAGCAAAATCATATGCTTGAGCCATTTTTTCTCTGCAAAAATTACACAGAAAATACACAATTAAATTTGCATGAAAAGAATATTTAGGATTGCTCTATTACTTTAAACAAGCAGGCTACCATACATAAAATACTATTCCAAACTTTTCATAGGGCACAGTGTGACATGCTTCAAGAGGATCTACATTTTGAGGAGAATTGCCTGATCCAGGAACCTACATGTTGCATTAAAAAAGATTTTTTAAAGGCAAATTGGGATTTGAATTTCTTTGGGAAATAACATAGGGTTTAGAAAGAGATGAAATAAAGCAGCTTTAATATTAAGATATTTTGCTGTTTATTGGCAACCTTACACTGGGATTACATTACTTACAGTCATATAATTGAAAATACTGGTACTGTAGTTCTTGTTTAGAGGCTACAAATTGAGACAGGCAACTCAATTATTAAGCAAAACAATTGCTAAATGAATTTTCTTAGCTTTTCAAAGCTTTCCTTTGCTTTACAGATCTAGGGAGTTAATAAAAGCAAGAACTGATTACAAAGCTATTTTTTCATCATTAATTGAACTGTGAACAGTATTAAACAAGGAGTCACCAACAGACTACCTGATCCACAAAGTAGGGTGAAATAAGATTTTAAAAGTAACAATGAGAATGATTACACTTCAGACAACTTTCAGGTTAATTCCAAACTGCTTTAAACTAAGGGGGAAGAGGGAAATACCAGTCCTGGATCAGCAGTGTTACCAATATACTCTAAGCAATTCTCCTACAGCAGTGGGTTATCAATTTGCGCCATGGTATGTCCATGTGAAGGAGTGATCCTGGCAGAATTATCTATTTCTTCTTTAAATCTCAGGTCTAGAAGAAGTAACCAAGAAGCCATATCAACTTACTTATAACTAGGTAGCTTCCCTTTTGTTTCTCGCACATATGAAAGGTAGCACTTCCACAAGTCAATGTGTAAGACTTTCATGAGGCATCGCTGAAACAGCTATTTATATTGAAAGGAAAAAAAATAGGAGTCCATCAGCAGGTCAGAGTAGATTCTTATTTTGAAAATTTGAGGAAACTTCCTCAATTTTGAACAAAATACAATGATCACCCTCTACATTTTTTAAAAGAAACTTGAGCCAAACCTTATGAATTACACTCAGTCTCGTTTATTTTTAACCAGTTTTAAAATAATAGAGTTGTAAACTGCAGCAATTTGAAAGAAAAGATTGACAGTATGTAGTACTGGAGCCTTACATATTCTGATTTTTTAAATGGTAATTTGAAAGCATCAGAGGGACTTAACAGAGCATACGTATGTATGTACTTTGTTACTCAGATGACTCTAGTGGATTATTATTATTATTATTATTATTATTATTATTATTATTATTATTATTATTTCAATACAACACAGCAAACGAGATCACCATGCTGGATTTTGTATTTCATCACCAGTCGGGCGCTTCCCAAGCACCTAAGACTGAGTGATGTAGCGGCGAATTATATTTGCCGATCCCAGTAAAGCGGCCTTTTGCAATTGACAGATGGAGATTTTGTCAATTCCGATGGTTTTCAAATGTCCACTGAGATCCTTTGGCACTGCGCCCAGCGTGCCAAGTACCACTGGGACCACTTTCACTGCCTTATGCCAGAGTCGTTGCAGCTCGATTTTTAGATCTTCGTATTTCACTAATTTCTCTAGCTGCTTCTCAATTCTGCTGTCCCCTGGGATTGCGATGTCGATGATCCAGACTTTCTTTTTCTCCACAATCAAGATGTCTGGTGTGTTATGCTTCAGAATTCGGTCAGGCTTATGATCCTACCAGTTCTTTGCCACTGGGAAATGGTATTATTATTATTATTATTATTATTATTATTATTATTATTATTATATTTGTATGCCGCCCTCTCCGTAGATTTATTTGAAGGAGGGCCAGTAACTTGATACTAATTTAGAGCACAGCTGCATATTTATTGAAGTCGTTTTTCTAACTAATCCATGAATGCCTCATCAACAAAGTATCTAAACCAAAGTATGTCCCCCATCAACAGTGGCATGGTTTAAGGTTCTTAAGTAGTTTTTGAGGAGAGATACAAAGACATCCCATTCAATTCCAAACTTTGTAGTGAAAGAGGCAATGAAAACACCATGTTTGTGACATTGTTCATTTTAGGCCAAAACTCATGCGCTATTAATCCAATTAAATATCCTGGTCAAATTGATCAATTTTATTTAAAACATTGCCTTTTTAAACTTTTTCAAATGAGTCTATCTATCTAAGTAAGGTGAGTAGCATCTGTTTCATCTGTTTTGCAAATTTGCTAATCAGTATTATCTATATGTGTGCAATGTGTTTTAGGGAGAGATCATTAACCATAATTAAGATTCTTGTCTTGTCCAGCAAAGTTTGGGTAATATGAAGCTCAAAACAAATATTTCATCAGGCTTGCTGTTCCCAGACAGTTTCAAGGTCCAATTCAAAATTCTTCTGTCTTTGCAAGCTTAATTCATATTCCTCTCTAAATGGTAAGATTTTAGATGAAGTAGATACATATGACCTTCTCATTGCTAGAACCTCTTATATTTAAATGTATACTTTTACTTGTCCAATTAAATTTTAACAAGTGAGGAAAAACAGAAGTGTGATATTTGTGGAAAGACATCAAATGCATTAAAAACCCAATCTAACTGGAGCCTATCTGATTTTATTTCTCTGCCAGATAAGGCTTGATGCACATCCTATGGTATTTTAACTTTATATAGGTAATAGGTAATAGTTTTAATATTTTAAAGCAAGTTGTATTTATGTTAATTTTTATATTTATTATGAGCAATGAACATAATAGACTAAGCACATTGTAGTTTCCCCATGAACAACAAAAAAGCTATTTACCACTGCCCTCCTTTGTGATTTCTTTTTTAAACATTTCAGTGTAGCCTATTTCCTTGGGATTGTCTGATGTTAAAATGCTAAAATATGTCCAATCTTGTTTTGCTTGCATGTTAACTAGAAAACATATACAAAACATCTTTTTATGAATTGTTAAGATAGCCATTTTTCCAGCTTGGGCAACTGCTTCCAACATACATAGAAAATACATGAAGCCAAGTGGGTGAACATGCATATTTTGAAGCAGCCCCAAGCACCTGAAGAAAACATAGTTGAGGGGAAGAGCTTTGTTTAATTGTACTCTCACATGACTGTTGTCAGAACAGCTGTAACAGTTACTTAAAAAACAAACTTTGAGTCAGTTTTGATCCAGGCAATTACCTGGACAAATCTCTGTAATTTTCTTGGCCAGATTTTGGAAATGCTTTGTTATGGCAACCAGGGCTGAGAGACAGTAATTGGTCCAAAGTCGCCCAGCTAAGATGGGACAGAACTCAAAGCCTCCTGGTTGAACTTAATCAGTTCGTCAAACTCTTTCTCTAAGTTACTATTGTACACAAATTGATATAAGCTGTATCGTCTACTACTTTATGTATCAACCATCACTTCTTCTTCCCAATCCATTTGGTTCTTCATGTTAATAATATATGGTGGATTTTATTTCCATAACTATCTTGATTATTTAGTAAATTGTTCCAGGAATGCCAAAAGTAAAAAGTACGGTTGTGGTTCATACTAGAATGTGAGTTTCAAAAATAACAACTTTGATACAGAAGATCATTTGTGAGAACAGCAACGTGTACGTAGCTGAAGCGATTTGCATCATCTTTGGTCAAACAAGCATTATAATGTGTGGAAGTACTGATTCTTATACATACAAGGACCAACACATTTAATGACAACACACTCATTCCTGAAGGTCTCATTATGTTTACAGTGATCCCTCGATTATCGCGAGGGTTCCGTTCCAAGACCCCTCGCGATAATCGATTTTTCGCGATGTAGGGTTGCGGAAGTAAAAACACCAGCTGCGCATGCGCGCCCTTTTTCCATGGCCGCGCATGCGCAGATGGTGGAGTTTGCGTGGGCGGCGGGGAAACCCCGGCTCCTCGCTGATGCCCCCGCTCGCCCGCTCGCCCGCCCGCCCGCCGCCTGCTGCCCGCCAGCAAGAGGGGGAGAGATAGAGAAAGAGAGAGAAGGAAAGAAAGAGATGAGAGAGGGAGGAAGAGAGTGTGAGAGAGGAAGAAGCAAGATAGAGAAAGAGAGAGAGAAAGAAAGATGAGAAAGGAAGGAAGGGAGAGAGTGACGTCATCGGGTGGGAAAAATCGCGATATAGCGTTTCGCGAAGATCGAGATCGCGAAAATCGAGGGATCACTGTATACCTCTATGAATACCTTAAATACCTTTATGTGTTTCCCACTTTTATACATTTTGTATAACCAACAACCATATGGAACATTTCATTTATGATCCCTCAAAAACGTTAGGACATCCTAGCTCAAGGCATGTACACAACTCAGTCTCAAACTAGAGAAAATACATACTTGTTTAGTATGATTTTTAAAAATTAATGTATACATAGAAGCTTACCTTTTCTACTTTGTCATAATTTTTTGCTTTTATCTGAAAAACAAAATAAAACCCTCAAATAATTAGGTTAGCCTTTCATCAAATATGAAAAAAATATTTATTAGTTGCACTAGACGTCATTTTTTTAAAAAAATAAAAAGTACAAAATAATTCACAAGTTAATGAAGAATTTCTAAAAAGCTAATATTACTTTCAGTAGATGAAAATATATTGTGAGAAAATATACTGTATACTGCGATATATTTCAGTCCCATTAAGTTTGCTCAACAATGTACAGTATTATCTTCCTGATAATGAAGCATAAATATTGTTATTGATGTTAGTTAATAATTATTGTAATTATTATTAACGAATAACATATGGTATTAATATGGAAGGCAATTTTAGAACTCATGTTTCACAGTAAGTTACAGAGTTTATATTCAGATAACTAATATAGAAGATGGTAATCCTTTATTAGTTTAAATTCTAACACAGGTTTAAGAACAAATATGTTGTTTTATTATTTATTATTTAGTGACTTTCTAATAGCTGATTAAGATGTTCATTATAGCTCATAACTACAGATGCCAAAGCAGCTTTTGAGGTTCATTAATAATAACTATCATACAAAACTTCATGAAACTGAGATCCCTTCAGGATATCGAAACAGCTATTCCCCCTCCCCCACCAAAGCTGCTGAGTTACAACATTAATCTAACACACAAATGAAATAAATATTGGAAATGTCTCTGCCGTGTAATATTCAAAAGGCTTAAATATTTTTTGGGAATACATACTTCAGTAATTTGTTTCAATGATTTGATGAAATATAGCTGATAACTCTCCATACAGTATTTGATTTCAAAGTTAAAATTAAGATTAAAAGCAGAGGTCATGGTGTGTGTGGGGGGGAAGGTTTCAATACAAACTAAAAATAACAAGCTTTGGAAATCACTGTGGAATTTAATAGTAAGATTTCCTACGAATGATACATTTGGAGAACTGCAATATTAGTTCTAGTATGAACCTAGTAGTCAAGAAATTAATGCAAATGCTTCAGGGGGTTGCATCATTGCAAAGGAATGTGCAAACCTTGGTACTTGGTGCTCCCCCCCCCCCACTGTAATAATTAAAGACTAAGCCATGAGAAGGAAATTTAAAAATAGCATCACTTCAAGTATCTCTAAACTATATTGGGCTTTGCAGGAGCGAATACTAAATGTCTAAAAAGACATGTGAAACAGCAGAAGCTAATGAAAGGAAAGGCATCTACATGAAGGGACGGAATAACCATAATGATGCTGCCACTGGAGAAGGTTCAGAGTGTAGGAAGGCACAGCAGACTGCTGATTGTTTCGGCTAAGCACTGCCTGCAATTGCTCTCTGTTCTACAGCTGAGGTTTCATGACAATTAAACAGCATGATAAATACTCTACATCATCTGCAAATATTAAAAAAAAAAACATGTTTAAACTTAAAAGTTTATAAAGCTGAGAATGCACCAGGTTGAACGGATTCCTTCACTCACCAACGTAAAGAAATAGAAATAATACAATACCAAGAGAATGCCATTCTTCTGCAAACACTACCTGCTTATTTATGCTCTAAATCAAGTAAGTCCAACCTATGGGATGCATGTAGCTCTGGGCAGATAATGCTGCACAAGGTTGTAAACTTTTAACATTATTATGTGATTTATATAAAGATTACTGTTCTTTATTACTGTTGTGAGCCGCCCCGAGTCTACGGAGAGGGGCGGCATACAAATCTAATAAATAATAATAAATAATAATAACAATATTATATATTTTATCTGGCTCAGGACAATTCCTCTTCGCTCAACGCAGCCTAGGCAAGCCAAAAAGGTTGGATTCCTATGCTTTAAATCAGGGGTGTGAAACTCATGTCATCACAATGTTGTCACATTTCCCCCTTCGTTAATCGGGCGTGGGTGTGGCCAACACGTGACTCATATAGCCCACAGGCCACAAATTTGACAGTCCTGTTCTATATTATCCTGAGCAGCAATTTATCAATTGGTTATCCTCATATGTTGGAAAGCCATACTGCTTTCAGGGAGATCATGGGAACTGTAATTCAATAGATTTTTAGGCACCAAATTTTTAAAAATGCTCTGAATTCAAGATGTTTATTTGTAAAAAAAATGTATGCATAGGACATCTCAAACAATATTGTTTACACTGACTAGCATGAATGCTAATTGTGTAAAAATATATCAATATTATTTCAAGAGAGCTGAAGAACTCTGTAGAATATTTCCTTTTTTATTGTTTTGTAATCTGTAAGCTTTTACTAATAGAAGAATGCACAATTCCCTTAAAATATATCCAAAGTTATGATTCTGTTTTTTAATTTACTGTGTAAGCATAATACCTTGATATCAGAAATTTCTTGTCATAATTTTAGCTGTCATTTTTTATTTCCTTTTTTATTTTTTAATTCGTATTCTAAAATTTGTAAATTATATAGGCTAGTGATATTTTAAATGAAATTAAATGTACTGTATTATTTTTATTCCTGATATTACTTGTACTACCTGTCTTATTGTTATTTAAAATTCATTAAAAGTAATAGGTTTTTACATATACACAGTTCCTTTTAAATTTAAAATAATGGCTTGATATGTAAATTGAAATCAGTAATGTCTCACTGGTATTTAGGAAAGAAACTGGATTCCACTAGTTGGCACCAAAGAGTTTTTTATATCTGTTTGCTACCATCTAATTATTAGCTCAATTTTTGTATCCCAGATTTGTAAAATAGTAATTAAAACATGACAATGTGTCCTATTTCATTTAGAACAGCTGTCCCCAACCTTTGCAGCTTGGCAGCCCGACTGCGGTGGGAGAGAGACTACAAGTTATGCTGCATGCGCATACACACTGGCCCCTGCTTGTGCGAGTTAAGCTGCATATATGCAAGCATGCTGGCCTGCCTCTTGCATGCCCTGGTTCTGCATAGGCCACAGCCTGTTAGTGGGCCACAGCCCGGGGGTTGGAGACCCCTAATCTAGAATGTCAATGAATGTACTCATAAATTGGAAATAAGGCTTATTGAGAGGGGTTTTTTTAAGTATGAATTGTTTTCTACTTTCATTTTCCTATGATTTTAAAGGATGTACAGTGGTACCTCTACTACAAATGCCTCTACTTACAATTTTTTCTAGATAAGAACCGGGTGTTCAAGATTTTTTTGCCTCTTCTCAAGAACCATTTCCACTTACAAACCTGAGCCTCTGAACTGTAACCTGAAAAGGCAGGGAGAAGCCTCTCTAGGAATCTCCTGGGAGGAAACAGGGCTGGAAAAAACTGGACATTAGGGGGAACTAAAGAGTACAATTAAAAGAACACTTAAACTTAATTTATAATTACAGAATGAAGCAAAATCTTTTAACATTGAACATATTGGAGGATGTCTTTGAACAATGGATACAGAAGTTAATTTTAAAATGGTCTGCTTTTATAGAGTCTGTCTAAAGATGTTATGGAAGAGGAACAAGCATGAGGAACAAGTGAGTTGCAATGGATTTCTGTTAGAATTATATTGAAAAAAATGGACATATCAAAGAAACTGGCTGATGTCTTATTTATTGAAAAAGACATACAAATAACAAACCAAGAATAATTGATAACTGGATAATTTTCCTAAACTGAATTTGCAGAGAAAGTTTTGTGAAGCTTTGGAGAGTTTTGTGACAAGGATCTAAGAAAAAAATGAAGGGAAAAAAATCAAATGCTACGTTACTAGAAAGAACTAAAGATCAAGAATCTTATAAGGAAAAGGAAGGGATATAAAGTTGATTTTATTTCATCAAAATTAAAATAGATATGCTATTGTCTCTGGTAAACCTCAGTGGATTTTTGTGAAAAACAAAATTGAAATGAGATGCTTTATGGTTTTGTTTATAGATAAAAGACAAGATATGGGAATATCATTTGTTGTATTTTAAAGGAAGGTAATAAGGTACTAAAAATTTCTATTTTATTGTGATAAACATGGGAAATCATTTTTTTAATTTTTTTTCTATTTCCCTTTCCATTGTCCGCCCCTTTTTTGTACCTTATATTCTTTCCATTCCTTTTTTCAATTTGTATTAACTTACTGTTGAAATTATCATCTTTGGTATAATTACTATTAAAAAAAAAAAGTTCTGAGGGCTTTATCATTTTAATTTTATTTTAATCCTGAAAACCAAATGTTTGTTTTTATTCTGTTAACTAGTAATTCATATTAAAATTATTCTGTGTCTGCATTAATATTTACTGAGGTAGGATAGTAAGATGTGTATTTGTAATTAAACTGTTCCTTAATATCATATATCTAGACAACGGCTAACTAACAGTAACTTCGGATTCTTACCCCATTATTAGCATCTCATTATTCATTTCTATATGCTACTAGCCAAGTACTATTTCCTTTCTATCATTTGCTAAATAGGGTTTAAATCTGAACACTGGATTTTGTTATTTTTCTTGCTATTTGCCTGAAGAGCATTTATGTATTTATTGTTTATGTATGTATATGTGTGTTTTTGTGCTTATGTATGTATGTATATATAGAACATATATATATATATATAAGTTTTCGTAGATTTTCACGGGTACAGGTATGACGGTCTTGGCATATTTGGGTTTCTTCTAGAGCGAACACTAGAACAAGGACAGAAGCACCAGCCTGAAGATGAAGAGTGGGACCTCGTTGAAAAGTCTTACGAAGTTAATTCTGAGAGGAGGTTCGTAAGGTGAAAAGTTCGTAAGATGAAACAATGTTTCCCATAGGAAGCAATGGAAAACCGATTAATGTGTGCAAGCCCCCCCCCCCAAAAAAAATGCAAAAACGGCATTCTGCTGGCCGCCGCCACCCGGCTGTCACCTTCAGAAACAGCCGGGCGTTTCTCGGCGTTCTCCTGAACGCCAAACCCAAAAAGTTCGGCAAAAGTTCGGCTTCGGGAGAATGCCATACCTGAACTTTTGCCGAACTAGCGTCCCGGCTGTTTCAGAAGGTGACAGTCTGGGTGGCAGCACCCAGCGGAGCACCCGTTTTGCGATCCTGGGAGGTGGTGTTTCCCATCAAGGGGAGCCTCAGGGGAATCCCAGGATCGCAAAAATGGGTGCTTCGCTTGCAACGGAAGTCCAGAGGCGGGGCATCCTGGCAGCGGCGGCGGGTTCGTAAGGCGAAAAAAGTTCGTAAGAAGAGGTAAAAATATTCAGAACCCCGAGTTCGTATCTCGAAAAGTTCGTATGACGAGCGGTTTGTATCACGAGGTACTATTGTATATACAGTATATATGTATGGGATTTGTATGCTGCCCATTCCCGAGGGACACTGGACGGCTTACAACAATAAAAATGATACAATAACACTTTAAAATCCCATTAACTCATCTAATGTCTTGCAGTCCCACTGTGGCCAGAATTGAAGAATATCAGTCATTCACAGCCCCCAGGTCTGCTAGGAAAGCCAGGTTTTAAGGGTTTTTCGGAAAGCCAGTAGGGTGGGGGCATTATGGATCTTGGGGGATAGTTGGTTCCAGAGAGCCGTGCCATCACAAAGAAAGCCCTCTCCTGCAGCCCCACCAGTCGACATTGCTTAGTTGATGGGACCCAGAGAAGGCTAACCCTGTGGGCTCTGAATGGTCACTGGGTGGTATGCGGCAAGAGACGATCCTGCAGACAGTCTGGCCTTAAGACATGAATGGCTTTATAGGTGATAACACTTTGAATTGTGACTGGAGATTAATTGGAAGCCAGTGCAGCTCGTGGAGTGTTGGTTTGACATGGCTGTACCTAGGTACACCTATTACAGCTCACGCACTTGAGTTCTGGATTAGTTGCAGTCTCCGAACACTTTTCAAGGATAGCCCCATGAAGAGCGTGTTGCAATAATTGAGCTGTGAGCTGATAAGGGTATGAGTGACCGTGAGCAGCCAAGGTAGGGCCACAACTGGTGCACCAGGTGAACCTGTGCAAAGATTCCCCTGGCCACAGCCGAGTGATGTTGTTCAGCTGAGGATCCTGGAGGACCCCGAAGTTGAGGACCCATTCTGATGGGTTTAAAGTCCCCCCCCGACCAGAGTCAAGGATGGACAGATGATATTGTCCTTTGGAGGGAATGCTCCAAACCACTTGGTCTTGTTGGGGTTAAGCTTGAGCCTGTTAACATCCATCCAGACCCTTACGGCCTCCAGACACCAGCACATCATATCAACAGCTTCACTGAACTGGCACAGGGAGATGTACAACTGGATATCATCAGTGTACTGCTGATACCTCACCCCATGCCATTGGATGATCTCACCTAGTGGCTTCATGTAAATAGGAGAGGAGAGAGGACCAAACCCTGCAGCACCTCACAAAGCACAGGCCTAGGCATCAACCTCTGTCCTTCTACCAACACCGACTGTGATCAACTGGAGATATAGGAGAACCACTGTAATACAGTGCCTCCCACCCCCAACTCCCCTAGTCATCGCAGAAGGATACCATGGTCAATGGTATTGAAGGCCACCGAGAGGTCAAGAAGCACCAGAATAGAGGAATGACCCCTATCCTAGAGAACATCCATTAGTGTGACCAAAGCAGTTTCTCTGCTGTAGCCGGGTCTGAAGCCTGACTGAAATGGGTCTAGGTAATCAGCTTCCTCCAATGACTTCAGGAGCTGGAGCGCCACCACTTTATCCATAACCTTACCCATAAAGGTTGGAGACTGACCTAAAGTTCTTCAACTTGGCTGGGTCCAGGGAAGGCTTCCTTTACCGGTTGCAGAAAAGACCCCTCACTCAAGGAAGCGTTGATCAATACCTGGAGCTAGCTGCATGTCACCTCCCTGCTGACCGAAACCAACCAGGAAGGGCACAGGTTCAGCAAGCAAGTGGAAGAGCTTACAGCTCCCACAGCCTTGTCCACTTCATCAGATGTAACAGGATCAAACTTGTCCCAAACAAAGGACTAAGAACTGCCCCTATCATCTCTGTTTGAACTGCTCAATCGGAGTCCAGGTCTGTCCGAATCTTAGCGACTTTGTCTGCAAGAAACTGAGCAAATTCCTCAGCTCTATCCTGCAGGGGTTCCTCCACTCCCTTCACATTAAGAAAGGAATGTGTCATCCTAAACACGGCGGCTGGGCGAGAATCCATGAACACAATAAGAGCTGAAAAATGCACACATTTTGCCACCTGTAGCGCCACAGGGCAAATCCTAATGAAGGCTCTTAACTGTGTTCGATCAGATTCAGAGTTACTGGCTCTCCATCCTTGCTCCAGGCGTCTCTTTTGGCGTTTCATGTCCTGGAGCTCCTCAATAAACCAAGGAGCACTCCTGGATCCACTGCCGCGGAGAGGCCACAAAGACGCACTCCGGTCTAGAGCCCTGATGCGGCCTTATTCCAGGCTGCCACCAGGGAATCAGCTGGATTATGGGCCAGTAAGTCAGGCATTTCCCCAAGTTCCCTCTGGAACCTTTCAGGGTCCATTAGGCAACTGGGGTGGAACCACTTAATCGGCTCCGCCTCCCTGCAGTGGAGAATTGGAGTCTCAAAGTCCAGCCTCAGCAGGGAATGATCTGACCATGAAAAGGGAGAGATGTCTATACCCCTTAACACCAGATCACTACTCCACTGGCCCAAGAGAAACACCAAGTCCAGCATATGTCGCCTCTGTGAGTCAGACCCTGAATTACCTGGGTCAGGTCCACGGTTGCCATGGAAGCCATGAACGCCTGCACTCCATCTGAGGATTCACCGAGCAATGGCAAGTTGAAGTCCCCCAGGCCCATAAGCCAGGGGAACTCCACCGCCAGCACAGCTACCACCTCTAGCAGCACAGTCAGGGCTGTTGCAATGCAGCTGGGAGGCAGGTACATTAACAAGCCCAAATGAACCCCTGAGTCCAATCTCAAAAGGAGACTCACACCCTACAAAGCGGGAGGGATCCTACAAGGGCTTAGGATCTTCCGGACAGTGATTGCCACTTCTCCAACTCTTCCCTGGTGTCGCACCTGATGCAACCTGAAACCTGTCTTGGCACATCTCTGAGAGATGAACACCTCTCTCATGGTCCAGCCAGGTTTCAGTAATAGTTGCCAGGTCAGCCCCTTCCTCCAAGAGCAAGTCTCGGACAAGGGGAGACCTTATTGATGACTGGCCTGACAATGAGCAGCAGCAACCTGAGACTAAGGCCCTGATATCACCCACCAGCAGCTAAGTGGGATGAGTCCGGGAGGATGCAGGAACAACTAATCGCTTTCAAGCAACGAGTCATGGTTCCCAATGAGCAGCCTACCCCACGGCTGCCGCCATACCTCTCCCAGTCAAAACTGTAATGCTCTGGCTCTCTCCCCTCCCATTCCCACCGACCTCCCTCCTTCCTGGCAAGCCTGTCATCACATTCATATGGAGCAAGGGCTTACGATTGGGCCCCCACTTCTTTCTATTTGCACACTCAGCACTCAGCGGGGGGGGGGGGGGGAAACCTACTCAAAGAGCTCATCTGAATATAGCAAAAATTAATAATAATAAAGAATAGGAAAATTAAACTTGCAATCTTCCTGCCCAGAAACCCCATCAAGAACCATAGGCATATATCTGAGGAATGCTGACACAAATTATAAAACTGACCTTCCCAACATAAGGTCATATGACCATCAGGGAATGAGTGCAGAAACAACTATATACAACAACTGGGTGTGTTTTACAGCCTGTAAGGCACCTGTTCTGGGGCCATTGTAACTTTGAGCAGCCATGAAGCAACCTCTCAACAAGGACTAGACGTAGTGAAATCCTCCTCCTCCCAGTTAAAGTTAAAAATCATAAATTGATAATCTATTTTTATATTATTATTATTATTATTAATTAGATTTGTATGCTGCCCCTCTCCGCAGACTCGGGGCGGCTCACAACATTGATAAAACAATATGCAATAACAAATCTAATATTAAAAGTCTAAAATAACAATTTAACATTTAAAACCTAGAAACCCCATTATTTAAAAAGCATACGTACAAACATACCATACGTAAAACTACATAGGCAAGGGAGGATGTCTCAGTTCTCCCATGCCTGACGGCAGAGATGGGTTTTAAGTTTATGAAAGGCAAGGAGGGTGGGGGCAATCCTAATATCTGGGGGGAGCTGGTTCCAGAGGGTCGGGGCCACCACAGAGAAGGCTCTTCCCCTGGGTCCCGCTAGCCGACATTGTTTAGTCGACAGGACCAGGAGAAGGCCAACTCTGTGGGACCTAACTGGCCGCTGTGATTCGTGCACCAGAAGGCGGTCTCGCAGATATTCTGGTCCAGTGCCATGAAGGGCTTTATAGGTTATGACCAACACTTTGAATTGTGACCGGAAACTGATCAGCAACCAATGCAGATTGTGGAGTGTTGGTGTAACATGGGCATACCTAGGGAAGCCCATGATTGCTCTCGCAGCGGCATTCTGCAGAATCTGAAGTTTTCGAACACTCTTCAAAGGTAGCCCCATGTAGAGAGCATTACAGTAGTCGAACCTCGAGGTGATGAGGGCATGAGTGACTGTGAGCAGTGACCCCCAGTCCAGATAGGGCCACAACTGGTGCACCAAGCGAACCTGGGCAAACGCCCCCCTCGCCACAGCTGAAAGATGTTTCTCTAATGTGAGCTGTGGATCGAGGAGGATGCCCAAGTTGCGGACCCTCTCTGAGGGGGGCAGTAATCCCCCCCCCCAGGGTAATGGAGGTACAGGTGGAATTGTCCTTGGGAGGCAAAACCCATAGCCACTCCGTCTTGTCCGGGTTGAGCTTGAGTCTGTTGACACCCATCCAGACCCCAACAGCCTCCAGACACCGGCACATCACTTCCTCTGCTTCATTGATTGGTGAGGGTGGAGATTTACAGCTGGGTATCATCAGCGTACTGATGATATCTCACCCCATGCCCTTGGATGATCTCGCCCAGCAGTTTCATGTAGATATTAAATAACAGGGGGGAGAGGACCAACCCCTGAGGCACCCCACAAGGGAGAGACCTAGAGGTCGACCTCTGACCCCCCACTAACACCAACTGTGACCAACCGGAGAGGTAGGAGAACCACTGAAGAACAGTGCCTCCCACTCCCAATCCATCCAGCCGGCGCAGAAGGATACCACGGTTGATGGTATCGAAAGCCGCTGAGAGGTCAAGAAGCACCAGAACAGATGATTAACCCCCATCCCGGGCCCGCCAGAGATCATCCATCAACGCGACCAAAGCAGTTTCTGTGCTGTAACCGGGCCTGAAACCTGACTGTTGAGGGCCTAGATAATCGGCTTCTTCCAAGGACCGCTGGACCTGGAGCGCCACCACCTTTTCAACAACCTTCCCCATAAAGGGAAGGTTGGAGACTGGACGATAGTTATTGAGTACGGCTGGGTCCAGGGAAGGCTTCTTGAGGAGGGAGCGCACAAGTGCCTCCTTGTACGGAGCCGGAAAGGACCCCCTCCCCAAAGAAGTGTTGACAACCTCCTGGACCCAGCTCCATGTCACTTCCCTGCTGGCCAAGACCAGCCAGGAGGGACACGGATCCAGTAAACAGGTGGCGGAACTCACAGCTCCAATGGCCTTGTCCACTTCATCAGGTGTCACCAGATCAAACTCTTCCCAGACAGGTGGACAAATACGGGCCCTAGTCACCTCGACTCTATTATCCAATCGGAGTCGAAGTCCGTCCGGATCCGAGCGACTTTATCAGCGAAAAATGTGTTAAAGTCCTTGGCACTACTCTGCAAGGGCTCCCCAACTCCCCCCTGGTTAAGAAGGGAGTGGGTCACCCTAAACAGAGCAGATTGCTGATGCAATCAAGGTGGCATGATATGCGCATCTTGCCGCCTTGAGCCCCACTTTGTAAGTCTTAATATGAGCTTTTACAAGTGTTTGATCGGATTCGGACTTACTCTTCCTCCATCGCTTCTCTAGACGTCTCTTCTGGCGTTTCAACTCCCGGAGCTCCTCGCTGAACCATGGAGCTCTACGGGGTCTAGTGCCACGGAGAGGTTGCAACAGCGCAATCTGGTCAAGAGCCTCCACTGCAGCCTTGTTCCAGGCCTCAGCAAGAGACTCTGCCGAACTGGACAAGTGCATCTGGAATGACCGCAAGCACCCTTTGAAAGCCCTCTGGGTCCATCAGGCATATGGGGCGGAACCACTAGTTCGTTCTGCCTCCCTGCGGGGAAGGATTGGAGCCAGAAAGTTTAGCCGAAATAGAAAATGATCTGACCATGACAAAGGCATCGCTTCTAAGCCCTTTAGTCTCAGACCATTACTCAATTGCTCAGAGAGGAATACCATGTCGGGTGCGTGCCCCCCTTCGTGAGTCGGACTCTGTACTACTTGAGTCAGGTCCATGGCTGTCATGGTGGCATGAACTCCTGCGCTAGTCCAGAGGTTTCACCAAGCGACGGTATGTTAAAGTCCCCCAAGACAATAAGTCTGGGGAACCCTATTGCCAGCCCATCTACCTCCTTGAGCAGCACAGGCAGGACTGTTGACATGCAGCTGGGAGGCAGGTACATGAGTAACAAGCCCACCTGAACCCCTAAGTCCAACTTCACCAGGAGGCACTCGCAACCCGCAATCTAGGCAGGCAAAGGCTCTCCCTGGCGAAAATAGCCACTACTCCCCCCCTTCCCTGAGGTCGAGGCTGATGCCATACCCGAAATCCGTCTGGGCAAATTTCAGAGTAACTCCTCTCTCTGGGCCCAGCCAGGTTTCAGTCACACATGCCAGGTCAGCTTTATTTACCACCGACATGGCATTGAGTAGCAGCAGCCTGAGCCCAAGGCCAGAGTTACACTCGTCACCAGTGCCTTGAGTTGAGCTCATGGAGTCGGAAGAAGGAATCGCTATTAAGCAGCGATCCCTCCTTCCCCTGGAACGGCTAGCTTCATCGCTCCTGCTATATCTGCCTCTCCCCAGCAAGACCGGAATATTCTGACCCTCTGCCACTCCAGAGATAGGTGCCCCCTCCCCACCTGCCTCTCCAGCATCAGGTGTGCCAAGAATTTCATTCATACCATATCCATTCACCTCATACATACTATAGTCCCACCTACCCACCCCACCCCATCCACCACCACCCTCCCATCCACCCCCATTCAATCCACTCCATTCATTCCAGTAATCGTAAGCATCCATCACTAAAAGCCCCAAATTAAATATAGAATTAAAAATATGCCTTTTGTTGGAGCTTTATGTATGTGCCTTTGTTGGAGCTTTATTACCCACATTTTAGTGTATCAGTGGAAAACTTTTTCACTCCAAGTAACTGCTGTTGTTGTCGTTATGATGCAAACAATTCTATTTTTTATTACAGATAGTGAGAAAACATAGCTCAGCCTGCCCTCCCCGCCTCACATCTCTCTCAACAATCACTTAGGTTTTTCATATTTTTTGGAGGGGGGGAGATTCTAGATCAGCATTTGTTAATTGTAACAAAATAACTGGGTTGAAGAAAAGTAAGACATTGGTATAAATAGGTATTCAAGTGGGTGCCAAAAAAGCCAGCATAGTTCCAAGGCTGCATTAACAGAGGGATATAATCAAACTATATGAAGTGTTAATATAGAATGGAATAGAATTCTTTATTGGCCAAGTGTGATTGGACACACAAGGAATTTGTCATTGATGCATAAGCTACAAAGATACATTTATTTGTCAAGAATCATGGGGAACAACACTTAATGATTATCATAGGGTACAAATAAGCAATCAGGAAACAGTATTAATATAAATCGAAAGGATATAAGCAACAAGTTATAGTCATACAGTCATAAGTGGGAGGAGCTGGGTGATAGTAACGATGAGAAGACTAATAACAATAATAATGCAGCCTTATTGAATAGTTTGACAGTGGTGAGGGAATTATTTAGCAGAGCGATGGTGTTCTGGAAAAAACATTATTACTTTATAATGCCTTGGTAAGTCCACACTTGGAATATTGCGTCCAGTTTGATCGCCACAATGTTTAAAAGATGTTGAGACTCTAGAAAGAATACAGAGAATAGCAATAAAGATGATTAGGGGATTAGAGACTAAACATATAAAAATGGCTGCTGGAATTGGGTATGTTTAGTTTTATGAAAAGAAGAATTAGTGGTGACACAATAGCACTGTTGTGATATCTAAGGGTTTGCCATAAAGAAGAGGGAGTCAAACTATTATGCAAAGCATCTGAGGGCAAGATAAGAATCAATAGATGGAAACTAATCAATGAGCAGCAACCTAGAACTAAGGAGAAATTTCCTAACAGAACATTAATCAGTGGAACAACCTGCCTCCAGAAGTTGTGAATACTCCAACACGGGAAGGGATTGGATAACTGTTCATTTGAAATAGTATAGGATTTCCTGCCTGAGCAGGGGGTTGAATTGAAGACCTCCAATGTCCCTTCCAACTCCTATTCCAAAGAAGCTGCGGTGGCGCAGTGGTTAGAATGCAGTACTGCAGGCCACTTCTACTAACTGAATGCAATTTGGCAGTTTGAATCTCACCAGGCTCAAGACTGATTCAGCCTTCCATCCTTCTGAGGTTGGTAAAAGATTCAAATTGTTGGGGGCAATATGCTGACTCTATAAACCTCTTAGAAAGGTCTGCAAAGCATTGTGGTATATAGGTCTAAGTGCTATTGCTATTCTAGCTAGAATACTCTACTTTAGAAAATATTAAATTTGGCACTACCAATTTTTATGGGAGTGCAATGGGAGTTTTTACATATTTCCTTTGGAAACATTAAAAACAAATTTTAAAAGCTATGAAACTTATGAATACTGAAAACCTTTGATGCAACCTTAATTATGGGAATGATATCTCTCTTTTTCTAGGAAATATGTTAATATATTTATCAGATGTTTAATGCAGAAAATCTGGATCAAAATTGATTTTTTGAATTGAATTAAAATTGGAAAATAACTTTTATTAGTTTTATTTCCCCTTTATTATTTTTTTATAAATAAAGCAGCGAATATAATACTTCTTTTTCCTCCACAACAACCCTATGATGCGAGTTGGGCTGAGTGTGTATGACTGGCTCAAGGTGTCACCCAGACGGTTTTTCATGCCATAACAAGGCTAGAACTCAGTACTTTAAGTAGAAATATTGAGTTGCAGAATTATATACTGTTAATTTTACAATAATTATATAAGTATTTCAGTTTGGTACATTTTGCCTAGTGACTACAGGTACTCTCTGCTTAATGGTTTGTCATTTAGTGACTATTTTGAAATTTTGACACCACTGAAAAAAATTGACTTCTGACCAATCCTTGTATTTGTACCCACAATCATGTATTTGTAAGCCAGTTACTTGGCAACCAGTTCACATCAGTTAATGTCCTGTAATGTTATAGCTTCTCACTTGCAACTTTTTCATCCAATGTCTGACAAGCAAAGTCAAGAGGTAAACCAAAAGCATGCTGCAAATCATGATTCCACGATGTCTCGACTCACAACCACAGGTGATATGCTTAATGACAGCAGGAAAAAAAATTGTAAAATTCGATATGGCTATATGATATCTCGCTTAATGAACACCCTGGTTAATGTGTCCCAGCTGTGGTCTTAAGTCAAGGATAACCTGTATAACGAAACGTACAGAATTATTATTTACTACAAAGTTACTACTGATTTATTGTGGCTGTTACTTGGAACTAGGTCTAAGGTCCAGGCGATGGATCAACACATTAAATGTTGACTACTTTATTGCAATACCCATGATATCTATAATACAGGAATCTCTCTAGACTGCTTGCCTTCTCTTGAGAATAGATAAGATTCCATGGAATGGTGTGGGGAGGGTATCAATCCTGAATCTCTTATGGCTGTACGACAATTCAAGTCTAACTCCCTACTTTCTGGGCATTTTCCAACCATAAGTAAGGTATTTCTATCTCTTTCAAAACAAAAGAATCTAAAAGTCTATAATTTTCCTGGGGATTCAAAGCTAATGTCAATCAGATCTTAAAGAGAATCCTTAGGTACGGTCTCTGGACAAAGATTACTTGGAGATGGCTGTGGGTACTGCCTCCCAAGGTCACATCCATCTGTCCGTCCATCATCCTGGGGGGCGGAATTATTGACCCCCTCAGAGAGGATTCGCAACTTGGGCGTCCTCCTCGATCCACAGCTAACTTTAGAACACCATCTTTCGGCTGTGGCGAGGGGGGCGTTTGCCCGAGTCTACCTGGTGCACCAATTGCGGCCCTATTTGGACAGGGAGTCTTTGTTCATGTTCACTCATGCCCTTATCACCTTGAGGTTCGACTACTGCAATGCTTTCTACATGGGGCTACCTTTGAAGAGTGTTTGGAAACCTCAACTCGTCAAAAATGCAGCCATGCGAGCAGTCTTGGGCCTTCCAAGAAATGCCCACATCTTGGCATCACTCTGCGGACTACATTGGCTACCAATCTGTTTCCGGGCACAATTCAAAGTGTTGGTTATGACCTATAAAGCCCTTCATGGCATAGGACCAGATTATCTCCCGAGACCGCCTTCTGCTGCATGAATCCCAGTGACCGGTGAGGTCCCACAGAGTTGGGTTCCTTAGGGTCCTGTTGACCAAACAATGTCGGCTGGCGGGACTTAGGGGAAGAGCCTTCTCTGTGGGAACCCTGACCCTCTGGAATCAGCTCCCCTCAAAGATTCGCACTGCCCCCACCCTCCTCGCCTTCCGAAAGAGCCTAAAAACTCATCTTTGCCGACAGGCTTGGGACTTTTAGATCTTTCCCCTGATCAATGAAAGTTTTAACTGAGTGTTGAATGATTGGTTTGATAGGTTTTACTTTCTTTTAATTGAATTTAATGGTTGTGTTTAATGTAGTATTAATTGGATTTATATTATTGTTCTGTTTTTGTATATGCTGTGAGCCGCCCCGAGTCCTTGGAGAGGGGCAGCATTCAAATCCAATTAAATAAATACACAGACACATATACACACACAGTGTGAAATAGTGGAAAAGCAGTGAGACATAGAATACAGTGGTTAAATGAATGGGAAAACTATGGGATGGGCCAATTAACTATTCACTAATTAAGCAATCATTAATAATCTTTTGAAACTGATCACAGCTTCTTTTCAGAAATCTCAAGTATTTTATTAATCTCTCTCTCTCTCTGTGTCACACACACACACACACACAATACTTGAGTGTTTTGAAAAAAAGCTGTGATCAGTTTGGAAAGATTATTAATGATTAATTAATTGGTCCATCTCATAGTTTTCCCATTATTCATTTATCCATAGTATCCTGTGTCTAACTGCTTTCCCACTACTTCACATCTGTTCTAGATTGCTATTTGTAACCTACCTGTTTATTGGCAACTAGCTGTTAAAAACCTTACACCTGAAATAATGTTTAATGAATTTGATTAAAAGATTCTTATGTTATTAGGATTCAGGCTCTGGACACTGATGAAGCTAAATAAGATTACAAAGAAACTGGAGAGATATGAACCAACTTTAGTCTCCTAGACTAATGAAATAGATTGTCTTAAGCCAATTATCACAGTTGCTGCCTCTTCCATACCATTAACTAATTATAGCCATAAAATAAGCTGAATTTTAACTAAGAAAAGATTACTCTTAAATCACACCAAAGATTACTAAGTTCTACATGCTTTAAAGAACTTACTATAAGCATTGTTACTAAATACTAATTGTTACTGCATCTGTGAACTTTGGAGTTCACAACTTTGGAATGATGAATACACTAATAAAACTATGACAATTCTATGAGATTATTTTAATCTCTTGTAACAATAATAAATCTGAAGCCTTCTTTGCAGTTAAAAAAATCATCTATTTTAATATATGACAAAGACCTGGGAATGAGAATGCCCTAATAGCAACACTGATCTAATGAAATAGGTCTAATTGTATCTTTAATCTTTTATCACTAATAAAATGGTGCTTGACAGTACAAAATCAAGTCCTGAACGATAAGGGAATTAGGAGATTAATCCTTTTGTTGACAATGATGTAACATCTATCTATCATATTCTGTAGATTCCTGACTACATCCTATTTCCCCATGTTTTTTCTAATAACCCACAAATTGACCGAATTTTGGTGCTGATTACAGGACAATAAACTGTGACAGATTTCCATGTATTTCTGACCTTTAAGAAGAATCAAGAAAAGTTGCAAGTATTTGTTATTCATGGGACACACTTCCCTGAGATCTATAACCTCTTCAGTATTTATGATTTTGGAACAAACTGCATTCAGACAAAACTTAGCTCTTCTGAAGTTGCTTATGTTAGGAAAGAGCATGCTGCTTATATCTGTAAACAACTATGTTTAAACTAATTAAACTGAAATGCTGATTTATCAAGAGCAGTTCTTACAAATCTAGGATGGTGATGTCAAACTTGTATTGTTATGTTGTCATCGTGTGACATATCACAACTTTTTCCCTTCACTCAAATACGGGTGGGCATGGCCAGTGCGTGACGCATCTGGCCCACAGGCCGCAATTTTGACACCCCTAAGAGAATTTAGGCACTCATTATGGATGGAAACAATGCTCTAACACGAAGACTTGGTGCTATTCCCAAATACTCAGATTGAATTACTAGCAAGCTTTCTTCCGTACTCTGGACTAGTTCTTATGATTTATATGGCACAACATAAATCTCTTCTAATATGTTTGTAACCTATTAGCAAGAGCCAAATATCATTACAGTAGTCCCTCACTATACCGCGCTTCACCTACTGCGGCTTCACTTCATCGCGGGTTTCTGAGGAAGTCGATCGGCAGATTTAAACAGCCCGCCGAACTTGATCGGCAGGTTTTTTAAAAAAAAAATAATCTAAAATTGTAAATACTGTATTTAAATACTGTATCTAAAATAAATACTGTGTGGGAAGGGTTTATAAATACTTAAAACAATGAAAACTTTAAGTACTATCAGTCGATAAATTCCCCATCGCGAATTTCACCTATCGCGGCCAGGTCTGGAATGTAACACCAGCGATAGGTGAGGGACTACTGTACCTGCTTTCTGACTTAAAAGGAAATAATCAGTAGCATGTTATAGAAGAGTCTAACATCTAAACCAGATTTCTACTTGAGCAAATTGAAGACAATGATCTAATCTGGAGTGGCAGTAATACCATTGTTCTGTAACTATTCTTTTCTGATCTTTTCTGATCTAATTCTGATCGATTTCTTGAAACCAGAAAGATATTAAGAAGTTATCATTGTAAGTAATATACCCTCATCACCTCGAGGTTCGATTACTGCAACACTCTCTACATGGGGCTACCTTTGAAAAGTGTTTGGAAACTTCAGATCGTGCAGAATGCGGCCGCGAGAGCCATCGTGGGGCTTCCTAGATTCGCCCACGTTTCTGCAACACTCCGCGGCCTGCACTGGCTGCCGATCGGTTTCCGGTCACAATTCAAAGTGTTGGTAATGACCTTTAAAGCCCTACATGGCATTGGGCCAGAATACATCCGGAACTGCCTTATACCGCACGAATCCCAGCGGCCGATAAGGTCCCACAGAGTTGGCCTTCTCTGGGTCCCGTTGACCAAACAATGTTGTTTGGCGGGCCCCAGGGGAAGAGCCTTCTCTGTGGCGGCCCCAGCCCTCTGGAATCAACTCCCCCCAGAGATTAGAACAGCCCCCACCTTCCTTGTCTTTTGCAAATTACTCAAGACCCGCCTTTGTCGCCAGGCATGGGGGAGTTAGGATATTCCTTCCCCTAGGCCATTACAAGTTAGGTATGGTATGTTTGTGTGTGTTTGGTTTTTATAATAAGGGTTTTTAGAAATTGTTTTATTAAATTGGATTGTTACATGTTTTTTTATCATTGCTGTTAGCCGCCTCGAGTCTACGGAGAGGGGCGGCATACAAATCCAATTAATAATAAATAATAATAATAATAATAATAATAATAATAATATATGAAATATATTTTCTTCCATTCTTACAACAGAACTAAACACTGGATTGTCAATATGGTTAATAAAAATATGGGATTTGTAGCCGTCGTATTGTGTATATTTGGGGTGATTTTGAAAGAGGACTAGAAAAATATATGGAAAATACAGCTAATAGTCTAGGTGATTATATACTGCTCAAAAAAATAAAGGCAACACTCAAAAAACACATCCTAGATCTGAATGAATGAAATATTTTCATTGAATACTTTGTTCTGTACAAAGTTGAATGTGCACAACAGCATGTGAAATTGACTGTCAATCAGTGTTGTTTCCTAAGTGGACAGTTTGATTTCACGGAAGTTTGATTTACTTGGGGTTATATTGTTTTGTTTAAGTGTTCCCTTTATTTTTTTGAGCAGTGTATATTATTATTACTAAAAACATAGTCAAGTAGCATGAGGCAAGTTTAACTAGCATGAAGCAAGGGCAACTGGATGTTCAAAGCTTCCACATCATGCTACTTTTTTCATATTACTAAAATGTTTCATATTATAGAAGTAAGCCCCATTTAGATATTGATATTATTTAGACCTAACCTACTCACATGCTTGACTATTCTCTCCTGCCCAGGTAATTATTATTTTTCTTCTTGTATCTATTTAGAACATACTTCCCTGTAGTATTTTCAATTATTGCACAGTACTCTGGATTACTATAAACACAGTATTCATTACTTCTTCTGTTTTAATAGAAACATTGTTAGGTTTCCTTTCTGGTTTTTTTGAGCTTTTACTGATTTTATAATAGCAGAATAGTTACAAAATATACTCATTGCTACAGTTTGAGATTCTGGAAAAAAAGGGGCAGAGTGAAGGTAGCTGTAACAAAAATTAAATTATACTAACGTTTTTCATTTTTGACAGATTTTATTGAGGCAGACCATTTCTCTCTTCTTTATTATGCAATGTTGAACATCGCAACCTATTTTCCAAGATACATTTTCAAATGTAACCGTTCACTTGATATAAATTCTAGTGTTATATATTTATTTATTTATTTATTCAATTTTTATACCAATGTAGTAGTCTAGGTGAATTCACTATCGGTGAATTCAGATTGTATACTGCATAGATAATTGATCTATAAACGCAGTGTGTAAATTTAAAAGTAGAATTTGATTGACAGAAATGTTAACATGAAGGAAATGACTATTCTCAGCAATAAGGTAGTCTATTCCTAAGAGTTAAGATAAATTGTTGAATATAGGAAATTTATCCCTGACACTATCCAAAAGTTATTATCATTAACACCAGACTATATTACATGAAAAGTTCATTATACTATTTTCAAATATTCTAACGTTGGCTATAATTAAAATTCAGAGCTGCATTTTGAAGATTTTTGTTTTCAAAAACATTCAGACATTCAATTTGTAAGTTATTAGACTCCAAAAGAAAACTCAGCACTTGTTCATCTCTTTACTCAAAGAGTGACCAATTCTTGGAATATGAGGTATCTTCCACTTTTTGTCAATATTTATTCCAAGTCACTAATAGAAAATAACTGTTCTGTCTTTGTTCAGACTTGTTAAAGAAATATAAAGCAAACTTGATGTGTTCTATTCATGTATCCCAATTATCTTGTCTATCTTGAACAATATTCTAAGGGTTCACTGGACTGTTAGTTAAGATGAAAATAACTGAAGTTTCTTGAGTTGTGTAGCGTGTACAGAAGGTACAGTAATACCTCGTCTTACGAACTTAATTGGTTCTCGGGGGAGGTTCGTAAGACGAAAAGTTCATAAGACGAAACATTGTTTCCCATAGGAAACAATGTAAAATCAATTAATCCATGCAACAACAAAAAAAACCCGCAAAAAAACGCCGCCGCCCGGCTGTTACCTTTTGAAACAGCCGGGGGGCTTCTCAGCGTCCTCCTGAACCCAAACACCAAACCCGAACTTCTGGGTTCGGCATTCGGGAGGCCGCCAAGAAGCCCCGCCGCCTGGCTGTCACCTTTTAAAACAGCCGGGGGGCTTCTCGGCGGCCTCCCGAACACCGAACCCGGAAGTTCGGGTTTGGCGTTCAGGTTCAGGAGGATGCTGAGAAGCCCCCTGGCTGTTTTAAAAGGTGACAGCCAGGCGGCGGGGCTTTTCAGCGGCCTCCCGAACCCGAACGTTTGCCAAACCTCCAGGTTTGGCATTCAAGAGTCCGCCGAGAAGCCCCGCCGTCCGGCTGTCGTCTTTTGAAACAGCCGGGGGGCTTCTCGGCGGCCTCCCGAACACCGAACCCGGAAGTTCGGGTTTGGCGTTCAGGTTCAGGAGGACGCTGAGAAGCCCCCTGGCTGTTTTAAAAGGTGACAGCCGGGTGGCGGGGCTTTTCAGCGGCCTCCCGAACCCGAACGTTTGCCAAACCTACAGGTTCGGCATTCAAGAGGCCGCCGAGAAGCCCCGCCGCCCGGCTGTCGTCTTTTGAAACAACCGGGGGGTGCTCGGCGGCCTCCCGAACGCCGAACCCGGAAGTTCAGGTTTGGCGTTCGGGTTCAGGAGGACGCTGAGAAGCCCCCCAGCTGATTCAAAAAGTGACAGTCAGGCGGTGGGGCTTCTTGGCGGCGGCGGCAGCAGCGGGTTTGTAAAAAGGAAAAAGTTCGTAAGAAGAGGCAAAAAATTTCTGAACCCCGGGTTCGTATCTCGGGTTGTTCGTAAGACGAGGGGTTCGTATCATGAGGTACCACTGTATTAGGTTTGTGTATAAACTCACTGTCCTGCCACTTCAAGGTTTCATTATAATTGTGTTTTACTTTTACAACGTAACTGCCCATATGCATTTTTCAATTGGTACTGTCCTAGGGTTTACATTTTTACAATGTGTGGAAATAGTGATCTACCCGTAATAATCTGAATAATAATCTGAACAATAATTTGAAATGGAGGAGGTGGTGGTACCTTTTCTCCTCCAATGACCCTGTGAAAAGGAATTAAATATTATCTCGTTATATGGATGTCTTACCTTATTTTTCTCATACAACAGATATGAAAAAATATTTTTAAAAGTTATGGTGCCCAACTAGTGTTCTGTAATAGTTCTTTTAAAATAATTTACTCAAGAATTAGGACTAATGAACAGAGGAAGTAGGATAGAACACTAAATGTTTCCAGTAGTTAATTTATTTTTATCTACAATACAGAGTAAGAGGGGTTATTTAGGCCAAGACCAATTTTCTGCTCAGTGCAAGAATCTAAATTGAAGCGAATGTTTTTCCCCCCATACTGACAGAATGTCCCCTTTGAAGGGAAGCTTACCACCTCATTAGTTAATTAGTTCTACTGCTGAATTGTTCCCACCGTTAAAAAATTCTATTAAAAACAACCTGTCAATTCTTCTATAAATGTAGAAAAAGCACTTAATCTTATAAAGTTTGTATAACAAAGAAAAAAACAATGATGAACATAATTAACACTAGCTAATTATTAAAAACCAATTTAGAAGAACTATAATGAGAACAATGTAATATTGACTTAAACAGAAATATTCACAATGTATATGGATGATGAACAGATCCCTTATTGCACAAGTAATGCCAAATGTGTATGGCAGATGAGAGGTTAGTGAAAATATACCTGATATCAATATCATATACAACATTCATCAACACTTATAACACATTTATTACAAGCTTTTGCATGAGCAAAATTGCTATCAAAGTTGAAATGGGAAAAATCATCCCTATTTTTTAAATGGTTGAAATGTGAAGAATTAACTCCCATGTCACAATTTGTTATAATTACCTTAGCATTTCCTACATCTAAATTAGTGTCACCAAAGAACAAAGACTGCTGCAAACAAATTATGAGAAACACTAAATATGGAAAACAGAATTATGTTTATTATCAAAATTTAAAAAACAAATGTTTACAGCATGTAGAATTGGATATACAGTATATAAAAGTTATGAAGCTTTTATTCATAATTTGTTCTTTTATTTTATTTGCCAAATAGAACTTATATTCAAGTGTTTCCATCAAATTGATGGAATTTGATACATTGATACATAAATTGTGGCCAATTTCTTTTAAAATATTAAGAGACAGAACTTAGAAAGTTTTAGATTTATCACACAAATATTTAAATGTGATTTCACTATATGTTACAGTTCATGGAATGCAATTAGCTCAATATAGGTAAATAAAGTGAACTTACGTATAGTAATAAGAAAATTGTTCCCATTTTCTAGCAACTTAAATGAAGATGTAGAAAAACAGTATGAAAAAAGGAATTAATCTAGAATGACAAAGACGCAGCAAGGGAGAGAAAGACAGATAGTAACTTGAGATGTATTAGCAAAACATTTATTGATTCTGAATATCTGTATGTATGTGTTCTAGAATGCGTGGCCTATTATTTACTCTTGAAAACAAGATACAATTTTATGGTATTTGTGTGCGTAAATGAAGTTTGAACAGCATTATCTTAAATGTTTTAGTGTGTTTTACCTGTGGTTGATGATGAACAGTGTTTCTGTGATTTTAAACTACTATGGATTTATGATTTTTAAGGAAAATCAATGTCCAAGAGGATAAGTCTCACATTCAAATTAAATATTTTATTTAAAATATTTAGTAGAACAGCATGATACTACTACATATCAGGCTAAGTGTCTATGGAGATTCTCAGTCATCGAAGTCATAGTTGTCCCTCTTTTTCAAAAGGTAATTAGATTTACTTGCTTTTCTTTGAAAAAAGTTTTGCTTCTTATCCAAGAAGCTTCTTCAGCTCTTACTGGAAGGAGGCAAATGGAAGGATTTATATTTTTTGCAGACAGCTGGTCATTTTCATTCTTTTAGAGTTGTTGAGACTACCTGGATGTTTATATGAAGTAATACATACTGCATATATAAATGTCCAGGTGGCGTCAACAACTTTCTTGAAAAAGCACTTTAGGGATATCAGGCCAAGTCTGACATACTGACATATTATTGTTTATGTTAAACTAAAAAAAACATAAATTGATTTTTTTTCATAGCAGTTAAATTTTTATTTTAAAATGCATTTTACAATTATGATTGCATATATGCATAGTAGTATTAAAAAAATCTACCTTGAATATTATAAATAGACTTCTCATAAGAGTATCAACTGTGCAGGAAAAACTTGCACCTAAATTGTTTACATTTTAATATAAACAAAACAAATATAGTAAAAGGTATAACAAGCATGATATATTTCAGTATAAGTACATTAAATATTAAATCAAAATCAGGGAATGTTGCAGGAAAATAACACGCACAATCTATAGCACTATTTTTAAGTATCCCCATCTACTTGTTTTTATGGGATTTTATTTCCCCAAATCATTACATATCCAGTAAAAAACCATTCACATTTCACTGAGTGTTTTAAGTATTTTAGGCTGCATAAGGGTCACAGAACTTTTTTCATATATAACATGCTCGTGTTATTTTGACATGAAAATAGCCAAGAATATATTAAATTAGTAATTCTTAATACACAATTCGATTGGTATGGTCCTCTAGACCAGTGATTTTCAACCTTTTTTGAGCCATGGCACATTTTTTACATTTACAAAATCCTGGGGCACACCACCAACCAAAATGACACAAAATGACAACCTAAGACACTCTCCTCTCTTTTTCAATCCATGTCTCCTCCCCCCCTTGTGTGTGTTTGTGTGTGTGTGTACACATTCTGGAACCCTTTCCAAAAACAGGTGAGGGCTGGGGTTTTTCTCTCTTATTCTTTGGGTGCTTTTTATCATATGCTTTAAATCAAGAGTCACTTCTCTCTCTCTTTTGTTTCTCTCTCTTTCCTCTCAATCATTTTCTCATTTCTCTTCCCCCCCCTTTTTGCTCATTTCTCTCTCTCTCTCTCTCTCTCTCTCCCTTCCTCTCCTTTTCTCTCTGTTGCTTTCTTTCTCTCTTTCTCTTTCTCTCTCTCTTGCTTTCTTTCTCTCTCACTCTTGCTTTCTCTCTCTTTCTCTTTCTCCCTCTCTTGCTTACTTTCTCTCTCTCTCTCTCAGCAAAAAGTTGTGAGACCAAAATCTGAGCTTCCTTCTTCGCGGCACACCTGACCATGTCTCGCAGCACACTAGTGTGCCACGGCACACTGGTTGAAAAACACTGCTCTAGACAGACTGTAATTTAGCAACATTTTCTTTATTCCAATCTTAAACTATCAACAGTATAAAGATTAAATCTAATCTTAGTCATATTTCTAAACCGAGGACACTGTAAATTTACCAAAATTGGCTTATTCAAAATAATTTGTATCATTTTTCAAAATTAATTTCAACTTAATTAATATAAGTGTTATTTGGTGGAATAGTTTGTCCCTGTTTCCTTTAGCCATCATGGATGTATTATTTTCACAGAACAATGAATGTAATTCATATTCAATTTAGATATGAATAAAAATCAATTATTTTTTCTTAGAGTAGCAGCTCATTTTTTTTTAAAAAAATCTTTTTTTCTCCCATACAGTCATCCTTTGCAGCCAGAGTAGTGTTTGTTCAGGAAAACAATATATCCTAATTGGAATTGCAGAAATGTAATGAAGTAAAATTAAAACTTGTGCTTCTTGAATAGCAGCATTTATGTTCCATGGCATATAATTTTCAATTGTGATTTTCAATCCAGTCTTTAATTTGAAATAGAGACCTGCTTTTCAGACAACAGCAAGACTTACAATGTATGCTGTAACCACAGACGTTGAAGATACAGTAATGTATGTATCTCCCAAAAGTATGAAAAAGTTTCATTGCTATAGTAGTAAAACAGAGTATATTAGCTAAAAATATGTTTGGAAATGTTTAAGTGACAAAAAGATAAGCTGTAAATTTAATATAGAAAATGTTAATCAAATGATATTTGGGCTGAATAAAATATTAATTCAAAGATAAGGCCACAAATAATGAAATAATTTATGTTCTATCCATTTTCAAAAAACTAATTCTGAATATTAAAATAATTCAAGAAAATTAAAATAAAAAATTGTTTAAAATTGGCAAAATTGTTACATTTATAATATATACTATCTTTCTACATATTCATGTGAAACTCAAATATTCTGCATTGCAGAATATGAGATTGAAATATCACGTTTACACATGCCATCGGAAACAAGATAATTTTATTATAAACAGAAGTGAAAGTAAAACAAAACAATATTTGAGCAGAAAAGTTTTATACTGGAATTTGGAATAGATAGCATAACAATAATTGAACTTTGATGGCAAGGAAATTGTCTGAAACCTCAAAAAAAACATTTCTGGAAAAAAAGTCAAATACCATATTTTTTTTGGAATATAAGATGCTCTGGAGTATAAGATGCAACTTAGTTTTGGGGGAGGAAAACAAAGAAAAAGAAATTCTGTCTTTGCCTACCACCATCAGGATCAGCTGCCTCCTCACTTCCATTTGGATTTTGATAACAAGCAGCACAGATTTTATCTATTTAAAACAAACCCTACCACCTTACTTAAACTGGAGTGGATAATTTTCATGGGGTCAGAAGAGGGACTTGACACTGAAGGCTCCACTCCTGCGACGCCCCCGTCTTCCTATCTAGTCACAGGCGTTGAAAACCTACCATCTCAAAAACACAGTAAGCAGCCCAGGGAAGTGCAGAGATTGTGGCTCGGTGGTGAAGCAGATGCTGCGCAGTATAAGGCAAGGCAGCTAGCCCTCTGCCTGCTCCTTCTCCAAACGACCCAGAAGCTATTTGGCTTCTGCTCCTAGCCCAGGAGGAAAGAGAAGGTGAGTCTGCAGAGAAGGAGGTGGAGTTGAAGTGCCACCACCTTCTCGACAACTTTCCCCATGAAGGGAAGGTTGGAGACTGGACGGTAGTTATTAAGCACGGCTGGGTCCAGGGAAGGCTTCTTGAGGAGGGGGCGCACAACCGCCTCCTTATAAAGTGGCGGAAAGGACCCCCTCCCCAAGGAGGCGTTGACAATCTCCTGGACCCAGCTCCGTGTCACCCCTCGACTGGCCGAAACCAGCCAAGAGGGACACGGATCCAGTAAACAGGTGGCGGAACTCACAGCTCCAATGGCCTTGTCCACTTCATCAGGTGTCACCAAGTCAAACTCCTCCCTGCTTGGCTTGGCTCCCCGGTGCAGAGGGCGCTTAGGCAGTTGCAGCAGCTCCTCACATTGCTTTTTCACATTGCAGATCCCCCCCACAACCAAAGAGGTTCTTTCCTCAGGCTGTACCTTGACCCTCCTCCCTGAAATCTCAGTAATCTACGCCCTTTTTCCCAGCCTTGTCTCCAAGGCACCTCTTGATTGCTGTAGGAGGGCGGTGTAAAGCTCAAAACGAGCATCCTATTTTTAGTTTCCGCATGCTGCGAGAGCAACGATGGCAGCAGTTAGGGTGCCACTTGGAACCAAGCTAAAACCGCCACCCCATGTTTTCATGAGGGCGCGGGGCTCTGCGAATTGCATCAGGGAATCAGGAAAGAAAATGTCTGAAAATCAGAACCCATGTGGAAGTGAGGATCCCTACTGCCTGGAAACACCCAAAAACGAGATGTGCGGAGTGGGTGGGTCTACATTCGGAGTATAAGACGCACCCAGTTTTTTACTTTATACACTTTATACTCCGAAAAATATGGTTTGTAAGTTGGCTTTAGATCACTTGTGTATGGATCTTCATTACCCCTTGACTCTAATTCATGCTCATCAACATGGCATTATTTACCCCTTTTTAAATGTGTAGTGTGTCGGTGTGTCTCATGGAGATGAGATAAAGACAGTTACAATATATAGTATCTTCTCTTATATAATATCCTGGCAGAATATTTCTTTTCCACATGAAAGGCTAAGGCCTATTACTTCCCACTTTCTCCCCATAATTCCCAAATTCAGTACTACTACCACCTTTAGTCATATAGAAAAACTTTCAGGACATTTATATAAACATAGATAAATATTTTAAGGCAAGGTCCTTGGATCTGGCCCATGGGACTGAACTGAAAAATGTGAAGGACTGGCCCATGGTGCCTCTGCTAGTGAAAATGGAGCTCAGGAGGGCCATTTTCACTGGCAGAGTGCTCAGGCCACCGCAGTCGCTGACATGAGTGATGTTGACCTGGCCACATCCACCCTGACTAGATCCACCCCACCCCAAGGTCCAACACAAGGTGCAGCCCTTCATGAAATTGAGTTTGACACCCCTGTCTTAAGGCTAAGATTTGAACAAAAACTATTAAATTAAAGCAGAGATAGTAAAATAACACTAAAAGTCACATCATGGATGTGACAGCTTGTGTGCATGCTTATAAAACTTTTGGAGATAATCTGAGCCAGCCCATTTGATTTTCAGAAAATATAAAACATTACAACTCATGAAATGAAATCTGGCTATGCATCATTGCATCCATGTACTGGAAAAATTAATCATACTTAATATAAAATATAAAACAGATGTGGTATATAATAACTATGTTGGGACTTAATGTTTTAGGTCTATATAATTTTATATATGTCATCTTTGTTCATATTTCTATTTAGCAATTAAATGCCTGTAATAAGATTTCAAAAAGTAAAATACTATTATAACTACAATGTTGAAATAACATGTGATAGTTAAAGCTTTGCTATATTATGCCATGTAAAACTAACACAGGCTGCAGAAGTCAAAACGAAAATCTATTTCTATTTGGTTCTTGTCTTATATCAAATAATTGATTTAATCAAGAAATGTTTACTGCTTCAAAAACACATCTATAGTTAACTTTTAAATAACACTGTAAAACTACTATTGGAAAAAAACTGCATTTAATACCTAGTCTGTATTTCTATATAATTTAGACATGTTAATACAAATAAGACACTAATATACACAATGAAAATTGTATTAACAATGAAAATCAAAATGAAATAAATAATGAACAACTTATAAACATAGAGTATTTATCATCTTTTTTCAAGAAACTTTAAGGAATTACTGGCATTGAATATGGTTCCTCCAAAACCTCAAATTTACTCCAGATTTTATTATTAATACATTTTCTACCATAAAGCAAATCCTATCATATTTAACTATTTAATGAATATTAAAAGAACAGCATATTGTTATATAAGCATACTTAACAGCATACTTAATATATAAGGTGTATGTTTTTAAACCTCAAGAAACTCTGATTTTAATTATATAATCTTTTAACAAAGATATTTTTCATTCTCATTTATTGGAAAATGTATGTAATAAATGTATAGCATATTTACCTAATTTAACATTCAAAGATATTCTATATTAATAGTTGCCAAAATAACAAACTGTGGATTCCTCCATTATACGGCAGCAAAATGGCTATTTGTAGACATTAGCAGTTTTACATTTTGGGGAGGAGGGTTTAATGGATGCAATCATAGCACTTTGCCTTTACTCCCATCTTTAATTCATCCAAGCTCCTTCCAGGGACATTAATAGAATTAGAACGGTCTACTGTGAGCCTCAGGAAGTGAAGAGGTTTAGTTGCTCCTTTCAATTCCATTGACACTGCTACTATCCAACTCTTAAGAATAGGAGGTAACCCATAGTAAAAAGGAAAATTGATATGTTGCATTTTGCAAGGATGAAGCAAGTAGAATGTTTACCCATGTCCCCTAAACAGAACAGTTTCACAATGTCAATTACAAAATTGGGGATTGGTAATATATTGAGAATCATCTGTCAATAACGAAGAGATGGAAATAAAATGGAACAACCACCTTGGCTTAACTTATTTGAAATAGCAGATGTATACGTTTCTGTTCAGAACTGTGACAATATTATAAACCTGGAAGCTTAGTTTGAAAACACTGTAGGTAAAATGCTATAGTGATGCCCCATATAAAGTAAATTCGATAATCCAGTACCCATCAGCTTTAAACAAAATGGCCTTGCTAAAATCTAGATGAATAGTTTACATAATTGAGCCTTCCTAGCTATACAAGACTACAAGCATGCTACTTAAACACGTAATTTTAAACACATAAATAGGATTAAGATAAATTCCTGACACACAGGATATTGGTTGTATTTGAGTCCAGACAGTAAGTTAATAATATAAAAGAGGCAAACTTGGTGTAAGTTTAAAATTGAGAGTGTGTAAACAAATGTTGAATAAAAAAGAAACTGGAATAGTCACAACATTCAGAGGACATGGGGAAAGGAAGCAGCATGAAGGAAAAGCACATTAAGATTCAACCCCATTCCACTGGATTCTATAGGAATGTTACCGAAAGGAACTAAAACTCATTTTCGTTTCCAGTAATTATCACCCTCAATTCTACTTAGTAATAAATTTATGCTGGAGTGTGTAGTATATAAGGAAAGTTGTTTTGCTGTCTGAATTTTAACATCCTGCTTCAAGTTAAGTCTGCTAAGAAACAAATATACAGAAAACCAATATACTGTTTTGACTTCACAGTTGCACATCACTACCTAAAACTATATAAAAACTTGAGCGGGCAGAAGAATATGAATAGCAAATAACTAAAGGCATAATACATGACGAGTTTGCAAGATTCTACTCACTCATTTCAAGAAATAAAGTATTTCTAATTATAGCCATATTTCAATCATATATCATAAAGGACTAGTAGTATTTTATAACATTTCAATGCTATACGGAAGCAATCAACCTGTCAAGTACTTGGTGTAACGTTTGATGTGAAATTTCATGTTCCTTTCTGGATAAGATCTTATGATCAGAAAAGTAAAATGGTATTTAAGTATAAGAATAGAGACCAGATTGAGAACAGTTTCTATTGGAAGTAGTAAATGGATATAATCAGGCTGAAGGTGCTGTCATTTGTCTTAATTTAAAATGCTCACTTGCAGATGTATGAAAAATCCAAGTTATCAGGAAAATATTGTCCAATATATTGTTCTTCCCTAGAAAACTACCTGAGATATCCAATACACAGGCTTCCTGTGAAATGTTCTCATATTCCAAGAACTTTTTAAAAATGTACAGGTGAGAATACCAATGTCCTTGTTCTTTTAATTAAGTAGATTTTATTCAATTGGACTAAATGTCTCATATTTGCAAAAACTTTACAATTTCAGTGAAAATATATTGCATATGTGTAGTGTACTAAAGATAATCCTCAATTTACAACTACAATGTTCCCTCGATTTTCACGGGGGATGCATTCTGAGACCGCCCGTGAAAGTCGAATTTCCGCGAAGCAGAGATGAGGAAGTAAATACACTATTTTTGGCTATGAACAGTATCCTTAACACTTTAAACCCCTAATTACAATTTCCCATTCCCTTAGCAACCATTTAGATTATTACTCACCATGTTTATTTATTAAAGTTTATTTAAAAAATGTTTTTTAAAGGCAGACAAAAGTTTGGCAATGACATAGTATTTTTTAATTAATATTTTTGAAAAACTGTGGTATAGACGTTTCGCAAAGTTCGGGATCCGCGAAAATCGAGGGAACATTGTATTGTTTGCTGACCACTTGAAGTTACAATGGTACTGGAAAAACGGACTTCTGGCCATTTTTCACACACAATCTTTGCAGCATCCCCCTGGTTATATGATCAAAATCCAAACACTTGGAAATGGGCTCATATTTATGACAGTTGCAGTGTCCTGGTGCCATGCGATCAACTTTTGTGGCCTTTTGATAAGCAAACTCAGCAAACAGAGTCAGTGTGGCTCTGTTACTAATTTAACTGCAGTGATTCACTTAACTGTGGTAAGAAAGTTAAATGGGGCAAAACTCATTGAACAGCTGTCTCATTAAAACAACAAAAATTTTGGATCAGTTGTGGTCATAAATTGAAGACTACCTTTAGGGCCCTACATAAATTTTTCTTCTGTTTCTCTGAAACCATAAGCTTTTTATGCTTTAATTATATAGATTTGTCCCAGTATCAAAAATAGCAGAGCTGTGGCCCCTAGTAGAATATGAATTGTAGGGGTTTTCTAAGAAAGCTTAGCTAACAGATGGTAGAATATGCATTAGCGAATGGAAGGTATTTGTGAAAGTGCATTTTACATTACTGAGACCTATTTCATGCTGAGATGATTAAATTACCATAAAACAATTTAGGTACAGTAGATACAAAGTAATACGTACTTTTTAAATTGTCTCTTTATTCTTTCAGGGGGGAAATTAATCACATTCATAAAACTATGTATAATTAATACAATTAAATAAGGCATATTTAAGCAACCATAATTTCTGTAATACTGAAACAAATTGCCATGGGATGAAAATTTGGAGATAAAATAAGTATATTGCTAAAAGCAGCACAGGAAAGTAAGTAAAAAAGGTTTCCTGATGATGAAATTTAGGTTTACACAATCAGAATGTATTATTAATCATATATAATGGTTGCATCTACATATTGAGAGGGGCGGCATACAAATCTAAGTAATAAAGAAATAAATAAACTTTCTTGCCAAATCAGAATGATTTTGATCAGCATTTTGTTTCCATTGATGGAAAACTAGATGACATGAATTTCATAGAACCATGATAAGCCTTTTAGCATATTACAGTTATAATTAATAGTATCAAAACTGCAATATATATTATGGATTACAATATATTGAAAGAAGGGAACAAAATTAACTCTAAATGGAGACAATCTGCATTACCTAAATAAGGGCAGCTATTTGCTGCTATGCAGAATCTAAACTATTAACAAACAAGCAAACAAAAAAACTGTTAAGAAAATAATTGTTCTATGCCTTGGCCATTTTGTATTTTTGACTGTGATTCAAAATGCCTTTTCAATTTACACCATTAAAACTTCAAGTATTCAACGCATCAATTTACATTTAATTCACTATAAATGTTCAACCATTGATTTCCAAAATATAATTTTATTATTATTTTACAATAATTATTTTTCTTTAGTCTTATTTATTTTTTCTTTATTCTACAGTAAGATCAGATTTTATCTGAACAGGTAAAACCTAGAGCATGAAGAGTTCACAAAACGTAATCTTTGATTTGTAAATGAGATACATGGAGAAAAAGAGAAGGAATCTTCTGACATTATTCTTTAATTTAAGCATTAATAAAGGAAGTCAAATTCTAGAAACCACTCGATCATTGCTTTATTTTATGTTAATTTCATGCACTAGTGAAACAATACATGTAAGGCATTTTTAAAAAATTCAAAACAGCTGAGGCTCTTCTGTTTGTAAGGACTTCACATTTCAGTAATTAAATCTGTTGCTTATCGTATTAAAAATATTTTTGGCATCTCCTCTACCAATTCTTAAAAGTAAAACTACTGAAACTGAAAAGTACAAACTGATTATTTTTAAAAGTAGCATAATTACACAGGATTTGAAAAGCTTCATTTCTTAAAAACTGTTTGATATGAAATGCTATTACAGCATATTTTCTAGCATTACTAGATCTATGCTTGAACGTACAGAACTTTCTAACAGCACTAAATTTATAATTCTGATTCTTTAATCTGTCCATTTTTGAACATTCTAGTTTTTGTAATGTGTAAATGCTGAATAAATAAATATTAAGAAGACAAAGCTAACTAATGGCAAGGTCATAAAAGTTTGCAGTTTCTTGAAGCAGACTATATACAGGAAAAGGTATATAAAATTAAAATATTTTTAAAATTATGTATTTGAAAAATTTACTACATAAAAATAATTTAGGCTGTTAAGTGAAAGTTGAATAGTCTTGGGAATATAAAGCAAATAGTTTATTTGATAGAAGACTATCACTGAACATGTGGCTCCAACTTGCCTATCACTCAGAATTTTCTTGCATAAAACTGTTTAGTCAATATAAGAAGTTCTGAAAATAGACAGACAAAACTAAATATTTGTATACATTTAAATAAGAGTTGCTACAGAGAAGCCAACAGTTCCAAAATAGTCAGGATAATATGTGAAAATGAAGACATGGGACGTTGGTCTTACCTGATGCACCTCTTCTTCCTGTAGGATGGAGCTAACTTCTAAGAATGGGATGACACCATCCCTTTAGCCAATCAGGACTGAGTCTGACAAATTGACCGGAAACTGATCGACAGCCAGTGCAGGCTGCGGAGTGTTGACGAAACATGGGCATATCTGGGAATGCCCACGATAGCTCTCGTAGCTGCATTCTGCACGATCTGAAGTTTCTGAACACTTTTCAAAGGTAGCCCCATGTAGAGAGCGTTACAGTAGTCGAACCTCGAGGTGATGAGGGCATGAGTGACTGTGAGCAATGACTCCCTGTCCAAATAGAGCCGCAACTGGTGCGCCAGGCGAATCTGAGCAAACGTCTTCCTCGCCACAGCTGAAAGATGGTAAGCTGTGGCTCAAGGAGGACGCCCAAGTTGCAGACCCACTTTGAGGGGTCAATAATTCCCCTCCCCGGCTGATGGATGGACAGATGGAATTGTCCTTGGAAGGCAAAACCCACAGCCACTCCATCTTGTCAGGGTTGAGCTTGAGCCTGTTGGATGGGATCCAAAATCTCCCCAACAACAGCTGGCCCTTATAGGGAGCAGATGCCAGATGCCACTTGTGGTGTGTGTCTGATTGCCAGCTGCGCAGCCAGTGCATTATTTTATTACTGCGGAAGCTTCCATAGATCTGGCAGCAAAGCGGGCCAAGTGGAGGATGGTATCAGATGTGAACTGGGCTGCAGCCAGCAGTTTATTAAGGTCCTGATGGACCCCGAGATCGGCCACAAGGAGACACTCCTGAAGTTGTCGCAGCCACCTCAAAGATGAGTGTCAGAAAAAGGAGGCGGTGGTAGACACTCTAACTGCCCAGGCAGCTGCCTGATGGGCTTTCTGGAGTGCCTTTTCCATCCTCCGCTGTTCTGTTTCAGCAGTTCCTCAGATTCGCCCGGCATGTGGCTTGACAAGTACACAGCTGACACTGGGGCATCTACAGGAGGCAGTTGTTAATTTTTTAACCAATTCCAGCACCACATTGAAGTACCGTTTGTCCAAATGATGGGGCAAAGGCCCCAAGGTAGGAGAAAGCCATTGGCACCTGACTGCTTCCATGAAGATCAGGGGAACCGGTATAACCTCTGCTTGGTGGTCTCCTCAAACAGGGGGTCCTTGGTAGAGCTTCCATCATATTGGTCACAGGGAGTGGGTCCCAGATTGGCGGCATTCTTGGCTTTAAATAAAAGCGACTTGAATAGACTGGGATGAAACAGGCCCGACGAGGTAGGAGTGTCAGGAGAAAGCCCCTCGTCTTCAGAGAGGCCCAGATCTAACTCATCTTCTAGTTTGGAGTGATACCCCCACGAGTGTTGGTCATAATCACCACCCGTACATTCAATATATTTTGTGTGATAGGTGTGGGCAGAAGGTCCAGCCATGTCAGTAGTGGAAGCTGTGGACCTGTCCCTCTGTTGGAGACCCACCTCAATACCTTGCTATATTGCAATGGCTACCAGTTTTCCGACACTAGGGGTCAAGTGCCGCCATTGGGGATGGATCTTGGAGCCAGCTGCCAATGGAGAAAAGGTTGCTGATGCCTTTGAAATGGCACCTCAGAAGCCCCTTGGCGGGGAGGGACCTCCCAGATGTCTTTATCTGCTATAATCAAATTTGGATTGTCCAACAAGGCCACTTTGGCTAGATCAAAGTCCAGTCCACCTTTGACCAATGCGACGGGGTTACCTTAGCCAGGATGATGAGGGTCTTGATAAGTGTGGATAAACCTGGTGCAGATTTTGTTGAGCATCCAGGCCCTGCACCTTTTGTCCGTCTGGGGTGCTTTAGAGGACTTGAGAGAGACGCCCTCAGAGCAGGAAGATGCTTGCAGGACCTGTCCCTGCAAGTGTGAATGGTGGAGAAAAACCTCAGAAGAATGGGAACATTAAAAGAACATACATCCTATTCAGCCTGAGGACGGAGTCAAAAGAGGGGGAATCAAGCCAGGAGGGCGAAGTATCAATTTGTCACTCAGTCCTCATTGGCTGAAGGAACAGTATCATCCCCTTTTGGGAGGTTAGCTCCATCCACAAAATCTAACAGTTCTATAATTCAGAATTCATTTTTTTCAAGCTCAATGGTATGACTGATTTTAGAAAGAAATTTAAATTGACATATTAAAGAAAATACAGTGATCCCTCGATTTTCGCGATCTCGATCTTCGCGAAACGCTATATCGTGATTTTTCCCACCAGATGACATCACTCTCTTCCTTCCTTTCTCATCTTTCTTTCTCTCTTTCTTTCTCTATCTTGCTTCTTCCTCTCTCACACTCTCTTCCTCCCTCTCATCTCTTTCTTTCCTTCTCTCTCTTTCTCTATCTCTCCCCCTCTTGCTGGCGGGCGGGTGGGCGGGCGGGGGCATCAGCGAGGAGCCGGGCTTTCCCCTTTGCGTGGACGGCGGGGAAACCCCGGTCTTCGTCTGCTCGCTGCTGCTGCGGCCGCCCAGCAGCTGATCTGCTCGGCGGCAGCAGCGAGGAGTCGAATCGTGCTTTCCCCTTTGCGTGGGCGGCGGGGAAACCCCGGTCTTCGTCTGCTCGCTGCTGCTGCGGCCGCCCAGCAGCTGATCTGCTCGGCGGCAGCAGCGAGGAGCCGAATCGGGCTTTCCCCTTTGCGTGGGCGGCGGGGAAACCCCGGTCTTCGTCTGCTCGCTGCTGCTACCTAACTTAAATTATTTAATAAATAAAATATAAGTTTCAGTTTTATTCAATTTGTTCTTCACAGTCAGGGGGGGGAGACGGGATGACAGGAGGAAAAAAATTAGAATATTTACTGAAACTTGTTTGCAAAAAAAGAGTAATTTTATCTTATGTGTTTAGCATATACAGGAGGTGGACCCAAAAATGGAAACACTGACTTTTTGGCATCATGTTTGAACATGTTCAAATCAATCAAAACTTGACATATTTCTGTTCTGTCAGGCTCTCTGGTAGCATCCTCCCGAAAATTCAAAGGTACAAATTTCAGACACACACGTTTGAAAATTCAAAACAATGTTCTTTATAACAGAAATTCAAATAAACTAAGCACTCTTTTTGTATAGCAAAGAGCACTCGTCTCCAAACAATCTGGTAATTAGTACAAGTCCATTATCAGTTCTTAGATACTTAGCTTGCAGCAATTCACAGTCCTTTCACAAAGTGAAACACACTTTGTCCTGCTTTAGTTTCAAAGCGGGGGGAAATAAACACACAAAGGTCGAAGTCAGTGAGACAGGCACGAACACAACGATCCTCCATGATGGCCAAAACCACAGGCTGCTATTTATAGCAGCCTCACTAATTACAACAGCCCCACCCAACCACAGGTGGCCTCATTTTCTTTGATAATAATCTGTTGTTGCTTCCTATGCATTGCTCTCCGCATGCATGACTGTATCATTAATTCTTGTTCCGAATCCAAGGAGACAGATAATTATCTCCTTCTGAGCTGTCTGCCAATCTCTCCTCCTCCCTGTCACTCATGTCTTCTTGGTCAGAGGAGCCTTCATCAGCAGATTCCACCGGGAGCAAAACAGGCCTGCAGCATGTGGATGTCTCCCCCACATACACATTCCTTGGGGCAGGAGCTCGGCCAGAGCTAACCACAACAATTTTAATGGGCGGGGGGGGGGGGTTGGTTTTTTTAAATTGTTATTTGATGTTTTTTTAAACTATCTTTTTAAATAGAAATTAAGGAAATTGGTTATAACCTTTTAGAAATGGCAGACGTTTTGGACTTTCAAAGAGGCCAAATTGTTGGTGCTCGAATGGTAGGCGTTAGTATAACAGAAATTGCCCAAATGTTTGGCGTTTAAAGAGGTAATGTCTCAAAAGTAATGACTGCTTTTGAAAGAGAAGGGAAAATGTCTTCAGCCAAGCACAGGTCTGGTCGAAAATCAAAGTTGTCTGAGAGAGACCGTCGGACTCTAAAGCAAATTGTTAGAGCGGATCGCAAGACCGCAGCTCCTAAAATCACTGCAGAGCTCAATAGACACGTACAGAACCCAGTTTCCACAAAAACTGTTCGAAGGGAGCTTCACAAATCTGGATTCCACGGAAGAGCTGCAATTAGAAAACCTCTGCTCTCAAAGACAAATGTTTCAAAGCGATTAGAGTGGTGTAGAAACCACCAGAAATGGCCCCTCGAGCAGTGGCAAAATGTGATTTTCTCTGATGAATCATAGTTTACCCTTTTTCCCGACCTCCGGTCGTGTTTACATTTGGAGATAGCCAAAAGAATCATTTCATCCAGACTGCCTTCTCCCAATCGTCAAACATGGTGGGGGTTCAGTGATGATCTGGGGTGCTATTTCTTGGAAATCTGCAGGGTCAGTGATTTTCCTTCATGGAAGAATTAACAGCCATCCTGATTTAGGACTTTTGGCCGACCAAATTCATCCTATGGTTCAAGAACTGTTTCCAGAGGGGGATGCCATCTTTCAAGATGATAATGCACCAATCCATAGAGCAAGAATTGGTAAAGAATGGCACGAGGAACATTCTAATGAAGCTCAGCATCTCATCTGGCTACCACAATCACCAGACCTCAACATTAATGAGCATTTATGGTCGATTTTAGAGATTCAAGTAAGAAGTCGATTTCCACCACCATCGTCTCTAAAAGAACTGGAGGTTGCTTTAACTGAAGCATGGGCTAAAATTCCTTTGGAAACAATTCACAATTTGTATGAATCAATACCTTGGAGAATTGAGACTGTATTTGCCGCAAAAGTTGGACCAACACTATATTAAAAGATATTTTGATGATTTTTTCAAGGTGTTTTCATTCTTTTGTCCACCCCTGTATGTTTAGCATTTCACCATAATCATTTATCTATCCATTCTACAAAATTAAAGCAAACAAGTAGCATTTGCAATTTAGTATATTATTGTCTCTTAAGAAATGAATCCCATAAATAATGAAAAAAATATAATTAATAAAGAAGCTGAAACATTTAAGTAAGCCTCACAACAACCCTGTGAGGTAGGTAAAATATCTTCCAGAATAAATATTCTGATTCAGTAACTTTAATTAAACTTACCACAAGTGAAACAACATGTGACAAGAGAAAGTAAAAGAAAGTTCATCCATCCATATGTCCCAAGGATACATGAAATGCTCAATATATTCCTTTAAGCTGAAAGTATTGATTTATGTATATGTAAGCAACATTTTTAAGAGTTCATTTTTAATTACTATACTTAAATAAAATTATGTAACTATGCTACTATGTCTTAATAGCTCTGTTCAGTTTATCAAAATTTCTCATTTTTAGATGTAATAGTGCCTCAACTAAAAGTAAAGTGAAACTGAAAATTATTTGGACATTCTTATAATTTTACAAAGTTAGATTTCTCTATTGCTGCTCTAATAATTACTACCGTGTTTCCCGGACTATAAGGCATACTGGAGTATAAGACGCACCTTAAGTTTTTGGGGAGGAAAATTTTAAAAAAAACTGATTGGGGGGTGGATCACCTCCCTAAATACCCTGAATAAGCTGTTCCCGGAGGTGAACTTTGGCTTCGTTGGCTGTGAGCTCTGTGTCTTGCTTTTTCATCCTGTGAAACCTCATTTCAGAGACATTTTCCCAGCTTGTAAAACCTCCATTTCCGAGGCATTTTTCCAGCCTGTGAAATTTCCGTTTCAGAGGCTTGTTTTCCAGCCTTTGAAACCTCCGTTGTAGCCCCACCCAGCCTCTCAAGTGGTTTCAGAGGTTGAAAAAAAAGCCTTTGAAACCTCCATTAGAGAGGCTGGGCAGGGCTACATTCAGTGTATAAGACGCACCCAACGTTTCACTCTCTTTTCTGGGGGGGAAAGGTGTGTCTTATACTCCAAAAAATATGGTAAGTACAATGCTCCTTCATTTTCTTAGTTTAAAGCTTAAGTTTTAGATCAGTATATGAATGAATGCTTATTGTTAGTCTCTAAGAATACGTTTATATAACTAGATCCTTCCTCAAGTACTGCAAACATAGTAATGAGCAGAATTTACCATTTTAAACCCTTTATATCTATTCCAAATGGCAATCACATATCAACAGCTGAGTGTATGGAGTTTGCATCAAAAAAATAAACTAATGGAAAGAAATGGAGCAACGCAATGCTGAAGATTTTGAAGTTTATCCAAGAATATTTGATTGCTTTATGAAGTTGTGTTCACAGATGTCAAAGAAAATGCCAGTTTCTTTAATTTTCCTAAACCAAGTTAAGAGCCTATGATTCAACAAAGCTTTATTCAGTCTGTCACCTCTAATATAATCAGCATCTCCATCGACAAAAGGCACACTTATTTTAGAGAATATATGGATTACCAGCCCAAAAAATACAAAATAGCAAGCTGTCTTCCCACACCTGAAGGGCCCCCCATTTGTTCTTCTCTAGAGGGCAAGCAATGAAATGATTTTAGCTTAATTCACAAAAACATGTTGACAATGTGTGTTTATTCCCATTATAATCTGTACTGCTTTATTCATTTCTTCAGAGAAATGAAAATATATCAGTAAGTGATTCTGCACATTGTGCTGGTAATAATTTACTTCTTCTGGATATTTTCCCTACTTAATAGGAATGAAAATTAGCTCACCATGCAATCTTCCTAGCCCGCACAGAAGAAGAGGAAGATGAAAAAGAGATGTAGATAGATTGATTTTGCAATGATATTAATGTATTCCTTGAACAACTATAAATTAGAATGAGTCAAGAGAATATTTTGGACAAATATAAGAAACTTAAAAATAACAATATCTATGGATACAAAGCAAAATATTTTTGAAGACAGCATAAACTAAAACAGAAGACAAAAGAAGCAGGGGTCGACAAAGTTGTTCAGAATCTAGGAGCCAGCCAAAAAATTTAGGAGCCAGAATTTTTTTTAAGCAAACTTGGTTTTTTGCCGAGTCTCCACCTGACATCGCTTTCACCCCCTCTGTCTCCTCCTTCCTCTCTCATCTCTTTCCTTCCTCTCCCTCCCTTTCTCTCTTTCCTTTCTCTCCCTTTCTGTCTATCCTTTCTATCTCTCACCCCTTCTCCCTCTTTCATTCCCTTTCTCTCCCTCCCTTTCTCTCTCATTCCTTTCTCTCCCTCTTTCCTTCCTATCTCTCTTTCTTTTTCTCCCTCCTTCATATCTTCTTTCTCTCCCCCTTCCTCCCTCTTTCCTTTCTCCCCCTCCCTTTCTCTTCCTTTTTCTCTATCCTTTCTACTTCTTACTCTTTCTTTCTCTCCCTCCTTCATTCAATTTTCTCTCCCCCCCTTCCTCCCTCTTTCCTTTCTCTCCCTCCCTTTCTCTTCCTTTTTCTCTATCCTTTCTACTTCTTACTCTTTCTTTCTCTCCCTCCTTCATTCAATTTTCTCTCCCCCCCTTCCTCCCTCTTTCCTTTCTCCCCCTCCCTTTCTCTTCCTTTTTCTCTATCCTTTCTACTTCTTACTCTTTCTTTCTCTCCCTCCTTCATTCAATTTTCTCTCCCCCCCTTCCTCCCTCTTTCCTTTCTCTCCCTCCCTTTCTCTTCCTTTTTCTCTATCCTTTCTACTTCTTACTCTTTCTTTCTCTCCCTCCTTCATTCAATTTTCTCTCCCCCCCTTCCTCCCTCTTTCCTTTCTCCCCCTCCCTTTCTCTTCCTTTTTCTCTATCCTTTCTGCTTCTTACTCTTTCTTTCTCTCCCTCCTTCATTCAATTTTCTCTCCCTCCCTTACTCTCTCTTTCCTTTCTCTCCCTCCCTTGTTCTCCCCTGGGGCTGCCTGTGCCTGCCCTGCACCACCCAACACGGACGGACAGCCCCCGGTCGTCGGTTCGTCGCCCCCCACCCCCCCACGGAGGGAGATCAGGCTGGCGAGGGCGGTAGAACTACGTCACCAGCCACTGGAGGGAGATCGGGCTGGCGGGGGCGGCGAATCCACCTCCCCAGCCGCGCGGAGGGAAATCCGGTAGGCGGGCGGGTGGCCGCGGCTCCCTGCGCGCCCCTGGAAAAGCGTACAGGGAACGGTGCCCGGGGCCGCTTTAGCCGCCCCCCGCTCCCCCCGCCATCTCCCCGCGACTGCCTGTGCCGCTGCAGCCGCGGCCCCCCCCCCCCGCTCCCACCGCCAGTGCCCTCCCGCCGGGCCCCAAAGGACACTTGCCGATGACGACAGGGAACTGCTTCAGCTGGGCGGGCGCTGCCGTGCCGGTGCCTCCGACCTCCCGGTTCCTGCTCGATGCCGCGGTTTCTGGCGCTCTCCTGCTGGGCTCCAAAGAAGGAAGGCGGGAAAAAGGCGCGAAGAATGGAGCTCTCCTTCCTGCCTGCCTTCTTTGGGACCCAGCAGGAGAGCGCCAGAAACCCCGGCATCGGGCAGGAGCGGAGAGGTCAGAGGCACCGCAGCGCCCTGCCCAGGCGGCTCTAGGCGCCAGACAACATTTTCTAGGCGCCACTGGCGACCAGGCGCCTGGGTTTGTCGAACCTTGAAAAGAAGTGATATTCTGAAAGGCAAGAGATTTTAATCCCTATCCTTTTTATGATAAATATTGTTTAGCAAGAACTAAAGTGGAGGTTATTCAAAAAGAATGAACCGTTTTATGATGCAATATTTTATTAAGGAAAATTAATACAAATCTCCAGACAAGCCAGAGAATACCCACTTTTATTTCCTGTCCTACAAGTATTCAATGTGGCCTTCGCAACTTAGATAACTCCTTCTTTCAAATGGTAACTGACTCATTACATGACGATGCTTGAGAACTGAAACAATGCATCATGAAATCAGTTCGTTCTCTTTGAATAACCCTGTAATCTCCCTTATCACATTTTATCACCACAAATAATGTACACATTATTTCTAATGGGTACATATTGGTACAGAGGCCTCATGGTATTTATGATACATCCTAATCAAAATGCAATTTTATATAATATGGCGGGAAAAGGGGCTTTCCTTTTCCTATTAGAAATGCTTAATACATTGAATGACAATACAGTCATTCTTCAGCATTCGACTGCTTTCACAACTTGTTGATTTCAGTATTTGACGTATTTTAAAGCAGAAATCCTGTCTTGGACCATCTTTTTCTCAATAATCAAGGTGCAAGGAAGAACTTGCTGATGTCAGCTGCCTCATGATTTGCTATTTCTTCTGGCCAAAATAGCGGGCCAGAAAGTTTTCTCAGTACCCATTAGTTTTAGTATTCTTCCAGATCAAATTATCGAGTACCAAGATGTCACTGTATAATAAATTTCCCCACTGCTGTAATCTCTGTCATAAATACTTCAATTATTATTGCTTCTACTTAGATTGTATTTACTTGGGCAAAAAGATGTTCAAGCCAAATTTGACGCTGTTCTTTCTTATTCATATAAATCAAGCTTTACCAATACATTAGTAACTTACACATGCATCTCTCTGACTGCCTTCCCAACAAGGCTCATTCTCTTAATACAAAGCTTTATCCAAAGTACTCACAGGCTATTCTTGTTCATGTCCTCAAATCTCACCAAGTAATGACTTCGTTTAAAGTTAGGGGTGAAATTACACTGTTAGGGATGGAGTCAAATGATACAGCTTATAAATGTAAGAGTTATCATTTCAAAACTTAAATGTCTAAATATTTTAAGATTACTGTATATACAAGTGAGAAACTCCTGGAAATGAGTTGTAGAGCTACACTACAGAAGAGGATTCCCAGAACATTATCTCATTCATTTTCTTTCAGTGAAGCAAGTCTTTCTCTTTGAACATATCCACACGTTTGGTATTATAGGTATGGGTGGAAAAGCAGAAAGAAACAAAAATGCCATAATTCCATTCCTTCCTTGAAGAAATGCCAATGAACTTTAGGTAACTTACAACCCATAATCTAGTTTTTTTTTAAATGGCATAAATAAAAGAAAAATTACTAGGAATATGTTAATCAGCATGAAGAAAATGAACTTTCCAAGTACAACATCTGATCACTGAATGCAATATTGCAATAAAGGTATAATAACTATTAAGGAAGAACTGTTGTTCTGATTAATTTCCCTCCTTTGAAGATACTGTCCAGTGTAAGAAAAATGTTGAAGGTATCATTCTATCATTTACAGAGGTTTTGCTTCAATTGATAATATCTGCATTTTTATAACTGGAAAGGTATACTAATCCTTAAGAACTGGTGTGCAAAAATATTTCACACATATCATGGCATTAGGAGTTTAAACGTACAGCTGTTACAAGAACTGGTCTACAATTGGAATTCAGATTTTATTTACAAAATTACTCTTCCTTAACTATCACTCTGAAATATTATATCTTGCAATCTGCTGCATTGGTCCCCCCCCCCCCCATTTTTAAGAGTACTGCTAACTCAAAGTTGTTTTCAAATAGTAATTATTTAAAGCATTTGTTAAAAGCAACAGAAGTTTCAATGTGTCAAATGAGATTTTTAAACTGCTATGTGTAAAATTCAAGAAATCTGCAGCAAAGGAAAAAATGTTTCTACTATGGTTATGAGTTCTGCAAACTAAATAAATTACTGGGTGACATATAATAATTACGAAGACTAATATCTGTAATATAAAGACTTTAGAGTTTTATTAATCCCATTTCCAATTGTAGAAAGAAATACATATCATCTCATTCCAAATATGCAGGACTATAGCTTTCAGAATTTCTAGCCAGCATAGACAACTTTTAGTTGGTTAGAAAATCTTAGTTTCAGTTCCACAAATCTGGCATGCCTTAAATCAGGCAAGGAATATATAAAATATAAACACAATTAATGATTGGTAATTTGCCCTATATGTATCCTAACTGGCTGAGAACCTGAGATGTAGAGATGTTTGTGTACAAAGAATTTGCTTATAAGCATGGAAATAAGAGCGGTGGAAACCCAACTTCCCTTTATGTTGTAAGTGCTGCTTTGTAACGCATTGGGGGATATTTTGTGCATCACAGAACACGATCAGGAGAGATGGCAGAAAGTATAATGATCATGATAGACAGAATTTGGATTTTGGACTTCGTCAAATGCCATATTAGGATGACGGCATACTAAAGGTCTTTTTCTGCCGTCAGTCTTCTATGTTTCTATACTAAAAGGTTCTATTTTTATTATAACCTACTCATCATTTACAACTGTTCAGTAATTAAAATTATCAATATCTGATTCTTTTTTAAAAAAATCAGATTTACATTAAAAGCAAGTCAACTTTTTTTTAGCATGTTCAGGCAAAAAGCTTTATCTTAATTTCTATTTCCAACTTAATTTCAAGGCTTTGGAGTAGGCTACCAGAATAAGCTTATTACATAAAACTCCTCAGAATATATTGTTATTAATGGAAAAAAACTTAAGAAAGGCATATAGTGTTGATTTAGTTTAGCTGCTTACTTGTACAGATGTCCCAATATTTCCAAGGAAAAAAAACCCAATACTAAGAAGACAAATGTACTATTGTAATCAAGATTTAAATCTACTACATCAGGGCTGTCAAACTTGTGGCCCGTGAGCCAGATGCATCACACACTAGTCACGCCCACGCTCGGTTTAGCGAAGGGGAAAAGTCGTGTTATGTCACTTGACACAAGTTTGAAACGCCTGTACTACATCATGCACCATTGAGACCTCTGCCAAAAAGTAAGCAGCTCCTCAAGTCTCCTAAAAGCAAACAGAAGAACTAGTGTATTTATTTTATCTAAGGTTGTGATAAAAATATGATAGTATCCAACATTCCTGGGTACGTAAGAAATTAATATTTATGGAACAAAAATGCTGGATACCACAATTATATGCACTTATGTTAAATAGTCGTGGATGGACAACTTATAATAAATATAAAACTATCCTAAAAAGAAATTTTAACAGTATTGTCTTAATTGGAGTGATGTACAGTATATGTGATGTATATGTTGCTGAATGGGTGGGGGTATGTATCCCTACAAAGCATAACATGTAACTGAGTATCTCTATACATGAATGTGCGTTATATAGTTACTCCAACAATGTCAACCATAGTTTTTTAACATAATCTCTGAAAGGTGTTTAACATAAATGCATATCCTGTAATACTCTACACTCTTCTCATTTAAAAAAAATCTTATATTAGCCTATTCATTTTCTGTCAACATGACATAATGCAGATGATCTCCAATCCTGACTATATAAACCTATGTAATGTTGTTCTAGAGAAAAGGCCTAAAAAAATCCAAAGAAATAATTAAAGGGGGGGAATTCCCCCCCACACACAAAAAGCTCAAGTCTTTCTCGGTTTTTAACAAAACAGGATAAAACGCATGCTTGCTTCGATTACACAATTTCTTGATGTATGTACTTACGCCCTTGATTCTGGATAAATCTGCATGACGCATGTCATTGTTTGTCAAATAAAAATTGCCTGCATTTCCACCCCCCAACCCAGAAAATATTTTCAGCTACTGAAATCAGGTTCGGAAAATACTATTAGAGCCCAAAAGGTCATGAAACCATTTGTTAACTTACATGCACAAAAAGGAGCTCTAAATAAATGACACAGGAGGCAATAAATTGACACGACAAGTAAATAAAAGGCTAAAGCACTCCAATACCATTGAAACTGTTTTAATGTTGTTGCAAGTCCACAATGCAACAATCACCAGATCATATAGACCCAAATATTTGGATTCACTTTAATTACCCCTTTCTCCTATTTTACATAAATTATGAAATGTTCAACTCCTCTTTTACCTGAATTTGTGTATGCACCTAAGAAATCATTTTTCAACCCTACTTAAATTCTTATATGATTAAGAAAAAAATATGAAAATATTAACCTCAGCTTCAATGTACAGTTTCCAGAATCTGCCAGAACTGGGGAACTGGGCAACAAGGCGTTCATAGGTCTTCCGTGCTTTGTCTATAGGTTGATTCTAAAAATTAAAAACCAATAATATTTACAATATTTATGATGTAAAATGTATTCACATTTACTTGAGAACCAAGCATTGTGAGTGGACCCACTGATAAGGAAATGTAATCCTATTTCACTAAACCTGTGCCTCTCGAATGAGAATGCTCCAAGCGTCAAGGTCATATGGATTCTCTTCTAGTTTCTTTTCAGCTTTCTTTACTTTTTCTGGGACATATTCAGCAGCCTAGAAAACACAGAGCAGAAAGTTAAGAGCCAACAAATAACATGGTAAATCCAATTCCACTCACAATCTGTAACTTTAATATTTATATAATTGTAGTTATAATTAACTAGTGATATATATTTTTCCACCACTTGAGCATGCGCAAAGGAATATAAAAAGTACCCATAGAACGTACTATATTGGGTGGATTGTTTAGAGCCAGTACTCAAAATGTTAAATCAAATTTCTTCTGTGCTTTATTGTTGCATTGGTTCACATAGTAATATTAAATCATAATCACAATATATGTATGTTTTGTGAGGTTTACTTGTGGATTATGGTGTGTAAATGTATGTTTTAAAGCAAGTTTTAGGGGAGAAATGCTTAAATATCGTATTAAACTAAATAATAATAATTAAGCCTTAGATTTGTAAGTCCCTACCAATTTATTTACTTAAAAGAAGTCTGTATACAGAACATAATATGCCAGATAACAGAATATTTTTTTCTTATTAAATGGTATGATTTAATCCTATTTACTGTTTAAATCCAATTTCAGAAACTTAATATTTCAATTCCTCTCAAATTTGAGATGGTATATTCTTAACAATAGGCTATGTCAGAAAGGTACATATGAAATCTAAAACACATTCTTATCCAATTAGCTTGTAATTTAAACATAGGATATTTCAGAAATTGAAAAAAAATCTCCTGAAAAATGCAATACTTCAGATAATATATCCAAACACATTTTTATGGGCTCAACAACTATGCTTTTCATTACATTTCCTGAACTTAGAAGAAAATAGTTGAATACCAATTTTCTACTACCCTGTTTCTTACAAAATAAAACATCCCTTGATAATAAGCCCAACCAGGTTTTTGAGTGCATGGCAATAAGACCAAGCACTTATTTTAGGGTTCAAAAAAATATAAGGGTCTTATATTTGGGGAAACACAGTATATCAGAGTATAGTTTACATTTACTTGAAGTTTCTTTGCATATTAAATATAAAGCCACAGAACAGAAATGTTATTATCATGTTGTACAGCAGAAGTCATTGCAACTACTCTAACCAACTTGACTATGATCCAAGGTGATTCAATGTTAGGTAACAAGACGCCAATCGGTTTTGGCTGTTAAGTGCAGAACTTAAAGCTAATGTAAATTCGAGTGGATGTTGTTGTTTGTTTGGGATGGATCTCCTCAATACTTTACTTTACAAAATTTACCATTAGTTTTCTTTTTAAAATGTAATTTTCTCTGCTCTACTTTTCTACTTGAAAAGGACACTGTCTTCTACTCTCTTTTTCCATCCTTCTGTCCATCTGATAGAATGAGCAACTATGTTACGGTGAGGTGCACTTTTAGCTTCAAATTAAAGGCAAAAGAAAGGAAGGTGCAATTTCATTTCAAGGAATTTTAAGTAACCTGCTCTTCATGCCGATACAAAGATTTCATAACAATTAAGTATAGGTATTCTCCATTTCTTGAAAGGGCAGAAAGAAACTTAAAATTCCTATCTTAGAATTTTCTATCTCAAATATGGTAGAGTATGTAATTTGTATCACAGTGATTATCTCATCTAATTACTTAAAAGAACAAGAGCAGGTATTGTTCAACTTATGACCATTATGGAGTTTACCCATCACAGTCTTAAGTCATATGACCGACCCAATTTTATAATTTTTTGTGCAGTCATGAAGCAAACAAGGTAGTAATAAATGTTTTGCTACTGGTCCAGTTTTATGGGAAACCACGAAACACTGCAAAGATTTGTAAAGGCAGACTGATTGCCAAACACATGAAGTTTGGTCACATGATCAGAATCCCCTCAACAGTTGTGACTTTGAATCCAGATGACAAGTAGTCCTCAGTTAGGTCAGTCATAACAATCAATGGTTGCTAAGCAACCAGTCATAAATTGAGGACTCCCTGATGTTAAATTAAAATAGGTATCTTGCCTTTGGTCATTAATGAAGAGCAGAAATAAAATGCGATTTTCAGAAAAGAAAGATTTGAAAATGTAAGATAGCTTAAGGATCAGGCTGAGGATAGATTCACTTGAAGAAAACATATTGTGTCTGTTTAATTATGGAACAATATTGGTTGGTGAATGATGTACCCCTCCCCCAAACAGTATATTATCTGAAAAATTGGGAAAAATCAAATTCTGTGTAGCTCAACAGAACAGAATTAGGACAACAGAAACTGCCGGATGGCTAAAAGAACATTCAAGAAGATTTCAGTTCCTCTTTAATATTCTTCAAGTCAGTTGGTGTTATAAAATGTGTATTTGGAAGAAAAATGTGAGGAGAGAGCTTTGGCAACACATCACTTTTCCAGAGAGAGGCCCAGATTGAGAGATTGTGTACTCCAAACTGGATGAGGAAAGGGCAAACATAATCTCCCAGATTATATCTAGCTTCAATTTAGCTAGATTCTATTAATTCTCAGTAAATTGTACTCAAATAGATTTCACTGTCTTTTATTGGGGCTTGGGGCTGACAAGATTTATAAATATATATAATTCAAACTGTAAAAGCATCTAGTTCTCAGAGATCATGTTACTGTACTGTATGCAGATAGATATTTTTTACAGGTACAATATTGAAACATCCATGAAAAGAATACAAGAAAGGCTGCCTATATAAACCGCCTTTCGGAATGTGTATTTTCAATTCAGTATCAACTAGGTTACAATATGTAAAATTCATTTACATATTAAGCCCCACATTTTAGTCTACAAAAGGAGTAAAAAATATAACCATTTTTTGATATATTATTTTATTAGAAACCTTAATGAAAAGTGCAAATTTATAAATGATAATTTCATCCTTTTTCTGGTCTGGGTTCCTTTAAAATCTTAATCTCAATGTTTAATCTAATTTAATATATGAACTTATTATACTGAATTACATTTTCACAAAAACGTTGATAGTAAAACCTTTAAAAATCTTACATTTTCTTCTAAAATTACTTCCCTAGTTGTTTCAATTTGATACATGAAGACAAATCTGCCATTCTTTTTCTTTCATGAAAGGATTTCTTGAGAGGTCCTTGGTGTTTTGGGCTTGTTTGTTTGCAGGTGTTTCATTACTCAAACTAGGTAACAGTATGATTGCTAGTAAGGAGTGGGGTTTGCTCTCTGCTTATATTCTAATGGATTGCCCTGTCAGTGTTGGTGGAAGTGGTCTTGGAGTGTCTTTGGTTGAGCTGTTTACTGTTAGCTTGTTTGGCAGTTCCTTGAATGGGCTATTGTTTATTTTTTGTTTGGACTGATGTTAATCTTGGAGTTAATCTGTACTCAGCTGGGTGCTAATTGCTGATGGGAAGGTGTTTTGGGTTTTTTTTGTTTCCCCTTTGACTTGTTTGTTTTTTACACAGTACATAGTCCTTGATTTAGGAACTGTTTGAAGTTACAAGAAGTCACGAAATCATAATTCAGACACTTGGAAACTGGCTCATATTTATAGCGGTCGCAGTATCCCTAGGTCATGTGATCACCTTTTGCAACCTTCTGACAAGCAAAATCAATGGGAAAGCCAGATTCACATAACAAGTGGTGCTGATTTAACAACTGATTTAACAGCCGCCCCGAGTCTACGGAGAGGAGCAGCATACAAATATAATAAACAAACAAACAAACAAACTGCAGTGATTTACTTAACAAATGTAGCAAGTCACAAAATGGGGCAAATATCACTTAGTAATATTAATTCTGGGCTCAATTGTGGTTGTAAATCAAGGACTACCTTTATGTAGATATTATTTGTATATGTCTATTGATGGCTAATTTGTCAGAGTGCCAGTCTTCTAGAAATATCTTAGCATTTTTTGGACTTGGCTTGGTCTAGCATGGTCAGTTTTCAACTGAATTTAAGGTTAAATCTGTCTATGCTCTGTAAAAGTAGAGAGGTTTTAACATGTCTTCTGATGGCTAGTTGGTGTTCATGGATGCATTCTGCCGGTCTTCTGTTTGTCCGACCTACATAGTGGCTGTTGAAGTCATTACACTGCGTTGAGAAGACTCATTTTTTTCTTCTGAGGTTTCTAGATCTTCACTTAGGATAGTTAGGAGGGGCTTAAATTGACTTGCATTCTATGCTGATTCCGTGCAGTTGAAATACTCGGTGGTTTATGAGATATTTTCAATGTATAGCAGTGTTATTCTTTTTATAGCTTGTGTTGGTTGTACTATGTTGGGTCAGACACTTTTTAATGAAGTGTGGATATCCATCTTGTTTAAAGATGTTATATAAATGCTATTTCTTTTTTCTGTTTTTTAGAGTTACTGCAGTGTGTTTGTGCTCTTCTAAATAACATTCTTACGCAGCTTCTCTTGTGGAAGGTTGGGTTACTGTTTTGGTAGTAGAGCATTTGATTGGAATAGGTGGGGTTTTTTGCATGGTTTCTAATTTGCCATAATTGCTAATCCCCAATCAAGGAATGCCAAACCACTGACAGTAAACAGACCAACGAAAGAACCTTCAAGACCACTCCCATCAATTTTGACAGGAAAACCACTAGAATATAATCTCAGAATAATATTTCTTAGGACTGATGATGTTACCTAGTTTGGGTAATGAAATGTCTACAAGATGACAAATAAGCTCAGAAAGCACCAAGGACTCATTTCAACCCAGAATACAAATATTCTCATTTGTAGAATTTCTTTTGCAATAGAATAGAACCCAAAAATATTAAAGACTTTCTCTTGGATCTTTGATCAATTCCAATATTTTCTATGCTAGTCTTAAAGAGTATGAATAGTTTAAAAAATAATGCACTAATCCATTCTGAATAGTTCAAAGAACTATATCATGGAGCAACTTATCTCCTTTAAAAACCTGAAACAATCTTTTCTGCTTGATTTTAAGTGCTTTGGTTTATACTAACCAGAAATGGTGACTACTCCAAGTTTCCACGATATTTAACTTTTTATAAACACATATGTAATTCCATAAAATTGGGTCGAGCCATTATTAAACTTAACATGGAAAGTGAAAAACAAATACATATATTAAGAATGTTTAAAGTTATCAAACAATTAGCTAATTATGTAAAGATTTCATTTCCATGTTTCTCAAGTTATTTACATTTTCATAATAGCATTCAACCACACACTATGTGAATCCAGGAATACTATACTAATACTTCTCCAGCAGTAGATACATGGGTGTACTGTAGTCAGTAAATAGCTATGTTTTGTTCAAAATACATTTAAATACTTGACTTCCTTTTTAAAAAATGACTAGACTACAAAATTAAATACGAAGATAATGTCTGAAATGTTTCCATATTCATGGATACAAAAGAAATTCCTGTTAAACTTCCTTTTTATCCATTATAAATTACTCTAAAAAGTGTTTCTCAATCATTGCAGAAGCATGGACAACTTATAGAATTCCTCAGCCAGCATCTTAAAGTGGCCAACATTAACAAACACTACTTTAGCTTTTTACCTTTCACTGTTTTCTGTCCATTCTACAAATGGATATACACACATCTGTATAATGGAGAGAAGCTTACCTCTCTCAGAAGGAAAGAACTCCAATGTATTATAACATTATTTTCAGAGTATTTTAAATTAAATTCAATTAAATTTAAAGAAATCTTCTGGTTTTAGTAATTTCCATCTCTAAACTAAATAAGCATAAGGCTAAGCAATCGGTTTCTGTACATCCAACTCTATGTATTTCTGTTAGGAAAGTACTCAAAGCATTATGCAATTGTTGAGTCCTTTTTTCCTTAGATACCTAGATCGTCAATATGCAATGAATGAAACAACTGCAGCTTAAAAAATTGTCTGCACAACATGACATTTCAAATTGTTGTGTTGTTGGAAGAATCAGGCCAAACTTATAAATAATATACAATAGCAAGAAGGGATGCAGATACTAGCTTAATACTTCCAAACTAGATGTAAAAACAGTACCCTAAAAATAATTTCCTGCCGTATTCTGAATTATTTCAGTAACTAGTAAAAGTGAGGAAAGAATATCAATAAATATCAGTTGCTAGAACAGAATTTTAGACTTTGCTGTGAACTTCTGGAGACATCTAACTGACTCCAGTGGGAAACAAGAAGTTGGACTAGAACTACATGAACATTATTTTTAAAATACAGCGCAAGTCTGCCACCCAGAGGATCTATCCCTAAAACTGAAATAAAACATGCTATATCTATCTGGTACTCTGGGATTTTTTGCATATAGATCAAAGAATCTAATTTCTCATAGGAAAAAAAAATCAAGTCAGGTTGTATGTTGGTTGGCATGTATGGTAATGCCCTCCCCCACTCTATATCTTTTTCCTAAAACAAAACAAGAAGATATATATAATACTCAGAAATCTGTGAACTCAGAAGGCAAATTTGCTTTTAAAGTCTTTTTGTAAATAATTAAAGTCCGTTAGAATGTTAATCACCGCGGAGGTGATGGATGAAAGTCCAGTCATTTGTGCAAAACAAGATTTCTTTTATTATAAAAGTAGAAAATAAACATGTCTCAATGGACAACATAATAAAACATGTCTTCACATGATAGAGGTAGAATGGAGAATAAACAAAGAGCATGGAGAAGAAACATAGAAACATAGAAGTCTGACGGCAGAAAAAGACCTCATGGTCCATCTAGTCTGCCCTTATACTATTTTCTGTATTTTATCTTAGGATGGATATATGTTTATCCCAGGCATGTTTAAATTCAGTTACTGTGGATTTATCTACCACAACTGCTGGAAGTTTGTTCCAAGGATCTACTACTCTTTCAGTAAAATAATATTTTCTCATGTTGCTTTTGATCTTTCCCCCAACTAACTTCAGATTGTGTCCCCTTGTTCTTGTGTTCACTTTCCTATTAAAAACACTTCCCTCCTGGACCTTATTTAACCCTTTAATATATTTAAATGTTTCGATCATGTCCCCCCTTTTCCTTCTGTCCTCCAGACTATACAGATTGAGTTCATTAAGTCTTTCCTGATACGTTTTATGCTTAAGACCTTCCACCATTCTTGTAGCCCGTCTTTGGACCCGTTCAATTTTGTCAATATCTTTTTGTAGGTGAGGTCTCCAGAACTGAACACAGTATTCCAAATGTGGTCTCACCATCATTCTATATAGTGGGATCATAATCTCCCTCTTCCTGCTTGTTATACCTCTAGCTATGCAGCCAAGCATCCTACTTGCTTTCCCTACCGCCTGACTGCACTGTTCACCCATTTTGAGACTGTCAGAAATCACTACCCCTAAATCCTTTTCTTTTGAAGTATTTGCCAACACTGAACTGCCAATACAATACTCAGATTGAGGATTCCTTTTCCCCAAGTGCATTATTTTACATTTGGAAACATTAAACTGCAGTTTCCATTGCTTAGACCATTTATCTAGTAAAGCTAAATCATTTACCATATTACAGACGCCTCCAGGAATATCAACCCTATTGCACACTTTAGAGTCATCGGCAAATAGGCAAACTTTCCCTACCAAACCTTCCCCTATGTCACTCACAAATATATTAAAAAGAATAGGACCCAGAACAGATCCTTGTGGCACACCGCTTGTAACCTGACTCTGCTCAGAATACTCGCCATTAACAATAACTCTCTGATGTCTACGCTTCAGCCAGCTGAAAATCCATTGAACTATCCAGGGATTAAGTCCAATCTTCACTAATTTATCTATCAGCTCTTTATGTGGAACCGTATCAAAGGCTTTGCTGAAGTCCAGGTAGGCAATATCCACGGCACCACCTTCATCCAACACCTTTGTGACATAGTCAAAGAAATCAATGAGATTAGTCTGACATGATTTGCCTTCAGTAAAGCCATGCTGATTTGGGTCTAATAAGTTATTGTTTTTTAGGTGCTGATTTATCCTCTTTTTGAGTAGAGTCTCCATCATTTTAACTACAACTGATGTCAAGCTAACTGGCCTGTAGTTACCAGCTTCTTCTCTACTGCCCTTCTTGTGAATAGGCACAACACTGGCCATTCTCCAATCCTCAGGAACTTCTCCTGTTAACAAGGATTGGTTAAACAAATCAGTCAGGGGGGTAGCAATGACAGATCTGAGTTCTTTAAGAACTCTGGGGTGGATGCCATCTGGACCCATTGCCTTATTTATCTTTAATCGTTCAAGTTCTTCTAAGACATCGGCTTCTAAGATCACTGGAGCTGAATCCGTACAGCTGGAAGCAATGCTATATCCCTCTATAGTATTATTTTGTAAGGTGTCTTTTGAGAAAACTGAACAGAAGTAGCTATTGAAATGGTCAGCGATCTCCTTATTCCCATTAATGCATGTATTATTCCCGGTACTAAGCTTCGTGATGCCGCAGTTTTTCTTCTTCTTATCATTAATATATCTGAAGAAGGTTTTATCCCCCTTCTTTACAGATTTGGCAATTTCTTCCTCTTTTGAGGCTTTAGCAGCATATATTATCTGTTTCGCCTCCTTCTGTCTCATTTTATATACCTCCCTATCAGCTATACTTCCAGACTCTTTATACCTCCTATAGGCAGCCTTTTTTTCATTGACTATAGCCCTTACATCATTGCTAAACCATAGCGGTTTCTTCTTCCTTTTACCTTTAGTTATTTGTCTTACATACAGTCCAGTGGCTTTTAAGATGGCCTTTTTTAATACAGTCCACTGGATGCTCGCTCCTGCCATTTTATCCCTCCCCTTTAATTCATTATCTAAATATTCTCCCATTGCATTAAAATTTGTTTTTCTGAAATCCAATACTTTGGTTTTTCTGAAATCCAATACTTTGGTTGCATTATAAGAAGGATGTGAGGTTAGAAGTGGTAGGATATTACATCATAAGAGGAGGATCTTAGTAAAGTACACACAGTTAACTATTTAATTACTGACTGTCTCTGGGGCTGTCAATATTCAGCGTGACATTTTTAAATATGTAAGTCTTTCAAAACTAATTATACAAAGCATCTAGATCAAGGATCGACAAACCCAGGCGCCTGGTCGCCAGTGGCGCCTAGAAAATGTTGTCTGGCGCCTAGAAAATGTTGCCTGCTGTACTGTATGTATACAGCAGTGTTTTTCACGAGGTGGCTCCTGCAAGTGGGAGCTCCAGGGCTGAGGCTTCAGCCCTGGAGCTCCCACTTGCAGAAGCCGCCCTCCGGCTATTGCCCGCCGCCGCCGCTACCCGCGCACCCCAAAATACCCCCCCTGCGTGCCCTTTTCCATGGGCGCGCAGTCCCCATTCCCCTGCCTGCCTGGGGGCGGGGGGCGGGGGCGGGGAGGCGCCGGCAGTAGAAGGCGCAGCCCCCGCCCGCCCGATCCACTCCCTCTCCTCCTCTTCCGCTGAAAGAAACGCACGGAAGCTGCCTGCTTGAGCCTCGCGTTGCTCCACCCCGCTTCATCCTGCTTGTCATCCTCCGTTGCCAGGAAAGCCGGGTTTGTTTTCCGTGAAAGCAGCGCGCCTTTTAACACGCTGCTTTCCTGCACCAGCGACGTTTGGCTGCCGGGGGGGCGGGGAGGAGAAAATCCTCCCCCCCCCCAGGAGCAGCAAAAGCCTAAGCGGTGGGGTGCGCCGTTTGCCTTCCGGCTCAGTCGCAGAGGCTTTTGCTGCTTGTGGAGGGGGGGGGGTTGGCGGTGCCGATGCCAAATGCTTTCCCTCCGCGGTGGGGGGTGCAGGGCAGGCGCAGTCAGCCCCAGGAGACAAAGATGGAATGAGAGAAAGGAAAGAGAGAGAAAGGGAGGGAGAGAAAGAAAAAGTGAGAGATAGAAAGGATAGAGAGAAAGGGAATGAGAGAAAGGAAAGAGAGAGAAAGAGAGGGGGAGAAGGAAAGAGTGAGAGATAGAAAGGATAGAGAGAAAGAGGGAATGGAAAGAGAGAGAAAGGGAGGGAGAGAAGGAAAGAGTGAGAGATAGAAAGGATAGAGAGAAAGAGGGAATGAGAGAAAGGAAAGAGAGAGAGAGAGAAAATAAGAGAGAGAGAGCAACAGAGAGAGAAAGAACAAGAGAGAGAAAGCATGAGAGAGAGAAAGAACAAGAGAGAGAGAGAAAATAAGAGAACAAGAGAGAGAAAAAGATAGCAAGAGAGAGAGAAAGCAAGACAGATAGGGAGAGGAAAGGAGAGTGAGAGAAATGAGAACAAAAAGGGGAGAAAAAAGGAGAAATGAGAAAATGATTGAGGCAGAGAATGAGAGGAGAGTGAAACAAAAGAGAGAGAGAGGTGATTCTTGAAGCATATGGTAAAAAGCACCCAAATAATAAGAAAACCCCCCCAGCCCACACCTGTTTTTGAAAAGGATAAAAGAGAAAAAAAACCCCAGCCCTCAACTGGTTTTGGAAATGGTTGGAGTGTGTATACATACACACACATAAGGGGGGGAGAGAGACAGGGATGGAAAAAGAGGAGAAGTGAGAGGGAGAAGGAATGAGGGAAAAAGGGAGGAAGAGAGAGAAATGAGAAACACGAGAGAGAAAAGGGGGAAAGACAGGAGAAGTACCCAGAAATGAGACAGTGGTATAAATTTCAGGAGGGATGATTGATGATTGACTGTATTTATAAGGGGATGTTACATGGGATTGTATATATGAGGGGGTTATTTATGTATGTATGTATGTATGTATGTATGTATGTATGTATGTATGTATGTATGTATTTATTATTTATTTATTTATTAGATTTGTGTCATTTTGGTTGGTGGTGTGCCCCAGGATTTTGTAAATGTAAAAAATGTGCCGCGGCTCAAAAAAGGTTGAAAATCACTGGTATACAGTATATTTTTCCCGCCTTGTGTTTACGCCCAGAAATGGTACATCTTGGCTTCCGTAGCTCCGCCCATCAACCTCGGAGCGAGCTGCTTTCCCAGCGTCCCCTGCGCTTGCGTGCGTCTCTCCCTCCCCCCCTTGCCTCCATTCCGCCTCCTACTCGAACCCCTTCACTCCCCCCCACCGCACACAGACGCTCCGATCTTGGCCGCTCACCCGCCTTCGGAGAGAAGCGGAAGCCCCTCCCCTCCCGGCGTGAGGTTTTGTTCATTCCTCCTCCGGCCGCGTGCGCGGTGACTTCCGACCAGTAACCCCTCCTCCCCCCTCCCCCGCGTCCCCGGCCCGGTCTCCCTTTCCTTCTTCTCTGTTTCGGTTTCTGACTAACGGTCTCCCCTCGGATCCCGACGGGAGTACAGCAGAGCCGGCTCGGCGGAGCCAGGCCTGCGCCGGGGGGGAGGGGGTGAAAGCGATGTCAGGTGGAGACTCGGCAAAAAACCAAGTTTGCTTAAAAAAAATTCTGGCTCCTAAATTTTTTGGCTGGCTCCTAGATTCTGAACAACTTTGTCGACCCCTGATCTAGATAGAAGCCATGCCTCGCTTTGTTTCCACACAAACTGTAAAATGTTTAAATAAAGGAGAATATTTGTAGCTCAGGGTTAAAATGAGGGGTCCTTGGTCCTCTCTAAGCTTGCCTGTTTTCTTGCAGAGGTTTCATTTCATTGCAGAGGTAACATCAACAGTGCTAGTAAGACTGTTTGCTATCAGTTTATATTCTGGTGACTTGCCTGTCTGAGGGTAGTCTTAAGAGGTTCTTTGGTTAGGCTCTTTGTTAGTTGGCTCTTTGTCAGTTTCTTGATTAGAGTCTGATTTACTTATTGTTGGTCTGAAGTTAACCTTGAAGTTAATCTATGCTGATTTGGATGCTGACTAGTGATGGAATCTTTTTCTTTTGGCTGGTTGATTGTCACTTTTGCATAGTCTATACCTATTGTTAATGTCTGTGTGTCTATGGATGGGTGATGGTCAAGGGTGCCAGACTTGTAGAAATTCCCTGGCATTTCTGGACTTGGTCTGGTCTAGGATTGTCACATTTTCCCAATTGAAACTATGGTTAAATCTGCCTATAAATTGTAATATTACACAATTTTCATCATGTCTTCTGACTGCCGGTTGATGTTCATGGATGTATTTTGCCAGTCTTCTCCCCATTTGTCCTACAATAGTTGTTGCAGTTCTTACACTGTAGGCTTTTTTTTCTTCTGGGGTTGCTAGGTCTTTTGGCTTAGGTAGGATGTTCTAAAGGGCTTTAGTTGGCTTGAGCGATACACTCCGTTAGTTTCTGGGATATTCTTGATGTATGGCAGTTTTAATTCTTTTTAGTCTGTGTTGGTTGGTGGTCAGGGAATTTCTGATAAAGTTTCATGGTTATCCATTTGTTGGAATGTGTTGTATAGGTGCTCCATTTTCTTTTCTGGATTGTTCCTGTGGGTGTGTTTGGGATCATTTAAATAAAGTCCTTACACAGCTTCTCTTGTGGGAAATTGGGTTGTTGCTTTGGTAGTAGTAATGTAAAATGTTTATTTCTTAATGTTTATTTTAAAGGACTGATATTTAAATTTGTACATCTAATCTGCCTACAATTAGGTAAAAAATATTTCAACACAACAGCTTAAACTGTACATTTTTAACAGGTAGCTTTGAAAGTACTTGAGGGATCTATGTAAAATCTAATTTTTGTCAGTAGTCCAACAAGTTTGAACCGCAATAGCTTTTGCATATATTTCCTTAGATGTACATCCCTACACAGAACATACTTTTAAAAGAACACATTTATGTAACATTAATGCATTTATTAGCAACTCTGAAACATCAGTTTCTAAATATATCCACCTCGAATTTATTAAACAAAACTTAGTACACAGGGATCAGAATTTACATTTTGAAACATTTTTCAAATATTTTACTATATTTTTACGAAAACATTATGCATAAACCTCTTGGTTGCTTTATTTTTGAGTTCAGCACACATTTGTTTCCCTGGTGTCTTACAATATTTATGAAGATAAATTTTACTTCAGCCTCCGATTAAGCCAAGTCACTAGGTGCATGATAGAATTATGGTTCTACATTTATGGTATTTATGGTAAACTTCCTTGAATTAATTCGAAGTGACTGTCGAATATTGAGATACAACCTACAAGAGAGGAAAAAGTCAGCGGGGTGATGATGTCTGTATAAGCCACTGGGGAGTATTACCAACTGGAAATACTTACAGCAACTGGGATCATGGAACAGAAAGTAAAGGGCATATAGCAGGTCCACCCCAGGTTTATGAACTGAGATGAACGGGGGCGAAAACGGAAGAAAGAGGTAGAGACCCTCTCAATACAAAGACGCGCACGTTAATAAGGCCTATTCCTCATTATTCTAGAACCGCCATTTTCACTCCCCAAAGCCTCGCGCCCGTCAGCCGAGCCCAGTCACACCCCTTCTCGAGAGGGCATTCCCAGCCAATTGCTTCATGGAGCTCGGAAGGCCCTGTGGTCGCTCACCTGGTCGCCGGCGGGAGCTTCTCCAGACATGGCGGGTTAAAACGGTCCCCGGAAGTAGCGGGGGGAGCAAGGAAGCAGGGTCCGGTATGTAGATAGGCCTATCCCTTAACTCACCTACTCACCCACCTCCCTCCCGTTCTCTTCCCTCGCAAAATCCCCCCCTCCCCAGGCAGCTCCTAAGTGAACTAATAGACCCTGCGTGCGGCTTCCACTCGCCCGAGGAACAAAATGGCGGCTCAACCGCCCCCAACTCCGAGCCTTCCTCAGTAAAGGAAGTGGGCGGGGCTGAACGGGAAAGTCCGAGCGCGCAAGGAATAGTGGGGGAAAATAAAAAATAGAAGGTCGAATGGAGGGAGCGGCGCGCGAGGGGTTAAGCAACAGAACGCGAGCCAGGAACCGGAGAGAGAGCAGCAGCGTGAGAAGAATGCCGGGAACGAAGGGGACTAAGCCAGCCTTACGCATGCGTAGAAAGAAAAGCAAACGGCCGTATTTTGACTTGGCGGGTAAATGCTCCGTGGGAAAGGCTTCAACGCAGAAGCTATTTGCTGAGGCGCGCGAATAAATCACGTGCCCTCTGAGATAACAGACGCTTCTGTCTAATGGGCTTATTAATTGATCTCTGCTCTCTTCCCCCCCCCCCCCGCCACCCTGTGCTCCAGAATTTCTTCTACGTTTTGTGCTCTGGGCTCGTAGCCAACGTAACGTGAGGCGATCTCGACAACCCCCCACCATAGTTACAGCCTCTTGTCTATTATTCATACGAAACCGTGGGGCGTCGTCGCTCTAAATGAGATGGTCTATTATGCTTGGGGCTTCTTCACTTAAAACGTGTCTGAAGTTGGACAATTTGACTAGGCATTTGTGTCTTGACTGCGAACTCTGGTTGGTACCTCAGTCTATGGAATTGTTCTTGGTATAGTTACCCCTGAATAATGATATATATATATGTGCGTGTGTGTTGTTGGCTATAAAAAAACCATATCTTCCTTGGAATATGGCCCTTAGTGGGGCCTAGAGGCAAAAAAAGGAGCTGTGATGTTCCCCTCGCAATTCTGGGTGATTTACAGTTCTTCAAACATTTCAAAACAAAAAAAACAATAATGACAAAAAGGAAAAAGAAACCAAGAAGGGAATAGAAAGGAAGAAAGGAGAGTCGGTGATCCTCTAAAGGCCTGGGTGAATTCAGTTATCAAATTAAAATAGATAAAATTGTATATTTGGGATATATAGATAGTCCTTGACTTAATGACCACAATTGAGCCCAAAGTTTCCCTGGTGAAGTAAGAAAGTTGTTAAGTGAGATTTGCCCCATTTTACCACTTTTCCTGCCAAAGTTGCTAAGTAAATCACTGCACTTGTTAAATTAGTGGCATGGTTGTTAAGAGGCTTCCTGTTGACTTTGTCAGAAGATCACATGACCCTGGGACATTGCAACTATCATGCATGCCAGTTGCTAAGGCTCCTGACCCCAGTTGCTACTAACCTAGCAGTTTAAAAGCTTGCAAATGCTAATAGATAAATAAATAAACCTCAGTGGGAAGGTAACAGCCTTCCATGCTGTCATGCTGGCTGCATGACCACGGAAATGCTTTTGGACAGCTCTGACTGGCCTTGAAATGGAGTTGAACGCTGCCCCCTATGTTGGAAACAACTAGTGGAGTAAAATCCTCAGGGATTTATTGTCCCCAGCCCATGACAGTCATCCTCAAGTCATCATCTGTATCTGTTAAAATAGTATTTTTCCCTTTTTTCATACACCATCCAAGGCAGTCTCAAAGTGTTTAAAATCTTTTGGGCTTTGTCACCTGTTACCTTGGAGAGCAGTCAGATAACTTCAGTGACTCCAAAAGAGAAGGTAGAGATAGGAATCAGTGGGAGAAGCAATAAATTATTTTTATTTATTTATTCATTAGATTTGTATGCCGCCCCTCTCCGAAGACTCGGAGAGGGGCAGCATACAAATATAATACTATATAAAACAGTGAATACAAAACCAAATCTAATTAAAAAACTATGTAAGCTAAAAAACCCAATACATTAAAACCAATCAAACAAATTCAATCACAGCCATACATCACATTTATTGGCCAGGGAGTCTAGATCTAACTGCCCCAAGCCTGGCAACATAAGTGAGTCTTAAGATTCTTGCGAAAGGCAAGGAGGATGGGGGCAGTGCGAATCTCTGGGAGGAGCTGATTCCAGAGCCCCCCCCCCCCCCACAGAGAAGGCGCCTCCCCTTGGCCCTGCCATACGACATTGGTTGATGGGACCTGGAGAAGGCCAACTGTGGGAACTAACTGGTCGCTGGGATTCATACGGCAGAAGGCAGTCCCACAAATAATCTGGCCCGATGCCATGTAGGGCTTTGTATGCTTGTGAAAATGTCATGCTTGTGTAGTTTTCTGTTGACTTAAAAGATAGGCAGATAGCATTCTAGCTGAGCAGAGTGAAACAGCGACCCAGATAAATTTGGTTTCATAACTGAAAGCATATACAGTAGTACATAGGCTTTGGGGGCAAGCAGAAGGGGAACAGAAATGGTAGAACCTTTTGTCTTTCATGAAAGTTTGAGCCTTGTGCAACTTATGCAAGTTTGCTAAATGATTATTTTATTGCTGTGGTTGCAAGGGAGTGCATTTTAGGCATATTTGGAAAAAGGGGAGGGATGAACTTCTGAGGTTAGCTTTCTTATACGTATTGGGAAGTATACGCAAATGTACAATAGTATCCAAACCTATTTTTTTCTCTGCTCTCTGCAGCTCACAATTTCCTTTCTTTTCATGATTTTTTTTTTGCATCCTATATACTGTATGTATTATACCTTCCTATCCACCTAATCTCTGCTAGCAAGATACACAGAACATACATGATATACAGATTTTAAAGTTCTGGATTTAATTTTTACTTAATCTGGAAAATGCACTAGGAAGAACTTTCAATATAAGCAGTCAACACGTTCTCCTTTCTACCTTTAAAAAGGCAATACATACATATAGTAGGCATCATATGGCCTTTTTGCTCTTTATTCTGTAATGTGAAAAACATAAGGGTATCTAATTCAGTTCTAGAAGGAATTTTGGTTGTAAGTCATTGCAGTTGCAAGTTGAGTCTCCATGTGATCGGACTCAATTTTACAAAAAATTTAATGATGGTCATAAAGTGAGATATCTTAGTCTTAAACAAAGGCCATGTTAAGTGATTCATGCAGTCATGAATCCGAATCTAGTTACCTAATGGATATTTTTTGGCCAGAAAGTGGCAAAAAATAACAAATGGTGCCCATGACTGCAGGATTCTGCATCTAGTTGAAAATGAGTGCCAGTTAACAAGCACCTAAATTGCAATCATGTGATCACAGGGGTGATGCAGCAATTTTAACATTGCCTATTTTAAGTTGGAAGTAACTTTTTTTCATTGTGTCCTAACTTCAAATGGCCATTAAGTTATTAATTGTAAGTTGAAAACTGGCTAGTACCCCCTTTCCTCTTACTTTTTCCGTTGTATCTTCTTGTATTACTGAATGATGGAATTAATACTGTTTAAATAATTAATGTTTGGTGTTAAATTTTTGAACATTATACAGATGATCCTTGGCTTATGACCACAATGGAGGCTGCCCATCATGATTGTAAATCAGGTAAGTCATGTGATCAACTCAATTTTATGACCTTTTTGAAATAGTCATTAAGCGAGCACTACAGTCATTGAGCAAACCGATGGTTCATTATGGGCACGGTTTCTCTGAAAACTGGAAGTAAACTAGCTCCAGTTGTATTTCTTTGGTCATTTAACCACGGAGCACAATCATTGAAACTCCGAATCTGAGTCATAAATAGCATATAGGCACATCCTAACTTCAGACGAACTGTAAGTGGCCAATCTTAAATTGAAGTTTACCCTGTTCTTGGAGGTAAGGAAAGTAAGCTAAATATCCCTATAGATTTCACCCTTAATTGTGACACAATAGAGGTTGCTTCATGTCACTTTTAAAAATCTGACTGCCAAAAAGTTTTTTGGGTGGCAATCTGTGTAGTTATAGGTCAGTACCAATGAAGTAATTTACACTGAGCCACCACATAGTTAAACATTGGTGGCTTTTCTTTCATCATATCAAGAAGTCCTAAATCATGTAAAGAAAGTCATGCTGGGGTCTGTACAAGTAATTATTTCCATATACAAAAACAGAATGTTAACTCATGTTTCAGATTCAATTAAAACAAATGCTATAGAAACTGATAAGAGATTGGGGATTGCTACAACAAAACAAACATTCGTATTGACTTTGAGGGTATTGTGTAACTATTTTAGTTAAGACTTTGTATGGTGGCTGTACCACTAGATGGCAGATTGACCCAGATTCAAGATACTTCTCTCTTCTATAGAGGAGTATATGGGAAGAAATCAAATTGTTTTATCTATTAGTTCTTAGTTTTGTAATAATGCAGTTTGCATTTTTATTTAAATAAATTGTAATATTTAGGGCCTTTTCCCCCATCCCTATTATGCCACACCTAAACACAAGGATTTGTTCTAAACTTGCCAGTATTAGTTTGCGACAGAGACATTATTGGGCACTTTAAAGGTTCCAAACATAAGCCCCCATATTAGTGTGAGGTGATATAAGTGTAAATAGTTTAAAAAGAGTGCAAACACTGTTAGAGACTCCTGGGAATATGTAATTTGAGTTCTTGCTACCATTGAAAAATGTACAGTTTTTAATCTTCAACATGCATTTATGAAGCCATAGAGTAACAACTATACCAGTGGACTCAAAATGTAATTAAATTAGGTAGCTTAATTTTTAGAGGTCAGTGATCAATTTTTTCATTTAGCTTGAATAACAAATAATAATCTCTACTTCCACAGATAATACTATGCAAGTTTGGTCAATAGCAAATTCTGCTTTTTCTCAGAGTTTGTTTCAAGGTAAAGGCATGCAGACAAGAATCCTTCATTTCAAAATGAAAAGATATGGGAGATGAGGGACAAAACAAACAGTGGAGTTGATATGTGTAGTTTGTAATTAGGCATACTTGGGGATAATGTACTTATGGCTTCAGAGTCACCTTGGGCTGAAAAGGTTGCTTCAGTGACAATTATAGGAGCTGTAATTTAAAACATCTTTAAAACAGCACCAATTGCCAATCCTTGGTCCAAATCAAGTGATTCAACCATTGGACGTGAAAATATTTTGAGCTATTGAATCTTTTGTAAGTGCCTTGAGTTGATTCTTAAAGATGCCCACTTATATTTGTACATAAAACAGCTGCTATTTAAACCTTAGCAGCTTATTTTCTTTCATTTGTCTTTATATTTAGGCACTTTTCAGAAATCCCATATATTGTGGTGTGAGCCATGAAATACAGAAGGGTGTGTCTTGTTATTTTCAAAAGGCTTGTATGGTATGTTTTTAAAAATATAAAACCCTGGCTCTGAATCTGAGCTTTACTTATCAAAAACCAGTCTGTTTTTAAAATGTCATCTTATTTTTATTAACAGTGCGATTATCCAAAATATCTAATCACATAAGTCTGGCCTTTTAAGTGCTTTGAGTAATTCCAGAAGTTACTTTTCATTCTTGAAAAGAATTTTAGACTGCATGTGTTCAGTAAAGTACTCTAAATTTGTAGTCTAAAAGGAGCCAATGTTTGTATGGAAAGATGACTCACTGATGTAACCTAAGCTGCCACAAAAATGCTCCTCCAACTTCTGATCACTCCAAATTATCCAGGGCTAGAAATGTAACTAAAACAGTTCAAAAGAGTCATTTTGATTTCTGACTATTCCAGGAATATTTTGAATTCAAAGCAATCTATTCTGAACTTGTAATGTTTTGCACAACTTTAATGTCCAGCCTCCTGAGCACCATGGATTCCACACACTTTATATCTCTATATTTTATATTCCACACTACTGTATATCACATTTGTATGTGTTTTTTGCATTTTGAGTTGTCCTTAATTGGAACAATCTTTCTTTTATATAATTGTCTTAGCAGTAAAGGAGTAGGGTTGCTACCCGAGAAACAGAGTCATTCTTTTCTGTCCCTTTCTATCAGCTTTTTAACATGTTTCCCTCTTCACCCTATAGATACCAGAGGAAAAATGGATTGCTATTGGCAGTAGCTCAACCAATGTTTCTTCCAGAAGGCTTTTGAATCAGGGGAAACAAAACATGCCAGCTGTGGGCCAGCAGGTTTGCCCATTCTTATTTTACATTCAAAAATATCATATTCCTTTGTCATGGCATGTATCCTCACTTAAGTGGCTTTGGCTGATTTGGAGAAGCCAAGAAATGTAGATCCTGATTAATATGTAGAGGAAAGCCCAGAATATCAATTAAACTTGAGAAAGTGAAATAATATTCTGGAATAAAGCATTTGCAATCAAATAAAAGCAGAATGCCTAAACTACTACAGCAAACAAGAGGAAAACCTCCTACGCACCAAATCTAATCGAGCCTTCTACAACTTTGTCAACAGTAAACAACAATAAAAAGACTCTAGACCTATCCTACCTCTCAAAGGACCCAACAACAAAGAATACCACGATGATTCATCCAAAGCTAACCTTCTCAATTCATTCTTTGGCTCTGTCTTTGTCAGCAGCAACAGCTCATCCCCTGATTTCATCAATCGCACCACCAACTCCCTCAACGACCTAACCCAAATAGACTTCACTGAAAACCAAATTGAAAAAGCATTATGTGACCTCAAACCTTCTCTATCAGTCGGACCAGATGGTCTATGTGCATACTTCCTAAAAAAGCTCTCTTCTGCTATAGCTGAACCGCTAAGCATAATTTTCAAAAAATCCTTCGGTACCAGCACACTTCCTAAGCTATGGTCAAAAGCAGTGGTAATCCCCTCTCTTGTCGATAACTACAGACCAATATTATGCTGCGTCCCATGCAAAGTCATGGAATCAATTATAAACAAATCAATTACTCTCCATCTAGAAACAAATCATTTGCTCTCTAACAAACAATTTGGATTCAGAAAAAAACTATCCTGTAACCTGCAGCTCCTCCACTGCAAAAATATATGGACTACTCATCTTGATCAAGGGAAATCTATAGACGCAATTTATATCGACTTCTGCAAAGCCTTTGATTCAGTGGTTCACGATAAACTACTGCTAAAACTCATCCTATGGCATTTCAGGATCCCTCCACAGCTGGATTACAGTATTCCTGTCAAACAGACAACAAGTGGTCAAAATAGGAATCACCATATCCACCCCCGTCCCTGTTAAAAGCAGTGTCCCCCAAGGTATCAACGCTCTTCATTCTCTACATCAATAACTTTTGTGATTGCATCACATAGAAACATAGAAGTCTGACGGCAGAAAAAGACCTCATGGTCCATCTAGTCTGCCCTTATACTATTTTCTGTATTTTATCTTAGGATGGATATATCACAAGCAACTGTGTCCTTTTCGTCGACGGTGTAAAACTCTTCAACACCACCGATAACACAACTACTCTCCAAAAAGACATTGATGCTATTTCTGAGTGGTCCAACACATAGCAACTCGAAATCTCAACCAGCAAATTCTCCATCCTACACATTGGGAAAAAGAATCTGAACTCCAAATGCGAACTGAATAATCAAATTATCACAGATAATCCCCACTCGGTTAAAGACCTCGGTATATTAATAACAAAAGACTTAAGTGCCAAAGCTCACTGCAACAACATAACCAAGAAGGCTTCAAGAGTTGTAAACCTAATCCTACGTAGCTTCTGCTCTGGCAATCTCTCATTACTCATCAGAGCTCACAAAACTTTCGCCAGACCCATCCTCGAATACAGCTCATCTGTTTGGAACCCATATCGCATCTCAGACATTAACACCCTGGAAAATGTTCAAAGATACTTCACAAGAAGAGCCCTTCATTCGTCTACTCAAAACAGAATACCCTACGAAACTAGACTTACAATCCTGGGTCTTGAAAGCAAGTATTGCCCACAAGATCATATGCTGCAATGCCCTGCCTCTCAAAGACTACTTCAGCTTCAACCACAACAACACAAGAGCACACAACAGATTCAAGCTTAATATTAACAGCTCCAAACTTGACTGTAAAAAATACGACTTCAGTAACCGAGTTGTCGAAGCGTGGAACTCATTACCAGACTCCATAGTGTCATCCCCAAACCCCCAACACTTTACCCTTAGACTATCCACGGTTGACCTCTCCAGATTCCTAAGAGGTCAGTAAGGGGTGTGCATAAGTGCACTAGAGTGCCTTCCGTCCCCTGTCCTATAGTCTCTCCTATATCTCGTATTTCTTTTCTACTATATCCTCTTGTAACCTTCATTGTGTATTATTGTGTATTGGACAATTGATTAGGAAGGGAAATCTTAATACTGTAGCCTCTTCAGCAATAACTTATCAAGTTAAAAAATGCTACTGTAGGTATTACTTTGGCCTTCAACTGCAGACTCCTAGGTGAGAGTAGTGATTTTCTATCAAGCCATTTTCATAGATTTTCCATTGTCATATATTGTGCACATTCGTTTCAGACACTCAGGCAAGAGCTATGATTTTATTCTATGAATTGGGTACTTATACTATTGGTAAGAAAGACACCTTAGAATTAATCTTGACTCTTGGTAGCTATAGGGATATATTTGGGGGAAGGATATATGCTTAGATTTTGTGTGTGATCTAAATTAATTTGTTTTTATTTGGGTATAACTATCTCAATGGACTCATTTCTTGCAGGCATTATAATATTGTTTTGTGTTAATTGGTTTTCCAAAATGGCAATTAATATAACTGAAGATCAGGGTTGTCCCATTTCAATGAAGTAGTGATGCTGAGGTGAAGCTATAAAGGCACCAAGGTAAGGGGTGTGGTGTTCAAGCACCAACTATGTACTTTACTCTTCATCTGTATGTTGTGCTTTACAGATAACAGGCTGGATAGGTCCTTATTCAAGAGGCTTGCAGTCTAAAAATAGACTCAAGAAAAGCTGATGAAAAGGAGGGGAATAGAAGTAGGAGTCAATGGAAAAATATCTAATTACTTTAGATAACACCATCTTAAGTCTAGTTAGGGTCTAGCATTAAGGGCTCTCCCAAAGGCTTTTTAGAAAACAAATGAGCTCTAGTTTTAATGTTTAATGTGATTAGCTTGTAGAAAGGAGATATGTAATGGCACTGCTGGAATAGGCCCACTGAAATGGTTGTGGAACAGATAAATAAAGGAATTGTTCCCACTAAAAGACATGATTAGACTGATTTGTGGAACTGCTAGAACAAGGAAAACTCTTTCACATAAATCTGCTTGTTTTTACTTGTTTGATTGGGGAGGGAAGGGGAGGGAGGAAACTTGTTCTTAAGATGAACATTCTTCATCATTCTGCAGAATGACTGCCTAGCTTACATGAGTTCACATTTATTCTACTTGGGAATATAATGAGACTTAGGGGATGGATTTCTTACAGTAAGTATGGCAACAGAGAAGACACATCTCCAATTGATACCATTTGAGAATTGGTATCTGGAACATGCCACCACATCACAAGATTTAATCTTGTGAACCACTGAGAGTTCTTTGGGACCGCAGTGCTCTACAAATGTGACTAATAAATAAATCCTGGCAGTGATGACTTTTTTCAAAGTAAAGCTATTTTAATATAATAATACTGTGATTTATTTCCCAGTGAAAAATGTTCGGTTTTAATTTATGTGTTCTCTTGTCCAGCTTTCCTGATTTCTTTTTCCTAACCATAAAAAAAATAGCAATGAAAACAATTATTTATTTTTAAATATACGTCCTTTCCCCTTCAGTATATTTGCTAGCGCTGGTGCCTCTGGCTTACTTGTTTCCTGCTTCCAAAAATGGCCCACATTCTTTGGGTTTCAAATTCAGTACTCAAATAATTTTTATGTCTCTGTTCACAATCTTCAAACCTGAGCCTTAGTTTTTGTAAACAGGCCTGCGAAACTACATCACCAATCTTGGATTCTTTCCAGGTTACACTTTGTACTCTAATAATTCATTCCTACAGCACCTTGATCTGTGAGAGCTCACATTTTCTGTGAGCGCTTGGAGAATGCTTTCCAAATGATCAAGCCAGAAGACATGGCTTTTAGCAAAAATTATAAAATGTGTAACATGAAGCACCTAATGGAAAAATGAGGCCAACCTCATACTAAATAGAACTCGTTCCCAATAGCCCCATAATGGGATTAGTCTAATGCCTACAAGTGTGTATTATATGTTATCTTGCTACTGACCTTGCTTTTCTATAGTAGGTCATCCATTCCGAAAATCATATTTATTCAGTTGCTGAAGAGACTGAGATAGGGCAGAGGTAAATTATGCAATTGGCAGAGCTACAGCTTTGTGATGAAACATATTGTACTAAATTGGTCTAGTGCAGTATGAGAGCCTTGATCATATCTTATGCTTCTCATAACTATCAAATGCAGTAAACTTTCTCCTTCTCTTATCTCATGTCTATTGGAAAACAGATTGGTGGATTACTGGATATAAAATATTCCTATTGATGAAGCTTATTACAATTACATAGGTGTAGTTGCCAAGACTGCTAAAGCAGAAGCTGGACAGTGTAACATATTTATTAAGCAAAAAATTCCTGAGTTTTAACAAACAAAAGAGTTGTTTATAGTACAATAGGTCGACAGGCCACTTTTATGGATAGATATATAAAATATAGGCAGTTACTCCCTACCAAAATAAACCATGGTCTTAGAATAGCAAGTATAAGTGTGGATATTATTAGACAATAACATTTTCCAGCAGTTTAAATTGATTTCTCACTTTTCCATATCTGTGAAAGTGGGATTGAGGTTTTTATTCTATGAATTGGACCAAGTAGTGGTCAATAAGCCATCTTAGAGAGACAAAAGGATCTAAATCATGATGTTGCATCTCCATTCAAAGAGGTTCAGGGAAACTATTTGTATAAAAAGAAAAAAACCAGTACTATGTTAGAAGGAAAATTTCACAACTTATTGGAATGGTCCAGATATTTCCAATTAATGTTCATTCAAGGAGCTAAAAGGATTAGAATTAAAATTTAAGCCTCAGTGATAAAAAAAAGTCTTTACTCTGTACATAGATTGTGGTATTCAATAAATTCTAATATACAGTTGTGTTGTTAACTAAAGAGTCTGGAACTAAGCACTGGCACAGATCAAACTTTAATTGCCTTCTGTATTATTTTGCCAATTTTGCAAGATAGTGTTTTTTGAAAATCTTTGTTATTTATAAAAATAGAGTACAATTGTGTTAGAATTCATGTACATGCTTAGCAATAAATTACAGATCTCCATGCGTTTATGCCATAATGCAGCTCTCAATCTGCTGCAGTGGAAATTAGGATTCTAGGCTGCTTTTTCTACCCTTCTCAATTAATTAATAATTGGAAGGGTCATACGGTGAAATTTGGCAATTGAAACACACAATAAATTTCTTATTTCCACATAACAATGTTAGCATCCAGTTCTACTAAGTGGAGAAATCTGGTAGGGCGCCATACACAAACTCCAACTCTATGAGCATGGTCAGCAATGTGTTTTTAGGAGGCCATGGTACAATCCTGTTGATCCTTGAGGAGAGACTATGTAATATCTTGGAATATCTGGAGGTCCCTGGAACAGGGTCAAGCTGAAAAGCATTTGGCAGTAGGCATTGAGTGATGGTGATGATGGCCTGAAATAATGATACCTGACTTGAGACATGAAGTTATGTGCCTTGCCAGAAGCTTATTTAGGTATGAAAGAATTGCTTTATGGTGGTGTTTTTCCTCTGTTTCCCTATCTGACTTTGGAAAGTAAGCAGATGATAGGTGGAGTTTTAAATCCCACAGCTGAAACTGAGTTTCCCCAAAATATGCTACGAACTGTTGGTCTCTGTCTGAAATTTTTTTTTAAAAGCTGTTTGGGGAGAGAGAAGAGAGCCTCACAAGAACAAATAAAAAGACCCATTTTAGAGAAGAAATCAACTTTCACAGAATGGTATTCATTCAAGTTTAAAGTCCAAGGAAACTCTATCCGAAAGCCTCTTTGGGTACTAGAAAGGACAGAACAGATGGTTGGTGGTCTGAAGGCTTGGCACGGTGACAAATGGTGCTGTGAAAAGAACTTAGACCTGACATCTGCTTTTGTGAAAAACCACCCAAAGTGGTTTGGGTGGATGAAATAAGTCATTTAAAATATACCAGCAAATTTTGGTTACTCTATTCAGCTAGACGGCTGGGAAAAATTATGGAAAATTAATTACAAGATGACATTGTTGGTATCATATAAAGAAAATTTACACAAGATGTTTTATTAGTGGCATTATGCTCCAGCACTTCTAGCCAAAATCCATCCAAACATAAGTAATAAGTGCTGGAAATGCAAATCTGCCATAGGTACATACTATCACATTTGATGGTTATGTCCGGAAGCAGAAAGATTTTGGTCTAGGATTCAAAATTAGTTGAAACCGGAAATGTTAAATTATCAATTGGAAATGAAACCGGAAATGTATCTTTTGGGAATAATTAGAGGACAGCATAGCAAGGAAGATTACTATTTAATATTAACATCAGCAAGGTTGGTGTTTGCACAAACTTGGAAAAAAGAAAATATACCAAATGAAGAAATGGTGATTAGGAAAATGCTAGACTGTGCTAAATTAAGTAAATTAACATGTGAATTACAGAATAAAATAAGGGCTACTACACAGTTTGGGGAAAATTATATAGTTGGATAGAAAAGAAAAAAATAATTGAACTAATGTGTAAGGGGAAAAAATGAATTAATAGAAACAGAATTGTAAAGTATAAAGTATTACGCAAATCCATTTTGTATATCTATAAGTGTGTCTATATGTCTTGTTTTGTTTGTTTATAAATAAAAATAAAAAAATTCAAAAAAATAAAATATACCAGCATGTCTAGTTGATGGCTGTTATGGCAGAGTTACAATACTTTTTCCCCTAAGCAAGAAAGGACATATAACTGGTGGCTGTGGGTGCAGTTTTCCCTGTTCCAGAAGAAAAGAAAGGAAGAAGACTCCTTGAGGGTCATTCATCTAAGCCCAGACATATAGGTTCTGCTGTTGCTGAGTATAGATTCCTTTCTAACCCCTAGGGCTGTCAGTTATGGAAGGCTGCCAATCTTTCAACCAACTGTGGATGGGTCCCAAAGATCTAAAAACATGTAAAATCACATTAAAACTATAAAACCAAACCAATTAAAACAAAACAAAAAAACCAGTGCCAAATCAAAGGTCCTCTCCCAGTGCTTGTGAAAAAAGCCAGGTCTTCAAAGCTTTATGAAAGCTAATTGGGCAGAGGCCTTCCGAACATTGGGGCAGAGTGCTCCATAGAGTAGGGTTTTTCAGGGTTTATTTATTTATTTATTTATTTTTATTTTGTCCAATACACAAGAATACACAATGAAGGTTACAGAGGATATAGTGGAGAAGAAATACGAGATAGAGTATAGGAGAGACTATAGGACAGAGGATGGAAGGCACTCTCATGCGCCTATGTGCGCCCCTTACTGACCTCTTAGGAATCTGGAGAGGTCAACCGTGGATAGTCTAAGGGTAAAATGTTGGGGGTTAGGGGATGATACTACAGAGTCTGGTAATGAGTTCCACGCTTCGACAACCCGATTACTAAAGTCATGTTTTTTACAGCCAAGTTTGGAGCGGTTAATATTAAGCTTGAATCTGTTGTGTGCTCTTGTGTTATTGTGGTTGAAGCTGAAGTAGTCTTTGAGAGGCAGGACATTGCAGCATATGATCTTGCGAGCAATACTTGCTTTCAAGACCCAGGATTGTAAGTCTAGTTTCGTAGGGTATTCTGTTTCAAGTGGAAGAGTGAAGGGCTCTTCTTGTGAAGTATCTTTGAACATTTTCAAGGGTGTTAATATCGGAGATGCGATATGGGTTCCAAACAGATGAGCTGTATTCGAGGATGGGTCTGGTGAAATCAGATGGCAGTATTTAGGGGAAGAGACTAGGAATTGAGACAAAAATTTTGTAGTGCAGAATAGTGATTGGAGCAAGGACATTGAAAATATTTTGACTAACAATATAAAACATCAATCTCCTTATTCTGTGATTTACCAAGGTAAATGTTAGGCAGGCTAGATCAGGAAAGCAAACTCACGTGAAGGCTAAAATGACTTTTTTTGAAATTGGGTATAAAGTAGAATCTTGCAGATCTGATTGTGTTGTACCCCATCCTTATATTTCAGTGAATTAGAGAGGTATCTGCCTGAGCTGCTTCAGAATTTTATCTTACTGAAGACCTTAAAAACAGGCCATTCTTTTTGCCTCAGTGGGTGTTTCTGATCATCTGTCAGTGTTATCTTTCTTATTTTCCACATTAAGAGAAATGAAAATTAAACGAGAAAAAATTGCTTAGATTGTACTGTTTGAGCTTGTGAGAAGTTTTATAAGCATTCCAAATTCTTGTGGTCAGTTTGGTTCCTTAGTTAGAGGATATTCACCATTTTTGAGAAGCTAATGCCAATCCTGAAAAAATTCTTTGCTGATCAAAAGCTCTTTATTAAAAAATAACTTTGGCTGTTTCAGTAGGGATGAGTTGCCCAGAAGGAAAATAAGAGACTGTCTTCAAATTATAGAAGTGTGGTTATAAGAGCTGGTTATCACATTGACAAGGAGGCTAATAGTTAATTGTAAACAGTCTCCAGATACAAACAAGTTAATCTTATAAAAAAAAGAGACAAGCCTTCCTTCCTTCTCCCTCCCTCCCTCCCTTTCTTTCTTTCTTTCTTTCTTTCTTTCCTTCCTTCTTCTCATTTGAAAATAGAATTGGCATTAGAATTTTTTGTTGCTGCTTTAACCTAATCAGTGATCAGTTCTTGGGATTAGCCACTTCTAATCCAGGTAGTTAGTGAGAAATTTGACAAAAGTATGTATACAGAGGAAAAAGAGAAGGGGGAGAACAGAGGGAAGATGGAAATAATAGTATTTAGATTATAGAAGGGATTTTTTTTCATGCTCAGATGCACACATTTTAAAATGGTTTATTTTTTTTTTAAAAAAGCCTTTATTTTGAAAATAAATTGAGGTGGTGAACATGCTCAATACTGCTTCCTCCTCCTTTTATCCCAGAATAGCAACCCTGTGAGGTGAGTTGGGCTGAGAGAGATTGGCCCAAAATCAATCTAGTTAGCTTTCAAGTCTAAAGTGGGGTAGAACTCACAATCTTCTAATTTCTAGCCTGGTGCTTTACTAATCTGGGATTTGGATTTGTTCCTTGTTGGTTTAATAATGTGTCAGGTTTTTTTCCCTTCTCATTCATTTAATGGATCCTGGATGGGAATTGTGAGAGTTACAAGAAGGCACCAAGCTAGAAAAAGCTGTCATAAGAATCCTATTAGTGTCTAGGTTAAAGAACCATTGTGAGACAGCACCTGTTTGGACCCTAACTGAATTCAGTCCTTCTTTCAGTATTCCAGTTGGAGCTGGCAGTTGCTTTAGGGATTAAATTATTTAAAGCCTTCAGCTGGCTAGCGTAGGCAAGCAATAGCTTGTAAAACACTTAATCTATTTTTTTAAAACCACTTTGCAGGTTTGCTTTACTTAGACTGTAAAACTATATGCAACTTTCAGCTGCTGCTGCTTTTCTTTTGGATACTTGAAATGTAGATTCCTTAAACAATGATCTCTGCCTCTTTTTAGAATAAAAATAAAGTAGAGTAATTGCTTCTTAGTAGCAATCTAAATATATTTTTACAAAGCAAAATCTTGGGAATGTTTTCCTAGTGCATTGCTTTCATCACTTTTCCACTTACAGGTGCAGACATTTGGTAGTGTTGCTGAAAGGAGAGTATAAAAATAAAAGCTCTTACACCGTATAGTCTAGATGTGGTTATAAAAAACTATATTTTATTTTAATATTATTGCATTAGCAATACATGCTCTTCTACGTGGGCAAACAAATGTAATTAAAGTTTGTGTAAGATATAGTATATCTTATTGGGAATAATAATGTTTAATGTAACAGGACTAAGGTTGAACATGCTTTGAACATTATTCGGAACACGTATTTTAGAGCACAGAAGAATGCAGACAACATCACTCTAAACCCAGACTGGGGGAAAATAGCTGCTTTAATGGGTTGCATTAACATATAGCTGCTTTAACAAGTTGCTTCAAGGTAAAACATTTATTTTTTACATTTTTAAACATTTGACTCTGTATAAACAAACATTAATTTTAGGTTGGGGGAAACTTAATTTATACACAGTATAAATTAGACCATTTGTAAGACCATGTATACTCTGAGAAACAGAAAATAATTAGATGTCACATCTTTTACTTTTATTTATTTATTTATAAAATATATAGGCCACCTTACCCCCAAGTTAGCTTTGTGAAGCTTATTGTATTTTTAAATTGTGGAAAAATCATTGCTATTGGAAAAAAGATTAATAGTAAATTTAAATAAAGAAATGCAGGCCTGTTATAATGATCAGAATAAAGTAAACATGACTAAATAAAAAGTAAGATAAAAAAGATCCACACAATAATGATGTACAGTATAACTAATGATATAAGCTCAGTCCTTAATCCTATAATGAAATCTAGACTTATAGCTTCATATTATCATTTCTGGAGCATAGCTACTTTTGAAAAATAGACAATAAACTCAAATACCTGAGTCATTTCTTAAAATAAGAAATATTTGAACTTGTTCCCTTACAGAAAATGCTGTTCCAATATTTTCTTGTAAAGGAACTAGGTAAAATAGCTAGCCTTTGTCCGTTCCTATGTGTCAAAGTGATGTATTATTTGAAATTTTGGATGATAAGAAATGGAAGCGGCAGTTCAGATCTCCTTTCAACCAAGCTATCACTTCCAGCCCAATCTGCTTTTGTCAACCCTCCCAGGCAAATAGGATAAGAAATAGGAGTAGATGAACTAATTCCACTTTGTTGTAAGGCTACCTTAACAGAATATTGTAAGTCTGAAGGCATAAACTCCTGCTGCCATTCTCAACTGCTTTATCCATTAGGTGAGCCCTTCCTAAATTTCTTTCTCTGCCCATTTAGCCATTGATTGTTTCCTAGCAGCATCTCTTCCACTCTATCCCCAAGGTCATCTATACATTCCATTAGAACAGAATAGAATTCTTTATTGGCCAAGATACATAAGGAATTTTTCTCAGGTGCATAGGTTCTCAATGTACATATAACAATAGTGATAGATCATTATCCAAGTCATTGTAAAAATAAATTCATCATAAAACATTAAATGGGTGCCAACAGCTCAGACTCAATCCAGACAAGACGGAGTGGCTGTGGGTACTGTCTCCCAAGGACACGTCCATTTGTCCGCCCATCACCCTGGGGGGGGGAAATTATTGACCCCTTCAGAGAGGGTTCGCAACTTGGGCATCTTCCTCGATCCACAGCTAACTTTAGAACACCATCTCTCGGCTGTGGCGAGGGGGGCGTTTGCCCGGGTCCACCTGGTACACCAGTTACGGCCCTACTTGAACAGGGAGTCTTTGCTCACGGTCACTCATGCCCTTATCACCTCAAGGTTCGACTACTGCAATGCTCTCTGCATGGGGCTACCTTTGAAGAGTGTTCGGAAACTTCAGGTCATCCAAAATGCAGCTGTGCGAGCAGTCTTGGGCCTTCCAAGGAATGCCCATATCTCACCATCACTCCGTGGACTGCATTGGCTACCAATCTGTTTCCGGCACAATTCAAAGTGTTGGTTACTACCTATAAAGTCCTACATGGCATAGGACCAGACTATCTCTGGTAAAGAATGTCATCTGGTGGGACCCAGGGGAAGAGCCTTCTCTGTGGCGGCCCTGATCCTCTGAAACCAGCTCCCCCTGGAGATTAGGATTGCCCCCACCCTCCTTGCCTTTCATAAACTCCTTAAAACCCACCTCTGCCATCAGGCATGGGGGAATTGAGACATCTCAAGTTTATGCATGGTATGTTTGTGTGTATGTCTTGCTTTTTAAATAAGGGGCTTTTAGTTACTTTTAAATATTAAATTTGTTGTACATTGTTTCATTGTTGTGAGCCGCCTCGAGTCTACGGAGAGGGGTGGCATACAAATCTAATAAATAATAATAATAATAATAATAATAATAATAATAATAATGTCTCTGAGAACGCCTTCTGCTGCACGAATCCCAGTGACCGGTGAGGTCGCACAGAGTTGGTCCCCTTAGGGTCCTGTCAACCAAACAATGTCGGCTGGTGGGACCTAAGGGAAGAGCCTTCTCTGTGGTGGGGCCGGCCCTTTGGAATCAGCTCCCCTGGAGATTCGCATTGCCTCCACCCTCCTCGCCTTCCAAAAGAATTTTAAAACTCATCTTTGCTGCCAAGCTTGGGGTTTTTAGATCTGCCCCCCTGACCAATGAATGTTTTCAGTATGGTTGTTGAATGATTGGTTTGATAGGTTCTCTTTTAATTAGAATTTTAATGATTGTTTTAATGTATTATTAATTGGATTCATATTATTGTTCTGTTTTTGTACAGCAGTGAGCTGCTCTGAGTCCTCGGAGAGGGGCAGCATACAAATCCTATTAAATAAATAAATAAATACATACATCACTTAGTGATAATCATGGATACTAATCAACATAAATCACACTAGGATACCAAGTAAACAATGCAAATCGTAAAATACAAGCAACAAAGTTATAGTCTTAAGGAGACAGGGAATAGGGAATAATGATGGTAATACAGTAATCCCTCGCTACTTCGCGGTTCATCTTTTGTGGATTCTCTAGTTCACGGGTTTTCAAAGGGGGCTTAAATCCATTAAATCCATTGAAAATTTTAAATCCATTAAAAATTCATAAAATTCTTCTACAGTACTACTGTACTCTATTAAAGAAACTGGTAGGATATCACATGTAGTTCCAGCTGAGAAACATTATAGAATGACTGTTTAATGCAAAGGGTGGGTTTTAAACATCCAAATACTTGTTAAATACATTTAAAAAATATCTTTTGTCTACTTCATGGAAATTCATTTTTCACAGGTGGTTTTGGAACGCATCCCCAGCGAAAAACGCATCCCCAGGGGCTTAGAAGTGTTGCCTTTGTCATGGTCAGACCATTTTCTACTGCGGCTTGATTTCCTGCCTCCAATCCTCCCCCGCAGGGAGGCGGAACCAACTAGGTGGTTCCTGATGGACCCAGAGGGCTTTCAGAGGGCGCTTGGGGTTTTACCAGATTCACTCAGCCACAGCTCGGCAGAGTCTCTTGCCGTGGCCTGGAATAGGGCTGCGACAGAGGCTCTTGACCGAATTGTGCTGTTGTGACCTCTCTGTGGCACTAGACCCCGGAGGGCTCCTTGGTTTTCCAAGGAGCTCCGGGAGGTAAAACGCCAGAAGAGATGTCTAGAGAAGCAATGGAGGAAGAGTAAATCCGAATCTGACCAAACACTTGTAATGGGGTGAGGTATCATCAGTATGCTGATGATACCAGTTATACATCTATACCCCATGTCCAGTCAGCAAAGTAGTAGAAGTGATGTGCCAGTGCCTGGAGGCTGTTGGGGTCTGGATGGGTGTCAACAAGCTCAAACTCAACCCAGACAAGACAGAGTGGCTGTGGGTTTTGCCTCCCAAGGACAATTCCACCTGTCCGTCCATTACCCTGGGGGTGTGTGTGTGAATTACTGCCCCCCTTGCAGAGGGTCCGCATCTTGGGCGTCCTCCTCGATCTACAGCTGACATTGGAATATCATCTTTCAGCTGTGGCAAGGAGGGCATTTGCACAGGTTTGCCTGGTACACCAGTTGCGGCCCTATTTGGACAGGGAGTCATTGCTCACAGTTGCTCATGCCCTCATCACCTCGAGGTTCGACTACTGCAATGCTCTCTACATGGGGCTACCTTTGAAAAGTGTTCAGAAACTTCAGATCGTGCAGAATGTGGCCGCAAGAGCTATTGTGGGGTTACCTAGGTTCGCCCACATCTCTCCAACACTCCGTGGCTTGCATTGGCTGCCAATCAGTTTCCGGTCACAATTCAAAGTGTTGGTAATGACCTATAAAGCCCTACATGTCATCGAACCAGAATATCTCCGGGACTGTCTTCTGCCGCACGAATCCCAGCGGCCAATAAGGCCCCACAGAGTTGGCCTTCTCTGGGTCCCGTCGACTAAAAAATGTCATCTGGCGGGCCCCAGGGGAAGAGCCTTCTCCCCCCAGAGATCAGAACTGCCCCCACCCTCCTTGCCTTTCGTAAATTGCTCAAGACCCACCTATATCGCCAGGCATGGGGGAACTAAGATATCTCCCCTGGGCTTATATAGTTTTATGTATGATATGCTTGTGTTGTATGATTTTTAAATGATGGGTTTTAGATAATTTTTTATATTAGATTTGTTATATTGTACAGTATACTGTTATTATTGTTGTGAGCCACCCCGAGTCTTCGGAGAGGGGCAGCATACAAATCGAATAAATTATTATTTATTATTATTGTGAACTTCAAGTCTCAGAATTCCTCTTCCAGTCATGCTAGATAGGGTCATTTGAAGGCAAAACCAGCCCCATTTTGCGAAAAACAGGCCATTGTTTTGCCAAAAAGTGGGTGAGCAAACTGTCTGGGGAGCAGCTCTTGGGTGCTGGGGGAATGGCAAAAATGCCCCCATTTTTGTGAAAAACTGGCTGTTTTTTTACATAAATTGAGGTATTTTTGTCTTCCCACCCAGTTCCCAGGAGCTCTCTGCAGGTGTGGGGGAGGGGAAGGGCTTCCGGACGGCAAAAATGGCTGCATTTGGTGTATAAGATGCACTGACATTTTCCCTTCTTTTAGAGAGGAAAAGGTTTGTCTTAGACTCTGAAAAATATGGTAATAATTTGCATACATGACAGACTTGTTGAGAAAGATGTAGGCATTGTGCTTATCACCACAAATTCAGCTGCTTAAATATGTGAATGTATAGTAGTAAGTTTGATGGTTCATTAGCCAGGACTCTTCACATGCTCTTAATTCTCATGCCCAATTACTTCATTTTCAAACTTCCTGTGTTTCTAATCTGTCTCTTCTCCTTCTTCCTTGCATTGTTTCTTGCTTAAGTCACATATATTTGTGATGATTGACAAGTTTCTAATTTGCTTTTTAGTCTATTCCTTAAATGGAAGGAGATTTACTGACATATTCTGTTACTGTATGCTCCAAGAGGATAGGGAGCCATTTGGAAAAAAGAAATACAATCTATGACATTCCTCTACACAGTTTTCTTGTATTCAATAATTGAACTGAATATTGTGATTTAGAGTTCAAAAACATATACAGTGGTACCTCATGATACGAACGCCCCGCCATACGAACAACCCGAGATACGAACCCGGGGTTCAGAAATTTTTTGCCTCTTCTTACGAACGTTTTCTGTCTTACAAACCCCCCGCCGCCGCCTCCAAGAAGCCCCGCCGCCCGGCTGTTGCTTTTTGAAACAGCCTGGGGGCTTCTCAGCGTCCTCCTGAACCCGAACGCCAAACCCGAACTTCCGGGTTTGGCGTTCGGGAGGCCGCCGAGAAGCCCCCCCGGCTGTTTTAAAAGGTGACAGCAGGACGGCGGGGCTTCTTGGTGGTGGCAGTGGGTTCGTAAGACGGAAAACGTTCGGGTTCGGGAGGCCGCTGGGAAGCCCCGCCGCCCGGCTGTCACCTTTTAAAACAGCTGGGGGGCTTCCCAGTGGCCTCCCGAACCCGAACGCCAACCTGAACTTCCAGGTTCGGCGTTCGGGAGGCCGCCGAGAAGCCCCCTGGCTGTTTTAAAAGGTGACAGCCGGGCGGCGGGGCTTCTCAGCAAAAGTTCGGGTTCAGGAGGCCGCTTTGGGTTTTTGGCTGGGAGGGAGGGCAGGAGGTCCGGCGCTTCACCTTCCCTCCCAGCCAAAAAGGCAAAGCCAGCGGCTGTAGCTGCTGCTGCAAGAGGTTTCCCCGCCCCTCGCCCGTGGCCAGCAGAAGAGCGCTCTTGCCCGGCGGGAGGTGAAGAGTGCTTTGCCTCCCACCGGGCAAGAGCACTCTTCTGCCGGTCACAGGCGAGGGGCGGGGAAGTCTCTTGCAGCAGCTGCTACAGCCGCCGGCTTTGCCTTTTTGGCTGGGAGTGAGGGCAGGAGGTCCGGTGCGGGGGGGAGGGAGTCAGGAAGGTCCTCCTGCTCCCCCCCAGTGAAAAACACAAAGACGGTCTGCCGCCGCCCACTTGAGCCAGGATGACAGGCAGGGCGGAGCAGCATGGAGCAAAGGGAGGCTGAAACCGCCGCTGGCTTCAGCATCCCATTGCTCCGCAGACTGCCTTTGTATTTGTGGCTGGGGGGGAAGCAGGAGGCGCAGGATCGGGCTGGTGGCAAGCACAGGGCGAGGCAGCAGGTCTGCATCCTGGGCGGGCGGGCGAGGAGGCGCAGCCGAGCAGGCCCGGCTCAGGCTCCGGCTAGACCTCCAGCGAGGAGGGGGCGGACAGTGGCTGGGCGTGGCGTCGTCGACGAGGGTGCGTCCGACTCGGGGCTGGCGGCGCCTGATGCAGCGGGGAACATCGGTGCAGGAGGCAGGAGAGGACCGGGCGAAGTGAGCAGCAGCGCCGCCGCCGCCATGCCCGGCTTGGCTTCCCTGGCCGCCGCAGGCACCGTGCGCTGTTATCTTCCGGGCCGGCGAGGCTCAGCGATGAAGGCGGCCACCTGGCCCGGGAGGCTCGGCCGAAAGGGGCTGGGGCTGGAGCCGCTGAGCCTCGCCGGTCCGCAAGATCGCAGTGCACGGTGCCTGCAGCGGCCAGGGAAACCGAGCCGGGCGTGGCGGCGATGGTGGCAGCACTGCTGCTCCGGTTGCCCGGTCCTCTCCTGCCTCCTGCGCTGATGTTCCCCGCTGTGTCGGGCGCCGCCAGCCCCGAGTCGGACACTCCCGAAGGTGGTCTTTGTGTCGTCCCAGGAAAACAAGCAGCAGGCATGGGCTGGGGTCTTTCCCCTAGAGGCAAAGGTGGTGGTCGCGGGGTGGTTTTGCTGCAGGCAGGTGTCTAGGCACCGCAGCTCCCCCCAGTTCTCCCGCGGACCTCTTCCACACACCCCAACTCCCCCAGCTTCTGTGCTTTTCTTTCGGCTTCTGGATGGATGGGAGGAGCTAAGCGGCCGGAGGACTCAATGTAAAACGCTGCTGGGCTGGCAACGTCTCCGGCTGCTTAGCTCCTCCTGTCCAGCCTGAAGCCGAAAGAAAAGCGTGGAGGCTGGTGAACAAAGGGCAGAACTTTCGGCTTCTGGATGGATGGGAGGAGCTAAGCGGCCGGAGGAATCAATGTAAAACGCCACTGGGCTGGCAAAGTCTCCGGCTGCTTAGCTCCTCCTGTCCAGCCTGAAGCCGAAAGAAAAGCGCGGAGGCTGCAGGAGTCGGGATGTGTGGAAGAGGTCCGCAGGAGAACTGGGGGGAGCTGGGTGCCTAGACACCTGCCTGCAGCAAAGCCACCCCGCGACCACCACCTTTGCCCCCAGGGGAAAGACCGCAGCCCACGCCTGCTGCTTGCTCTCCCGGAAAGACCCCAGCCCACACCTTCGGGAGCTTCCCAGCCGGGTCCCTTCCACGGGGCAGTGGCCACGGCTCCCCCCAGTTCTCCCGCTGACCCTTTCCACACACGCACACCATCCCCAGACTCCACGCCGCCAGCCGGCTGTCATCTTCTAAAGAAGCAAGAAGAGGAGGAGGAGCTGGGCGCCGGTGGTGGCGGAGGAAGGCGAATGTGGCCCGGAGGCTGGGTGGGAGGCGGAATACAGGAGGAGGAGGAGGAGGAGGGAGGCCAGGAGGGAGAGGGGGAAGGAGGGAGAGGGGGAAGGAGGGAGGGAAGAAGGAGAGAGAGAGAAAGGTTTCTGCCTGAAGTTACAGATAGGGGTGGCGGCACAGCGCGAATCCGGCAAGGGCTTCCCCAACCTTTCCCCAACCGCTACCGGACTCCCACAAGACGATCCTAGAACCCCAGTGGGGCCTCCCAAACACAAAAAATCAGAGAAGACGCACGTACAAACCACCCGTGCGTTTCCCTCCCTTCCCTTCCAGTCATTGCAAACCGGACAGTAACTGTTGACTTTTTGGTTAATCCACCCACGAGGCTCCCTCCTGGAAGCCTGCGCTGTCTCCCCCCGTCTGCCCCCCTCCACCCACCCCCGAACAAAATCCGAATGCCGGCAGTAATGAGGCAAAAGGGGTGAATTTTGCGCTTGCACGCATTAATCGCTTTTCCATTGATTCCTATGGGAAACATTGTTTCATCTTACGAACTTTTCACCTTACGAACCTCCTCCCAGCACCAATTAAGTTCATAAGACGAGGTATTACTGTACTATGCAAAGCTAATCTTACAGTTTGTAAGTATAGATTATCATAAGCCAGAAGAAAAAAGCTTTGCTGCCTGGGGAATTCTGGGAGTTGAAGTACACACCACCTCAAATTGCCAAGATTCAGAAACGTTCCAAATATAGTACTAGTTACTAATTGTCTTCTAGGATTCAGGCAAGTTTTTTTTTCTAAAATAAATGTCTGGAGTTGCTGGGAATTATATCTGGGGCCTTCTGTGTGTACGCTACTCTTGAGTTCTGTCTTATTCCAGTTTACTAAAGTGTAAAATGGTCAGCAGTTCTCAATTGTATCTCAAAGAAACTCAAAACATATATGGGAATTCAGTTTATTTAGCATACTGACTTTTCTGTAAAATATTAATGGAAACTGCTATAATAGTGCTCACCTCGGTTTTGTTATAGCCGTTTCCCATTCAGGGGAAAAATCTTTTGTATTTTCTAAAATATTTTTATAGGACTCCTTCATATTTTTTGCTTATTATAAGAAGCATTCAAAATAAATGTTCATCTCTTAAAGCAGCAAAGCTTATCTATACTTGAGCCAAGCTTCTAGACATGGACACTATTTATGGGTCAGCAGCTGAGTTTACAAACTGGGTGTAGATGTGTGTCATTTTGACATACAAACTTAGATTCAAGATATTTCTACTATTGAATGGAGTATCATTTATAAACATTCATACCCTGTTCTTCAGCCTGGAAGATTTTTTGACATGTTTATGGAAAATTTAAAAAACTAGACAACTTCTACTTTTAGGCCTGTAATCCAAGTAATGCAACCCGAAAGGAAAGTGGGTGGGAAAAAGAAATGAAACCAAAGTAAGTGTCCATGTACCAATTCTTAATGTTTTATGCCTCTTATAATGACAAGCAATAAAACATGAACTATGCAGGGGGATTATTCATTAATACTGTCAGTCCAACAACATCATCTTGGCAAGAGATCTCTTGCTTTAACTCAAAAAAGCCTTGATCTCAGTATAACCTTGACGGTAATAAATAGATTTCTTTGTTTCTTATCTCTTAGGTAAAGGAAAGCAAATTAAGTTTGGTAATGACTGCAAAGGGGTTTTTTTTTCACTGTGCTTTTTGATGTACATTTTAAATTGTTTTCTGAGCCTGTTCATATGACACAGTGAATCTAGTCATTGTTCCTGAGATTTGATCTCAAATTGGTTAAAGTGTGACTGAAAATATGATTGAAAAGCTGTCATTTTTCTGCCTAATATTATTGTGTCTGAAAGGGTGAACATTCATAATGGCAGTGTTGGGATCAGCACTACTACAGACATACCGTATTTTTTGCTCTATAAGACGCACCTGCTGATAAGACGCACCTAGATTTTAGAGGAGGAAAATAGAAAAAAAATATTTTGAGCCAAAAAGTAGGCTAAAATATTTATTACAATAACACTGCCCTAGGGGAATTGGGAAAATATACAAACAAGCAACAACAAATAAATAGCTCTAAATATTTTAGAATCCAAAGAAAGGAGAAGGCTGCATTCTCCTCGAAGAGCGTTAGCTTTACGGGCTAATCTCCCAAATACGTTGTGGGAGGGGGAAGAGGAGGCATAATAGGTGGAGGGCTGGGCTGCTGGTGACCGAAGTCTGGATACTCTCTCGTTCAGGCTCTGCTTGGCTGCGGTGGCCAAGCTTGGGAAGCGGGAAAGCCAAGAGCGCCCCAGCCATGAGGAGTGCGGGAAGGGAAAGTTAATAAGGTTACCCAAAACAACTGAAGTGAGAACGGCAGCAGCTGTTGTCGCTTCCCCTTGGCTGCCGCATCTCTCCGCCGACCGGCTGCGAGCGACTGGCTGGGTTTTGGGTCTTCGAGACCTCCCCGCCTCCGCCGCATTCGGAGCCCGAGAGGGGGAAAGAGAAGAATGGAGAGAGAGCCGTGCGCCGGAGGCGGACGCCGCTGCCGCCTCAACAGCAGCCACGGGAGGGGAGTCGCTGGAGCTGCCCCCGGACTTTTCACCAAGGCCAATGCCGCCAGCCCACATGCCCGCCTCTCCCTGCGGCGGCGGCGGTAGTGCTGCCCATTTTTTTGAGGGGAAAAGACGTCGGCTGAGGGGTGCCCGGTGCTTCCTGGCGAGGAGGAGGAGGAGCTGGGCTCCGGAGGGGCGCACAGGGAAGGGCTTGAGCCGCCGCCTTCTCCTTTCCTGCTGCATCGGTGGCTTCCCTCGCAAAAGGCTGCGCCCGGTGCCAGCTGTTTGCCCCGCGGCTCTCTCGCCTCAGCGAGGGATAAGCAGCACGCGAGGCTGCGGCGAGAAACAACAGCAGCAGGAAAGGAGAAGGCGGCGGCTCAAGCCCTTCCCCGTGCGCCCAGCTCCTCCTCCTCCTCGCCGGGAAGCACCGGGCACCCCTCAGCCGACGTCTTTTCCCCTCAAAAAAATGAGGCTTTCTGCCTTACGCCCTGCCTGATCCCACACTTTCCACCCGCAAAGATCAGCCTAGAGGCTTCGCCCTTCCCGCCCGCTCCCCCAGGAAAGAAAAAGCAGCCTGGCTCCCTTTTCCCTGGCCCTTACCTTCACAGCTCAGGCAGCGCTGGACTCCCCGCAGGGGAGTTCTACTGTATATCGCCGCCCCCCCTCTGCTCCAGCGCCTCCCCCCCCACCCTGCCTGCATCTTCGCTCCATAAGACGCGGCTGATTTTTCATCCTACTTTGGGAGGAAAAAAACTGCGTCTTATGGAGCGAAAAATACGGTACATGGATGAGGTTGCTGGGCCCATTTCCATCTGTTCCTACTTCTTTACATCCTTTCATGTAGTCGTGGGGAAGAAATGAAAACAGAAAAGGTCAGAGTGGTTGGATGACATAAGAAAAGTTCATTGGCTGTGGAGAATTAATTATTTTATTTATTTTATTTATTGGATTTGTATGCCGCCCCTCTCCGCAGACTCGGGGCGGCTAACAACAATGATAAAAAAACATGTAACAATCCAATTTAATAAAACAACTAAAAACCCTTATTATAAAAACCAACCAAACATACACACAAACATACCATACATAACTTGTAATGGCCATGGGGAAGGAATATCCTAACTCCCTCATGCCTGGCGACAAAGGTGGGTCTTGAGTAATTTGCGAAAGACAAGGAGGGTGGGGGCCGTTCTAATCTCTGGGAGGAGTTGATTCCAGAGGGCCAGGGCTGCCACAGAGAAGGCTCTTCCCCTGGGGCCCGCCAAACGACATTGTTTGGTCGACGGGACCCGGAGAAGGCCAACTCTGTGGGACCTTATCGGCCGCTGGGATTCGTGCGGTAGAAGGCGGTTCCGGATGTATTCTGGCCCATTGCCATGTAGGGCTTTAAAGGTCATTACCAACACTTTGAATTGTGATTAATTAAGTTCAAATAAGAGTGGATCTATGATTAAATGTAAAACCCTGTATTAATTGGATAGATTTGGATATTGTCTCCCCATCGTTAATAATCACCCCACCTTCCCATGTTGCAGTTGTGTTATAAAAACAGGGCCTTTTCGTGATGGACAGCATAATGCATTTAAAATACATGGATCAATTGAACTGTCCCTAAACTTAGTTCATATCTTTGTGAAGAATCATGGGCTGACAAACTTCTGCATGAGGACAAAATCTGGACAGAGATGCTTCTTTTGCCTCTATACGGCCCTTGAGGGAGCACATGGGTAGCCAAAGCGTGTATCAGTGACAGGTTTATATAACTTAACATAACTCTCATATATGTTCTCTAAACATGTAAAAGGGTCATTTGAATTTCCTCATTCCTGGACTGAAATATGCTTGGATTTTTTGGAAAAATTAGATCGATAAAATATTACAGGGATGCAGTCCTTTTATTTAATTGCCAAACTAAGATCTAGCCATATTCTTTCTCTTGAGAACTATTTGGATGACATTCATTTTAAAGCATATTTTATTTCTCAGTTATGTTGCCTAATTTGGTCTAGGTGGTTCTTGTTTCCATCTTTTTAAAAAAAACACTGTGGCACAGTTGTATAGTGAAAATAGTTGTTTCAGAAGGGTCACATTCTTTCTGTGGTAGCTCATGTTATTTCAGCATGTTATGGAAAATTTTGTTATGAGAGAAAATTACTGTCATTCTTACGTTTTAAATACACAGTCTGAAATGTTAAGATGGCTTTGAAATCAATCAAGATTTGTTTTCCCACTCTCCCGACACACACACCACCTTTATACAGACATCAATTTAAAACTATCTGTTTAATATTCATTTTTCTGTATCAATGATTCCAAAAGAAATGGCAACAGTGTAGGTTTAGTATAGATTAAAATATCTTTAGAAACAAAAGCAATTGTGTTATGTCTGGCATTATAACATTGTCGGCCATGATGAAAACCACATGATACTTAAGCACTAAATTTTATTATTGTTAGAATATTAATCTTCTAGATAAAGGTCTGCTAGCTGGACATGTTCTCAGAATGTGTTTATTTCTGCCCAGGCTGCTCTGCTTTTCATTCTCCTCCTCCCTTTCAGACCTTACTTACAAAATATGTGTATTGCATAAGACTGCAATAAAGTACAAAATATTTTTTCCTGTGCAATAGCAGGGAGGAGAGTTTGCAAGATGCATTGCGTTAGACATATTCTCTACATATTTTCCAATTTTCAGCGCAACTCTAGAGCTTGGTACTTAAATGCCATATTTTTAGAATCTTGAGGTAGGGACTTGTTTGGATTGTTTGCTTTGATCCCAATATTTTCTCATGCCAGTGGATCTCAGTATACTTCTAGGTCAGGGGTCTGCAATCTTAAACACTCTAAGAGCCATTTGGTCCCTTTTCCCACAAAAAAGGAAACATCTGGAGCCACAAAATCTGGGTGGGTGTGGCCAACTCGATGTCACTCACTCCCACCCAGTCAGGTGACCTCCTAGCCACACCTACCAGCCAGTCATTAGGGTAGACAACTGTTTATTAAGAAACAACAGGAGTCAGAAAACCTTTTGACATCTCTCTCTCCCTCTCTCTCCCCCCCATCTCTGCATCTCTCTGTGCATTTCTCTCTGTCTCTCTTTCCCCCCTTGCCCCCCCGCTCTGTCTCTCTCTCTCTGTCTCTGTCTCTCTCCCTCTCCCCCCTCTGTGGATCTCTCTCTCTCTCTCCCCCACTTCTCTCCCCCTTTCTCTCCTCCTCTCTCTCTATCTTTCTCTGTGCGTCTCTCTCCTGCTTTCCCTCTCTATCTTCCCTTCTCTGTATCTCTCTTTCTGTTTCTCTGTATGTCTCTTCCCACCCCCCTCTGTGTGTCTGTCTCTGTATGTCTCTCTCCCCCCTCTCTGATTCTGATATTGAGCAGGTCATGAGGCACTCTCACAGTGCCTTGCGCAGCACAGTGAACTATAGTATGCTTCACAATGGGGGAGATGGGTTCCCTTCCTCCTCCTGGAGCTCATTATGACATGGAGCCACAATGCAACCCTGTCCCACTCTCCCCTATGAACAGGATGAGGCTTATAGCTCCAAGCCCAAAGCAGCGGGAGGGGAGGGCAGCTTTGAGCCAAATGAGGCCCGAAAGCAGTAATTAGTTGTTACCATTAGCGGCCTGCTGGTGACGTCACGGTATATTGCTGGTGCCTGGGCGCCACGATCTTTATTTAAAAAAAATTAAATTCTTTCTGAGCATGTGCAAAAGCTGAATTCCGGCACTGCTTGAGGTCGTCATCTATTTTTTGTCGTTGGTTTTTTTTTACCATGTGGTGCAGGAACAAGCGAACTGGCAGCGAGGTAAGTTAAAACACCCCTGGTCCTCCCGTCCTCAGCCAGCATTCTCCTAAAGGTTCTGCGGGGGGATAGAAAGCAGCCCAGCAACTTTCAGGGTCATTAGAATCCTAATATTAATTGTTACCTATAAAGGTAAATCTTGGTTGTTACCTATAAAGTCCTACATGGCTTAGGATAAGATTGCCTAGGGAACCGTCTCTTGCCTCATGTATCCCAGCAGCCAGTCAGAGCTCACAGAGCTGGCCTTCTCCAGGTCCCTTCAGCCAAGCAATGCCAGCTGGCGGGCCCTAGGGGAAGAGCCTTCTCTGTGGTGGCTCCGGTCCTTTGGAATCAACTCCCCCTGGAGATTCACACTACTCCCACTCTCTGTTCCAGGCCACGTTATGACAGGGACATGGATGAATGTGATTGAACGGTTTTAATGATGTTTATTATTTATTTAATTTTGGAATTTTTTTTAGGTCTGTTAACTGGATGTTAGTACATTTAATGGTTTTTAGGATATTAGTTTTAAATTGCTTTAGTTTAACTTCAATTTCTATTGTGTCATGTTTATTATGTATTTTTATGTGGTAAGCTGCCTTGAGTCTCCGGAGAAGGGCAGTCTAGAAATCGAAATAATCAATAAATCAATAAATAATCCTCCAGTCCCCAGCCAGCGTTCTCCTAAAGGCTTCAAGGGGAGGATGGGGGGGAGACAAAGGACAGTCTGGCAACCTTCATGGGAGGGAGGAAAGGAAAGGAGGGAAGGGGAGGGAAGGAGGAGAGAAAAGGGAAGGAAATGAATGACAGATAATAAGAATGACCACTAATAGTGGTGTAATAATAATAATAGCTGACAGTGATGCTATCTGCTTTGCCCTGGTAGTGATAATTAATAGCAGTACTCTCCCATTTCCTTAGTTAATTTATTCACAAATGAAATCGTTTTTCAAAAAAGAGGTTAAAAGGTTCACATATGGCTTTGTTTTTAGCCGGTGCATTGTACTTAGTGTAGGCACCATTTTAGGTGAGCTGATTCCATTGTGGGAAATGAAAGGAGGGGAAGGAAAGGAAAAAAGAAAAAGAAAGAGTGACAGGAGGAAAGGAAAGGAGGAGGAAAGGAAAGTTAAGGGGAGGGAAGGGGGAGGGAAGGAAAGGAAAGGAATGGAACAGGGGAAAAGAAAGGAAAGGGGGAGGGGGAGGGGAGGAAAGGAAAAGAAAAAAGGAAGAAAGGAAGAAAAGGAAAGTTAAGGGAAGGGGAACAGAAGGGAAGGAATGGAATGGGAAAAGAAAGGAGAGGAAAGGGGGAAGGGAGGAAAGGCCAGGTTATGTGCTACTACTTCCTTTCTTTGTTCTACAGTTAACTGTTAACATGTTCACTCATTCACTCACCTATCTATCTACTCTCTCCTACCTGACTTTTCTGTTTCTTTCCAGTCCCTTCCTTTCCCTCTTTTCCCTCTTCGCCATCATAGAAATGAAAAAGCTAACACAAATTCCTGCCCATTTTTTTCTATTTTTACTGAAATAAAAGATTTCCTGAAGCAAATTGTTTTCTTCCTCAAATTCCAGAATTGGAATGTAAATTAATAAGCACATTATGGTAGAAAACATACTTTATAAAAGTATCACATGACTTGCAAGCCACCCGTCACATGACCTTGAAGCCATTCCCATCCAGTCATATAATCTCCAAGCCACCCCCATCTGCTCACATGGCCGGCAAGCCACTCCTACCCAGTCACATGGTTGACAGGCCACTCCTACCTGGTCACATGACCATCAAGCCACACCCACAAAATATGCCATGCCCACAGTGTGGTAGTAAAAATTTTGTGAACCCTAGCCTGCCTGAACTGCCTGCTACTGCACGAATCCCAGCGACCGATAAGGTCCCACAGAGTTGGCCTTCTCCGGGTCCCGTCGACTAAACAGTGTCGTTTGGCAGGCCCCAGGGGAAGAGCCTTCTCTGTGGCGGCCCTGGCCCTCTGGAACCAACTCCCCCCCGGAGATTAGAACTGCCCCCACCCTCCCTGTCTTTTGTAAACTACTCAAGACTCACTTATGCCACCAGGTATGGGGGAGTTAAGATATTCCTTCCCCCTAGGCCATTACAAGTTATGCATGGTATGTTTGTGTGTATGTTTGGTTTTATAATAAGGGTTTTAGTTGTTTTATTAATTGGATTGTTACATGTTGTTTTTTATCATTGTTGTTAGCCGCCCCGAGTCTACGGAGAGGGGCAGCATACAAATCCAATAAAAAAATAAAAAAATAAAATAAAATAAATATAGGGCCACTTTGCTCCTGCACTAAGGCTCTGGCAACTCTCCGCCTCCTTCTCCGCTCGTGACCCCCTTGCCGGCTGTGGCAAGGCTGGGTGAGTGCATTCCTGGAAGTTGTTGGCTTCCAGGAACATGCAAAAAGGCTCATGTAGTTGGCCCTTTCTTTCGTCTTTGGGTTGAAGATTGCTGGAGTGGAAGAGGCCAGTTTGGCCAGAGAAGGTCAGTACTTTATTTATTTATTTATTTTATTTATTTTGTCCAATGCACAATAATATATAATGAAGGTTATAGAGGATATAGTAGAGAAGAAATACGAGATATAGGAGAGACTATAGGACAGGGGACGGAAGGCACTCTAGTGCGCTTATGTACGCCCCTTGCTTGCTTCTAAGATAACTGCAGATGCTACGAGGTGCCTTTGTCCTGTTGTCCTTCAACCACCTTCATCACCAGTCTTAGATTAGCGCTGGAAATGAGGGGCGAGACACAGGAATAGTTCAGCCCCTTTACTCTCCTAACTGGATTGTAATACAAACTGCGGGCAGGCTGCGAGGAAGGTGCTTTTAAGGGCTACCCTGTCATCAAGCCGGCCACTGACAGCAGTTTATTTCTCCCTCCACTAGATTAGTTAATCAGCAGTGGCTATGCAAATCCGTACTGTGTATAGCTCTACGTAACGCTGAGCATTATCAAAATAATAAAACTTAAGTTAGAAAAGTAATTTTGGAATATTTATAACCATCAGTAAGATCTTGAAATTAATCAACATTTCTATTGATGAAAATGCATGAACGTTTTAGTGTTTAGTGTAATAAATATTATAATTATAATAATAAATATTATCAATATTTTGAAACAAAATCTCGAAGTTAAGAGAGATAAATGAACTCATATTTTAACACCATATTTGCATTTTAATGTCCTTTGGGAGTATTGGTAATTTTATTTAAAATGGTTTCCTTATTATTTTGTAAGAAATTCTATGCTGCTTTGAATAATAATCAGTCCATGGTATAACCAAGGGCCTCCTGTTGGTCTCATATCCAAGTGCTAACCAAGTCAGGCTCTGATTCATTTTCCCAGATCACTCAAGGTTGACTAAGTAATGCACCTTGTTAAGAAATAAATAATTGGATCAAAAAAGCAATTTTTATATGTGCCACAATACTGAATCATCTTCCAATTAGTTATAATGTGCTGTATTTCATCTGTGGTAATTTATTTTTAAAATCCAACTGATGTATTAAAAGTCAATTTTTTTTAAAAAAAAGTCTGGATATTAAAGTTTGCATTTTAACACTTTGCTTTGGTGCTCAATTTGATCTAACCCCAGATTTTTAGTAAATGATAAAATACCTCTGAAAAATGCAACTCTTCCAAAATAAGCCTAATAATTACAATAAGGGCAATTACTTAGAATTTCTGATTGTGATAATTATTAACATTACAAATATTTTAATAAACTACTGTATAAGGGATAAATAAAATCACTAACTCCAATTAATTATATGAATCTATTTTTTATTTTAAAAATTCAATTCAATTCAATTTATTAGATTTGTATGCCACCCCTCTCCGAAGACTCGGGGCGGCTCAAAACAACAACAAAAATGGTATAACAATGGAACAAATCTAAAAATATAATTACATTAAAAAACCCCAACAATTTAAAAACCATACAACACATACATACCAAACATAAAATAAAACCATCTTAGTAGACTATATGCACATATATACAAACACAATCTACATGTTTAAATTAGCTAAAATGTGTATTAAAATCTCTAACATTCAATAGAAGACTGCATACAAATGATCACACACTTGCATATCATTCTATTGAAGTTCTGCTATTAAGTTTGTAATGTAATTTTTTCTAAGGATGTCACTATTAACTATGGATACAGTGTTTTTTATTTTATGAAAAATATAAATCTGCTGACAGTTTTGTTTACCTGTTTATATTGTACTTAGATCATTTAGGTTTAGAATATAGGCACAATTGCTAGTGAACATAATTAAATTCATAAAATGGGGATTATCTCATAATATTTTGTTTAAATGAACTCAGTACTCAGAGTAAAGATTACAGGATGATATTTATCATGCTTATAAATGGCAGTGTTTCTCTTTGAGGTATTTACTAAGTAATTACCTTGTTTCTAAAAACATGCTGTGCATATTTACTTGAGACCACAATGAGCATAATAACATTTACTTCTAAATAGACATACATAATTGTATATTAACTATGTTTTAAACAGATGTATTATCCCAGACTTATTAGAGGCAATCCTCAGGTTACAACTGATTCAGCAATTGTTCAAAATTACAGTGGTTCTAAATGAGGATTTATGACCAATCCTCGGAGCTATGGCTATCACAATGTCCCGATGTTAAGTGATCACAAGGTCATTTCAAATATATCAGTGTGATCTGTCATCAGTTCTGTAAATTGCATATTTAACCTCTAGCAAAAGGAGATCCAGAACCTGACAAGATGGCTCAAGCAGATTTTTTTTACATGTTAGTCACTTTACTGAAGTGCTCCAGTAATTGAAGAAGTAGAAATAACACCCAAAACACTAGTGGAAGAAGTTAAAAACAAAAAAGACTTTTTAAATCAGAGGTGTCCGGTGTGGTGGGGGAGAAAGAGGCAAAGAAGATAAATTAGGAAACAAATGCATTATATGACACTGTGGTAATACTTGTTCCTTTTGTACATGTTTTGTAATATCACTCACAAATACATATTATACTTTCATCACTGAAAGTACATCACGGTGTACATTTCATTGCTGTATTAAAGACCATGGAATCTGCAGGTGTCTTTGGGTAACATACAAGTACAAATTCATGTTTGAGCTGTCACTGTAGCAATAAGGGAGGCTATGTGTCAGTACTTTTCCCTTATTACATCAATGAGCTGTCAACAGTCTTACTGAGGCACTTACTAAGAAGGAATGAACAGGTAGTTCTTCTACTTCATTATTGTGTCCATTTTGCATTGAGCTCATCAGGCCATTCAGGTTTGAGACGGTCTAGGTTCTTTCTGGGCAGATTTTGCTGTGGTGGTTGTGGCAAAAGTCTAACTGTGTCATCTGCAACTCCTTTCAGCTATTATGTTTTGATGAAATAAGGGTGCTATTGCGTCTCAAGATTTCTGCCATTTGTGGGTTTGATCTAAACCTCTCTTCATTTTTTTCTGGTTGAGATATGTATGATATGTTGAACCTAGAAGGTGTTCATTTGGTTTGTGGGATGCTGGCAGTCTTGAAGAAGACTCTTGCAGACTACTTCCACAGGTGTCAAACCCGTGGTGCCACATCGATGTCATGTGACATCATAACAGTTTTCCCTTTGCGGACCTGGGGTGGGCGTGGCCTGCACATGACACATCTGGCCCACAGGCCACCAGTTTGGCAACCCTGTTCTAGATACAGCTCTTTTTGATAACTGTTGTCAAGTTTCAATCTTTCTTTGTGGAAAGGGGTGTTGAGGCATAAAGTAGGGTTTCAGGTGCAGAATACCGTAGAACAGTGATGGCGAACCTTTTTTGGTTTGAGTGCCAAAAGGGTGTGTGCGGGTGTGCTAGCATGTGTGTAAAGCTGCACACCCCCGAAGTGTCTGGAAGGTGGAAAGGCCTTTCCCAAGGCCGAAAACCAGCTGGCCAATACGTGCATTCACACTGAAGCTGATACAGGGCAACGTCTCGTGTGCCCTCTGATATGGCTCTGAATGCCACATGTAGTACCCGTGCCATAAGTTCATCATAGTGGCCCTAGAGCAATGTTTCCCAACCTTGGCAACTTGAAGTCCAGATATCTTCAAGTTGCCAATGTTGGGAAACATTTCCCTAGAGGAAGCATATTATAGCTACAGCAATAGGATTTAGGCTTATGTACCATCCCATAGCATTTTTCAGCACTCCCTGGGTGGTATTATTTGAATATTTTCTCCAATAATCTGGGTCTTCATTTTACCAACCTTGGAAAGGATGGAAGGCTGAGTCAACCTTGAGTCCTGCCAGGATTGAACTCCAGGTTGTGGGCAGAATTTGCCTGCAATAGTACACTTAACCACTTTGCCACCAGAGCTCTATTTATGTGGACCTTTTTATTTGTACCTTCTGGATTCAGGTCTGGTCATAGGACAGAGCCAACATTGATATCAACTAATTCAGGTTTGACAGTTTGCATCAATTAAGCAACAAGGCAGGGTGTCCTGTTATCTGAATTAGAACTGCACTGAGGAGTCCTCCTATGACATAGACAATCCCTCGGTTTCTTTTCTCTTTTTGGGCCAGTGTTAAATCTCTACAGTATAAATAATGGTTATGTTTATTATGAATTAAAGTTCTTACCATATAGGACACAACATGGTGAAACAAACTGTTTTTATTGATTTTATTTTTATTTTGGTAAGCTACCCAAATCATGTAAGTGAGTGGACAGCCATGTACATTCTATAACAGACAAACAAACTGGCTTCAGTTGGCAAAGGAATATGACAAGGCTGCGTATTCTCTTATTTATTCAACCTATACGTGGAATATTTATTAAGGAAAAGTGCTTTGGAAGAAACAGGAGGAAGAAATACCCATAACCTGTGGTATGCTAACTATTTTGATAACTATCCAGAAACATCTTACAGACTAGCACTTGGTAGAGCAGCCCTGAAGGCCTCAGAGGAGACATTCAGATGCTGTGATGGCTCTATACTTACAAAAATCAGAACTGTGGAAGCTATGATATTCCCTGTGACAGTGTATAGAAAAAAAAGTTAAACTTTAAAGAAGCATGATAGTGTGCCCTTGGCAGACTTGAAATAACAGGTTAGGGATAGGTTGTTATGGAGAAAATCTATGTGGTTGCTAGGAGTCAAAAATGACTTGATGGCTCACTATAAACAAACCTTGGTTAATTCATCCATGTAACAAAACAACACAGAGAATATTAGGAATGCAGTTCTTAATATACTTATTACAAAGTAAGCTTTATTTATAGAAATGTACTTATGGGTGAACATACAGTATGCAGGATTGTATCTGCAATACTGGATATATTTATCTGGAAATATGCCCTACTGAACACAGTCAGACATTCTATCAACTGAACACATATAGAGACAGATATTTTTTTCACTTTTGTTTATTCAATAAACTCCAATCTATATACTGAGTCTTGAAAAAGATAAGCAGGTGGGGAAAGAAGGGGACAGGTCAGGAGACAACAAATGCGATATACTTTTTACATTGAGAAGAATCTTCCATCTGTTCTTTCCATATCATATTACTAGATACACTGGTAATGGAGTCTGAATTTTGATAGGATAAAAATTAAAATGCAAAACAAAGGCCGGCAGTCTATTAGATCAGGTGTTTTGTGTTCTTATTATAGAATGTTCAGGGAGAAAATACAGAAGGGGAGCAAAAAGCCGTTTCTTCATTTCCACATATTAATTGCTGTTTCCACACTTTTCCATTTTGACTGTCATACTTTCTGCACCGACAATTAGCACTTTGGAGGGAGTCTAAGTGGGAAATAATAGCCTTTAAACTTTACTAATTTCCCTTTTGCAGTTGGCTATTAATTTATTTACTTCTATAATTATGGCCCTATTACACCAGAGTCGAGATTAAAGAACTTTCCCTGTGAAAAACAACAACAGCCCTACTTCAATTCATTGCTCTTCTAACTCTGTTTTACCATACACAGATTACCAGTGCTTTCTTCTGAAGGGACTAATAACTTATTCTGACATTGTGAAATTAGTGACATATCTATACTGGAGATATGTAAATTGCACATTTGTGTTGTGCTAATGAATTGCGTTATGCCAGTTCTTTAAGCAAACTCGCACTTCTGCATAGCAATGCTTGTTACTCTCTAAAACAGTGTTTTTCAACCAGTGTGCCATGGCACACTAGTGTGCCGCGAGACATGGTCAGGTGTGCCGCGAAGCTCAGAGATAAAGAAAGCAAAAGAGAGAGAAAGAAAGAAAGCAAGAGAGAGAGAAAGAGAACAAGAGAGAAAGAAAGCAAGAGAGAGAAAGAGCGAGAGAGAGAGAAAGAGAACAAGAGAGAAAGCAAGAGAGAGAAAGAAAGAAAAAGAGAACAAGAGAGAAAGAAAGCAAGAGAGAGAAAGAGAACAAGAGAGAAAGAAAGCAAGAGAGAGAGAAAGGGAACAAGAGAAAGCAATAGAGAGAAAGAAAGAAAAATAAAGAGAATGAGAGAAAGAAAGAAAGCAAGAGAGAAAGAGAACAAGAGAGAAAGAAAGCAAGAGAGAAAGAGAACAAGAGAAAGAAAGAGAGAGAGAAAGAGGGAGGGAAGGAGAGAGAGAGACATAGAGGGAGGGAGAGAGAAAGAGAGCAAAAAAGAGAGGAAGGAAGAGAAAGAAAGAGGGATGGAGAGAGAGAGAAAGAAAGAAAGAAAGAAAGAGGAAGGACAGGAGAGAAAGGAGGGAGAAAGAAATCGAAGGGGAGGAAGAGAGAGAATTTTTTTGTTCAAACTTTTTTTAACACCCCCCCCCCCCGCTCAATGTGCCCCAGGGTTTCATAAATGTAAAAAATGTGCCGCGGATCAAAAAAGGTTGAAAATCACTGCTCTAAAAGTCTGTAGTAGTGAGTTACCTCCACTGAAACTGGATGGGTTCTTTTTGGAAAGAGTTATTTACTTTTCATCATAAGTCAATATTATTTAGCTGACTGCTTTTCTGTTTTTATTCCAAAATTATTTGTGTGACTTGGTATTTTTTAAAGCAATTTAATATTTTTTGAGAATCATTCTATGAAGCAAGCCTTCAACTTACTTTAAGTTACATCACTATTTATTCAGTATTTCAGCAATGGATTCTTTCAGCAATGGATTCAAGTCCTATATAAGTTCTAGCTAAGTTTTATTGTTGAATTTAAGGTCTATTAAAGCAAGTTAGTACTATTCTGCCCAGCACCAAGCCCCAAATAATTACCCACACACGAACATCCAAACAATTTTCGGTAAATAAAGCAAAATCTCATAACTACTTCTTAGAAGCATACACAGCACAAGATAGGCAGAAATTATTTTTTCAACTCCCCCCCCCCAGCTATTAATACCTTATCTTAACAGGTGGCCCAAGTCCAAAAGATAATTGGCAAGTCTTACTGTACTTGGCACAAGTCCCAAAACTAGAAAATGCAAGATCGGGGCTGGAATGCAAACTGGAACTACGCAGAATTCAAGATTCAGCAATGACGTTGCAAGAAACAAGATCTGGGTTGGAATGCAAACTGGAACTGTGGATGCAAACTGGAAACACCAAATTCAAGATTCAGGAGTGACGTTGTTCCCTGCCACTCAGGGTGGTTAGGACTTAAGTAGTTTAAGGGCAGGTCCAATTAACCTGCAGCTCTACTCTCAAGGTGACCTCCTGCAGAGCAAATCTTCTTGCCTCTTGGCAGCCCTGCATGCTCTTACATTCAGGAAAGGAATAGCCCCTCCTTTCCCATCACTGCCAAGAGGTGCTGAATGTTCGAAAGGCCCTGGCTACACAGGGTGCTGGTGGGCCACAACAGATACATTATATTTCTGGTTTCTCAATTTACTGCCCTCAGAAGGATGGAAAGCTGAGTCAATTACTCAGGATGCCCCTCAGGGTGAAACTCTAGGGAGGCTGTGGGCAGAGTTTGCTTGCAATACTGCACTTTAACTACTGTGCCACCAGGAGTCCCATGGTCATGTGATCAAAATTTGAGTGCTTCTCCACTGCACTGGGAAGGAGAGTCCAACATGGGTAATTACCAATCCTATTGGTAGAGACTGAGTTAATTTAAATATTTAAATACGAGGTAGTCACCGCCCCTTAGCAGCCCCCAATACCTCAGTTTTAAAAACTCTGTCTAAGAGTAGAGACTTGAGTTTTGTTCCTCTGTAAAAAGTAGTAGTGATAATTAATAATTCTGTAAATAAAATAACCTGTTTAATGTTGTTTTTCTTCTCTTCCTACTACAGATCACAGATTGAAGAGGAGTATTCTTGAAGGGGTCTCTGTCCTCCGTGGACACCACCCCCACCGTTCTTCTCCCCGGGTTTCCCTTCCCTCAGCGGGTACCATGCCAATCGGGGAGCGACCCAGCCTGAGGTCACTGGCCTCAGTGGTCAAACCTGGCTGGCAGCCGAAGGTGAGGGGGTCCGTCCCCCTCACTGGGAGGCTTGTGAGAGGACTTCGCGGCGCTCAGGAAGGACTTGGCGAGGCGCCAGCGCCTCTCAGCTGTTCGGCGGCGAGGAATAAAGCCGCCGCCGCCGCGCCGCCGCCGTGATCGCCGCCTCCGGGAGCCTTGAAAGCCGCTTTGCTCGACGAAGAAGGCTTTAAAAGGAAGGACGGTGGGCTCTTCCCTCCAGTGGGGTCACTGATAAGCCCCGAGGGGAATAGGCAAGATCGCGGGCCGCCATTTTGGGCGACATTTCCCGCGCCCGCCATTGCTGTCAGGAGATGGTTGTGCCTGGCCAATCAGCAGGCGGAGTGCAGGCTACAGGGCGCATGTGTGGTTTTTCTGAGGTGATTAGTCACCATTTTGGGAGAGTTCTTTGTAAGGAATACGTTCTTTCTGTGACTCTCGAGGCCTTGTATTGCATTTAACAACTGTCAATTGTAAGTAGCATGGAGGATAAAATGCCTGAAAAAGTATCTTCCCCCAGCATAGTGCCCAAGGATAAGGGCAAGCCAAAGCCCAAAGACAAATCCAAGCCTTCATCTTCATCCCTTAAAGAGGCAGAGAGAAGGATTATGGCATTAGAGCAGAGGCTGGAGGCAGCCATCCTGACACCTAGGATTGCCTCGCCTCTCCCTGCGCAGTTGGTGTTCCAGGCCAGGGATTTACAAGCTCCCCAGTTGGGTACCGTGGAGGCCTTGTCAGAGAGGGATTGGTCCCCAGAAAGGCAGACCCCATTTCTGCCTCAACCTGTTTATTCAACCTCAGGCCTCAGTCAACCTAGGCCTGCTTCTGCTTCTGCTGCTCATTCATTTAAAAGTGGGCCTACAGCAACTTTTACTCCCACTGCAGCTGGACTCAGAGTAAATCCTGATACCTGGCAACAGATGTCTCCAGCTTTACAGGAGCTTGTTACTGATGCTTATTCGCAGGGGATGGCAACAAGAGTGCAGGACACACGCCCTGGCCCAACCAGAAATCCTTGGTCAGTACCGCCCCTCTCGGGTATGGGGTCCTGGGTTGAAGAACCTTTCCAGCTAGAAGACACCGAGAAGGAGTATGATTTCTCTGATGATGAGACCGCTCCTGAACCTCCAGTAGTAGCAGGTCTCTTCAAGGCATCCTTTTTTAAGGTGTTACTTCATAAGGCTAAACAAACAGTGGACCTGCCAGGTCCTACTAAAGCTACAGATTCCACTGAGGATCCTAAACCATCTACAGTCCTCTTTAAAGAACCCCAGCCTGAGACTGACCATGTGCCATCTTCAGAAATCTTCAGACAAGGTATTAAGCGTCCCTGGCTGACTCCAGCAGCTGCTCAGGGATCTTCGGTCATGGAGCGTAAATTCTATACGCTGGATGAGGATATGGAAAAGTTGTTGGAGTTTCCACCCATTGATCAGCCTGTAATGACTCTGATTTCAAAGGCTTTAGTTCCTTCTGAGACTGGCGATAGCCTAAAGCCAGAAGATAGAAAGGTGGAGATTTTATTGCGCAAGTCGCACTTAATGGCCAGTTGGGGGTTTCGGGCAGCTGCGGCTGCTTCATTTTTCAACCGGGCCTCTATAATATGGCTGCAAGAGGTGCAGGCTCGTCTAGGCCCAGATGATGGCCGTTTAAGACAGGACATCAGTAAGCTGTTAGCGGCAGCTGAATTTTCCGCCGATGCCACCCTGCATGCAGCGAAGTTTTCGGCTCGGGGGATGGCGACTTCTCTGGCTTCCAGACGACTCCTTTGGCTGAGGAACTGGCCGGCGGACCTCAAGTCCAAGTGGAACCTGGCGTCCTCTCCATACCAAGGAGAGAAATTGTTTGGGGAGGCGTTGGATCCAGTCCTCATTGAGGATAAGGACAAACGGAAGTCCCTTCCCAGAGCGTACAGACGGCAGGAGCGTCGGGCTAATCCTTATAATCGTCGCCAGCCATTTCGCTGGGACTCCTCCTCGTCGGCGGGTCAGAATGTCAGGCCATTTCAGCAGGGCCAGTATGGGCAGTCAAGCTTTCGAAGTGACCGTGCGGCATTTCAAGACCGACCAAGGGGGTATCAGCAGGCGAGGCGACCCTTCAGGGGTAACCAACGAGGCTTCAAACGCAACTCCAAGTGACTTTCCTTCGCTGGCGCCCATAGGAGGCAAACTACAACTTTTCAGTGCCTCCTGGAGAAGTATCTCCACCGACAAATGGGCGATAGCCACAATTTCTCAGGGGTTGCGTCTGGAGTTTCTTCAGCCCCCACCACAACGTTTTGTCCAATGTCCATCGACCCGCGATCCGTTGAAAAATCTTCATTTGCAGCGGGAAATAGAACATCTTTTGCATATCAAGGCGATAGAGAGAGTGCCCGAGCATGCCAAAGGAACAGGGTTTTATTCCATCGTTTTCCTTGTACCAAAAGCATCAGGAGGGTTCCGCATGATCCTCAATTTGAGATCCCTGAATGTCTTCATCCGGTATCGGAGATTTCGGATGCACTCTCTCCAATCGATTCTCGCCTCTATTCGTCATCACGACTTTCTTACGTCAATAGACTTGAAAGATGCTTACCTGCACATTCCTGTTTGGCCGGCTCATCGTCGCTTTCTCAGATTCTGCCTAAACGGTACTCACTACCAGTACCGGGCAATGCTGTTCGGCCTGTCATCTGCGCCTCGGACATTTACAAAGCTGATGGACATCTTGACGGCGCATATCAGGGCCCAGTCTGTGCGGGTGATGGCATACTTGGATGACATCATCGTTATGTCCAAGTCACTGCCTCGGGCGCAACAGGATTTGACTCTCACACGAGAGGTCCTGGAGAGCCACGGCTATACCATCAACGAGGAAAAGAGTCATCTTGTTCCTTCTACCAGCATCCAGCATCTGGGGTCTATTATAAATACCACCCAGGACACGGTCTCTTTGACACCGGAACGGCTTCTCAACATTCGGCGACTGGTCAGCGATCTGTGTCGGCAACATCAGGTGTCGCTGGCCATGTTGTCCAAAGTACTCGGGACTCTGGTATCAGCTATTGGAATCGTGCCATGGGCTCGACATCACATCAGGAGGCTCCAGTGGTTCCTACTCCCGTACCAAAAGGTCAAGGTCAGTCATTCTCACCGGCAGGTGAGGATTCCAGCATGCGTGAAGCAATCACTGAGATGGTGGTTGTCCCCAGCCTTGTTTCGGGGCTCCCCTCTCCACAGTCACGACCATCTGGTTCTGACCACGGACGCGAGCCTGTCGGGTTGGGGGGCTCACATGGGTCCTCATATGGCTCAGGGTTTATGGTCCCAGGACGACCTAGCTCCTATCAATATTAACTTTCTGGAGCTCAGGGCAGTGTTTCTGGCACTTCAGGCCTTTTCCTTCTGGGTTCAGGGCAGAGACATACTGGTTCTAACAGACAATGTAGCGACCAGGGCCCATCTCAATCATCAAGGGGGCACGAAGTCACAGCGTCTAATGCTCGAGACTACGGCTCTCTTCGATTGGGCCGAATGTCATCTGGTTCGTTGAGGGCGGAGCACATTGCGGGGACCAGCAACGTGCAGGCGGACTGGTTGAGCAGGGCGACCATAGATCCCTCGGAATGGAGACTCGCTCCGGCTCTTTTCAACAGCATAGTCCGCTGCTTCGGGGTACCATCAGTGGATCTATTTGCAACCCCGGACAACGCCCAATTGCCCAGGTTTTATTCCCGGTTCACAACGCCAGGTGCGGAAGGGGTCAACGCACTGTTGTCTCCCTGGCCCAAAGGTCTCCTTTACGCATTTCCACCTACATGCCTGATTCAAAGAACGTTGGACAAGATGGTGCAAGAAGGAGCGGAGTTGATATTGATGGCTCCCCATTGGCCGAGACGCCCTTGGTTTGCCGACCTGACAGCCTTTTCTGTGTCTTCCCCGTGGAGGATTCCAGATTGCGAAATATCGTTAAGCCAGGGGTCAGTGTGTCATCCGAACTCGCAGTGGTTCCAGCTGACCGCCTGGCACTTGAGAGGCTCAGGTTGAGGAAACAGTGTATCCCGGACAATGTGGTTGATACCATGCAGGCTGCTCGTCGACCGTCTACGGTACGGATTTACCAAGCTACATGGGCAGCCTTTTGTAGGTTTTGCTTAGAGCAGCGTGCTAACCCTCAACAAGCTTCGGTTATTTTGGTGTTACAGTTCCTGCAAGCAGGTGTTGACAGAGGTCTAGCGCCAAATACCTTGAAAAGACAAATAGCGGCTCTCGCAACCATTGTACAGGTACCGTTTTCTCGTTCACTAGCACAACACCCTTGGATACGGGAATTTGTTAAAGGGGCAGTCAACTCCCATTCACCTCCGGTACATAGGTTCCCGACCTGGGATTTGGCTCTCGTACTGAAAGCTCTTACTGCACCTCCCTTTGAGCCGCTCAGATCTATTTCACTTCGACTGCTGACAATTAAGACTGCATTTCTTGTGGCGATCACATCAGCGCGCCGAGTGTCCGAATTGTCGGCTCTGTCTACTTGGTCGGATTTGTGCGTGTTCCACTCGGACAGAGTGGTACTGAGGCTGGATCCGGTCTTTATACCCAAGGTCAATTCTGGGTTTCACAGATCACAGGAGTTGGTCCTTCCTGACTTTTGCACACATGGTCAACATCCGTTGGAGTTGAGGTGGCACAAGGTAGATGTTAGGAGGGCCTTAAAGATTTATATCAGGAGGACTGATCAGTTCAGGAAAACTGACAGGATGTTTGTATCATTTGCTCAAGGATCTATGGGACTAGGGGTCTCATCTAAATCTATTAGTCGCTGGCTTAAGGATTGTATTGCAGAAGCGTACAAAGCTAGGTCTCAATCGCCTCCGGCGGGCATAACTGCGCATTCCACCAGAAGTGCGGCTGCGTCTGCCGCATGGAATACCCAAGCATCTATTGAAGACATTTGTAAGGCAGCAACTTGGGCTTCGCCTACAACCTTCATCCGTCATTATAAACTGGACTCGGTTGCTTCGGCTGAAGCTTCCTTTGGGAGACGTGTGTTACAGAGGGTGTGTTCCTCTCCGTCGACTGTGGCACAGCCTTTTCCCTCCCAAGGGATGTGAACTTTGGTATATCCCATGTTGGACTCTCCTTCCCAGTGCAGTGGAGAAGAACCGTTGTACATACCTGAACGGTCTTCTCGATGCACTGGAAGAAGAGTCCAAACCCACCCGGCGTAGTTGCCAGGTCGCCGGAGTCATTGGGTTTGCGAGGTTTAAAAGTCATTTGTTATATGGTTGAAGTTCAATAAATTGTGTTACCTCTATACTGTCTTCGTTTTTAAAACTGAGGTATTGGGGGCTGCTAAGGGGCGGTGACTACCTCGTATTTAAATATTTAAATTAACTCAGTCTCTACCAATAGGATTGGTAATTACCCATGTTGGACTCTCCTTCCAGTGCATCGAGAAGACCGTTCAGGTATGTACAACGGTTCTTTGCAACTGGCATATAAGCATATTAATAATAAATCCTGGGGTCATTTGATTGCCATTTGTGACCCCTCATTGGCAAGCAAAGTCAATGAAGATGCCAGATTCACTTAATGACAACATGATTCACTGAACAACTGCAGTGATTGACTTAAAAATCATGGCAAAAAAGATTATAGAATCAGGTGCAAGTCATTTAACAACTTCCCTGCTTAGCAATAGAAAATTCTGGTGCCCATTATGGTTGTAAATCAAGGACTACTTGTGTATAAGATTATTGGATACTCGCATGCCAATTTATGAGAATAGGACTTGTGATGTTGTTTTAAGTCCAGTGGAACAATAAAAATAGTAACTTTTCCATCTGTGAGAACACTCCAAAAGTATATTAAAGCAAAAAAGTGATAGAAATGAGCAAGTATTTACATTCATAGAGTCGTGCAGTTAGTCATTTATCATTCTTTGTACTTTTTACAAACTGACCTATAGGAAAAATCTGTGGTCTTTGAACTGTTTTTATTCTGTAAAAGGAATATTGTGCTGGTGAAATGCAGCATTATGTTATAATGAGGGTGCGGGCATCAGTTTTACATTTCAAGGAAATATTCTGTTCCTAGCCAATAAATGTAAATAATGTGACCTGGTTCAGAAGGAATGCTAAGCTACAAGGTGGTGTTTTTGTGTTGGACTTAATGCGAATTCCACCCATTATGATTTTGCATTATGTACCAGTAGAGTTTGCATATTTTCCCTGTCTAGAGGAGTTACAGCATAAATGGGGAGTGATGTTTTACAATTTCATTATTAATTTTTCAGTCTTACCTTCTCAAAAAGGGAGTATTTATTATTTATTTATTATTTAGATTTGTATGCCGTCCCTCTCCGCAGACTCGGGGCAATTAAACAATGGTATTTCTAAGCTCTGGCTACGCTACAGAAGCCTGGCTTTAACAATACCCACCGTGTAAGCACTAGGGCAGCGATGATGAACCATTTTTTCCTCAAGTGCTGAAAGCGTGAGCGTGCGTACATGGCCACATTCATAGAAACATAGAAGTCTGACAGCAGAAAAAGACCTCATAGTCTGCCCTTATACTATTTTCTGTATTTTATCTTAGGATGGATATATGTTCATCCCAGGCATGTTTAAATTCAGTTACTGTGGATTTATCTACCACGTCTGCTGGAAGTTTGTTCCAAGGATCTACTACTCTTTCAGTAAAATAATATTTTCTCATGTTGCTTTTGATCTTTCCCCCAACTAACTTCAGATTGTGTCCCCTTGTTCTTGTGTTCACTTTCCTATTAAAAACACTTCCCTCCTGGACCTTATTTAACCCTTTAATATATTTAAATGTTTAAATCATGTCCCCCCCAGGCGCTATGCGGATGCAATTGTGGTCCCCATTTTGCTCCACCCCCTCACATCCGTGCATGAACACACACACAAACACCACTTTCCGACTTCTGGTGGATCTGGTAAGCTTGTTTTTTGCCTTCTCCAGACTACAGAGACTTCCCTGGAGTCTGGGGAGGGCGAAAACAGCCTCCCCTGGAGGCATCCAGAGGCCGAAAATGCCCTCCCAGAGCTTCCGTGCGAGCCAATAATTAACTGGACAGCGCGCATATGCGCATTGCAGCTCAGCTAGAGCAACAGCTTGCCTGCCAGCAGATAGGGCTCTGTGTGCCACCTGTGGCACACATGCCATCGGTTTGCCATCACCGCACTGGGGTATGGAATCCTCTCAACGTTTGTTTTCTTATCTGAAAAGAAACATATTTATAAAAAGTTAGTTCAAGATCACTTGTGAAGCAGTAAATGATACACTATGACTGTTTTTTTCATTGTTTTTGTTTTAAAAATAAACAAATTGCTCCCAGTGGCTTATTTTCAATTCTAATGGATGAAAAACATACCTTAGGAGCTATTTTCTGACTTAGTGAATATTTACCAAGCTTCCTGCCAGCCTATAAATGTACAAACATGAACTTGGTTACTCATTAGCTTTCTTGAGAAAGTAAGGCATAATAATTATGTAGAAAACTGGTTACATATGTAGTTTGAATGTGGACAACAAAGGATCTTTACAGATTAAAACTGTTTCCCCCCCAAACTGTCTAAGTTGATGCAAATCTTTATAGTGGTTAACTTGTTTACTGGAATCTCTCTCTCTTTGGGCAACAGTTTGACAAGATTAAGGTCCATGGAATAAAAATGCATGCATGCTTGTTAAGAAGATGTAGCTGTCTTAGGAAGTGGTTATGGATAACAGAAGCAGGTTGATGCAATGTCTTGCTTTCCACAGCACTTTTATTTTTTATTTATTTGTCAATCAGTTAATGGCCTCTTCCCTCCAAAAAGGATTCATGCTTCTGGAGTACTATGCAATTTAAAGGAGTGCACCTCACATAATCCTTTCTGGTATGCTTAAAGGTGATCTACCTTTTCTGTTTTATACATTGTCCACTTGGGGCCTATAAAAAGCTTAGTAAGTCTGCTATTCTGGAATGGACAGCATGATTAGCAAATTTTCTCTGCATACTTCTAGAAGGAAAGAGGTCACATATTTTTTGGTGTCATTATTATAACTAGTTTATAGTCCCTTAATTTGTAAGGAGGCATTGAAAGAGTATAGAAGTAACTTTACTTTAAAATTCCCTCAACGGGTATTATACAATGGCATGGAACAGGAAGTTTTAAAACAGAAAATATAAGGCAATATGCATGCATACATGACTGTCATAAGCAATATAACTTAGAGGAATTTCAACACAGAAATGGATTGTGTGCTCCAAATTTGGTAAAGTAAGAAGCCTTGACTGACAGAATGGATGTGTGAATTCTTTTGTAAATTACAATATTTGCATATGTCTAAAACAAAATAAACTGGACTATAAGGTTTTTATCTCATGCAGGAAAACTTGTGTTATTTTCTTAACTTGAATCCAGCAGAATCAATCCAAATCCATTTTTAAATACTCCTGCATACCTATTTTGTAGTTTCTTAGTTATAAGACTTTGATTGGTATTCATCTATTAAATGTAAAATCTTTAAACAAAGTCTGAATGTGTAATATATGAATTATTGTGCCTTTTTAAGGTGCAGGATCCTCAAATTGGATGAAATGCAATATTTCATTTGGTAATAAGTATAGTGGTTGATATGTCAGCAATTAGAGTCTTTGTTTTTATTAGCATAATCTGTAATTATCTATGGCTGTTCACTAGTATAAAAACAACTGACCACTCCTACATTGTTATCTAAGAAAAGCACTTTGCTCCTTATTATGTAATTGAATTCTCCTGTGGTGGAAAGAAGTGAGATGATTCTTAATTGTTGCCATATTTTTCAGGCCACAACTTGAAATGTTTCTACATTTGCTGATGCAATCTTGAACCTTGAATCAGAGGTGAGTGGCTCCCTGTTCGCACTGGCTCTACAGAATTGGTAGTAAACCAGTGATGACATCACAGAGCTGATTCTGTTAGTGCCAGTATGTGGATGCCATCATCTTTTTTTGTGTGTTTTTTGGAGTTGAGATTTTTTGGGGGGAATGGGGATATTTTGCCGCGTATGCAGAAGTCATCATCTTGTTTTTGGCTTTTTTGTTTGCTATTTTTTTGCCAGTTTTTGCTTCTGTGCATGCACAGAAGCCGAGTTTTTGGCACCTGCAGAGCCACCTGGCGTGGTGCCATGCGGCATGGCAGAAAGTGAACCAGCGGCAAGGTAAGTTAGAACCCACACCTGCCTAGAATGAATTAGCCTGGCTATGGAAATCAGAATATGAAGCTGTATCAATTTATCTTAGATATAAAAAAAGTCTGTATATGAGGATAAGCACCAAAGTTTCCATTACTTCAGCTCTAGAGAGGGCAGGGCTTTAGTTTATAAAAGGCTGCCTTCTAGGATGGCTAAGCTTAAAATATCAAAATGAGAGCATAAAGGTTTGTAGGATTTGGAGATCTGAAGTTGATCTGAAGCATATATTAATATTCCTAGTGAAATAAGAGTAAAGAAGCTGCTCTATTCTGTTTGATGCTCTATGTTTATCATCCTTAATCTGAACTCTGGCCTGGTAACTAAAAGCTAATAATAATGGAGAGGAGAATTCCTACTAACAGTTTAATTTATATGTTCTTTACTTAAGAAGATTGTCCAATTGTTCAATTGAACAGCCAAATCTTGTGATGCAAGCTTATTGTACTTAATAGTAAAAGATCCAGGCTCTAGTCTTCACTTTGTTTTAAAAAGCTTCAGTGCAAAATGCAAAACCTAGGACAATCAGGCTGCCTCAGACAATTACCTTATGAATTTAGACTGAATGGCTTGCCCTTTGATATTTTAAGAACATTTTTGAAGGGTTTTTTAGAGTGGGGGTTTATAGCTAATTTTATAGCATCAGTTTTCTAAACAGTTAATTTATAACAATGGTCCTCACTAAAAAATCCCGTTGCATTGAATGTTCTTTTTAATCCTGCTGAGATCTCCAACAAAATCCCCATACTAACAATACTATAATTGCTATGTGATTATTTATGAAATTAGGAAGATGTTTCTTTTATTTAAATCATCCACTATATAATTAATATTTAAATTACTCATGAGAGAAAGAGATTGTAGTCTATTGATTAGAATAGTTGCTAGAATAGCTGCTTAACACTGACTGGATTTTCAACTTTACTCATTTATTTATTTATGGTTCTTTCTATCTTGTTTTTATTGTAAGCCATCTAGGGTCAAATTGGAGTCAGGTGGTGCCAAAATTGAATATCATGCTGTATTACATTTTACTTTCAGACTGGCATTTACATAACATTGTGAAAGTGAACAAATATTGATTGATCAAGGAGACCTTTAACTTCTGACATAGTATTTCCCAGGAACTGGAGTCAAAAGTCTACTTAAAGTTTACAAATATCATATAAAGTACCAGAACCAAGGATGGAAAGCCAGTATAGGCCTTTGGAGGCAATACCCACAGCCAGTCAGTCTTGTTGGAGTTAAGCTTGAGCCTGTTGACTCCCATCCAGACCTTCACAGCCTCCAGGCACTGGCACATCACACCTACCGCTTCACTGAATTGACATGGGATGGAGATCCAAAGCTGGGTATCGCCAGCATATTGCTAATACTTTACCCTGTGCCGTCCAGATGATCTCACCCAGTGGCTTCATGTAGATGTTAAATATGAGGTGGGAGAGAACTGAACCCTGTGGCGCACCACAAAGGAGGGGCCTAGGGATCGACCTGTGTCTCTCTACCAACACCGACTGTGATCGACCGACTGTGATAGACCGGAGAGATAGGAGAAAAACCACTGCAACATGGTGCCTCCCACCCCCAACTCCCCTAGTCGTTGCAGAAGAATACCATGGTCAATGGTATCAAAAGCCAGTGAGAGGTCAAGGAGCATCAAGATAGAGGAATGACCCCTATTCTGGGCTCGCCACAGTCATCTATCAGCATGACCAAAGCAGTTTCTGTTCTGTAGCTGGGCAAACCCAACTGATAAGGATCTAGATCAGGGGTGGGCAATTAATTTTGCTCCATTTCTCCTTCCTTCCTTTCTCCTTCTTTCCTCCCTCCCTCCCTCCATTTCTCCTTCCTTCCTCCCTCCTTCCATTTTCCTTCCTTCCAACCTCCGGGGCTGGTCACAGACAGGCTGCCTCCAAGGATTCGCTGAGCAACGGTAAATTGAAATCCCCCAGAAACATGAGCCTGGGGAACTCCACCACCAACCCGGCTATTGCCTCTAGCAGCACAGGCAGGGCTGTTGCAAAGCAGCTGGGAGGCAGCACATGGAACTTATGAAAAGAACAGAACATCATTGTACTTGTTTTTGCACCATCATTATCCAATACTTTTGGTCAGCTGGTCATCATGGCCCGAAATAGACAAAGGGCTTATTTTCATGCGGATACTCGGGTGCAAAGGAGAGGAAATCCTAGTTGTGGAATGAACGGTTTATTAAAGTTTAATTATTAAAAAATATTTCTCAAGTAAATGAGAAGCCAGCTACTTATGAGAAGCAAATCCGGGTAGCCATTAAGTGGACTTGGCTCTTGGCTGACATCCTAAATCCCTCTTAAAGGCAGCGGGGCCCTTCGGTTGTCCTGCCTGAAGGTCGGTCTCGGCGTTCTGAAAGGAAGGGCGATTTCTTTCTTTCCACTCCCCGCCCCTGGCCACCCGTTTATTAGCCTCTTCTGCCACAGCCGTACCGTACAAGCGAGGGCCAAAGATGCTCACACCGAGGAGGCGGGTTTCGGATGGCGAAAATCCAGTCAGGAGGCGGCGGCCGGTAACCAGCCGGGGGCGCTACAGCTGCGAATAAGGGCGGGCCGCTTGCGCTCGCCAGGAGAACCCCGCAGGCTGGAAACGGAACTGAGACATGTCGGAGCGGCGTTGAGGAAGCTGCCTCGGCTTCGCAGCCCCAGGAACCGGAGTGGGCGGCTCACGGCTACGACGGAGGAGCCAGCTGCGCTCGTTCCCGCAGGCCCCGCCGCCAAAAAAAGCGGGAAGAGAACAGCCGCCGGAGTGGGCGGTGGCGGCAAAGGAAGTGGCGGCTGCGGCGGCAGGCTGGATCCCTCCCCGGGAAGATGAGGCAGAGGCCCGGGGAGCTCAGCGGGCTGAGGTGGGGCGCTTTCCTCACAGCCGCCAGGACAAGATGGCAGCGGCTGAGGAGGCGGCGGCAGCAGCAGCAACAGAAGCAACAGCAGCAGCCCAGGGTTGAGTCGGGCCTGGGAGGCGCCTCCTTGTAGTAGCTCTCCGGTCATGCCGAGGGCTGAGGCGGCGGTGGTAGCGGCGGCGGCTGCGGGGAGTCCAGCGCTGCCTGAGCTGTGAAGGTAAGGGCCAGGGAAAAGGGAGCCAGGCTGCTTTTTCTTCCCCGGGGGAGCGGGCGGGAAGGGCGAAGCCTCGAGTCTAGGCAGATCTTTGCGGGTGGAAAGTGTGGGATCAGGCAGGGATCCTGAGCCCATTCGCACCTCTTGCCTTCAACTTCCAGCGCTTCTTGAGGTTTTGGCTTTGCCTCCTTTTCGCGGCCCAGCGCGCTCCAAACGAAGCTGTCCCGGAGAGGCGAGTCGGTTTGAGAAAAGTCGGGCTTTTTGCCGTTCCCCTGAAGGGAGAGCAAAATCCTGCTCTTAAAAGCAGGTGGGTGTGGGAGGAAAAAGCCCTCCAGGAGCCGGGAGGATTTTAGCTCCGGGAGGGAGACTAGATTGCTCGGATCTTAATCGCCGCTGGGGGGTTAAGCTTAGGAGGGTGATATTAGAACACGGACCCGGATCCCCCAACTAAGCTCTGTGCCTCGATCCTGAGAAGAGAGCTTGCGCGCAACGGCGCTTTAAAAAACTTTACATTGGCAGAGCTTGGCTGCCAATTTTCCATTCTTTCTGGTACAGCCGATGTCTGAACGATCGATGTTCGCCCCCCCCCTCCACGACTGGGCAAAAGACTACTAAATAATCCCCCCCTTTTTTTGTTAATATTATTTACAGGCTAAATAATATAATATAATAAGTATAAAGTAGCTTTCTTGCCGCCGGCTATGTGAGAGCCCCCTTAGTTTAAAGTTATATAAATAGTTGCCTCAGTTCTCGCTTTTCTCTCCCCCCCCGCCTTTTTTTTTTTAATTGGAAACTAGAAATTTCCTTTTCGCTCTGCGCGCCTGTCTCTGCCCCCTGCCCTCTTCGTGCCGTTTTGCTAGCTTAGTGTAAAAAAAAAAACGCTGGCCGAGCGGGCTGATCGTTAGGATCGCTGGCGTGCATGAAAGAAGAAATGTGACACGGCTGCTCCTCTTGCAACTTGTTAGAGCCAGCGGGAAGGCGTGGTCGCCGTCTACTCTGGTTACCAGGAATTATTGCCTCGCTTGGGGACTCGGAGGTAACTAGCAACAATGGTTTGGGGAAAGTAATGACTATTTTCATGCCGGGGGAACAGTCTTGATTCAGAATGGTATGTGGAGTACTTGTAATCCCGTCGTGCTGGCAATCCTTCGAAGCTAGTTGGGCTTTAGGATCGGTGTTAAATGTGATTGTTATACCTTTTAGATCTTGGCCCAAGTTGGCAGGGATCTTTTTCAAATGTTGAATTTTAGAGATTGCGGTTTTGCTTTATAAAATCTTTAACGCTCTAACTAAACAACGGTAACAAAAAAAAAGCCCGTGTAAGAATTTGTTTAAATGTTTAGAGTCCTAGGCTTTATTGTAATAAAGTTTGCTGTAATAATAGCTGGCTGCAAACAAGTCTTATTTGTGTCGTGCTTTTTGATGAAGCAAGCATTTTATTTCACGATTTTCTGGGTCAAAAAGTGCCTGTAATATAGCAACTTTATTATAATATATTATATTTATTATAATTATAATATATTTATATTTATTATATTTATTATAATTATAATATAGCAGTTACCATCCTAACTGAGGATTTGTAACATTTTTTAGGAAAAGTATTATACTGAGGTCATTAAACTTATTTTTCATCTAAAGATATACTTATCTGAATTTAATTTAGATAGTTTTTTTCCCTCTCTGTCATATATGCTAAACATTGAATTTTCTTGGCCAGCAGTATTGGTGTCTTATTCGCATGTGCCTTGTGAAACCAGATAGTTGGATATGCATGTAGCTAATTTTGTAAATGCACTTATATTAAGCCATGACTACGCACTAAGTGCTATATAAAGGGTACTTGAAATCATTGACTCTTTGTTCGGTGGCATTAATATCATATTTATTTTTAAAAAACAACAAAGAATAGTAATTTTAGCTGTCTTATTTGGATTTTTCCCTTTATTAGTTTTTTATGTGACTTAGATAGCCTGCTGGAATGCTGTATTTGAAAGATAAATTAAATTTTACTCTTTATATTCTCACCTTAGAAGGCAATTTACAAAACACTGTTGCTCAGCTTCCTCCATGTTCAGCAACTAGAAAACTGAATATAACTACGTGTATAGTTTACTGTTCACTAGCTCTAAAGGTTGCTATGGTGGTTTTGGTATCATGTACATGTTAATGCTAAATTTAAAAACTTGGAGACACTTTACAATTGAATAGTATTTAAAAAGAATTAAGCTATGATATCAGTATAGAATTGTTAAGAGGCTAATTTTAATAAATGTGTCATCAAGCACATAGCTTAAGTAGCACGTAATCAGGTCAGGGCTTTGTTTATTTATTCATTCATTCATTTTGCTGCCCATTCCTGAAGGCTTCTGAGTGGCTAACAAAGTCAATTTACAGAAAAATGAAAATAATGATTCAGCCTTTCCAAATGCATATAAAACTAGTAAGGGCAGAAAATAAAACAAAAACACAAACAACATGTGACTGTGAACCCCACCTTCAATTACAACCCCACCTATTCTTATGCAAGACAGAACAGGTAGGCCTTTACAATTTTCCTAAAGCCCAAGCAGAATTGATTTGTGAACTAGTTTGCTTCTTTAATCTATGGAAGAAAGTATTCCATTTATTAAACTTTACCTTTGATATAATAAGGCTTTGTAATTATATATAGATAAGAAATATAGTTTTTTTGTTATATAATCAGTAATTTTAATTATGACTGTTTAAGTCAAACAAGCGGTCCACATATTTCATTAAACTATACAGTACAAACTATATGACTAGGTGCACAGAAAATATCATAGCAGACAATCTGCATTATGGCTGTTAGAAACCAGTTATAATCTGGCAAGTTTTGTTTTAGCCAGATGGCATGACTTCTTGTTACAGGATAATTGTTAACATAATCTTATCAGAAGTCCCATTGAGTTTAATGGAGCTTATTACAAGTAATGGGTAATTAATTAATTGCAGCTAGTTTTTATTTTAAAAGCTTATTAAGGATCGGGAATTATTTCTAGAGTAAAATACATACTTTTAGTATTTTAAAGACTTTATGTCCTGAAATATATCCTCCAACACATTGATAGCAATTGACATGAAACAACAATGCTTATGTAAACAAGGAAAATCTGAAGCATTCATGTACATCAATATTTTTCAAAGGCTGCTAACATACATAAAAGAGGTTACAACATGTTTACTTGGTGAGCATTTTGGCATAAAATATATAGATAGTAGTATGGATAAGAATAAGTTAAATAGCATTTTACTTTACATTATTACTTGGATTTTAAAAGAATACACAAGCAGAAGAACCATGCAATCATAAACTTTCAATTTTTGACATTATTCCAACTGTCTAGTAATGAAAATCACATGTTTTTGTGGAAAAGCTTCTATATATAGCAATACCAAGAGAAAAGTTAATGTCTAGTAGTCTCTTTACACCACAACAAGATTATATATCTGATTAAATTATCAGCATGTTAGAGAAGTAAGAACTAACATGTAGGGGGTAAAATAAATTATAGCATACATCTTTCCTTTGTGGTTTCTTAAAAATCAAGTAATCTGAGGAAAGAAAAAGGAGGGGAACGGTTGTGTAATCCATTACTTATATTTAAAATTCTCTTTTTGTAGTGCTCCTTTCATGTATTATATTCAGGTTTGTAATTTAGGAACCTCTCATCCCTGTGCTTTTTCAAAAAAATTTCTTTCTCAAAACTATAGTTGTTGACCAAAGTCTCTAAATTACCTAATAATTCCATCCCGGAAAATATAAGAGGCAACCTGTGTTGCTTCAGCCCGATCTACCTGCATAGCTTTGGTCTGGTCTTCCCTTGTTGCTTTGACCCAGTCTACTCAATGCGAAGAGGAAACATTGGGGGGGGGGAGGGGGCGTGACTTTGGCCCAGTACCTAGTGCAAAGAGGAAACAGCAGTTTGGAAAGTGGTGTCAAGCTGGCCATGGCCATGCCCCATGAGTGGCATCAAGCTGGCCACACCCACCCAGTTGACCACACCCACAAGTTCCTCCCCCCCAGGGCAACCACAGCCCTGATGAAATTGAGTGTGACACCCCTAGTATAGGGCTTCCTACTTGAGCAGAGGGTTGGACTAGAAGACTTCCAAGGTCCTTTCCAACTGTGTTATTTTGTTAAATCAACATTGTAAACAAGACAGCCAAATGTATTAGCTTGTTGGCCAGCTCATGTAGGTATAAAAGAATTCCTTACTTATGACTTATTAAAGACATATGAAAATGTATTACATTATCGTAACCATGGGTTTATCTGTTCAAGATGGCCAAAATAGTTATTTGCCAGAAATTATTTATTTATTAAATTTATTATCATTTTTATCTTTCATTATTTTTATAAGGCAGCAAACATACACAATACTTTCTGCTGCTATTTTTCCCACAACAACCCTCTGAGGTGGGTTGGGTAGAGAGAGAGTGACTGGCCCACGGTCACCTAACTGCCTTTCATGCCTTATTTAGAAAAGTATAGATGGTATATACTCTATGGATTCAACCTGTTATGATCTATATTACAAGAAAAAATACAGAGTGTATATTCATGCTTTACTCACTATGCTTGTTCTCTGTTGCTTTTTAAAAATAAATAAACAAATGTATATTTTCATTTCTTCTGCAAAGTGGATATCCTTAAGTAAGGATGGTTCCTGGTATTAGGAGACAATCCAGGCAGTTCTGTCTTAGGCTTTTGCATCGTAATTTATGGATATTGCTGCTTTTACTGGTTGAATTTATTAAGTTTATTCTTCAAGTGTAATAGTTTTATTTTTTTAATTATTGCAAACTACCTGGAGTAGTATGATTGGATCTGTTTAGAAATGATGTAATTTTTTTAAAAAAATGTTTCCTCAAATGTTCTTGTTCTTCAAGTAATAAGAGTCTTTGGAGAGGGGCAGCATACAAATCAGATAGATAGATAGATAGATAGATAGATAGATAGATAGATAGATAGATAGATAGATAGATAGATAGATAGATTCTAGTTGATGTAAGCATCACATATTTAGCTTAGTTTTGTAAATAAGTGGTTTGGTAAATAATTGGTTTTCAGAACTTGGGAGAATTCATAGATTGGGTTTTAGAATTAGAATTATTTTTATTGTAAATGTACTTACATTCTATGATACAATCTGTTTTTGATTTTATAGATTTTATATTTAAAGAGTATTGTTAAAAGCATAAATTTTTGCGTATGAAATAAGGCGTAAGCTGTTTTCGCCTTCCCCAGGCATTGAATTATGGGTGTCGGCACTCACGCATGCGTGAGAGTACATGTGCATGCTCTTTCGGCACCCGAGGGAATAAAGGTTTGCCATCTTTGGAGTAAATGTAGAACATTTTTACTTTAGTTATTGAGCTTCTTGAAAATTGCAACGATTTGTAGCCCTTTACTGTCATGTCTGCCAAACTGAAACAAGGTATGTGTCTTCATTATAATGAAAATTACCAAATCAATTTTAGTACAAAATTGTCAAAAAGCTGAAGATTGAGTTGTTTGTGGAAGAGAAAATATATCTTTGAGACCCTGTCATATCAGCATTGAGTCAGTAAGTAGTTAATGGAAGAGACCTCTTTATTGTGGCTTGACAGCATTGTATCAGTGTGTTGCAGGAAAAGTAGGCCTTTTGATAAAAGATCACATTCTGCTCTAAATATCACATGTGTTTCACTGCTTTTACATCATGTTGCAGTTAATGTGGAATCGCTTGGCTGTGTTGTGTTGTTTTACTTCATCATGTTGCCTCTCCATCTTCAGAAGCACTGTAAAATGGTATCCTATTAGTAACTGTTTGTTCTGATTATTTAACCTACGTAATACTGTATATGCCTTTGGGCACGATGAAGTGGAAAAAAAATTAGATGTGTTTTGAACTTCTAGAAGTGTAGATTCAGTGCCAAAGATGCAAATATGAAAGTTGAAATATGTTTCAAAGAAATGAAGTATCTGATAGGAGAATGGCTAAACCTTTTAAAAAGTAATTTTAAAAATTGCGTAGTCCCAGAAGATTGGCGTCTAATACAATTTGATTTGATCACAAGTGTACGCCTTAAACAGTTGTATTATTAGTAGAATGTTGTGCTTATGGCAGAGTAGTTTAGACTTGCCTATTCTAGTTTGTTTATTTTCATAAATCTACAAAAGACATTTATGTGAATACCTTCCTTCTGATTGTTGGCTTGCCCAATGTAGTAGACATTTTTGTGTACAGTATTGGTATATGAGTTGGTGACATGTTCTTCTGCATGAATTGGTTGGAATTTATGTGCTTTAGCATGCCTTGAACTACTTTCCCTGAAGCAAAAGTGGAGGCATGAATAGCACGCCTAGACTGGAGTTATTTCTGAAGAATCTTGTTTTTCTTACTCATCTGTAGGGGAAAAATTGTTAATAAGCTACATTTTTTACTTTGCTCCAAATATATCTTTCTAATGGATTAAGACAGAATAGGCAACTGTTTAGGAGTTGGAAGCATCAATGCTAACATTCTTGCGTGGGAGGGAATAAGAATGGCTTGGATCATAGGGATGATGTCATAAAGTGGAAGTAAGGTGGCCTGACTTTTAAGAGATGTTTGGATATTTAAGTTTTCTTTTACTTTGGATAATATGCACAATTTTTAAAATGAAAGCGTGCATGTTGTTTTTCAGTTATTTTAAAGTGAAAATCAGTAAGAAATTACACCACCACCGTTTTGTAATTTCAATGAGACATTAATGAAATTTTCAGGATATTGCAACCGAAAAAAGTGAGGTGAGACCATCTCTAAATCATCCCAGGATTAGATTTATTTAAGAAAACTTGGTTCTGAGTATATTTTAAAAGCCTGATAAATAACTCTTATCTATGTATAAACTGTTAAAAAGTTTGTCTCTGAATCTGCTGAGAAATACATGAAATAAGCTGATGCTGGTTTTGTTGTTTTGTAGACAAGCCTTTGCTGTATTTAAGCCCAGGCATACATATACCACAACATGGATCCCTTTGGTTCTCAAAATCCTCCTTTGGCTTAGGGAATTCTATAAAAGCCAAACTAAGGATTATACCATAGGCATATCTAGCAGTATCCAAACAACAAATGACACGTTGCCACTGGAAATAAAAAATAATATTGCAGGATTATTTAACCCTTCCTTTTTTTCCTTCAATTATTTTTCTATTTAGAATTGTTCCTTCAAGCTCTCTTTGTTGTGTAAACAGTGAGGAAACATCAAACAGAAGAAACAGAGGGACAAGAATTAAGCAGTTTCTCAACTTGTACTTTTTCCTGCTTCCAGTGCAGGTCTTTTGTGGCTGCTTTTCTTTTAATTCCATCTGGGCACACACGTAGACTCAGCTCCCATGTAATATCTACTTAGGCCTTAGGAAGGGAGGGGGGGAAAGGTGCCTGGAAACTAAAACATAGCAACCTACTTGTAGTACAGCCAATGTAGGTGGGATTTTTTTAAATTGAAAGTTGCCATGGCTACACTTACATCAACATGGGTGGATCTATAGCCATGATGTTGTGGCCTTGGCCTTTGCTGTCTAGGAACACTGCTGTTTCTATTCTCTAGATTTGCTGCTCTTTCCCCTCCCATTTGAGACGTTGGGTGAAGCATAGGATTGGTTGACTTTCCCAGTGGGTAGGATTTGATCTTAATTGGGGAGGGGGTGTAATCTAACATCAGCCAATTCTTCTATCTTTTTCAGCTTGTCCTGCTTTTTGTCTAAAGCGGACAAACTAAAATCAGTATTGATGAAGATTAGATAATATTTAACAGCTTCACACATCTAAGTATTCTCCATCATGGGTGGAGCCAGCATTCAGGATGGGTCCTCGTCCACTCAGAATAAGGACCAAGTCTGTTGCTTTTTGAAGAATCCACTCTTCTAGGACCCAGCTTCGACTCGGTCCTCAGACTAGATGGACGGGTCTACCCTTTATTCCCTTCCTGAATTGCGAATTACCACACATTTTGGCTAGATTTCTGATTCAATTTGAGGTTTTCGACACTGAGTTTTTCAGTTTCTTGGCAGAACAAAGACTTTGGTGTTTGAAAGCTGAGCCACTGTTCCTGCTGTGGCAGGGGCTTCGCCTTTCCCTCCAACCAACATTGACTGTTAAGGACCTGCCCTGGTTTGTCACTGGAGCGGTTTGCTTCCTGTAGGGTGCCGGCAGCTTGCAGAAGGGAGCGGCATAGCCTCAAGGGTTCCCAGCTGCCATCCCTTATCACAGTGACAGGGTGCAGTGACTGACTACTTGAAGATTTGCGATCAGGTGTCCAGCCAAGACCAATTCCTCCTCGTAGCTTTGGACCTGTCGCTGAGGATTTGCCGCTAACAGAGTGGACAATATTTTCCTGCCTAATATTGACAGCCCCGGGAAAGGGATCGGCACAGTCGCTGGAGCTTGTGCTCGTGCTGCCTCCCTATTTGCTACTTGCTGGCCCTCCTTTCATTCAGGCAGCTGGTTACCGAAACACTTTTGAGGCTTGTCTCTGGTTCCTGGACCATTCAGGGCTTGCCCTGGTTGGCACCAACCATCCTCACCAACCTGCCATTTCTTGCTGTCATTTGCTGTGGCCATTTTTTCTTCTAACTATCAAAATGGCCGATGGAGCCAAAGTGAGAGAAAAACCATGGGGCAAATGGCTGCACAAGATAATTGCCGTGCCCCTGAGGAAGACTAACATGGCCTCTCTGTTCAAGTGATGGCAGGGCCATCTCATTACTCACAGGGCTCTAAAGCCTCAGAGAGTGTTGAGCAGTGCAGAGACAAGGTTCTGAAGAGGCTCTGCAGTGCAGGTTCGGCTCGTGATCATGCGTACTGCCCAGATTTGGGTGCATCTTCAAGAGCTCCAGAGGCCAAGCAAGTCATCCCTCCTTCACGGGAACAACTGGCTCTGGATGATTTGACTCTAAACACCAGAGATAATGTTGACATTTGGGGGTCAGCTGGCTTCCCTAGACCCACTTGCTCAGTAGCCGCCGAGGTCTCCCAGGGCTCTGAGGTCTGGTTGTGCCCTCCTAATCAGGGCTCTCTACTGCAGGGGTCTAGGTCCAGTTGGACCCTACCAATTTACAGTTGCTGATGGCCGCTGCTTTTCAGCAAGGTCTAGCGGTACCCTGGACATGCGGTAAAATTGCTAAGACATACAAACTCTCTGTGATGATGCAGCTGGTGGGGATCACGGCCCATTTTACGCATAGTTGGGCAGCATGGGCAACCCAAGCATCCTTGGAGGAGGTGTGTCAGGTGGCTATCTGGGCATCACCTTCTCAGTTTATCTGCCATCACAAAATTGGCTTGTACGCATCAACAGATATGGCCTTTGGCTGAAGGGTTTTGCAGAGGATCCAATGAATTGGACTAGGACTAGGCTTTGGTAGTCCCATCCTGAACGCTGGCTGCACCCACGATGGAAATGGGGCATTGGTCTTATCTGATACGCCTCTTCTCATCAGGTAGAGCCAGCATTCAGCCCCACCCTTGAGTGGTCCTTTCCTGGATTTTCCTTGCTTATTGTACTGGCAACCTTTTTTTCTGGGACTGACTTTGGGCATGACAGTTTCTGCCTTATTAGTTTACAGGAAGAGAGATTATTTGCAAATGACTGTCCTGTGGGTAGCCATGTCGAGTCTGCTTCTTCAGATTAGTCAAAGTTGGGTCCTAGGAGGGCAGATCCTTCAAAAAAAGTAACAGACTCGGTCCTCATTTTGAATGGACAAGGACAACCCATCTTAAAGGCTGGCTCCTCCTGATGAGAAGAGGCGTATCAGGTAAGACCAACGCCTCTTCCTCCCAGATTAGAGCTGTTCTCATTTTACTCCCTTCCATTGCTTCTACAGTATACAGTGGTACCTCTACTTATGAACTTAATTCGTTCCATGACCAGATTCTTAAGTAGAAAAGTTTGTAAGAAGAAGCAATTGTTCCCATAGGAATCAATGTAAAGGAAATGCGTGTGATTGGGGAAACCACAGGGAGGGTGGCTGCCTTGTTTCCTTCCAGGAGATTCCTAGAGAGGCCCCCGGAGGCTTCTCCCTACCTTTTCTGTCCCTGTTTCCTCCGAGGAGATTCCTAGAGAGGCCCCACAGAGGCTTCTCCCCGCCTTTTCCGGTTATAGTTTTGGAGGCTCTGGTTTGTAAGTGGAAAATGTTTCTTGAGAAGAGGCAAAAAAAATCTTGAACACCCAGTTCTTATCTAGAAAAGTTTGTAAGTAAAGGCTCATAATTAAGTGGGAAAAATTAAAGGGAAATAAAACTGTCTCTTAGGAAAAAGACGAAAGAGGCAAACATCTCTATGCCAGTGGTTGTACCTCTTCTTGCTGACAGTTTTTAATTTACCAGGATATGGAGCATTTGAAATACACTGAATGAAAATGCATCTATTAAAATGTACTACAATATACAGCTTCACTAAATCCCTGTGTACTCAAATCACATGTTAAACTATGTGGCTGTGGGGCTCTGTTTATAGGAGTAGAAAGATTGCCTGTGTGATGACAAGGGAATTGAAGCCTCTGGTCCCTGTTCTTGCAACTTCTTGCAAACCACATTTTTTTCTCCCAATTTAAGTCTCTTTGTATCTGAATTTGGCTGTATATTCTTTAGCTGTTGGTAGGGAGCTCTAGTATATTCTACTGCCACTAATCACTTTTCTTCCAACCTCCCATTGCCTTAATAAGTGAATGAGGTAGTCTGGATTTAAACTAGGACATGATGTCATCATATAATAGTTTCAGTTTGTGTAGCTGTTTTGCTTGGTTTCATTTGCAGCATGTCAAAAACTTGCATACCAGAGAATATGTATTTCAATTTGACTGGAAGAAAAAAATGTAAAATAGCAATTGTTAGGCAAAAATATTTGAATAAAAAAATATGGGGTCTCTAAAGTTACCTTATATGGTGGTAGGCTATTTATTTATTTAGATCTCTCTTGTTGAGTCAAATAGTAGTAGCCCTTCAATATTTGAAAGAAAAACTATCCTTCCCTAGCTCTTCAATTTGAGAAATTGAGATTTATACACCACACAAAGTTGCACAACAGGTGGGAAGTGAATAAATTTAATAAATAAAAATAAATATATCTTGGTTTAAGGCAGACTAATCTCTGCTGTGTTCTTTCACTGGATATCTATAAATATGCTCCTAGGAAACAATAGGTCTATTCCATTCCAAACACAAATTTGAATAGTCCTGTGTGATTATAAGGTTTTTAATGTAAAAGTGAAATGCGTGTAATGTGATGGCTTTTTTGTTACTTTTGAGAGTCATCTGTCTTATACATTGAGAGCTGCTAAACAATTTCAGACCTACTACTTTTGCTTGAAAATTTCCAGTGACGGAGCACCCACTATTACAAAAGATACAACATTCTAGTGTTTAAAATAATGGTACATAAATTGATTAATTAGCCCCAAGGGAATAATTTAGACATATCCTGGGATTAATGGAGCAATTTGTAATTGTTTGTCAGTGAAGCATCTAATTTGGGACTGCTGCTGTCAAAAGCTTTGTATAGAATAACAGTTTTTATTTGAGATGGGAAAAAGAAGGAATTGGTTGAAATAGCATTAGAACTATTGACATAATAGCTTTCATGGTCAGGAAATTGTTTCTTATTTCATTTTGGGATTTCTCTCGGTAAAGCTTCTATCCATTAGTACTTAACTATGGTAATATTTTATTTTTGACTTATTTAAACAGTAGCTGAGAAGGTATTACTGTCCATAATCACTGCCTATAACCAGGAAATGGGTCCTATCACACACAGTGAGCCGCAAACCTAGGCATGAAATTAGATCTTTAGAAACTTGTGAAAGGCCAGCAGGGTCAGGGCCATCCTCCAGAAGGGGAATGTTCTATAGCCGTGATGGTGAATCTATGGCACGCATGCCACAGGTGGCATGCAGAGCCCTCTCTTCAGGCATGCAAGCCGTTGACCAGCTCAGCTCCACTGCACATGTGCATGTGCCTACCGCCGGGCAACTGATTTTTGGGTCAGACAAGCCCATGCTTTCTTCTCACTTTCTGCGACTGGTGCCTTCCCAGATCTCTGGAGATTCCACCCAGCGCTATCTGGGCATGCACGACTTCCCCCCATTCCCAGCTCTATTTGGGGATAGGAGCTCCCCCCCCAGCACTGTTTTGGGATGTAAGGCCAAAACGGGGGTTGCACATGCACGTGCAGGGGGCGGGGCGTGCAGGAGGGGCAGTGCATTATGGGTGTGGGCACTTGTGCACTTGGGACAGCGCTTGCACACTTTCGGCAGCCGAAGGAAAGAAGGTTCACCATCACTGTAGTATGGACTACACTGTTTTGTACGTTGCTTTGTAAAACAAAAGCAAAACAGATGTTCTGGCACAACTGTTTCTTTCAAATTCATCCTGGCTTCTAGTAATCTGTTTTTCCTTTCTGAGTAACGGCATGTTGATCTTTTCTGGAATTCCCTACGTACTAAAGTCAGAACGACTGGTCTGGCTTTCAGTCTCTGGGTTTTTTAAATTCTGTTTTTAAAAATTGAAGAACAATGTTAACTCTTCGTCAATCTTCTGGCACTTTTCTCTGTATTTCAGGAGTTCTCAAAAAAATTGGACAATGTTTCTGAGATCACATCTGCCGCCGGTCCCTTTAGCACTTGGATATAATCCATCTGGGCCCACTTGAAGCAAATGTATTCAAGGCAGTTAGGAGATCTCATACCAGTTCCTTATCTCTTTTAATCTGTATTTCTCTTATTTACCTCCTCTCTCACCATACTAATGCCTCAACAGATTAGATAATTTTCCCCCTAGTTATTGGCTTTACTTATTTTGTATGGCCATTTTTTCCTTTTATGAAAAGACATGCAAAATAGAAATTAACTAACTTAGACTCTTTTTTGTTCCCTAAGCAAATGATCATCTTCTCTAGTCAGTGACCTGACTGCTTCCTTTTTCTCCATTGGGTCAATGTGAGAATCCAGGATGGGTGGAACAACAGTCAGTTGAGTAGAGGCCACAGGCTAGGACCTGGCTCCCTGAGGGCCTCAAGGAGCTTGAATAATAGATCCTATGAGAATTGCAGATAGCTTGACTGATCCCTTTCCTGTCTCAGCCTTTACAGGAACAAGATCCAGTTCTGAGACCATGTTTACTCCCATGGCAGCTGGCCTTAGACAAGGAGACCTGCAGTGGATTGTACAGGCAATCAGCCAGGGGATTGCTAAAGGTTTGCAGCAGAGTCAGCAATCTCAGTTCAACCTGGCAAGCAGAGAGGGCTATCCATATTGATCCTTGGCATCCAGAGAGGGAGGCTGAGGATTTCCAAGGACCTTATTCTCCGGAACATTCTGCCCATAGTCAAGTCTTCCCTTTCGGAAGGAGAGATTTGGGGAGAAGGGGAATTTTCACATTATGAAGGAGAACCTACTCCTTTAGCCACTTTTAGAAGGTTGTTCAATCCTACCTTATTCAAGCCTTTGCTCTCCAAGGCTTGTAGCATGGCTCGCCTGGAGAATGAGACTGCGGTTCAGGAACCCAGTAGAGAGTTGGCTGAACAGGAGGACTTCCTATTTATGGAACAAACAGCTGAGACAGAGGCTATTCCCATCCCTAGAATGTTGCTGAATATCATAAAGAGACAGTGGGCTACCCTATAGGTATATTCTTGGCACAGTGGATTAGAGCACACGCTTTATGACATAGACTTGGAGCTGCTTGACTTGGTCCAGGTTCCCAAGGTAGATACACTAGTGGCGGCCTTGACATCCTCAGTCCTACCACCAGACGCCGAGAATTATTTGAAGGTGGAGGAGCAAAAAGAGGAGATGGCTCTTCATAGATCTCATCAGGCAGGCTCCTGGGCAATTCAAGCTTCCATTGCAGCTTCATTTTTCACCAGAACATAGGTTAGATGGTTCAGGCAGCTGCAGACGTGGATCCCGCTGGAGGTATGCACTCATCAAGACACTTGCAAAATTCTTGCAGCGGCAGAATACACAGCAGATGCTTCCCTGAATGCAACCAGGTTTTCAGTGGGGAGAAGCTATTTGGAGAGACTCTGGATCCACTTTTGGTGGAAAACAGGGACAAAGTCCTTCCATCTCAGGGTAGGAGGTTGGATTCCCGTCCCTTGCCCTACTTCAGATTCCTTTCAGCAGGGGAAAACTGGGGCAAGCTTTCTCCATCAACACGCCCACCTACCATTCCCAGAGTTGTTGTTAGAGGATGTCAGCAGGCTCAGGGCAGGTAGCCTTTTTTGGGCAACAACAACAAGGGGCTTAGACACCCTAAATGACATCAAGACTCAGGGCCCGTCCCCATAGGGAGTTGCTCAGCCTCTTCGCAGATTGCTGGGACAAGATCACAAGGGACTCCTGGGTCAGGAAGATGATAAGATCAGGGCTCTCCCTGGAATTCCTTTCTTCCCCTCCAAGTCATTTTCTGTGCTGTCCCATTTCCAAGGACCCAGTATGGCAGAACCTCATGGCATTGGTGATCCAGCATTTGCTGGACATACGTGCCATACATCTAGTACCTAACAGTCAGTGGGGGCAAATCTTTTACTCAATGTTATTTGTTATTCCTAAGTCTATGCGAGTCTGGAGAGCAATACTGAACCTCAAGGAACTCAATAGACATCTGGTCTACAGGAGTTTCAAAATGCACTCCCTTCATTCCAGTTTAGAGGGTATTTCTAGGGAGACTTCTTGGCTTCCATGGACTTGTCAGTCGCTTACCTCCATGTACGTATTCATCCATGCCACAGACAATTCTTTAGGTTTTGCTATGTCGGGCATCATTTCCAATATGCAGCTCTCCCGTTCGGCCTGTCTTCAACCTCATGGGCATAGTTCCCTCTAAGCTGAGCAGTGAGCAATCGCTCACTGAAAAATCATCATCAACTCAGAGTTTTCCAAACCTGCCCAGAAGCCGAGAGGGAAAGAGTGAGAGGGAAGGAGAGAGAGAGGAAGAGAGGAAGAGAGAGAAACAGATAGAAAAAAGAGAGGAAGGAAAAGAATGGGAGTAAGGAAGAGAGAAAGAAAATCAAAATCTAGTTTGAAACTAGCTCAACTATTTAAGTGGCATTTTGATATTGGTAGAGTTGCCCTATTATGAGCTCACTGTTATAGACACACAGTACAGTATTTTATTTTGAAATTCTCTGAGGCAAAACAGGGTGGGTTTTTTATTTGTTTGTTTGTTTGTTTATTATTTCTGTGCCGCCCAGTCCCGAAGGGACTGCCGCTCAGACACTATACTTTTCCGCCCACCCCCCCAAAAAATTAGAGGGAACACTGCATGGGTATTCATCAAGATCATGGCTGCTCTGGTAGCTCACCTCAGAGCCTGGCTCATGCGCATTCAGTGCTATGTGGATGACTTGCTAATCCAAGCAGCCTCCTGCTTATAGGCGGAGCAGGATGTAGACACAACAATATAGGACTAATATGCTGCCCTTCTCTGAAGACTCAGGGTGGCTCAGTCAACCTGAACAAATGTCATTTGACACCCACGACAAGGCTGTTGCACTTGAAGGCACTCATAGATATGGTTTCTGGACAGGCATTTTTGTCTCAGGACCACCAGGACAGCTTCAAGGCCTTGCAGGTCAGATTCATACATAAAGAGGTATTCCATTAGCGGTGCTGTCCCAGCTCCTGGGGGCAATGATTTCTGTATTGCTGAGGTGGCGTTCAGCAGGCGTGTTCTGCAAAGAGTGCATGAGATGAGGACTTCAGACCAGAGCAGTGCCTGTCTGTAGGACTGCCAAGCTTTGGTATGCCCCATCCTGGATTCTCACATCGACCCAATGGAGAAGGGGCATTGGTCTTACCTGAGATACCCTTTCTCGTGGAGGTTGACGGGAGAATCCAGTTCAACTTGGTGGACTGTCTGTTCCTATGTCTGAGAGAAGAGATGTTTGGACTAAAGACGGACGACAGGATTCGCTTTGTCTTCATTTTTAACTGGAGAACGTCACCAGGGAGGTGTATCCTCACAATTTCAATACAGTCTATAGAGCTAGAAGACTAGAGTGACCCATCCTAGATTCTCCCATTGACCTCCATGAGAAAGGGCGTCTCAGGTAAGACCGACAGTCCGACACCCCTTCTTTTCTGCATGTACCCAAAATACTTTTGTGACATCTAGAATACATTTCAAGCCTTTGATGATTTTGATTTTAAATTTTTCTGATGCCATCCTTAGAGATTAGATTATTCTCTGATACTGATATTTTTTTCTGTAATCATTTCTTAAGCTTGTTTTTCTTTCCCAGATCAGTTTATCTTCTACAGTTTATTTGTAGTCTTAATATTTTAATTGGATGCCTCCCATTTTATTTTTTGTATTCAGATTTTAAGTATCTCATTTTTCAGAATTTTCCATTTTTCCTAAACGTTTTCCCCCCTTCAGGATTCAAATACTTTTCAGGTGCTTTTTTCAAGGTACTATGTTATAATATTGGCTGCTATAATTAAAATAATTGGACATACCAGGGCTTATTTTAAAAAGATGTAGGTCAAGTGACTGGCATAATAATTGCCTTCTGTGTGTATATCATATGCCTGAATTTAAAATACATAATACAGGTTTTGAAAAACTCCACAACATTTTATAAAGTTAAAAAGATTAAAACATTCCACTTCGCAAAAAATAGGGAGGGGAAATGGCAGATATAGAAAATGAATTACAGTGTGGGGATGTGGAAGATTTTTGTAGGGTTATGCAATGAAGTTGATTACAAAAGGAAGTATTTCTTCCCACATCACATAATTAGCTTATGTAATTTGTTATGCTAGTCTTGCTATATGAATTTAACAGAGATTAAGCTTCAAACTTCATGGAAGATGTGATTTAGAAAAGTAATGAATTAGGAAAATGCTTTTAAAAGCTTTTCTGAATTCCCACCATTTTTTTTCTTTTTCTCTACCAGGTATTTTTATCTCTAGCTAGATTTATCATCTGTAACAGCATTATACAATAGCTGCTATATTTAATATATTTTCAAATATTAATTTCCCTAGGTGTTATACTATCTTTAGAAGTTAAAAGAAAGTTAACTAGAAAGAAGACTAGCTGGAGAGGGGTGTGGTCACTAGCCCTGCGAGACAGAATCCTCAGCGCTCTGGCTGGAGGATATCCGAGTCCCCCTCATTTGGGGGTGTCGATTCTGTCGAATCGGCCCAAAGCCTCCTTGAAGGGGAAGTGAAGAAGAGGACTTGGCAAAGGATCCGTTTTGGGGTCGGCATACCCCACGGACAGACTGCCACACCGCCTCTACCGGTGGCGGTGTGAAGCTGCTTCAGTCGCCATAGCTGCAGCTCGATTGCGTAACAGGAAGAGAAGTGCTAGTATGTTGGAAGTCATCTGGAAAGAAGAAAGGAATTTCTAAAGAGTTGTACTGGAGGTGGAATGGAAGTAAATTGTGAGTTATGTTGAATGATTTGCCAATTTTTTTCTTTTTAAAGAGAACTGCTTTTTGAATAAGAGGAAAGAAAGCTGAACAAGGCAGCTAATTAGTCCTGGAACTCTTCAATGTCTATTGACTAGATTAGAAAGTGATAGCTAAGACCCAGGTGGCAGCTTTTGGATGCTTAGTTTGATTAAGACTTGATTTAAAAGAATTTAAATTGCTTAAATTTTGGAATCCTTCCCTGTTTGGACTAAACTTTTTAAAATTGGAATTAAAGCTTTTTTTCCTTGTTGGATTAATGGTGCTGCCATCTATTGGAAGAAGGTCTGCTGGTGGGAGAATTATTTGCTTACTTAATTAACATCTGTTGTTTGGCCTTGGAAAAAGAAAAAAAAGAACTTAACTGGAGGACAGACATTCTTTAAAAAGCTGATAAGAGAAGAAACCTTGATCGTGGTAATTCTGAGTTGGATGCAGGAGAGGCGGGGCAGGCATTCCCAAAGCACTCGGAGAAAGCTCACGAGGGGGGGCACGCACCCGACAAGGTATTCCTCTCTGAGCAACTGAGTAATGGTCTGAGACTAAGGGGCTTAGAAGTGTTGCCTTTGTCATGGTCAGACCATTTTCTACTGCGGCTTGAATTCCTGGCTCCAATCCTCCCCCGCAGGGAGGCGGAACCAATTAAGTTGTTCCGTCCCAGACGCCTGATGGATCCAGAGGGCTTTCAGAAGGCACTTGGGGTTCTTCCAGATGCACTCGTCCACAGTTCGGCAGAGTCTCTGGCTGAGGCCTGGAACAAGGCTGCAGCAGAGGCCCTTGACCGAATTGCGCCGTTGCGACCTCTCCGTGGCACTAGACCCCGTAGAACTCCATGGTTCAGCGAGGAGCTCCGGGAGTTGAAACGCCAGAAGAGACGTCTAGAGAAGCGATGGAGGAAGAGTAAGTCTGAATCCGATCGAACACTTGTAAGAGCTTTTATTAAGACTTACAAAGTGGCGCTCAAGGCGGCAAGATGCGCGTATCATGCCGCCTTGATTGCATCAGCGGAATCCTGCCCGGCCGCTCTGTTTAGGGTGACCCGCTCCCTTCTTAATCAGGGGGGAGTTGGGGAGCCCTTGCAGAGTAGTGCCGAGGAATTTAACACGTTTTTCGCTGATAAAATCACTCGGATCCGAGCGGACCTCTACTCCAATTGGAATACAGAGTCGACTGACAACGAGTCAGTTGAGGTGACTGGGGCACGTACTTGTCCACCTGTCTGGGAAGAGTTTGATCTGGTGACACCTGATAAAGTGGACAAGGCCATTGGAGCTGTGAGTTCCGCCACCTGTTTACTGGATCCGTGTCCCTCCTGGCTGGTTTCGGCCAGCAGGGAGGTGACACGGAGCTGGGTCCAGGAGATTGTCAATGCTTCTTTGGGGAGGAGGTCCTTCCCGGATCCCTACAAGGAGGCACTTGTGCGCCCCCTCCTCAAGAAGCCTTCCCTGGATCCAGCCATTCTCAACAAGTATCGACCAGTCTCCAACCTTCCCTTTATGGGGAAGGTTGTTGAGAAGGTGGTGGCGCTCCAGCGCCAGCGGTCCTTGGAAGAAGCCGATTATCTAGGTCCTCAACAGTCAGGATTCAGGCCCAGCTACAGCATGGAAACTGCTTTGGTCACGCTGATGGATGATCTCTGGCGGGCCTGGGACAGGGGTTTATCCTCTGTCCTGGTGCTTCTTGACCTCTCAGCGGCTTTCGATACCATCGACCATGGTATCCTTCTGCACCGGCTGGAGGGGTTGGGAGTGGGAGGCACTGTTCTTCAGTGGTTCTCCTCCTACCTCTCCGGTCGGTCGCAGTTGGTGTTAGTGGGGGGTCAGAGGTCGACCTCTAGGTCTCTCCCTTGTGGAGTGCCTCAGGGGTCGGTCCTCTCCCCCCTACTATTTAATATCTACATGAAACCGCTGGGTGAGATCATCCAAGGGCATGGGGTGAGGTATCATCAATATGCAGATGATACCCAGATTTACATCTCCACCCCTTGTCCAGTCAGCGAAGCAGTGGAAGTGATGTGCCGGTGCCTGGAGGCTGTTGGGGTCTGGATGGGTGTCAACAGACTCAAGCTCAACCCGGATAAGACGGAGTGGCTGTGGGTTTTGCCTCCCAAGGACAATTCCATCTGTCCGTCCATTACCCTGGGGGGGGAATCACTAACCCCCTCAGAGAGGGTTTGCCATTGGGTGTCATCCTCGATCCACAGCTCACATTAGAGAAACATCTTTCAGCTGTGGCGAGGGGGGCGTTTGCCCAGGTTCGCCTGGTGCACCAGTTGCGGCCCTATTTGGACCGGGAGTCACTGCTCACAGTCATTCATGCCCTCATCACCTCGAGGCTCGACTACTGTAATGCTCTCTACATGGGGCTACCTTTGAAAAGTGTTCGGAAACTTCAGATCGTGCAGAATACAGTTGCGAGAGCTATCATGGGCTTTCCTAAATATGCCCATGTTACACCAACACTCCGCAGTCTGAATTGGTTGCCGATCAGTTTCCGGTCACAATTCAAAGTGTTGGTTATGACCTATAAAGCCCTTCATGGCACCGGACCAGAATATCTCCGGGACCGCCTTCTGCCGCACGAATCCCAGCGACCAGTTAGGTCCCACAGAGTTGGTCTTCTCCGGGTCCCGTCAACTAAACAATGTCGTTTGGCGGGACCCAGGGGAAGAGTCTTCGGAGAGGGGCGGCATACAAATCCAAATAATAAATAAATAAATAAAGAGCCTTCTCTGTGGCGGACCCGACCCTTTGGAACCAACTTCCCCCAGATATCAGAGTTGCCCCCACCCTCGTTGCCTTTCGTAAAGTTCTTAAAACCCATCTCTGTCGTCAGACATGGGGGAACTGACACATCTCCCCCGGGCCTATACAGTTTATACATGGAATGTTTGTGTGTGTGTTTGCTTTTAATAATGGGGTTTTTAGTGTTTTTTAAATTATTAGATTTGTTTTTTACATTGTTCTTGTTATTGTTGTGAGCCGCCCGAGTCTAAATAAATAAATAAATAAATAAATAAATAAATAAATAATAAAGCACTCTCGTAGCCGCTTCGCTGGGAGCGCTTTCGCCAAGAGCTTCCTGAACGCCTGCCTAGCCCCTCGCAGCTGCTTTGCTGGGAGCGCTTTCGCCAAGCGCTTCCGAAACACCTGCCCCGCCCCTCTCGCAGCTGCTTCGCTGGGAGCGCTTTCGTCCAGGGCTGTCAGCAAAGGGACTGCAGGATAGGCGGGGCGGGCATTCCCAAAGCGCTTGGAGAAAGCAGTCTCGCAGCCGTTTCACTGGGAGCGGTTTCTCTGAGCACTTTGGGAACGCCTGCCCCGCCTCTCCTGCAGTACCTTCGCTGACAGCCCTGGACGAAAGTGCTCCCAGCGAAGCGGCTGCAAGAGGGGCGGGGCAGGCGTTCCCGAAGCACTTGGAGAAAACCTTCTCAAAGCCTCTTTTCTGGGAGCGCTTTTGCCGAGCCAGCCCTTTCGCAGCCGCCCCTCTGCTCCAGCCCTGCTCTCCCAAAAGTTGGGACTGCCACGTCCTGGCGGATTCCATCCCTCTGGCCAGGACAAGAGGATAGTGGCGGCAGTGGCAGTTTCCCTTTGAGAAGCAGCAGCAGCACCGGGAATGTCACATCCACTCCCCCCACCCGCCGCCCCCCTTCCCCGAACAAGGATCCGAATGCCGGCAGTAATGGGCAAAAGGGGTGAGTTTTGGGCTTGCACGCATTATTCGCTTTTCCATTGATTCCTATGGGAAACATTGTTTCATCTTACGAACTTTTCACCTTACGAACCTCGTCCTGGAACCAATTAAGTTCGTAAGACGAGGTATTACTGTATTAAAGATAACATGATTGGAAAAATAATATTCTTGGGATCCCCCCGCCCCCATTTATTGATTTGAATACTAAAAGATGCACAAAAGTTATGGTTTTCTTCCTGTTATTTTTTCTGCTAAAACATTCAAGCACATCCCTCCAATTTTTAATATTTTAATTCTTTGGCCCTTCATATCGCTAGTCAAGTTCATCTCTTTATTTTAAATAAATTGTTATAAAATATATTAAGCTTCAGTCAGCTTTTAAATATCCCAAAATTGCATTACGTAGTTCAGACAACTTATACAACTAGTATTTTTGGGAGAAAAAACCTTATCAATTTTTAGGGGAAATCAATTGGCAGCAGTCAAATTAATGTCACCAGACTGTTCTGCTTAAAGGAAAAAAACAAACAAACACTTGGGTAACCTTTGGGTCATGAGTTTGGAGTTCATGCCTAAGGTAAATGATAGCTTCCCCAGACCTATATTGTTTATGTATGGATGTTGTGTGCATGTTTTTTAAATTATGGATTTTTAGTTTTAAATATTAGATTTGTATTGTATATTGTTTTCTATTACTGCTGTGAGCCACCTCGAGTCTACAGAGAGAGGCAGCATACAAATGTAATAAATAATAACAACAACAACAACAACAACAATAATAAAGCAACTACAAAAAGGGTAAAACTCTTGTAAATTAGTGTGTAAATGCATAAATTTGTTGTGGCTACTTAACATGCAGATAAGTAATATTATTTAAACATTAATGTGTTTTTCTCCCTGTGGAATTGGCTTTTTAGAATTCAATTCAATTCAATTTATTAGATTTGTATGCCGCCCCTCTCCAAAGACTCGGGGCGGCTCACAACAGTAATAAAAAACAGTATAATAATGGAACAAATCTAATAATAAAATTATATCAAAAAACCCCAATTTAAAAACCATACATCACATACATACCAAACATAAAATATAAGAAAGCCTGGGGGAGATGTCTTAATTCCCCCATGCCTGGCGATATAGGTGGGTCTTGAGTAACATGCGAAAGACAAGGAGGGTGGGGGCCGTTCTAGTCTCCAGGGGGAGTTGATTCCAGAGGGCTGGGGCCGCCACAGAGAAGGCTCTTCCCCTAGGGCCCGCCAAACAACACTGTTTGGTCGACGGGACCCAGAGAAGGCCAACTCTGGAACCTTATCGGCCGCTGGGATTTGTGTGGTAGAAGGCGGTTCCGGAGGTATTCTGGTCCAATGCCATGAAGGGCTTTAAAGGTCATTACCAACGCTTTGAATTGTGACCGGAAACCGATCGGCAGCCAGTGCAGGCCACGGAGTGTTGTAGAAACGTGGGCGAATCTAGGAAGCTCCACGATAGCTCTCGCGGCCGCATTCTGCATGATCTGAAGTTTCCAAACACTTTTCAAAGGTAGCCCCAAGTAGAGAGCGTTGCAGTAGTCGAACCTTGAGGTGATAAGGGCATGAGCGACTGTGAGCAATGACTATGTTTCGGCCTCCAGGAAGGACGTCTTCGTGACGTCAAAGCTCCACCCATGGAATTCCCTATTGGGATTCCCCACCTCCTTTCCAGCCTCCAGATCGGCCGAAAACGCTGCCGCCGATCGCAAAAACGGCACTCTGTCGGGCGCCGGCGCCTGGCTATAACCATCTGAAACAGCCGGGCACTTCTCGGCGGCCTCCCGAACCCAAATGTCCGGGTTTGGCGTTCGGGAGAACACTGAGAAGCCCCCCGGCTGTTTCAGAAGGTGACAGCTGGGCGCCGCCGCTTCTCGGCGGCCTCCTGAACCTGAACCCGAAAAGTTCGGGTTTGGGAGAACGCCGAGAAGCCCCCCGGCTGTTTTAAAAGGTGACAGCCGGGCGGCGGCACCCAGCGGAGCGCCATTTTGCGATTTGCGGTGGGTTCGTAAGCCGGAAAAAGTTCGTAAGAAGAGGCAAAAAATTTCCGAACCCCGGGTTCGTATCTCGAGATGTTCGTATCATGAGGGGTTCATATCACAAGGTACCACTGTATATCCTGAGGTTGCGGAAAAAGTAAAAGTCACATGGCACCAAGTCTCGACTGCATGGCTGATGGAATAAGCTGGTGGGATACACATTCACAATTGCATCTTGGGTGGTTTATGAGGTGTGAATCTAGCATTTACATGTTGCAGCAACAATTCATTCTTGTGCTTCTGAACTCTGCTTAATTGCTTCAAAATGGCATAGGTGGAAAACATATCAAGACACAGTTGAACAAGTAAAATGTAGAGTTCTTTGGTGATGACTTTAAGACACTCATTTTTTATAGAATATGCATATGTAGCAAATGGTGGTGATTATATAGAGAAGTAAATACCAGAACTCCAAGGCAGCAACATTCCACAGAGAACATGTTTATTGGACACATCATATCAGCACAGCCAGTGAAAACCAACTCGAAAAGTTTCCTGCAGTTACCATGTAATTAAAAGAGCAAAAGTTTCCCTTTTCAAGGTGTCACAGATCACATTGACCAAGCAAAAGAGTTGGCGGGCTCCCTCCACCACTGCTGATCCTTTTCCTACTGCCACCCGCTGGGATTATCTTGATTTCCACGGGAGAGGTCTTTAATTTATTTGAGACTGTATAGCTATTTCCTCCTCATCCTTCCCCATGGTGTGTGACAACTATGAAGCAGCACAAGATGGCTTCAGCCAGGTTCTATTCAGAGTTAACAATAGGGAAACAATAGGGGATGCTCATTTCAAGGATTATTAATATTACATATTAAATTATTCCTACTTAAACTAAAATTATTGAGGTAGATACTGTACACTACTTATTCACTATAACATGTAAGAGCTTATGTCTTCATTCCAGAATTTAAATAAGGCTTATAAGTTGACAGTCAAAGTACAAAAGTTAAAGTTATTTTAAATCATTATCTAACAGCTAGAGGGTAAGCAAGGAGAATTTCCAAGTTATAGTTTATAGGTTGAGGTTTCTAAAGATCACACTATTTTTATATTCTATGACCATGTTTGGAATATTTATAGTTAAATTATGGGCTGCATTTTTTAATTTTTTTTAATAGTTCAGATTATCAGTTTTGGTTGATATAAGCAGAAAATGCCTGAAATCTAGCTCCATTTCTGTCTAGTTGAGCCAGGCCAGGAACCCTTGGTTAATTGTTAATGTGACTGTATCACTCCCCCTTCTAGCCTGAGAAGTGAAGCAGTGATCTTAAGTGGTCATCACTTCCATGTTTAAACCACATTCGGCTATGATTGGTTAGGAAAATAGGGTATAGGTTTATGAGTAAATATTTTATATGTCCATTTATAGTCCTAGCAATAGCAAGATGATCACTACTTTGAGTTATGTGTGCTACATGGCTGTTCTACTTCTCATAAGCTAATATTCTATTTTCAGCCCTGGTGGTAAAAGCTTATGTGATGTTAAAATAAATTTTAGCTTTTGCATATGAGGTGGTTGTACCAGACTGTCTTTTGCCAATAATAGCAACATTTTTGAGGAACAGCTCTTTCTTTATAGTTGAAAATGGTTTCTATATTGTTGTGCTAATATTAAAAATCAATATTCCCTATTCAGAAATTTAATTTAGGTTTGATTCAAGTCAATGTAGTGCTTAAAAAAATAACTCAGAAATTTGATTAATTAATTGATTCTCCCATTCATCCATCAATTTCAAAAGAGCTTGAAACTTTATGGCAGTGTTCTCAACTTTGGGAACCTTAGGTTGTGTGGATATGCTGGCTAGGGAAGTCTGGAAGTTGAAGTCTACACAGCCTAAACTTTCTAAGGTTGAGAAATGCTGCCTTACGTTCATGTCATTCCATTTGAGAACTTTTGGCAAACTACATTGGATCTGTTGTTACTCATGAGAGCCTTCAGATCTCATTTTTTCCCCTTTGGCAAAATTCATTTTCTTAAATGTCATATCTGAGAAAGTGGATAGGCTGTTCACCGTAATGAATTGTCTCCTATATTGATAAAGGATCTGTTTTTTTAAAAAAAAATTCTTTAAATTATTGTATTTGCTTATTGTTAGCAAAGCAGTACTTTTTTAATTAATTCAAAAGCACACCCACTTAATTAACAAAGTAAAAACAAAATGATATATTAATCAGGTTGCTGGATTGCCTATCACAGATTCGCAAACTATGGACAATGAATTTATTCAAGCTTTGTAACTGTTTTCAGAATAAAAAATTAATAATAAAAATCTTGAAATAATAATGATTATTTATTACATTTGTATGCCACCTGATTTCCAGTTATTTTGGGCAGCTCACAGTAATCAAAGAAATTACAGTAAATCAAATTAATTTTTAAAAAAGATGGAAAGTGCAAAAAAGATGGAATAAAGCAAGGGGTTCAGTTTCCATTGCTAAAGGCCTGTGTAAAGAACCATACCTTCATTGCTCTTCTGAACAACAGAGCCAGGTCATGCAGGGACCTCATTCTGGAGGGCAGGTACATCTACATAGATATCCTGAAATATGACGTTGTAATTAAAGGAACTCAGGGCTCATTGACCTTGCAAGATCATTGTGATAATATGGGAGACAGGTGGTTCCTCAGACCGCTAAGCCTTAGGCCTGTGATGCTGAGCCTATGGCACATGTGCCACAGGTGGCATGTGGAGTCATATGGTAGGGTACATGAAGTGTTGTCCTAGGTCAGCTGCAGCATGCATGCACGCACTGGCCAGCTGATTTTGGGGCTTTTCCCTGGCCATTTTCACTCTCCTCTGGCTTAAGGGAGGACTCCTGAAGCCCGGGGATGGCAAAAAACAGACCAACGGACCAATCAGAAGTTTGGATCTAAACTTCCAGTTGGCTGGTTGGGCCATTTTCGCTCTCCCAGGACTTCAGGGAAGCCTCCTGAAGCCCAACAATGGCAAAAAACACCCCAACTGGCCAACCGGACGTTCGTTTCCGAACTTCTGTTTGGCAGTTTTTCACCATTCCCGGGCTTCAAGAGTCCATTATGAAGCCTGTGCGCATGTGCAGGTGGCAATGGGGAGTATGTACATGTGCAGGGAGCAGGACGGGGTTTGCGTGCATGTGTAGCAAGTATGGATGTTGATTCGCAAACACGCGCTAGCGCACATGCACACCATTTTGGCATATGAACAAAAAAGGTTTGCAAACACTGCCCTATGCCAAGTAGGACTTTATAGGTAACAACCAGGTATTTGAATTTCATTCAGAAGCAAACTGTTTAATTTTGAAGAATTTGATCGGAAAATCATTTCATTGCTGGGTTTTTTTGTGGCTAGTAGTTATTTAAAGGGTATAATCTTGTTTTGACCTTCTCCCAGAAGTTTGAAACTCCATAACTAGGAGTAAAGGCAAATGTTTGTATTCATGCACAGTTGACTTTCAGATCTCTTACACTTTTGCAATAAAACAGCAACTTAGTCTAATTTGTCTCCATTCTCCCTTTTCTTTGTATCTCTAAAAAGCCTATCTCCTCTGAAAAGGCACTCTTGAGTTGTAGCGCACACTTTCTATCTCAACATGCTTTATATAGTACCGTAATAAAACATAGTGTGTAACTTTCATCAAGCACTGAAGTCACTTGGTATCTCTATTTAATAAGATCTGCTATTTACCTAACAGTTAGAAATAATCCTTCCAGTTTAATATCCAAAATGTAAAGTTTAGTCTTTGAAAAATCACTTTATTGTCCCCCCCCCAACCCCCCCCCCCAAAAAAAACCCTTGCAGGACCATTCATTTCATACACTATGCTACCTACCATTGTATCATTCGTAGACATTGCTACAGACAAAGAAATATAAAAAAGGTCTTGGGTGGAAAGCCTTTTTTGTGATTTTTATATTAAATATTTTATACTAAACTTATACAAATAAAGTCGGGAGCTAATTTTACTTTTTTGTTGAGAAATTAGATAAATATGTAATTTTGTAGTTCTTAGAATGATGAATATCCTTTAAACTCTGTTCTATATTCTCAGTGATTAGTGAAACAAGAACTTTGAAGGCCAAAGAGGATTCTTTTGATGTAGGAAGCCAATTGAAGAGTTTGAGTTGGATGATGCATGTTTAAGCCATCTGTATAGAATCATAAGTTGGGAAGAAACGAAGTGTTTTTTAATTTCTGTGGTGATAAAGCCATGTAGTTTAAACTCTGATTAATTTCCATTATTGAATTAGATGGAAAAACAGTTTCTTTTTTATATATTAGACACAATTAAAGTTTTTGCCAAAAACTTAAATCTTCTCCACATTTGTGACATCAATTTAAATAGGTTCTGCTTTTACAGTTGTTTCATAGTAGTTAATAGGAATTTGCTATTAGCACTGTGCTATAACTTTGAAAACTGCTTTTACTTTAAGTTAGTTGAGTGGTAAACATTCAAAATCTGTTTTGGTACACTGTATATTTTTTCTAAAGATAAATCCACAGTAACTGAATTTAAACATGCCTGGGATAAACATATATCCATCCTAAGATAAAATACAGAAAATAGTATAAGGGCAGACTAGATGGACCATGAGGTCTTTTTCTGCCGTCAGACTTCTATGTTTCTATGTTTCTAAAAACAGAGGAAATTTGTCCATTACTCATGTATAAACCATGTGAAACATGTAGCAGCTTCAGTATTGAATGTACAAAATAGCTTGGTTTTTTTTGATGGGAAACAACAGAGTATCTTAATATGTTCTCTCTCTTTCAGGTATGGCCTCACAAGTCTTGGTCTATCCATCATATATTTATCAAACTCAGCCAAGTGCCTTTTCTAATGTGAAGAAACTGAAAGTGGAGCCAAGTACTTGTGTATATCATGAAAAAACCTACCCACAGCTCTATTTGAATGGTAAAAATTTTGGAATCACTCAGCCTCCCAGTAGGGTTGGTGCTTTCTTGCAAGCTACAAATATATTTGACAGACCTCAAAGAGAGACTTTTTTGTTGCAGACCAGCACTGTTGGTTTAAAAACTATTGCAGGTGCTACAAAAATCTTAGCAGTGCAGGCACGGCAACCTCAAGTGGAAGCACCTTGGCCTGGGACACAGGAAAGTGAGTTGAACATCTTGGACCGTCCCCAGCAATGTGGATTGAAGCGTAAGAGTGAAGAGTTAGAAAACCAGAGTGGCACAATGCAGATTGTTGATGAACTGCCTATATTGCCTGCTATGTTGCAAACAAACTTGGGAAACCCAATGACAGTTATGACAACTACCGCAGCTTCAAAACCAAATGGTACCAGTGGTGATGGAGATTATCAGTTAGTGCAGCATGAGGTATTATGTTCTGCAAAAAATACTTACGAGGTTCTTGATTTCCTTGGGCGAGGGACTTTTGGCCAAGTCGTAAAGTGTTGGAAAAGAGGGACAAATGAAATAGTGGCAATCAAAATCCTGAAGAACCACCCATCTTATGCACGCCAAGGACAAATAGAAGTGAGCATATTAGGAAGATTAAGTACAGAGAATGCTGACGAGTTTAATTTTGTGAAAGCCTATGAGTGCTTTCAACATCATAACCATACTTGCTTAGTTTTTGAGATGTTGGAACAGAATTTGTATGACTTTCTGAAACAAAACAAATTTAGCCCTCTTCAGCTAAGGGTAATTCGGCCTATTCTGCAACAGGTGGCCACTGCACTGAAAAAACTAAAAAGTCTTGGCTTAATACATGCTGACCTCAAACCAGAAAATATTATGTTGGTGGATCCAGCACGGCAGCCTTATCGAGTTAAGGTAATTGACTTTGGATCTGCTAGTCATGTATCAAAGACCGTCTGTTCAACATACCTGCAATCTCGCTATTACAGGTATGTACCTACTATCTTACCCCTGAAAGCTTTGAGTTCTTTACATTGACTTATGTAACTAAATAAGTTTGTTTTTCAGAGTCCAAAATGCATAAGGTTTGGTAAGAATACTTCTTTAAATAGCTTCTGGCAGTATTTGACTAATTAAGTAGAATATCATTGTTTTGTTATGTATACAGATCCTGAGAAGCACATAATTAGAATAATTATTAGAAATTATATTATAAGTATTAGCTTGTATCTTTGAATGTGTTTCTCCCTTCCAGCGTTGAGAGTACTGTCCATTGGAAAATGTGTAAAACTAAAAATGCTTTATATTTTTTCACAGTCAGCTCCAGTCAGTTTAGATAATAGAGATGGCAGATCATGAAGGGATAGTTGGCAGTTAGCCTTGATGAGTCTGCTTATGCACCATGTAAAAACCTGCCATTAGATTGAATGAGCAACATGAACCATGTGAAAAATGCTATGTACAAGTGGAAACAATTAAGTTCATATTCTGAAATTATCTTACTGGGGAAATGAAGCACACTCAGGACTGATCAACACATTGTTACAGATATCAAAATGGTTTCTAATTTGTTCTGAGATTTTGGGAAAGTTTCCAATATAGCCAGCAAAGGTATTTTGTTCAGATATGTATATGGAGAGCATTTGGGGGAACAGTTTCCTTTTTCCTTTTTTGATAAATAAGCCTTATTTCATCTGCCTATATTTTACATTGTTTATTAAACTAACAGACTTCTCCACCCCTTTTTCTACAATTCCAAAGTTCCTTTGATTAAAAATCAATGACTTGATTATCCACCATTTCCAACCAGGCAAAAAAAAATTAAAATTGCAGTGTAAACTTTTACAAAGGACGTCTAAGGAGGTCTAACTTCATTCACCAACTATAATGCCCATATATATGGTATGGTCTTGCTCAGCTTGCTTCATCATATCCCTTCTTATAACCCTCATCACTCCAAGACAAAAACTGTCTATCCCATAATCATCCTTTCCTCCTCGGCTAAAGCAATCCTAATTCAAAAAGCAGAAATTATAATGATTACAATTCCCTTACCCATTCTCTGTTATGATAAATTAATCAGTGGGACCCAATAGGAAAGCAGTAACTTCATCTCTAAATGGTAGTCAGTGTAGTCAGACTGAAATTGAAGATCAGGAATGGGGCAAGCAAGAGAAAAAGTCAGATACAAATACAGCTTCAGCACTGCTGTATTATGAAGTTTGAAGGATTTTCTGTTTTTGAATGCAGGATCTTCTCTTGGCTCCAGCTGCTCATTAAATGGTTGTAAAAGGCTGTACAGTGATACAAATTCCAAAGAGAAAAGGTAATTAAGAGATTGCATGGGTGTGTAGATTGCACCTGTTGATATCCCCTTGAAAAAGTGTCATTTAAGAAGGTGCCAACAAGTGTGTGTGTATGTGTATGTGTGTACCAAAATATGCTCAGAATTACTTTTTCTCCTTTCGAGTCTGGATCACTATGCAGCTGATGATTAACTGGATAGAGAGGTTACTGTAAGTAAGGATTTGTATTTGAGTAGACCTGTTACTGCTGAGGAACCTCTTATCAAACCCAAGCATCCTCATCTCCCAGCCTTCTGGTTCTGGATTTACTTTGGAGAATAAGGAAAAAAAAGTAAGCCTCTGGGTCAATTACAGTAGCTGTTCGGTTCTTGCATTACCGTATACCATAGATGCCAGTCATGATGGACCCTTCTCCATAGGTATGATAAGGTATCAATACTCTGCCTCTTTTTCTAAGGGAATTTTGGGGGATCTGACACAGGATGGACCCTTAAATGTGTTTTTCTAAGGTTTGCAATATTTTCTGGGTGATTGGATAGAGAAAATAATGTAAGAAAAAACCATAAGTAGTCCTCACTTATGGGGTTGTGAGGGGTCAGACATGACTTCGCAACTGACAACAAGTTCTTGCTTAGTGATCATTCATACTTATGACAGTGATGAAAAAGTAACTTTACAACCAATCCTTACATTTATGACCTTTGCAGATCTGTAAAGCAAAGGAAAGCTGAAGTAAAATCATAAGCACAATCATAGTTTCACTTAGCCACTAAATTGCCCTTCAGAATTTTGATTGCTAAATAGGGAGTAATGTAAAGAATCACATTCAGTGATACCTTGTCTTACAAACTTAATTGGTTCCAGGACAAGGTTCTTAAGGTAAAAGGTTTGTAAGACGAAACAATGTTTCCCATAGGAATCAATGGAAAAGCAATTAATGCATGCAAACCCAAAATTCACCCCTTTTGCCAGCCGAAGTGCCCGTTTTTGCGCTGCTGGGATTCCCCTGAGGCTCCCCTCCATGGGAAACCCCACCTCCAGACTTCTGTGTTTTTGCAGTGCTGCAGGGGAATCCCAGCATTGCAAAAATGAGCGCTTCGCTGGCAACGGAAGTCTGGAGGTGAGGTTTTCCAGTGAAGGGAGCATCAGTGAAATCGAAGCATCGCAAAAACACCGAAGTCCTCGAAACCCCACCTCCGAACTTCTGTGTTTTTGCAGTGCTGCAGGAGAATCCCAGCATCGCAAAAATGAGCGCTTCGCTGGCAACGGAAGTCTGGAGGTGAGGTTTTCCAGTGAAGGGAGCATCAGTGAAATTGAAGCATCGCAAAAACACCGAAGTCCTCGAAACCCCACCTCCGGACCGCTGTGTTTTTGCGATGCTGCGATTTCACTGTGGCTCCCCTTGCTGGGAAACCCAAGCTCCGGACTTCTGTTGCCAGCGAAACGCCCATTTTTGCACTGTTGGAATTCCCCTGCAGCATCACAAAAACACGGAAATCCAGAGGTGGTGTTTCCCATGGAGGGGAGCCTCGGGAATCCCAGCAGCACAAAAACGGGTGCTTTGCTGGCAACGCAAGTCCGGAGGTGGGGCACCCCAGTGGCGGTGGTGGGTTTGTAAGGTGAAAATAGTTTGTAAGAAGAGGCAAAAAAATCTTAAACCCCAGATTTGTATCTCAAAAAGTTTGTGTGATAAGGCGTTTGTAAGACAAGTTATTGCTGTACTTTATTTGGCCAAGGGTGATTAGATTCCCAAGGAATTTGTCTCCTATGCAGAAGCTCTCAGTGTACATGTAAAGCAACAGAATTCATCATCATCATCATCATCGTTGTTAGGACTCTGTCCATAACTGCTGAGTTGGCAATATATTACTCTGCTCATACATTAACAATCATCATCATCATCCCAATAAGAATGGGATGTAAAGAAAATAATGATAAATGATGATATTCAACCTTATGGTCATTGAGTAAAATCTTTACTGATTGATTTACTATATTGTGGAGAGTGCATGTCTTAACTGAGGAAATGCTGTTGGCTTTCAGACAGTACTTCAGATAGTAACAAATAGCTTTGAAGAAATGTCATTTGTATCAATATATATAATTCTTGTGATTGCACTATACAAATGATCAATTGACATGTGAATGATGTTAAATCGGGAATGGAGGGGGAAGGATAAGTCCAGCCAATTTTCTATTATTAGAAATCTATCAGTAGATCAGGGGTTCCGGCTTTATTATTATTGTCAGGTCCATTGTCCAGCAATTCCTAAACCTTTGCCATTACATTCCCCTTATTGAATATATTATTGTATGTATAAGCTTATAATATATTCCTTCCCTAACAATCCAAATACCAAATAAATAGAAACAATGAAAACAGTACTATGGAAAAAATGGATTTCTTGTGACAGTCTAATTTTTTTCATTACTACATGTGGACGCTGCCTATCACTGCTAAAGGGAGGTATACCTCACAGTTTGGGAAACCCTGTCATACACCGAAAATTTTTGAAAACCTAATTTATAACAAATTATTTAACTGGAATGTTATTTTGTTAAATACTGTATTACTGTATTTTTGGACTATAAGATGCACTGGACTACAAGACACACCTAAATTTACAGGAGGGCCTCTGTGTGTCGTGTTTTCACGTTCCCCAGTCTCCAAAAGCACACAGCAGTACTCTGCAAGTCCCGTTTTCACCAAAAATGCGCTCAATTTTGGGCTCCTAAGCCTTCCACATGTCACATTTTTACCTTCCCAGGCCCCCAGAAGCACTGCAATGCTCACATGGCCAGTACAGAGACTGCAGAGTGTTCCTGGGACCATGGGAGGGCAAAAATGGGCCCTGTAGAGCTTTGCAGAGTGCTGCGGGCCTGGGGGGGGGCAACGCAATGTGTGGAAGGCTTGGGAGCCCCCAAATGAGTCCCCTTTTTGGCAAAAATGGGCCTTGTGGAGCATTGCAGATTACTTCTGGAGTTCAGGGAGGGCAAAAACAGACGCACTGAGGATTCGGGAGGCCAAAACCACCCATATTCGATCTATAAGACTCACCTAAATTTTCACCCACTTTTACAGGGGGGAAATGCGTGTCTTACGCTCAGAAAAATATGGTAAATAGAAACATGAACACTTCTATAGCATGTATTTTGTGTATATGCATTCTATATTTATTATCATGGATTTTCTTCAAAATTTTAGTTTAAAAAATATTTTTTATAATATAAACCAAAATATATATTATTTCAAAGCAAATTTAAATGTGATAATGTTTATATAACACAATTAAAATTATCAACATTACATTTAAAATCTTTAAAATATTGACATTAAAAAAGAAAAAAGCAAAGTAAAAATTCTATCAATATTTAAGATGTTACAGGCATAACATTATTTTTCTTTTCAGCCCGAAGATGAGTATAGAGTCTGAGATAAAAAAGAAAGCACCACTGTAATTCATTTTAGACTACTAATCATATGGTAATACAGGTACTAATTTCTTAATTCTAAATTTAAGATAGTACTTGTACTTCAAATTAACCACCTATAGTAATGATAGAACTAGATTTTTAAGCTATAGGGCTCTTTGGGTGTGGGTTTAATTGCTGTTTTGTAGGATCAAATCCTAGAAATAAGGAGAAAAAGCAATATATGAAAGCATACCTACTATTGTAACTATAACTGGGAATGAACTGCTTTCTCCATGTTAATGTAGCATATGAAGAATTAATGGTGGGAACGGGAGCTTAAAATGGAGTAAGTTCATGAACTTGGATATCTTTTAAGAATTAAACAGGAAATATTTTAGGTATCTCCTTTTGGGTTGCTGTGGGAGAACGACTTCTAGAAGTAATCTAGGTTGCAAAAGTGATTTAAAACTCCATACATTTCTTTTTAAAGAACAGCAGCAATGGTGCTAGTATTAGGATTTTCTGGTTCAAGATTAGATGAAAAATAATATTATGAAGGTTGATTGTTTAGTTGTTTTATTAATTAGAGTGGTAATTTTAAAATAAATCAGTAATATTTTTTGGCCCTTTGAATTATTGTGCCATTTTGGAGAAACTTACTCTAAATAGATTAAATTGAGAATTTTTTGTGATTAGTCCCACAGATAAGGTAAGATTAGATGTAGGCATTTGTTTAGATTTAATGACAAAATGTAGACGAGAAACACCGTAAATGTGGTGTTCTCAATGAAAAAAATCTTCATTTTTAAAAATCATTTCATGTGTTGCTATGAGGGTATGATTCAGTTAACTTCCATAAACGAACATTTCCTTTTGATTTCGTTGCTCAAGAATTATTCTGAAATATTTTATTTGGGCTTTGGAAATAAAAACAAGAGTGTAGTCATTGATGAAAAAAGCAGTACATGAGAACAGGACCTCTGTTCCTCTGTAAACAACTTGAGCTGGAATGTGGCCTCAGATGTTATTCTATCACTTTGAACTGTGCATCACTGAAATGTGTGTGTGTGTGGGATAGCTTAAAATAGGCAGGGGGTGGTAATCAGAAACTGTTGACTACTATAGATGGTGAGGCTGCTTCACTGCTGCAGTGAAATAATCCAGAAGTACATGCAGTTAAGTGTATTCATTTTGCTCAAGGTCAGGCTGCTCAAAGTCAACTGTTTGTTAGGTTTGTAAATGTAGTTAACTATCAAGAAGGCCTCAGCTATTACGTGTAAAGGCAGTTTGTTAAGACAGACTGTATTTAATTGAAAAGCTTCAATTTACAAATTGGAGGAGGTTGTTTATGGGTGGGGGAGATTTATCTGCCTGGGCTCCACTCCCCCCCCCTTCCAAAATTGAAAACATGATCTGGTTCAGCTGGCTGGTATAAATGTAAACAAACTGAGGATGGTAATGACTAAATATGCTGCTGATTGACAGATTATATTATTTTGACATTTAGGTTTTCTCAAGCAGCTTACCTAAACTGACTTACCTTTTTAAATTTTTCTTTTGAATAATAAAGTGGTGATATAATGCTTGAGGTGTTCAGACTAGGAGACCTCGATTCGAGTCTAAGCTTGGGCATGGAAGTTCATTGTTTGACTTTAGAACAGCCACACACTTTTAATCAAATCTGCCTCACTGTGGTGGTGTTGGGAAAAGTTTAAGGAGCAAGTATTATGTGCCACTAAAGGCTTATGGAGGAAGAGAAATAAAAATCTAATAAATATAAAAATAGGGCATTCCCATGATTTTTTGGTATGCATCGCTCGTTTTTTGCTGCTTGCTGTAGATAGGATTTGATTTTTTTTCTCTTTTTTTATCTTAATCTTAATCATATTTAGGTTCATTGGCATAAATGTGTCTTTCTTTCTTTCTTTCTTTCTTTCTTTCTTTCTTTCTTTCTTTCTTTCTTTCTTCTGCTTTAAGTCAATCTCTTATTACATTATTAGACCTTAGCCTTCCAGCCTTTTGCAATATCAAAAGAGATAGATAAACTAATTCTATAAGGTGGGCACCTGAGCAGAGAAGACATGTCTCCTGAGACTCACCAAATGTAGCCAATGAGACCTGTAGCATACCCTGTTTTGCCAGATGGGGGCAAGCTGATACAAAGGAGATGTCCCCCAGTAGACCACTACCGTGCCACAAAGGACTTTAAAAATTAAAATCAGCACCTTGAATTGGAGCTAGAAACAAACTCCCAGCCAGATCAGTTTGCAGAGCAGAAGTGTAATATACGCTGTGCATAACTGCCTATGCTAGTTTATTCTGTACTTCCAGATGTTCTTCAGGGTCAGGCCTACATTATGTGCATAGTTCAATTTGGAAGTAACTAGAGCATGAATGACTGTAAGCAGGACCTGCCAATCCAGAACTGGCACAGTTGTTGCATAAGACAAAGTTGCACAAAGGACTGCTTGCTACAAATGCCACCTACTCATTTAGCAGGAGTCATGATCCCATGAGGACCCCTGGATTGTACAGCACTATCTAGCACCAAAGATGTCATGGTCCTGGAACAAGTGGGCTCCCCAAATTACATTTTTGTCTGGGTTCCACTAAAGTTTCTTGTTCCCCATCCAGGCAGTCATAGCATCCAGATTCCATGGTAAGATACTTATGGCATTGCTTAATTCTCCAGAGGTGGATATATATAATTTGGTATCATCAGCATACTGATGATGGGTATACTCTTAAAGAACCAGTTACACCTGTAGAGACTTTCAAATGGGTATTTGAGTAGAGTCTCTGAATCAAGAATAAGAGTCCATATTTAAGCTGGCCAATTTCATCCACAACGTGTTTCTATTTATAAAATCACAAGCAGCACTAAAATCCATAAATGCAGTAAGCAGGTTTTTGCCATTTCTAAATAGTTTTTTTAAGAGATGGTGTAACTGTAAAGTAAAATAATTGTCTATCATGGAGCGCTCTAATCTAAATCCAGTTTGTTCCTCTACTAAAAGATTTCTTTCCATTACCCAATCTTGCTTAACATATCTTTTGCATACAATTTAGCCACAATTCTAGTAAGGCTTTATTTTAGTTCTTTGGGTCAGCTTTGTCTCACTTTTTATATAGGGGAACTATACTGGCAACTTCCCACCCGACTGGAATGCAAGCTTAACAGCCTTGCTAATAGTAAGGCATACCAATCAATATAAGTCTTAAAGAGTTATGGGAATAGAAAAACATCTCCAGGCACCTTATTAGATTTTAGACATTGGAAGACAAATTTGATTTCTGATATTTCAAAGACTAAAATGTCACATGTTTGTTTGTGTGAGAGACTCTAGTTAAGATTAGAAAACAGATTTGCATAAATATCATTCCAAATTGAGGCTGGAATAGGAATGTTAAATTGGAATTTATATTCCTTCAATAAATCTGATATAGCATTCCAGAAGAAAATTGAATTTGTCCTTTTGCTGAAACTTCTAGATCTGATTTAATTCTACACAGTGCTTTTAAAAAACTTAATGCTTTATAGCCATTCCTCATTTATCTTCAGTGTGAGAACTTTGCCTGTATCTCCATTAATTCTGTTATTTTCTTCCAGTTTTAATAACTATCAAGAAAACCTATTCTGTTTTTTTTTACTGTGTTAGCTTTCTAATAGTTATATTACATTCTAAGGGGGGAAAAGGCGATTTACTCTGAAAAATAATGTTTTTACAACTACATGCTAATTTTGAGTGATTACTTTTAGGAAGGACTCAGCCAAAATAGGAGATGAGTAGCTCTGCCTTTTTAAATTATTGATTATACTTTTCCAATTTGCATTGAACAGGTAATACTTACTCTTCAATCCAATTTTTATTTTGAACATGTAAGAAAAATCTTTGGTTTTTGCTTTAGGTGTTCTGACATCAACTTTATAAATATAACTTATTTGTCTGTAGCTTCCTTGGTGAGCTATCACTCTGTCACCTATTGTTGGAAGAGATGTCCGCTTGGGTTCAGTTTCAAGTGGGGAGAAAAACACTGGAAACATGGTGGCTGATTGGAAAGATATGTTGGACAGGACCACATGGTTTAAGGACCTGGGCAAAAAAGCACATAGGTAAAAAAAGAGAGAGATTTATACCATCTCTTGGCTCCAGCTTTGGAGCTTCCTGTTCCTATGTAAGAAATGTTGTCAGTCTGATTGGTTATCAGATTCCCATGGGGCTATACAGGGGTAACTTTGTAGTGTCTTGAACCTCATGCTTGGTTGAATCTTGGTGGATGATATAATCTCTCCAGGTGCCATGTTGTTCTGTTGCTAGATAGGTAGAGGGCTAATCCTATCATTCCTGTGGGCCATGTCTTAATCCCATCATCCTAGAGTTGAAGGGAGGGGGCAGGGAGCTGCTTTGTCTTTAAAACATGTTTCCCTCTTTCTCATCCAGGGAGGTATAATATTCTGCCTTTTTAATATTTCCTAGAATATTTCATTTTTCTAGGAGAAGGGTGGGTTTTAACTTTCTATACTGTATTTATCTTTTTAAATTTTCAGATCCCTGCTAACATTTTGTACGTCGATTCATTCCCCATTTTTCCTATATCTTCTTGCGGATTATATCTTTAAGTATATTTTTTGTGTATGTTTTTCGAGTGACTTTTAGAGAAGCATACAAATATTTTGTGTATGTACAGATGTAAATTAATGCTCATATGCCTTAAATGATTGAAATGCTTAATTCCATATATGAGACTTTGAATTTTTTTAAAACTACACATTTTATACAGATACTGGAAAATTCAAATAATGTGAAAATTGAAGTCTCATAGTAGTTAGTCTGTTATAGAAAGCATAATTTTGTGCTTGGGAATTGCAGTAAGAATAGAAATATAATGTACCTCAGTCCTGGTCAGTGTTGATAGAAAAGATGATAAAAATTGCAGCCCAGCAGTGTCTGGTTAGCTGTACATTTTCCTGTTACAGTATGTATATGAGATTACCACACCAAGAAACACACCTGATACTGATAGAGGGCTAACATTGCAATCTGCTTGAGAAATGCAAGTTTCTCGTGTTTCAGAACTAGCAGTAGCAGAAGACATGAAAATACACACCCACCCACATATACCCTACCTACCTACCTGCCTACCTACCTACCTACCTATGTGTGTGTGTGTGTGTGTGCGTAACATTATATATATATATATACACACACACACACACACAGTAATTTTTATTTAAGCTGTGTCTTGAACCTTTAAGACCTGATAAATTTACAATGTGCATAGAACCTATTTCTCTTAAGCTTATTGCTTATACTGTTTGTTTCTATTTTATGTAAAATATTGCTGATCTTTTGGGTAACAAATTACTTCACTGGACTTTTACTAACCAATTAGTAACTTATATAATTCTTAACATTTTTATAGAAATTAATCTTACTGTAAACTAGAAGCTAATTGTTCTTTTCTGTTTTGTATTAACATTTTCTTCTTTACTTAGCAAGGTATAAAAATGTTCTTTCAAAAAGAAACTATTACATATTATAATATTAAGTGTATACAGTATTTGAATCTGGAATATTAATGTAGAATTTTGATCCAGTCTTGAGTTATAAATACCTGTTGAGATATAGGCAAGCTAAAGTTCATGCATTGCATATAAATGTTAAATTAAATGCAGAAGAGCTACTTCTATAGATTTTATCATACCACTTCATACCAGATTCATGACTGCAGATAGGCAACATATGAATTTAATAAATTAAGAAAATAATAACAAATGCTACCAAGAGATGGCAACTAGGAGAATTTGACCATAATGCATTCTTGGCTAGTTTATATAATGCACTAAGCCATTATTTATTTGAATAAACCACAGTTCTTTAGATTAAATAAATGGGTTTACAAGCACATTCAAAGTCAGATTATTGAAATAAGCTTCTAATTTAATAAGACATTTGAACCCAGCCATTATTAAATGATATGCTAAAGAGTTAGGCGGCCTCAGCTAATTTACCTAAATTATCTTTTTAAAGTTAAAGAAGTTGCTTAAATTATTGGCTTTAGAAGATCACCAGTGGTGGCAATTAGATAGAATACGTGAAAACACACATTAGATATTTAAAAGAATCAGGACCCATAGGAAAAATTAATGCAAGCAATATTATATGCACCAAATGATAACCAAGGTGACCTTATCCATTACTTTCAAAGATTTCGATTGTCTTTCCCAAAGGAAGAAAATAATTTAAGCAACACTAGAACGGGTATTTTATCCTTCTCGTATATTATTTATATTGGAAGGAGAAAGCCTTTTTCTAGTGAACCAGAAATGAGAAATTTTCAAGGGATCTTGAACAAAGTCTGTTCCGGGCCTGCACAGCATACAGCCCATTGGGCAACATGTAGCCCACCAAACTGTCTTGTGCAGCCCACAAGTGTTTTTTTAAAAACTGAATAAATTCACCAGCAGATATCACCACCACCAGGAAGGATCTGCTCCTGCTGCCCATAAGAAACCCTGCCAAGCACCTCCAATGCCTCCAGGCCTCACCAACATCACCAGCTCCAGTGTTGACAGCGCTCCACTAGCCACCAAACAACCGATCGACATGCCAGGTATTACTTTGCGGCCTGTGATTATTTTAAATTTATCAATGTGGCCCTTTTTCATCCACAAGTTGTGCAGGCCTGATCTATTCAATACCCAATCTATATTCGCTGGTAAAAGCGAGGTAGTACAACCAGCTCTTGGGATGGTCTGAGGGCGTGCATAATGTAATGAGAACTGGTAATCTCCATAGTAACCCTAGAAAGGCCGACATGTCTAACCGATTCAAGTCATTTCCCCCTCTCTTTCTGTCTCAAAATAGATCTACCAGAATTTCACATATTATTTATACAGTGTGGAGGTCAAATAAGCATAATCTATGATGTCAGCAACAGAAGCGCAAGCGCTCTCAAAAATCATAGCAATAAACCAACATCAACTAGTTGCATTAACTTTTGTTCACACACCCCTTCCAAATCTTGTGTATGAGAGTAGGAAATTATGTTTTAAGTTTTTACAAACAAGCTATCACAGGAAAGAATTATCTCAGTTGGGCCTTCCAGTCTATGGAAGTTTCATAGGGAAAAATGTATCCCCTCTGTCTAAACTAAGATAGCTTGTTGGCTTTAGAAGATCACTAGTGGTGGCAATTAGATACTCTCATGAGATGTAAGGAACCATCGTTTGTGCTGAAATTTAACTATATACCATTTTGTGGTTGTAAATTCTAGTCTTGCATTATATGTATTTAATTAATTAATTTCTCTGCGACATCCCACATTAGTGGCACTGGGCAATTTACAAATAATTATATCATTTAAGACTACAGTGATCCCTCGATTTGCGCGTTCTCGATTAGCGCGAAACGCTGCAACGCGGTTTTTCAAAAAATATTAATTAAAAAATAAGTCCGCGTTTTTTTCCTACACCACGGTTTTTCCCGCCCGATGACGTCATACTGATTGCTGATTGGCCAAAATCAGCAAAAGGAGGGAGGGTTGCCATTGCCATTGCCGCCAGCGCTGCCCCAAGAAAGCCGGTGAGAGGAAGGAAGGAGGGAAGGAGGGAGGGAGAGAAGGGAAGGAGGGAAGGAGGGAGGGTTGCCATTGCCATTGCCGCCAGCGCTGCCCTGTGGGTAGCGGCGAGGAGCCCGGAAAAATCACCATTGCATTGCCAGCCTCCGAACTTGCGTCGCTCCACCTTCTGCGCATGTGCGGCCATGGAACAAAGGGCGCGCATGCGCAGATGGTGTTTTTACTTCCGCATCCAGTATAACGCGGAAATCGGTTAGCGCGGGAGGTCTTGGAACGTAACCCCCGCGCTAACCGAGGGATCACTGTATTGGTATAAAGAATTTGGATTTCAATTTAGTAGGTAAACTTGAGTTGCGTGACTCTTGAACATGGATCGCAACAATTTTAAGACTGAAACCAGAGGAATTTCATGGTAACATTTTGTAATAAGCATATTGAATAGGAAAAAAGCTTTCAAGGTTCCACGTAGCATCCAAACTAAATCAGAGTCCAAGTCAAAGCACCCCTCAAAGTTCCTGGCACCTACACTGGGAAACCTGAATCTGAGTTTCCTACCCAGTTGAAAGTTCACATCCATCCCTTGCTCACTCAGATTGTGCCAGTGTGGCAAGTGGGTGGGCATAGGATGGCCTTGAACTACTCAAAAGAATGCATCTGTTCCCTCATGAAAATCACCCCTTGCAAGTTCCCATAAACATCAGGCCTTCTATATAGATAGTGTGGCAAGCCATTAATTTATCACCAACCTCTGCACCAGCTTGACAAAAGCCTTGATAGTTTGGTTCATGAATTAATGATTAATTAATACTATCAGCAACTGGAGTTTAACCGTCAATAGTGTACAGGTAGTTCTCCACGTAGAACAGGTTTTTTTAGTGACCATTCAAAGTTGCAATGGCACTGAAAAATGTGACTAATGACCATTTTTCATAGTTACAACCCTTCGCGGCATCCCTTTGATCATGGGATCAAAATTCAGATGCTTGGCAGTGGTTCATATTTATGACAGTTGCAGAGTCTCAGAGTCATGTGATGCCCTTTTGCAACCTTCTGACAAGCAAAGTCAATGTGGAGGCCAAATTCACTTAACTTCTATGTTACTAAGATAACATCTTAGTGATGCACTTAAGAACTGTGGCAAGAAAGGTCGTAAAATAGAGCAAAATTAATTTAATAAATGTCTTGCTTGGCAACAGATCTTTTATGCTCAATTGTGGTTATACGGAGAGGGGCTGCATACAAATCCAATAAATTATTATTATTATAATTTAATAATAATAATAATAATAATAATAATAATAATAATAATAATAATTTATATTTGTATGCTGCCCCTCTCCAAAGAATATTGTATTAGTACAAAAAAGGGGAAAGCCTTTCTTAGGAAAATATACTAATTGTGTAGGTAAAAACTGAAAGTTCATATAAACTTTTCTGAATTTAGTGATTTAGTAATAATTATACAGGGACTTAAAGCAAAATGGAAGACTTACCCACAAGTTGTTAAAATAAAATTAGAAGACAACATAATCCAAGAATCTATGTTAAGTAGGCAAGGGACTAAGGAACAGTAGCAAAAGATCTGCCCAAATGTGCCTTCTTTCAAAAATTTCTAAAATGGAAGATATATAATTGGAATGCATCAAAATGTTGCAACTTAGTTTATAAATTAGACTTCCGAAATTGTTAAAAAGTGTATGGTATTATACTAAAATCCTTTTGTGATTAGATATTCCTTTTCGTGAGCTATGTCTATATGATCATCAAAAACATTTGCTTCTGTTAATATAATCTGAGCTCCACATGTATCATTAAATATCAGTCTAAACATTATTGGGAAAATATACATTTATGTTAATTAGAGGCTGCAGGAGAAATCCCTGATTTATCTTGGGCATGCTTCTTATACATTGCTTCCATCTCCAGAGTATATTTCCTTGAGGTTTATCCTTGTTTCCCATTCTCACTACCATTAGAAAATATGTGAGCTCAGATCCAAAGTTCAATGATTTTATTACTTGTGTTTTACCCTATTTATCCTTAGTGTTTTTGTTTTATACAGGTTAATTTTTTTTTAAAATCACTCAAGTGTTCTATTTGAATAGAATATAAATAAAACTAGTTCTCATTTAATGACAGTTCAGAGCCACAACTATGATGAAAAAATAATTTGTTACTTTTGCAGGTCTGTAAAGCTAGGAAAACTAAGTAAGATTGCAAGCACTGTCACTTTTTTGTTTTATGACTTGCTAGTTACAATTGTAGTAGCTAAACAAGGATTATTAATCTATGTCTCGATATAAAATAATGATTTGAACTAATTTGAACTAGCTGGTTTAAAGTACTTTAGCAAATAAACAGTGAACAATTGTATTAATGATACTCCATTTATAATTATTATCAGTTTTTTCAACAAAAACATATGTAAACAGCAACTGGATTATTTAAAAAAAGTTAGTTCAGGTTAGTCCACTTGTGATTCTGTCCTTTTGCTACCTGCCATTAAATTTGCTCCTCGTTTATCGTACTTGAGAACAAAATGTGATTCCTGAAAGGAGAGATACAAATTGATTTACATTATTGATATTTACGATATCTCCTTATGCAAATTCTGTGAAAATGTAATACTTTCAGTAGAACTGAGTAAAAAGGTATGGATTTTGATTCTTTCCAGGAAGACTGAAAAGACATAGAAAGTTGTACTATAAAATATAATGTGCATCTTATACAGATATTCCTTGAGTTATGACAGCAGTTGGTATTCTGATTGCTGTAGCTAAGTGAGGTCATAAAGTAGAATGTCACATGACACATTAGTAGCAGCAATCCAGACAGTGCCGGTATGTTTGTGTGTGAAACTTGCAAGTCATTCAAACAGGAAACAGAGGGAGTCCCAGATAAAGAGTGCAGAGGTACTACAAGAGGGTGGAGAATAATCTGGAAAGCCTGGTGCAGATTGCATGTGAACAAGGGAGTAGAGGCATTGTAGATGGGTGCCAATTCAGGGAAAAAGGCTGGCACCATGTTTATAAGCAAAGGGGAAAAGGAGAGAGTGGCACATATGTGTATGAAAACAAAGACGGAAGGGGGGAGTGCAGAAAGACATGGGGGAGATGCATCCAAGGGACATAACAACTTACCTTGCTATTTCCCATTGACTTTTCTTGTTGAAAGATGGCAGGGAAGGTCACAAATGGCAATCACATGACTACAAGACTTTCTAGCTGGTTTTAAGTCTGAGCCTGAAGTCAAGTGCCTGAATTTTTTTCATGTGATTGTAGAATGCTGTAAAAACTGAAACTTTGAGGACTACCATATTTTTCGGAATACAAGACGCATCTTTTTACTCCCCAAAAGAGGGTGGAAAACTGGGTGTGTCTTATATTCTCCAATGCACTTGCAAGGAGAGTCCAACATGGGTAATTCTTCAGTCTGATTGGTAGGGACTGAGTTTAATTTAAATATTAGTCAGGCACTGCCCCCTTAGCCCTCCAGTCTAAAAAACTCAGTCGCAGTAATGGGACTTAGAGTTTTTCCTTCTGGATTTCATCTGAGTTGAATGTGGAATAAGTTAAAGTTTAAGCAAGTAAAGTTTACATTTGTTAAGAAATGTTTGAGTACCTTCTGTTAATGGGGTTTTCCCTTTTCCCCCCCTCTCTTTTTCCTTTTCTGCAGGCACAGATGGGGCGGCTCCTCTGTGGGCAGCAAAGGGTTCCTACCCTCCACGGGGCGAACCCTTGAGGCTGCGGCTCCTCTCCTCTGTTTCCCGATCCAGGTGTGGATTGGAGGGAGCCCCCGGGTTGCATACCTCCGCGGTAGCGCCCGGTGACCATTGCAAGCGGCTGACGCCATGGGGGGCCTGCCCCCTGCGCCGGAGACGCCGTCAGAAGATCCAGAGCTGGAAGCGCCCCCTCCGATTCTCGCTGGCCGTCTTGTGGACTTCTGGAAGGCGGCTCCTCGGCTGAGGTGGCTCGGCTTTTCATGGCGGCGGCCATGTTTGAAGGCAGATCGGGCGGGAAAGGGAAGGAAGCTTCCTGCCCGTTTCCATGGTAACGGCGGCCATTAATTGAGCCGGGAACCGTAACCGCTCTGTGTGTGCCTTCGTGGTTGCCATGGCAACCGGGCTGCGGCCTCCTGATAGGCCGGGAAGCAGCGTGAGGTCACGCTGGAAGGCCAGAGTGTGTCAATCCTGCCTGGTGCCACGCAGCCGCACTTGGTGTCAGAGGAATGACAGTTGAGCTTGGCTTTACTCTAGCGTGCTGTGCTTAGCGGTCTGTGTATTCGAGCCGGTGATCGTGAGTGTTTAAGTTTAAGCAGAATAATAAAAAAAAACAAAAAACAGTATGGCAGAGACACCAGCCCTCCCTGCAGAGGAGTCTTTGCTCTCAAATAAGCCCAGCACCCCCAAGGAGAAGGGCCAGAGGGCTAAAACATCTCAAGGGGCCTCGTTGAGGGAGGCAGAAAAAAGAATCAGAGCCCTTGAGAAGCAATTGGAGGCTTCCCAGAAACAGGCCTCCTTATCAACTTTGCAATTTGGGCCAACTCCCCTGGCAGCCTCCCCCGTGATTACACCAGGGGTTGCAGGCTCGGCCTCAGAGAGGGATTGGTCCCCTGAGCGCACTACACAGCTGGCTCCGGGCTCTACACATGAGGCCTACTCCTATGCAAGACAGCCCGCCTTGTGGCCTGGAGTTTATCCACCTGCTCAAGCCTCTGCTAATTTATCATATGGCCCAGCGCAGTCTGCCACGTTTACACCTGCTGCGGCGGGGCTGCGTGGCCCTCAGAATGCTTGGCGCACCAGCAACAATCTGCGGGGCCACCACCGTTGAGGCTCCGCGATCCTTGGATAGCCCCAGCCACTCAGTCATTGGCTGATTCTATGGAGGAAGAGGATTCCGCCAGGGAGACCTTCAGTGACCAAGGGGATGACCTGTCAGGTGATGAACAACCGCCGGAGCAGCCCTCCTTCACTGGTCTGTTCAAGTCCTCCCTTTACAAGGTCTTGTTAAACAAGGCCAAGTTGACCATCGATCAAGCTGGTGAGGGGAGACAGACGGAACTGACAGCTGACACCCCTACCACAGGTGTCCTCTTCGTTTTGCCGAAGCAAGAGGCCGTGAGCATTCCGTCTTCGCAGATGTTCCTCGAGACTATACAACGCCCTTGGGAGAACCCGGCAGCGGCTCAGGGTCCATCGGTCCTCGACCGTAAATTTTATTCTTTTGATCAGGCAATGGAGGACCTGTTAATCTTTCCAACTGTGGACAAGCCCATCACAAGCCTGGTTTCTAATGCCCTGGTGCCTTCGGAGTCCCAGGAGGGACTGAAGGCCGAAGATAAACGGGCGGAGAACGTTGTCAGGAAGACTCACCAGATGGCGGCTTGGGCTATTCGGGCCGCCTCTGCAGCCTCGTTTTTTAACAGGGCCACCCTCCTATGGATTAGGGAGATTCAATCGAGGGTGAATCCAGAGGATGGGCACCTCAGGCAAGATTTAAACAAGCTTCTGGCGGCCACTGAGTTTTCGGCTGACGCCACGGTGAACGCGGCCAAGTTCGCGTCTAGGGCCATGGCCTCGTCGGTGGCCTCTCGCCGTCTGATATGGCTCCGCCACTGGCAGGCGGACGTGAAGTCGAAGTGGTCCCTGGCTTCTTCCCCCTTTACGGGCAAAAAGCTTTTTGGTGAAGTCCTTGATGAGGTGTTAATAGAAGACAAGGACAAAAAGAAAGTGATGCCCAAGTCAAATAAGGAGGCAGGATAGGCGTTTCACACCCTATCAAAGGCGCCAGCCCTTTCGGCCAGAGCCCACCTCCACCTCTACCCAGGCGTTGAGGCCTTATTTCCAGGGCTCCTCCAACCAGTTTTTTTTTAGATCGGACAGGACCTACACGCAGGACCGCAACAGATCCTCACAGGGCCTCCGCCCGTTCAGGGGAGCCAATCGTGGCTTCAAAAGAAATAAGTGACTTTCGGGATTCCTTTCAGTTGGGCGGCAGGTTGGCGCAGTTCGCAAGCCATTGGGAGTCCACGTCAGCAGACGCGTGGGCGACATCAACTGTAGCTCAAGGTTTAAAGCTCGAATTTGTTCGCCCCCCACCTCAGCGATTTCTCCCATGTCCTGTTCCTTCGGAGCCCCAGAAAAGGTCCCTCTTGCACCAAGAGGTATTGCATCTTTTGGAGATAGGGGCCATAGAAGAGGTTCCCCCAGAGCAACGGGGCAAGGGATTTTATTCTGTGGTGTTCCTTGTCCCAAAGTCGTCTGGAGGAGTCAGACTGATCTTGAACCTTCGGCAACTGAACCTTTACATCAAGTACCGAAGGTTCAAGATGCATTCGCTCCGGTCGATCCTTGCTTCGGTTCAGCACAACGATGTGATGACTTCAATCGACCTCAAGGAGGCTTACCTCCATGTTCCTATTTGTCCTTCGCACCGACAGTTTCTGCGATTCAGTCTGGAGGACAATCATTTCCAATACAGTGGAACCCCGACATAAGAGCTGCTCGACTTAAGAGCTACTCGAGATAAGAGCTGGGAGAGGAGAGACATTTTTTTATTTTATTTTATTTATTACTTGGATTTGTATGCCGCCCCTCTCCGTGATACGAGCCGAGAAGAGCCGGGCTGGCTTACTTTCCTTCCTTCCCGCGCTGATGCAGAGCCACTCGAACAAAGCGTCGCGCCCCTCTGATGCTTTCGGCGGCTTCCGAAGCGACGCTGGGCTCTTTTGCCGCCAAAAGCGTCAGGGGGGTGTGACGCTTTGTTCGAGTGGCTCTGCATCAGCGCGGGAAGGAAGGAAAGTAAGCCAGCCCGGCTCTTCTCAGCTCGTATCCCGGCACTTGGTGAGTGGAGAGGCGGTCGCCTCCCCTGCCGCCCCACTCTGGGGGTCCTTGGCTTCTGCTGGGGGTGGGGGGATCTGAACGCTGTTTTGAATTTCACATTCCGAGTGGCCCAAACGCCAAAGGCGAACTTCCGCACCTCAGGAGTTAGCTCGCAAACGGCGCGGCTGTTTTAAAACATCGCTGCCGGACTGGGGGGGAGAGGGAAAGGGGGGAGAGGGGGGAGAGAAAGAGAGAGGGAGAGAGAGAAAGAGAGAGGGAAAGGGGGGGAGAGGGGGGAGAGAAAGAGAGAGAGAGTGAGAGATGCTCAGTGAGCCTTTCTTTGAAGTTGCCTTTCTTTCTTTCTCTCTCTCTTTCTTTTTCTCTCTTGCTCTCTTGCTCTTTCATTCTTTTTTCTTTCTCTTTCTTTCTTTCTTTCTCTTGCTTTCTTTCTTCCTTTCTCTTGCTTTCTTTCTTTCTCTTTCTTTCTCTCCTTCCTTCCCTCTTTCCATTTCTTTCATTCTCCCTCTCTATTTTTATTTCTCTTTCATTTTCTTTCTTTCTCTCTTGCTTGCTTTCTTTCTTGCTCTTTTTCTTTCTCTCTTTTACCTTCCCTTCCTCTATTTCTTGCTTTCCTTTTCCTTCCTCCCTTCTTTCCTCCCTCTACAGGATTGGGTGGCAGTGAAGTTACTCTCCCCTTTCATAAGTTTCCTTGTTTCCTTCCTCTGTTCCTGTCCCTTCACCCTTTCTTTCTTCCTTTCTTTATTCCTTCCTTTCTTTCCTTCCTTCCTTTCCTCCCTCCATTTCTTGCTTTCCTTTTCCTTCCTCCCTTCTTTCCTCCCTCTACAGGATTGGGTGGCAGTGAAGTTGAATAAATAACTACAGTTTAATGAATAAAAATAAAAGTTTGCCATGTTGATTGTTTTGGGTAAAAAGAGGAAGGGAAGGAAAGCTCTCAGCTTATCATCTTATTAATAAGTAAAGTTACATTTATTCTTGCAATGTCTTTTTGCATAATTTAGACTAACTTTGTGAGTTTTTTGAGGGCTGGAACCAATTAAAATTATTTACATTAATTCCTATGGGGAAAAGTCGTTCGAGATAAGAGCTGCTCGACTTAAGAGCGCAGGTCCGGAACGAATTAAACTCGTATCTCGAGGTACCACTGTACCGGGCTATGCCCTTTGGACTGTTTTCAGCACCGAGAACATTCACGAAGTTGCTGGACGTCCTCACGGCCTGGCTGAGACAAAGATCGGTACGCCTGATGGCGTACCTCGACAATATCGTCATTCTGGCAAGGACACGGGAGCAAGCGGACAGACATCTCCGCCTGACCATCAGAACTCTCCAGGCTCACGGTTTTTCAGTGAATTGGGAAAAGAGCCATCTAACAGCTACAACGCGTCTGGCCCATCTGGGGACGACTATAGACTCAACCCTGGGGATGGTTTTCCTGTCCCAGGAGAGACAATCCTCCATTCGGAAGCTGCTGCGGGACCTGGACAAGCAACGGTGTCCTCGCCTTTCCTTCTTGTCCAAGGTCTTAGGGACGCTGGTGTCATGCATAGACATCTTATCATGGGCTCGACACCACTTGCGCCCACTCCAGTGGTTCCTGCTCCCCTTTCAGAGGGAGAAGTGCAGTCATCTTCACAGGAAAGTACTCCTTACCGCCAGAGTGTGCAGGTCCCTTCAATGGTGGGTTTCCCCGGCGTTGGGGAGGGGATCCTCCTTCCTACAGAAGGATCTTCTCACGGTGATGACGGACGCCAGCCTAACTGGGTGGGGGGCTCACACTTCCTCTCAGATGGCCCAGGGCCTTTGGGAGTCAGAGGATTTACGGGACTGCAACATCAATCTGTTGGAGCTGCGGGCGGTCTCGCTAGCCCTCCGGAGATTCTCCCACTTGGTAAGGGGTCAGGACGTTTTGATCATGACAGACAATGTGTCCACACGGTCACACATAAACAGGCAGGGGGGAACACGGTTGCGGAGATTGATGGAAGAGGCCGAGTCCCTGATGTCATGGGCAGAGGCCAATCTAGCCTCTCTGTCTGCGGAGCACATTTCAGGGGTGGAAAATGTGTGTGCGGACTGGTTAAGTCGGGAGACTCTGGACCCAGGGGAATGGAGTCTGGACCCCTCACTGTTCCAGGATATTGTTGGGAGGTTTGGGAGTCCAGTTATGGATCTTTTCGCCACTTGTTCCAATACTCAGCTCCCCCGCTTCCTCTCACGTTTCCCCTCACCGGGAGCAGAGGGGGTGAATGCGTTACGCCAGAGGTGGCCACCCGGTCTGCTCTATGCCTTTCCACCGGTCATCATAATACCAAAGGTGATCCGGAAGATTCTACAGGAGAGGGCGGAGGTGCTGCTGGTGGCTCCCTTCTGGCCTCGACGCAGTTGGTTTGCCGATCTAGCAGAGCTCTCAGTGTCGCCCCACTGGAGGATTCCCAACCATCGGATTTCACTCCACCAAGGGACAATGGTTCACCCGGAGCCCCAGTGGTGGCAACTAACCGTTTGGCACTTGAGCGGTTCCATCTAAAAAATCAGCTTGTGCCTGACAATGTTATAGACACAATGCTAGCTGCCCGTAGGCCTTCTACTAGGAGGATCTATCAAGCCACCTGGGGGCCTTCTGTACCTTTTGCGAGCATCAACAGTTAGACCCACAGGGAGCGTCGGTTTTAGTGGTCTTGTCCTTCCTGCAGTCAGGTCTAGACAAGGGCCTTGCACCCAATACACTTAGGCGCCATGTGGCGGCGTTATCGACAATTCTGGGTAAAGATCACTACAGGCCCCTTGCGAGACATCCTTGGGTCAGGGATTTCCTGAGGGGGGCAGCCAACGTTAGACCTCCCGTCGTTCATCGTTTTCCATCGTGGGATCTGCCCCTGGTTCTGGACGCCCTTACAGGCCCTCCCTTTGAACCTATTCGCCAGATCTCTTTAAGGTTCTTGACCATCAAGACTGCCTTCTTGGTAGCCATTACGTCGGCCAGGAGGGTGTCTGATATCTCGGCATTATCAACTAGGCACGATCTTTGTCAATTTTATCCCAATAAAGTGGTACTGACATTGGACCCGACCTTCATGCCTAAGGTTAATTCCAACTTCCATAGGTCTCAGGCCATTGTGGTTCCTGACTTTTGCACTCGTGGAACTCATCCCTTGGAACTGAAGTGGCACAAGCTGGATGTAAGACGCGCTTTAAAGATCTATGTGCGCAGAACTCAGGCATTTAGGGTTTCGGAAGCCCTGTTTGTGTCTTTTTCAGATAGGACCAAGGGACGTAAGGTATCATCTCAGACTATCAGTAGGTGGCTAAGAGTCTGCATATCGGAGGCATACACAGCCAAGAACACTCCTATCCCACAGGGGATAACAGCGCATTCTACACGTAGTGCGGCCACATCATCGGCCTGGAGGACTCAGGCTCCATTAGAAGACATCTGCAGGGCGGCAACGTGGGCTACCCCGTCCACGTTCATTAAGCACTACAGGATTGACTCCTTTGCTTCTTCGGAGGCTGCGTTTGGGAGGAGGGTTTTACAAGGGGTTTGTTCCTTCTCTACGCCCCTGGTCCAGCCTTCTCCCTCCCTTTAATAGTAACTTGGGTATATCCCATGTTGGACTCTCCTTGCAAGTGCATTGAAGAAGGACCGTTGAACTTACTTGAACGGTCTTCTCGATGCACTGCAAGGAGAGTCCAAACCCACCCGAATTCGGGACCAGGGTCTCTGTTGGTTGAATTTCTTGTTGGGAGTAGTTGTTGAATTTTATTGTTCAATAAATTGTTTGTTTTACATTACTGCTCCTTCGTTTATGTTAGACTGGAGGGCTAAGGGGGCGGTGCCTGACTAATATTTAAATTTAACTCAGTCCCTACCAATCAGACTGAAGAATTACCCATGTTGGACTCTCCTTGCAGTGCATCGAGAAGACCGTTCAGGTAAGTTTAACGGTCCTTCTGAATGTAGCCCCACCCACCCGCCCCCACCATTTGGAGGTTTTCAGCCTCCACACATTGCATTTTGGAGTTTTTGGGATAGGGATGGGTGGGCGGTGAGTGGCTGCAGCTGCAGCCCAAAAACTCATTCCAAAAATGGGGTTTGGCGAGGCAAAAGAAGAGCATTGCTTTTTAGGTGGTGGGTGATTCTAGCTGGCGCTGCATCCCCAAACCACTTTTCTCCCCAATTCCCAAAATGGGACGTGCAGTCGGCAATGCCTTCTGCCCAAAATACAATCCTCTGGTTTGATCTCCGTACACTCTGTTTTTGGAATGGGGAGAATAGAGTTTTCAGGCAGAAGTGCCATGATCCCCTTCCCAATTTCAAAAACGGAACGTGCGGAGACCAAAACAACGCATTGTATTTCAGGTGGCAGGCAGTTCTGAGAGCTCAGTGATAAAAGGAACTGTGTCTCAAGGGAAACAGAATTGTCATAGTTAATATGGAAATAAGTTTTCATGCTGCTTTTTCTTGTTGGGAAATCCTTGTAAGGTCCAGCAGTCAGAATGTATATACTATTTAGCACATTGAATTATATACAATGCCCTTTTGGCTTTGATCTTCCAAGGAAAATCTGGACAATGCTTAACTAGAACCAAACTTTTTAATTGTATTCAACCCTCATATTGTGTGTTTGTAAAATAATTCACTGGTTTGGTATTTTACATTTCGATACATGTTTTATATCTTGTTTCTGTGAATTTTATGCACTATGCTGCAATTTGCTATGCCACACCAACCCCCCCCCCCAAACAAACCCAAACCCATGGATAGCCTTGGTTTGTTGACAAATATGAAATGAAGCCAAATCCCTCACACGAAATCTTTTTTGACATTCTCTTTTTGTCTACCAGAAATCCCCAAGCAAAAATTACAATATTTTAAAAACTGCCACATTCTTTGTTTTGCCCCCCCCCCCAAATTAAGGTGTGTCCTATACTCCGGTGCGTCTTATACTCTGAAAAATATGGTAGTTATTAGCTATCAGAGCTTGCATTTGCAGAAACTAGCCTGTTTGTGCCCAAGCAGAAAGCCAGTCCAGCCAGCTCAGCAACCTAAGCAGCCAGCTAGTCACAGACCAGTAGAAATGGAGTTGAAGTCTTCAGTGAAACACAGCAGCAGTAGGAAGTTGTGGAAAAATATATTTACTTCTTTATACTACTACTACTGTCTATACTATACATACAATAAACTAATATCTTACAAGTACCTTGCTACAACTATCTTATTTCAATAACTCACAGGAACCAACTTTTACAGCGTTACAGCTCCTTCAAAGCATACTGCCATGAATAGCAACAGCACACAACTAACAGTGAACAGACAAAGAGCAGGGAGCTCTTGCCTAGTTAAATACTTTTCATATAATTGCTAGGTTGCTGCACTCTGAATGACTCAGCATTCAACTGCCTCTGAATGACTCAGCATTCTTACCTGAGGCCTACTTTCTGCCTTATGATATTTAATTTCTGATATTAGCCCTGTCATTCAGTGCCATCATAACTATGAGGTAAAGGCATATGCTTGGCAGCATTACAAGGTGGGGGATAGGTGGGCAGATGGAATGAATGAATGAATGAGACTAACTGATTCAATTCAGTCTTTATACCCTTTCTTTTTTCCTCCCTCCCTAGAGAGATCACTTTCCAAGTAATTTACACTTGGAAGTTTGCAGATACATATGTTGTTAATTTTTGATGATAAGCATTTTGGAGTGACAGATTAGCCTAATCAGGACCTATAAACATCTCATTTGTAATTGCTAAGAACTATATTTCCGTTAATCATCGTATATATGATTGTGTGAAAAAAACCATATTTCATAGAGATTGTTGAAAAATAAGTAGGAATATGTGATTTGGTTATGGTTATATTTGGGATATTGTGCACAATCTTGGGCACCATACTCCAGAAAGGACATTGCACAGCTAGAAAGGTACAGCAAGTCAAATGATGAACTCCTATAGAAAGATTTCAGTTTTTAATAGATCGGTCTATTCACTGGTGTGAAGCATGAACCATACAAAATTTGAAGTATGTTTATTTGTTTTAAAGATAAATAAAGTAGGAAATTATACGAAGTATATTAAACAGGATGTCCAGCAAACCTGGAAAACAGGGAAATCAGGGAATTATCAGGGAAATTGGCGTTTTGGGAAATATCAGGGAATTGTTAGGGAATTTGTGAAAAAAATGGAATAAATCAGGGGAAAAACCCAAACTGAATTAAAATGTTTAAAAGTTAGGGAAAAGTCATGTAAAAAAACAAAACGGATTGCACTGCCTGGCAGAGTCAAGTAAAAATGAGCATAACTGTAGAAACAACTTGCTTCCTCAGCTACCCATATTTCTCCATGGCTTAGCCATTTGGTATGATGTCATCTATGACCATGCCTTAACTAGTTCGCAAGTTACAGGGAAATGTCAGGGAAATATCAGGGAATTTTAAATTGCTTTCTCACTGGACACCCTGATTGAATCATCATGTAAAAGAAATGAATAGGGTAGTTTTATACTATTATTATTATTATGTTATTTTTTTCTCACATCAAAAGCATACATAAAATCACCTATATCTTCAATATACATATATTTTCGCTTAAAAACAATTATACAATAACCTAAGTTACATTCCAATTTTTATTTTTATTATTCAATTTATCTGAATCTTCCCTCTCTCCACTCCCCTCTTTCTATCTCAGGTGGCTATTCCATCTCTAATACCTACTTTCTTGCACCTTCTCTCCTCTCTCCTACTACCATCTCCTTTCCTTCCTACTTCTCTCCCCTCTTTCTACTCTCTCCTTTCCTTCCTATCTCTTACATCTTCTCTCCCCTTTACTACTAACATCTCCTCCTCCTTCCTACTTCTCTACCTCCCCTTCTACTTTCTCTCCTTTCTCTCCTTCTTTCCTACTTCCTCTTACACCCTCTAAATCCTTCCCTGAGTGGATAATTCTAATTACAAAAATATTTTTTATTTTTCTCCCCATTGAAAACATGCATAGCCTGTCATACTTCAATAAATTTTTTAATAAACATGTATCATCTACTAAATATAATAATTAATACTTAATTTTTGGTATATTAATCTCCTGCTACTTCCTTTATCTAATTTTGTCACCCAGATTACACTAATTATTTCATTTTCCAATTAAATTTTAACACTATTGCTTACTTCCTCTCTTGGTTGTTCTCTCTTGCTTAATAAATCTAAGGTTCATTCATTTCCTTTCTTCCTTACTCATCATTCATTTTCCTTAACCCCAATTTTCTCATAATTAAATGCCCGTAAAAATTCCATTTATTTATTTTAAAAAATGAAGTATCAATTCATATTAAATATTTTATATCTTATATCTGATATCTGATATCTAACTGATACCTAATTGATGAATCAACCCAGAGTATTGAAAGCAGATATCATTCAAATTCCAAAACCCTAAAGCGTTAATTTTTTTCATTCATTATTCATACTGTGTCTTCTGCTGTAATGTAACAAGTATATCATTTTAAATCTGTTTCAACAAATCAAATTTATACCAATCCATAATTGTATTTTCCCAGAATTACCATTTAATTGTATAATTAGTTGCTTTTAAATAATTGTATTAGATTTAAATTCTTAAATGAAAACTTATTCATTAGCAAAATCAATATTAATTATCATCAACTATATTTTCAAATATATATTAATCATTTAAAATCTTAAATTTCCAAAGATTCATTATATATAGAGAAAGAAATCATTGTAAGGTAATCGAATAATAATCAGATAATCAAATAACAATCAACCATTTTCTTTGAATTTCCATGCTTTAGGTCTCAACTTCCCCTTCTTTTTCTTTCTTCTAACAATATACTCCCAACTTCTTCCCCTCTTTTTTCTTTTTTGTATTTAATGATTGTATTAGTTTTCCTTAAGCTCTCCTTAATCCCTTCCCCCTGCTTGTTTGCCATGTCCAAAACCTGTATCCTCGCCCTATTCTTTTTTAAACTATTAGTCCCAGTATAATAATCATTTAATTCAGTATAATCATTGGTCTAACCATTCTCAAAATTCCCTTCCCTTTTATCTTTATCATTCTCTGTATCTTCTTCCACCTGTTCTTCCTCTTGTTTCATCTCCTCTTTATCATCTTGTTTTTTATTCCTTGTGATTATATTTTCAACTTGCTGTGCTCAAGAGCTTCATATTTTTTCCAGTTCTTTCTTCATACTCCAAGAAGCATATCTGTAAATCTCCAAAATAGTCCTTTAAAAAGGCTATAAGATCCTCATCTTCTGAAGCATCTATTTTACCAAATTTACCATTCACAAATCTGTATTATTAGACCAGCTGTCAAGAAATATCTGTCCCACAGCCTGATGCAATCCTCTTCTTTCAATGTTAAACAAAGTGTATATTTAAGCTTTAAAATTTAGTCTTTGAACACCAAGTACATAGGAGTTCATTCAGAGTTCGCAGTCTCAACAGATGAAACTGTCCAGTGTAAATACCGATTCAAGGCCAACAGATGCTTAACATCCAGAAAAATCTTCCACAGTAATAATTCCTCCAACCAGCAGTCCTCACTGATTCCACAAGTCTCTTTTTCCTCTTAATTAATACGCTGATATATATTTAAATCAATTCTGTTTAGATATAAATATTTAGATCCAAGTTAATTCCATGCTCAATTTTGAATGTTCTCAGACATTGGGCTTTAGTTACAACGTTCTTTAAAATTTTTCCACTATAGTCTTCAGTGCTAAATAGCTGTTCGTCTTTGTTCTTTCAGTACTTTTGTTCCTGATTTTAAAATAAAATAAAAAAGAATACCAAGCTTCACTTTGGCAAAATGACTCACCAGCTCAACTTTTGTTCTTTCTCTTCTCTCCAGCACTTTTCTTTAGTTTCCTCTTTCCAGGTGACTTCCAACCTTCAAAAAAACAAATCAGTCCGTCTGTTCATGGCCGCTGTGGTTTGGGCGGCTTTTACAAGCCTTTCCCAGTGCCACCAGTCAAGAGCTCTTTGTCAGATCCCTGGGGGGTTTGCTGTCCCCTCCCAGTTTCCCGATGGTGTCTCTCCCTCATCGTTGCAGGGGTCCCCGGGCGACGTGGGTATTGAAGTTCCCCAGCAGAGCATGGGGAACTCCGTTTCACCATGGCGCTTGACCACGCTCCTCTCCCAATTTATATTAATTGATGAAGCTACCCAGAGTATTGAAAACATTCCATAGTGTCATAAAGATATTTATCATCCTGATAAATATATTTTTTTCTTTCTCCATAAAGATTATACTAAAAAGAACAGTTCCATCATTTCAGACAAAGTTAAACTATAAATTCAAAGCAAAGGAATCAACCACAACAAAGACCTTCACTGCTACCATTTTTGGCTTTTCATGGGAAATTTCTTCACCATGAGTGTCACATCGCATTTGGATGTGAAGCATAAGTTTTAAATATTTAGTACTATTTTTCAAGATGGTATGAATTAAAGTTTCTGAGAATACAGTACCTTTGGTATTCCTTTAGCAAACCTTTTGAAGAGTCATTTTTATTTGCATGGCACCCCACTGGAATGTCACCCAAACAATTTTGAAAATCAATTATTGTTACTACATTATAATAAATGTCCAGATAAAATAACGAATGGAGTAGAATAATAAATAAAAATCCAGATTATATCTGTCAGATATAAACTGAATTCTTTATAGCCTTTTATTACAGAAAAGAGAAGATCACTAATGAGTTTATGTGCTATCAACTGAGAAAAGCATAGGCCAAACATTGAATTCCTCAAATAGTTTAATCCAGACGCAAGAAAACATCCAGTAGACAACTTCAGTGACATGTAACTGAATTAAATTAAAGGATTCACGTTTGAAAAAGGAAGAGGAAGGCAGAAAGTAAAGTTCTTTATGTAGCAGGAACAGAAAGCTATGTGGCTTGATATTTCAATATTATACATATTCTTTTGTTATTATTTATGTATAAAACTAAGGCATCGAGCCATTGTGCCACTTGTGTTTTCAGAGCACCAGAAATCATATTGGGTTTGCCATTCTGTGAAGCCATAGACATGTGGTCATTGGGCTGTGTGATTGCTGAACTATTCCTTGGATGGCCACTATATCCAGGAGCTCTTGAATATGATCAGGTAAAAGAGACTGCACTGCTGCTATCAGAATATTTATTTTAATTGCTTAAAAATGTAAATTGGTCAGTGGGGAATTTAAATTTCGTTAACATATCATGGTAACTGAGTTAAATGCACATCAAGTCAATGGTAAGGCTGTTCCTGTGGATTTCAAGTACAGGTAGTTCACGGGCTATGATCATTCATTTAGTGACCATTCAAAATTACGACAATGTCGAATGAGGAGACATGATATTTCCTTGAAGTTTCAGTCTCCCTATAGTCACATAATCATGATTTCTAATGTTCCCTACCAGCTTCTCTCAAGCAAAGTCAGTGGGGAAATTGGCAGGAATGAAAATCCTTGCTTAATGACCAGTGTGGCCCTCATTTAACAGAGGCAACCATAACTGGTATAGAGTTAGAATAAAGAGTTTTCATTTATATAGTTTTCTGGATGAAACTAAAAATATACAGGTGAATAATGTAATTTGAAAAGCAAGATTATAACAAGTAGTAGTTGTATGATAATTATATTGTATGCATATAAAATCATGAGGAAAAAATATACCTTTAGTTATATCAATGCCACTCACTCTACATCTCCATATAAATCCAGGCTTGCAAGGATAGAACGATCTGTAGCTATGTGTTTTTTAAGTATGTCTGTAGTGTTATTATTATTTACCCAATTTATATAGCCATCCATCTCACAAAAAGTGACCCTGGGCAACTTAACAAGAACAGTAATTAAAACCATATCGCAGTATAAAAATACATCAAACTTTTAAAACTTTAAGCCATTTATAAAGCTGCCCATCTTGTAACCATCTCCGGGCGGTTCCCAATCACAATTGAAAACAACAAACAAACCATATTAAAAGTAAACACATAAAAAAAAATTAAAACCCCCAAACCTGGCACCAACTCAAACTTCTGATGTGCAAGTGTCAAATGTTATCCCAGTGCCTGGGTTGCAAAAATCAGGTCTTCAAAGCTTTTACTTAGGAGAATAGAGGCAGAATATTCCATAGGGATGGGCATTTTGATTTGGACCTGGAAAGAAACCAGAAGGTGGTACAGCTCATGCAACATAGGTATAACATTGGAAAATCTATGGGGCATTATTGTGCGCATTGCTTCATTCTGGGTCAGTGGAAGTGGCAGTTCATGGCAGCTCTGCATAGAGCGCATTGCAGTAATCCAAACAGGAGGTGATCATAGCATGACTGACCCTGAGCAAGGCCTCCTGGTCTGGGAAAGGTCACTATTGGTGCACTAAATGAATATGTGCAACACCCCGCTAATCAGGATTTCCACCTGCTCTTTGAGCAGGAACTGTGACTCAAAAAGGACTCTTATACACCAGCTCAACCAAAGGAAGTGCCACCCCATCCAGAGTCACAGATGAAGTATCATCTGGGGTGGGAAACAGACCCATAGCTACTCCATCTTGCCAGGGTTGAGCCAAAGCCGGGTTCTCCATAATCCAGACCTTTACAGCCTGCAGGCATTTGGCTAGCACCACCAGAGCATCATTAGTCTAAGTAGGGATGGAGATATGAACATACTGATGATACCAAATCTCATACCAATGGATGAGCTCCCCTAGCAGTTATATGTAGATGTTAAAAAGAATGGGTGAAATGCTTGAGCCATGGAACACCCCATATTGCAAGGGGCTATGACCTTCTGCCTATGGAGAAAGGAAGAGAACCACTCTGCCTTCCATTCCCAACCTCCGAAGCCAGTCCAGAAGGATACTATGGTTAATGGTATCAAAAGCATCTGAGAGCTCTAGAAGGAACAGAATGGTCACACCACCTCCATCTTGAGTTCTCCAAATATCAAGTGTGACCAAAATCCTTTCAGTGCTGTGGCCTCGCCTGAACCCAGATTGAAAAGAGTCCAGATATTCAGGGCCCTTTGTGGTTTGTGCATGCCAGCCTGTCAACAACCTTCCCTAAAAGGGGTAGATTGGAGACTGGGTGAAAGTTGTCCAAAGTTGTGATGTTCATAGATGACCTCTTAAGAAGAGAGTGCACCTCCATTTCCTTTATGGCAGGTGGTACAATTCCCTTCCTGTAAGGAGACATTAATCACTGCCTAGACTCAACCACACACCACTTCTCAGGTGGGGCATGGATCTAGAACACAGTGACTGAGCTCACAATCGCAAGAACCCTATTGCTTTCCTCCACAGCAAATGGCTCCTACTCTTCCCAGATAACAAGGCTCAGGCTGTCACATATGAAAAATTGTCAGATTTGAAATATTTGAAAATATGCTTGTTAAGAATGTGTTTAGTTAAAACAATCTTGGATACTGCCTCTATTTAAATTAAAGATTAAGGTCTGCTTAAATGAAATACAACATTGAACTATTCTGTTACAGTATAGCCTTCTTTGTTGTTAATGTTCTTGAGCCATTGTGATATTTCATCATTATATTAAGTACAGTGAAGTGTTTGTTTAGGTTGTAAAACTGATAGATGTGTATGTATTGGTGAAAAAAGTGCTCTGATACTTTTATCTCTACAGATTCGCTATATTTCACAAACACAAGGATTGCCTGCGGAGCAGTTGTTGAACCTTGGAACGAAGACCACACGATTTTTCTGTAGAGAAAAAGATGCACCATATTCTGGTTGGAGATTAAAGGTAGTGATAGTCCTCATGAGGACAAGTTCTTGTGTTCTATGCTTTTGGCTATATATTTTGGAAATAATTTACTGAGCCATACAAGAGATGCTTTGTCACTATTCTTTCTGAAATATCTGCCCTTTCTGGATAATTATTTTGAAAACACAATTTTGCTGTGGATTGTTTGATTTGTTTCCTAACAATGAACATTGGGATTCAAGCAGAAATAATGTTCAGTTGAATTTATTTACAATAGCAATTGGATTCAGCTTTAGTGGCATTATTTGGTTCAAAACATCTTGGACACTGCATAACAATATAACTTGTACTTCGAAAGAAAAATATTTTTCAAACATAAAGGCTTTGAAGCTTATAAAAGCAACAGATTATCAAGAAAATGTAAGCCTTATATGGGGGTATAAAGAGCGATTCCTTTAAATTCTGAAGCAGCAGGACTGTGCTTTAGTAACTAACCTCCAGAATTGACTACTACAATGCACTCTACATGTTGCTGCCTTTGAAGACTATCTGAAGCTACATTGGTATAAAATGTATTGGCTTATTTATTGACTAGTAAAATACACCTCCCAAAATTGTGTTTGCTGCAGGTGGTTTCTGGTAAGCTTCTAAATATAAACCAAAGTGCTAATGTTAACCTATGAAGCCCAGTTGCTATCAGTATTGCCTACTTCAGCTAGAAGTGACCTGTCTAATTTGCATCTTCCAAAATTCAGAATGTTAAAGGTTTTTCTCAGTGTTCTCCATCTCTATTAAATGTCTTTTCCTCTGGAAGTTCAGTTGGCATCCACTGAATGGACTTAGAAGAGTAGTTAAGAGCTTTTTGGAGTATCTGTTTAATGGGAATGCCAGGTAGATTATTTATTTTGTACTGTTTGTATCTTTATGTTATAACAATTTTATATTATGAATTCTGTGCATTTTATTTATTTAAGTGGTTGATTGCTTTTATAGATTTTATAAACTTTGGGATGCTTAGGTAGAGTCATCAATAGCCCTTTTGATAAGGTATATATATAAAATGGATATATGTTATATATATATATATATAACATGTATCCATTTATTATGAACTTTTATTTATTTATTATGTAATCTTAAGTGACCTTAAGTGAGACTGAGATTGTTTTGATTTACTCATGAAAGAATATTAGGATTTAGCACATTATGGAGTTAACACTGAACTGAAAGATAGAATGCAGTGTTCAAAAATCTTATAACTACTGGACCTTCCATTAGGAGACCTTATCAATAGACAGTTGGGAAATATTTCTGGTCATATGTTGTTATGGTGATGAGGCATCCACCTGATTGGACCTGATTTTATGACATTTTTTGCAGCAATCATTAAATGAATTGCCACAGTGGTCCAATTTTTGATCACTGTGACCAAACTGGTCATAAATATGGACTCATTTTGAATGGGGGGGGGGGGGGGGAGTTGCCAGTTGTGGTTATATGATCATAGGATGCTGCAACCAGTTGTAAAATTAAGCCCATTGGCAAGTACCCAAAATGTTACATGGCATCTAGGGTGTTGTGGCATGACATTTTATGATGACCAGAAATGACCAGAAATGTTTCATGTGCTATAAAGCACTTATTCTGAACCTATCATAATTTCAAACAGTTATTAACTGACTGGTCATAAATTGAGGATAGGATGACCTACAAAACAATACTTGTTGCAGTGAATATTAATTATAAAATATTAATTTATCATATTTTTCAAGCCCAGAGGTTCCAATAATCCTTGGTTTACAGCCTCTCTGCAAGGGAAATCATGTATATTCCCATTTTATAAGAGTACTACTGAACCTTCATCTGAAAAATGTAAATCCAGGCAAAATCCAACCATAGATCTCAAACATGCAGCATTACATATCCCAAATGGAGTTACCTAGCTAGATAGCTAGATATAGATACAACATTCTTAAATACTGTATTTCCCCTAATATTGTTTAGATAAGTGTTACATTTGTTATGATTGTAGCTGTCTAAGATCCAGGAAAGTTTCTGAGAATTCCAAGAAAAAATAATGACAAGATAACCAGGAATCATTTTTATGTTTTTCTAAACAAAAGAATTGTGTAGTAATGTATACTTTAAACACAATACTTTTTATATTTGGAGATGACTGTATATTTTCAGTGGTAAAAAGAAAGCATAGCATAGTACTGTAACCTCTACTGTTCATTTTTCTGCACTAAACACTAGTATATTAAGAATAATATATGCATCTTTCCCCTACCTTCACATTTCTGAAGACACTGGAAGAACATGAATGTGAAACAGGTATGAAATCCAAAGAAGCCCGGAAATACATTTTCAACTGTTTGGATGATATAGTGCATGTGAGTACATGCGTATACATTTGAAATATTTTGTATTAAGAGCCTTTTCCTCTAATTTATTTTGTAGTAAATGTTCTCTGTTCACTTTCAAAGTTCTCCCTCTTGTTTTATCTGGAGCTTTGCTTACAGGGGGCGCTTTGAATTGCATGACTCCATATCCAGATTTATGTACTCATCTGCATGTTCTATCACTGCATGTAAAATTAATGGAATTTAACTTTTTAATTCGGTTTGCCTCTTGTCTCAATCCCATCCCATATTGTTAATAATGTATAAGAATTTCATGCCTCTAAGAATTTTGAAAATCTAGATGGGAAAAGTTACTTCCTTGCCATTTTAGCGTCCTTTGTTTTATAATGTGAATTAACCTTTGTTATACTATTAAACAAATATAAACTAGCTTTAAAGTGGAGTTGGTCTTTAATTGGTAACTTGAAGTACACTTGTTTCTTTATTATACCTGTTTATACTTGTGATACTTTCAAGCTACTGGTATTTCCTTATTAGCAATTCCTATACAGTGATGCCTCGTCTTACAAATGCCTCGTCATACAAACTTTTCGAGATACAAACCCGGGATTTAAGATTTTTTTGCCTCTTCTTACAAACTATTTTCACCTTACAAACCCACCGCCACAGCTGGGATGCCCCGCCTCCGGACTTCCGTTGCCAACTGCTTTTGTGCTGCTGGGATTCCCCTGAGGCTCCCATCCATGGGAAACCCCACCTCCGGACCTCTGTGTTTTTGTGATGCTGCAGGGGAATCACAGCAGGGGAATCACAGCAGTGCAAAAATGGGCGCTTCGCTGGCAATGGAAGTCCGGAGGTGGGGTTTCCCAGTGAGGGGAGCCTCAGTGAAATTGCAGCATCGCAAAAACACGGAAGTCCAGAGGTGGGGTTTCCCATGGAGGGGAGCCTCAGGGGAATCCCAAAAACGGGTGCTTAGGCTGGCAAAAGGGGTGAATTTTGGGCTTGCACGCATTAATCGCTTTTCCATTGATTCCTATGGGAAACATTGTTTCGTCTTACAAACTTTTCACCTTAAGAACCTCGTCCTGGAACCAATTAAGTTTGTAAGACAAGGTATCACTGTATTTCTTTCTGTTTATAGTGCTTCTGAACAACAGTAGATTATATTACCTACTATATTATAACATTAGGGAACTTGATCCACTTCACTGTATTGAAGTCTGAAAGCCTCTCCAGAGCACTCCAGCCAGTTGCACTATCTTCCCAGTTTACTTCCCAAAGTGTTGTTCAAGGGAGTAAAAATAGAGAGACCTTGACTTTCTAGACAAAAAGTGAGATATAAGTGGCGTAATACAATGTGGTACGAAATCTTTCTGGATTTAATTCAGATTTATAGAACTTGCTATTGGTGAGGTTGTAGTTCTATTATACAGTGCTGTTTTATTAATATTTTTTGGGGAAAACAAGCTGAAATAAACTTTTGCATCTAATTATTCAATGCTAGGTGAACATGGTTTTGGATCTAGAAGGAAGTGATCTTTTGGCAGAGAAAGCGGACAGAAGAGAGTTTGTCAGCCTTTTAAAGAAAATGCTGTTGATTGATGCTAACTTGAGAATCACTCCGATTGACACACTGAGCCATCCTTTTGTTACCATGAAGCACCTCCTTGATTTTCCTCACAGCAACCAGTATGTCCCATAAGACATTTTTTTATAATGATCCTGGTTGAGCCTTTTTCACTGGCTCCCATGATTTGTTGTGCATGATCTGTGGTGTTGGGTTCTGGAAAACTTCCTCCTGACAATGGTTTCTTCAGTATGAGGGTTCATTTTACAATGATGCGACTGAGGCAGCATACCTACTACAGCCATCTTTCAGAAGGATGATAAGTGCATGAAGATTAGGCTGGTTTTTCCCCCCACACCTTTCAGCAAAAGGCAGCTCCTGGTTGGCTTTGTTTGGGCCTTTGTTAGTACTCAAATGAATACTAGGGATGAGAAGTAAAAAAATAATAATCCCAGAAGGTGGCACTGGTCCATGAAGTCACCAGGAATACAAATAATATCTTATTTGCTCTATTGTGTATTTTGTACAACTGTACATAATTAAAATTGGCTGTCTTATCCCTTCTTGCCTTAATAATGTGCTCATTTATAATGGATAGAAACATAGAAACATAGATGCATATATAGTCTGTTGCACAGAGTAAAATACTAGTAGTTTCAAGTTTATTGGATTTATACTCCGCCCCTCTCCGAAAACTCGGGGCGGCCAACAGCAATCATAGACAGTATACAATAATAATCCAATACTAAAAGAAAATTAAAACTCCTTAATATACAAAACCAAACACACATACAAACATACCATGCATACCATTGTAACGGCCTAGGGGGAGGAGAAGAAATCTTAATTCCCCCATGCCTGGCGGCAGAGGTGGGTTTTAAGTAGCTTACGAAAAGCAAGGAGGGTGGGGGCAATTCTAATCTCTGGGGGGAGTTGGTTCCAGAGGGCCGGGGCCGCCACAGAGAAGGCTCTTCCCCTGGGTCCCGCCAAGCGACATTATTTAGTTGACGGGACTCTGTGGGACCTAACTGGTCACTGGGATTCGTGCGGCAGAAGGCGGTCCCTGAGGTAATCTGGTCCGATGCCATGAAGGGCATTATAGGTCATAATCAACACTTTGAATTGTGACCGGAAACTGATCGGCAACCAATGCGGACTGCGGAGTGTTGGTGTAACATGGGCATATTTAGGGAAGCCCATGATTGCTCTCGCAGCTGCATTCTGCACAATCTGAAGTTTCCGAACACTTTTCAAGGGTAAGTATAGGGAGAAATCATAATTTTCTAACAGCGTAGAGTGGGAAAGCAAGATGCCTTTAAACATATGTACTGTTTGCATCACTACAGGACCTCGGTAGTCATTGGCATATGAAATCTAATCGCTGTGGTATTGTCAGTACCACAGGGAGTATACACTTTAGCTCCTTTTAAAACTCAGTTTGACTAGGATATGGAATATTTCAGTCTTTCTGACAATTCCTTTTTCCTTCTCCCGTTAATAGTGTAAAATCGTCTTTTCATATCATGGATGCTTGCAAGTACTGGTCAAATTCATATGAGATAAGCAATTGCAATAAAACAATACAATTGGGACCAGTTGCTGCAAGCAACACACTAGGTCTGATGCCTAATTTCACCAAGATTGGAGCAGTACAGAACCAGGTAAGTATTTCTAATTTGACAAAAAGTTTTCTTTCTCCCCTTATGTGAGACTTTAGAACGGGGTGGGTTTGTAATAGAATCATCACAATAGTAGAAAAAGAGAGACTTTCAATAAGAAAGATATGAATCTGCATGTTCATTGCATGGTTGGATAGTGTGGGTATAGGGTATTTTATGCAATTTAACTTTGTTTAACTTTGATTATGCTTTGAATTGAATTGTAAATTAAACGTTAGAAAAATCAGCACTGGTATGATCCGCTTCATCTGATGTCAGCTCTTACCCACAGACACATAACCCTGATAAATATGTTAGGATCTTCATTCATTTACATGTGAAATATTGGCTGTTTGAGTTACACAGCAATAGCAATAGAACTTAGACTTATATACCGCTTCACAGTGCTTTACAGCCTCTCTAAGCAGTTTACAGAGTCAGCATATCGTCCCCAACAATCTGGGTCCTCATTTTACCTACCTTGGAAGCAGGGGTGGACTACTGCCCAGACCGGGGGGGGGGGGATGCAGTGGGATAGCAAAAATGGAGCTCCACCCCAGAGCCATAGTTCCCTCTAAGCTGAGCAGTGAGCAATCGCTCACTTAAAAATCATCATCAACTCAGAGTTTTCCAAACCTGCCCAGAAGCCGAGAGGGAAAGAGTGAGAGGAAAGGAGAGAGAGAGAGAGAGAAACAGATAGAAAAAAGAGAGGAAGGAAAAGAGAAAGAAAAAGAATGGGAGTAAGGAAGAGAGAAAGTAAATCAAAATCTAGTTTGAAACTAGCTCAACTATTTAAGTGGCATTTTGATATTGATAGAGTTGCCCTATTATGAGCTCACTGTTATAGACACACAGTACAGTATTTTATTTTGAAATTCTCTGAGGCAAAACAGGGTGGGTTTTTTATTTATTTGTTTTTGTTTGTTTGTTTGTTTGTTTGTTTATTTATTATTTCTGTGCCGCCCAGTCCCGAAGGGACTGCCGCTCAGACACTATACTTTTCCGCCCACCCCAAAAAAAAATTAGAGGGAACACTGCCCAGAGCACCCAATTTGCACTGAAAGATGTTGAAAGAAAATGCCGGGCGTCCTGCATAAGCCACGCCCACAGTATTGCAGTAAAAAACTTGGTAGCCCATCACTGCTTGGAAGTATGAAAGGCTGAGTCAATCTTGAGCCTGGTAAGACTTGAACGGGTGAACCACAGTCAGCAGAAGCAGCTTGCAATACTGCACTCTAACCACTGCGCCACCAAGGCTCAGTAGGGAAATAGGAAATGCAAGCGCTTCTTTATTCCCCTGCTTATTTGTATTACCTTAAATAGAACGTTCACATTTCCTCCTTAGAGATATGTACGTGACAGTTCTCATAGTAATCATGCAGGTTTCCCCTTGGGTGAAGATGAATGAGGAAGTCTATACATGTTGCTTGCAGCCATAAACGTTACTGTTTGCCGTGCCTGAAGTTCCTTGGACTTTTCCATGATTGAAAATATAAATAGTTGAGAATCCACAAGGAATTACATTTTAGCATTTATCCTTCTTCTGTCTTGGCTTCTTAGTTTGATCCCTTACTCAAGAAGGACGAGGGCTGCACTGATTGATGGGCCTTCATTTAACTCTAACCTGAAGTAATAACTAAACTCAGTAATTGCATTTGTTGTCTAGAACAGGAGTTTACTCATTTTTTCAGTCTGTGGAACTTGTTATAAAAAATTCAACCCCTCCCCCCCCAAAGAAGTAAAGTAATTTGCAGTAAAAAGGAACTTGTGTTGTTATGTAATTATGCAAATGTAGATGCTAAAATGGTTTGAAGCCCACAAAAATGAACCTCCCAATTACTGTTCCCGAAAATTGTTCCACTAATCAGAAGTATAAAAACTAAACTGTTTATTCTGTATGCAAAATTATCTTTTCCATTTATCAGGAAGGTTAATGTTTTAGCCAATGAAATGCATGTTTAGTGGTAGACATGTACAGGTACCGTGTTTCCCCGATAGTAAGGCAGTGTCTTACTTTCTTTTTACCCCCAAAAGCCCCCCTATGTCTTACTTTCGGGGTATGTCTTATATTGGAAAAAATAAGACACACCCGGCCAACCCACCTACCCGAACCCGCAACACCCGTGTCCCGTAAAAAGTAGTAGCACCCTCCCCCCCACACACGGACACACATCCGCATCCCCGCCTGCCCACCCCATCCGGAGCTGCTGGAAAGGAGGCGGGCGAAGGAGGGCGCAGCTCCGGCCGCTCGCCTCACCCGCCCACCCGGCGTCTCCGAAGCGCCCTTCGCCTTGAGCTCCCTCCGGAGCCTGCCGCCGCCGCCGCGCTTCCTCTGCCGGCCGAGGAGTCCTCCTTATCCGCGCCGGGTTTGGAGTAAGGCTTGAAGCTGGACTTGTCCTCGGCGGGCGAGGCGGCGGCCCTGGCCGAAACAGCGCGGCTCTGCCTGCGGCATGAGCGGGAGCTCCGACTGCGCTTCCTGCGCAAGCCCAACGCCGACAGAGACGTCCAAAGGCGGACGCTTGCAGCTCAGCGACATCGGCGCCGAGGACAAGTCCAGCTTCAAGCCTCCTCGGCCGGCGGAGGAAGCGCGGTGGCGGCGGCAGGCTCCGGAGGGAGCTCGGGCGGTGGCCGCTCCGCCGCTTCGGCCAGGGCCGCCGCCTCTCCCGCCGGGTGGCCCAAGCTCGCGCCAGCTTGGGCCACCCGGTGGGCAAGGCGGCGGTCCTGGCCGAAGCGGCGGAGCGGCCACCGCCCGAGCTCCCTCCGGAGCCTGCCGCCGCCACCGCGCTTCCTCCGCCGGCCGAGGAGGCTTGAAGCTGGACTTGTCCTCGGCGCCGATGTCGCTGAGCTGCAAGCGTCCGCCTTTGGACGTCTCTGTCGGCGTTGGGCTTGCGCAGGAAGCGCAGTCGGAGCTCCCGCTCATGCCGCAGGCAGAGCCGCGCTGTTTCGGCCAGGGCCGCCGCCTCGCCCGCCGAGGACAAGTCCAGCTTCAAGCCTCCTCGGCCGGCGGAGGAAGTGTGGCAGCGGCGGCAGGCTCCGGAGGGAGCTCGGGCGGTGGCCGCTCCGCCGCTTCGGCCAGGACCGCCGCCTCGCCCGCCGGGTGGCCCAAGCTGGCGGTGGCGCGAGCTTGGGCCACCCGGCGGGCGAGGCGGCGGCCCTGGCCGAAGCGGCGGAGCGGCCACCGCCCGAGCTCCCTCCGGAGCCTGCCGCCGCCGCCACCGCGCTTCCTCCGCCAGCCGAGGAGGCTTGAAGCTGGACTTGTCGCTGAGCTTCAAGCGTCCGCCTTTGGACGTCTCTTTGTCGGCGTTGGGCTTACACAGGAAGCGCAGTCGGAGCTCCCGCTCGTGCCGCAGCCAGAGCCGCGCCGCTTCAGCCAGGGCCGCCGCCTCGCCCGCCGGGTGGCCCAAGCTCTGGGCGCAGCGCACCACCGCGCACAGCTCCCTCGCTTTTACGTAGTACCGTGTTTCCCCGAAAGTAAGACATATGTCTTACTTTCGGGGTATGGCTTATATTAGCCGACCCCCCTGAAACCCCCCATATGTCTTACAATCGGGGGGGTCTTACTATCGGGGAAACACGGTAGTTATCACATACTGATAGTAATTGGGAACAGGACCATGGCACCAAGCAATATGGTTTTAAGGCAAGGTGCCAAATGACAGTACCAACCTACGACTGCAATTCTTATTGCTGTCATTAGGTGAATCTTAGGCAGTTGGCAGTATCCTACAGTCACCTGCCAACTCCCCCATTGATTTTGCTTGTTGGAAACTGGCAGTGAATGTCACAAATGGTGATTGTGGGACCACCTGAGCACTGAAACAGTTGCAACCACTTGGACCTATTTTAAGTCTGCCTTGTTCAGCACCATTGTAACTTTGAACTGTTACTGAACGAGTGGACAATAAGCAAGGACAACTTATATATTTTTTTTTCCCTTTAAAAATTGCTGTGGATGATCTTGGCTGCATTTGGAATGGGAGGAAACTAATCTCATGGAACCCCACAAAGATCTTTTTGAGGCCTAGGGTTTGAGAGCAATACTGGTCTTGAACTTCTCTGGAAAACATTTTACAAAAACCAAGCCAAACACAATTAAAGCTGTACACTCTGAAATGTTTTATTATAGTGCCCTCCTGTGGTCAAATGCTGTTTTTGCTGATTTGTGCTAAGTATCAAGTTGAATTTCATGTGTGATGTTTGTTTCCCACAATCCTAGGAGGAACGTTATATAATTTATTTATTTATTGGATTTGTATGCCGCCTCTCTCCAGAGACTCGGGGCGGCTAACAGCAACAATAAAGCAGTGTACAATAGTAGTCTGATGTTAGAAACAATTAAAAACCCATTAATATAAAAAACCAAACATACATACATACAATGCATAGAATTGTAAAGGCCTAGGGGGAAGAGGGTCTCAATTCCCCCATGCCTGATGGCAGAGGTGGGTTTTAAGCAGCTTACGAAAGGCAAGGAGGGTGGGGGCAATTCTAATCTTTGGGGGGAGTTGGTCCCAGAGGGCCGGGGCCGCCACAGAGAAGGCTCTTCCCCTGGGTCCCGCCAAGTGACATTCTTTAGCGACATAATCCTACAGTAATCATGGTAAAACAAATATGAACTTACTTATTTGAGTCGTTGATGTGATTTTGTTTTGTTTTAAGCACAATACTGTACATTTTAGCTTAGCCTTATAAATGTAACAGCCTATTTCCTGATTTATAATATACGTATTGTTTCAGACATTAGCTGCAACAGCCCACGCAGTTATGCACCCTGGAATACCTTTACAGACAGGACCTGCTCAGTTTGGCTGTGGTGATGCTTTTCATCAAACATTGATTATATGCCCCCCTGCTGTCCAAGGTTTGACCTAATTTTTAATGTTTATTTTATTTTTAAAAAATAATTTTACCATTGAAATACCGAAGCATCTGCTCTCACTGGCAGGAGCAGCTTGCTCTTTGTGTGTGTGTGTGTGTGTGTGTGTGTGTTGGTGATGGAAAGATTTAATTTTTGGAGTAACAGGCTTTAGCCTGCCTTTAGACCTGGAAGCTAAGTGGAACTGGGGCAGTCATTACCTTTCAAGCCACTTACCTCAAAGAGTTATTGTGAGGAAAAATGAAGGAGAGAGTAGTATATATTGCTGGTTTGAAATACTAGATCAGTGATGGTGAATCTTTTTTGCCTTGGGTGTCCAAAGAGTATGGGCAAGCACTATTGAGCATGCGTGAATGTCCACACTCATAATTCAATGCCTGGGGAGGGCGAAAACAGCTCCCCCCACCCTCTGGAGGTCCTCTGGGGGCCGGAAATGGCCTGTTTCCCAACTTCTGGTGGGCCCAGTAGGCTCATGTTTCGCGCTCCCAAAGCTCCAAAGGCTTCCCTGAAGCCAGGGGAGGGTAAAAATGCCCTTCCCTATCCCCCCTGGAGGCTCTTTGGAAGCCAAAAATGCCCTTCCAGAGCCTCTCTGTGAAGCCAAAAATCAGCTGGCTGCCACACACATGCACGTCAGAGCCGAGCTAGGGCAATGGCTCGCGTGCCAGCAGATATGGCTCCACGTGCCACCCATGGCACCCGTGCCATAGGTTTGCCATTAATGTCCGAGATAAAAGGCAGGATAAGAATCTGATACCCTAAATTATACCAGCTTTCCCCTTAAAAGCTACCTGTTCGATAGAACTGGTAACCCAGAATAGGGTGTGTGGAAGGTCTGCTGAAGGAGAGGGGATAGGAATAAATTCCCCCTTCCCTTTTATCAGCAGGATGACCTATACCTGCTGCCTTCTGCAAATGTAACAAGCCCGGTATTCCTTAAAATCCAAGCCTCTGATGGCCTTGATTATAAACTCTTGAGAAATCACTTCATTGCTTTCTTTAGTGTGCACACATATCGATGATCAGTGTTATAAGAAGATCTGGTGGTATCAATTCCATGTTCCAGATTTAAAAATGAGATTTCATTAATACCAACACAAAGAATTTTTATTGATTTAAATACATTTATGTGCCCTGGAGGAATCAAAACTTCAATACTACTTGCTTGCCATTTCAGCTAAGTTGATTGAACCCTTTGTTTGACAATTGTTATTTCATATATTTTCTTAAAAATATTGAGCTATAAAACTTACTGAAAAAAACCCTGTGGGAAATCAGTTAAATTTGTACTTTGATCCCAGTGGAATGCACAACATGATGATGATAATGATGGCAATGTGCAGTAATGCCACTGCGTATTGGAATTTGAAGGGTGTGTCTTGATTGACACTCAGTGGGTTGCTCATGAATTTAGATTAATTGTGCACCTGTTGGTACTAGTTGCTTGGGCGTGACAGAGGTTTTTGGGTCATCTTTTAGGAGAATCTTGGTCTTTTTGACTCCTCTTTCAAAGTACAGTGTTCCCTCGATTTCCGTGGGGGATGCGTTCCGAGACCCCCCGCAAAAATCGAATTTCCGTGAAGTAGAGATGCGGAAGTAAATACACCATTTTTGGTTATGGTCAGTATCACAAGCCATCCCTTAACACTTTAAACCCCTAAATTACCATTTCCCATTCCCTTAACAACCATTTACTCACCATTATTACTAGTATTCACCATTGAATAAGGCACTTAGTGATCCTGATATTTATAAGCATAATTATTTATGAACAATAATTATTTTTTTTGTTATTTATTTGCAAAAATTATTACTTTGGTGATGAAGTATGACGTCATTGGATGGGAAAAACCGTGGTATAGGAAAAAAAACCCGCGAAGTATTTTTTAATTAATATTTTTTGAAAAACCGTGGTGTAGGCTATTCGCGCAGTTCGAACCCACGAAAATCGAGGGAACACTGTATGCCCTTTATATCTTTATTATTGATGGTCAGGATTTTGATGCTAAAGTGATACAGAGTTGATGAAAATTCAATTACTGTTACATTTAAGTAGTATTGCTGCCTGCTAGAACTTGTAGCTATTTTCTGGGTGCTTAATCCCAGTACTAAAAAGGGTATCACTGAGGAGTGATGGTTTAATCCCAGTACTAAAAAGGGTATCACTGAGGAGTGATGGTTTATTTCAGCCAACACTGTTCTATAATTTGCAGCCTTCTATCTCTTTCTCTTTTCTTAATTTGCATTTTAGCCATGGTGTATGTTACTGATGCCTCCATCTGATTAAATCAACATAAAGAATGTAACCTCTTGGTGGCTGCTTAGTTTCTGTCAAATTATGCCTCCTGGAAACTTCGATTTTCCTTGTTCAGTTAAGACAGCTCGGCATACTCAGATCAGAGATGGAACACGTGCAGGAATGTTCTTGATTACTAAATTATGATTCAGTAATAACTTTGGACCCAAATACAGAGGATATGTGACTCCCAACCTCATATAACTTCTTTATAAGTAGGAAGCAATTTCTGAGTAAAGGTCTAAAACTCTTCTTTCTGTTTCTTGTTTCCATTCTTTTTTTCAAACTACTCATAGCCAAATGAAGGGAAGGGAAAACCTGCCTCTGATTTGAATGTGTCTCAAAATGTAGATGCAGATAGGCCTTGACCTAACAGCAATTTGATTAACGGTGGTTCGAATTAATGATGTCCTTAGAAAGGGTGTTTTATGGCCTGTAAAGCACTTCTGACTGTTGCAAAATAGTGCATAGCCTAGTCATGTGATTACATAAAATCTAGTTGCTTGGTAACCTGTTCACACAACCAGTTGCCTTCTTCACATGTGATCATATGATCATCTTTTACAATCTTTTCTATCAGTTTCCCCGGAAAAGTCAGTGGGGGAGGTTGCAAGTATGAGTCATCTACTGAGAGAACTCCCGGTCATATCTGGGGACTGACTGAAAGAATTACCTGCTGAAGGATTCAACTTAAGGCTTTATTGGGTTGATGAAATCTGTGTGTGAACATCTTTCTCCATTCAGGGGCTGAAAATCCCTTTTGGATTTTGGCAGGGAGGATTTTCAACTCCTCTGAGGGAAGACATATTCTCACACAGCCTGTGGCAGGCTTTCCGGGGTCTCCTCCAACCCACTGAGGCATCCTTTGCTACTTACTTGGGACCCCACCCATTTAACAAGCCATGAGGTGGCTTAACCAGGAGTGCTGACATTGCAGTTATTGAGACAAGTAGTGACATGAATGTCTTGCTTAACAACCACTTTGTTTTAACAACCACTCAGTGACCAAAATCCCAATAGTGGTCGTAAGTTATGGATAACCTGTCTATTGGGGGAAGAAAAAAGTGCTTCCTTCAGAGTTGATTCCAGTCAGTGTTGCTGCTGGAAATCTCTTATGTTTTGATCCTTGCTCTGTGAAGTACCTCAGGATTTGATTCTCTTTCCATTCCTGTTAAATAACTGTATAATACTGTTGGGTAATGGAGTTAAGTATAATTAGAGTGCTAAAGATACCCAGGTATGTATTACAACCCCTGAGTGAATTAGTGATGCTGTTGAGGTTCTGTCCCAGTGTCTGTAAGCTGTGGGGGACTAGATGGAGATGAATAGGTTTGGTTCAACTCAAGTTATGGTTGGGAGCCTTAAGGTACTTTTTGTTTTTATTTTGCACTTCACCAAGGAGCATAATTTGAGGTCCTCCTAGATTCATAACTCCTGCTTGAAGATAACTCTGGCTCTTCAGAAGGTCTTGCAACAAATCCACTTTATGAAACAATTTTGTCTCCCTCATTATTGGGAGCCTTCTTCTTCACAGCCACTTATGCCTTGATCACCTCCTTCAATGAACTTTGTGCTGTCCTTGAAGGCTTCTCAGCAGCCAATCTAGTCCATAATGTAGTAGTACAGGTAGTTATTACTACATGTTGAGCTGCATTATTTGCTGCTTAGTTTCCAGGGGCAATTCAAGGTGCTATTTGCTAATTCAAGGAGTCCTCGGAGTCCTAACACATCACGTGACACCATGACTTTGACACCCCTGCTCTAAGATCTAGATGGCCCAGTGCTTGCCTGCCTTTTGTAAGACTTTGAACGCTTATTTTTCCCACCAGGCATTGGACTAGGGCAGTGATGGCGAACCTATGGCACGGGTGCCACAGGTGGCACGTGGAGCCATATCTGCTGGTAAACAAATCATTGCCCTAGCTCAACTCCAACGTACCTGTGTGTAGCGGCCAGCTGATTTTTTTAGCTTGCACAGAGGCTCTGGGAGGGCGTTTTTGGCTTCCAGAGAGCCTCTAATGGGATGGGGGGAGGGCATTTTTACTCTCCCCCGGCTCCAGGGAAGCCTTTGGTGCCTGGGGAGTACGGCTCCAGAGGAGCCTTTGGTGCCTGGTGTGGGGGAATCGGTTTTCACCCTTCCCAAGCATTGAATTATGGGTATGGACACTCTGGCATTCGTGATAGTGTGCACACACAGTGTTTCGGCACCCAAGAGAAAAAAGATTTGCCATCACTGGACTAGGAGATCTTGTGACCTTATCTTGATTGATTCTTTTTATTTTTTTCAACTGCTTCTGACACAACATGTTTATTACTTTGTATGATTTTTGTAATTGCCGTTTGCTGTTTTTCATTGTGTTCATGGGCCTGAGTCACAAGTTAAGTGGGCGGCTCTGTAAATTATATTTGAATCTCATATAAACATTAATTTTGTTTCCTTATTATTTTGTATCATTATTAAACATTATTCTTGTCTGAATTAGGGATTCCTGCTAATCATGGGAAAACCAATGGGTACTCTGTGAGAGTAGATAATGCAGTGCCATTGGTAACACAGGCCCCAACCTTACTCCAAATAAGAGGAGTCCTCTCTCAGGTATGTCAATTACTGCAGATTTCATATATTCAGAACTGCACATATTACTTGATTCTGTTTAATTTTTAAAGTAACATGTCCATTTGTTCTGCACATAGAAAATTAAACAAATTTTTTAAACTTCACATTAAAAATATTTTATAAAAAATGAAATTGCATCTTATCAAAAACTTTAGAAAACTTTCATTCATTTTACTCCTGATAATAGTAAGATCCAACTTTAGATCTTTTTTTGTGTTTATAACAGACATGGTCTAATAGAAGTCAGCAAATATTGTTTCCTACGTGGCAACACATAACTCCTGTGGCTCCTGCTACAACACTGGCTTCTGATTCTGTGGCTGGCCCACAGAGGCTTGGAGAATGGGGGTATGTTGAAGTAGTATGCTTTGTTTTATATAATCCTTGTCTAAAGACACCACCTTTAAATAATGCTTTGTTTTCTCTGTCCTACCCAGGAAGATGATTCCTCATGGTAACCATTATAACTCAGTAATGACTCAGCCACTCTTAACCAATCAAATAACTTTATCTGCTCCTCAGCCAATCAGTGTGGGCATTGCACATGTAGTTTGGCCTCAACCCACATCTACCAAGAGAAATAAAGCAAGGTTAGTATTGAATATGATTTGTGGTTAATTTAGAAGTTATCTTATTTTCAGAATCCCTTTTAACCCTGCTGTTCTGTTCGGGTCTGTGAGACCCGAAATCAAGGTTTGAGACCCTGTAAAAAATTTTCCCTGCATATCTGAAACTTGAAATTTCATGACTTTTCATCATTTCAGGGGTTCTCTCTATGAGAATTTTTTTGGGGGGGTGGGAGGTTTCTTTCTTGCTGAAAAAAAAAACTCCCTAATGTTATGTTCCCGGGTCACCCTGACCCGGATCGAAAACTCTTCATTTGCAGTGCTTATGTTTGGTCTTTTTGAAAGCTTTTTTCACTTGGAAAGTAGTCTGAACATTTCTTCACACAATGGAATGAAAATTGAACTGAAAAAATTAATCCTTATTGGTTTATTTTGCCCATAAATGTGCCTCCCCCCCCCCCGTTTTTGTGAAAGTTTTTTCAATTTATGGATAGTTTTGCTTGCAAAATGCAGTCTATTTTACTGGAGTTGGTGTGGGAATGGTACCTTGAACATTTCTGAATATAAGAAAAATATAAAGGAACTGAAAAAAATGATTCTTACTGTTTTTTTAACATCAGAAATAAGGCCTCCCCCCCCCCCCCCTGGCTGCTTGCAACAATTTTCACTTTTTATTTTTTTATGCTCCAAATCCGAAATATTCTTTAAAATCTTACGCATTCATTTACTCAATTTAACAATGCTGATCATCAAAAAAATATTTGTGGGGGTGGGGGAAAAATTTTTTTCTTGGCAAAAAAAAAGTCACATTTACTCTGTTCGGGTCATATAGACCCAGATCAAAATGATTTTTTTTAGGTACTTGAATTTGGTCTTTTTGAAAACTTTTTCCACTGGAAAACTAGTTTGAACATTTATGAACATAATGATATGAAAATTGAACTGGAAAAATTGAGACTTATATTTTTATTTTGATCAAAAAGCCCCTCCCCCCATCCTTTTTGAATTTCGTGTCAATTTATATTTTTTAAGGCTACAAATCCCTAAGGAATTTTCCCCCAAAAGGTTTGATATACTAAATTGAACAATCCTGAACATAAGAAAAATATAAATGAACTGAAAAAAATGACTCTTATTGGTTTATTGTTTTATACTCGAGTATAAGCCTACTCGAGTATAAGCCTATTTGAGTATAAGCATGGGGGCCCATTTATGAGCAAAATAAACCAATAAGGATCATTTTTTCAGTTTAATTTTCATATCATTATGTTCAGAAAGGTTCAAGCTACCAATCCCACACCAAAATAGAATAGTAAAATAGAATGCATTTTGCAGGCAAAATTATCAATAAACTCAAAAGTTTTGATATACTAAATTGAACAATCCTAAACATAAGAAAAATAGAAATGAACTGAAAAAAAATGATTCTTATTGGTTTATTTTTGAATATAAGACCATATCATTTTATACTCGAGTATAAGCCTACTCGAGTATAAGCCTATTTGAGTATAAGCATGGGGGCCCATTTATGAGCAAAATAAACCAATAAGGATTAATTTTCTCAGTTCAATTTTCATATCATTGTGTGCAGAAATGTTCAAGCTACCAATCCCACACCAACTTTAGTAAAATAGAATGGATTTTGCAAGCAAAACTATCCATAAATTGAAAAAACTTTCACAAAAACGGGGGGGGGAGGCACATTTATGTGCAAAATAAACCAATAAGGATTAATTTTTTCAGTTCAATTTTCATTCCATTGTGTGCAGAAATGTTCAAACATGTTTCCAGGTGAAAAAAGCTTTCAAAAAGACCAAACATAAGCACTGCAAATGAAGAGTTTTCGGTCCGGGTCAGGGTGACCCGGGAACATAACATTAGGAACTTTTTTCGAACAGAACAGCAGGGTTAAAAGGGGGTAATGTATTAGAAATACTACGTACTCGTCAAGTTATTCATATGCAGTAACTGTTTATTTAGAACTTTGATGATTTTAAAAATTAAATATTGTATTACAATATAAATTTGTTCGGAACCTATTAATTAAAACCAAAGGAAGTAAGCCAACTTTCTTCTCTTAAAAGCGGTAGAATTTTCCTCTGATTTTATCTTTCCTTTTCACAGTGGCTTCAACCGTGTCTAGAGCAGAAATATACTTTGGTTGGGTTATTTTTTAAAAAACACTGATAAGCCCTAGTTAGTTGGTCCTAAATTTATGTGCATGAGGATTTATCAAGTTTGAACTATTGAAACTAGCATTATAATAATAGTCACGCTATGCCTTAGAATAGTATTAAGAATAGTCTTTCTTTTGCTGGCAGCAAGAAACACTGTAAGTGCTCTGTGGAGAAAATGTACCCCATCACTACAGAAGTTATTTACAAAGGTATGGGACATTTCAGTAATGGAGAAACCTAAGACCGGGAAGGACAGTTACAGTGGTGAACTGTGTTAAGTAATCCCTGATTCATGTCCACTGAAGTCATTAAATATAGTTCCTGGTGATTTCAGTGGATTTTGAATCTGATACAAAAATGTCTATGGTGTCCAAGCCAGCATTTCTTCATTTCTTCTTTCCTTTTTTTAATTAAAAAACAGTACTTCCAGTGTATTGTTCTACATTTCATGATGGATTCAACTCCGAACCTTGCATTCCAGCATATGAACAACCCTGCTTGTGATACACTACAGTTATCCAAAAAGTTTTCCATTATTATTTTGGAAAACGACATTTTCCATGATACCTGTATGTTCATTGTTTTATGTTTCATATACTCATTGACGTTTCAGAGTTTTATGTCGCAGCTTAAATTCATTTGGTAAAGGTAAATAAAGTTAGTGCATTTATTCTGTAAAACCATTCTTACAAAGGGTCTAAATAAATGTCTTCTTCACAGGAATAATGCATTACAAAATACCAATATCCAAAACTCGGCATTTGTATCTCCAAAGATAATTAGTATGAAGGCTGATGAAAAACTAAGTTTGGTAGAAACGCAGGACAATCATAATTCAGAGAGGCAGGAAAACAGCTATTGTATGCCATCTGTCAGGCAGGATCCTGACCCATCTGTTTCAAACAAGCAGCGCCAGGCTATCATCATTGCAGATTCGCCCAGTCCAGCAGCCAGTGTGATTACCATCAGCAGTGACACAGATGAAGATGATGCAATGCAGAGGCATTCAGTTGCAGAGTAAGTAGATGCTCCCCTTGCACTTATCTGTGGTTTGCTAGTGCTCGTAAGGTCAAGTTTGTCAATCTTATATCAATAAAGGGCTCCCCCCCTTTTAAAAAAAGGAATCAAATGGATTCCCCCCCTGCATGTTATATGCAACAGATCACTTGAACCCGCTTTTGTTACAGCTTTTTGAACTGAAATTTGCATTTATAAACTAGAAGGAATCTACTGTATATGACGAAGAAATATATGTATATGTTCATTGATATGTATTGAAAAATATTCCATGAAGAGCGTATGTGCACAGCATGATATTAACAAGCACGTATATTTTACCAAGTGACTCTTCTCCCACAGTTGCAAACATTTGTGGGAGATGCAGCCACTAAAAAGAAACTGGAGACACTGATGGAGGAAGGCAAAAGTAAATCTGACCAAGCACTGTTACAAGGTGAAGTCCGAGTCTTAGGAAGTGGTCAGAAAGGAGATGAAGTGGTGCTACTTTCCTTTTCCTCTTGTATTAGTAGGCTGTTGTCTAACTTAGTAGGGAAGAGATGGCCTGGCTACTGTGACTTAATTTTATAACATTTTCCTACTGAAGTAACTTAGATTTGCCAACTTAGATTTCCTATGATGCTTCATGGGGAAAGTCCTTTATGGGTGAAAATTGTTTCTCCAAACATGTGGGCTAATTTCTGAACGTTGTGTTACCAGGCTAGGTAATATCTTCACCGGAGTTTACAGGATGTCAGTATCAGCGTTCCTCCATTTATAAGGGCTTTGTGTGTGCAGTAGGTCTTGTGATGGGTCATGTGTGTGTCCATCAATTGAGCATAAAGTCCTTTGCGGTAATAGAGAAAACTGTTTGTACTATATTATCTGGACTTCTCCTGGTCTGTGAATCCTGATAACAACAACAACAACAGAGAAATGCATGAGGATTGAATGTTAGTAAGTATAGCATGAATATGTCCCTCATTTTTTGTTTTTTCAGATGCAAAGGAAGTCTTGATTGTGAAGCTTGCCAGAGTACATTAAATATTGACCGTGTGTGTTCATTGAGTAGTCCTGACAGCTCTTTGAGTACAAGCTCTTCTGGACAATCAAGTCCATCCCCTTGTAAGAGACCTAACAGGTAGGAATTGTAAATAATTACATCAGTGAATCATATACATTATGATGTATAGCATTAACTTTCCAATCTGGCCTAATGAGCCATGGGAGGCATAGTTCTGTGGCTCCACAAAAGATACCATATTTTTCGGAGTATAAGACACACCTTTTTCCTCCCTAAAAGAGGCTGATAATTACTCTGAATTACTGATTTTACTCTGAATGTAGCTTTTTCTCCCCAGCCCTAACTAGCTGCTAACAATGTTCCCAGCTCTTACTGGCTTGCAAGCTCTTTCATTGTTCCTCTCTCTGAATAAAGTTTTTTTTTAAAAAACCCTAACCAGGGGATAAAATAATGTGTTGGCTAAGGACGCTAGCTAAATGGATACCTGGTAAGCAGATTCTTTTCCCTGTTTTGCTCCCCAAAAATTAAGGTGCGCCTTATAATCCAGTGCGTCTTATACTCTGAAAAATACGGTACTTTGGTGCTATTTTCTTCTTTTTTGTGTCAAATTAAAACCAAGATGAATTTACATCTAACTTGCTGTTACATATGAACAGGAACTAGAGTTAATACTTCCAAATAAGACAAGTTTTGTTTGAAAATGGGTAACCATAATCTCTAGTTTTTATGTCACAGCCTCTGTTGGTTTTCTCATTTTAAATTAAGAAAGATTGGAGTATATTGTTCATGTGTATTCTGCTTTACTTACCCAAAAGCTTTCTTACAATTTTTTTGTAGGAGCTTTATGTAAGATCTAAGGATCCTAATGTTAAAGTAGCAATTCAGCAAAGCTGTAACTATGTACAACCCCCTCGTTTTAAAGCTGTAAGATGACAAAGTTCTTGTGCTTTTGAATTCAGTGAATTGATTTTATTACATATATTTAAAATATAAATTATTATACTGTATTTTGAATTGTTCAACAGAGAGGATGAATATGAGCAGTTTTGTGTTCAGTTGGAAGTGTGATCATTTAAAGACATATAAAATTATCATGCTACTCTGGAAATTGCCATGACAACTAGGTTATGCTAATTTTTTTTTAAAAGACATTGGTATTACTAAAGCTGAAGCAAATGCTTGACTTTTTTTGTTGAAAAAATAAAACAAAAATCTTAATTGTTAGGTTAAAGACCATCACCATATTTTTTGACCCTCTTACCAGCATTGAGTGACTACAGTTTATATATTTTTTAAAGTCATCTTTTTTCTGCTGCTAATAACAACCAATTAGATTTGGTTATATGAGAACATCATTTAAGATAAATGAAATTAGTAGTTGCTAGGAAGAAGAGCTATTTTGAATAGTTAATAGCTCTGATGCTGTAGCTGAACAGGACTGAAAAAAAGCTGCTACAGTACTGCTTTAATAATGACGGATGGCATGCTGCATCTAGGGTTTGCTGAAGACTTCCCCAAGCAAAATCTGCATTTTCTTCCTTTCTTTAGCTGTGATTGGTGATCCAGCTAAATTGGGTCCTCACTCAGTAAATTAATTTTTTTTAAAATTTGCTTAGAATTATCCTTTTTCATAATTGAGGAAAGAAAACATTCTCCAATGCACTTGCAAGGAGAGTCCAAGATGGGTTATACTTCAGTCTGATTGGTAGGGACTGAGTTTTAATTTAAATAATTACTAGGCAGGCACCGCCTCCCCCCTTAGCCCTCCAGTCTAAAAAACTCAGTCGCAGTAAAGGGACGCCTGAGTTACCTCTCGAGTAAAATTATTGTATTTTTGCTGTTTATTTTGTATTGCACTAACCTTTGCATTTTATTTCCTTTTCCTTTAGGTGCAGACGGGGAATTATTGCCTCGGGCGGGCCTGGGTTCCAAACCTCCCGTGGGTTTCACCCAGTTGCCTGCAGCTCCTCCCTACCCAAACCACCCAGCACAGAGAGATTCCAACGAGCTGCCTTTATGGGTGCGGGAGTGAGCGCCCGGGTGACCTACCTCCGAGGTGGCACCCGGAGGACGAGGAAGTGGCTGACGCCTCGGGGGGTCCGTCCCCCCCTTGGCGAATAAGCCACCGGCCGAGCGTTGGCGCTTCTCTCCAGCGGCCGCGGGGGGGGAGGAAGCTACCCCCCCCTTCCCCCGACGACGGCAGGCGAGAGCCGATCCAGCCATCTATTCAGGGAAGCGGCGGATCGGCTCGAAAGGAGGATTCCAAGGCGATCGCAAGAGGCGGGAGGGGCCGGCTTCCCGCCCGCCGGTGAGGCTGCGATCAGTTGCCAGGGCAACGGCCCGCGGCCATCTTGGCTGCACTGACGCAGCAAAGGGCGGCAGCCATCTTGGGAAGGTCTGAAACCTCCCGGCTGCAGTTTCCCGCCCACAGGCTGCTGCGTTGCCATAGAAACCGGCCGGCGGCCATGTTGATGAGGTCGCCGGCTCGGAACTGAACTCAGCCACACCCCTTACCGAGGCTGGCAGGGAGAGCACGCAGGCGCAGAGAGGAACACTCCTGGCCTTTCGCTTTCATTTCTGAGAGACTGTCCTTGCTTACACGGGGCCCCGTGGACAACGCAAGAGTTTCAAACTAATATTATAAAATCGTGAGTGTTACCTGGGGGCATGGCTGACCAAGCAGCACAGGTTGGGGAGGAGACCACCCCTACTAGGCCCAGTACCCCCAAGGAGAAAGCCTCAAAGTCAAAATCCAAATCTGCACAGAGCTCTTCACTAAGGGATGCAGAGAAGCGCATCAGAGCTCTTGAAAAACAACTAGAGGCCTCACAGAGAGCAGCAGGGCCGGCTGTGCATACAAATCAGCAGGCACCTGCCAATACCTCCATTTCACCCCCTATGTTTCACCAAGGGGCAGCAACCTCAGTCTCAGAGGGGGATTGGTCCCCAGAAAGAGGGAGCCAGGCCTGGATACCACCCAGGCCCGAGCCATTTGGCCTGGGGAGACAAGCTGCGGGGTGGCCTTCTAATTACCCCCCCTCTCAGACCTCGCAACACGCTCAGACAGCCACCTTTACCCCTACGGCGGCAGGCCTTCGCAATACCCATGATACCCACTTATACGGGCCTGTTCAAGTCTTCCCTCTTCAAGGTGCTCCTGAATAAGGCAAAGCTGACTATTGATCAGGCTGGTGAGAGCGGCCAAGCGGTGCCTCCGGAGGCATCCCAGCCAACAGGAGGCCTGTTTATCTTCCCTAAACAGGAGACCGTAAACATCCCGTCTTCCCACCTGTTCCTGGAGACCATTCAGCGACCGTGGGAAAATCCAGCAGCGGCTCAGGGCCCCTCCAACCTTGACCGTAAATTCTACACCTTTGACCAACAGATGGAGGAGCTGTTGGAATTCCCAGCCGTGGACAAGCCCGTAACGGGCCTTGTGTCTAACGCCCTAGTACCTTCTGAGTCGCAAGAAGGCCTGAAGGCTGAGGACAAGCGGGCAGAGAACGTGGCTCGCAGAACCCACCAGATGGCAGCCTGGGCCGTACGAGCCGCTTCGGCAGCCTCGTTTTTTAATAGGGCCATGCTCCTCTGGATTAAGGAGATCCAGGCTAGGGCCGACCCAGAGGACGGAAGACTCCGTCAGGACCTCAACAAACTGCTGGCGGCCACCGAATTTTCGGCGGATGCCACGGTCAACGCTGCCAAGTTCGCTTCACGAGCAATGGCCTCTTCTGTGGCCTCGCGCAGACTCATTTGGCTCCGCAGCTGGCAGGCGGATGTCAAGTCCAAGTGGAGTCTTGCCTCCGCCTCGTTCAAGGGGAAGAAGTTGTTCGGGGAGGTCCTTGACGATGTCCTGATCGAGGACAAGGATAAAAAGAAGGTGATGCCCAGGGCCAACAGACGGCAGGATAGGCGGTCCACCCCCTATCAACGTCGTCAGCCCTTTCGAGCAGAGCCCTCCTCGTCCAACTCCCAGACAACGAGGCCGTACTTCCAGGGCTCCTTCAACCAGGGAGCCTTTAGGTCAGACAGGTCCTATCAGACGGACCGAGGCAGATCGTACCAAGGTCGCCGCCCCTTCAGAGGAGGTAACAGGGGCTTTAGGAAGAACAAGTGACTTTCAGAGAGACACCCCACTAGGCGGCAGACTGCGGTTCTTCCCCGACATCTGGAGAACCACAGCCGCAGACGCATGGGCGGTATCCACGGTTTCCCAGGGCCTGAGGATCGAATTCATCCGGCCTCCCCCCCATCGCTTCCTACCTTGCCGTACCCCGTCAGACTTTCAGAAGAGAAAACTCCTATGCCAAGAAGTATCTCACCTCCTAGAGATAGGGGCCATAGAGGAGGTACCCTTGGCCCAGCAAGGCAGGGGATTCTATTCGGCAATATTTCTTGTACCAAAATCCTCAGGAGGAGTGCGAATGATCCTCAATCTCCGACAGTTGAACCTCTACGTGAAATACCGGAGATTCAGAATGCACTCACTAAAAACTATTCTGGCCTCCATAAGACACAGGGATTTTATGACGTCAATAGACTTGAAAGAAGCCTACCTGCACGTTCCCATCTTCCCACATCACAGGCAATTCCTGCGATTTTACCTAGACGACAGACACTTCCAATACAGGGCGATGCCTTTTGGACTATCCTCCGCCCCCAGGACATTTACGAAATTACTGGACGTCCTCACGGCCAGTCTCAGACGACAGTCGGTACGCGTGATGGCGTATCTAGACGATATTGTCATTCTGTCGAGAACCAGAGAACAGGCATGCAGAGACGCTCAACTGACAATACAGACACTGCAAGACCATGGCTTTACAGTCAACTGGTCAAAGAGCCAACTAACTCCCACACATCGGCTTGCCCACCTGGGCACCACTATAGACTCCAACCTGGGTGCGGTTTTCCTGTCCCAGGAAAGACAAAGAACAATCAGGACTCTGATAAGAGAGCTGGGACCTCAGCAATATCCCACTCTTGCCCTTTTATCGAAAATCCTAGGAACCTTAGTTTCCTGCATAGATATAGTGCCATGGGCGAGACACCATTTACGCCCACTCCAATGGTTCCTGCTCCCCTATCAAAGGCAAAAGACCAGTCACTCTCTCAGGAGAGTCCCCCTCAGTACCAGAGTACGCACCTCCCTGCAATGGTGGAGGTCCCCTTCTCTGACCAAAGGATCCTTATTTCTGGACAAGGAGCTTATTACAATAACAACCGATGCCAGCTTGACAGGGTGGGGAGCACATCTCTCTTCACACATGGTTCAGGGACTCTGGGAGCCTCAAGACCTACAAGAGATCAATATAAATTTCCTAGAGTTGAAGGCTGTTTCATTGGCCCTCCACAGCCTTGCCCATCTAGTACGGGGTCAACATGTACGCATCCTGACCGACAACGTTTCCACACGGTCCCACATCAACCGACAAGGGGGAACACGGTCACGGAGATTAATGAAGGAATCAACATCACTCCTCAGATGGGCAGAAGGGAATCTAGCCTCGCTTTCAGCGGAACACATTTCCGGAGTAGAGAATGTGTGGGCGGACTGGCTCAGCCGCCAGACGCTCGACCCGGGCGAGTGGCGACTGGATCCCAGGATTTTCCAGGAGGTGGTAAGGAGATTTGGGGAACCAGTGATAGACTTGTTTGCAACAAACCTAAACACCCAACTTCCTCGCTTCTTCGCTCGATTTCCCAACCCGGGCGCGGAAGGGGTGGATGCCCTGACACTTCGATGGCCTCAAGGTCTTCTTTATGCGTTCCCTCCTCTGTCCATCCTCCCCAAAGTGATTCGGAAAATTCTGGAGGAGAGAGCAGAAGTGATACTGATAGCCCCGTTTTGGCCCCGGCGCATCTGGTTCGCAGACCTAGTGCAACTGTCGAGGTCACCCAATTGGAGGATACCGGACCAACGGATCTCCCTGACACAGGGGTCCTTCTCTCATCCGGAGCCACAGTGGTGGCATCTAACCGTGTGGCGCTTGAGCGGGAATATCTAAAACGCCAGGCCCTACCGGACACAGTCATTGACACCATACAAGCCGCCCGTAGACCATCTACAAGGAGAATCTACCAGGCAACTTGGGCTACCTTCCATAAGTTCTGTGAGCAAAAGGAGGTAGATCCTCAGACGGCGTCGCCGCAGGTAATCTTATCATTCCTGCAAGCTGGCCTGGAAAAGGGCCTTGCCCCTAACACCTTACGCCGCCATGTTGCCGCTCTGGCCACCATCCTTTCCACAGACAGTTACCGTTCCCTTACCAGACATCCATGGATCAGGGATTTTCTGAAGGGAGCGACCAATCTCAAACCACCAGTGATTCATCGTTTTCCTTCCTGGGACCTCCCCTTGGTGTTGCACGCACTGACAGGTCCCCCCTTTGAACCTATCCGTCAGATATCGTTAAGGTTGTTGACCCTAAAGACCGCGTTCCTGGTTGCAATCACTTCAGCCAGGAGGGTTTCGGAGATTGCTGCCTTGTCAACAAGACCAGACCTTTGCCGCTTTGATCCCAACAGGGTAGTCCTTAGATTAGATCCGGCATTTATACCCAAGATAAACACGTCCTTTCACAGGACTCAGGATATCATCCTTCCGGACTTCTGTGCTCGTGGGACTCATCCGTCTATATTACGATGGCATAAGCTGGACGTAAGACGAGCCTTAAAGATTTACGTTCGAAGGACTAAGGATGTTAGAACGACAGAAGCCCTGTTCGTGTCCTTTGCCACCAGAACTATGGGCACTAAGGTGTCTTCTCAGACTATCAGCCGATGGTTGAGGGAATGTATTGCTGAGGCATACAGGACTAAGGGATCCCCAATTCCTTCGGGGATAACGGGACATTCTACTCGAAGTGCGGCAGCTTCATCGGCCTGGAGGACCCAGGCCTCGTTGGAGGACATATGTAGAGCAGCCACGTGGGCAGCTCCATCAACGTTTATCAAACATTATAGAATTGACTCCTTTGCTTCGGAGGAAGCAGCATTTGGGAGGAGGGTACTGCAAGGGGTATGTTCTTATGTGGAACCCCTGGTCTAGTCTTGCCCCTCCCTGTGATCGTAACTTGGGTATATCCCATCTTGGACTCTCCTTGCAAGTGCATTGGAGAAAGACCGTTGAACTTACCTGAACGGTCTTCTCGATGCACTGCAAGGAGAGTCCAAACCCTCCCGACTCTGAGACCAGGGTTTCTGTGGGGTTTGAGCTATATGGTTACAGTTTCATGTTGACAGTTCAATTGTTTAATAAATGTTTTTTGCTTTACTGCTCCTTCGCCTTACTTTAGACTGGAGGGCTAAGGGGGGAGGCGGTGCCTGCCTAGTAATTATTTAAATTAAAACTCAGTCCCTACCAATCAGACTGAAGTATAACCCATCTTGGACTCTCCTTGCAGTGCATCGAGAAGACCGTTCAGGTAAGTTCAACGGTCTTTTTTTTTGGTACTCATCTAATATCTTTAAATTTTGAAGATGCAGAAATGTTTCTTAGTAGTTCCTGCTGCAAAAATCATATTTAAAAAATACATGTGAAAGTTTTGATTGTTAATTTCAGTCTCAGTTCCTTTCTGAAAGTCAAAATATTAAATGTGAAAGAATGTCTGGTATTTGGTTTAATGGGTTTTGAGTATATCCCTACGTAACAGATAAATTCTTAGTGATGTTTTCCTTTGTATTATAGCATATCAGATGATGAACAGGAAAGTGGCTGTGATACTGTGGATGGTTCCCCCAGCTCTGACTCTTCAGGCCATGACAGCCCATTTCTAGCAAATCGTTTTTCAGAAGCCTCCAATAAAAAAACAGAAACCAGGACCTCTGCTAACCTAGAAGCCAAACCAACTGTATGCACTGTGGTTGTGCCACCAATAAGGATACAGAACAGGTTAAATATAGACGGGCAAATGACAAACTCAGGTACTTCGGGGGAAAGGGTGGGGTTATTTTCTGAGTCAGTCTAATGCTGATTGCTTCCATATAGTTGATGAATTAAAAACTGCTTAGGCAATTGATTATTTTTGTTTTCTCCATTGCTCCCAAATCCTCTAAAAGATTGTTTCTCTGGAAAATGAGGATGTCCTATGTGAAAGCTTTACATCAAAGACTTTGAGCAATGGGCATCTATCATTTGTAAGTTTATGCTAGAAAATGTTAGAAAGTGCAGGGAAAGTTTTCTGCAGGATGGATCTGGCATGCCATGAACACGAACTGCTTCATCGTTGACAGTTCTTCTGGAGAGGTTTTACTGGAACAAAAACAGCAAGGAAAGGAGAAGATTTACAGTCTCGACTTACAAACAGAATTATGAGTGGAATTTCCATTGCAAGTTGTGGGCTGAGTCAGATTTTACCACAATTATTACAGCAATTATTAAACAAATCACTGCACTAACTAAACAAATTACATGGTTGTTAAAGAAATCCAGGTTCACCAATGGGCGTTTTTTGCTGGACAATAGCAAAATAAATAAATAAATAAAATTTGCAAATCCTGATCTTGTAGTCACAGGATGCTGTAGCTGGTGCTAAATCCAAGCACCTGAATTGCGATCACATGACCATATGGATCTTGTGAGGGTTTATAAGTGCAAGTACAGGTCATAACACACTTTTTCCAAGGCTGCTGTAACTTTGAATTGCCATTAAGTGGCTGCAAGTTGAAGTTTACCTGTTTGATATGTGTATCAATGTTCCCTCTAATTTTTTTTCCGTGTGGGTGGAAAAGTATAACGTCTGAGCAGCATATTTTCATGCCTGGGCATGGGTCGATTAGAAACAAAAGGGAGTCACGTGACCTCAGGACACACACCAACGGTCATAAATATGAAATGGCAGCAAAGTTTTGACCCTGTGATCATCGGGCTGCTGCAAAGGTCCTAAGTGTGAAAAGGGTGCATAAGTCACTTTTTTCAGGGCCGTTGCGACTTTGAATGGTCAGTAAATGAACCGTTGTAAGTCGAGGACAACCTGCCTTCCCCCCTAGATGTTTTCTGTGGAGCTTCAAAATGGGACTCCTGATCCGCTGATCTTCTTCTAAAAGGGTGCACTGGTCAGACGGATAATCCTCAACTTCTGTTCTGACCCCAGTGGAGGCCAACCTTTCTATCTCCTGAGTAAGACGGTTATTAAGTGAGTTCTGCCTCACTTAACCACCTTTCGTTGAATCCCTGCAGCTGCTTGTCAGAAGATCCCAAAAGATGTTCACATAACTATGGGACATTGCCACCATCATAACTACGTTGTCAAGTGTTCAAAGTTTTATCCAATAACCCCTTATTTTTCTAACAAGGAAGAATAGAAAGAATAAAATGGAAAAGGGGATTAAAAGGGGATACAAAAAAGAAAAAAGAAAAGGGTTTGGTGCAAAGTTCTGCTCAGATTAAAGAAATTGGAGTTGGAGAAGGGTTGATTAAGCTTGGAGTATTGTTTTGTTTGCTCTTTTTTTAACTTTAATAATTTTTTCTATTTAGATATATGAATTTAGGAATTGCTGATCTGTTTTAATAAAGTTAGAAGTATTGATTATAATAAGATATGTAGTAGGTGATACTGATTTGGATTAATGCATAAATGGAATTGAATTTAGAATTGTTGGGGAGATTAATGGTATTATTGATTTTTAATTGATTGAAAATAGAGAATATTTAGACTTTTTTCCCCTTTTTTCTTTTCTCAAATTGACTGAAATTTAAGATTAATAATTAAGTAAGAAATGTAGATAAGTATTAATTGGCTAAATGTTAGATGGTCTGAAATAATTTTTAAATTTGGGATTAGGTAAATGTACTATTTAGAGGGGGGAAGAAGTCTGAAATTCATATATGTTTATGTTTTGTTTTTAATTTTCTTTTGTTAACATTTGATTGGCTATACAAGGTTTTCTTGGTTTACAGAAAAATATATAAAGAAAGAAGCACTTTGGCATAATGGTTAATAAGTTAGAAATAAAATTGATGTACTTTTTGAAGGAACATTAAGGAGGGAATTTAATTAAAATAAAATGTAATGTAACTGGATGACAAAAATTAGAAAAAAAACTTTTGCAACTTTTTTGATGATTGATATTAGTTACTAATAAAATACTTCATTTTATTCATGGAAAATTAGATGGTACACTCTATTGTTTGAATGTTGAGAGAAATATTTTTAAAAATTACACACATACCCCCAAAAAGTCTTTTTTTCCTCTGTCCTTCAATTCAATTCATTCTTCCTCCTTCCTTCCTTGTTCTCTCCATTTCTCCTTCCCTCCCTCCTTCCTTCCTCTCCACTTCTCTTTCCCTCTCTTTTTCCCTTTTCTTTCTCTCCACTTCTCTCTCTCTTTTCCCTCTTTTCCCTCCCCTCCAGGTCTCTCTCATTTCTGTGTACTTCTCCCTCCCCCCTTCTCTCTCTCTCATTTGTTTCTCCTCCCTTTTTGCTCTCATTTCTTATTTTTTATTATTTCTCTCACCTTCCTTTCTGTTTTTTTCTCGCTTTGATTTCCCTTTTTCTTTCTCTCGGGCTGCAGCATTGGGGTGAGAGCTGATGGAGTGAGCCCCCTCACGCCGATCAAGGCTGTCCCATGGGCTTTCTCAAACATCTGGATAGACAGAGTGCTGATGCACGCCTGCTTTTCCTCAGCTGTCGCCGCGCACCCCATAAGCTCCATCAGCCCCCATACCAATCCTGCAGTCCGGAGCCAGGAGAGGTAATTTCCTCCTCCAAGGAGAAGAAAGAAAAAAGAAAAACCCTCCTGCCGCGGGCTTTCTTAAGCGTTGCCTGGTTTTCCTCAGCTGCCGCCACATGTCATTTGCCCAGGGAGGCGTTTCTCGCGGGGTCCCTGCCGGCAACACCCCCATTTTGGATGCCTGTGGCAACTATCCGCCCCTATCCAAACTGGAGGGGGGTGCCGACAAGGACCCAGGGAGAAACACCTTCTGCCGGGTAAGTGTGGCGGCAGCTAGCGGCAGCTATGGGGAAGTGGAAGGGCATCCCTTGGCGCTCAAGAAAATCCACGGGGCGGCCTTGATCGATGCAAGGGGGATGGCCTTCATCAGCCTCCCCCCAATCTTCTGCCTTCAAATGGGAAGTCGCAGGGGAGATGGGCGCGCGTGACGGCAGAGCCGGAGAAGCCGGGGCTTTCTCCCCTGCCGACAGCTTGGGAGGGAGGGATCAGCTGTCGGTCGGGGAGAAACCGCGCCGGCTCCGTGCCGGCTTAGAAAACTCTGGGCTGTCCTTAGGACCATAGGACCAGAATATCTCCAATGACCAGTTAGGTCCCACAGAGTTGGCCTTCTCCGGGTCCCGTCAACTAAACAATGTCAGCTGGCAGGACCAAGGGGAGGAGCCTTCTCTGTGGCGGCCCCGACCCTTTGGAACCAGCTCCCCCCAGAGATTAGGATTGCACCCACCCTCCTTGCCTTTTGTAAACTTCTTAAGACCCACCTCTGCCATCAGGCATGGGGGAATTGAGACATCTCCCCTGGCCTATATATTTTATGCATGGTATGTTTGTGTGTATGTTTTATTTTAAATAATTTTTTAAAAGTTTTTTAATTATTAGATGTTACCGTATATTGTTCTTATTATTGCTGTGAGCCGCCCTGAGTCTATGGAGAGGGGCGGCATACAAATCTAATAAATAATAATAATAATAATAATAATAATAATAATAATAATAATAATAATTTGCCTGCGCCACAGCGCGCTACGCAGCTTAGAGGGAACATTGATGTGTATGTCTTTCCACTCACTCAGATTTTATATAGTAATGAAGCCAATTAAAGTCTATGTAATCCTTCCCCACCCTCCCCCCAAATAATCAGCATTGGTGAAGTCTTCATCCCAAAACCTACAAAATTTTTTAGTTACGTTTAACATCAGCAATGAATAGGAAATTTTATTTTACTTGGATTAATGAACAAAATTTTAGAAGTAACCCTGTTTGTATTTTTCTTAGTTAATACCTGCCAACCGCTGGTAAAACGTCGATCTGCTCGTGTAAAAAACAACCATTCTTCTGGCTTGGGTAATCGTCAGCGAAAATTTGTGTCAGCATTCCATCAGCAGCATTCAAACCTCAGCCAAGTATGTGTGAGAATATTCTATTACAAATACAATTTTCCAATTCATTTGGGCTGCTCATTTTAATCTAAACAAGTCAAGAGTAACATCAATACAACGTATTTTCTATGACTGTTTCTAGTTATTGAATATTTCTCTTTTACCAGCTATGACATATGCTGCACAAATTTGTATCTATAGGGCAAGATATAGCCCAGATTCCGGAAGGAGTTGGGCGGCTTATAAATCACAAAACAAACAAATAAATTGTGCTCAAATCTTGAAGATTCTTAATTTAGCTCTATATAAGCTATTGTTTCAGTTTAATTAGATGCATCACATATATCTGAATGGAATGAACTCATTGTAGGAAATATATTTTGTATGAATGTATGCACACATGTGCAAGCTGGAAAATATTTTTTTTTCTTTCATAATGCTCAAAATTGGAATAACCTAATAAAATATAATAGGAGTTCACTCAAAGTAGATAGGAAAATACTATTGTCCAATGGGTTGGATATGCATTTGGTCATTTTTGGAAACTTCAAATGGATATTAAACCTACAAAAACATTTTTACCTCATTGTGTTTGGGATGGTATATATTAGTAAGAAAAGGAATAAACATATTTCTCATGGTATTTAGGGCTGCATTAGTAGGATAGAGAGAAAGGATTAATTTCTCTTTTAAAATTAACTAGTATTTCTCTTCAACTTCCTTGAACAGGTTCAGCCATTTGGATCTGGGTCTCAGGAGTGGAATGGAAACTGTGGTCATTGGAGGCAGCAGACATTCATCCCAAATAATGTTGCTGGTCATGCATTCTCTCTTTCACATGGAAGTCCCACTCATACTTCAGTTCATGCACAATTGGCTGGAAATACACATCTTGGAGGACAGCCTGCAATTCTACCTTACCCATCATCTACATCCCTCAGTACTGCTGCACCTGTGGCCCACATTTTTGCATCACCATGTACCTCAAGACCAATATTACATCATCCCAGTTACAGTATTTCTCATCACAGTGGCATAATTCATCAGATCCCGGTGGGCATAAATCCCCGACTACTGCCTTCCCCAAACATTCAACAGACTCGATATAAACCAATTTTCCCACCACATTCTTACATTGCATCACCTGCTTACACAGGATTTCCACTGAGTCCAACAAAACTCAGCCAATATCCATTTATGTGAGACTCAAATTACAGTATGTTGTCAAAGAATATATATATATATATATATATATATATATATATATATTATATATATATATTATATATATATATATATATATATATATATATATGATATATATATATATATACATGATATATATATATATCACACATACATAGATATATACATAGATATATAGAAAGAAATGTGATTTGAGAGGAAAACATGGTATTTAATAAATATTAGCCATGGCACAAGAAAAAAAATGATTTTTTAAAATCATGTTAGACTTGGGTGCAATTTAAATAACCTTGAGCTTTAACTCACTTTTAATGTGTGTTTTGCACATTTGGTATAAATTTGTCTTTAGTCATGTTACCTTCTTATGAAATAACTCCAAACAGGTGACTTAAGGGGGTAAAAATTCAGTTTTGCTCCTACTATTTTTATAAAATTGCCTTCTGATCTAGTGCGAGGCACTTCTACATTTGGGAAGCCATTGAGTGTACAGGTTTAGAGCAACAGATGCACATGTCATCAATATCATGTATGAGTAACTTGTTTGTATTATGTATCTTGATGTTCTGTGTTGAATCACATACCTTGAAAGGTTGAACTGTTCTCCACATTGCATGTGTCCCTTGAATGGACAAAAATGCAGTTGCCTAGAAAAACTGCTCTTAAATGTTGTGTCCTGATTTCTCTGCTGCATTGTAAACCGGTTCCCACATAGTGCCTTAAATATTCAAGGTTGTTAATGTCACTGCGTTATAAATGTTGAGGACTGCAGCACTTAACACTCAGATTTGTTGATTCTTTGATAGATTAATGCACGCTCACTCTTTCTTTTTTGTTGTGTGTGGTATGATTTTAGTACTGGGTGAGATTTCTTTTTTGGAAAACAGCATGCATTGCTGTTAAGCGAATTCCGCTGTCTGATAGTTTTCCTTAAAATAAGCTTCAAGAAAAGCATTTTGTAGTGTTTAGGAAGAGTTGATTCATTAGCTTGTTGAATTTAAAAAAAAATGGTGTTTTATACTGTCTGGTGGAACTGCAATACAATCTAAAGTAGTTTATTTTCAAAGTGTTTTATATCCAACTGGATTTAATAACCTGTTTAAAGGTATAGTAAGAATTATCTGGGTAGATAGTGAAAGAAAATAAAAGCAAAATGCTTGTTGATTCATACTGTGGTTTCATCTTAGCTTGAGCAAACCTTGCAGTATTTAATAAATAGTAGCAGAATATTTACTGTTGAAGCTTGAAATGATGTGAGTACTTTTTGTGCAATTTTTCATTTATGCATGGGAGAGGTTTTAGCTTTTTTACATTATGGTATTTGTTATAGAGTTTGGGGAGTATTTTCTTATTTAAATACATTCCATCAGGGACAACAGATGACATGCATTTTCCCTAGGTAGTCGATCTCTGTGTTTATTTTGTTCAAATGAAATTGCTTTTGCAGCACCAAAGACTTAATCATCCATTTTCTATAAAAGGTAGCTACTTTTTTCATAGACCTCAAATATACTGTAGTGCTATGGTGGATTTAAAGGAAGTGAGGCTGTGATCTAGCTTGTGAGGCAAATAATAAATTGCATCATTTATCTTGAATGTATCATAGATAAGCTGCTATATAATGATTGCCACTTCAAATAGCTGTGAAATTAGGTGATTTAACTAGTTTTTAGCCTTCTAATTTCTGTATAAGTCTAATTACATGAAATGGAAGTAGAAGGTTGATTTTGTTTTGTTTCCTTTCATGGTTGGAGTGTTGTAACTACTATATTGTAAATGATGGAAAACAATTTGCATATGTTACTTTGAGTGTGTTATTTGCATCAGTATTTTATCTCTATTAACTTTCATTGCATATACGTGGCTGTATTCATGTAATATAATTTTTATGTGTTCATATTGACATTGTGCAGACGCTTAAACTACTTATTTACCTTTTAAAATAAATGTTCCTGGAATACTGTTCTTGCAGCATAGACTGGAATAGGAGTGGAAAGAGTTTCTTTCAAGCACAATCCTAAGCATGTTTATTTAAAAGCGATCCTACTGACTTTAGTGGGGCTTGCTTCTAGGAAAGTGTGCATAAGATTGAAGCCTGAATAGTCTAGCAGTTGGAAGAGTTTTTTCCTTTGCTCCATTAACACAAGCAGTGTTTTATTTAATGAATGTCTAATTGAAATAAATGTGCCTGCATCTGAAATATAGCAGTATTAGTTCATTTAAAAAACAACAACCAAGACCAGCAGTACATTGTAATGACCGAACATGGTAATAAATTCTTTCTTTCCCATTATGCTTGAGCTACAATCGGAGAGCCACAGCTCTGCAGGGCCAGTGGGGGCAGTTTTGCCACCTGCCTTGTCAAGCAAAAGCACTTCTGAAATACTGAAAAGATTAAAAACCAGTTTGTGGAATTGAAAGAATTGCTACTGAAAGAAAAAAGACTCAGTAGGCCCATATTAGTCATTGAGTGTACCCAAAGGAGTATGCTGGATTTCAACTTAAGTGATTTCTCACAGATAATTGTATGCATTTTGTATAAACAGACTTCTCTTTCTGTATCTTTCTCTCTTAATACAAAAGTAACCTGATACCTTTGAAAACTTTGTCATTTTCTTAAAGTTATATAGAGAAAATCCAGAAAATCAAAGATAGATTTATCATTCTTCTTAATATTTATGGTTCCGTAAATTTCTGTCTTCTCTTAAGTTCCCAGTTTTGGAAAGGGGTTTCTTGAATACTGTTTCCATTGCTGGCATTGGACTCACCAAGACTCACAAAAAACATAAGATAACTTACTTTTCCACAACAATTGAATAGAGGAAAATGTTCTCTTTAAAAACTGGATCTTCCTTTTTTTGAAGTATTTACTTTGCTTTTCAGTTGCATTCAGGATATAAAGCTAATGTACATGGAACAATATGCCAGGTTAAACACTAACATTTTATCAGTATACTCCAGAGGAAGCTTGTGGCTCCTTGTGTACTGTAAAACACATATTTTGAACTTTTCAGAAATGAAAAATAGGATCTACCACAGCCAACACTAAAAATAATGTACAGCCAGTTCTTTAATAAGATTTGCAAAGAAGGACTGAATTGTATGCCCTCTCTCAGGCTGTAATCCATGATTTCACTCAAAAGCAGTCAAGTTGACTCTGGTTAGCTATTAAATAGTTTGGCTACTTGATGGCCGTAGCTAATGCTTTTCAAATAAAACACTGCACGATAAATTCTGTACTATATTTAATTTGGAGATTAATTTTTATATTAATTCCTTGTATTCAGTTTTTAATTTTAATTCAGGGTGTGTTATTGATCAAGTATACTACTGTATTTACTGCTAAATTTAACTTGATTTTTGTTAAAACTAAAATTCACACTGCAAAACATAGATTTGTTTTAGGACTGAGTAATATAGATTTTGTAGTTACGTTTGAACTATTATCACTTAATAATGATTTGGAGAATTGTGGCTTTTTTGTTCCTAATTTCTGTGCTACACTAGTTTGTCATGTAGCAATTGCACTGTGCAATATTACAATAAGAGGACTGGGAAATTTTTTATGGATATAATGTTTCCTACAGTTTGCGATAGTATTTCTCTCTAGTTCTCAGCGATTTAAATGTGACCAAGCCTTCTGTACTTTGTCACAAAAAGCGGGTTTTCCAGGTGACTATTTTGGTGTCAAAATAAGAATTTATGGTGTAATACTGTCAAGATTCACTTTGAATTAAAATATATATTGCAGCAATTGCTCTTGTTTGCTTTTCTTTGTACTTAAAAAAACCTCCTACATTTGTCATGGTATATCCCAACTCATAAAAATATAGCCTCCTATGCTTAGAAGGGAATATCAAATCTTCAGCATCTTTTCTTTGTTTATCAAATTTAGGTACCACTCATGTCCCTCTCAATATTTGAATTTTGTGCTGATAGGAAAAGTTTCAAAGTAGTAGGAAAGTATTTATGTTGACACCTTTAGAGACAGAGTGACAGCTAGTTTAGGTCTATCCAACTTCAAAGTTATGGACGTAGCTGATGAAACAAACCTTGTAGGTGAAACAGTATTCTAAAGGTTTGTGAGGATTTTAAATCTTTCGTACAAAGTCTTGTGCATTTCTATGCATTGGCGAGCTATTTCTTATTCATTTTTTAAAATTGTACTCTATAAGAAAAATGTGGTCAATTTCTTCTTGATGATTCTGGATATATTTTGTTGCATATATGTTAGGCTCTGATTTATGATTGCCATTGAGATTCCTGTAGAGTTGTACAAGTGAAAAACAATATATTGATGGTCAGGACTATATTATGTATTAGTATTAGCATTTTGCCCTTGACACTTTGTTCTATGCTGTCATCTACACAAAGAATTAATTTCTGGTACAAACTTATAAGAGGGTTTAATTTATAACAAAGTAACACAGGGACATGTTGCACACTTAAAACTTTCTGCTATAAATGCCTAGGAAACAAGGTTTTTTTTATCATATGGATATTATTATATTTATTTTTGCAGAAATAAAACCCTAAAGCAAATTTGTTCATGGCATTTAAAAGAATTGGGGAATAAATAGTAATAACAATGGGGAATAAATACAGTTAATAGTGGAGAATAGATCAAGCTATTTCAAATCTGGTTGAAGATAACATTGTTTTTAAAACAACATACAAACGAAAGATGTGAATTGGGAAATATAATCAATACCAAGCATTCAGTTTTTATGTCTGACATTGATTGAAAGTGCTATGCTAGCACCACATCATTCCTATTTCCTTATAGAAGTTTCAAACATATTGTGGAAGGTTTACCCATTTATAATAAAGCATGTGATTACAAACTGTTATATGCCTATGTTGTATTTCAATTTGATTTCAGCCTGATTGAATACAGTTTGTTGATCAGGATGAAATGCTTTTTGATCATTATATTTAGTGGCTTGTGTAAGTACTGCAAAGGGGATGCATGTGTATTTTGCTTAAATTGCATGTACAGCCTTCTAATGTCCTATGGAGCTGCTAACCTTGATTGTATTATTCCAGCCATGCTGAAAATAACTTTGATAGGAAGCATTGCTGTGTGGGTTGAACTCAACCTATTTCACAAAAGCCAAATGTTCTTATAGGCAGAGTCCTGAATTACAAATTTTTTTCCAATAGATTTTTCAATATTTTCAGCGCATATCTCAAAAATAAGCCCTAATTAAATGTTGAGAATCTTTAAAGGTGGAGGAGTCTGTCATCCTTGTCAGAACTGTTAGTGATATTTGATTGAAAATGTATGTTTTTAAATCATCAGAATCTTGTGTAAATGCTTTTGGATGATATTTCCTGTCTTTTTCAGACTAGTGGATACAGTGGGGGTTTTTTGTGTCCATATATTAATTAGCTGTTTCACATTTTGGAAATACTTTGTTTACCAATAAATTATTACTGCTGCAGGTTATGTATAGTGAAAAAAGCTAAATATGAAAAAATGCTTCATTATTGGATGGAGGAAGAAGTCATCAGCATTTAGGAGATTTTAAGCTTCTTTGACTTTCTGCATTTCCCCATGTCTCTCTTTATAGATATTGACTAGTTTCAAGCATATTTTACAAAATGTATACATGCTTCCTTTTCTGACTAAGTAAAAATTCTCTACCTCTGCAAAAATGAATATGCTTTATGTTCAGAACAAAGTCATTGGCTCCCCAATGACCCTAGGGTCTAATTGTTGCTCCTGAATGCCAGATTGGCTTGCAATAAGCCATCCTCATTCAAGATTTAATCATGAATATCAGGCTTGTATCATTTCAACTTGGTTTAGCAAGAGAGGGTTCTCATGAAGATGTGCCCAGGCAAGTATAGCATTAATTATAGCCACGGGGTGGGTTGATTTTTATCATTTAGGAGATTTATGGCTTCTAGAGATGGGTCTACGACAACTCGCCACGACCAACTCAATGCAACCAATTTGTGGAATAATTCCTATGGCTAGCTCACCACAGGACAACTCGTTGCAGGACAATTCAATGCTCTATTAATCATTTCATTCAGTTATTTTTATTATTGGTAATCATGTTTTCATTGAATTAATAATTCTTGTATTTCTGGATTGACATTATTATTATTGGCCATGGTTCCATTGAAATTAATTTAACTTTTGTATTGTTGAATTGTCCTGTGGCAAGAGGTCCCATGGTGAGTTTGCCATGGTGAATTGTCCTTCTCCGTCATGGGTGGAGCCAGCATTCAGGACGGGTTGTCCTCGTCTACAGAATGGACAAAGTCTGTTACTTTTTGCCAGATCCATGCTCCTAGGACCAAGCTTCAACTCAGTCCTCAGACTGGATGGATGTGGCTACCCATTCTCCACTGCACTGCTCAGAGAGTCCAAGGTGGGTTATTATTCAGCCTGATTGGCAGGGACTGAGTTAAAAATTAGCATAAATGTTATGTCCTGCCCACCACTACCCTCCTTAGGTCAGTCTAAAAAACCTCAGTCATAGTGTAGGGACTATGAGTTTCTTCTCTCCAAAAGGAGTGATTTTTTCTTATAAACAGTTTGTTAATTTCTAATGATCTCTTTGTTTTTCTCTTGCAGGAGGAAGAGAACAAGGATTCTTCTGAGAGCCTCTTCCCTGTGGGGTACTGCTCTCCAACTCTTCGCCCCTGAGAGGCCACTGCTCTCTGTAGCACTGCCTCGAAGACAGGGAGGATATTTAAGGGGTCCCTGACGTCCGCGCTCAGACACCCCCCCGCCCGCCGCCCCCCCGATTACCGGCCCGAAGGAGATCAGCTGTTTGGCGACACTGCATTCAGCCGCCGATCTCTCCAAGCGGCGAGAGCAGCCGCGGGATCCCTGAACGTTTGGGAAACGGCAGGAGAGCCGCGGCGAGCGGAACCTCTCAGTTTTTGGCGAAATCAGCTGTTTGGCGGCGTCACAATCGGCCGCCGATCTTTCCCAGCGACGCAAGGAGCCGCGGGATTACGGATCTCGCTGTGGGGGCTGCCATTAGGTCACTGGGCTGACCGAGGCACAAGGCATCAGTTTGTGGGGGTGAACCACTGAGCTGCCGGCAGCAGGGCAATGGAAACTGTTGAAGAGTTAACCACGCCCTCCTTTGAGAACGCCATCTCGAGGCAGCAGTGGGGGCTATGAGCCAGCAAATGCTTGTACTCGACGGAAGCCATTTTCTTTTGCAAGGGGCGTTACCATGACAATTTAGGAGCCTAGTCAAATCCAACCACCTGACAGGAAGTTGGTGACTAGTTCCTCCCAGAACTGATTCAGCACTCTGCTACTGATTGCCCATTTCAGTTCCTGCTACTTTCCAAGTGTTTATTGTTACCGGTACAGTGAGTGTTACCCCTTAAACAATGTCTCAGCAACAGAGTAATCCTACTGACTCAGCTGCTCCCTCCACTAGCAAAGGGAAGGACAAGAGCCACGGCTCTAAATCTAAAGGAAAATCTTCCCAATCTTCAGGGGCTTTAAGGGAGGCTGAAAAGAAAATTAAGGCCCTGGAGGCCCAGTTAGAAATGAATAGACCATGGCAAGGCCCTAGTCCTTCCTCCTCTTCTATTCCACAACATCAACAGAGCCCCTTAGCCTCTGCTGCTACCTTTGAGGGACCTCATTTCTCTGCAGCTGGGGAATTGTCCCCTGACCGTCCATTGAGTGCTCCACCTCCATCAGAGGGGATTCAAAGAGCAGAATGGCCCAGACCTTCCCAATCATGGTCTCAATCTGCACAACCTCCTGCAGCCACCTTTACCCCGACTGCAGCAGGTCTCAGGGGCCCCATGGACAACTGGCAGACGATGTCTCCCTCACTACAGGACATGATAGCGTCTGCATATTCCCAGGGCATCGCAGTGGGTGCCCAGCAACGCCCATCTCCTATGCCAGCCCGGGTCAGTAGAACAGATCCTTGGACAGTTCCTGCTCCTGCCCCCTCCTTGCATGATTCATTTCAGGAGGACTTGGACCCAAGGGAGATGGCCTCTGATGCAGAGGATGAGCTCTCGGAGGATGAGGCCAACCTACCTGAACAGGTCCCTCTGACAGGACTGTTTCGGCACTCCTTATTTAGAACCCTCCTGAACAAAGCTAAGACCACACTGTTACCAGAGAATTCATCAAAACCAGCTGGTCAAGAGTTGGGCATCATGCCAGCAGCCAGGCTCATTAATGAACCCCAGAGGGAATCAGAGCATATTCCTGCAGTTCCTATCTTTGCAGAGAATATTAAGAAACCCTGGCAGAACCCATCAGCAGCCCTGGGCCCATCAGCTATTGATAAAAGATTTTACTCCTTTGATGCAGAGGTGGAGGACTTGCTCCAGTACCCTTCAGTGGACACTCCTGTCACATCACTGATGTCTAACACAGTAGTATCTTCAGAGATGGCAGATGGCCTACGTCCAGAGGACAGGAGGGCTGAGAACTTGGTCAAAAGAGTGCACCAACTTTCTGCCTGGTCCCTGAGGGCTGCCTCGGCGGCTTCTTTCTTCAATAGGGCCTCCATTCTGTGGCTCCAGGATATGCTCTCAAGACTGGGTCCAGAGGACGCCCGGCTACACCAGGATATTAACAAACTCATTGCCACTGCTAAGTTCTCTGCAGATGCCACCCTTTTGCACCCACGGCTCCCATCCATCGGAGCTTCGTTGGCATAAAGTGGATGTTCGCAGAGCAGTAAAAATATACGTTCGCCGTACAACCGCATTCAGGAGATCAGAAGCTCTCTTTGTTTCTTTTCTTCCCGCATCAATGGGGAAGAAAGTTTCGGCTAGGACTATCAGCAGATGGATTTGTGCCTGTATCATTGAGGCATATAAGGCTAAATCAACTCCATTACCGGACAGGATTACAGCCCACTCGACCAGGAGTGCAGCTACCTCAGCGGCTTGGACCACACAAGCACCAATTGAGGACATCTGTAGAGCAGCCACTTGGGCTGCACCCACAACCTTTATCAGACATTATCGTTTGGACTCGTTTGCTTCTGCTGAGGCAGCCTTCGGGAGAAGAGTATTGCAAAGAGTTTGTGTTCCAGTACCCCTGGGCCAGCCTAACCCTCCCTAAGGTGTTGCTTGGGTATATCCCACCTTGGACTCTCTGAGCAGTGCAGTGGAGAAGAACCGTTGAACTTACCTGAACGGTCTTCTCGCTCCACTGCGAAGAGAGTCCAAACCTGCCCGGATTTTGCCCAGGTGCACAGTTCAGTTTAAGTTATACAGTTAAAGTTTGTTGAATAAATTTGTCCTTTTTCACTATTCCTTCGTTTTTTATTGACTGACCTAAGGAGGGTAGTGGTGGGCGGGACATAACATTTATGCTAATTTTTAACTCAGTCCCTGCCAATCAGGCTGAATAATAACCCACCTTGGACTCTCTTCGCAGTGCAGCGAGAAGATCGTTCAGGTAAGTTCAACGGTTCTTCTTCACATTTCTGAATACTGACTTTTACTTCGTTGTTGCAAAAATTGGATTTGTGTGATTTTTCTCCTCGTGATTTTTATATCAATTGGAAAGACTTGCAGCGACACACATTAGTATTCCACAGACAGGTATTGAACTTCAACGGCTTGCCTTGATTTGCATTTGGAGCAACGAGTTCCCAGAGCTCCTGGATGGCTGTAAGGATCATTCGGGGGATGGTGTGATATTGTATTTGTTTGTTTGTTTTGTTTACTTTGCGGAAGGTCAATAGGGTGGGGGCAGTCCAGATCTCAGGAAGTAGCTGGTTCCAGAGAGTTAGAGCCACCACAGAGAAGGTTCTCCCCCTAGCCTCGCCAGCCGACACTGTTTAGCTGACGGGACCCGGAGAAGACCAACTCTGTGGGCCCTGATCAGTAGCTGGGAGCTATGTGGTAGAAGATAGTCTGGCCCTAAGCCATGTAGGGCTTTAAAGGTAATGACTAACACCTTGAATTGCGCCTGGAGGCCAATTGGGAGCCATTGCACCTAGCAGAGAGTTGGTGTAATGTGGGTGTGCACCTACAACTGCTTGCACATTCTGGATCAACTGAAGTCTCCGGATGCTTTTCAGGGTTAGCCCCATGGCATGAGAAGAGCCTCCTGATCCAACTGGTGCACCAAGCAAACCTGTGCAAAGGTTCCCCTAGCTACAGCTGTCAAGTGCTGGTCCAATCTCAGCTGAGAGTCTAGGAGGACACATTGGAGGGTTCCAGCTGGGTGGGACCCAGAAGCAATAGGGCACTGACTGCCTTTTCAGAAGCGCTGCGTCACTCACTGAAAAAGCAAACAAGGGGCATTTCCACCCTCTCCCCCTCGCCACTTAGCTCCAACGAATCGATTCAACAACAAATACACTGGCCACTGTTTTTACAGCTCTTTCTGGCTTGGGGGAGCAGTGATTGGCTGATGCTTGAGCTCATGCTCACGTGTTTTTTATTTATTAGTTAATTAATTAATTAATTAACTTTATAGGCTGCTCTTCTTCCAGACTCAGGGCGACTTACAACAGTAAAAACATGCTAAAGTTTTAAAATACCCCAAAACATAAATAAGAACAAGTAAAAAAGTTTAAACATAATAAAACACACAGTCATCCCTCATACATACTAGTGGCCGGAGTGGAAAGCCATCGCTCAACAACCCCAGGCTTGCTGGCATAAATGTGTTTTAAGTGCTTTTTGAAAGGTGAGGAGTGTGGGGCGGTACAAATCTCGGGGGGGGGGGGGAGTTGTTTCCAGAGGACTGGGGCCGCAGTAGAGAAGGCTCTCCCTTGTGGTCCCACTACCTGGTATTGTTTGGCCGACAGGACCAGGAGAAGGCCGACTCTGTGAGACCTAGTTGGTCACTGAGATGTGAGGCAGAAGATGGTCCTGTAAATAATCTGGTCTTAAGCCATGCAGGGCTTTATATGCCTTGAATTGTGTTCACAGACCAATTGGGTGCCAATGCAGCTTGTGGAGTGTTGGACTGATATGGATGTATTTAGGTGTATCGTGCGGCTGCATGCTGGACAAGCTGCAGTCTCCAAATGTTCTTCAAAGGTAGCCCCAAGTAGAGCACATTGCAGTAATTGAGCCTCAAGGTGATGAGGGCATGAGTGACTAATAGGAGAGACTCCTTATCCAAATAGGTCTGCAACTAGCGCACCAGGCGAACCTGTGCGAAAGCCCCCTTAGCCACAGCTATAACATATTGCTCTAGCCTCAGCTGTGGATCTAGGAGGACTCCCAAGTTGTGCACCCTGAGTGGAATTGTCCTTGGGAGACAAAACCTACAGCCACTCAGTCTTGTCAGGGTTGAGCTTGAGCCTGTTGGCACCCATCCAGATCCTTACAGCCTCCAGGCACTGGCATATCACTTCAACTGCTTCACTGAATTGGCACAGGGTGGAAACGTATAGCTGAGTATCATCAGTGTACTGATGGAAACTCACCCTGGGTTGGCGGATGATCTCACTTAGCAGTTTCATCTAGATATTAAACAGCAGGGGGAGAGAACAGACCCCTAAGGCACCCCACAAAGGAGGGGCCTAGTAAATGATCTGTGTCCCCACACTAATATTGACTAAGTCTGACCAGAAATGGAGAACCACCACAGAACAGTGCTTCACATTCACAACCCTCCAGTCCGCACAGAAGGATTCCATGGTCGATGGTATCGAACCCCGCTGAGAAGTCAAGAAGCACCAGGATAGAGGAATATCCTCTATCCCGAGCCCATGAGATCATCCATCAGCACGAGCAAAGAGCAGTTTCAGTGCTGTAACCAGATCTGAAACCTGACTGATAAGAGTCCAGATAATCGACTTCATTCAAAGACCACAGGAACTGGAGTGCCACCACCTTCTCAACAACCTTCCCTAGAAAGGAAAGGTTGGAGACCAGATGATAGTTGTTTAAAATAGCTGGATCCAGAGAAGGCTTCTTGAGCAGAGGCCGCACAACCACCTCCTTTAACAGAGGTGGGAAGTTTCCCTCAGAGAAGTGTTGACCAGTGCATGGATCCAGCCTCGTGTCACCTCCCTGCTGGCCGAGACCAGCCAAGAGGGACACGGGTCCAATAAGCAGATGGAGGAGCTCACAGCTCCTGTGGCCTTGTCCACTTCATCAGGCATCACCAGTTCAAACTCATCCCATATAACTGGACTAAGACTAGCCCCAGTCACCTCAATCGATCGTGCCCAGTCAGAGTCCAGGTCGATCTGAGTCTGAACTATTTTAATGATTGATTGATTGGATTTATATGCTGCCCCTCTCCGAGGACTCGGGGTGGCTTACAACATATAAAAAACAATGCAACATCCTAGTCCAATTAATTTTAAAGCTAGTTAATCTAAAACCCCAGTGGCGTTAAAATCAATCATTACCATTCACACAACAAACATACATTGCACTTGTCAGCCAGGGGGCTAAGTTCAAAGCTCTGAGTACTTGGACTTAGACCAAGATGACTATGAACTGTCAGAGAACACCCATCTGCTGAGTTTTTTCTATCATTTTCTGTCACAGAGAGCAGAGAGGGTGAACACCCCTAGGGGACCTTGGCAATCGGGCCTTCTATATGCCTTTCCCCCCCTTCCCATCCTGCCTCAGATTATCCAGAAGGTGCTGGAGGAGTGTCCAGAGGTGATACTGCTAGCATCTCATTGGTGGAGAGGGCCTGGTTCGCGGACATGAGGGCCCTGTCATTATCTCTGCATGGTGGATTTCAGTGAGTGAGTTTTCGCTCAGCCAGGGAGTGTTGGTCCATCCAGATTACCAAGATACCAACTGACCGCCTGGTAGTTGAGTGGTGAACTCTGAGACACCAGGATTATGAACCCGAGGTTATTACTATCTAGGTGTCCCATCATTAATTAATTAATTAATTAATTAGATTTGTATACCGCCCCTCTCCGCAGACTCGGGGCGGCTAATAGCAATAATAATACAATGTAAACAAATCTAATATTTAAGTTAATTTAAAACCCCAATTTAGAAACCAATCATACATATTAACATACCATGCATAAATTTTATAAGCCTAGGGGGAGGGAAAGTCTCAATTCCCCCATGCCTGATGACAGAGGTGGGTTTTAAGGAGTTTACGAAAGGCAAGGAGGGTGGGGGCAACTCTGATATCTGGGGGATATCTCTGATATCATCCTTCCACAGAAAGGATCTATGCTACAATGTGGAAATCCTGTGCTTGGTGCACGTCCGAGTGTCTTTCTCCCTTGAGGATTACGCTTCCGAAGGTCTTCAAATGTCTTTAGGTGGGTCTGGCCATGGACTTTCCCCAAACACACTCCGCAGAGAGGTGGCGGCACTGTCTTTGGTCCTGTCCTGTGAATAGGTCGACTCTCTGGCTCACTTTCCGACAGTTTGCCATTTTTTGCGGGGGGCTTCCAACCTCCGTCCTCCAATTATCCCCTGCTACTCGAAGTGGGATCTTCCCAGGATGTTACAGTTTCTGATGAGACTGCCTTATGAACCGATATGGTTGGCTGACCTCGGGTATCTTGCAAGGTTGCCTTTCTGGTGGCAATCATGTCAGACCGCTGGATCTCCAAGCTCTCCATGCTTTCCATTTGGAAGGACTTAAGTATTTTTCATTTGGACCGGGTTGTCCTCCCCAATTTTTGCCCGAACCACACACTGAACATTTGATGGGCCTTATATATTTACATTGATCAGACCCGCCAGTTTCGGAAGACTGCTGGTAACTTTTTTACTGCAATGTCTGGGTCAGAAAGTCTCTTCTACGGCCACTAACCACTGGATACACGGGACAATCGCTAAGGCATACAAACTCTCCACTATATCATGGCCAGTGGGGATCACAGCCCACTCTGTGCACAGTGTGGCAACATCAGCTGCTTGGGCGACCTAGGCGTCCTTGGTGGATGTTTGTCGGGTGACGACCTGATCTTTTCCTTCTCGGTTTATCCGCCATTACAAAATTTATTTGTTCACATCAGCACGGCCGGACGGTGTTGTAGAGGGTTGATGAGGAGTCTCATTGAATGCCCACCCCCGGGACTTTTGCCTTTGGTATGTGTCCCATCCTGAATGCTGGCTCTACCCACGATGGAGAAAGGGGCATTGGTCTTATCTGATATGCCTCTTCTCATCAGATGGAGCCAGCATTCAGCCCTGGTGAATATGTTCCTGCATACTCCTCGTTGGTTGAACTGGTGTTGTTGCTGTTATTGGGTTTTTTCCCCTTTGGACTGACTTTTGGGATGGCGGTCTCCACCTTTTTTGGCAGATTCAGGAAGGACACAACTGGATTTTAGAGTGAGTGTGGGAAATTCCCTAGGCTCCCAAACACATTTTGACTTAGGCCTTCACCACCATTTGAAATGAAAAAGTGGCAATGTCTTCTAAATTAGGTTGCACCTGTGTGGCATCTCCCCATATGCTGTTTCTGGGCATTCCTAATTTTCAGAAGTGCTCTGGAAGATGAAAGAATGAAAAGGATGCTTGAACAGGAAAGATGCTTGTTACTTTGATGCAGCTTTTTCCTGGAGGACAACAGCATAATGTGCTGTGCTAATAAATCTTCCAGAAATATATGAAGGGGAAAAAATCCTTAGCAGGCACATTTCCAAGAGATCCAGTATCAAATAACTGATGAAATCCACAGGTGTGTTGGTTAAATCTGCAGCAGCCATCATAGCTGGCATCTCAAGCCATATTTCAGATGGTGGTAGGAATGAAGTTTTCAAAAGTATGCAAAAGTTACGAAATAAAATAAATATGGCCCAATAGGGGGATGGAGCCTACGGGTTTTGTACTTTTTCTTTGGCCAAAGGTGAGTAAAAGGTAAACAGCCTAGGCATCAAAACAAGCCAAACTAGATCAAACCCTCTTGCTCTGACCTGGCTCCTAAACATGACAAGCCCTTTGTAATTAATAAAACGTTCCCTTTATTAGGAGCACCAGCAGCCTCTCACTCACAGCAGGCTTTGAAATCTAAGTCTGGTGGAAAGTTTATGCTCGCTCCCTTTCCCCCTGAACTTCCCCAACACACCAGGGGTCTCTCTCTCTTCCTCTCCTCACACTTGCAAAGGAATTCCTGGAAGAGTGTGTTCACTTTCTTCCAGCAGCAGAGGCACACACATGCCGAGAAGGTGCTGAAAATTCCAAGAATAATTCTGATAATTTTGAGACAGGATTCAGAAGTGCAGGCTATCGGTGGTGGACCGGCAGGGAGATGAATAGTTGCCTGCCACACCTATTCATCTCCCTCTGCCTTTTATCTCCAGACCTAGGGTGCGGTTTTGTTAGCAGTGGTAGTTCTTCCATCTCAAGGACCGGCCCATAGATTTCCAATGCTCTCCTCTCCTGAGTCCTTGGAGACGAGTGGCATACAAATCTAATAAATAAATAAATCTGTATGTCAGGTACTGGACCCAGATGTTCCTCCTCTTCCTCACCAGCCACCTCCAGACGTTGGAGCTGTTGACTCTTCATCTGAGGGCTGATGGACGGCCCAGGCTCCACCTCTGTCTCTGTCAGTTCTATTCCCTCTTCCTTCTCGGAACTCTCAGATTGCCTTGATGCTGGCCCCTCTGCGGAGAGGGGCGGCATACAAATCTAATAAATAATAATAATAATCATTTGATTCGGCTGCTGAAAGGGCCAGTGGCAGACAGCCCAAAACACCTCTCTTTTCTCTGTCATACCGCACAGAAAACACAACACAGTTCAAATATAGTACCTGTCTAAACAGTTTTATTATTTCTAAATGTATTTCACATAACTTGGTCTTGGATAAGTGTTCCTGACAAAGTCAGTTATCTTTTCTTCTTTCTCTTCCTTAGCCTTCCTGGAAAACATCATAAAACGTTTGAATGTGCTTTTGTCTCAAAGAATCACATTTACTGCCTTCAGAAAAGTCCTGTATGACTTCATATTAATTCTTACTTAAGACTGGGCAACTTTTTTTCCCTGTTGTATCCTCATAATTCATATTCATCTCTAATACCTCATATTTAGCTCTATTGGGGATAAAGACAAATCTTCATCATTTTGACACATTTTAGTGGCAGAATCAAGCTAGGTAAAAACTGCTAGACTGCTAGATTTGGGGGGTATCAGATGACATTCTTTAAAACCTGGAAATATTGCTAAATATAGAATGCATCAATTCTATATTCCAAATTTCTTGTATATTCAAATTTGTTTTTTTTTTTCATTTAATTTTTATAATAGTATATTGTCAGTTTACTTAAGACCTTCTCCAGGTTTTTCAGGGTTTCAGAGGCAGCAATAGCATTGCTACATAAAGCAATGTACATGCCAAGTGCTTAAATTGTATTTCCATCTAATTGTTCTAGGAAATTGTATTCTGAAAAAAAATTGAAATATTTTAAATGTTATCATTACTTGATTAAACTGAACAAACTCTTTATGAACTGATATCCCCACCCCACAGCCATCTTTAAATAAGAATTGGCCCATGCTCGTATTTTTCTTTAAAGGAAAAATCAAGTTTAACCATCTATTCAAAAAGATTCAAATATGCCTTCATGGCTGAAAATACAACCAAATTCTAACTACAGTTAGAACCAAGAACTGGCCAAGATGGCAAGTGCTAAATAATATCCCTCATTTACTGTGAGGTTGGCAGCTAACTCCCAGTGGTATTGTTTAAACTGAGAAAAATTAAAAGCATTACCTTTAAAATGACATAACTTTAATAAGGAGATACTGAATAATTTAACTGCTACCATAATCTGTTTAAAATATTTATGTGAAAGCCATATAAGTATGTATTGCTTTCAAAATATCTATCAGTGTTGTTGCAAAATTTATTTCCACAACATTACTTCTCTCCCGTGTTTAAGGATACTTTCATCCATCAAAAAGTAATCTCATCTGGGTGATACAGCTTGCAGTGTTCTTAACCACTAAATTGGATTTATGATTTTACCTGATTGCAAGTTACAAAGGAGAATTCAATCGTTTCCCAGATTTTTCTTCTTTTCCTTTTCTGGAGACCTCACCTACAAAAAGATATTGACAAAATTGAACGGGTCCAAAGACGGGCTACAAGAATGGTGGAAGGATAAAACGTATCAGGAAAGACTTAATGAACTCAATCTGTATAGTCTGGAGGACAGAAGGAAAAGGGGGGACATGATCGAAACATTTAAATATGTTAAAGGGTTAAATAAGGTCCAGGAGGGAAGTGTTTTTAATAGGAAAGTGAACACAAGAACAAGGGGACACAATCTGAAGTTAGTTGGGGGAAAGATCAAAAGCAACATGAGAAAATATTATTTCACTGAAAGAGTAGTAGATCCTTGGAACAAACTTCCAGCAGACGTGGTTGGTAAATCCACAGTAACTGAATTTAAACATGCCTGGGATAAACATATATCCATTGTAAGATAAAATACAGGTTGGTAAATCCACAGTAACTGAATTTAAACATGCCTGGGATAAACATATATCCATTGTAAGATAAAATACAGGAAATAGCATAAGGGCAGACTAGATTGACCATGAGGTCTTTTTCTGCCGTCAGTCTTCTATGTTTCTAATACATATCTTTTAAAAAAAAAAAAAACATATGTCGAAAGCATGGAAAGGTTGTTCCAAAAGGCAGGACTCCTAAGTCTAGAAAGAGCCCCAAGTTGTTTGCCAGCTCTGTTCAGGGAAGTATTACCTCATTGAAGGTAAAATGCAACACTTCACCAGACCTTGGGCAAAACCCCAAAGCTACTCTGTCTTGCTAGGGTTGATTCGGAGCTGGTGGAATGGCACTGCCTTCTGAGCCAGGGATGGAAATACATGACTGGGGTATCATCAAGATTACAGGTAATAGTGCACCCTGTGACACTAAATGACTTCACCTGGTGATTTCTTGGTAAATTAAAGAATGGCAAGAGACAATAGACTTTCCCCTCTCCATACTGTTGAGGTGTAAAGGAAGGAGTAAAATAATTGCAAAACAGTGTTCCACATTTTCAAGCCCCAAAGCCAGTCCAGAAAGGCACCATGGTCCATGGTGTTGAATGCTGCCAAGGAATCCAGGAGGTCCAGATGGGTTGCCCCATCCCCATCCCAAGCCATCCAGAACTTACTACACTTTCTCAGCACTGAACCTGGCCTGAACTCTGGTTGGAAAGGGTCCAGAGAATCTACTTCTTGCAGGGGCCTTTTGAAGCGAAGCACCTACCAGCCTTTCAGTAACGTCTCTGGAAACCGATTGAAAACTGGGAAAAATAAGTTATCCAACATTGCCTGATCCAAGGATAATCTCTTGAGAAGGAGTGTATAGCTATATCCTTCAAAGCAGGTAGCACTACCCTCTTCCACAAAGATGCATTAATCATCAGTGCCGGCTGGCCTTCTCTGTGGCAGTTCCGGACCTGTGGAATCAACTCCCCCCAGAGATTTGCACTGCCTCCAGCCTTCTGGCCTTTCAAAGGGCTTTAAAAATTGCCTTTGCCAGCAAGCCTGGGGTCATTGAGTATTAACACTCTGCTCTGGCCGGTAGCATGTTTGTGGTATTGGATAAATCTTGGATGAATGGCTTTCTTTTAATGTTTAGGATTTTAAGATTTTATATATTTTTTATCCTATACACTGCCCTGAGTCCACTGGAGAAGGGTGGCTTATAAATTTGAGTAAATTTAAAAAAAAAATCTTTTGGAGCCAATCAAATGTTAACTCCCAAGAGTCTAATCCAGAACCTAGGCATCTAAACTCACAGCAGTGATCCTCAGGATTAACTAATTTAAACTCTTCTCAGATAATTCATATCGTAGATGTTCTTGGGCATTTCCAAAGAACTTCCCCAGTTTGAATCTAATTCCAAGTAAAGTCAAGCCACTTCATCTGATAGATGCCAAGAATATTCCTCATGGCAGTTCTTCAAAGTGATTCTCTTACCCAGAAGATACCTAGTTAATTGGAACAGAGCTGCTGGCCATCCATTTGCATATGCAGTAAGATATGTTTCGTCCTCGCAAGGTTCCAAAGGCTTCCCTGGAGCTGGGGGAGGGTAAAAACGCTCTCCCCAATCCCCCCGGAGGCTCTCTGGAAACCCAAAACGCCCTTCCAGAGCCTCTGTGAGAGCCAAAAATCAGCTGGCCAGCACACACATGCATGTTGGAGCTGACCTAGGGCAACAGCTTGCGTGCCAGCAGATATTGCTCTGCGTGCCACGTATGGCACCCGTGCCATAGGTTCACCATGACTGCTATAGAGGCACAATATGGTTCATGATCTGTTCATGTTAAGGAATTAATATTAATATCACTCAATCCCAGATCATTACAACACAGCCCAAGACAATCAGATCTAATGTATAATGTGTGTATTGGATATTTAAAAAGTTGGACTATGTCCATGATTATTACCACAATGGCAACAAACATCTGCTCTTGTAAGCACACCAGATATCCATGGATGTCAATGGCCACTCTCCATCTCTTAGCTGGAGGCTAGTGCTGTACTGGAAACCCAGGGAACACCTATCTAAGTGTTAGAGGGAACACTCCCTCCAGGTTTCAGCACTGAAAGTGAGTTCAGTCCTCTCATTCAGGATCAAGTTGTGAATAAGGTTTACTTACATATCAATCTAGTATTAAGAAATAGCAACCAGAGAGTGAAGCTACCAAAAAGCAAGAAACCAGATGCTGAAGCTTAGCCCATGAGGCTGGAACAAAGTATTGGTCCTAGATAGGGAGGCTGCCTTCCCCATGGGTGGCCTTCCCTCTCCATTGAGACTCAGATAAGCCTCAGCCAGCTTACAAAGACTTTGATCAAGTATTTGACAGTCACCTCATTCCACATCATCCAACAAACTAACAAGCTACACTTCACTCCTTCTGTTTCACTATGCTTCTTCCCCCTCCATAGCTTGATCTCATCCATGCTGTATGAAAAGCTTCATAATGAGTAGGCATGGTTAGTTGAATTTCACCACACCTCTTCCTGTGTATCAGTTGAAGGCAGCAGTCATCCCACTCACTCTATATGTACACAGTGGTCCCTCTACTTATGAACTTAATTTGTTCCGTGACCAGGTTCTTATGTAGAAAAGTTTGTAAGAAGCAGCAATTTTTCCCACAGGAATCAATGTAAAAGCAAATAATGTGTGAGATTGGGGAAACCACAGGGAGGGTGGAGGCCCTGTTTCCTCTCAGGAGATTCCTAGAGAGAACCCACAGAGGCTTCTCCCCGCCTTTTCCGGCCCTGTTTCCTCCCAGGAGATTCCTAGAGATGCCCCACAGAGGCTTCTCCCTGCATTTTCTGGTTACAGTTTCGGAGGCTCAGGTTTGTAAGTGGAAAATCTTCTTGGGAAGAGGCAAAAAAATCTTGAACACCCGGTTCTTATCTAGAAAAGTTCATAAGTAGAGTATCATATATATATGATAGTCTTTGCTTGTCACTTTAAGTTTAAATCTGAAAAAGTAGAATGATAAATAGTGGATATGAAAAAAATCTGAGGCTAGAATGTTATTACTCAAAGAATGAGAACGAGAGCAATATATTATACATTATATATGTAAGGAAAAAAATAATTGCAAGGAATCTAGTAAAAGACATTACTTAGTTAAGTTTTAAAAAGGCAGATAAAAAGGCATGGTTTTTCTATATTAATAAACACATATCTTGTAGTTGGGAGGAGAGGGGTAAACAAGGCCAGAGTAAGAGTTATTAAAAGAAGCATGATGAAATTTGGGATGAAATTGAAATGAAAGTGTTGAAAATATTTTTGAAATTTGTATGTAAATGACAATCATTTGAAGAATAAAACTGAAAATAATGAAAAGGAAAGGAAATCATAAACACTACAGGATTTGTTTGAAAATGACAACTACAGGCATGGTTGATTCAACTGGCCATATATTATGATATGGACATGGCTTGCTTATAAGTAATTATGTATCTTATTTAACCTATATGTGAAAATTGCAACTGCATCTGACAATTAGAAAAAAATATTTTTTATCCCCCCACCTCCCCATATAAAGGAAAAGTTAGCAAGAACGAACACAAAAACTATAGAAAAACGTTTGGTGAATGTTCTTGGGAAAGTGTCTCTGACTGGAGGGATGCAAATAAGTGACAGTGAGAAATAAATTGGGAAGTTCAATTGTGGGGAAAAATATGTAGATCAAGTTTTCAAGTTCAACAGTATGAGAAGTATGAATGTTCAAAAGAAAATGTATTACTGTATGTATTTGTTGAATTATAAAAAGTGTCAGATAAAATTAGTGTTGTACAAATATGAAGGTTGGTTGCTGTGAAAAAAATACTGACTATGATGGAGATTGAATGTGAGAACATTTTAAATAGATAATGGAATTTAAGCATTAGAATAACCGAACTGATGAACAAACACTTCAATAAGCTATATGACATCTACTTAGCAGTTCAATGTATTTGTAGATGAAAATATTTGGCATGCTTGTGCAGATATTACGTGCTGTTAGGTGAGAATGTAGATGCATATATAATTTTGCATAGAGGTTGCTAAAATGTAAGATGTTAACTAAGAATTCAAATCATCTGCAGCAAATATTAGATTTTGTAATGCAAAGACTTGCATATGGAGAAACACTTGCAAGTTAAATACACTTCAGCACTAGTGAATTTATGAACGTTTTCTAACCAAGAAAAAAAATGGAGAAATGTTTAAATGTGCAAATGCTGATTAATCCCGGATTCATCTGGTTTTAATACGGTAGCGAGGAACCAGTAAAAGTCTACGGAGGTGGCTTCTCTTATCTTGCCTTTTCATTCCTTTGGGTCACTATGCGTTCCTCCTTTGCGTGACATTGCTTGCTCTGAAAAGCAACCGCACCAATCGGTCTGTATATATAAACATGGCTTCTGTGAAAGACCTATATGAACTCCATTAGGCCCCACGACACAATAAGTCCTTTTTTAAAAAGTTGGAGCGACGGATGACAACCCCCAGCAACGGGAGAAGGCGGCTTTTAGCAGGAAGGGCGCTTTTTGCGCGGCCTGCTTGGCGCGGCTCGTGAGAGGCATCAGGGACGCGCGAGCCCCCGCCGGGATCGAAGAGGCCTCTGGGATGGCGCCCGAGGTACCCGCGCCCGAAACTTCTCCCCGGTGACGCCTCGAGAGCCCAGAAGAGGTCCCCCTTGGCTTGGGAGCGCCGCCATCTCTTGCGACTCCGGAGCAAAAGGAGGGGCGGAGGGTTGCTACGTGATTCTTTTGTCGATGAAGCGCCTCTGTCACAACTCCCCGTCCGTTCGGCATCCGTTACCAGCCTGAGGCGTCGTCCCCTCGTCTCCCGCCCGCGCCCACACTTAGGGCGGGAAGGGCCTGTGGCGAAGGGCGGCTTGCTTGCACCCGGAGCGTCTCCACACCTGCTGCTGTTTCAGGCAAAGGACGGCTCGCCGCTTGGCTCCTGCCTTGCCCTGTCTGGCCTGGCGGAGGCGCGCGGCTTATGGGAACCCGCGCGCCGTGACAGGAGACCCAGGCAGGCGCCGGACCCTCGACGGGAATGTGCAAGCCGAGGCGGCCCACCGATGGGTCTCGGGGACGATGCGGTGGTGGCGGCGGTGGCGGTAGGCGCCGCCGCCAAGTGTGAGCCTCCCGAATGCCTGCAGGGAGTCCTTGCAGCGGGCATCTCGAGAGCTTGGGCGGCCAGCGCTGGCTGTAGTCTACCGATGCTCTCGCCGCTGCCGCCGCCATGCCCTGATCGGAGGAATACCGAGCCCGGCCCGGCCGCCGGAGGATCCCTGTTTAAGGCTGTCATGCTGCTTGGCGTGCTTTTAGTCCTTTGCCAGCGGGTCCAGGCGGAGCGAGGTAAGAAACGCGCCTGCAGAGCCGGGTCGGTAAATCACGGAGCGGGAGGCGGGAAGCAAGTCTTTCAATGATGGATAGCTAAGTGGTGGGTGACGGTAGTTTGGCTGCAAGCCGCTGGATGCGGTTATCACTGCCCGGGCATTCTCGGAATATGCTGCCATTGTCTACTGAGTAAACGGGGTTTGCATGAAGCTTTGCGCTGGTTTGGAAGGATGGCCGGGCTATCTGCATGGAAGGAGTCCTTTCCATGTAGCGCATAGGGGCCATGTTCTTCCATTTCCCGTCTTGCCGCTGTTAAACCTTCGCAGAAGTTAACCCCTGTCTACAGAACAGCTGCACTTTATCGCAACGTTGAATTTGTGTGGCCGTGGAGTACGTGCTTGGTTTTGGGAATGCTCCCGAAGGCTTTTCATATTTTAAAATCACATAGATTGGGGACAATCCCCCTCCCCCTTTATGCATAACATGACCTTACTTTTCATTAGGCGTTGGGGGTTGTGTTTGTAAAGTTACCGAGGGTGTAAGTAGTGTTCTGCATTCTCGCCTCCTACTCATCTTCCTTACCTGTTTTATTTTGCAGAGAAAAAGGTTGGGGGAGAAGATTGAAATTCTTCCCTGAATTTGTTTCTGTGATTTGGGAGAAAGAGCCCTCTGTGTTTATTATTATTTTTGAAACCATTCCTATGCAGTTTTGTGTTTTTAAAGTAGTAACAAGGCAGAGATTCAAATCAGATGAATCGTTGCATGTAATCAGAGGCTTTTATTATAAATATGCTTGGGTGACACAATTACTAAGAAATATTTCTGCAAACTATTCATCTACTATGGTTATGGTATAGTGAAGCTCCCAAACTCTGGAATCTGTAACACTAGGTTAAGAACATAAAACTAGTTGAATATATTAAAAATATTTGCAAATATTAGTCCAGTTTAGGTAAAAGACATCAAGTTTTGGAAGTGTTAAACTTTTTAATTTCAAGAGCACCTAATCTTGTTGAAAAGAATTCTCAAAAGTATTGAAACTAGTTTCATGGAGATTAAAGTTTCATTCAAATCACTGTTATTAGTAATAATAGTTTCTTGTTGTTTGCCCGTTTTCCACCTCAGTGTTTTTAACAGGGGTTATAAGGAATTGTAGAAATTGTTGATGAAGTTTGTGGCTTTGTTTTCTTTTGTGGTTTTATTAATTAAAATTCCTTGTTCTAACAGACCATTGATAGCTTTTGGATGTGGTAGAGGTTTTTGTACATTGACTGGCAGTTCCCTACTTCATGTTCATTGGACCATTTGGTAGCATGGCTTCGTTTGATTGTTTGCTCATTGCCTCTCCTATGTAATGACATGGATTCTCATTCAAGTTAAGTCAGAGAAAACTAACTCTACTTAAACCAGACAAAAATTACTGAGACATGTCATTGCGCATAGTAGTTCCATTTTAATTTCTTGTTCTTATTCTCTTAGACTACATGACTTTATTTTCCTTAGGATGATATTTAATTAGAGTACTGCTATTTATAAGAATTAATTTCTAAAGAAAATCCCTAATGAAATTCCAATTGTTGCCTTCAATTATATGTTGCCTTCAATTTCATGGATCTAAATATTGGGTAGAAGATGACCTCCAAATTGTGTGCTTATTTTCAGATCCAGTAATTTTCTACTTATGAAAAATACTTTGGTTAATAAATACAGTTATATTTATATAAACCTGTTTGTATAACATAGGTAAAGTAAACTTGCATTGATTTGTATCAAGAATTCTTTGAGTACAATATCCAAAAAACAAAAGAGTTTCAGACCTAGCTGTTGGCTGGCTCGTGTGTAGTTAGTTTTAATAATATAATGGGATTGTGCAGATTGTTTACTGGGTCAGGGATAAGATAAAGTATGTTAGAGTTTGCATGAAAAAGTAGATATGCATTCCAGCTATTTTAGTGTAACTACTGTATATCATACTCTGCATAGATACAACATGTGTGAATCCTCTGAGAATTTATGTTTAGATCTAATAGCACCATATGTGTATTTCTGTGAGAGGAGCAGATTCAGTACATATGGTGACTATGAGTTCCCTTTCTGTTCTCTCTCATCTCTCTGTAGTATATACCATAGATTATTTTTCACAATTTTCACTCTGTACTTACACATGATTTCATATCAGGGAAATAGAAATTAAAACTTGTTTAAAAAGGTTGCCTTTATCTTAGTAGAAAATTCCAAAATATGAATTTTGAAATAGACAGACAGAAATATATGTGTTGTATGTTGCATATTTTTTTCTATCTTTATATTAATGAAATGTCTTTACCTGGAAATACAGGTGAATATTATGTGGCTATTTGCACTATTCTAAATATTTAAACTATATTATATTATTTAATAGTATTAGAAAACTGGATTTATCAGATATTATTTCAATAAAAGACATAAAATCATTTGATATTTTCTTACCCTTTTAAAATTTAATTTCGCTGTTGTTCAGTCACTACATTGTGTACGCCTCTTTGTGACCCCATGGACCAAGGCCCTCTTTGCTCCACTGTCTCTCAGAGTTGGTCCAAATTCATGTTCATTGTGTTGATGACATTATTTAATCAGCTCATCCTGTGCTGTTTGAAAGATTACCTTCAATCTTTCCCAACCTTAGGGTCTTTTCCAATGAGTCCTCTCTTCTAATTTGGTAGCCAAAGAATTTGAGCTTCAGCTTCAGTATCTGTCATTCCAAAGGACAGTAAGGATTGTTATTTAATTTTAACTGTTCCTTTTTTCTTTGTTCTTTTCAATTATTATTTTCCTGTATACAAATTATACAATCAAATCAAATCAAATAATACTATATTATAACTACTTTCTTTTAATAGTTTTCTGTTTTCTGCATCACTTTCACTTTATCATTTCATCAAATGTTGTGTCCCAACAACAGCCGGGCCGATATAACATCAAATATCATCAGTTTATGCATATTATAAAATCAGTGTAATCTTTTATGCCTCCCTACCTGCCTGCCTGCCTGCCCCCATCCATCCATCCATCCATCCATCCATCCATACCTACCTACTTACTTACCTACCTACCTACCTACCTACCTATCTACCATCTGTATGATTTCAACAGCTGCCCATCTGCCCATGATTGTGGTCAGTTTACAGTAAAAGTAGATAAAACACATGCAGTGGAGAAAATAACACCTGGCAACCAAGACTCTCAAATCAACTATTAACATAATCAGGAGATGGGCTTTATTGCATTCCTAGGAGCCTTGGCTGAGGCACCAAGCTAAGGTTTCAGTGTCTTAAGAAAGGCCAGCAGGGCCAGATTCAGACAGATCTTCCAAAGTGTGATATTCCGAAGGATAGGCGTCATGGTAGAAAGAGCTCTCCTTTTGCACTCTACCAGCTGACATGGGATAGCACTCCCATCCTGCAGGATTGGATAAGGTTGGTAGAAACATACAGGGAAGAAACCACATAAATAATCTGATCCCACACCATGAAGGACTTTAAAGGTGATTACCAGCTATTTCTCCTCTTGTACGCAGCCTCTTTACTTTTATAATACTGCTAAGGATCATTTTTGATGCTTTCCATTAGTGTAACTTCACATACATAGTGGAATTCTGAGTAAAATTCTTTCTCTGTTCTAAGTGGACTTCACAGCTTCCTATACAAGGTAGTTGGTAATTGGGGATAGTAGTTCTGTCATTAAGTATTGCAGTCATAAAGTGAAACATCACATGACTTATTAATTGATCAGGACAGTTGCAACAGTCCTATTTTTTGTCATTGTTAGGTGACGTCTGTGTGGTTGCAGGAGTCATGAGACACAATCTCACAGACATGTGACTATTGAACCTTCTCCAGGCTTCCCCTTTGATTTTACTTATTGCAGTGAAGTTCACAAATGGTGAATGTGTGAAAGTGGAATGCTGCAATGTCATAATTGCAAGCTGATTGCCAAGTTCATTCCTGGATGTTATATCCACCTTGAGGGAGAAGGGGCGTTGGTCTTACCTGATACACCTACGAATAGTGGATATAGCATCCAGCCCTGCCCAGTGTGGTCAGCTCCTACTGTTGATCGAGGGTGGGGGGAGACCTGGAGGAGGACTTATTTATTGTTTGGCACACCAGAGTCTGTCACTTCGCTTCTTCATTTCAAGCTGTCTAGCACTTTAATGGGTGGGACCTGAACAGCTTTTGACAGACTCAGTCCAATCACAGAGCAGATGGATTTAACCCATTCCTGGATGCTATATCCACTACTTGGCGAAGAGGTGCATCAGGTAAGACCAACACCCCTTCTGTTCCCTTTGCTTGGTGATAAATCTGTTTTATAGTTTTTCATATGGGAGTCATCTTTTCTCTTTCTGCGGTTGTTCTATGGTATTTTTCACTTCTTTTTTTGTCACATCCATTCCCCCTCACCCAAAATTGACGATGCTACTAAAAATGCAGGAATATACGAATATATGTAAGCGAGGGCCTCACATGACTACAAAATGGGTAGAGATGGAAGTCCTAGGCAAAATACTTCTGAAACCACCTGTGATGTATGAAATGTATAGAATTCAGATTTTTTTTCTTCCCAAAATAATATAGCTTTCAAAACGATAGTCAGTGATTTTTGCTTATTTCCTTAAGTGGGTCAAGACATTTGTTTCTGGAGAAAAGAACTTCTTTATGGTTGAAGTAAATAAAAATGATAAATATATTCAACTGAATAGTCCCTTCCTGATCCTTAATTGTCTAACCTTCTCTATGGATTGATACTGGTAATAAACATTTGTTTTTGTTTCAGTGCAAATATAGACTTGGGGAGAACTTTGAATTGTATCCAATGATATCATTCTGCCAGCAAGCGGAACTGTGCCAGCAGATGAATTTCCCTTCCAATCTGCTCCAGGGGATCTGGGGACCCTCTAAAGCAGTTTTCAAGGACACATAAATGAAGAGAGGAAGGAAAACTATTATTGCTTGAAGATTGTTGTGTAATATTGCATTGGCATTCTATTTGAGCTTCTCTTTTATCCAAAATGTCAACTTTGCTTTCACAAAGGTCTCTTAAGTTCATTGTGCTTTGTTGGAATCCAGTTTTTTAAAGAAAATAAAATTTGAAAAACCAATATTATTTTGTTGACAGTTTTAGTCATGTACTATAAACATCTCTAACTGCTCTATAAATATAATCCTGGAAGTTAATTTTATGGTATATTTAAATTTTTTAATTGCTTTATAAATTTGCTAAGGAATTGGTTTCTTGAGCAATGTAATACTTCTGATTTTCCATTTGCATTATGCTAATAATTACTTGATAATGTTATTCTTCAAATCAAAATACTATTTGAAAGATCTTTTTTTCACTACAACCACTTCCATTAACTTTTATTTCCTAATATTATGCGTATATGCTGCCTACTCTACTACAACAGAGCCCATTCTCTTGATATACAATTACTTTATTATTTTCATATTTCCTTATTGGATATTTGCTTGATTGCATTAGAAATCTTATTTATCAGTTTGCAATATGTAATGGCAAATTGTTTGATTCAAGTTATGTTATGGTCACAAATGTCATGAGTTACTGGTAGAGTATATGACTAGCATACAGAGTATCCTTGGTATTTCCAACGTAGAATTCAAAGTAAAGTCCTGAAATGCTGCAAAGCTACTGCTTGTCAGCATTTATAATGCACAATTTAGATGGATGAATGGCCTGATTCATACAACAAATGGTATTTATAATTTTAGTCCCTGTATGTCCCACTACAGCATCAATTAACTCCCAATACTTTATCACAATTGTGCAATAGTTTAAGAATTTGTCTTTTATTATATAATTTTGGAAAATCCAGTTCTAGCAGTACTTTCATACCCACCAATATGAGTTAATTAGAATTTTGTTGCTTAGCAATGCTTGCTTTAATAAGAACTTCTCCAGATGGTAAATTTAATTCATGTTGTCTGCAACCATATTTTACCCTTTGTGGAACTGTTTTGCAATGCCACATTTAAAAGCAAGTCTAATATCTAGTTCACATGGAGTAGAAGGCTGAAGATAGATAGATAGATAGATAGATAGATAGATAGATAGATAGATAGATAGATACTGTAGATAGATAGGAGAGAGAGAACGACAGCAGAAGATTGCATTTTTCATATATCAACTAAGAAAAAATATCAAAATGTTGTATTATGGTTCTTTTGAAGTTGATACCTTTAAAAATATTAAACAGCTTTCAGTAAATAAAAGACAGAGAAAATTGGATTTTTTTCCCCAGTGCTGTTTTTAGAAATATTTGCCGACTTTTAAAAAACACTACTGGTAGTACATAAATACCTAAATACTTAAAAATACTTAAATACTAGTACATAGTAGTACATAAACACTTGAAAATCTAACACTAAAAACATTCCCAAATAAGGGAAAGATATAGTGCATGCCATGAATTATTTCAAGCACACCTGATTACTGATACTTTACACAGGAATAGGAATTCTTAACTGCAGAAGATTGAAATTGCACTCTTGCGAAGCAATGGATAATATATTGTTAAGAAGAGTTCTATTTTTTCTATATATAAGAACGTAATAAGAGCCATGCTGAATCAGGCCAAAGCTCATCGAGTCCAGCATTCTGTGTCACACAGTGGCCCACCAATTGTACATGGGAATCTTGAGCAGAAAGAGAAGGCAAAACCCTCCCCTCTCCTTGACCCCCAACAAATGATACCCAAGGGAATCCTGCCTGCCTCAGCCAACATAGAGGCGGCACATGGACATCCGTTTCAATAACTACCGATACACTTGGCATCCATGAATCTGTCTAATCCTGCCTTGAAGCTGTCCAGGCAGGCTGACAGCTGTCACAACCTCTTCTGGAAGTGAATTGCATAAACCAACGACCCTCTGGGTGAAGAAATATTTCCCTTTATTTGTCCTCACTTTCTTACCTATGAGCTTTAGGGAGTGCCTCCTTGTCCTAGTATTGTGTGATAGAGAAAAGAAATCTTCTCTGTCTACCTTTTTTATTCCGTGCATGGTTTTATACACTTCGATCAAGTCATCTCTTAAACGCCGTCTTTCAATGTTGAAGAGACCAAGGCGTTGCAACCTGGTTTCATAAGGGATCATTCTTGTTGCCCTTTTTTGCACCTTATCCAGTTCAATTATATCCTTCTTGAGGTGCGGTGACTAGAACTGTACACAGTACTCCAAGTGTGGTCTCATCATCAATTTGTACAGAGGCACAAGAACAATAAAATATTGTTCTATGCGGGGAAAATATTTCTTTATTTTGACCATCTGAGGGCTGTATGAAGAAATTGAATAATAATTATTGTAAACTATTTACTCTAATTTAAAGATAAAGTTTTTTAAAGTGCTAAAACTTTTTACTTCATTTCAGCATTCTTAAAGATGGATAAAAGGGCTCTTAGTGATGCTGCGTGATAAGTCTTCCAAGATGAAATACTGATTTCTTTCTGAACAATACCTGTTGCACAGAGTTTTGATCATCAACCTCTTGGAGAGAAGTAATCCGAGTAAAAGTAATTAGCACAGAGTACTTCACAATTCCAGAATAATCTCATCTGCTTGGAAATAAAATGATAGTAACAAAATATATTAAAGAGCAACAGAAATGGACTAAAATATGTGTTTATTATTCTAGCCCTTAAAGTGGTTTAATTAATTAACATAGGCCCTAGAATAAATTATTACATAGTCTATTAAGTCTTCATTGTCATTGGAAATATAGTTAGACAAGCAGGAAGTATTTCAGATTTAAAGAGTAGATTTCTTTCCTCTTCATCTTACATAGGGTGAAACACTATGTAGTATGAGTAGACTTGCTTATGAGACAAGATTTTCATCTCATTTCTTCTCTCCACTATTCTGCACTTTTTTCTCAGATTGATTCTAGAGGGTTCTACAATTCTCCAGAGCAGAACTTAGAAGCTTTGATGCCTGGGGGGAAAGAATAGACAACTTAATTAGATACCCCCACCTCTTTTTCCTTGATGAAAAAATTTCAATTTATAGGAGGACTTAATTAGATAGTATCTCAATTTTTATTTCCATAGGGAATAGGCATTCATGAAAGGACAAATATTGAGTATTTGTGTACCATTATACTGCTTTTTTTTGGTGAAATATGTGAACAAGCTTAGCAAAAATAATATGTGAACAGGTTTAGTGTGTATATTTATGTACACAGATGTAACAGTGTTAGGTTTTGCTGCCAGATACTGCATGTGTGTGTCATATACAGTATAACACAGAAATGCTAGTTAAACCATTGCTGTGTGGATTGAAGAAAGTTCTGTAGATTGTTAGGCACAAGTTGTAATATATATTTGGATTGTGTGAACATGATGGCATTTATTTATAATTCCTCAAAGCCGCTTTGAGGAAGGGGAAAAACATGGCTGCTTGTTTACTCCCTTGTATGCTCTGAAGCACTAGCATGGAACTGAATCTGAACTATGGATTAGCCCAGATATATAAATACAGAAGCTGTTTGGTTGAGTGGTTAAGACATCAGGCTAAAGACTGGGAAATTGTCCTGCCTTAGGTACAAAGCCAGTGTGGGTGACCTTGGGCATGGCGCTTTCTCTCACGTCTATGAATGAAGCAATGGCAAGCTACTTCTGAAAGACCTTGCAAAGAAAACTACAGGGATTTGTTCAGGCAGTTTCTGAGAATTGAATACTATTAAACAGAAGAAAAAAATAGCTATGCTATTTTTCCCCACAATCATTTGTACTTTGCTGAAGTTTCATCATAGATAAAAAAAAGTTTATATAAAAAACTGTAGCTTTTACAAGCTGTAACTAAAGCAGTATGGAACCTGTAATATTTAGGAGTAGACATTGCTCTGATGGAAAAATAATATTACATCTCCTTGTTTTTGACAGTAGGATTTTAACAAGTATTTGGAGCCTGCCAAGATAATTGCTTATGAAAACTACCAGACGAAAACTGCTCAATAACAAAATCTTGCCACGTCTTTATGTTCTTTGGGGGTTTTATTGCTATGAATTTTTGCAATATAAATCAAGCTAACACATAGTTAAATGCCAAGGTAGTTTCTAATTTGATTTCAAAAGCAATGTTTAACTGGTCATTACTGCTTGAATTGCATAATTTTATTTTGAGATAATGCCAATTATGTATTTGATTAAAGTTATTGATGGAGAAATATGTAAATCAGCAACTTTTCACTAAACATTTATACTGGATTATTTAACATGTATTGGTGCAAGAATATGAAGATGAGTAAAAATGCAGATTTTGTGGCTGTGAGAGATTTACCCTTTAAATGCCTGAATATTAACATAATAGTACAACTGCTAGAAATACTGCTTTCAAATTGGGGTGTTGTAGGAGATTCTGGAGAGTCACGTGGACTGAAAAGAGATCAAATCAGTCAATCCTAAAAGAAATCAACTCTAACTGTTCTTTGGAAGGACAGATACTGAAGATGAAGCTCAAAAACTTTGGCCATGAAATAAGAAGAGAGGGAAGAGACTGAGTTTGGGAAAGATTGAAGGCAAAAGGAGAAGGGGATGACAGAGGATGAGATGGTTAAATAGTGTCATTAATGCAATGAACATGAACTTGGGCAAACTCCAGGAGACAGTGCAGGACAGGGTGACTTGGCATAGTATGGTCCATGGAATCATGAAGAGTCAGACACAACTTAGCAATTGAACAACAAAAGCTAGAAATATTGCCGGTAGGATAAATTTTTGTCCCCCAATTTAGATTTAGAGTTTGCCCTTTTGTGTTATCATCAAGATTCTTCCATTTTTAAATTGAAACACAAACCAGTTGCAAATATCGCGAATAGGTCATACAATATATAGTATTCATACATGCTGATAATCTTGAACTATTTTTTCTCAAGAGTGCAAAACACATCATTCTTTTTGAAATAGTCAAGAGCTTCTTACTGTTTGAAAAATAGTTTACATTTTTTATGGAATGGAGACTAGAATGGGGACTAGAATTTCTTTTTCCTATTAAGGAGAACATCTACATGCAGCCTTTCAATCCATTATATCTTTTAATTGGTTTATATTTCATGTTAAATGTGCACCACTTAACACTGCAGGCATATTTTTATGAAGTACAATTGAACAAATTACAATGGTTTCGCTTTGGCATTCAAAGCATGTGTGGATGAGTAAAGAGATATTTTTGTTCTTAATATATTGTGTTTGAGTACAAAATGTTCTTGCTTTTATTCCATACTTTATCAAGGAAGGCTACCTTTTAAATACATATTCCTCCCTGAATCCATTTATTTATCTACCTACTCTGAGTCACATTTTTCAGTCAAAGATGTTATAAAAGCATTATTATTATTTCTTAACTGCAAAACATATTTTTGGAAGCTGGTCAGTCTGATGTTCTTCCTTTTTAAGAACCTTGGGTGTACAAATAAAAATACCTTTAAATAGAACGTTCAGCACAATTATTTAAAAAAATTATATTCTGTCAAGCTTGTGATCCACTGAAACTGTTCTGTACTTGCTTCTGACAACAACTCCCACCCACCCACCCCTGTTACTCTCAGCAACAGCCAAAAATGGACCTCTTCAGGAGCATTTTGATTATTGAACGCTCATTCTGAAATCAGTTTTAAGCACTGGCTATTTATAATTTGTCATTTTCTAGTTCTGCTCTAAAGTGCAGTATTACTCTGTAGCACAAATTAAGCAGGATCCTGGCACAGAGACTTGCTTCACCAATTTCATTGGAAAATGAGAGGTTTCCACTGCAGGAGTCAATTGATGCGGGTTACTTTTAAGCAGACATAAAATTAAGATGTCATTTATCTAAAATAGAGATTACAATAGATAACCGATATTAAGGTATGAGTAGTTTTAAGTTGAATTTTAAATTGCAAGCTGTGCCCCCCCTCCCCCCATTCTGAAATGATTCAGGATTTCATAGAACTTTATGTATATATTGTCTCAAATGAAAATCTCAGAAACAGTCAGAATATTGAAATCACTTCTGAATGTTATATTGTAAAGCATTATTTTAACACTAGGAGAGAAGGGCAGTGAAAACAGCAACTTCCCTAGAGGATAAGTTACAAAATTTAGGGGGGGTGAGGGTATTCATTAGTAAAGAAATAGCTGAAATTTATAAAGATAGACATGAGGTCAACAAAGTAGTCTATAAGAAGTTGGGACAAGGTCATCCATAAGGCAAATTGATGGAGAATTTAGAGCGGGTGTTAAACTCAATTTCATTGACAGCCACTTCAGGGTTGTATTTGACCTTGAGAGGCCGGGGTGGCTGTTGCCAGTATGGGCATGGCCAGGGACGCCTGGGTTAACCCGAGCACCCAAGCCCTGTTTTTGGCTAAGACAGCCTCCTATCTTTGCCCAAGCAAAAATGGGGAACACAAGGGCTTCTCACAGTCTTCCCAAGCTCCTTTTTTTGCTGCCTGGGGCACCGCAGACCAGTCCTTTGCTGTTTCCAGGGCAGCCCTATGGGGCAGATCTAAGCACCCCTTGGGCTGCATCCATCCTGCAGGCCTTGAGTCTGACACCCCTGATTTCAACAATCAAGACACAATACTTGTTTACATATACATAATTAATCTTGGAATTCTCTTCCACATGAAGTTGGAAATAGCTGCCAACTATTACCAACCCAGAGATACGTTTTTTATTTTATGAGGAAATGAAACAGTCCATTGTGATATTTAATTCTGCCTCCAAACGTCATGTCAGTTGCTGGGTAGCCTTGGGTTGTTGCATTGAGAAAAACATGTTGCACTTGATAATCTTTAGATAGCAGACTCAGTCTGGTTTGTGAGAATTATTCCTATGTTTCTGATATCCATAGAAGGTAAATGGTAAGGAGAATATTGTTCCTTCTTGATGGAGGCTTTCTAGTGCTACCCTTAAAAACGCTTGTGTCTTATTCTCCTTAGCATATATTTTGATGAAAAAATAATTATCACATATGAGTGTTACACATTGAGGGTAATGCCCTCTAAAGTTAACTAAATGAACACTTATAAATTGTTTAATTGCAGAATTATTAAGATACTGTATTTATAAATGCTGAATACATTTTCATGGAAAATTGTGGATGAAGTACTCGTGCTAAAGAGTTGGTGCTGTTAGATTCTTGCAGCAATCTAATATGTAAAGAATTGGAATTCAACCAATTCACTAGGTATTACTGACATAATTAACTTTAAAGTTGAATTTAGGGGCAAGTTATCAAAATGAAAAGGATGAATTTATATAGAGAACATATGGAGAAATATTTATTGAAGTAATCAGTTAATTGTACTTTTTTAAAAAAAAAAGTATGACTTTTTAGAACATTGGTTTTTTCTTAATTCTTAAAACATTTATTGTTAATTTCATAAACCTGTATTAATAAAAGGAAAGCCTGACATCCCTCTTTTTAAGTTATTGTCATCTGAGGTGTGCATAGGGATTTTGCTGAATTAATTCATGCCTGAAGTGCTATTTCTGGCATACAGCCATGGATATCTAACTTGCTGCAGTGATCATCCATTTGTGTTGCGTAAATATTTAATAGAACTCTATTATAGCATCTAAAATGATAAATATTTTACAAGACTATTTATATTGATAATTAAGTGAAATGTTTACAATAGAATCATAAATATAATTATTGCAATTAATAGATAGCAAATTGAACTAATTGCATTTCTATCTTAGAATTCTCATTCATCAGCTGGAACATTATTTCTGAATCTATATTTAAGACAATGCTGGGTCCTAAATGGACCTCTTTAAGCTATATTTTTGCAAGGCACTTAAACTCTTAATTGCTAGAGTTTTTTATTCTTTGATTTTTATGAAGAAAATTAGGTATTCTGAATTGTGTATTGCATTGAATACTGTCTGTACTATTTTTGTCCTTTTTGTTTTAGAAAGAATTCTCTTATTTCAATAATACAGTATTTATTATAAGAAAACTAGAAATTATCTATACTTCTATAGCAACTGCAAATATTCTCATAAGAGACAAACTAGAGAAAATAAAATATACAATGTACACAAATTAGAGCCTTGGTGGCGCAGTGGTTAGAATGCTGTACTGCAAGCTACTTCTGTTGGTCACCAGTTGCCAGCAGTTTGGCAGATCGAATCTCAGTAGGCTCAAGGTTGACTCAGCCTTCCATCCTTTCAAGGTTGGTAAAATGAGGACCCAGATTGTTGGGGGCAATATGCTTACTCTCTGTAAATCGCTTAGAGAGGGCTGTAAAGCACTGTGAAGCAGTATATAAGTCTAAATGCTATTGCTATATAATCCAATCCACTGAGAAACTCTGATAGTTTCAGCTTTAATTGATGTACAATCACAATTAAACTTGGAATTTTGGTTGTAAACTGTTGTAGTTCTTAACAAGGTCATCATCGAAATTGATCCAATTTTATGACTTTTGACAATGGCAATTAAGTGAGTCACGCTGTTAATCAAATCTAGCATATCCAGTGCCTATTTGTTTCTGAAAAATAGCAAAAAACGTTGCAAATCATGGTCATGTGATTGCAAGATGTTACATTTGGTTGTAAATTTGAACTGGTTGCTAAACACTTGAAAATCAATCACATGAAATTTTCAGGATGGAGTTTAATTAACTTTTTTGAAATCTGTTGTAACTTTGGACATTTGTTAAGTGATCGCTTGTTAAGCGAGAACTATGGTATCCTTAATTAAAAACTATTTTTAAAATGATGCAATAATTATAAGAGCTTTCCAGGCATTTCTGGGCTGTAATTCTCTGAATCTCTAGCTGGACTTGATGGAATTTGTTAGATAGGATTAAGGTGAAATATTAGATGCTGTGACGCTCTAATCCTAGTGGTTTAGAGAATTATCTACATTAAGATATATAGTTTATTATCCTTTATTGAAAATACTTTAGTTTTGCTCCTAGTTAAAAAAATCTCCAGGAATAGCTTTAATTTAATGAACTCAGACTAAAATTGGCACACTGTATTAGGCAGAGGCTAGCTCAGAAAAGTAAAATGACAAAGAAGAAAGGAGAAAACAAGTACCGTATTTTTCGCTCCATAAGACGCAGTTTTTTTCCTCCCAAATTAGGATGAAAAATCAGCCCCGTCTTATGGAGCGAAGATGCAGGCAGGGAGGGGGGGGAGGCGCTGGAGCAGAGGGGCGGCGGCGATATACTCACCAAAAGTGTCCCGGAGTCCTCAAGCGGGGACACCGGGGGGCCCCTATTCATCCCGGGGGACCCCATGCTGCCAAACCCGGCCGACCCCTGGTCGCTTTGCCTCGGAGCGGCCGCCCGTCAGCCTCCTATGCTTATTTGGCCCTCAACAGTGAGGCGAATGCGCGGGAAAAGGAGAGCCACTCGCACAGCCTTTTGGCGCGCATCTGTTTGGCGGACCCGGCCGAGGCCACCCCTCTCAATAACACCAACGGCGGCGGCAACGGCGAGACCAAAAAGTTAACCGGCTGCAGTGTAGCCGCCCCGGAGCCGGCGGGGTAACGCCGGGAGGCTCCAGCGGGGATCTCTTCAACAGGCTGGTCTCCGTCTTTCCCGCTCGCGCCGCCCTGCAGGTGGATCCCAGGAGTCCTCCGTCGCCCCAGCCGGAGGAGCTGCTCTTCGGGGTGTTTGAGAAAGCTGCCAACCCGGGCACCGGGCTTGGTGGTCGTCAGGCTCCTCAACCCTCGGTGCTCTGCATCTTCCGCTTCGCGGAGATCGAGGATGCCATCCGGGTGGCCAGAAACTCGTGTTTCGTGGCGCCGGACGCCGATCTGGTCACTGTGCTGGACAGCGTCTGGAGATTTGACTCAAACTATATATATAGTAGTGGCACTATTGCATTTTCACTGACAAAAAGAATGAAAGGAACCCTTCAATGATGTTGGGAATTTAAGTCTTACTTGAATCATAAGCTGTATTTTATATTAAGATGGATAACAACACATATGCCTCTTGGTTTTAAATATTTACATTCATTTTGATGGATTCAACTTTTTTGGCTTTGGTATTCCTTTGATGAAAGAGCCATTTTTTCCAAGAGCTTTTTTTCTTAGTATAATTCTGTAAGGACATTTTTTTTTCATTGACAACACCAAATGTATGTTAAGACAGTACATGAAACAGATGTATCTTGTTTTCTATTTTAAGATTCTGTTAAATATTTTATTATTTAAAAAGCAGAAATGTTGCTTAAATAGCTAGCACTTTTTGTAAAGAGTTCAAAAATATTTTTTTTCTATTTTCCTCCTCTAAAATCTAAGTGCGTCTTATCAGCAGGTGCGTCTTATAGAGCGAAAAATACGGTAACCTGTGATCCTGCTGACCAGATATTTTTGGGATAATAGCAGGCAACTAGCCTAGTATTAAATGGTTCAGATACACTGTACACTAATAATAAGGAGAACAAAAAAGCAAAACTTGTGGTAGGTAAATGTGACATTGTAGGAATTTCTTAAAGTTGATGGAATAACTCTTATGATTCAAATACTGAGTGCTGGCTATACTTTAGTACAGTGTTTCCCAACCTTGGCAACTTGGAGATATCTAGACTTCAACTCCCAGAATTCCCCAGCCAGCATTTGTTGGCTAGGGAATTCTGGGAGTTGAAGTCAAATATCTTCAAGTTGCCAATGTTGGGAAACACAGCTTTAGTAGTTCAATTCTGACCGACTCAAGCTTCATTTCCATCCTTCTGAGGTGGGCAAACTGAAGACCCAGATGGTTGGGGGGCAATATGCTGACTCTGTAAATCACTTAGAGAGGGTTGTAAAGCCCTGTGAAGTGGTATATAAGTTTAAGTGCTATTGCTATTGCTATTACTATATATCTATGAAAACTGCTGAAAGTGTGAACAATTGTTAAGGGAAAAATAATCAAATATAGGTAGCCCTCAACTTATGACTACAATTGAGCCCAAAATTTCTGTTGTTAAGTGAAACATTTGTTAAGTGGTTTTGCTCCATTTTACGACCTTTCTTGCCACCAATGTTAAGTTAATCACTGCAGCTGATAAGCTAATAAAATGGTTGTTAAGTGAATCTGTCTTACCCATTGATTTTGCTTGTCAGAAAGTTGCAAAACGTGATCACATGACTGTGGGACATAGCAACAGTCATAAATATGAACGAATTGCCAAGCTTCTAAATTTTGATCATATGATTACAGGATTGCGACAAAATGCCATTGTAACTTTGAAAGGTCACTAAGTAAACTGTTGTAAGTCGAGGACTACCTGTATATGTACAGAAAGCTGAACTGTTTAATTCCTAACTTGCACTTGTATTTTCACAAAATTTAAAAAAAAAAAACCAGTTCAGCCTCTCAGAAGCTGTATTGCAAAGAGCAGAAGAGAAATGTAGATGAAAATAGATCAGGAGTTGGTGAGAGAGTCCTTAGTTGCCTTGAATAAATTCATGCCTCTTGGACTGCATGGATTACATCCCAGGACATTAAAAGAACTGGCAGATGTCATCTCAGAGCCAAGGACTGAAATCTTTGAAAAATCCTGGAGCACAGGGGAAATGCCAGAAGATCAGAAAAGAGCCGACGTGGCTCCAATATGTTTAAAAAGGAAAAAAGGCAAGAAGAAGGGAAGAAAAGATGACTGACTGCCTGAGAGCTCTGCCCCCATGGGCTTTATGAGGAACAGGATGAGTAATCGGAGCCAATAAAATGAAGAGACAAACTAAAAGATAGATAAAACAACAGGAAAGGAGGCAGCAGCTGGAAAAACTGGGGGAGGCATTTATTTCCTTCCAGACAGGCATAAAGTAAAAGATCTTTTTTAAAAAAAAAAAAAATATTTATTAATTTTTTCCTTTTTTTTAAAGTACATAGTCATATTTACAGATGAATCTACATTGTATATACATTCCTATCGACATTGTCTTCTAATTACTTTTAGATTTCTTGATGTTTTATTTCAATGCTTCTTTTAAGTTTCTTTTTTTTATCCATTGGTACCATTTTGTCCAGGTTTCATAATAGTCCGATTCTTTTCGATTATTAAGTTCCATTGCATAAGCACTTTCCTTTGGATACAGTAAAGATATGTAAAACGAGGAAAATAATCAAAAAGCCCAGCGAGAAACAAAACAGAAAATGAAGGGAAAAATATGACTTCAGTAACCGAGTTGTCGAAGCGTGGAATTCATTACCGGACTCCATAGTGTCATCCCCAAACCCCCAACACTTTACCCTTAGATTATCTACGGTTGACCTGTTCAGATTCCTAAGAGGTCAGTAAGGGGCGAGTACAAGTGCACTAGAGTGCCTTCCATCCCCTGTCCTATTGCTCTCCTATACCTTTCTTCTATTCCTATATCTCTTCTTCTATTCTTTCATTGATATGTTCTATTACTATACCTTCTTTTCTATTATTTCTTAGATATATTTTACTATGAGTATCTCATCTATAACCATCATGTATTTTACTATGTGTATATAGATATATACCCACTAAAACCCTCATTGTGTACTGGACAAAATAAATAAATAAAATAAAATAAATAAATAAGAAAACCCCACAGGTTATGATCACAATTGACCAAAAAATGTCTCTTGCTGAGCAAGGCATTTGTTAAGGAAGTTGTGCCTCATTTTACAACCTGGTTAGTGGTTCAAAAAAAGGAACCTGGGACATACTCGCCAGATGTGTAGTTTCAGAATTTCCAGCCGGTATGACAATTGCTAATAAATCATTCTGGGTACATTTAACTAGAAGTGACCCAGATTGAGAAAAGTTGGCTCGATCAATACAGAGATCAGCAGAGTTGATTTTTCAAGTATGCATGCCTATCATGTTAAATAATAATTGTAAAAACATCACAATCCTCCTTTCATGTTTATTTAATTCCATTTGCTTTAGGAAAGTTGTTCCTTAAAACTGCTGAATGTAATTGATGTTAACGGTAAATAATTTGTAAAAATGTTATTGATTTTTTAACAGACATAGGAGAAACCAAATAATAATAGTAATAATAATAATAATAATAATAGTCATAGTAATAATAATAATAATAATAATAATTATTATTATTATTATTATTATTTATTAGATTTGCATGCCGTCCCACTCCAAAGACTCGGGGCGGCTTATAACAACAATACAATATAAATCTAATAGTTAAAAACTAAAGTTAAAAACCCACTATCATTAAAAAACAATCGATACTACACAATCATACTATACTCAAGTCCTACTAGTCAGAAGGGGGCGCATTAATCCTCCATGCCTGGCGACAAATGGGTCTTCAGAGTCTTGCGGAAGGTGAGGAGGAAAAAAGAGGGGGAAAAGAAACAGTCTACTAATAATAATAAAGTGGCTTCCAATTCATCAAACTAAGCACAAGCTAATACAACTCTTCACCCTATTTTAAAATTACAAAAAACACACCTTCTTTCTATAAACTAACTCGCATCTATAAAGATTTCTTTAATTCTATATATAATAGAATATTAATATTATATATAGAATCATTGCAGTTGTTAAGTTAGTATCACAAATGCTAAATGAATTTGGTTTCCCCATTGGCTTTACTTGTCAGAAGGTCGCAAATGGTGATCACATGACCCTGTGACATTGCAACCATCACGAATGCCATACTTGCTACTTGCCAAGCATCTGAATCTTGATCACATGACTACAGGGATGCTGTGATGGTAATAAGTATGAAAAATAAGTATAAGTTGCTTTTTCCAATGCTGTTGTAACTTCGAATTATCACTAAATGACTGGTTGTTAGTTGAGTTCTACCTGTACCGTGTTTTGTTTTTGGAGCCATCTGGCATCCATTAGCATCTTCCTCTGAATTGGCAGGATAATACGCATCCTGTCTAGCTGTGACCTAGGCAGATGCCATTTTACAATAACTGAGGTTCTTCGGGCAAGGAGGAAGAAAATCTTTTGACTCTTTAGAAAAGCATGCACTTAAACGGCTTCTTAAATGCAAAGGAGCACCCCAGGCCATCTGACAGCTGCTCCAGATATTCAGCTAAATATGTGGAAGACTCAAACTGAGTATAAAATGAGGCACAGGTGTAAGCTTTCTGTATGATTGAGGATTCTACTTCTCTAGCGTCCTGCACTGGGCATACAAGAGAAGTCTCTTTGTATTAAAGCCCAGAAAACTGACCAGTGTGATGTGCTTGGGATGGTTTTACAGATATTTTTAAGTCTCTCTAAATGCATAATTTAGGTAAACAATTCTTCTGTGCATGTGTTTTTGAGGATAGTAAAGTTTTAAAGAGCATATCACTTTTGAGAAAGATATCCTTTGGAAACTGTGATCCCACAAAATAATCCCTAATTATTTTACAACAAGTAGTGTATGACCCCCTTTGTTTCTTGGTACCAATTCCACTTGAGTTTTGCAGCACTGAGCATAGTATCCATATACAGTGGTACCTCTACTTAAGAACTTAATTCGTTCTGTGACCAGGTTCTTAAGTAGAAACGTTCTTAAGTAGAAGCAATTTTTCCCATAGGAGTCAATGTAAAAGCAAATAATGTGTGCAAACCCATTAGGAAAGAAATAAAAGCTTGGAATTTGGGTGGGAGGAGGAGGAGGAAGAAGAGGAGGAGGACAATTGCTGCCGAAGGAAGAAGGTGAGGTGAGGGGAATCAAAACCCCCCAAAACTTTAAGGCTTAAAAAAGAAGAAGAGGTACTCTGAGGTGGCAAGGAGGAGCACGTGCCTCCCATATACCCGGCGCGAGGCAGCCTCCCATACACTGTGCCAGAGAGAGAAACCCAAGGGTAATGGCAGGGAACTGGCTGGGCCTTTGTGCCGCTCAAATTTCCTGGGAAATTTTTCTGCGCTCGGGTTCTTAAGTAGAAAAGGCAAAAAAATATTGAACACCCAGTTCTTATCTAGAAAAGTTCTTAAGTAGAGGCATTCTTAAGTAGAGGTACCACTGTATTTTAAAATACTTCATTTTAGCTAGAGAGGTATTACTGATGGTTGCCTAACTTGTCTCCTATTTCTCCTGTCCAGAGAAGGACACTGATTTTTTCCACTTACAAACCCGAGCCTCTGAAACTAACCGGAAAAGGCATGGAGAAGCCTCTGTGGGGCCTCTCTAGGAATCTCCTGGGAGGAAACAGGGCTGGAAAAGGCGGGGAGAAGCCTCCATGGGGCCTCTCTAGAAATCTCCTGGGAGGAAACAGAGTCACCACCCTCCATGTGGTTTCCCCAATCGCACACATTATTTGCTTTTACATTGATACCTGTGGGAAAAATTGCTTCTTCTTATAAACTTTTCTACTTAAGAGCCTGGTCACAGAATGAATTAAGTTCATAAGTAGAGGTACCACTGTATATAACTTTCGGTATACAGTATATGTTGCCTATGTGTGTGCATTTGTGTATATTTATGTTAGAGGTTCTTATTAAGGTGGTTCTATATGTTGCCACTGTTGGACATGTTTTTGCTTTCCTCTTGTGTGTGTGTGTGAACGTTATCATAGAGAAGCAAGGAAGGATGATAAGGACAAGGGAGACTTAAAATGGAGCAGCTGGCATTATTCTGAGTGACTATTCAGCTGCCTCTTCCATTAGGCTAATTTTTAAATGTTTTTCCCCCCACAGTGCCTAGTCTCTGATCTGGCCCATTCTCAAGTACAAACCTTTCCTTTGTGTTTTCTCCCAACTCACAAAGTATGGTTTTCTTCTCTTTAATTTCCAGAGTTTTCCTGTGAATATGCAGATAGAGTCCTCTTTTTAAATAATTCATTTTTAAAATTCCATTGGGTTGGAAATAAATAAATACTAATACAGCATTGGTACTGGCAATGCCTGAAGAGCTTTGTACTAAAAATATTTGCATACCAAAGAGTTGCAATACATTTCCCCTTCAATACTACTTTTCATACGGCTGTGGCAAGAACACTTCTGTGATATTTTCCTTTAAGTATGCATGTAGTTGGGGAGCATTGGCTTAGATTTTGTTCTTATGTACAGAATGCTTTCAAGAAATATCACAATGCTCTATGTATCATTGTAAATACATCATGGAGATCTGCCTGCCTGCCTGCCTGCCTGCCTGCCTGCCTGCCTGCCTGCCTGCCTGCCTGCCTGCCTGCCTGCCTGCCTGCCTGCCTGCCTGCCTGCCTGCCTGCCTGCCTGCCTGTCTATCTATCTATCTATCTATCTATCTATCTATCTATCTATCTATCTATCTATCTATTCAACATAAATCTTCAAGACATATCAACTGTCATGTGTACTTGGATTGAATGATACATATTGCCATTTTCTCAGAATTTTGCTCATAGTAGTTGGATTTTTTAAAGAGCTTCTACCTGCAACCATGTTGTATAAATCTAATTCCCTTTTCTTCTATTTGTGGTGGCATGATCTGTCATTATTCCAACTGGCAATAATTGGTTGGGCATCATAGGAGTTAGAACATGGATGGATGATCTCTGGTGGGCCCGGGATGGGGGTTTATCCTCTATCCTGGTGCTCCTTGATCTCTCAGCCGCTTTCGATACCATCAACCATGGTATCCTTCTGCGCCGTCTGGAGGGGTTGGGAGTGGGAGGCACTGTTCTACAATGATTCTCCTCCTATCTCTCCAGCCGGTCGCAGTCGGTGTTAGTAGGGGGTCAGAGGTTGACCTCTAGGTTTCTCCCTTATGGATTTCCTCAGGGGTCAGTCCTTTCCCCCCTGCTATTCAATATCTACATGAAACCGCTGGGTGAGATCATCCAAAGGCATGGGGTGAGGTGTCATCTGTATGCGGATGACACCCAGTTGTACATCTTCAAACTCAACCCTGACAAGACGGAGTGGCTGTGGGTTTTGTCTCCCAAGGAGAATTCCATCTGTCCATCCATTATCCTGGGGGGGGGGGGAACTATTGACCCCCTTGGAGAGGGTCCACAACTTGGGTGTCCTCCTCGATCCACAGCTAACTTTAGAATATCATCTTTCAGCTGTGGTGAGAAGGGTGTTTGCCCAGGTTCACCTGGTGCACCAGGTGTGGCCCTATTTGGACAGGGAGCCTTTGCTCACGGTCATTCATGCCCTCACCACTTCAAGGTTCAACTACTGCAACACTCTCTACCTGGGGCTTTGGAAACTTCAGATTGTGCACAATGCGGCCATGCGAGCAGTCATGGGCCTTACCAGATTCGCCCATGTTTCGTCAACACTCCGTGGCCTGCACTGGTTGCCAATTAGTTTCCGGACACAATTCAAAGTGTTGGTAATGACCTATAAAGCCCTACATGGCATTGGACCAGAATACCTACGGGACCGCCTTCTGCTGCATGAATCCCAGCAGCCGATTAGGTCCCCCAGAGTTGGCCTTCTCTGGGTCCCATCGACTAAACCAGTGTTTCCCAACCTTGGCAACTTGAAGATATTTGGACTTCAACTCCCAGAATTCCTCAGCCAGCATCTGCTGGCTGGGGAATTCTGGGAGTTGAAGTCCAAATATCTTCAAGTTGCCAAGGTTGGGAAACACTGGACTAAACAATGTCACCTGGCAGGACCTAAGGAAAGAGCCTTGTCTGTGGCGGCGCCGGCCGTCTGGAATCAACTCCCTCCAATGGTTTGAACTGCCCCCACCCTCCTCGCCTTCTGCAAGACCTATTTATGTCGCCAGGCATGGGGTAATTAATATATCCCCTCTCTGACTAGTAAGGTTTATGTATGGTGATGATTGTGTAATTTTGATTGTTTTAATGATAGTGGATTTTTAGCTATAGTTTTTAATCATTAGATTTGTATTGCATTTTTTATTGTTGTTGTGAACCGCCCCGAGTCTTCAGAGAGGGGCAGCATACAAGTCTAATAAATTAGTAATTAATTAATTAATTATTATAACATAATGCTTTTGGATTAAATTGTGTTATGTACAGCTTTTGATTCAGATTCTATTCTCTGTAAGGTTCACATGAGTGGACAGAAGGAGGTGATGGCATTGTAAAGAAGTGTTATCCATGTTAGTCTGTCTGGAGTCCGTCTGGAGTTGGGCGGCTTATAAATCGAATAAAATAAATAAATAAATAAATATTATAAAAGGTTACAGGTCTACAGGTTGTTTCCTGACTGACCTTTAGGAACTTGTATTGATTAATATGAAATGTTTCTTTCTGTAAGTTGCATTCTTAGCAGTTGAGAAATGCTTGAAATAATAAATATAGAGATAATAGTACTTGAAAATGGGCAGATAGTTTTATCCTTCGAGACGATGGATGCAGAAGCTTCCATTTCTTGTCCCTGACCTTTTTGAATTTCCTTTCTCAATCAAGTGCTCACTTTCTTGGTTAACATTTGTCATTTGCATTTGAGAATCCCTTTTCTCCAGACAACACTTAGGAATATTATTCTGTCGGAGGTTCTGCTGTAATTTCATCTTTCACAATTTGTTTTTGTCTCAGTACATCCCCTATGCCTTATGCAGCTGTTGAGAAATATTCATAAATTAACTGTTTATTTCCATGCTGTTGTTGTTGAAAATTATTTTCTTTTAGTGGTTATAATCATGTAGTTATAATCATGTAAATGCCTTTTGCTTTCCAAAACAGTCTCACATCTTTATGCAATAAACCTTAGCTAATTTTTAAAGAATAACTTCTTAGTTTATTTTTCTTACTAATTATGGTAATATCGAGACCTAGAATAGTAACATCTGGGAGCAATTTAAAAACGGTATGATTTCCAAAAAAGCATAGAATGAATTTTGAGACATTTTTTATCTGTTAGATGCCTGATAGGAGCTTGAAGTTAACAAAAGCTTGCTTGATATTCTATGAGGAATTATTCCAAAGTGAAATACAAAGGTCGTCCAGAAAGTAAAGCACTACATTTTTTTCTTCCACAATATTTATTGAACACATTAAAACCTACACACAAGAAAGAATGATGTTTCTTCTACACTCCTTATTTTTCCACGTATTCTCCGTCCCATTCTATGACCTTCCTCCAGTGAGACACAAGGGCGTGTATGTACCACTCCTTGTTCTGGTCACAAAGCCCTTTCTGCACTGTGCGAACCACCTCTAATGGCCTCACCCTCTGTGCTCGGCGACTAACCGTACTTCTGTTGACTACAGATTCTCCATAAACTGTACACAAACATTTGTGAATGTTCTCCGCAGTGATGACACACTGCTTATAAGTACATCACTTACAGACGCCATTTCAAAACACTGCTGCAGCTACACTATCTGTTTGAAGAAACACAAAATTTACACACACACTCCTGACAATTCAAATAATGTACAGTATAAAGTTTCGCATTCATAGTGGTGCGTTACTTTCTAAGTGACCCTCGTATATTCTTTGGTCATTGGTGTGTGGAATCCAGACTGTAAAGAATTCTTTGCTTTCAGTCATGATGCCATGTAATTTGTATTTGGTTACAATATTAGTCCGTGTATCTATGCCAGTTTCTTAGTAGGTTTTATGGATTTCCACTCCCATCTGGTTGAACTTGGTGCTTCTCAGTGTAGACCTTATAAGGGGAGGTGTTAGTCAGAAAAGTCAGAGAGTCACAAAACTCTCCTCCTACATGATCCAAGTTAAATGAAATATTACTTGCTTGTTGCTTATTTTGAATGGGAAATTTAGTATTGTTTGGGATGAATCACTGCCTTCATTCCATTTTCTTTTGATTTCATTGCTTTTAATCTTCTTATCTCTTTCTGTCTGTAAATCAGGGCAATTTTAATGAAGACCCTGGAACCTTAATGACATGTACAGTATTAGTTAATAGGATGGCACATGACTCTTGGATTTTTAGCTAAAGACAATGAGTTTGACTGGAGATGATAAAAGGTAAAGATAAAGGTTTTCCCTGTTCAGTTGTCTCTGATTTTAGGGGGCGGAGCTATCTACATTGATGTTCTGTTTGCAAAGACTATACACTTGTACTGTTCAGGTCATTTTAGACCCGGACTAAAAAAAGGCTTTTCTTGTGCAAAACCTGATGTGGCCCAGACTCTACTTCCAGCGGCCCCCGGGTAAATTGAGTTTGAGACCCCTGCCCTAGTCTGTTATTTCTCAAAGTTCCTTGATTGTTTTTAAAAAGACGGGGGTGGGTGGGTTGTAAATTGTTCATAGCGAACAGAATAATTAAAATTCTTAATTGCAAAAAGTGCCTGAACATTTGAAATGTAAAATGCTTAAAAATCAGAACAATTATCTGTAGCTATTAATAAATGATGCTTAAGCAAATATTTGTTCTTTTCTTAAATGGTATTAGCAATTATTTGTGCGACAGACTCTTTTTTCTAAACCAGTCAGTAATTCTTTCATATGAAGGTGCAGTGTGTTTTTCTGACTGTAAAATATACTGAATCTATTAAGCCCTTTTATGTTAATCTGTGAACAGAATGTTTTCTGGGACTCTAAATTGGTAATGGAATCAGAATCAACCCTATCTATCTTTGGTTAATAGCAGTGAAATGACCTCATAAAGTTGGGAATATATCTAAATAAACAAGTTACATAAGCTTCACTTTCTATTATACTGGGGGTTTTTAAATATATTTTTTATTGGTTTTGCACATAAAAGTTACATAAACAAACATAAAACAGTGCACAGTGCATGTGCCCATCACCCGACTGACAATACCACCACCACCATTTGCGGGGGGTTCAAATATTTACTAGTTTATTTTTTAAAAAATTTCCTTAGCTCTACTTTGCATTTGTTATTATTAAAAGAGTGATTGGAGTTTATTTTTCACACTTTCATCACAGATTCTACTCAGCATATAACCTTTCACCTTATTCCATCGTGCTATCAGCTTCTCCAATTTATTTTCATCAAAGTTGTTTAATCTCATGGAAATAAGATTAAACAACTTTCTATTATACTGTTACTAAATTCTCCCAGAAGCTCTAATTTATTGAAATCAGAGTATATACCAAATTTGGTGGTTTTATTACAGGGTCTAAATGATTAGATAAGCACCTAATTTGAGACTGAATGGTAAAGCTTTCCTTTAGAAAGAACTGAATGAATGAATCCGATATAGAAAATCATTGATCTGTTTGTGACCACTTCCAAATTAGAAAAATGGAACAATTACACCTCATTAGAGCCTATGTGAAATAGGCAATATTTTCTGTAAAGAACCCCAAAACATTATCTTGGAACTACTTTAAGACTTTTTGATTTACAACCCAGCAAAGGGGGGAAAAAAAGATTTTTCTGCATATAAACCTGATTTAAATTCTTGCATGACACTTGAAAATTGTTTAAACCAATTATTTTCTTGCAGACTCGATATAAATTATCCATAAACATTTCCTCATATAATTATTCACACTGCAAATTACAAAGTGCATCTACAGTATTTACAAATGAGTCTTTGATCCAGAAGTGAAAGAGATGAAAAGTGATTAATTCATCCATAAGTGAAAAACACAGAAAGGATTTTTAGACCATTCATCCCATTATGATAATAATTAAGCCATTCTTCTTTATTTAAATTTAAAAAAGAAAATCTAAATTCCTGAGAGGTTGCTATCCAAACTCTGCTTCAATATATACAATTGTCAGGCTTCACACTAGTCATTGAGATAAATCTTAACTCTCTGACTCTCCAGACATTTCCTTTATTCAGGATTTGCTGAATGACTTACAGACATAGCAGGACTTGCTTGGCTTTTTTATTGGTGGCTTACTGACACTAGATAGCTGGGTTGGCTTTGTTATTTTAGACTACGATTGAAGTTATATAAACTGCTAGTCCTCGATTATAATTATGGCCAGAATTATAACCAGAATTGTAGACTGACTACAATTGAAGTAGTCAGTCTACAATGACTGTAGCACCTTAACAGAGGACAACATAAATTAGCAAAAGAGTTACTGTTCTGAACTTACTTTAAGGTTTCATATTTGTGTCAGGTGCCAAATACTTCTTTTAATTCTTTTGTTTGCAGTTCCTTTGATTATTTGGAGCAATGTAAAGCAAGAAACTATGGTAGTTTTTGTGATCTTTTTTTTCCACCTCCACTTTTTTCAGTGCATATGGATTTGCTGGATAGGAAGGAGAGCAGCATGTAGTTTTCTGTCCTGGATTCTGGCAGGCAGCCTGTTCATATGAGCATCCTTTATTTTTATAAAGACAGCATACGTTGACCTTTCCAATGGAATATTTATGGTGTACCAAATGTATGCATGTTCAAAGTATAAAAAAATAAGATGATCAGAAACTTCTCCGTACTGAAGGAGCGGGTCCAGCAGTCACATGGGTTGCTCATGTCCAATCCGGTGGAACTGAGCCTAGTGTTAAAAAAGCTTGCTGGATCCGCCCCTTCCCCAGAATTCGCTCAGTTCTCGCATCCTGCGGTTGTATTGTGATAAGCTCGTTCAACATTCTAACTCCTTCCCTTCGATCTTTCCTTCAAAATTAGTAAGATATTATTATACTTATTTGATTACTTGCTTTATTAGCGCCAGCCGTTTGCGGCTCGGCTTTTCCTTTGGGAGAAGTAGCGGTTTCGTTTTCCCGCGGCTTTTTTGCCGTTTACGATTCCCGCTGCCGCTTGTGGATTCTTTCTATCCTTCGGCCCGGAGGTCCTTCTGCAAGTATTTATATATTTATTTATTTATAGTGCTATTGTTAAAGGGCTCGAGAAATACCTCCTGCGGTGCGAGACGCTTTTTTCTAGTCTCCTGGACTTAGTTGATCGCTTCCCCTTTAAAATTACTGTTACGGAGCGATTTTTTCGGCGCGAAGGCCTTCGCGTCTTTTTAATTTAGGCCCCTCGTGTTGGCCTTCTGCCAGCCGCGTGTGCCTTAGTCCACCGCTCGGATCCTGGAGTGGGCTTTGAGACGCTCAGGCTTAATTCTCCACCGGCTAAGCCTCCAACCAGAGTGCCTTGGTTACTTTAATTAAAGTTTAGGGAGGCTGGCCACGCTGTATTTGGGGACACGAACTCTGGGTTTGCCCAGATTGCCCTCAAGTCTCAGCATCTCCGAGGCCTAGGAGCAGGATCCTTTCCTCTTGGGAATACCTTGAAATTCTTCTCCCTAATAATCCAGTTTTTGGCTCAGCCTTGTCTTCTGTTAATTGTCAGACTATGGCTTCCTTTCCCAAGAGAGGCACCACTCAAGGTCCCAGAGAGGCCAGGCCTACAGGCGATGAGATTACCAGTATCCCCCAGGCCTCGACCTCCTCTTCCTCAGGAGCACGCCCCTTGACCAAAGTCACCAGGGCTGAGAAGAGAAGGGACCAAGCCCTACAAAAAATCCATGATAAATCAACAAAGCGATTGAAAGTACAGGCCCAAGTGCTCAGTAGTCATGACCCCCCAGAGGCTCCTAATCTGCCTTCTTCTGGGGTCACTGTGTTATCTCTGGATGAGCCAAACCTAGACAGACCCCAACCTAACCTATGGGGATTAGGTCCAGAGGAACCAGATATTATCGAAGATTCCTCCCAGCCAGGATCCTCTCAGGCTTTCAGGGAGTCTTCTGCCATTCCTGCTGATATTTCTAGTTTACCTCCAGAATTCCAATCTATTTTTTCTGTGTTATCCAAGGCCATTGATGCTAAACTTTCTGCCATCAATGCGCCCTCCTTACCTCACCCACCTCCTCGTCCCTCCCGTCCCTTGGGTTCTTCCCCAACGGTTAGAGCTCCAATTCAGGATGAATCAGATTCCTCTCAGGATGAATATGAGGATATGGAAGAGGATGAGGATCCATTTCAGGGCCTTTCAGACGATGAGGAATCCCAAATAAAGGTTCCTTCTCCTGTTACTATTTTTCCTTCTCAATTGTTTAAATCTCTCCTCCTCAAAGCTAGAATTTCCACAGGATTAGCGGCCCAAGAGAAGCAGGCCACCACATCCACTGACCCTCCGGAGGAGAATTTACCCTACTTCACAGAGGAACAGGAGGATAACGAGGTAATTCCTATGCCTAAATTGTTTAAAGATGCCTTACTTAAGCAGTGGGATTTCCCAGCTTCTGGGCTTAATCCCACTACCAAGGACAAAAAGTTGTACAAACTCTCTTCTTCCTATGAGGATCTCCTATCTTTTCCCAAACCGGATGAACCTGTCAAACTTCTTCACTCGGCGGCTGCCGTGCCAGGCGAAGCAGAGGAGGTCCTCCGTCCAGAGGACAAGCGGATTGAACAGATGCTCAAAAGAGGGTTCACCGCAGATTCCTGGGCTATTAAAAGTTCCGCAGCGGCTTCCTTTTTCTCCAGAGCCATGCTTCTGTGGCTTCGCCAACTTCAACAGCATATTCCTCCCGATGATTTAAGAGGTCAACAGGACTTCAACAAGGTATTTGCAGCTGCTCAGTACGTGGCTGATGCTACTTTACAGTCCACCAGATTCGCAGCCAAGTCTATTGCGGCTTCCACAACGGCGAGAAGACTCCTATGGCTTCGCCCCTGGCAAGCAGGAGTACGTCAGAAGTGGCAGTTATCTCTGGGACCATTGAAGCGCGATCTGCTTTTCGGAGATCTTCTGGATCCACTCCTCACGGAAACCACGGACAAGAAGAAAGTATTGGGTCCAACCACCAAAAAGACCACCAAAACGCAGTCCTTTCGTCGCCCAGGGCGTCAACAAGATCAAGCGGCTACCTATCAGAGAATCCCAGGTCAGTATTCCCCCCGCTTTCGTTCCCAAGGTAGGAACTCCAGGGGCAGAGGTTTTCGCTTCCAAAGAGGAGCATCCTCTAACAGGGCTTCAAAAAAACCTAGATGGTAGTTCTTCCTCGATTCCCATAGGTGGCCGCCTAGCCTATTTCTCCTCTAGCTGGCGTCTCACTTCCAAGGATCCCTGGGTTATTGATACTGTTCAAAAAGGTCTTCTTTTAGAATTTACTTCTCCTCCCCCTAAACGTTTTATTTCCTGCCCTTCTCCCAGGTCCTCCTCAGATCGTAACCGTATGGAGGAGGCCATTTCCCACTTATTGTCCATCAGAGCCATTCAACCGGTTCCTCCCGGTCAGAAAGGCAGAGGTTTTTACTCCATCCTATTTATGGTTCCTAAGTCCTCCGGAGGTTGGAGAGCTATATTGGATTTAAAGAAGCTGAACCTATTCATCAAATATAGAAAGTTTAAGATGCACTCCTTACCATCCATTTTAGCCGCCATCCACCCGGGGGATTTCATGGTTTCATTAGATCTCACTGAGGCCTACCTCCATATCCCTATAGCCAAATGCCACAGGAAATTCTTACGTTTCTCATTCCAGGGCAGGCATTTCCAGTATAGGGCGATGCCATTTGGCCTTTCCTCGGCCCCTAGGGTCTTTACAAAGCTCTTGGGGTCGCTGGCGGCCTATATCCGGGCTTCGCCCATCCACATTTTATGTTACCTAGATGACATTTTGGTTCATGGGAACTCCCTAGAGAAAGTGAAAGTAGATCTTTCTGTCACCATGTCAGTTCTACAGGACCATGGTTTTTCCATCAACTTTGACAAAAGTCACCTCCAGCCTTCCACTTCCATTTTGCACCTGGGATCCATTATTAATTCAGAATCCTCCCAGGTCTTCCTCTCTCATGAGAGAAAAAACAGTATAGGGGAGTTGATTTCACGCATTTTACCTCAACCGTCAGTTTCCATAGTAACTCTGTCTTCTCTTTTGGGGAAGATGGTGTCATGCATAGGCATCATTCCCTGGGCTCGCCTTCACGCTAGGGAACTACAGTGGCTTCTATTACCCTTTCAGAGGTCGAGGCACAGCAACTCAAGTCGTCGCATTGTCATCCCACCGATTGTTCGCAGATCTCTCAAGTGGTGGATGTCTCCGGCCATGGACAAAGGATCCCCTTTCAGGTGCCCGGAACAATTCGTCATCACCACAGATGCCAGTCTATCGGGATGGGGCGCCCATGCCCAGGGGATGATAGCCCAGGGCACGTGGTCCCCGGAGGAAGCCTCCAAGCCAATCAATTGGCTAGAGTTAAGAGCCGTATCCCTGGCTCTGAAACAATTCTCTCCTCGCATCCCAAACCGGCACGTTCTCATTCTCACCGACAACATAGCCACAAAAAGCCACATCTGCAGACAGGGGGGCACGAGATCCAAGGCCCTCATGAGGGAGGCCCTCAAGTTAGGCCTTTGGGCAGAAAAACACCTTCAGTCGCTCCTAGCCGATCACATCTCGGGGAGCCTCAACGTCCAGGCGGATTGGCTCTCTCGAGCAACGATAGACCCAGGAGAGTGGAATCTCCATCAAGACCTGTTCCATCAGATCAGTCTCAAATTCGGCCTACCAGTACTGGACCTTTTCGCGACCGAAGCGAACGCCCAACTCCCTCGCTTTTTTTCCAGATTTCCATCCCCGGGAGCAGAAGCAATCAATGCCCTCAGGAGCCCCTGGCCTCCAGGACTCCTGTACGCATTTCCTCCAATCCCAATTCTCCCGGACGTGATTCACAAGGTCCTCAGCGAGAGGGCTCGAGTAATCCTAATCGCCCCTCATTGGCCCCGCCGGCCCTGGTTCGCGGATCTGCAACAGCTGTCCGTCCAGGACCCCTGGCGACTCCCCGTTTCGGGGGATATGCTACGGCAGGGGGCCTCATTCCATCCAGACCCGGAGTGGTTCCACCTCACCGCCTGGCTGTTATCAGGAGAGACTTAGAACTGCGTGGACACGACCCCGACACAGTGGAGGTCATTTTAAAGGCCAGAAGAGGTTCGACCAATCGAATCTACGACCATACATGGTCCAAGTTCCACCAGTGGTGTCTACTGGAGGGGTTTTCTCCCCTGTGCATCCCCATACACAGGATCATTTCCTTCCTCATGCAAGGTTTCCATCAAGGCCTCTCCACCAGCACCCTCCGGCGTCATCTGGCGGCCATTTCCTCTGTCCTAGCGGGGCCCCGTAGACAGCCTCTCCGTTCCTTTCCAGAAGTTCAGGAATTCCTCAAAGGTATAGCCAACCTCAGACCTTCCAAGGTTCACAGATACCCTTCCTGGGATCTACCACGGGTTCTCCATTCCCTCACACAGGCACCCTACGAACCCCTAAAATCTGCGTCCCTAAGGTACCTATCTTTTAAGGTAGCATTCCTGGTGGCTATTACCTCGGCCCGACGCATTTCGGAGTTGGCAGCCCTTTCAATCAGGCAGGATCTCTGCCAATTTCATCAGGACAAGGTAGTATTACGGCTGGACCCCACCTTCTTACCCAAGGTCAGTTCCATGTTCCACAGAACCCAAGATATTGTTTTACCTTCCTTCTGCCTCCAACGGGACCATCCTTTGGCAATTAGATGGCACACTCTGGATCTCATTAGAGCGCTTAGGATTTATATCCAACGCACAGGACCCTTTCGGAGGTCGGAAGCACTTTTCGTAGCCTATCATCCCAGAGTCATGGGTACCAAAGTGTCTTCAACAGTGATAGGCCGTTGGATCAGAGGGACTATCTCTAAGGCCTACGAGTCGGCCTCCCTCTCAGTTCCAAGGAACATCACAGCGCATTCCACCAGAAGCGCAGCCACTTCGGCCGCTTGGGTGACTCAAGCCCCGTTGGAGGAGGTCTGCAAAGCAGCCACATGGGCCTCACCTAATTCCTTCATCAGGCACTACAAGATTGATTCTTACGCCTCAGCGGACGCTGCCTTCGGCAGAAGGGTACTCCAATCCGTTATCTCTCACGATAGCAATCTAACCCCACCCTAGGGACCAATCTATTGGGTATGTCCCATGTGACTGCTGGACCCGCTCCTTCAGTACGGAGAATAGGCGTTGATTGCTTACCTGAACGCCTCTTCTCGTACGGTGAGCGGGTACAGCAGTCACTTCCCGCCCTTGTTTGTGTCTTCTCTATCTTTTATCTTCTGTAACCTTCTTTCCTCTATCTATGAGAGTTGAACACTAAAGAGCTTCACATCTGAGCCTAGTCTACGGATTCGCGAATTCTGGGGAAGGGGCGGATCCAGCAAGCTTTTTTAACACTAGGCTCAGTTCCACCGGATTGGACATGAGCAACCCATGTGACTGCTGTACCCGCTCACCGTACGAGAAGAGGCGTTCAGGTAAGCAATCAACGCCTATTCTCACATATATTAACAGAAGAATTGTTGATGGGGTGGGCAAAATAGTGGACAATCTGTTATTTTCAAAGAATGGTCAGAATGGGAAGCTTGTGTGTGTGTGTGTTTGTTTGTTTGTTTATTTAGTTATTTCAATTTTGATTTCGATTTCTAGGCCACCCTTTCCCAGCTGACTCAGGAAGTTGTTTTAAACCTTTGGTATTTTATGATTATTTTTAAATTCACTTCATTAACAATGACAATTCTAAGTTAACATGTATGCTGGGAGGTTCCAAGATGAAAAAAGAGGATTTTTTGTTTTTGTGTACCAAAGAGTAATATGGAGTTTAAAATATTTGCATTGCCTGGCCAAAATACCGGTACTACCATAATCACTACATGATCTACATATCTATATCTATATATCTATGTCTATATTGACATTATCTATGTCATCTATATCTACATCATCTATATCAATCCATCTGCCCCATTAAAATGAACACCATTAAAAATTCTAATTTAAGAGCCTATTATGTCATCCTCAATCTTGTAAGCTGTATACAGTCTGTATACAATAATCTTGTATGCAATCATTCACAAATCATGAGCTGTATATGTATATTCTCTATTGTCATTTCTATATGTTTTCATTATAGATTTCAAGAATTCACTATCGCCAACAGATATTTAATGTTTCATTTTAACCCTCAATTACCATCCATCTCTTATATGTCAGTTAGGATTATTGCTTTTATTAATAGCAGAAAATGATATTTTGCCAAGAAGTATTTACAGTGATATTTTTTTTAAAGTTGAAAGAGCTTTTAAGGATGATGTTTACCTGAAATAAGACAGGGCATTATATTTTTTTTGAACCATGAAATATGGCCTTGGCCTTATTATCAGGTTTTTAAAAATTATTTCGAGGGTGCAGTAAGTGGTGAGTGTGGGACTGAATGTCCCATCGCTGCCACCTCCCCTCCCTGTTCTTGGCACCAGTCGATCTGCTGGCCCACCGCCACTGCCTTGTGGAGCAGGACTTATGCCGTTGCATGCACGAACTGCAGGACTGCCATGAACTTTATCATACAGCACAGCTGGAGTCCTGCTACCGTTCATGCATACAATGGCAAAGCCTTGCATAGTCCTGCTCCACAAGGCAGCAGGGTGGCATGACGAGTCTCACAAAGACTAATTTTTGGCAGGTGGGACATGTTGGGCTGCAAGACACGTGTCTTACTTGACACTTGTAGCTCCGTCCCGTTCCTCGGCGCTGTAAGGAAAACGTCTTGTGAGTTCAATCAAACTTCTCGAACTCGCAAGAAATTTTGTTTTACAGTGGACTTGTCTGTATACAACGCGAGGAATATGATGCAGCTACAAGTGTCAGGTAGGATGCATATCTCACATCCTACACCACATTATGGGCTGCAATTTGGGGTGGCAGGTTAGATGGGGCAGGTCAGGGTGGGGAGCGCTGTGAGATGTGCATCCTACATGGGATTTGAAGCTCTGTCATGTTCATCAGTGTTGTGTCCGCTAATCCCGCCTCCGGGTCTTGAGCGAAGCAGGAGGAGGAGGAAACTTGTGGGTTACCTAAAGAAGCTGAGCTGACAATCAAACTTCTAGCCGGGCTCAGCGGCAGAAGCAGCCAGGCACACGCTTCTTTGTCTCTTCCTAAAGTACCTCCCTCTCTTGCTTGGCGGTGGGGAGGGGGAAGACTACTCTTAAGGCACAGCACCAGGAGAAGGAACCTTTTGCTTGGATGCTGAACGCAAGGAATCTTTCTCTACTTTTAAAGATATTGCACAGGCACGATGAGTCTGACAAAGACTCATTTCTGGCAGAGTTTGGAAGAGAGAAAGATTTCTTGCATGCAGCATGCAATCAAAAGGTTCCGGCTGAGAGGGAGGGTGGGAGGAAGGAGGATAGGCAGGTACTTTGCCTCAGGCAGCCCACAAGAGTTTCTTCTCCCTCTTGTTCAATAGTCAGAGGCGGGGGGAGGATCAGCAGACAAAACACCGAGGAATGGGTGGCTCTTCCTGCTGGGAATTCTTACACACTGCCCTCACTTCCATTCCCCATTTGAAAGACACGGGGAAGGCAGGTGGAGGATGAGCGGCTCCAGCCAGCGAGCTAGTGGGGGAGGCATGGGCAGGAGGCAGAGCTGGAGGGGCGTGAGGCCGACCCGCGGCCTTGCACACTTTAGCTGAACGAAGAGTTCTACAACGTCAACAGCCACAGAGGCCCAAGCAGCGAGTGACCAAGAGTCGTGGCGCAACAGGGAACAGCAGCAGCAGCTCTAGGCTAGCACACAGCTCCTCCTGCAGGTACCTGGAAAGCCTCAGTAGCTGCATGCGCGGCAACAGGGACAGGCTGGATGCACCTGTCTGCTGCTCAAGCCCTGTGTTTGTAGGCTTGCTGAACCCGACTGGCCTCACCACCTCTTTGCAGGCAAGAGCATGTTTCCATACACTGCCAGAGGCAGCCCATAGGAGCCAAGCCAGTCCCGCAGGGTGTGTGCATACCCGCCTCTCGCTTGCTCTTGCTCTCACTCCTGGATGGGAGCTGCTCTTTCTGCAGTGGGCACTCTTTTGGCCAGGGCGGGGAGAGAGAAAGAGAGAGAGTGCAAGCGAGAGGCAGGTGCACACACAGCCCACAGGACTAATTCCTCTGAGCTCTGCCTATGGCAGTTTGAAATGCATTCCTGCTGCGAGGAAGAGGCATCGATCCCTGCCTTGCTGACTCCTTGCAGGGAGGAGCACATTTCAAAATGCTGCTGGAGACTCTCTCTCTCACTCTCCTGGCATGTCCCCCTCCTTTCCTGGAAAGTAGTTGGGAGGAGTTATTTTGTGGGGGCTTATTTCAGTGCATGCGCTGAAAAGTCTGATTGGCCTTATTATAGGGACATGTATTATTTTGGGGGAAAACACAGTGCCTTTTGCTGGTCAATAAGGGAAGCAAAATCCTCAAAGTGAATGCTAATCATGTGTTTTCAGCTTCACAAAACCTAGTGAGCATTTCCCCAAATGGCCTTTTTGTGCTATGTTTAGAATGGTGTTTCAGTGAGATTTATTGTGTATTTGCAACACAGCACACTTTGCAATTTACAACATAGTTTATTGGAAACATTTCATTTAGGTATCAGTAGCAAGACTGACATTTATTGTTTTTTCTTAAGTGGTAGCTGTGGATTTCAATAAAAGAGATCTGCAAATTTTAGCCCCTGTTTTGTTCTGTTAATTCAGACTCCAGCCGTAGGTTTGTCATTCTTTAAAAGTAGAGTTAGTTTTCGTAGCAGTTATTTCTTTTCTCATTAATATAAATTTCTTTATTGCAGCAATTGGTTAATATGTCTCACCAAGAAAAGATAAAAACCCTAATATATTATTTTTGTCATAAATATTGGTAAATTAAAGGATGAAATGGAGTGTCTAACTACTTTATTGGTAGTTAATAGTAACTAAGTAATCTAAGATAAACAATAAACATACATTCCACCATTAATAATATGGACATATTTACCATCTCATATATTCTTCCTTTTAGAATATGATCCTAGAAACATGCAGTAGGATGAATAGGAACAAGATTTTTTTTCAAGAATGTACCATTAGGAATTTATTTTCTCCCACACTATAATGAGACCCTCAAATCCTGGACACAAACTGTTCCAACTCCTATCCTCAAAACAACGCTATAGAGCACTGCACACTAGAACAACTAGATACAAGAACAGTTTTCCCCCGAATGCCGTCATTCTGCTAAAGAAATAATTCCCTCAATGCTATCAAAACTATTTACTAAGTCTGCATTACTATTAATTTTCTCATCGTTCCCATCACCCATCTCCTCCCACTAATGACTGTAACTTTGTTGCTTGTATCCTTACAATTTACATTGACTAGTTCCTAATATGATTTGATTGCTTATTGGTACTTGGATTCTTGACGAACGTATCTTTTTTTTAATGTAGACTAAGAACATATTCACCAAGACAAATTCCTTTTGTAGCCAATCACAATTTGCCAATAAAAAATTCTGTTCTGTTCTCTTCCGTTCTGTTCTGTTCTATAGTGTGAATGCAAGTGCAATTTACAAAGTAGGATTTAAAATTTTAGGCTAAGCCCTCCACTTTCCTTGCCAACTTCTCTTAAAATTAGGAATCTACCTAACAATAAAAACATTTGTTACAGTTGTTACTTATTATTTGTCATTATCTCTATGTTTTTGATACATTTTCTTAGGTGACTGAACTCTGAGCCCTCTTTTAGTGTGCACAGAAGCAGATATATCTTTCTTCTACTCAAGTTACAAGTGAGATCTCCAACAGCAAAGCTTTCATTTATTTGAAAGCTGTTTTAATAGAAAATAAGAGATGCATGCCCTGCCTAAGATAGGATTAGAGTAATGATTTGGTCTTTGCTGGCAAGCACATTTCAAATGCACTAGAATCCTGACAGATAAAATTCTTTGGAAATGCATTTGTGCATATAATATAGAATATAATACAAATGCTATTCAGTAAAAAGAACCCTTCATTTTTTAATGTTGAGAGATAGATAAGAAGTGACAATATTACATGATATATTTAACCACAAACTAAACAAATCACGTTATGTTGTATTATATCATTTTAACCCTGGTGTATGTAGTTAATTAATAGTTCATAATGCCATCATATGTTTAAATTAGAAAAGCAAAATATGGCTAAATTAATCATAGGGAAGCATTTTGTATTGACCTCACAAAGAATTTGGCATCCTCCTGAGTGCTTCTGGCCGACTCCAAGAATGGGTTGACTCGTCTGTTCTGCCTAGAGACCCAGCTGTCAATCTTGTGGCCATGCCCTGTTGTCACCCTCTCTAGTCCAGTTTTCAGCTCAATCGCAGGTAGAAGAGACTTGTCAAATGTGTTTGGAATTCTTGGACTCCTTTGACAAAAGCAGGTTTCTTGCGCTATGGGGTTTGTTGATCAAAGTGAAACTGCTAACAGCGGCAGCTAGCTACCACAACATTAAGTTGAAAGTGCCGGAATACCAGCTCCCTTTCTCACCGAACTAGGCGTCCCACCCCATCTGGGAAAGCTCGGATCAGTACACATTCAGGCATCTGTGGCCCAATTGGTCATCAAGGCCACCAATCTCAGCACAGCCTGAATTTGAGGAAATGCATGTGCTGGCTAGTTCGCTCCGCTGGCAAGACAGCCATCGCCATTAGCCTTGCGATCAAGGCACGGAGTCCCTACCTAGTTTCAGCTAGGCATACCCGTTAAGAGATGAGTGCGCTGCCTAGTCCGGTCTGGCAGCAAGGCTACCACCACCATTAGCCTTGCAATCAAAGTACGGAGCGCTTGCCTAGTTTCGGCTAGGCATACCTGTTAAGGGGCTAGCTACTCCATAGCAGCTATTCCTGGCCAAATGCTTTAACCTCAGCCCCATGTCAGCCTCAGCAAGGCTTTGTGTCCCTGCCTAATCTTGGCCATGCATATCCACTAAAGGGGCATGAGAAGAGGCATGGCACTGCTAAAATTACAGAGCACACCTCAAACCAGGGGGAAGATAATCAGCACACCTCAAACCAGGGGGAAGCTATTTCAGGCTGCTGAGGAGGCTCAAAATCACAGGCAAGCCAAAACCACATCTAAGGCTTCTAAAACGGATGCCAAAAGAAGACAAAAGACCTTAGAAAAAACATTTTCCAGAGCTCAAAAGAAACTGATAGAGCAAGTAAATCAAACTGCTATTCCCTTGACAGAAGCTGTCAATTCCCGCCCCTTTCAGGGTGAGCCGTTAACTCACTCAGGAGATGTAATTCTGAAAGCCTGGTCACCAGAGGCAGCTAGGGAGAAATCTCCTCTCTTATCTTCCCAAGGCTGCAATGAGGTGGAGATAAATCCTTTTGTTAGGATTTCAGAAAACACCACCAATGAAATAAAACTCCAAAGCTAGAAGTTCCTCAAAGTTCCAATTTATTAGAGATGTTAGCACATCTGGGGAAACTGGAATCTGAAAATTTCCAGGGTTTCCCACCCAGTTGAAAGTTCACAACCCTGCCCCAGACCCACATGGTCCTATCAAATCTTCACATTCAACTGGAGACAATCTCCACCCAGGTGTTGGCATTTGTCCTTGAGTAAAGAATGTTGTTATGACTAAGTCTCTACTGCTCCCACAAAAAATCCCCTCCCAATTTCCTAGGCGTCCCCTATTAGAAGGATGAAGGTGCTGTTCATGTCTTTCCTTCCTTCATCGATGACTACCAAAATAACTCCATCAACAATAGGCCGTTGGCTGAGTTGCTAAGGTCTATGAAGTACAGGCCTTACCGTTTCCCAGAGGAGTGACTGCCTATTATACAAGAATTGCAGCCATAATAGCAGAGTGGGCAATGCAAGTGTCCATTGAAGACATTTACAGGGCAGCGACATGGGCTTCACTCTTTCCCTTTATTTGTTAGACCTTTTTGCTTCGGCATATTTTGGATGGAGGGTCCTCCAAAAAGTGCATGCGAATATGAGGAATTCCAACCAAGTGGTGACCTACCCTTAGATCGGCCAGCTTTGGTAGGTCCCATTCTTGGACTCTCTTGGGAGCACTCAGGAGAAGTGGTGTTGGTCCTGTCTGATATGCTCATTCTCTGAGGAGCTCCAGGAGAGTCCAATCCCACCCTGGCAATCACTTGGTCTGAAGTCCAAGAGCTATCACTTAATATTGTTGAGATTGCTTCACAGCTACATCCTCGCCAAAAACTGGGCCAGAAAGGCTGACAACAGAATGTGGCCAATGTTTGACAGCTTGGTTTTGGGCAGAACAGACAAATCAACCCATTCTTGGACTCTCCCAGAACTATTCAGAGAAAAGGTGTATTAGGTAGGACCAACACACCTTTTCACAATTCATCAAGTAAAGTTTGTACCTTCTAACATATAGTATATTGCTTTTAGGATAGGGAGTAAGCTCCAACACTTCCATCCTTGTATCCCTTCTTGAGAAGGTTTTATGGAATGGAGGGAGTAGGGAAGACAGTCAGTCTTTTAGGGCTTAGTTCAAATAGATAGCAAATTGATTTAGATCATTGTTCTTTATAACTTTCATACTGCTACAGCAGTACAATATGTTTTTATGTATTTTTCCCTGTCTTTTCTTTCATGAGCCACTCATTAAAAAATGGAATCCAGAGATTTTTATGTTTTGAATGCCAGGCTAAGCCATTGAGTCATCTCTTCATATTAGAAAACAAAGTAGTTTCATTTGTTCCTTTCACAACAGCATTAATAGAGCAATGCTTTGATCTATGTAGATAGCATTATGTCTGTAGAATTTTTAACTTTGTTGTAAGTTGGAAAAGTTTAATCTTTGTCACTTATGTATTCTGTATGCAGGCTTTATCTGAAGTCCATACTATATAAATGGTTTACTATTATGGCTGCCATGTCAGGATGCCTTTCCTTCTGCAATACAGCCAATTTCCATATTATAAGTATGGTTAGATGTTGATTGTGGCATGAGCTTCCAAGTAATTAGAATTCCATTTGTCAGGGACTGCTAGAACCTCTATCTTCTACATCACAGGTGTTGCCATCTTGAACCTGGGGTACAGTATATGGTGCGATGTAAGAAGAAAAGTATGATCTTCTGTGTTCTTCTTACCTGTGTTAGCAATAGCACTTAGACTTATATACCGCTTCACAGTGCTTAACAACCCTCTCTAAACGGTTTACAGAGTCAGTATATTGCCCCCAACAATCTGGGTCCTCTGGGTGTTGCATATTAAATGGGGCAACTAGAAGTGACATGCACAACCAGACCGTGGTTGACTGTGATTGCTAATCATTAGTGGTGCAATTTTCTTCCATTCTGAAGTAGCAGACTCATGGAAACTGTAAAGTATCGCATATATTATTCATAATATAGCTTAAAAGTAGAGAAAGACCTCAGCATTCTTTCCTGGATCCTAGAAACATAGAAACATAGAAGTCTGACGGCAGAAAAAGACCTCATGGTCCATCTAGTCTGCCCTTATACTATTTTCTGTATTTTATCTTAGGATGGATATATGTTTATCCCAGGCATGTTTAAATTCAGTTACTGTGGATTTATCTACCACGTCTGCTGGAAGTTTTTCCCAAGGATCTACTACTCTTTCAGTAAAATAATATTTTCGCATGTTGCTTTTGATCTTTCCCCCAACTAACTTCAGATTGTGTCCCCTTGTTCTTGTGTTCACTTTCCTATTAAAAACACTTCCCTCCTGGACCTTATTTAACCCTTTGATATATTTAAATGTTTCGATCATGTCCCCCCTTTTCCTTCTGTCCTCCAGACTATACAGATTGAGTTCATTAAGTCTTTCCTGATACGTTTTATGCTTAAGACCTTCCACCATTCTTGTAGCCCGTCTTTGGACCCGTTCAATTTTGTCAATATCTTTTTGTAGGTGAGGTCTCCAGAACTGAACACAATATTCCAAATGTGGTCTCACCAGCATTCTATATAGCAGGATCATAATCTCCCTCTTCCTGCTTGTTATACCTCTAGCTATGCAGCCAAGCATCCTACTTGCTTTCCCTACCGCCTGACTGCACTGTTCACCCATTTTGAGACTGTCAGAAATCACTACCCCTAAATCCTTTTCTTTTGAAGTATTTGCTAACACAGAACTGCCAATACAATACTGAGATTGAGGATTCCTTTTCCCCAAGTGCATTATTTTACATTTGGAAACATTAAACTGCAGTTTCCATTGCTTAGACCATTTATCTAGTAAAGCTAAATCATTTACCATATTACAGACGCCTCCAGGAATATCAACCCTATTGCACACTTTAGAGTCATCGGCAAATAGGCAAACCTTCCCTACCAAACCTTCCCCTATGTCACTCACAAACATATTAAAAAGAATAGGACCCAGAACAGACCCTTGTGGCACACCGCTTGTAACCTGTCTCTGCTCAGAATACTCGCCATTAACAATAACTCTCTGATGTCTATGCTTCAGCCAGCTTGAAATCCACTGAACTATCCAGGGATTAAGTCCAATCTTCACTAATTTATCTATCAGCTCTTTATGTGGAACCGTATCAAAGGCTTTGCTGAAGTCCAGATAGGCAATATCCACGGCACCACCTTGATCCAACACCTTTGTGACATAGTGAAAGAACTCAATGAGATTAGTCTGACACGATTTGCCTTCAGTAAAGCCATGCTGATTTGGGTCCAATAAGTTATTGTTTTTTAGATGCTGATTTATCCTCTTTTTGAGTAGAGTCTCCATCATTTTAACTACAACTGATGTCAAGCTAACTGGCCTGTAGTTACCAGCTTCTTCTCTACTGCCCTTCTTGTGGATAGGCACAACGCTGGCCATTCTCCAATCCTCAGAAACTTCTCCTGTTAACAAGGATTGGTTAATCAAATCAGTCAGGGGGATAGTAATGACAGATCTGAGTTCTTTAAAAAATTACTCAGACAGGTATAAGGTCACTTATATGTGGATATATTTAAGAGGCTGGAAAGCCATCTATTGGAGTGTTTTAATTTAGACTTTTTGCATTTGTTTAAAAAAACAAATCAGAAAACCTGGCCTTAACAATTTGCCATTGTTATCATAACTCTCATGTATAACTCATAATTCTGAGTGGGATTGGGCAGCATAGAAGTTGAATTAGTTAAATGAATGAATGAATGAATGCAACCATCAACCTCCCAAATATTGCCAAGTATTAGAATAGAATAGAATAGCTAACAGAACAATGGATCTTTGGGAAGGGACCATTATTCTGGCTGCACAATTTTATCCCCTTATTCTATATGGCGTTAAGGCTATTATAGTATAAGAATGATAGCTCGGTAGTGATACCATTAAGCTCCAGCATAGTGGTGAAGAAACTACTTAGCTGTCCCATTGGATGTTAGAAGCTGCCACCCCATCATTTTTCTTCTGATGTTTCACAGCTAGTACTTCAGTTACCATATGGATCTCGTTATCTTCAAGAATGTTTCCTAATGCAGTGCTTAAAGCACTGTCTATGTTAGTACAGAGTGAGAGGCAAATAATTCAGTTAAATTCTACTAGCAGAATCTGCTCAATCTATATGTTAGCTCAGAGCTTGTCTTTAGGCTCAGGTTGCTGAATATATTCTGAGGGCTGCAAATGAGATGCACTTTAGAGACACACTTCTTTGCCTTGTGGAAGTAGATGTGCAGTATTAGAAAAGTGCTTGATCTGAATTGCTCTTAAGGTTTTTTTTAAAAAGTTTGATTGTAATACAGTAAGGCTAAGATGAAGGAAGTAAGGAAAAATAGACTGTATTAGATATACGTTGTTTTGCTTATGTTTTCTCCAGAGAGCCTTGATCTCTACTAATGAAATTGCCAGATTCTTTGCTTTTTAGAAGTTCCATTTTCATGCTTATCAGCATATCACAGAGGTGCTACTAGAATGCACAGCAGGGAACATTTTTTATAATAGCGTTCTCTTGAAAACTGTCATTTTTCTCATTATTCACATATTCATCTGTTAAACCATAGTAGTAACACATGTTTTATAAATGCGTTGTCTCCTTAACCTTTGTTAAATGATATTTGCTTTTCTCCTTTTACAATAATTACAATAAGATTTATTTAACTATTATTAATCAACCTGCCATTTCTTAGAAATTATGACAAAACAAGTGTCATAGAGGAGGACTTGGGCGTCCTTGATCCACAGCTGACATTGGAACATCATCTTTCGGCTGTGGTGAGGAGGGCATTTGCCCAGGTTTGCCTGGTGCACCAGTTGTGGCCCTATTTGGACAGGGAGTCATTGCTCACAGTCGCTCATGCCCTCATCACCTCGAGGTTCGATTACTGCAACGCTCTCTACATGGGGCTACCTTTGAAAAGTGTTCAGAAACATCGTGGGGCTTCCAAGATTCGCCCACGTTTCTTCAACACTCCGTGGCTTGCATTGGCTGCCGATCAGTTTCTGATCACAATTCAAAGTGTTGGTCATGACCTTTAAAGCCCTATATGGCATTGGACCAGATTACCTCCGGAGCCGCCTGCTACCGCATGAATCCCAGCGACCGATAAGGTCCCACAGGGTTGGCCTTCTCTGGGTCCCGTCGACTAAACAATGTCATTTGGTGGCCCCCAGGGGAAGAGCCTTCTCTGTGGCGGCCCCGGCCCTCTTGAACCAACTCCCCCCAGAGATTAGAACTGCCCCCACCCTCCCTGTCTTTTGTAAACTACTCAAGACTCACTTATACCACTAGGCATGGGGGAGTTGAGATATTCCTTCCCCCTAGGCCATTACAAGTTATGCATGGTATGTTTGTGTGTATGTTTGGTTTTATAATAAGGGTTTTTAGTTGTTTTATTATTGGATTGTTACATGCTGTTTTTATCATTGTTGTTAGCCGCCCCGAGTCTACGGAGAGGGGCGGCATACAAATCCAATAAATAAATAAAAATAAATAAATTTTATGATTACTTACTGGTAGTTGGCATTGTCACAACTATGATTCGTATTTTAAGAACTTTACAGATAGTTTTCAACCTATAACCACAGTTGGGATTAGGATTGGGATGGTGAGTCAATTTGATCATAAAGCAGGATGCCCTAGAACTGGAGTGATCTAGAATGGCAATCCTAAAATCCCCAGTTGGATTTGTTAATTGAGAATCGTAGATCGTTAAGTGAGTGCCCACCCCAATCCAAGCCATTCTGAACTTGGTCCCTTCCAGTTCTGAGCCTTAGTAATATAGATTACTTATGCGGACATGTAGATTCTCTGTGTGTGAGAGAATGGGAAAACTTCATACTAAAATAATGTAGGCTCCATTTTTTATTGAAAGAGGAGTCTCCTGCTTAATGCAAAAAGTCTAAATTAAAACACTCCAATAGATGGCTTTCCAGCTTCTTAAATATATCCACATATAAGTGACCTTATACCTGTCTGAGTAATTGGACACATTTCTTTTGATGTGGTTTTATTATCCAGTTTAATGTAGAACTGGAATTAATATGTAATTGTAATCTGCTTTCCTGTAACTTAGAAGACATTTGTAAGAATGATATATGATGGAAATAAAGCATGTTTGGAAATAGAAGCTGATGGATCAAATCCCAGTAAGGGTGTGGCTAGCTGATGAGGCCAGAACAAGGCCGAAATGATGTCATCCTAGTCTCCCTTAATTTTAAAATTTCAGCAAAAACATGTGATACATATACTGTATATATATAAAAATTGCATGTACGTCATGTTTTAGACATATTGCTATTGCACATCTGACAGACTGCTGTATAGAGTAAACATATACTAAACTAATCCCCCAAACTAGAGTGATGATAAAAATAAAGAGCAATAAGCAATAAGCTGTACTTGGATGTAATAAAAGCAATGATGTTTTGTATGGAGACATATATTGAATGATGTTGGTGTAAGCTATATTTAACGAGATCTTTTATGTGGAATCCTTCTGGAAAGAATGCGTTCTGGTGTTCTGTTGTTTTTTCTTCTAATCCCAAAATTGGCAATTCCTGGAAAGTGTTCACACCAATAAATAAGCCTAGGGATAAAGCACATTTATACACCATTCAAAAGAGAGAATAAAAAAAGAAGAAAAAACCCCAGGATATATTCCCTGCAGCCTACACCGAGATAAGCAGAGATGAACACTAGACCATCAATCAAGTAGAAATTAATGCCCTAATCTAGGAACTGCCAAGAAGAAAACTACATCCTTACCAAATTGGCACGGCAAACCAAACACATTTGCACTGATGATATTACCTAGCTGGGTAATGAAGTGTCTGTAAGAAATGAAATGTCTGCAAGAGAGCACCAAGGATTCCATAGTTCAACCCTGGACTACATATACTGTACAGTAGTCCCTCGCTATATCGCGCTTCACCTGCCGCGGCTTCACTTCATCGCGGGTTTTGAAGTCAGCTTCATTTGAATGATTTTACCACACAAAAAGCGCTAGAATCCCCCAGCGGGACTCCCAAATGATGAGCGGGACGGGGACTGAGCTCCGGCGGAGGCCCGTCCCCTCGTTCAATCCCCCTCGCCAGTGCCGAAAGGAAAAAAAAGAAAGGAACGCGACGCGGCGGGGATTTCCAGACTGGGCTCGAGGGCGGAAGAGGAAGTGCTCGAGGGCGGAAGAGAGAGAGAGAAAAAAAGAAACAGCCGGGGCAGCTCACCAGGGACTTTACAGCCGGGGCAAGGCAAAAAACACAACATTTGGCTGAACTGTTGCAAAGAACAGAGTAAGTAGTAGTGGGGGGGAAAAGGTTAGCCGGCTGTTGCTCGCCTCCAGGCATCCGGAGCTGGTGGGAAGGAGGATAAATTCCCCATCGTGGATTTCACCTATCGCGGCAAGGTCTGGAACGTAACTCCCGCGATAGGTGAGGGATTACTGTATTCTCTTTTTTTGGATTATATTTTCCTTTACATAATTCACACTTTAATTCACTTTCTTTATGTCTCTCACTGTGCCTTTTAAACATAAAAATTGTGACAATTTTGCCTGAAATATTTTCTCTTTGTACTTGTTAGCTAGGAAAAATGGATCTCAGAGAATATGCCATTTTTGACTTTTGTGTGGGTCTTGTGATCTAGCTACAGTCTGGACTGGAGAGTTTTTAATTTTACAGTAGCCTCCCCAGGTATGGTTAAAAAAGAAATTAAGAAACCAATGAAGTTTATTACTGAATCATGCATTAAACAACTGCTGCAATAATTGAAAATGCTAACATTTAGTATATAGATTTCAGGCAGTGTATGCATGATCTGACTTTTATTCATGATTGTAAACTGCAAAGGAAGAAGTATGGCAAAGGAGAGAGAGCAAGTGCACAATGAAATCAGGGCTATTAATTAGAATCTAAGGTAGCTAATTCTTCAGATTTAAGGTGTTGCCATAAATAAATCTGAAATAGTATCCAGAGTTACAAAAACTGGGTTGAAGTGCAGAGAATCATAACCATGATTAGCAAGTCAAGCAGCTTATCATTAGCCCGTAGTTGCTGATACGGTAACACAAGACGTCAGACACAAGCTTAAATACTGCAATAGGGAATTTGTCTGAGACTAGGAGTTGTTAATTTCCTAAAATCTGCCCAAAATCTCAATCATGCAAGATCTGTCCCAGTTTTTACTGCACATTATCTCTTGCACTCCTAGACTTTGAGGGAGAAGGACCTTAATATCTTCATCTTTGGCAGCATTTTTTTGGCTTAGCTTCAGTTTGTGAGCTGTGTTTCAGCTGAACCTTCTGAGGCTTCTTACAAAGATTTCTCTCTTATTCCTCATCTGAGAATTCATCAAATGTAGGCACAACAGTGTCTTAGTTGCATAAAGGTAGCCCCTGACTTACAATAGTTCATTTAGTGACAGTTCATAGTTACAATAGTACTGAAAAGTATGACATGACCATATTTCAAAGTTACGACCTTTGCAACATCCCCATAATCATGCAATCAAAATTCAGATGCTTAGCAATTGGTTCTTATTTATGACAGTTACAGTGTCCTGGGATCATGTGATCCCCTTTTGTGACTGTCTGAGAAGCAAAGTCAATGGGCGAGCCAGATTAATTTAACAACCTGGGTTACTAACTTATTAACTGCAGAGAGTCACTTAACAACTGTGGCAAAAAAGGTCTTAAGATGGGGCAAAACTCACTTAACAAATGCCTCACTTAACAGTAGAAATATTGGGCTCATAAGTTGAGAACTTATGAGCCCAATTGTGGTCATAAGTTGAGAACTGCTTCTATGTGTATGTCTTCAGACTTACTTTCACCTTTATTAGGTAAGAATTCTCTACTTGGATAAAACATCTCTCACAGCGGAAGAATTTGGGCTGATGTTCAATGTTGGTAGATGATCCCTACTTCAATTTTTTTTTACCAAAAATCCATTTTATGTAAATTTCATAATTTGGTAGGTATCATATATTAATATTGAAACCTCTTACATTATTTTTAGATCATGCACTCTTTTAATGAATGCCAATTAAAGGCACTTTGCATTAAGCGTCAACAAACATAAGTGTCCTTTAGGAATCAGAGGTTAAATTGAGAGTGTTTTTAATCGACACAGGCCAATAGAGCTACAGAAAATTAGATAGTAATACTTGTATTATTACAATTAATTAACAATTATTACTAATAAATAGTAATGTTCTAAATAAGACACTATGATGTAAAGATTGAGGAAAACAATTATTCTGAGTGAATCCTAATTTATATTTATTGCTATCAATGGATATCTAGGCAACCTAGTTGTTGTAATACTTAATTTTAGGGGGAGTTATGTGTATTTTCTCCTTGAAAGGAGTAGGTTTGTGACTTAGGGTTTTTATGGATTTGCTCTATTGCTGAAACAGAACAAATCAATATAACCAAAGTATTACAAATTAGTTCCAGATGAACTCTGCTTTGTCACTGCAGCTTTTATAAATCAGCACCATGGATAGTTCCCTATAAGTACTGCTAACTGACCTAAAGCAGGAGATTTTACAGAAAGGCATGAGGAAGGCATCCTGATCAAATTTGGAATAGGTGCCCAATGGAAGAGATCTTACTGTGAAGTCTCCAGCTCTTTTGTTGCCTGGAGTAGAAGAAATTGGGAATGGGAAGTGAATCATTGTCTGAAATTGAGGAAAAACTCTGGCAAAGTGGTATAAAGGAACTGTTAGACCCTATGTACAGTATGGATAGCATTGTAATAATCTGAATTTGAATACTTCTTGAATAATGTTGAACTGATTATGGGAATATTAGGTTCCAAAATGAAGATACAAGCTTTTGAAATGTTTTTTAAAAAAATATTACTGATAGAAAGTCAAATAAGCTTTTTAAAATAATAATAATAATAATAATAATAATAATAATAATAATAATAATAATAATCTTCCACAGTTGTAGAGTCTTCAACTTCAGCCAAAGGTTTTTGAAGCTCAGGGAGGTGTTGTGGAGAAAAAATAAATAGATCAACAAATAGCACTTCTATTTTTTTCATCATTTGAATTTATTTATTTATTTATTTATTTATTTATTTATTTATTTATTTATTTATTTATTTATTTAAAAATATATTCCTTTTGATTTAGCAATTTTAATTATATGTTTTCCACTGCTTCATAACCTGCAGTGGAAATATGGGTTCCATTATAGCAGTGGTTCTCAACTGTTCTAATGCCGTTCCTCATGTTGTGGTGACTCCCAACCATAAATCTAGTACCAGTTCTCCCAACAGAGCTTTAAGCTGATTGGCAGGAAGGTCTGAGGGACACCCCCATTGTAAATGCCTGATTGGTTGTATTGTAAAAATATGTTCCAAGGCACCAGAATAGAAGCTTTAGTTCTTAATACCATGGGAAATTTGTCTTTTCCCATGCTTCTAGGCAACCCCTGTGAAACGATTGTTTGACCTCCCCCAAAGGGGCTCAAACCCAAGGTTGAGAACCTCTACATTATAGTCATAAGATGAGGACTATTCTTATAAAATGACCAAGACCAGGTGTTTTGAAGGCAATATTTATAGCCTTAGGTAATAAAAAGTGTTTGGCCCCTACAATGAAATACAGTGGTACCTAATCTTACGAACGCCTCTTGTAACGAACTTTTCAAGATACAAACCCGGTGTTTAAGATTTTTTTGCCTCTTCTGCCGAACTATTTTCACCTTACGAACCCAAGCAGCTGCTGCTGGGATGAAGGGGTTTCTTTTCCCCCCTTTTTTGAAGAGAGAAAAGGGAGGGGCAGCTTGGAGGAGTAAAGATTTTGCATGCTTGCAAAAGCACTGAAACGGTGTCCTTTTAAGAAAGAAAAGGGAGGGGCAGCTTGGAGGAGTAAAGATTTTGCATGCTTGCAAAAGCACTGAAACTGTGTCTTTTGAAAAAAGAAAAGGGAGGGGCGCCCCCCTTGCCTTTCTTCCTTCCCACTCACCCTTTAGCCTAGCCTTGCTTCTTCCACCCGCCCCCTTTAGCTGCTCCTCCCTGCCCTCTGTTCGCCTCCCTTCTAAAGTTTGGGATTTTCCTGAAGGATTTGCACCCATTATTTGCTTTTACATTGATTCCTATGGGAAACATTGTTTCGTCTTACGAACTTTTCACCTTACGAACCTCCTCCTGGAACCAATTAAGTTCGTATGATGAGGTACCACTGTACTTACTTTCAATATTTTTATATATATCTACTAGATGTAGTTACATATGTATATATTAATGGTGTGACTTGGTCTTGGACAGTAAATAAAGGTAAAGTTAAAATGTAAATGTTTCCCCTGCACAGTTGTGTCTGATGCTCATCTCTGTTTCTTAGGTTGGAGAGGCAGCTTTTCCTGAAGATACTTCCTTGGTCATGTGGCCGGCATGACTATGTTTCAAGGCACACAGAAAGCTGTCACCTTTCCACCAAAGTGATAGCTATTTATCTACTTGCATTTGCATGCTTTTGAACTACTAGGTGGGCAGGAGCTGGGGCAAGGAAGGAGAGCTCACCCGATAGCATAGTTCATGGGTCTCGAACTGCCAGTCTTCCAGTTTACAACTTCACTGCCTTAACCACTAGGCCACTATGCCCCAATGGGTAGTAAATAAGTAAAGATAAATTGTTATTAGTGGCAGTTTATATGTGGACTTTTAAAAGGGGTTGATTTAATATGTTGTTATTTTGGAAGATTTCTAAAAGCATGAATAATTATTTCTAGTATTAAAAGGTACTCAGTAATAGGTATTTATTTTAAGTATTAACATATAACAGATATTTTACATATTGTATCTAAACCAATTATATCCATGATTTTTCGGATGAGTAGTTGACATATTTCTGAATAATGATTTTCTTCTATAAAGTCTAAACAAAATAAAATAATGATTATATATTTTTTTAAAAAAACCTTTTTTTCATTGCCATTGCTTTGGATTTTTCTGCTGTTACGGCCAACTGGCTGCCTTTGGCAGTGCCAGCAAGAATTAGGGAAGCAATGTACTAATGATGCCTTTGGGAGAGGACATCAGCAGTACTGAGTGCAGCTCTATAAGCTCAATGTCATTATCATCCTAAGGAGAACAGTTCCACTTTGATCATAGATTATTAAGATATTGGCTATGCAAAAGACAAAGCAACCCAAAGCTGTACATCGTCTGCATTTGCCATTATGTACAGGATACTTGTTACTTTATGAGCAAGCAAAGGAAGCAATTACACCATAATAACAGCACATCTAAAATCCTCAAAATTAGGAAATAGGTGTGCCTGTGTTAGATAACTTGCCAGGGGTAGGAGGAGCCTTGGTGGCACATTGATTAGAATGCAGTATTGCAGACTAACCCGTCAACTGCTAGGAGTTTGATCCTGATCAGCTGAAGGTTGACTGAGCCTTCCATTCTTCTAAGATCGGTAAGATGAGGACCCAGACTACTGTGGTCAATATGCTGACGTTATAACTAATTGGTCAAAGAATCTGTAAAGCACTATGTAAATTCTGTTACTGTTGCTATTAATAGTGGAGGAGGAAGTGCTAATCCTTGGGCTGATTGGTAGCAATGTGTTTAAAAGGGTATGAAATGAGATGACATAGGGAAGGAGGTAACTAGTATTTAGTCCAGCAGAATATGAGAACAGGGCATTGCTTCCCTTCTTCCATCATTTGAATTCAGTTAAAAAAATATCTGGATAAAGAAGAGTCAGAGTAGGTAAGGTTGACCTTCAAGAGGTCTGAGAAGCAGAAATTGTGTGTATGGGACTGTTCAAGAAAGATTCAATGCTCATGAATTTTTTTGATTTGGCTAAGTCTGTTAAATGTTTTTTTTCCCCAGCAGAACAATTATCCATCTTTTTGCATGTAAACTGGAGTTACTTCCAGTGACTGGATGTATCATTCTTTATTTTTTTAGAGGTTAGCACCAGAAGTGAACTTATGAACTGGTACTGCCGACTGTGGGTGGCACCACCTTGCTTATAGGTTGGGCAGCATCTGGAGTTCAACCTGTCCTGCAGGGCTCCTCCAGTAAATATGGGCATCTGCTCCCCCGCCTTCCTTTTTGTTGCAGGTGGGTGAACTGGTTCCCCCAGTCTGCCAGCATAATCGCCATCACCACATCAGCACCTCTTATTAGGGTGGCTCCAGAATTACTGCCTGGCATGCCAGGGTAAACTCCAAGGACTTGGCAGTCCCTGAGGCACTGAAAAAGCTGAACTCATGCTTCGCTCCAATTTGCTTGGAGTGCAAGCGGCAGCGGTTCTGGGAGAGCTGGATTTCTGCTCTTTTGCCATTTTTATTTAGTTTGCAGCTGTAGCAACATTCCAGCACTGTGGCTCAGCCACTTATTGCACCTTGGCTACCCCAACCATTGCAAGGGTGCTGAAACCATCTGCTTAGCCAGATGTCAACCATTTCGTCAAGACTGAAGCCCAAGTCTGAAGATTGGTCTGTGTGCAGAAGGATTTAAAAAGGGGTATAAAATGGCTGAGCATTAATTGTCCTTGGACATTGTACAGGCTAATCCCTTATCCTGGACTCATAAGGCACATAATCACTAGACCCCCAACCCCTACTAATTTTTTTTCAGTGGGGGCGGAAAAGTATAGCGTCTGAGCGGCAGTCCCTTCGGGACTGGGCGGCATAGAAATATAAATAAATAAGTAAGTAAGTAAGTAAATAAATAAATAAGAAAATTTCTTCTTTTTTATTAAAATAAATTAATAATAAAACAAAACCAAAATCTATTACTATTAAAACTAAAACAACCAGCAAAACCAAAAACGTAACTATTAATAAATACATGCTTTAAAATCTTCATTTCTTAAATATTTATCATAGTATTATAGTAATCTAGTAATACTTTGAAAATCTACCTGAACACCAATGCATCAATTAATATATTTCCATAAATTATACTTTTCTATAATTTCATTCAATATTTCCAAGCTCAATTAATTTTCAGGCACTTGGCATTTACTATTATTAACTTACATCAATCTTCTACATTTCCAAGTATATTTTAAATTCATAATGCAAACTCATAAAATCATACAGTACATATCATAAGCCCCTTATTTATCATATATATATTCCATTAATTTTACCTATGTAATTCGATATAGTTCTAAAATTGTAATCCCATTTTTAAAATTAATACATCCTAATATTAAACAACACCTACATATACCTTTTACCAATATTCCATCTGTCCCTCCCACCAAAGGTTCCTGCAGTTCTCTTATGCAGGGCACCATTTTCAATAGCTGGTCATGCCATTTGGCCTGTCATCAGCCCTCAGAACCTTCACAAAATTCTAGGAAGCAGTAGTGGTAAACATCATATCATTCCCTGTACAGTGCAGTGTTATTTGGATGACATTTTAATTCAGTCATCCTCTCCGTCTTAAGCTGCAAGGGATATAAGCCAGGCAGGAGTTCCTCATCTGCGACACTCCCAGTGCGCTCCTGGAAACAGGTGTGGGCATGGCCGGTGGGCAGGTGCGCACGCATTCGCATGAGATTTGGCTTCCTGCACATGCGCAGAAGCCAAATCTCACACGAGGCTGCTCACGTGCATGAGATTTTGCTGATTTCTGTGATTTCTTTGCTTCTGTGTGCTTCCTGAGCATGCACAGAAGCCTAATCTTGCATGGGTGTAGTACGCGCCTGCCAGTCACACACAGCTGTGCACGCATCTTCATTTTTACTACCACTCTATAGAGTGGCCCATACCGGCTGCAACCCATTACTGATCTAAGCACTGTGACCCAGGTATGTTGTGAGCCACCCTGAGTCTTCGGAGAATGCAGGCATATAAGTCCAATCAAATCAATCAGTCAGTCACTCAGTCAGTCAGTCAGTCAATCAATCAATCAATCAATCAATCAATAAAATCTTGTCCCTACAGTCAGCCCCTCTGGCTCTTCTGTCACAGCTGCTTGGAAAAATGATCTCTTGCATCACAATTGTACCTTGGGCACGTCTGCATGCTAGGACTCTTCAATGGTTTCTGCTACCATACCAGAGAGCCGGCAGCAGCAACTCCACAAGCAGAATAGGAGTCCCACTGAAGGTCCTTCTCACTTGCTCCACTGGTGGACATTGGCAGCTATAAAGAAGATCAGTTTTCAAGGAACCCCAACACATAACTATAACTGTAACATCAGATGCAAGCCTATTCGGCTGGGGCACTCACCTTCTTTCTTAGGTGGCCCAGGGACAATGGTCTCCAGAGGATCTAACAAGCAATATAAACTGGCTGGAGTTCTCTGCCACTTCTGGAATGCTGTGACAGGCCACCTTGTCTTGATTTTAAAAGACAATGTGGCCACCAAAGCCCATATAAATGATGAGGGGGGCACTTGCTGCAGATCTCTCATGAGCGAGGCAGAGAAATTGGGACTCTGGGCAGAGAGGCATCAGAGCAGAGCATACAGTGTTCCCTCGATTTTCACGGGGGATGTGTTCCGAGACCACCCGTGAAAGTCAAATTTCCGTGAAGTAAAGATGCGGAAGTAAATACACCATTTTTGGCTATGGACAGTATTACAAGCCTTCCCTTAAGACTTTAAATCCCTAAATTACCATTTCCCATCCCCTTAACAACCATTTACTCACCATTATTACTGGTACTCACCATTGAATAAGACACTTAGTGATCCTGATATTTATAAACATAATTGTTTATTAACAATTATTATTATTTTTTGTTATTTATTTGCAAAAATTATTAGTTTGGCGATGACATATGATGTCATCGAGCGGGAAAAACCGTGGTATAGAAAAAACCCGCAAAGTATTTTTTAATTAATATATTTTTTTAAAGCGTGATATAGGCTATTCGCGAAGTTCGAACCCGCGAAAATCGAGGGAACACTGTATATCAGAGGAGATCAATGTCCAAGTGGATTGACTGAGCAGAAGGACAATACACTACTCCGAGTGGCATCTGACGTTTTCCATGACCTATCCAGAAGGTTTGGCCAGCTAATAATGGATGTTTTCCCAGTTGCCAAGGTTTTTTTCCCCAGGTTTGCAATATTGGAGGCAGAAAGGGTCAAGCAGCGCACTGGAGAATGGACGTTGGTCTTACCTGAATGTCTTTTCTCAGTGCTTTGTGGGAGAATCCAAACCCACTTTGTTAGCAGTCTGTTCTAGGTGTCCAGGGGTGGTTTTTTCTTCAGCACAGTACCACTTCCACTGAGTGGCTATACATTTGTCAAAAAATTTGAACTCAGTCAGAGGAATGGCCAAGGAAAAAAAATACACTCAGTCTCTGGCAAATAGATAGAAGTCAACCCACACTTGGATTCTCCCGCAGTGCACTAAAAAAAGACTTTCAGGTAAAACCAATGCCCATTTTCTCTCTACAGTATATCTGAGCTGCTTCTTCAGTTCCTTCCTTGTTAACATTCTTATGCATTTAAAAGTGGGACACTGTGAAGCTTTGAACCAAATATTATTTCAGAAAAAGAGAGCCATTTCTTTTATCTTTGTATTTTGAAAGGGATTTCAATTTTTAAATGTATTAAATTAATTTATATTGTAAGAACAATTAAAGGTGAATCATACATCAATTAAAATGAAAGTTAGTTTACTTTTCCATTCTGGGAAATGTAAAAACTGGATAGCATATCTATAGAAGAGGTTGTAGATATGATATATGATATTTAAATGAGTATACATGTTTTGGGTGTGTTCAGATTTTCTCCCGTGTATCGAGAGTGTTTTTGTGATGTTTTGACGAGATCACACTCGTCATCTTCAGGCATGTCCTGGCCTTTGCACTATTGTGAACAAAGTGAGTTTGGAGTTGTTCACAACAGTGCAAAGGCCAAGACACACCTGAAGATGATGAGTGTGATCTCATGAAAACATCGCAAAAACACTCTCGGTATATGGGACAAACCCCGAACACACCAAATACGTACATACCTATATATAGTATAGTATAATATAATTAAAATTATTTTGTCTAGCTTTTACTTTATCCCCTTTTTGTCCACTATCTTTTCTTAAATCCCATATCTTCAGATATGTTGAAATTAGGCCCAATAGACTGAGAACTCTGGGAATTAAAGCTTGTACAGTAGACGTGGGGGAAGTTTGCTGTAAAGTCCCTACTAAAAGTACAGATGGTTTAAAAAAAATTCTTTTCTTGTTTGTTTTATCTATGTTCATCTCTGTATGCCACATTTTTTGTTCCATTTCATTTCCAAAAGCAGTTAATTATACAGTTCCACTCCCTCCCCCAATTGCTGTTGTGTAAATAACTTTAATAGCAGTGGAAACATAGGATTGATGTACTGGCAACTTGAAAATGCCCTGGTATTTCCCTTTGTTATGAAAGGTTGATGGCCTTCTAATTATTAATCTGTTATCTTGTCTTCCCTGCCAGCTTTCTTAAAATGAGTTCCCTGCCTTCACTGACAGAGTTGCTCAGGCATAGACAGTAGATTTTCAGATGCATGAGATACCATCATAGAAAATAAAACTACCATTCCAGTTATTAATCTATGTATGTTTTGCACATTAAGGGCACAGCCCAGCTTTATTCAGTTTTATTGAATAAAATAAAGGATTGTAGACTTTAAAGAGCTTTACTTCAGCTGGATTGTGTCAGTGTTTTGAGATAGAGCAATCGTAAGTAGAGAAATCAAAATGGAGTCTTCTTTATATATCTGGATAATCTTTTATTGATTATCCATTTTCCTTTTTTTTAAAAATATTTTTTTTATTGAACTGTAAGATATTGTAAATACAAAATAGAAAAGTAAATAGAAAAACAGTGGGAAGAAAAAGTGGGAAGAAAAGTAAGGAAGTATAAGAAGCATTGACTTCCGACTCTCTTTGTTGCAGTAAAATAAGGCATTAACATCAAATCACAACTTTTTTGCTTTTTTATCCCAATATGAACTATAAAGATTTAACAATCTACTTGGTAAAACCCAAAATCAAAGTTTCATTCTTTTCTACTTTATAAGCACAAAGTTCAGAAGAGGTCTCTGTGTGGAAACAAAAGTACTTACCGTATGTTTTTTTCTTTAATCAAAGTAGTCAGTTTTGCCATTTCAGCCAACTCCATCAACTTCTGCAACCATTCGCCCATAGTAGGAATTGAAGTGCCATTCCATTTTTGTTCATACAAGTCTTGCTGCTGTCAGCATATATAAAAAACAAAGTTCCATTTTTTTTCTGCAGTTCTTTTTTCCATTAGACCCAAAAGGAAAAGTCCTGGTTTCATTTTTATTTCCAGTTTCAAACTTTTCTGTATTAAAATATGAATCATACTCAAAAAAAAAATTCCTTTATCACATGTCTACCACAGAAGATTAAAAAAAGGTGTGAGTATGCATGTTTATTTGTATGTACATATGCATATATGTGCCCTTACATATCTACATATACAGAAAATTATTGAGACATTTTAACCTTTCTCTCGTTTTGTTTCTTATATTTTCTTGCTTTCTTTTCCTGCATGTAATTATATACATAATTACTGCTGGCAAGATAACACCTACAGCTGTTCTGTGAAGGAACCCAGCCAAGGCTGACAATATTCCTATGCAGCATTATTGCCAAGTCACCAATATATACTTGTCTTTCATTTGTTTGACTTCTGACTCCAACTTTCTTAATATATTGGCGTATTGTAGCTGATAACAACATTGAGAATTTTTCAAGTGCAATCTGGTCAAGTCTTTGGAGTTTATTTAACTGATAACAGGGTTGGCAGTCATAGGTCTTTAAATAACTATACTGTACTTATATTCACCTATATTTTATCCTCACTATTATACATTTTACCTTTTTGTACATTTATCAGTGTCAGTTGCCCAGAACAGTTAATAATAATAAATATTATTAGTTATCCCAGGAGCTTTCTCTACCCTATGAGAAGAATCTGTTCTCCCTGAGGAATAGGAATATTTTCATATAATTTTATCTACCTCTTACAGATAAAGTTTGAGCCTCTTGTTTCCAACTTATTGTGGCCCGTTGGCTGCCAGCTAGCTGCAGAGTCAAAGTCAGATGAGGAGGAGGTGGAGGGAGAGCCTTGGCAACCTACGGAGTCTTTGAAAGGCTCTGATTGCGAAACAGCATCAGAGACAGAGTCCTTCCATCTTCCCCCAGGTGGAGAGGCAATTGTTTTTGGGGCCTGAGCTGAGAGGGAGGAATAGATGGGGTCCTATGGAAGAGCAAAGTTTAACAAGAAGAGAAAAATTTAACAAGCTGGTCCTCAGGGGGAGACAGACACAGACGATAGCCAGTCCCTCCCTGGATGGGAAAACAACAGGAAGGGTTTGGGAGCACTATTCACTCTAAGCTGCGCACCCGTGCGCCCCAAAATACCCCCCGCGCACCCTTTTCCAAGGCTGTGCAAGGTGCCAGGCGTTAAAGTTGGGGGTGGGGAGCGACGAAAGTGCAGAGGTGACCCGCGTGCTCCCCATCCCCCTGCCAGCCCGTGGGGGGGCAGGGGTGGGGAGGCGCCAGCAGTAGAGATGAGTGGAAGGAAAGGAAGCCGCGGCTGCCCCCGCCTCCCCACGGTGCCTCTGGCCCCCTCGTGCCCCTGGCCTCTCACCGCTGCCCCCCGCCCGCCCAATCCGCTCCCTCTTTGGCTTCAGTAGAGGCAGGGCAGGCGTTCCCGAAGCGCTCAGAGAAAGCGCTCTTGCAGCACCCTTGCTGACAGAGAGAGAGAGAAAGAGAGCAACAGACAGAGCGAGATAGAAAGAAAGAGAGAAGGAGAGAGAAAGTAAGTGAGAAAAAGAGAGAGAAAGAGGGGGGAGAGAAAGGGAGAGAGAAAGACTCTTGATTTAAAGCATATGGTAAAAAGCACCCAAGACAGGAGAGGGATCCAGAAATGAGAACAGTGGTAGACATTTGAGGAGGGATGATTGATTATTAAATATGGATTGACTATAGAATATTGGTAAAAGATATATTTAGGTGTTGTTTAATATTAGGATGTATTAATTTTAAAAAATTGGATTAGAATTTTAGAACTACAGTATATCAAATTACATAGGTAAAATTAATGGAAGATACATATGGTAAATAAGGGGTTTATGATATGTACTGTCTGGTTTTATGAGTTTGCATTATGAATTTAAAATATACTTGGAAATGTAGAAGATTGATGAAAGTTAATAATAGTAAATGCTAAGTGCCTGAAAATTAATTGAGCTTGGAAATGTTGAATGAAACTATAGAAAAGTATAATTTATGGAAATATATTAATTGATGCATTGGTGTTCATAGTATTATTAGATTACTATAATACTATGATAAATATTTAAGAAATGAAAATTTTAAAGCATGGCTTTATTAATAGTTGTGTTTTTGGTTTTGCTGGCTGTTTTAGTTTTAATAGTAATAGATTTTGGTTTTGGTTTATTATTAATTTCTTTTAATAAAAAAGAAGGGAATTTTTATTTATTTATATATATATACTTCTATGCCGCCCAGTCCCAAAGGGACTGCTACTCAGACACTATACTTTTCCACCCACACCGAAAAAAAATTAGAGGGAACATTGTTTGGGAGTGGCTGATTGTCACAATCATCTGTTCGTTTCTAGTATACAGCAAGCAATTTGGATTTCTTGATTAAACCTAGGTTTGTTGGGACTAATTACATTTGGGGATTTTTTTTTGTCCATCCATCTGAATAAAATACTATTCCTGCCCTGTTATAAAAACGGGCTTGTTTTACTCATGAGTAAATATCTTATCACTACTTGTGAAGGCTGAGTTGGAATACAATTATGTTCTATTAGTGACATGACTAGATTCTGATGAATCCAGGAAACTGGATTTTTATGCCAGTATAATCCATCCTTGACCAGTTTATGCTCCCATGGGATCTCCGATTAAGTGTTCTATCTGAAAGAGAGCTGGAGATGGGTGCAATACCTTTCTAAAGAAATTCAAATGCATGTGTTCTGCTTTAATAGAAATTTGGTAGGTTTTCATTACAAATGTATTATCTTTCAGGTGCTGAGCAACAACGGATAAATGTTGCTCCCTCTTCAGAACCTTTTACTAACTGGAGAACTGCATTATCACCAACATGGCCTTCTAAAGAACTTGAGTCTTCCTCAGTGGGTGACATTTCAGTGAGGCAAGCCTTGGAGAATGCTAATTTGCTTCAGATAATAAAAAGTACATTAGCAGGAACTCGGACCAGAACTATGGACCAAACTAGGCTTTTACCAACACTCTATCAAGGCAGTGGCAGCAGTGCATCGCAGGAACCTTCTGAGGTATCAACTGAATCACCAACGAAGCCTCAGGAAGCTGATGAAATGACTGTTGTATCAGGTTTGCCTCAAATTAGTGTGCCCTCTGCATTGTCTACATCATCATCAGTGACACATACAGCTACTAATTTGTCATCTCAGATAATTCCATGTACAACATCTTCCATTTCAAATGAAATCACAAAATCAAACATACTTACAAACTTTCCATCATCATCCTCTTTGTCTTTGACAAAGAATACAGCTCATATCATTGTTGTTTCTAAGTCGTCTGTGTCATCCACCAAATTGCCCTTGCCCAAAAATGTGAAACATTTACTCAGCACAAACACAGCTAAATCTAACTCAAATAAAAAATCAGTTAATTCATTGAGCACAACAAAATATGCGTTACCCAAAAAGGTTGGCAATGAATCTTGGGCTGCTACCACTTCCTCTAGTTATAATTTTGAATTGATTAATAGGCATCCCATAGAAACAGCCAAGATATATATATATCCAAAGGATAGGAAATGGCATCCATTTGCTTTCCGTGCATTAATACCTAGTAAGATTTTTGATGTACCACCTACTCAGAAAGCTGCACTGAGTTTTACAAAAAATAATTCTTTTTCTGAATTAATCCATAAAGCATCTTTTACCCCGCCATTCACAAGTAAACCAATGGATATAACATCTTTGAAAAATAGCATTTTTGTAACCACATCATACCCAATTCTTAAAAGTAGGAAAACAATTCCATGGATTTATGCATCAGCTCTACATACCTCCGGTTCTCTGTCTTCATTATCAGAAACCAATACTAGAGTGTCCTCTATTATAATATCAAAATCTACAGGAGAGAGAGCATTAATATCTCCTGAAAGTCAAAGACTTTCTCATTTGACTAATATGTCTTCCTCAATAGTGCAAACTGTAGTTAATTCAGAAATAATAAAAAGAGATAAAGCAATAGTTCAAATACCAAAATTGGCAAATGTTCCCACCTCCTATTCAATGGATGAGGTCCCTTCCTTAATTATGAGGACAAATTGGCCATCCTACATTGCAACTCATTCTACTGTTTCAACTTCAAATCCTAACTTTGTTTCAGAGACTAATTTAACTAATTCTCACATCACGGAATTAACCTGGATTTTTAAAAAAGGTACTCCTGATAGAAATTATGAAGCTACTAAATGGTTGCCTAATTTTCCTGTGGCAAAATTATTGCAACAACAATCTCTCACAAAAGATTCTACAGTGTTCACAGTTCTTGGTGCAAATAATATCCCTCCATACTGGTTTTGGAAGACAGCTTCCACAAAGTTTTCTTTAACAATTCCGGTAACCAAACAAGCATCTTGGCAAGAAATCCTTCCAAATGTTTTTTCACAAGAAAGAACAACTTTTCCAGTTTCTTCGCCAACTTCTTTTAGAGACCTTTTGAAATCTCGTTCTACTGTCACATCTGTAACTCCACTTAATGATTCTATGAAGCTAAAGCCAATACAATATAAAGAACTAAACCCAAATCTTAGTTTAACAAAAGAGAAAAAATCAATATTATTAATCACAACTTTAGACTCATATTCAAAACATTTATCTCAGCCACTTTTAAATAATTCTGCTGACGAACATTTATATATGGCTGACACAACATATAAAACTGCTATGACAACTTCAAATATATATGATTTGATCTCAGTTATTTCATCAGATGATCATCTGAGAACCCAAGCAGCATTTTCCATGGATCTTATTGATGCCACTTCAGAAAGCAAGTTAGATATGTCAAATAAAGCTTTAGTTCCTCGCTGGGACAAAAGAGATTGGCAGTCCACTACTGATGGCAATGCGTCTTCAGGAAAGAAGACAACTCAGATATTCTTAACCACAAAAGATATTGCAAGTCACACAGCTTTAGAAAGAACATATTCAAAGATTCCTATCTGGAAACAATCAACAAGTTATGTAAAGGACCGACCTTCCAGTTCTTCAATAGCATCCATTAATATTACTGTAACATCTGCTCAGCAGATTTCAAATGTACCTTTCACTAAAAGGAAGTCTAAAGGTTTCTCAGAATTTAGCATACCATTATCTTCCATAGAAACATCATATTCACCTTCTTTTCAAAAGCAAAATATCTGGTCACAGGTTACAGAAATGCCATTATTACAATCAGAACAAAACATATATGCATCTCAATGTTTTCTGAAGAATTTCTCAGTTGGGAATACTAATGTCCCTTCAGGTTATCAAAAGCAGTCCTATTCTACATCTAAAGATTTCACAGCTACTAACACATCTAATCTGGATACATTTTCTACAAATTTGTCAACACATTCTCATGCATGGCTGTCAACTGACAAATTGCACAGGACACCCAAACCTCAGACCAGTAAATCTGAAAAGTTGTTTGCCTCAACAAACATGTTTTACACCTCACTTCCATTTTCATCGGCTTCTCAGTTCATTACTAAATTAATTGTTCCAGTAAATAATGAAGTTAGTACAATTAGTAATAAAAAAGCTCCCTCTAAATCAATTGTAAGCTCAATGCCAATATTAAATGTTACTGAAGAATACTTGATCATAAGAAAAGCAACAGACTTTGTAAATAACTTTAACTCAGAAACACATAATCAATTGAGCAAGCCATCTACGGCATTCATTACTAGAATTTTGCACACAAACAATAAAAATAATGCCCAAGGTACAGTTAAAATATCTAATGAGATCACCACAATCACTCCATTGCAAACACATACCACTTTTGCAGCTATCATAACTTCTACCCATGCTTCACAAACGCAGCTAACTTCTTTGTTGCCAACAACCAACTTTACTCATTCTGTCATTACAGTGTTACCGTCTGTGTCTCCTGGTGTATTATCATCTCTAGCAACTTCAGAAGCAACACCAGTTACAGGAAAATCAGCTCCAACATCACCAATGCTGACTTCATCCTTGTTCTCACTGAGTACTGACAGTTCACCATCTGTGATGGCATTAAGCACGTTAAAATCAACCTTAGCAAAAAATAACACTGTCACAAAAATGGCACCAACTTTAAGCCCAGTAGTAATACATGCAAATTTTCCAGTTGTGTCAAGGGATGGTTTTGTAATACATGAATATATCACTAGTTCATCCCCAATTCAGAAATTTAGTCCAGCTTCAGTGCCCACAACACATGCACCAAGACAAACTGAACCATTACTTGACACCAAGAAATCCACAAGCCCAGACATCAGTAAAACATCAACTGCATACCCATTAACAATGACAGCAGCTTTGACATCTATTACAGCATCAGCGAAAACAGCTAGACTTCTCCCTACAACTGCTGAAAATGCTTCTGTTGCTGCTACTGAATCAGCTTTTGTTAATGTGACAACAATTCTCCCTCTGGAATGCCAGCTGTCCAGAAACCTGCTTGTTAAGACAGGTATGAATATGGGTACATTTGGATGCTAGATATTGATTTTGATTATGAAAGTGTAATAATTAATTTCAGGATTTTTAAAAAATTAGCATAGTATGTGAAAAGGATAACTAGGTGGATAGATAGTATTGTTTAAATCTTTTTTTCTCAGCATAACTCAAAATTCTTATAGCACAGTTCTAAAACTAGTGATACTTCCATTAATTTTGAATGGCTGAAAAGTCTACTTAATCTCAAGGCCAAGAGTTATCTAGTACAGTGTCCCCCCCAACTTTTTAGGCACCAGGGACTGGTTCCTTGGAGAGAGTTTTTTTTCCCATGGACCAGAAGAATTGTGGTTTCACAGGCTGCTAGGATCCCGCGGATGGGGCTTTGCTTGTTTGCGCAGACTGGTTTCTGGCATGCTGTGGACTAGTGCTGGTCCATTGCCTGGGGTTTGGGGATCCCTGATCTAGTAGACTGAGAATCTTGGTGTATTACTTAGATGGGCACCATTTGATGGTTAAAAGTTAACTCCAAGGACTTCAGGTAGGGTAAGTCCATATTATGCACATAGGAAAGACTAGGTTTGGGGAGATCTTTTTAAAATTCTGATATCCTTGTTATAAAGATTTTCTTACAGTTTTTTTAAAAACTTTCTCACCTTGAAATAGCAGGAAATTCCTTTCAGGCTTTAGCAGTTTTGCACTCCACACGATGCCGCATGTTTCCAAATTATAGAAGATAGAAAGGGAACTGTGCAGCAAAGATTTTACAAACATACATGGGATAATATTCATCAACCTCAAGACCTTTATAGCTGATGTTACTGTCTCATTCCAACCATTAACTTTCTTTTAGGTGACATTAGACTTGGAATCATATTGATAAAGATTCAAAGACACAGGTCTTTAATAAGTAAGGTATTACAAGAATTATAAGAATGGATTTCAGCAATTTCTCAGTATAAAATATAAACTCTACTGTTGATAAATTCAATATTTATTATTTCTGACTCTTTTCCCCACCCATGTATTGCTGGTGGCTTGAGATCTCCTTCTTCAAGGAGCAGTTTTCATCTGTCCTCTTAACTTTAGTCTGTTTGGTTCTGATCTTGCCAGAAGTATTATACCTTCCTAATGTATAAGCTTATTAGGAAGATCCTAATTTGAACATGATTATGGGTAGGATTTGGGAATTGGGAACATTGTGTTTCTAGATGGGAAATTGTGTCTTTGATTCTAGGCTTCTGTTTGAACATACTATTACCTCTGTTCCTGTGGATAATCTATGCCTGGAGATAAAGGATGGGACCAGCTAGGGAACATTGATTTCCTCAACTTCCGGATTCCACAAATGGCATTTTCTAAGGTGCTGGCAATATCAAGATCTGCTTAATTCCCTTGTATTGTCCTCTTCTTCCTCCAAGGCAGTCTTTCTCAAGCTGGCTCCTAAATTTCCAAGAGTCGCAGTACATTTGGAGAGTTCCAGGATAGCCGAGGTTGTTCTGAGGTCACACCACCAGATAGTCTATTCCTGAGAACATTTGATGAAATGGATCCAGAACAATTACAAAATTCGAATCACGTATAAAAGCCAATTTTATGAAAAGGCCAAAATAAGGAGGCAAGACTTTGTCATCAAGTAGCAAATTAGGAAACTTTATGAGAAGCTGCAGATTTTTCTAGGCCAGAAATATTGCTCTAAGAAACGTTTATATTTCTAATGATTTAAATATGATTATGATGACATAGTTGCTTTGGTTGGTTAAAGATTAACAATTAATAATGGTCTTTGACTGTAAATAATAATTTTTATCTGAGTTCAAGTATTCAGTACTGAATGTAAATTCCCTTGCAGAATTCAGTTTGTTTATAAATTATATGGCTAGGCATTGTGATTTCGAAAAAAAGATAGAGAACAAAGGATGCTTGTAAATAAATATGCATCTTTACATTCTAGTATTGTTTCTGAATACAAGACGACTGCTGCTGAATGGCTCCTTGAAACAAAATGTCACTAAAGGTCTCACCCTAGCATTGCGTCAAGCTTTCAATCAAAATGTCAATGCACAAGTAAGCAAGTTTGGTGTCTGTTTTATAATCAGATTAAGTACACAACATTTAACATCTTTGTGACAATGTATAGAATTGGAAGAATTGTTGCAAATTACAAATATGAAAACAAACTATTTTTATCTACCAGTTTCTTTTAGAATATATTTCCTTGATTTTAGGCAGAGCAGGAGCTTTGATCATTAACACTGAAAAATCTGAGCAGTTTACAATGAGCAATTTCTGGTTGAAAATGCAGTGTCCCTAATGGAACATGCAACTCATTCCAGTGGAATGTGATGTCTATTATTTTAGATATATTTTTAGCTAATAATTAACCAGTGGAATGGCCTGCATTCCGAAGTTGTGATTGCTCCATCCCTGGAGGCTTTTAAAGAAGAGATTGGACAGTTATTTGTATGAAATTGTATAGGGTCTCCTGCTTGAATGTGGGGTTGGACTAGAAAACCTCCAAGGTTACTTCTGTTATTCAGTTAAGGTCAGTTAACTTGTAGGAGATGCAATAGATCAATCTGAAAAAGGGGAACATTATACAAAATTGACTTTCAGAATAATTGAGGAGATACAATAGAGAGCTATTTCTGTTATTAAGCTGCTCTCTGGTTTGCATAATGTTTTGGTTTCTACAACTTTAGTATCCCCTCCATTGATATTTTTCCTTTATTCCAAAAGAATAATAGTCTCTATGGATTTGTAAAATGCATAGTTAGTATTCCATTCCAATGTTCCAGTATTTTCTAAGGCAAGCTCTGAATTCATATTTGCATATAATATAACATAAAACCAAGAAACTTCTCATATGGAATTTGCTATAAGAACTTGCATTTTTCCAAGACACAATAGTAGAATTTAGTAATATATGACTAATGAATACTAAATTAGTCAACAAAGGGAGTAATCCATTGAGTTACTTAGGTCACCTAAGGCCAAATGCTTTTTACTTCATGCTCATTCTTCAATGAATCTAACAAAACATTTTTAATTATTCATAATTTTATTGAAAGGGCAATTTTGTCTTGAACATTTCTCTGAGTTTAACAGTTTAATCTTTTTAGTTCCTTGAACAAAAGAGACATACAATTGCCTTAGCAATCTGAATCAAAACACTTAATTGTGAAGAATATGAAATGCCTATTTATCTTTTTTATTTTTCAGATAGAAATTCTGGAACAATCAAACAATGTGACAGTTGGTTACTATGTTACTCAGGACAGACTCGTTTTCATACCTGCTGTGGTTATTGAAATGCTAATTGCTTATGGTGTAACTAATGCCACTTTGGATATTAGGAAACATGTGCCAAACCTTCATTCCGTTGCTGTCTTAGCCTTGCCATGGAACCCATTGCCAGCTTATCATTTTCAGCTGAAAACAGGTAAATTTTCTCTACTGTACAATCTCAGAGGTAATAGGGTTATATCTGTTAGTACAGCTACAAATTTCAGTGTTAGAACAGGAAGTAAAAAGATCTTTGTACACCCAAAGTTCTTCTAAATTGGACTGGGGAACTAAACCTGGCCCCAAAGACAGTGTTCGCCAATAATCAAAATGTATGACAAGTGGGTATTCCCCCCTTCCCTGTTTAAGGCTTGTTCTTCTGTCTTGAGAACAATTGGGTCAATCTGCCCCTTGAAAATTAAGAGAGTGGCATTTAATTAGATAAAATTAGCTATTTTAATTGTAAAAGTGAATTAACTAATAAGCTTGCTTAAATTTGTTTTAAACTACTAAGTCTGAAGCAACAAAGCACACTTTTTATATGTGTTACAACAATTGATTTTTGTTATTCCTTTAACTGTATCACACTATTTTCCTGCTCTTTAAAAAGTTTTTAACACTTTTCAAAAAGGTTCGCAGAATGCTTAACAAATACTACTATCAAAAGTGTCTGTTCTACATTTATCATTTAAAAACACAACACAGAAAGCATGAGAGTTAAAGAGGAAGGAGGGGAAAAAATCCAAACAACAGTACTGATTGTATCCATCATAATTAGTTGGTTTGGAATTGATTTACTTGAAATAGAAACATAGTGCAGCATTACTAAGGTAGTGGTCCTCAGGTTATGACCATCATTAGGAATGGAATTGCCCTCACTAAAAGATGTGGTTATAAAGTGTGATATCACATGATGACATTACAAAGTGACAGCAATCTCAGGCACCACTGGTTGCCATTGTAACTTCAAGATATTCAATCATTAAGCAAGGAGACACAGGAGTCTCGGGTAAGGAGCGTGGAGGTTCTGTGAGGGATGGCTGGCACAGGTTGCATGCAAGCCGCCCCGAGTTTGCGAAGAGGGGCGGCATATAAATCCAATAAATCTAATCTAATCTAAGTTATGTGAGAGCTGGCATAGGCTGTGTGCAAGTCAAGGGAGGCTGAAGGAGGACTGGCAGAGGCTGTGGGCTGATGGGGAGTACTGCAGGGTGGACAGAATGTGGGAGCAAACCAGGGGCGGGTTCCAGTTGAATTTTGCTACTGGTGCACATTTGCGCACACATACACATCCCACCATGCTCAGGACCACATTACAAGCAGAAACATAGCTGAGGAGATTCTCAGCTGTGCTTTGGATGAAGAATAAAGTCAGCATTGAGATGAGGGTAGACGGGAGACTTCTTCTGACATGGAGAAGTCGGGAAAAAAATGTCGAAAACTGCATCATCAGTGGGTTCCTATCAATGCGCTGCTCTGGACCGCATTGGTAGGAACCCACCACTGGAGCAACTTGTGAATTGCTCTGTTGGCTTGCCCATTGACTTTGTGGAGAGCCAGTTTGCAAATAGTGATTATGTGACACAGCTTCCATGGACTTTGTTATCACGAACTGGGCACTGAGTACCTGGACCATGATCATGTGATAATGAGGGTGCTGCCATGGCCAGAATTTTGAAGAATGGCCATAAGTAACATTTATTCAGCATTGCCATAATTTCAAACAGTCACTGAACAAATAGTTGTTAAGCAACATATACCTGTACTATATATTTAATGCTCCATTTTAATGCCGTTGCATGAAACCTAGTGCAGTGAATTTTGTTCCGTTAATTTAGAAGTAAGTACAGTATTGCATTCAGTGGGCTTAATTCTAATTCGTGTGAATGTGGCTGACCTTGTCTGGTCTCCATGAAATATCGGCTAGGTAGGGCAGCAAAAATCACCCTAGAAGAAAGAAATGGCCAAACATTTCAGTACTGTTGCAAGAAAATATATATTCACAAATTGCAATGGCTCTTGTTCATCTAGATTTACAGTTTGTGGATGAATCAGACAACATACAGTCATGCAGATTTGTTCAGACAATGGAACAAAGATTGCAGAGAGCATTTCAAGATGCTGAGAGGAAAGTCTTGAATACCACTAGCAAATTAAATGTTCAGGTAAAAATTCTTATCTTCATCAAATTATTACTATGTACAACAGGTGAAGATTCTTTGTAGGTCTTATTTCTGTCTGTTATCAGTATGATTGGAATGCCAATATAAATATATTTTATTATTACCATTTATTAAGAGAAAATTCATGATTCATATGATGACAGTTGTAATTTATTATTCATTTATCTTATTATCCTCCATTTATTGTAGAAACATAGAAGATGAAAGCACAAACTGCCCAAAGAGCTGTTGATTCAGTTCTACAGAGGAATTATTGAGTTTGTCATCTTGCACCTCCAACTATTTGGTTTGACTCTGCAACCAAACAAGACAACACAGATTTCAATGGATAATTAGAACTGCAGGAAAAATAATTGCTACCAACCTGCCTTCCATTGAGTATCTGTATACTGCACAAGCTAAAAAGAGGGCTGTGAAAATATCCACAGACCCCTCACATCTTGGACATAAATAGTTTCAACTTCTACCCTTAAAACCATGCTATAGAGCACTGCATATCAGAACAACTAGACACAAGGACAGTTTTCCCCATCACACTGCTCAGCAACTAATTCCCACAACGCTGTCAAATAATTTCCTGAGACTGTATTACTACTATTCTTCTCTTCCTTACTATTATCTATCTTTTTCCATTGATTACTATAACCATGTGCTTGTATCTTTCAATTTATATTTTTTACTTGTTTCCTAGTACAAATTGATAGCTTATTAGTAACCTTGACTATTACTAAGTGTTGTATCTTTTTATGATGAATACATTGATGGATGTCCTTATGTACACTGAGAATATATATACCAAAGACAAATTTCTTGGGTGTCCAATCATACTTGGCCAGTAAAGAATTCTATTTTGTTCTGTTCTGTTCTTTATTTTATCTTCTAATTTCTATTCTATTCTGTTCTATTCTATTATTTTCTATTTTCTTCTATTCTATTTTCTTCTCTTTGCTTCTATTCTATTCTATTTTCTATTCTATTCTCTATTCTATTCTATTTTCTTCTCTTTTCTTCTATTCTATTCTATTCTAGTTTCTATTCTATTCTTTATTCTATTCTATTTTCTTTTCTTCTCTTCTATTCTATTCTAGTTTCTATTCTATTCTTTATTCTATTCTATTTTCAGATGCTAAAAACCTAAACCATATACTCACTTCCAGATATGTAGTCATATTCTATATATTGAGTGGTAAAAAAATCAAAATAAAGTTTGATAGGCTCCTTTCTAGTTGACTAGTCATGCCAAAAATCCACAGGGACATGCCAAAGGAAAGAAGTGTCAAAAGTTTGGCTTGATAAGATTGATGGCAGAAATGAACTGTTTACTTTGTGTAGAAAGAGTATGAATCATATACAGTATTTACTTTATGAAAAAAAATACTGAAATCATAACAAGAATATTTATTTGGAATTTGAATAATTGTTATATGAGCAAACTGATCTATATTATTATCAGTTTGAACTTTTAACACCTTTTAGGATCATATAATTATATTCCTTTGTAAATATAATTTAATGGTTCTTAGAATATTATACCCTCTAAGCAGATAGAAAGCCAGCAATGATCAAGAGTCATAGGAGTGAATGGACCTGATGCCTGTATATTCCTCCCCTTACAATATTTTTGTCCTTCATCAGTACAGAATCTTGTAATAGCACCTTCCTATCGTAGATGAGATCTTTATCTCATTGTTTAAAAACAGTTCTCTTACATTTAGAATATGCCTGTAAGCAAGAATTTGTTTGGTTCTTTTAACTCATGCGTGATGCACAGCATATTTTGGGGGCATTTTTAAAATTAATAGAGACAAGGAAGAGTTATGTGTGCTCTTTTGCTTCTTTGAGCATCAAGAAAGGATGGCAGACTTGTCTGCCCCAGATGTTTGCTGCAGGTCTGTGCAATTAGACTTGCATAATATGCACTAAAAGCAGGTAGTAAACTTTGTGGGTATAACATTACTCTGTTGAATATGGCATTACCATGAAGACAAGACACGTGTCCCATTTGAACTTTCTCCACTCACTATTTGTTTTAATGGAAGAAACCTGAATGAAATATTGTCTCCTCCGTACATGGAACATGCCATTTTTACTTCTCTTGCTTGTTCCCGTTCCCATTTTCCCCCAATTCTACTTTCCATACTATAACATTGGTTATAATTTGTATTGTTGATAGCCCTTTAGATTAAATGGGTGGGGGGGAAAACTATTAGAAAAATCAGATTTGAATGTTTTGAATGTTCAGTTCTTAAAATTAAACATAACACCAGAAATGTTACAATTTTCTTTCATATATACAGGCAAATGGCCCATCATTATAGATACATCCAAATGGCCCATCATTATAGATAGAAAGAACGTGCTTCCAAGATGAATTTTTGTTTGTGGAATTGAAATATTCTTTTCTACTGCCTGTTGAGTTGGTTGGATTGTCTATCAAACGAGTGAAAATACCTGGGCGCATGTGTCTTTTACAATAATAGCATGATTCACATTCACCCTTGATTTTTGTAGTAATGTAATAATACATGGAAAGAGCAATAAATCAAAATGAATTTATCCACTTTGTCTCTATTGCAATTGTTTTATTGTTTTTCAGATCCTGAACACATCAAATGTGTCTCAGTCTGTCACTCTGTTTTATGTGGTGAGAAATGAAAGTACAGTCTTAAATGGCACAGTTTCAAGCAACCTTCTTAATCAGCTTTCAGCAGAATTGGTGGGATTCTATCTTACTTTTCCACCACTAAATATTGCTGACGGTAAGTCTTCTTTATATTACTCCCTATTTTATTGTTCTATCTTTATTTTATTCAAAAAAAAAAAGTTAAAATACAAATTCAAAAAACTTCAAAAGTTTATTTTTCAAAAAACCCAAGAAGAAATCACAAATCTCTTGCTGTAGCCTGGAATATGGCTGCGACGGAGGCTCTAGATCAAATTGTGCCTTTGTGACCTCTCTCTGGCAACAGACCCTGGAGGTCTCCTTGGTTTACTGAGGAGCTCCGGGGAATGAATCGCCAGAAGAGAAGTCTTGAGAAGCGTTGGAGAAAGACAAGATCCGAATCTGACCAAACACTTATAAAAACTCATATTAAGATTTACAAAGTGGAAATCAGGTTGACAAGACGTGCTTACAATGTCAGCCTGATTGCGTCTGCGGAATCCTGCCCGGCTGCCCTGTTTAGGGTCACTCACTCCCTTCTTAACCAGGGGGCAGTTGGGGAGCCCTTGCAGGGTAGTGCCGAGGCCTTTAATAAGTTTTTCGCAGATAAAATCACTCAGATCTGGACTGATCTTGACTCCAGTTGGAGTATAGAGTTGACTGACAACGAGGCAGTTGAGGTGACAGGGGCTTGTCTTGGTCCACCTGTTTGGAGCGAGTTTGACCTGGTGAAGAAGAATCTTTCTCAGTGGTAAGTTTAAGATAAAACCACTCTTGGTGTATATGATGTTGAAAGAGTAGGAAAAATTTGTTCCATCAACAAATGAACAGAAACAGATCCAACTCAGAGTTTATTTTGTAGCAAAGTAGGTCACTTGATTAGAATATGCATATTGCTCTTTTAAATCTATTGTTCAATGTTTATAAAAATTTGGTTGCCAGCAAAGACACCAATCTGGGGAACTGGTACTAATTAATTTTATTAAGCCCCTTCAGTCTTTCTTTTCAGATGCAATTTAAATAGAGGTTTTCCCCATATTCCCTTTTAAGGAAAGATGGTTGGCAAAGTAAACTAACATGAGGAAGAATCTTTCTTTCTCAGTGCCAAGGAAGGAATTATACATTTTCATGTTTCTTTTCATTATATTGCAGCCCTCTCCTGTTCTTTCACATAATTACTTTTTTTTGCTTTTTTGCTATGTTGTCTCATAAATCTGAAGAGCATAGAAGGTTCATGATTTCTCTTCTGTAAATATCAATCTAGAAAGAGCTTATTAATTTGCTACTGCATAATTTTAATTTATTGGTAAAGGCACAGAACATTTTCCTACTGTCATTTCCCTTTAGGCTGTAAAATCTCTTTCATACATGATTTAAAAAATCATAAATAGAATAAAATTGAAATTTACTTTTGATTATTGATTGCTCAAAAATATATTTCTTCTTACATGGCATATGTGAATGTTGGCACATCGTTATACCTGTCTTTTAAATTAAAAGGCTATTAATATTGTATTAATGAATGAATTAGCATTTATTTTGGACATATCTGTATGGATAGGTATTGTTATACACAATTATGGATCTATTGACTATGCACATCAGCTTTAAGCAACACAGTTTGCAATTTTCATCTTTCCCAGCATGGCCAAAACACGTGGGTGGTACCAATTTTGAAAATAGTTACTTATTGCACGTTGTTTGTGTATTATAACCTGCCCCCAAACTTGAAGGGCTCTTTGTGGCTTAGGGCAATCCCAGAATAAATCATACGCCAAGGTAGATGCTCTCATTCAGTCAATCAGGGATGAAAGCTCATCAAAGGAACAATACAATTTTAATTTCTTAATAGAATATGGACAAGAAGGAGGTTACATGAAGCTTCATGGAGAAAGAATTTTGAAACTGGAGTTGCTGCAGAGGAGGCCTATTGCTTAGTCTAAATATCATTCCCCTGTTTAGTGACTGCAATCCTTTCCTTAAATCAAAAGAAAAATATTGCAAAATGGTTGCTAAGTGAACATGTCTCTGAGGGAGAAAGAGAAATGCTGTAAAGAGGTTGTTGCCACCCCATTCAATATTGTCAATAATGACCTATGCCTGACTCCCCCCCCCCTCCTTTTTTTTGCCCCTCGCATGGTATAGAGCAGTATTTCCCAACCTTGGCAATTTGAAGATATCTGGACTTCAACTCCCAGAATTTCCCAGCCAGCATTTGCTGGCTGGGGAATTCTGGGAGTTGAAGTCCGAATATCTTCAAGTTGCCAAGGTTGGGAAACTCTGGTATAGAGATTGCTTAAACAGACTGTTTCCTGAAGTTGCTTTTCTGGGCAATATTGTGCTTTCCTAAATTTATTAACATTTCACAGTGAAGGATTTGGTAGTTATGCACACAAAATTTGGTCTTAAAGGTGTGCAAAGGTCAGATTTTTTTAAAAAATGTAACTTTGTATTTGCGAACAGTTATTAAATGAGGTAGCATCTAAACCAAGAGTACCTATGCCCCATGAACCTTGCAAGGAGGGGGGTTTCTAGAAGACCTGCCTGGAGGGGAGAGTAAATTCTGGTCTATATGACATTCTTCTCACTAGTTTTATAAAGACTTTTGTCTTTTCAAGAGGTATTTGCAAATCATGTGTGCAAAATAGGCAGGAATATCAGGTTTGCCACCTTGAATTACTGTATATAATAAAAAGGTGGAATAAGATATGGGAGAAATAAATAACTCTATTTTGAAATATATATATATAATCTAGAGTTTGAGCAAAATACATAATGTGTATACATAATTTATAGTGGTCAATCTAGAATATTAAAACAACTATAATGGGGTTCATGTAGACACATGAAGTAGTATCTTGGGGCCCCTTATTGCAGTCTGGAAGGGGATCTTCAAATCTTGTTTTCACAAATCCTTGACCATTTTTCTCCATAGTACCTTATTGTTCATTCATTTTCCAGAGAAGAGTCTTGTGACAGTCCTGTTCCTTGAATAGTTTGACCTCGTAAGAAGGCATACAATGAAGAAAGAAATACTTCTTTCAAAAGAAATAATTTATATAGGGTTTTTTTTGTATAGAATAACTCAGTGAGTGTTATTAGTGACCTAGAAGAAACGGGAATGAAGGAAGAAAAAAAGAAGAAATGAACAATTGCTGTCTCGAGAGGTTGATTTTAATTACTATTAATTCAAGAACTAATTGCTCCCTCAACTCCAGGAACTCTCACAACTTCATAGAGACAAGATCTGAATGAATGTAACAAGGATTCTATACTACAGCAAATTTTACTAATCCTAACTTGTGCCTAAATTTATACATGTAGCTCTGTTGCTTCTGTTTTGGGGAAGTATACTTTTTCCCCTTCTTTGCTTTTGGTTGCTTCTGAAGGAAAAAGGTCCAACTCCAAAATACTCCTTTAAAAAGAAAGCTAATCTGAGAAAAGGAAATTATTTTCCTGATTGGTCTATGGACATGATTTTCCCTGACTTCTGTTGTCTATGCCCATCACCTGGATGAATAGGATATCTAACATTTTTGTAATACTTTGAACCAGTAGTGGGTTGCAGATCCTGTCGCTACTGGTTTGTGTGTGTGCGTGCAACGCTTCTGTGCAGAAGTGTCCCAGGCAGGCGGGTGGAGCCTCCTACCACCGCTACTGGTTCACAGAACCGGATGCAATCCACCACTGCTTTGAACTGGTTTTTAAGTGGATTTTTCCCACTTTCACTATTATCACATTTTAGTTGTCTTTTATTTTTACAGTTACCCAAAACCTGCTTAGCAAATTTTGAAGGGAATTATGACTTCAGTTTATATGCCAGATAGGAGTAGCAATAAATTACACGCGGGCTTGATTTCCAAAGAACACCAACTCATATATTTTCTCCAGTGCACAATTTATAATGTAACCTTATAAAACTTATTTGGAAAGTATAGGCGACATGTGTGATTTTCCCTTTGTATGTGAGTTTGATGATCTGATTCTGGAGCTTATTGAGCGATTTAGAAATAAGGAATACTTGCATGCAGGGATTCCTGGTAAGAAAATGAAACTGACATTTTGCAGAATAAACTTTGTACAGCACAAGGAAAAAAGACAGTTTGGAAAATGTGAAGCTAAATGAGTATTTGATTGCTTTGTTTCCTGTTTTATTTTAAAGCACTGGAATATCCAAATCTCGATACTTCAGAAGCAACTAGAGATTACTGGGTGATTACAGGTAAAGAGTTATTTTTTTAAAGATAGCATTTTTCTAATTTTCTTACCTTTATTTTTTTTCCCTTTCTCACGAGAGAACCTTGACATTGTGAGGACTATTAAAATAAGCGTGACATCTGCCATTTTTAGGTGACTTTGCTAAGTATTAAATAGTCTGAGACTTCTGCAAATTATTGCTTTATTCAGTTAGGGTTTTTTTTTGAAAAAAACAACTATGAATTTCATATCTAAAAATAATATGGTCAAGGTTTACAAGTTTCAGAATCTTAACAAAAAAAAAAAAGAGATACACAAAGTGTTGATTTATAAATACATATTGGCCTTATATACATCTGGCTGTCTCATAGCAACATACCTCACTGTTCCTCTCAGCATGCATATGAGAAGGGTTGGTTTTTCCTTGCTAGTTCTCCTTTTTCAACAATCTGCCCTCTACATACTAAACAACTCTACCAGTGAGATTAATTTTCTGAGAAAATCCAATTTGTCTAATGGAATAAAATAAACATTCTGGGAAGAATACAAGTGGATTTGTTAATTTTTTATATTTTCCTTTTTGCTAAATCCTAGAACACAGTCGTTAAGAAAACCTGAACATTCTCAGTATGCATGGTTAACTACAAGTTGCATATTTTCTCTGCTTAAGCAAGGAAGAATATGGAACAATATTTTTTTCTGCAATGCAACTGTGTTTCGGCACAATTCATTCTTGCTGCAGTTTTATAGAGAAACGTGGAACTTTTTAAATCTGCAGGTTTTGTACAGCTGTGCTTTGGTTTAAATTACTTCCACAGAGAACACTTATCCCTTGAATTGAAACAAATACTTTGTTATGTAGCTGATTGCTTCCAATTTGTTTGGGCAGCAACATAAGTAGAAACCAGTCATTTCTTGGAGGGACAAATATTTCTTATGTTTCTGTGATTCCCAGAATCCCTGTTCTCCATTTCTCAATAAATAAGCTACAACTCTGTTTCTCTGGTCTTTTAGAGATTTTTTTCCTCTTTGGCTCTTTCAAGTATTGTATGGTGTTTTTTTAAATATACAATATTCAATATAGCCTAAGAAATGTACATGTGCAGATATTGCTTGTTATTTCATGATGACTTTTAACAATTGTGATTACCCATGAGAACATTTTGTCCATAATTTTATGATTATTTTTAACATGGCAATTCATTTTTTAAATTGTAATTGTCATCTGTTCATAATTTACAAGGGTGGTCTCCACATGGAAATCAATATTTAAATATATATATATATATATACCTATATAACAATAATCAAAGTAAAATGATGCTAATAAAATAACTATAACCATTTAGAGCACAGGTGAAAAAGCATATGATCTAACAGCTATAAAATGGTATAAACTAATGTCCACAATAGGATTTGTGGAATGTGCTTCCAAGACATTTTCCAATAAAAATGTTTTACAAATATGTTGCAGCATTAAGATATATTTTAAAGACCAATTAAAGGTCACACAGTACTTGTACACATGTACAGGCCCTATACTGGATTGAATATTGTATATAAAACACACACACACACACAAACAAACAAACAAACAAACAAACAAACACACACATGTGAAAGAAAAACATTTTTAAGCATATATATTTATATATTTTTAACTCACTGCTGCAGTATGTATTTTATTTCTGTTTTTGTAGTTTTACTGGGAGTTGACATTACATTGCTGGGGGTGAATAACCAAAGTTTTGCAAGACTCATGGAGCAGCGTTTAGCACCACTGTTCATGATGTCTCATCAACAAGAAAGACGATTTAAACGAGCCACTACTATTGGCAGCTTTACTGTGCAGGTAGAGACAATAACTGACAACAATTCTTAGGTTTTCTCCCTCTTTTTCAGTATTTTGGGGGATATCTACCATAAACTTCCTTTTGTAGTGAAGATTATGAGAAATTAAGGGTTTTTTGGTTCATTTTTTGGTAGGTTAAAATTAGAACAACTCACATTTGTTTTTTTCTTCATCTCTTTGTTCGAAAATGAGACGTGTGAAAATATATATATGTTCCATTGAATGTTTGGTTGCTAATGGGAAGATTTTTACGCCAATGTTTTCTTTTTTCTGTAGATAATATGAAATATTGTACCAAATATATTAATGTTTTTAGCACACCTGAATAAAGGGATTCCAGGTTTAGGGAAGGACTTTCCCTAATTACTGTTCCCCTCCCTTAGTTGGAAATCTGATTTGCACATGGTTGCATAAAAAAAAAATCTAAGAGCAAGATATTATTTGGTGTGTGAACCTAGGTGTCTGATCTGTTTTGATTATCTATCTATCTATCTATCTATCTATCTATCTATCTATCTATCTATCTATCTATCTATCTATCTACCTACCTACCTACCTACCTACCTACCTACCTACTCGATTTTTATGCCGCCCTTCTCCTTAGACTCAGGGCGGCTTACAACATGTTAGCAATAGCGCTTTTTAACACAGCCAGCATATTGCCCCCACAATCCGGGTCCTCATTAGAGTAAAGATTATGAAGTACCAAGAATCACTCAGATTAATTTAGTACTTAGAAACTGAAACCTAAGAGGAATGCAAATAAATCTGCACTGGGCTATTATGTGAACATAGATCAAGTGATTTTCATAGATAACAAGACAACAGTGAAAGTTCTGCTTATCTTGACAGGTGAAAAGACTAAGCCCACAATGCAAATCCTGGAGTTTAGTAGTTTTATACTCCTCTGTAATATAGAAGACAAATTTTGTATGTTTATTTTTGGTTCATCTATTTCTCTCAATAAATGAACTAATCCAAGCCAAGTTTTGTTTGTGAGCTTTCCGCCAAGGAAATCAATTCCTGAACAAAGAGTTAGTGTCTGGAATACTGAGATTTGTAGCCCTGTCTATGTATAACTTATCAATCTGGGATACAAATAAGTTCCCACTGGTATTTCTGAACTAAATAACTTCTTGAATATTCATGAATGTTGCAAATTTAATTGAAAAAGGAATTTAAATTTGCAAGTTATTTATAAATTAATGTTGTCTTTTGCAGGACACAGAAATGAACATATTAACATTACAGATGTAATTGCTTTCTATGGTTTTTATTTGTGTGTGTGTGTGTGTGTGTGTTTTTAAGATGGTAAAAATGCAGCGAATTCCAGGTCTCCGGGAGCCTGCTGAATTGACTTACTATACTTTACATAATGGGAAACCTTTGTTGGGCACAACAGCTGCTAAACGCTTGACTACGGTTGATTCACAAAGGATGGCCTTGACCCTGGGATATGTTGTTCAAGTACAAGCTGATCGTAAGAAATATTTTCTTTGCTACCCTCTTTCTCTTTTACATGTTTAATTGTAATTCTTACGATTGTTATGAAAATGTAACAAAAACCTAGTGCTGAGGCTTATTCAAAATGTTATCTTCTGTAGTTGTTTATTAGTTGCTTTTTTCTCTTTTCACATTCTTTAGAACAATAACATATAGAAGAACTTTCTGATAATATAGGATGTATGCATAAATATGTGTGAGTATATTATTTGTGAGATTATAATTTACCCTGATCCTTTGGATTATAGGAAGTGTAAGCATGCCATAATGATAGTCTAAGTGAAGAATCAAAAGAAATCTTGGATTCACCCTGTTTCAATGCAGTAAATGTGACATGGATTGTACAAATATATTAGTCTTAGTTTTGGATTGCACAGTGGACTTTACTTACAACCTGTTTTAGTGACTTCTTGCCTGCTGCCTCTGTTGGGTTTTTTGTTTTAGATTCATCTAACTTTTAAGAAATTGAGAGATGAGAAGCTGCATGTTATTATATAAAAGAAATATAGTTTAGATATAGGTTGCTTTGTTTCTTGTTAACTGAAATAAAGGAAAGAGCAAAGGAGGTATATAAGTTCTCAAAATCATTCATCTCTTGCTTCATTCAGTAAGACAAGAGGTTGACAGTCCAAACACACAACTGACGTCTAGGAAATGAGCAGGATATGGAATGTTGTTGTTATATAAATTTATTTATATATTTATTTACAGCATATTTACATATTTACAGCAGCACGAAGCTTAAAACTTCAGCCTGATGATGGTGAATGTGATTTCACCGAAGCGTCGCATAGACACTCAAAATATTACACGGGGCAAAACCCGAACTCAGAACAATCTACATACATATACCCGTGAAAATCTACGAAAACATATATATATATATATTTGTTTTCGTAAATTTTCACGGGTATATGTATGTAGATTGTTCTGAGTTCGGGTTTTGCCCTGTGTAATATTTTGCATGTCTATGCGACGTTTCGGTGAAATCACATTCACCATCATCAGGCTGAAGTTCCAAGCTTCGTGTTGTTGTAACAACAACACGAAGCTTGGAACTTCAGCCTGATGATGGTGAATGTGATTTCACCGAAACGTCGCATAGACATGCAAAATATTACACAGGGTAAAACCCGAACTCAGAACAATCTACACACACACACACACACACACACACACACACACACACACACACACTTATATGGTGTGATGAATGGTTAAGATAAGATAGAGTGTGAAGCTTTTGAAATTGGTATCTTGTCTGCTTATTTGGAAACTGAGAGAAGTATATAGATAACTGAATAATCTATTACAATACTTGCTGGTATAAAAGAAGAAAAAATGGCTGAATAAAACAGATCAATATCTGAACTTATTAAGCTAAGATTCTAATGCTTTAAAGTAGGTCAACATATCTTCTCCAGAGCAAGGCATTTTTAAATTACAGTTAAGCATTAGCTGTTTGTCTATAGTTTTGTCAAGACTGAAATTATGTATATTAATTGTAGATAAAGAAAGAAGTATATGATAAATTATTCTAACATTGCAGATAATTCCCATGTTTATTTCCAGATATTACAGTATATTCTAGATTGTAGAATATAATCCAACAAACAAACAAACAAACAAACAAACAAAGTATTCTGGAATGCATATTTTTTGTACCAGGAAAAATAGTAAACTTTGACACAAATGTGAATTAAATAATTGCTCACTAATATGTTCCCACATTGGACCCACTAGAAATAGGAACTGATATATATAAAATAAACTATTGAGCTAAGTATTATTTATGCAGACAGATAATAGCTCACCCAAATTCCTTTTGCATATCTGTGTATTGGGTTTTTTTTACAGCAGTGTTAGTATTTAGTTAAGCTACCTATGTTTGTTACTTTTTATGCATTTTTATGTAATTAGGACTATTATATTTTCAGAGGTTTGGAGCTGGTTTTCATAATAGTTGAAAACAGTAAGGTAATAAAAAGTGGAAAACTAATATGTTCTACCATCTCTATAGATATCAAGTGCAGGTAAAACTGATTTCAAATTAATTGGGAAATAGAAATATTATGAGAACATTTGCATATAATAGTTTAGCAATTTTCTTTTTTAGTTTATAACTATTGATTTTAGAGTACATAGGGAAGCTAAATAAACGGAACCAGTACGCATCCTTGTTTCACAGACCATTGAGTAAAGAAATCCCTTAGTTGTGTGCCTTCATCTCTGCTAGTGATTAACAGATTAACAGAGTTGGAAGAGATCTTGTAGGTCATCTAGTCCAACCTCCTGCCCAAGCAGGAGACCATATACCATTTCTTATAAATGGCAGTCCAAACTCTTCTTGAAAGCCCTCAGTGATGAACCTCTCAAAACCTCCAAAGGCAAGCTGTTCGATTGGTTGATTGTTCTCACTGTCAGAAAATTTCTTCTTAACTATAGGTTGAATATCTTCTTGATCAGTTTCCATCCAATTTAGCAATTCCTCAACACATTCAACATATTCTGGGTATTTATTTTTTCCTAAGAAGTTTTCACAGACCCACTTGAAGCTTTTCCAAGCTCTCAATTCCTTATCATTTAGAGTTCCTTCAACACATCATCTCTCCATAAGCTCTCTGATGTGAGCACCAACAAATACCCCTTTGTTTTGCTGGTGAAATGCTGGATTTCTGTGAAATATACTGGAACCCTTGTGAATTTGTCTTTGCCATGGCTTTCACAAAGTTTTTAATCAATCCCAACTTTATATGCAGTGGAGGAAGAAAACTTTTTGTTGGAGCAACTAAAGGATTATTGTGTCAACATGGAACATAGATGTTTCTCTGTCTCCAATCACATCGAACATAATGGTCTACTGTATTTCTACCATGCCATAAAACAAAAAACAGCAATATTTTGTGAAACCTCCTTGCATTTCCATTAGCAGACCAATCACTTTCAAATTTCCACTGATATTCCATTGATGATGCTTATATTGTACAGCATCCAAAACAACTGACAGATTCTCATAACTTTTCTTTAGATGACATGAGTGAGCAATAGGGAGTGATGGTTTCATATTTCCATTGTGAATTGAATTGAATTTATTAGATTTGTATGCCGCCTCTCTCCAAAGACACTGCTTTCAAACTTCTCTGGGTTGAGTCAATAAACAATCGCCAATCTGCAACAAAATACTCTTGATTCAGTTCTTCAAAGAGGCCATTCATTCATTTTATTGGATTGTGTCACTTTGCCTCTGTCTCTCAAGGTAGTTCCCAAATACCATTACAAAATCATCTGTGCAGGCTAGAATTTAAGGCAATTATAGTCTAATACATCTGGACGAAACCGTGTTTAGGAAGGACAGCTCATTAATTTATAAAATGCATAGCATTATTACAGGATTTTTCATTTATTTATTTATTTGTATCCCTCCTTTATTATTTTACAAATAATATATGCTATTTTGTAGAATTAATACTATGCCATAAATGATTTTATTTAATGAATAATGATTAATTATTACGATTAGAATTATTACCAATTAACGATGTAATCATTAAAATTAATGATTAAGTCATTATTAAATCATTACATTAATGATTTAATGAATTTACAATAGCATAGAGATTTTAATTTAAAAACTAGATTAGATTGATCAGCATCTAACAATAGAAGACTCATATGCACACATTCTTGTAATATGTTCTGTATTTATAATTTGGTAGTCCTATGCTTTTTTGTATAAATGTCTAAATAAAATGGATGTTGTTGAATATAACTGTGCGTGAGGGGCAATCTATTTCTTTGTGACAGAGCCTAGTTGGTATGCTTAGGGAAAACCTTCTGTCAGAGATTTTCAGTTAACAAAGGAGAAATAGAAAAAAAAATTGACTGAACAAATAGACTACCATTTTCTAAACTGACATTCCTCTGATGCATTGTGAGACTAACACCACGAATTGCAGTCCCAGTTCATCTGGAAGGATTTTAGTTTGGAGAACGCTAGGGGGGGAATATTAAATCAAATGGATCATTGCTCTGATTCATTACAAGTAAACTTTATAAGTTTATTTCTTTCCTTTTGTCTTGATGTATGCAGCTGTAGTTAAAAACCCACCCAACAATTTATGGATCATTGCAGCAGTGTTGGCTCCCATAGCAGTTGTTACAGTCATCATCCTTATCATCACAGCTGTTCTATGCAGGAAGAACAAAAATGACTTCAAGGCAGACACCACCATGAACTTGCCACAAAGAGCCAAGGTAGGCTATTTTCATCCTTGGGCTCAGGCAAAAGAATTTGTTTCTTCAGACTCATGTTCTTCATCCATGTGTGCAAGATGAGTTAAGTGTGCTGTGTTTAGACAAGTTTTACTAAGGCATTAATTTGTGTTCAAAGACAGATTGAAACCATTCGTACTGACAGAAACTAGCATGATTGAGATCGAAAAAGGCACCACTTGTTGGTAATTGGATGAAAATGAAGTAAATATAGGCTTGTTAAGTCTCCCTGATTCATAGTAAGAACTCTACATTTTATTCTGTATCCTTTTGTTCCAAATCATAGAAAGTGAAAGGTATTGTTTTAGATAATTTTGATATCATTAGGACTGGAAGCAGAGCTAAACTTCAGAGTTCCCCAACTCACCCCACTCCCCACTAGTGATCACTCAGAGAATTGCAAAGAATGGGCAATATCACATGGACCTTGTATTAAGACTTATCCTACTCATTAAAACACTTTTTCATTTTTTACCTTACAAGTGAATTTTGTAATAAGAAGATAGGCATGTACAGGGCATCAAATGCTTGTTTTATTATTTCTGCATCAAACTTACGGTTGAATAAATGGTAGATTTGTTTGCTGACAGAAGCAAAGCCTATTTTATTTCTGTTGTAAAGATGGTGCCATTATATCAGAATTTAAAACAGTAATAGCTGGAAAATTTTGTGTGTGTGTGTGTGTGTGTGTGTGTGTGTGTGTGTGTATGTATGTATGTGTGTGTAAATATAGATGCTATGCAGCATACATGATTCAGAGTCCATCACCCACAAAATGTCATGTGGACACGTATCAACTTTCTTTGCTTTTCTTTCTTTCTATTAATATCTATGTACTGCAATCTAAAAACTATAAATAAACCCAGAATATTAAAATAGCATGGTTGCAAAGAAATATAGATTTCTTTATTATTCATTCATTGAGTCAGCATGTCAAACCGAGCTGCCCCACGATTCCAAAATCATGGAGGAAATCTGCTGTTCAATATCTAAAATCCATATTGTGGATTTTAGATTCTGAAGTAAGTGATTATTAATATGTGTCTTAATTGAATTTAGGGCAGTTGGTCTCATCTTCCTAAAAAAAAATCTTCAATAGTTATTAAAGTAACTTTAAAAATTCTGTCATAATAATAATTTATGTATAATGCAAAGTTTGAGGTTAAAATCTGACAAGGCAGTTTTTATTTTATTTTAATAAAGAAATAGTAGCATTATTTAGTAGAAGACAAGTAGCTTCATTAGATCGAGACTATGTTTATTTATGACTATCTTAAGTAATTGTTTTAAAGTTTCAGAAACATATTTGAACAAATGCTGTGGAAATCAGTAATTCCTTTCTCCCCCAACATACTGTGACTTTACAGCAGTGTTTCACAATTATTTTCTATTACGCGCCCCCCCTCCAGGAAGAAGTAAACATTTTGCGCCTCTCCAAATCTCTGCCGGGACAATTGTTTGCAATATTCAGCACGTTTTCACTGAAAAAACTCAATCAGCTTATCAGTGTGATTGGGGTGTAATGTGTTTAAGTGATGTCTTAATTTATTTGGCTTCATGCTGTCCCCTGTCAACATTTTTAGACACAGTAAACACACCAATCTTTCCTTGTCTCCCACCATAGTCCTAGTGAAGCCAAACGCCACATACACTTTGTCATCTTTCCTCATCTTAGGTTTCGGGAGACTTACGTTTGTCTCATTATCTCCGTCTCTCTCCTCTTTTCTTTTCATCCCTGTTAAATATTTTTCTATTGTGTCTCTTAAGGATTTGTCATATGCACTTCATATCTCCTGCTATGCTGTGTGATATTGTTCCGTGCAAAGAAATCCTACTCCCTGTGGCAAAAAAAGCAGTCCCTGGGGTCATGCACTCCCCCGGCATCACTCCGTTCCCCCTAGGAGCCCCCACCCCACTATTTGAGAAACACTGCTTTACAGTGTCTATTTAATATTATCTTTTGAGTATCAAAACATATTGTAACTGGAGGATTTATGAACTCTGACAAATTGAGAGATCTAGATAGATTACAGTTTGATAAATTGCACCTCACCTCTCCAGTGTGAGTTAGTTATGGCTCCCCATTTTGTTTTAAAACTTAGCAGCAACTGTATTTATTTATGTGAGTAAAATTTAGATTATGTTGGGAATACTTTAACTCTATTATTTATTTATTTAACTTTATTATTCCCGAATGGCATTGCCCCACAGGCTGCCCTTGCAGTACTTCTGAGGAGAGGGATCCTTTCATTCTGGAAAATGGCTCTCATTTGAAGCATTTTCCCATGGATCTCTCTTATTTCTCTGCTGTAGTACTAATTAGTATTGATTATTAATTTTTTCTTTTAACCTCATTGATCATTGACTTCTTATCATAAAACGAAAGTAGCCAATTGTTAAATATAAAAATTTCACAATGGATATAATAGTGCATACCATATTAAATATGCTATTTTTTAAAAAATGCCTGATACTCCTGGATGAAAAATCAGATTTGCAACAGTGTTTAAAATCCTGTTTAATGCTTCTTATACAGTGATACTTCGTCTTATGAACCCCTTGTCATACGAACCTTTGAGATACGAACCCGAGGTTTAAGATTTTTTTGCCTCTTCTTCCAAACTATTTTCACCTTATGAACCCGCCCCCGCTGCTGGGATGCCCCGCCTCCGGATTTCCGTTGCCAGCCAAAGTGCCCGTTTTCGCGCTGGTGGGATTCCCCTGAGGCTCCCCTCCATGGGAAACCCCACCTCCGGATCGCAAATACTGTGATTTCGCTGAGGCTTCCCTCGCTGGGAACCCCCTGTTGGGATTCCCCTGCAACATCGCAAAATCCGGAGGTGGGGTTTCCCAATGGAGGGGAGCCTCAGGAGAATTGCAGCAGCGCAAAAACGGGCGCTTCGGCTGGCAAAAGGGGTGAATTTTGGGCTTGCACGCATTAATTGCTTTTCCATTGATTCCTATGGGAAACATTGTTTCGTCTTACGAACTTTTCACCTTATGTACCTCGTCCTGGAACCAATTAAGTTCGTAAGACAAGGTATCACTGTATTTTGAACATGGCTGTTAAGAACATTTTGTTGCATTATTTTTAAGAATGAACAATCCAAGTTTGTGATGACAATCCTGGTATTTTGTGTTGCCTGCAAAGTGTGTGTCTGTGTCTGTTTTCCTTGCCCGGCTTGCTCTGATTTCAGGTCTCAGAGGGAAAACACAGCGCCCAGACCTGCGTAATCAGTCCTGCCTGCATTCCTGCTGTTAACAGCATTCTGCGCATCGCAGCTCTTTGCACAGAAGGCCTGCCTACTGGACCATTTCATAAAAATCCTCCCTCAGTGAATGGATCTAAGCAGTTCATTAAGCCTTCAGATTAAACACTGCAGTGCAATGGCAACCAAGAGGCGAAAGGTTTTGCTGCACCTCTGAGGCTGCACTGTAGGAAGTGTTCCTTAAAGGAATCCAGACAAATGACTTGTCGTTTGAGAGAGATCAGTGGCTTTTTCAAAAAGAGTGCAGCAACTTAAGACTACTTCAAATGACTTAACTACAACATGGGGAAAACAGAGGGTTTCCCCCCCCTCCCCACAGAATAATCTATGCATATCTGCATTTCTTTTTTATATTTGTTGAAAATGAGCACAGCCAAATTTAGTTTTTCCCTGATGCAACCTGAATATGATAAAAGACTGAATTATATTTAATCTGAATGCACTGGAACTCTTTTTATTTTTAATCTTTTGACTCCCATTACTATGACAGTGCACCCTTTGTTCCTTTTAATTAATAGCATCAATTTGCAGCTAACGGTTTAAAATTTGAAACTCCAGAGGAAATGCCTTACTTTCTGCCAAGTCAATAAACTTATTCCAGTTTTCAATGTAAAACCAAGGAAAGTGGCTTTCTCATTTCAAAATGATCAGACAGAAAGCAACAGTTGGAAGTTGGAATGAAATTAAAAACTGGGGTTGGGGGGAAGCGTATTTTGAAATAAGAAATAGAGCAAATTTCATCCAATTAATAATTTATCTACCAGTCCATTAGCTTCTCCCTACATCCTGCTGTGCTGCCTCATTGTGGTAGGGAAGGGATGTTCCTGGGAAGAGTGAACAGGAACACTGGAATGTACACCAAGAATACATGATCCCAACAGGGTCACCCAAAGGGCGAAGTTCCTACTAGTTTTTTGGCTAAAGGAAGGAGACATCTGTTTGGGCAGCAGCAATATAGGAAATTGCTGGAAGTGGGTTATCACTTTAAACATCTTTTCATATTGTGTGGAAAAGGCAATGGTAAAAACCACTGCTTTATTTTAACCAAGGAAACCACACGCATAGAGAAGAAAAAATAACTGATAACTAGTCAGATAATGAGTCCCTCAAATTATTTATTATTATTTATTTATTATTTATTGGATTTGTATGCCGCCCCTCTCCGCAGACTCGGGGCGGCTAACAACAGCAGTAAAACAGTACAACAAAATCCAATACTAAAAAACAGTTAAAAACCCATTATATAAAAACCAATCATACATACAAACATACCATACATAAATTGTGAAGGCCTAGGGGGAAAGTGTATCTTAGTTCCCCCATGCCTGGCGGCAGAGGTGGGTTTTAAGCAGCTTACGAAAGGCAAGGAGGGTGGGGGCAATTCTAATCTCTGGGGGGAGTTGGTTCCAGAGGGTCGGGGCTGCCACAGAAAAGGCTCTTCCTCTGGGTCCCACCAAGCGACATTGTTTGGTTGACGGGACCTGGAGAAGACCCACTCTGCGGGACCTAACTGGTCGCTGGGATTCGTGCAGCAGAAGGCGGTCCCTGAGGTAATCTGGCCCGGTGCCATGAAGGGCTTTATATTGGATAGCTGTCAATATGCTGACGATGAGATTAAAGCCTTTTAGATTTTTTGGATTTTTTTTTTTTGCTGATGTTGTTGGCATACAGGAAAAGAAAAGGAAAAGCTGCAAAAAAGAAGAAAATAGTGGAAAATAAATTTAAGAAGCATTAACACTGGAAAGCTCAACATAGTGAAAAATGAAATTAAACATTGACATTTTAGACATCAGTGTGAAATGGACTGGAATTGGGTGCTTTCAGTCAGAAGATCACACTGTTACTACCAAGGGCATTAAAAAAAGAACAATATAGTTTCATGGTTAAAAAGGATGTAACTGTAGCAGTTCTTGGGTATAATGCAGTTAGTATAATATCAATTAGATTTCATGAGGAATTCTTTAATATGACCCTTATCTGAGTTTGTGTTTCAACTGCTGATGCAGATGAAGAGGAAACTTGAGTTTTATGTTCATGTTCAATTTAAAAGCTGAACAAGATGTGCCGCTTGTGATTGGAGATTGGAATGCCAAAATTGGAAACAGTATAAAGGAAAATGTAGTTGGACAGTATGGCCTAGAAAATAGAAGATGAAGTGGAATGATTTAATAGTTTCTGCCAATCCAGTGATTTCTTCATTACTAATGCAGTCTTTTAGCAACCAAAAGTTGCTTATGTATATGGACATCAGCAGATGGAGTACACAGAACTCAAATTGACTATTACTCGCACACAGAGAAGTGGAACAGTTCAATTATAACAGCAAAGATGTGGCTAAAGCTGACTGTAAAGATATAGATGGAAATTGACAGAGGAAAAACAAAAGAAGTGTACTAAAAGATTTAGAAACTCAGAAAGACAGCGTTATCTGAAATTGGAGTCTCTGCAGTTTTATAGGCTGTGTAGATCTTAATGTTGAGCCAAAATCAGACCAAATGGGATTAATGAATTTGAAGGAATAGGAGGAAAGTGAATTCTTCCTATAAAATTCCTACATATGCAGTGGGTCCCTATAGTAGAAAATTCACAGTTCCTGTTTATCAGCGGGTAGAGGTGTGACCAGAATTTATAATTTGTGTGCCAGTTGCATTCATTAAGCAGAAGAACTCTAGTGGTGCAGGGGTTAGAATGCAATATTGCAGGCTAATTCTGTTGACTGTCAGCAATTCGATCCTGACCAGCTCAAGGTTGACTCTGCCTTCCATCCTTCAGAGGTTGGTGAAATGGGGACCTTGATTATTGAGGACAATATGCTGATTCTGTAAACTGCTTAGAGCGGGGCTGTAAGGTACTGTGAAGCGGTATATAAGTCTAATACTGTTGCTATTGCTAATTGTAATTGTTAAGAGTGAAGAAGAAATGGTGCTAATAATATTTTTATTTCTGCTAGGATTTCGTTTGGTAAAATAGTAATGGATGCTTTCTTGTAGTTGTTTTTCCTGGTTTATTTTGTGTCAGAAATAGAAATAGGGATTTTCTATTGTGGTTAAGTAATCCTGCCCATTTGTGAATATTGACAGTTTTCAAAGGTGTTAATATTACAGTCAGTTTCTGTAGAAATAAATTGTTTTTATATTCTAAAGTGTACTGTATATACAGCACATATTGTACACAAACTGACACTACAGATGCATAGTATTATTTCAGTTGATTTCTGTTCCACAATTGGAATGTTAGTGGATCATAGACCTACATCAAAATCAGCTTTCTGCTTTCTTTTCAGAACTAGTTCTAGACTTGCCCTATTTTATTGCTGCACACAGCTACTTATCCTGTCCAACCATATTAAATAGTAATGAAAGGGGGAGAGGTTTCCCATTAAAATTATATATATTTATAGTTCTGGCATGGTTGTTAAAGGACCAGTGCCAGGTTGTTGTTTTTTTTCCATTCCATGACAATATATTTGGACATTTACCATTTGGATCTAATTTTCACCCATTTTATGAAACTGTCCTGCTACCCGAAAACATATCTCTATGATAACAAAGGGAAAGCCATAAAACTTAAGCTAAGTACCTAAATTACCTTCCTTTTGCTCAAATTTAAGATACTGTATGTGTGATAGTTACAGATTAATATTTGATCTGGGGAAAAAAATGAAAGAAGAATTCTGTTACCATTTGTTTTAAACCATGTGTTACAAATTGTTAAAGGTTCATTTTAAACTATTATTTTAGAACTGGTGTACTTCTTTAATATTTAATGCATCTGTTATATAATTTATTGTCATAAGAATAGTTAATATTTACATGAAGCAGATGGTATTGTGGACAACAGACAATGGTGTCCCACTGGTAAAGTTTAAAAATGGATATGTTGCAAGATGTGGTTAAAAAGTGTGAAATACTGGTTTCTATTTTGTAGTTTACAAGATTAATAATTCAAAACAAGTAATTTTTGCAAGGTCAAAAGTGAATTTTCTCTTTTATACTTGTTTGAATTTTTTTGTTATTTTCAGTCCATTAAGTCAGCAGTCTGTTTAAAAGTAAAATTGTGCCAGATCAAATATCATCCTTTTCAAATGCTCACTTCTTGCTGCCATTGCTTTCTTTTCTTTTCTTTTTTTATCACCACTGTTCTTGGAAACTCTTGCCTTTGTTGCCATTTAATTGCATCCCATATGAGGATATTAGGGATGCTAAGAAGTTGAATCACATCAGTGACACCAGCCAAAAATGGAGGCATGAAATTGGAGTAATCTTACTTTGTTTACACAGTAGATGTTCTATTTTGCGGGAAAATATAGTTTTTAGTTCAGCCTTAAAATACTTAAAAATGAATATTCAATTCGTTTCAAAAACATTCTTACATTTAAATACACTTTTAGACACAGATTTTAGATGCAATGTATATTGACTCCCCCACTTTTTTTCCAGCCAGTTCAAGGTTTTGACTATGCCAAGCAACATTTAGGCCAACAAGGGACTGAAGATGATGTTTTGCCTGTCACCCAAGAGACCGTAGTTTTGCCTGTTCCTGTGAGAGATGCTCCTGCATCCCAAGAAAGGGAAATCGTTCAGGATGGGAGCACAGCAAAAACTGCCAAGTCCAATGACACAAGAAAGAGGTGAGCAATATCAGCAGAAAGACTAGGGCTTAGATGGTTGACAGATGGTTTTTCTAATTGTTTCTGTGCTTACAATTTCAGTCTTTTCACACATAAAAAAATCTTCTCAAACTTCTGTGGCACAATATAGTTTTGAATACAGTGCAACCTCTACCTACGTACACCTCTACTTACGAATTTTTCTTGATAAGAACCGGGTGTTCAAGATTTTTTTGCCTGTTCTCAAGAACCATTTTCCACTTACAAACTCCGAAACTGTAACTGCAAAAGGCAGGGAGAAGCCTCTGTGGGGCCTCTCTAGGAATCTCCTGGGAGGAAACAGGGCCATAAAAGGCAGAGAGAAGCCTCTGTGGGGCCTCTCTAGGAATCTCCTGGAAGGAAACAGGGCCGGAAAAGACGGGGAGAAGCCTCTGTGGGGCCTCTCTAGAAATCTCCTGGGAGGAAACAGGGCCTCCATCCTCCCTGTGGTTTCCCCAATTGCATGCATTATTTGCTCTTACATTGATTCCTATGGGAAAAATTGTTTCTTCTTACAAACGTTTCTACTTAAGAACCTGGTTACGGAACGAATTAAATTTGTAAATAGAGGTACCACTGTACTTAGATTTCAAAAATATATATCAAGAAAAATAATGCATTGTTGCAATATCTGCATGAGTGAGACCCTAATCAACCTGTTCCGAATGGAATTATAGTGCTTTAAAGAAACTGGTTTATAGTTTGGGGATGCCCCTAGATGTTCAATTGGTTCCATAATACAGAAATCCTTTTCTCATTTCACATTGGTGCACAAGAGCCAAAGCCTTCTGAACAAAGATAAGTAGGCAGTTGCTACTCAATTTCTGTTATTTCCAGAAATTACTACCGTAATGTATTATTCATAGAACTTTAATTAGTTCACATTATAACTCCTCAATTGCTCTTTGGAATGGAGTATATAATTCCATTGCTAATATCTTGGCACAGTTTTATATGTGAACTAGGTTTTTTTTAAAAAGTGAAACGGGATGATGCCGTTTCTCTCAGTATGTCAGGAACAGGGATCTTGTAGATCTCAGATATCGCTGAAGTACATGGTTTATTTTAATAAGGCACAGGGAGAGTGATGGTTGGTTTATGGCTATTTTTAAAATGTAAGCAGATCGTTCCCATTTTTTTGCACATTTGACTATTAAACCAGCTGTGTTCTGCTGTTTGCTTTACTGTTTTAAAATGTGTGCATAATATTTACACAGACTGTGAACAGGAATATGAATCCACATCTGAATATCTTAGTGAAAGGAAATCTTTCAGTGGTAAAAAAAACCAAAAAGCTTTATCTCTCTTTCAGGGACTATTAAACATTTTAGATTATTATAGTGCCCTTTATCCTAGTGCTATTTTTGAAATATGACTGAAGATGAATTCCCTACCGGAAAATACTCTTTATTTCTCTTCCGATTGTATAAAAATGGAATGCAATGAGATTGCAGCAATATGCTAAACCAATATTAGAATAAAGATGCATGTATAGAGAATTATTTATTTAATAGCCTCTATGTGAAGTTGCAAGATTTTCCCTTTATTATCGTGAGCTTATAAAGAAAACAATAGCCACACATATTGTTCTGACTTCTGGTTGTTATAACAACCCTCTCCCCTGGAAATATTATGGATGCCTTCCTGCTGTTTTTATGTTTCTTCATTGCAACATACTATAAATATTTATTTGTCTATAAGAATCAGGCTTGGAATAGGCAGTGACACAGACCAAGCAAATGCAATAACCTTGAAATGACAAATATGCAGGAAAAACTTAGCCTTCTTCCTTGTTGCTATGGTTACTTGCAGCCGGTCGCTGAGCGAAAATGGTTCTGTCATCAGCAACGAATCAGGAAAGCCCAATTCAGGTCGAGGCTCTCCACAGAAAGTTACAGCACAGCAGAAAGTGATAAAAGAGGAAGGAAGAAAAAGAAATGGTGAGAAATATGCCCTGGTGAATGATCTACTAAATTACCTTCCATTTCTCCCATAGAGATAGATTACCCTAGAAAATATAATACTGAATATAATACAGTACTGCAGTTAATTAGAATTAATGTACCTATGTACAATGCACTTCTCTCTTTTGGGCTTTTTTTTGTTTATTTATAACCCTTATTTGAGTTCTGTAGACCAGTGTTTCCCAACCTTCATTCGTTCGTTCATTCATTCATTCATTCATTCATTCATTCATTCATTCATTCGCTGGCTGGGGAATTCTGGGAGTTGAAGTCCAAATATCTTCAAGTTGCCAAGGTTGGAAAACACTGCTGTAGACCACCTCTTTAGTATGATTTCAGTCATTATTTCAATTTTGATCCTTGCTTTGTTTTCTGCTATAGTAGGAAAAAAATAGGGCAGTGTGGTCTGAATCTCAATTTATTTATAACACATACTTTTTCACTTCTATTTTGATGTTACTTTAATTCAGCCAAATTTGTTAACGTCCCTTAGTTTTGTTGATTTCAGTATAAAAATTGTGGTACAAAGTTGTAGCATGCTATTGTTTTTTCTTAAACATTCTCCCTTTTGTTCTGTCTTTCTGTGTGGTCTTAAAAAAAGAGAATTGGGCTTTTTGATTTAAAGTTACCAGCTAACTTTAATGACAACTAGATATTAATTTTTGATATGCTATGGGATATTGTTTGTGTTGTGTAAAGTGTTACTTCTTTTGTCTTAAACTCTAAAAATAAATTGTAAATAACAATGTATTTTTATGTCTTTTTATGACTCATGTATTTTATGTATTTTTATATATTTTTATGACTCATTTATGTCGTCAGGCATGGGGCAATTAGATCAAGCCCCCTTCCTCTGTTTACTGGATGTAATATGTGATTGTGAATGAATTGGTTGACTGTTTTTTATTATACTGTATATGGGATTTTAGTAGTAACTTTTAATTAATTAGATTTGTTGTTGTGTTGCTTTTGTACCCTGTGAGCCACCCTGAGTCTTCGGAGAACGGCGGCATACAAATCTAAATAACAACAACAACAACAATAATAATTATTATTATTATTTTGCTGATGAAAAGGACATAATCTGAAATTTCACAACATCTCTTAAAATGAGCAGAAAGAACTTTTACTTTAAATGTATATGTGAGAAAAGGTATACCTTTGAAGTAATATAATCTTAAAATTTTAGGATTGTCCTCAAACTGCTTGATATTGAAAAGTTACATAATACAATAAAATATTTTCTCAATATATCGGTTGAAAGTGATGCTATGAAATGTGAAGGGTCTAGAGGTATTGTGCATACACATTAATGCCTGTGTATAATTGATATATTTATACATTTATAACTACCAGAAAAGTGTCCACAAATTTTTGTATTACCAGATGTGTATGCTAACTATGCACAGCAAGTGATATCTAGCATTAATTCTCATAAAGTCTCATTAAGTCTTTAAAGATTTTCTGAAAAATAAATCCCTTGCATGTTACTCTCCATTCACAATAATTGTAAGGTGGAAAAGACTATCTTTTAAAAATCCTTTCTTAAATCATTCCAGAATGCCATCTTATTTGTTTTATATTATAAGAATATGTTGTTTTCTGTGTGGTTATTTTTTGTTTTGTTTTTGTTTTTAAGCCTCAAAACAAAAGCCGCATTTTAAGTAAAATTGTACTTAACGTTTCATTCGATCAAGCTCACCATTCTGATCAATCTTTGCAGTGTAGATAATTGTTAATGAAATTCATTCACAAAGGAGATTCTTATTTAAACAAGAAAATATTTGCATTAGGTTGCATGCACTTGTAAACATACTTAGAGCAAAGCTATTGAAATCATGAGAGTAAGATAGTTATGACTAATATACAAGAAGAGCTCTGCAAGGTCAGATCATCCAACTGCATTTTATTAGCCTGATCAGGAGGATGAAAGACCCTTCAATTGTTACTTCCTGGTAAGCAATATTTTATCCACACTGTCTGTGATTTAGGAGGTAGCAGATAGTCATTGCTGTTTACTAACCATCTGGGAACCCAGTCCTCATTTGATATCATCCAAATTGGTTTCCATTGCCACAACTGCTGATAGAAAATTTCAGTTTATGTGGTATTTAGTATCCTGAATCGTTTTACCCACATTATCTAGGAGATGAACAATTTTAACAATTTTTTAAAATTCCCAAAGAACTTAAATAGCTGTACTGTGTCCTTTTAAAGGAGAGGTCCCCAACCTCCAGACCACAACTGAATGTCAGGTTGCAGCCGGTTCAGAATTGGGCTACGGAAGTGGTGTGCACAAGTGTGCGCATGAAGCTGCATTTATGAACGTGGTGCACAAATGTGCGTGAAACCATCCCATCCCATTGTCTCTACTTAGCCAGAAAATTTGAGGACCAGTGTTTCTCCCTCATGGTGGTTATAGTAGCCAGGCATGGGTTAAAACCGTCTGCTCTCTGATTGGACTGAGTCTGTCAAAGCTGTTATGTCATGTCACTTTTGCTATGTCCATCAGTTTTTTTCACTCAGTCGCTCAGTGAGGACAGTTGTGCCAAATCTACTAGATTTAGTGAAAAATATTTTGATGCTATATTCATCCTGAGGGGTTCTGCTTCTAGTACTGTGAGTTACTGTATTTCTGACATCTGAGTCTGTTTATTTCTTCTTGCTGGAAGGGCAGCCGGGTGGCCACTCAGGCTGCCTCAGACAGAGTCTTCTGATCATTGGGACTGTTATTAGCGGTGTGCCTGGCTAGAAAGGTCACCATAGAAACATAGAAGATTGACGGCAGGAAAAGACCTCATGGTCCATCTAGTCTGCCCTTATACTATTTCCTGTATTTTATCTTAGGATGGATGGATGTTTATTCCAGGCATGTTTAAATTCAGTTACTGTGGATTTACCAACCACGTCTGCTGGAAGTCACCATGAGGGCAATCACTCCATTTCTCTTTGAGGGCTCTCAGGAAGGCTTTTGACCGAAGTGTTTTTGGCTAGGAGATTGGGGACCCGATCTCTGTATTTGATTCTTGCTGTTGGCACTCATAAAATCTCTCCAGAGCCAGCCTGAATTTCGGTTTAAAATTGCCCAAATCTTTCCTGTTTGCGAATAACGGTTAATTACAGCAAGATAATTGGGGGCATATATTCTCCCTTATAATTTTTAAAGGTGCATTGACTACACATGTACACAGTGCTTCAAATAGTTTATTACAATAGGTTTTTTTTATAATGACATTATTATTACATTAAAATTAGGGAAATTGTTTAATAATTTTACAGAGATATTTTGGGAGTTCATCATTTCAATTTTATTACTATGAGTAATTTATCACTAGGTAATGTGATTACTTCATTGTGATTACTTCACAATGAACATATATCCATCCTAAGATAAAATACACAAAGTGATTAATAGTGATTACTTCATTACCCCAACTCTAGATATTTATGTATAAGTTAAAGAACATACCAGTTCCTATGGAAATCTTTATGGGTCCTCTTTGCACATCTTGCCATATAAAATTGGCTACTTTTCCCCCATTTTCTGTTTGTTTGTTACAAGTTGCCAGTCTATAAGAACACTTGTTGATACACCCAATGGCAGCTGGATTTGTTTAGTACTTTTTCAAGAACCTTTCTAAAGGCTTTTGAAAAACCAAGTATGCAGTGCAATTTTTTACTGGCTTTATAGGCCTAATTTCAAAGAGATGCCCATTTCTGTCTGGCTCAACTCAGCCCTAGTGCAAAAAGAAATATTTTGCTAAACAATACAGTGCATAATCTCTTAACAAGAGAAAGGCAATTGCAAATCCATTCAGACATATAACAGACATTATTTGTTCCATCTTTCCAGGCTTTGTGATTGTTGATAAAATGCAAAAAGATTTTTAAAATGGGAAAAACTCAATATAAAGCTGTGAGAATGTTAAACCTGAATTTAATCCAGTGACTATAAACATTTTATTAGGAAGTTATCAATCATCCTGCCCTGGGGTATTGCAACTAATATCCCTCAGCAAATAGAAGGAAAGGGCAAGTGTTTACTTGCAGCAATTTCCCTTTTCCCCTTCAGGTTCTGCCTCTCCTAGCCGCTATCAAATTACCTTCATGGTGGCTGCTTTCATTCCTATTTCACTGATGGAATTGATTTATTCACACATTCATTAAGTGAGGTGAACTAACTTAGATACCTAGTGAGCATATATAATGAAGGCTAAAATCCATCTTCTTTTTAGAGAAAAGGCCTTACAAGAACACACAGAAAAGTTAAAAATATAAACTAAGCTACATGGATGAATTTTTGTTTGCTTGTCCCAGATTTGCACTTTGGGACATGATGGCTTTACATATTTGGTTTTGGACAGTAGTTTGCTTCTCTCCCAAGTTATTTTATTAACTTTATCTTTAGTCAATTAGATAAAAATGCTCCTTTCCCCTTGATAAAAGTCTAAAGGATAATTTGAGAGACGTAATATAACCTCAATAAATTAAGCAAGTATAGAGCCTTCTCTGTGGTGGCCCCGGCCCTCTGGAACCAACTCCCCCCGGAGATTAGAATTGCCCCCACCCTCCCTGTCTTTCGTAAACTACTCAAGACTCATTTATACTGCCAGGCATGGGGGAGTTGAGATATTCCTTCCCCCTAGGCCATTACAAATTATGCATGGTATGTTTGGTTTTATAATAAGGGTTTTTAGTTGTTTTATTATTGGATTGTCACATGCTGTTTTTATCATTGTTGCTAGCCGCCCCGAGTCTACGGAGAGGGGCAGCATACAAATCCAATCAATCAATCAATCAATCAATCAATCAATAAATAAATAAATAAATAAATAAATAGAAGTAAAATACTTCTGTCTATTGTAGAACAACTGAGTTGAAATATGCAGTGGTATCTCTACCTAAGAACGCCTCTATTTAAGAACTTTTCTAGATAAGAACCGGGTGTTCAAGATTTTTTTGCCTGTTCTTAAGAAACATTTTCTACTTAAGAACCTGAGCCCGGAAAAATTTCCCAGGAAATTTGAGAGTGGCACCAAGGCCTGACCAGTTTCCTGCCATTCCCCCTGGGTTTCTCTCTCTGGCGCAGCGTATGGGAGGCAGCCTCCTCCTCGCCACCTCAGAATCCCTCTTTTTTTTTAAGCCTTAAAAGTTTTGGATTTTTTTGATTCCACGCACCTCACCTTCTTCCTTGGCAACGACTGTCCTCCTCCTCTTCTTCCTCCCCCTCCCCCCACCCAAATTCCAAGCTTTTATTTCTTTCCTAAATAATGCATGCATTATTTGCTTTTACATTGATTCCTATGGGAAAAATTGCTTCTACTTACAAACTTTTCTACTTAAGAACCTGGTCATGGAATGAATTAAGTTCTTAAGTAGAGGTACCACTGTAGTTTCACTTCTGAATTATAGACAGATAGAACCAAATATTGAGACAAGGAATCAGAGTTGAGAGAAGACGTCAATTTAGGAAGTTCTTATTCAGGCACCTCTACTCATTCAATTGTGTTTTCAGTCTAAACCAGTAAATTATACTCAGTTTCAGAGTGTCATGCAATATTCCATCTGTACATCTGTACACATTCAGTGTGCCAAATATATGATACTCCCTGCCTTTGAAGCGAGTGGTCCTCCCCCCAAATATACATATATATTTTTTCCATATTAAATGATAAGAAAAAGCAACTGGAACAATCCAAACAGAGCTAGTTGATAGTGTTTTACTTCCAGAAGTGATTTTATAAATACAACTAATAAGACTGTGAATTTATGAATATTTTGATAAATTAACTGAGCAACCTTTTAATGCAAGGATTAACATATATTATCTCTTAAGAAAAGAAACAGACTTCAAAAATGAGGAAAACTGTCTCTAACCATTCACATTGGTTTATTTAAGAAATCAAATATAAGACTGGTTCATTGGTTGTCATAGTAGCAAACCAATTTTAAATCCTGTTTTTCTGATTAAGAGGAAAGTGACATCTTATGGTTACTATTAAAGTGTAGGCTGTAATCTTAAAACCTTTCTAATTTAGACATACAACATCTTATCAAGACATGTGAATGAAAGAATATGCATTTGAAGAACTAGTAGAAGCAGAAGACCTTATTATTAGGACTGTGAATTTGATTTAATAATGGGAAACTAATTTAAACCCTGTCCTTTTCAGTTTAATTATGAAAAACGTTTTCCATGGGTCATCGTGTAATCATTTCCCTACCAAAGGATTTTTAATGCTGTTCCATTTTCATGTCATAGCTATAATACTCATTTTGCCGAATTTAATTAAGGCAGTCTTCAAAGCTTCTAAGACTTGTCAAATCCATGTAATAAACAGGTGAGCTAATGTATAAGCAGGACTCTTCATTTGATGTCTTGTATTCAGACCTCATTGCTTGCCATTTTATCTTTATTTAAAATGGATGGGCAACGTGTACTGTTGCATTGAGAAAAATTTAGTGGCACTTGTAAATAACATGTAAATTCTTTGAAATCTTTAAACTTTTCTCTCTCCCCCCCCCCCTTCGTTCCTTTCTCTTTAACTCACTTAACTTCTTTTAGTTGCCATTTTAATGCATATACTATATATTTTATGGATGTACTGGTCAAATACATCAAAAACTCATGAGTGCAGGGAGATCGGGACAACCAGGCCACAGGTCAACAAACATACAAGGAGGCTATAGGATACGACTTTATGAAGCCGTATGTGACCACCTCTGATGACTTTCCCTTAGATTTTGCTTGCAGCTAAGCTCACAAATGGTGATAATGTGCCCATGGGACACAGCAACTGTCTTATGTGTGAGCTGATTGCTTAGCACGCAAATTGTGACTATATGACTACAGGGATGGCACGACAGCTGGAACTTTGAGAAATGTGTAGTCAGTACTTCAAGGACTACAGATTAGGAAAGAGAAACTTTCTAGAAAGGAAACATTAGTTTCTGATTTGTGTTCATAACTTGCAATTTCAAACTGTTTTCTGGTATAGTATTTCAAAAACAATCACATGATGGTTTTCTTGCCCTTCTAACTTAACATCCTTTATCTTCAAATATGCACGTATAACTTTGGACTCAAAATGTTTCTTCTATAAGTTGGAGTTGGGATGAGTTGACCTGCATGCAATTTTGTGCAGTCCCACATGATATTCCTTTTCCTGTAAACACCATTGATCTTGGCAGCATAAGAATGTTGGTACAAATATGCAGAATCTTTTTTTAAAAAAAATGAACTGCAGTTTCTATAGTAACTATTCTATTTTCTGGCAAATGCTTACCTGAGTTTTGGAAAGAGAAGTTAGAGGTAATAAATATAAAGGATGCTATAGAGGTGACTGTAATGTGCCGGTTGGCCATCACGAGTGAAAGACGCAAGAGTGTGATTGGCTGTTCCGTTTGAAAAGCGGTATATTACAATTAAAGGCTATTGTAGTGAAAATCCTGTGTGGCTGCGATGTCTACACCTCTACTTAATCTTTAATACTGTAGTGGCTACAAGCAAAGGGTAAAACAATAGCTTTAGATAAAGACTATGCTAAGCTTTCTCCAGCTTTATATTTATCACAATGCACAACTTGGTTGAACAGCTTTTGTTTCTCCATGCTGGGAAAGGAGGTGTTAGTCATATGGGCTTAGCTCGCTGTCTTAGCCAATCAGGACCGAGCGACAAGTCTTTAAAGGGACTGTTGGATCCGCCTTCTCCCCAGTTATTCGCTCAGTCCTGACTCAGCAGGACAACTGTTGGCTCACTCTCAAGGCTTTACCTTCCAACTCCTTCCCGCATGTATTTATTTTTATTCCTCTTCAGGTCACTTTGCCTTCAAACTTAAAGAAAACCAAATATTTAATAGTAGCTACAAGCAAAGGATAAAACAGTAGCTTTATATAAAGACTATGTTAAGCTTTCTTCAGCTTTATGATTTTTATCACAATTCACAACTTGGTTAAACAGCTATTGTTTTAAACAAGAAGGAAAATTTGCCATAATCCTTTGCAAGTGAATTTCAAAATCTGTAAGATATTACATTTTGGGGGTATGAATGATTTCTTCTCAAAACCAATTATAAATATAATTCAAATTACTAATGAATTCTGAGATGTCCCATTTCAGTGGAGCATGAATTATCACAAGTCTTATATATGATGGGAAAAATGCCATCATGCCACTTTGAACGACTCAGACCTATGTCTTTCCCAGTAAATTCACAAAAACTGATTATGCTCACTTATCACGTCTTCAAGAACTTACAGTACAAATAAAATGAAAAATGAGAAATAATTCATTTGCTATATTCAATCCATCTTTTCTGCATATAGCATCTCTGATGTTTATAATGCTGTTATTTTGCCTACATGGTTTTAAGGTAGAAAATAATGCGTTTTTGACATTTTATTAGCACATTGTATTGATATTTACATTTACCCTACTTTCAGAACCCAAAGGAGGATCTTACTTTTAGGAAGCTTTCTTGTTATCAGCAAATTATAACAGTGGCACATTTATAAAAAAAATGCTGCTGCGACTGTAGCTATTTTGATTATTAGGCTATTTATTAAATGCCATACATTTTGGCTTCAGGTAGCTTTTTAACAGAGTGAAAGGAAAATGAGAGAATGTTGCCTTATGGCACAAAAGCTGTGAATCCTTGTATAAGCACTAAGCATGAATTAATGGAAAGATTTAGCTCCTTTCCCTGCATTCACTTTGCAGAAATCTATATCTTAGCTCATCTGAGGCAGATAGAAAATTGCAGAAGACAGAGGAGAATATTCTTCTTCTGGGGATTTTATTAGATACAATAAAATGAACCAGAAGAGTCACAATTATAGAACAAGTATTTGAGAATTTGCAACTATAAAATTTATATACAGTAGTCCCTCGCTATACCGCGCTTCACCTACTGCGGCTTCACTTCATCGCGGGTTTCTGAGGAAGTCGATCGGCAGATTTAAACAGCCCGCCGAACTCGATCGGCAGGTTTTTCCAAAAAAAAATAAAAATCTAAAATTGTAAATACTGTATTTAAATACTGTATCTAAAATAAATACTGTGTGGGAAAGGTTTATAAACACTTAAAACAATGAAAACTTACCAAACAATTACAATATAAATACTTAAATAAGTACTTTAGTCGATAAATTCCCCATCGCGGATTTCACCTATCGCGGCCAGGTCTGGAACGTAACACCAGCGATAGGTGAGGGACTACTGTATTTAGATTCCAGCATGCGTGTGTGTCTGTGTGTGTTTGTGTATATGAACTGGTTATATTATTCATAAAAATCCACCAGGCAATTTCAGAGTAAGAAATTAGGAAAACATCCTCTAAAAAGGCAGTGGCAAACCACTTCCATGTTGTTGCCAAGAAATCTTCATTGCCATTTCATGTAGATACCAAGAATTAAACTCAATGGTAGAAAACCTTTAATTTATGTGTTTACATCCTCTTGGTCTGATTATTTGAAATGTTCTCCTATAGTTTGATGAAGAGTTGTGTTTATGAGGATTTTATAAACATTCCTATCTTTAATGGGATACATTGGGGTCCAAAGTTCCTGATTTTGTACTATGCAGAAGTAGTTTAGATAGGACTAAACTCGGAAAGAGTCCACAGGAGAGAAATGAAAGCAGAGGAACCAATGTCCAGTTGAATATGTGGAGGGAAAGGGAATAGGGCTTTTCTTGGATTGGAGCAGTCTCTGAAAGATTGGATAGTCCAACCATGAGATGACTAGGGCCTGATGACTGAGTTCAGAGAGGCCTGATCCAGGAAAGGCCACAACTGGCACACAACATGAAGTTGTTATCCTAGCTCCAACTGCCACCTGTTCCTCAAGTCAGAGTTGGAATTCAGGATAAACCACAAGTTGCGGTCCAGGTCTGTCTGGGACTATTCTATATCGTCCAGAATCAAAGGTGGCAACATCTCAAATCCCAGAACCCCTTGTAACCAAACCTATTTGGTCTTCCCAGGGTTCAGTGGAAGACTTTTGTCCCCCATGCAGACCCCCATAGGCTCCAGGCACCGCAAAAGAGTAGCCATAGCATTGCTTGGATCACCAAGAATGAAAATGTAGAATTGAATATCATCAGCATATTGTAGATACCTCAACTGGTGGTATAGTGGCAGATATTCCTCTACCAGGGCACAAAGAAAAATATTTGCTGTGAACTCCACATAGGCATCAGGAAGGGTTTACAGGGGTTAAGGGATGACAGGGTCATAAAAAGGTATGTGATATAGCATTATAAGGAACAAGAAAAGCTATAAAATTTTCATTTTTGTGATGATTCTAGCTAGAAGAATTAATAATAATAATAATAATAATAATAATAATAATAAATAATAATAATTTATTAGATTTGTATGCCGCCCCTCTCCGAAGACTCGGGGCGGCTTTCCAATATATGGTATCTAGCATAGTTCATTTTTACTTTCTCCCAGAGTGGCCTACATGTAAAATGCCAAAATAATATATTAACTAAATTTTAACTTATTTTAGTGCCTTTAAGTGATGAAGAGGATGGAAGCATGCTTTTTGACAATGTGACTAAATCTACCATTGATCCCTTTGACACATCTTCTGGATCGGTACAGTTGATTGCAATAAAGCCTATAGCTTTGCCTCCTGCACACCCAGAAACAGAGAGGACCCAAGATACAGCTATTCTTAATGGGGAGGTAAGAATATATCTCATAATTGGTTTTCTGTTATATTTTGAGCGTTGGTATATCTGTTAAAGAAGTGATATGAGGAGGGAATGCTCAATAATGTAACTACTAAGCCAATTGGTGACTTGGCAGAAAAGACAAAAAAATTGTGTGTGGAACAGTCCAGTGATTCTGGCAACAATTTTGTTTATTTGTTTGTTTGTTTGTTTGTTTAATTAATTAATTAATTAATTTCTATGCCGCCTTTCTCGAAGCGACACAGGGCGACATACAACATTAAATATAACAATATATCAGAAATCTAATAACTATAAAATATGAAAATTTACTAAAACATTTTAAAAGACCTCATGTACACTCACACACATTCATCCAATCCAATCATATCCTGTATTGGCCATCACTCACTGCCCCCATGCCCGCCGGCAAAGATAGGTTTTTAAAGCTTTATGAAAGACCAATAGGGAGGGGCGGAACGTATCTCTGGAGGGAGTTCATTCCAGAAGGCTGGGGTCACCACATAGAAGGCTCTTCCCCTAGGCCCCACCAATCGACATTGTCTGGCCAACGGGACCTCGAGAAGGCCAACTCTGAGGGACCTAACTGGCCGCTGGGATACATGGGGCAGAAGACGGTCCCGAAGATAATCTGATCCTAAGCCATGTAGGGCTTTGTAGGTCATAACCAGCACTTTGGATTGAGCCCAGAGACCAATTGGCAACCAGCACAGCTCATGGAGTGATGTTGAAATATGGGCGATCTTGGCAATCCCACTATAGCTCATACGGCTGCATTTTGCACAATTTGTAGTCTCTGAACATTATTCAAAGGCAGCCCCATGTAGAGAGCATTGCAGTAATCGAACCTCGAGATGATAAGGGAATGAGTGACTGTGAGAAGTGATTCTCTGTCCAGATAGGGCCGCAATTGGCGCACAAGGCATACCCGTGCGAACGCCCCCCTTGCCACAGCTGAGAGATAGTCTTCTAAGCTCAGCTGTGGATCGAGGAGGACCCCCAAGTTGAGAACCCTCTGTGAGGGGGGCAAAGATTCCCCCCCATGGTAATGGACGGACAGTTGGCAAAACCCACAGCCACTCCGTCTTGTTGGGGTTGAGTCTGTGACTGTTAATGCCCATCCAGACCCTGACAGCCTCCAGGCACAATTCTGAGAGGCAGACCAAAGAAATTAAAATTTCAGACTTCCCTTTCTTCCAAATATGTTTTCCTCTGTTACCTTGTTGAAATGATAAATATGCACCATTGTTAGAGGATAAATTCTTTTTTTCCTTCTCCATCTGTATTTAAAATACAACAACATCACAGGTCTCTCAGAGCCTGGGAAAGTAGATAACATTTTGCAGGGCACCATTAGGTCAGAACAATTGCACATTCTTCTGTTACCAGGAAAACATTTAAGATCTCTCTTGTCCATCCAACAATTGGTAACAAGGCGATTAAGAAGTCCCTGACTAAGCAAATTTAAAGATAAATTGTGCGTTAAAATGAAACTATCCAGTTGTCTAAATTTTTCTGTAACCTAATTGCTTTTCTCTTTCAATAAATTTTAAAAAAAACTTTTTGAGAATCTTGTATTCTGTTACCAAGAGATTCCATTTGACGTGCTTGGGAGGAAAAAGAAGAGTGAGCAGTGTGTTCTCCTGCATCACAACGAACAAAGTATCTTCTGTGAGACCTGAGACCAAACCACAGGTCAAGCACAAATTTGTGGTTATTGTTATTTTCTCGCGTCTCAGGTTTTTTTCTTTTAGGGATACAATCTTGTATTTATTTTTCCCCCAAAGAAGACACAGAGGTGTGCTGCTAAGGTGGAACGGTGACATGTGCTCGCCCCTGTGGCTCTTGAGTGCTACTGCACCTGGACCTACATGTCCGAGTGCTATTTCGCTACCTGCCCAGGTGCGGTAGCAGAATTGTGCTGGGCTCTGCTAGCAGCCAGAGCCTCAGGGGCAAGGAAACATTACTGTTCCACCTTAGTAGCCCATCTCTGAGAAGACCCACTGAAATGAATATACTGACCTCAAGAAAAGATCCCACTATTTTATATTGTATCCTGTGAGCCGCCCCGAGTCTTCGAAGTGGGGCGGCATACAAATTTTATTTAATAATAATAATAATAATAATAATAATAATAACAACAACAACAACAACATCAACAACAACAACAACTGTGGGACTTCCGACTGACTGAATTCTGAAGCATAACACACCAGACATTGTGATCGTGGAGAAAAAGAAAGTATGGATCATCGACATCGCAATCCCAGGAGACAGCAGAATTGAGGAGAAGCAGCTAGAGAAATTAGTGAAATATGAAGATCTAAAAATCGAGCTGCAACGACTCTGACATAAGCCCATGAAAGTGGTCCCAGTGGCACTTGGCACCCTGGGCGCAGTACCAAAGGATCTCAGCGGACATTTGAAAACCATTGGAATTGGCAAAATCTCCATCTGTCAATTGCAAAAGGCCGCTTTACTGGGATCGGCAAACATAATTCGCCGCTACATCACGCAGTCCTAGGTGCTTGGGAAGCGCCCGACTGATGAAATACGAAATCTAGCATAGTGATCTCGTTTGCTGTGTTGTACTGACATAATAACAACAACAACAACAACAATAATAATATAAAGAGTTGACTTGAAGGCAGTTTCTTCAATCTCCAATCCTTTTGCCTTCTAATCTGAACTGCTGCTCAGCTCTATAAGGCTACCCTTGCAATTTACACTGCTATGAGTTGCTTGAGGTGCCGGAGAACACACTGCTTATTCTTTTTCCTCCCAAGCACGTCAAATGGAAGGAAAAATGCACCGTATGTCTCATAGATTAATCTTGCGTCAAATTAATTGCATCAAATGTGTGTAAATGTATACAATGAAAAAAATAATGCTAATTCAATTTCACCATTAAATAGGTGAAACTCAAGTAGTATTATTTTTCTTTGTTTATCTTTATACATAGTAAAACGGTTCGATTATTAACAAAGAAGATCAGCTTTTAGAAAGAAAACAATTTTTAAATGATGAAATGGAACGATGGAAAACGTCTATAGCTTTGTTCTTATATCCACAATGTAGCTTTTATGTAGAGAGCTTTTGGTTAATGAATATGGAACTCTGACTCAATATTATATTATGAAAATTTCCATAGATGTCATATTCTAAATTATGAAAGAAAGCCTAAATATATCACTGCATATAATTTGTGAACATATTCCCCTGTGTGGAAGTTAAAAGAAAACAAGAGGATAAGAAGGATAATGAAGCTTGCTGCAGTTTATGTACACGTTTCAAGATGTTTTGCTTAAGGAGGACATTCCAAGGGGAGTGTTGAGTTTATATTTATACTGCATCTATTCTTCTCCCAAACTACCATCTATAAAGATTATCTTCTCTTCAACTATGCCTTGATAGGTGAATCTGTAATCAGATTCTTCTCTATTCTTAAATAATTTTTCAAAACTGCTGAAATTTGTTCTTTTAACCTCTGGAGGTGTTGGGAGTGGGAGGCACCATTCTACGGTGACCTATAATGCCCTACATGGCATGGGGCCAGATTACCTATGCGATCATCTTCTGCCCTATGTATCCTAGCAGCCAGTTAGGCCCTACAGAGTTGGCCTCCTCCAGGTCCCATCCGCCAGACAGTGCTATCTGGTGGGGCCTAGGGGATGAGCCTTGTCTGGTGGCGGCCCTCTGGAATAAACTCCCCCCAGAGATTCGTACCGCCCCCACCCTCCCTGTCTTCCGCAAGGCTCTGAAAATGCATTTCTGCTTAAATCTTCTGAAATCTTGAGATTTTTTAGAGTATTTAATATTAGATTTCTTCATGTTTTTATATTTGTTTACTGTGAGCCTCCCTGTGACCCTGTGATTAATAATAATAATAATAACAACAACAACAAAAAAAAAAATAGGCCTAACTAGTTAATCACCATTTAAGACCTCTTAGCAACTCTGTAGGTTTTTTAAAAGCAATGGAATTTGGAAGGGCATCCAAATGCCCTTCGTCTTCTATATTCATTTTTTATTTTGAATAATTGGAAGTATATAAATAGTAAACAGGCATTCAGATTTGAGGAAAGATACCATATTCAACTGTGTAACTCCTTGAGATTGCACTTGTTTAATTAGAAATACATTAAAACATAATTTGACCAAGGTTGTTGGCTATGTGTTAGTTTTAAACTGTTACTGATTCAGTACTCTTTTCCATTTTTAAATGATTACTGTAAGCAATGGATCTGACATTAGGATTGAGTGTTGTCTACATTTATATGGAGCATCACACTTTATCTGGAAGCCTTAAAAGTAATTGTTAAAAAGTTCTCAATAGTGTGGTTGAATTAACTCCAACTGTGTTTGTTGTTTCACAGAATTAGTAACCTTAAAAACTCATTGTCTAATTTTGTATATTTTCCCTTTTAAATTTTATTGTCAGATTAACAAAGCCTTGAAACAGAAGTCTGATATAGAACACTATCGCAACAAATTGCGATTGAAAGCCAAGCGGAAAGGCTATTATGATTTCCCACAAATTGATAACAAGGGCTTGGCAGATAGAAAAAAGATGTATGAAAAAACACAAAATGAAATAGACCATATTCTGGATCCTGATACGGATGGATCCTCTCCATTTGCAGAGCCCAAAAACAGGTGAGTAGCTTTCTATGTATATTTGTAGACTGTCATGCTAATCTTCATGTACCATAAAAAAGACAAAATGTGCAAATTGCTGTCTTGGTGTCATATGGTAGGTGTTAATATGAAGTGACAAGTTCATTTGCATATGAATAGTGTTTTTGTGGTATGCCATCCTCTGCTGAATGAGTTGTCATATTTTTAGTTGATAGGTGCATCATTTTTGAAGTAATGAAAGTGGAGCAAGATGTTAATTTTTAAAAATTGAAAAGCAGTATGTTTAAATGGAATACTGCTCTATCTTTTCTACTGATTATGACTGAAAATTTGTTACTTCCTACTATTAAGAGTGGAACAAGGGCAAATAATTTCTCTCCTATTCGGTTATAGCATTCATAAAAACAGGATGCAAAAAATAAAATAAAAAACTCACTTTTCAGGGTATTAGTAGAGATCTTTATTTTATAATATAGTGATAATACTGCAATACACTGTTATAGGGATTCTTAACAGCTTGTGAGTTAGACCCAACATGTATAGCAAAAAATAAAATAGTTTCCAAATTACATAGAAAGCCTTTTTAAAATTAATACAGATTACTGTAGAAATATAAATCAACAATGAATATATTCATATAATCTATGCAAAGAATATGATGAAGTAATTGAATTAACTAAAAATTAGAAAGAATCAAATATGTAAAAATCCTCCAATGTGTTTTGCACCGGGGTGAAAGTTTGCTTCTTCGGATTGTAGAAAAAGACCATGGAAAATATTTTTCAACATACATTTTAATGTTTAATTTGTTACATTAGAAAAATAGATTGCTATTAAGTGATAGCCATGGTTATTAAGCAGTTTCATTAAAAAAAATGAAAGGAAAATGCGGCCATGTGATTAAGGGACACTTCAAACAGCCATAAATACAACTGTGTTGCCAAGTCCCGAAGTGTGATCATGGAGTGGGGACGGGGTGGGGGAGTGAAGACAACCATTGCAACTTCGGATCCAGGCCAAAAGTCTACTTTCTCAAGTAGATTATAACTTCAAATGGTCAGTAAGCAATTGGTTGTAAGTCAAAGACTACCTGTAAATAATAAATATGGTTCTTTAAAAATGAGTGAAAAAAGAAAAAGATAAGGTATAATATATTGTTGCAATAAACAGTTATAATTCTATAAACAATTTAAGCATTATTTACACACTGCATGTTTATGTATTCATTTCTAATATTTATTTATTCGATTTTTATGCCGCCCTTCTCCTTAGACTCAGGGCGGCTTATAACATGTTAGCAATAGCATTTTTTAACAGAGCCAGCATATTGCCCCCACAATCCGGGTCCTCATTTTACCCACCTCGGAAGGATGGAAGGCTGAGTCAACCTTGAGCCGGTGACCTTCAATCTACAAGTCAGCTTCAGTGGCCTGCAGTACAGCACTCTACCTGCTGCGCCACCCAGGCTCATATCCTTACATAGCTCATTTTTTAAACTTATATTATTTTGAATATATGAGTCCCATAGTTTGTTGTATTTATCCATACAAAGCTTATAACTAGATGTAATTCTGTGCTGTCCCACTCACTCAAAATCATACATAGCAGTGATTTAGTGGGTTTATTAATATTCCCCAGCATTCCCTTCACCAAAACCCAAGAACTGTCCCAATTAAGTCAAGCCAAAAGCAGACTAATGCTAGTCTACAGAGCAATGGCCAATGATTTCACAAGGCACTTGAAAGTTTCTCAAACAAGATATAACCATCAGGTAAAAATTAAATCCAGAATACAAGAGGATTCATGAGGTAAGAAAAGTCCAAAGTTCACAAGGCATGACCCAAAGTCAAGGCACAAAGTTAGGAAATGAACATGTCCCCAACATCGCCTCCATCTGTCTGCTGTGCTAAACAGCCAGCTTCTGGTGCAGCCCATCAAGAAGGGTGAGGCTGCCTCTTCACAAGGAATCAGGCTGGCCTTCACTGCTCTTGCCTTTTTTCTACCTTACCTATTTTTTGGATCAGGTGCAGAAGACCAGCTGCATGCTTTCCCCATCTGAAGCCTCAGAGCTGTCCTGCTGTAGTTGTACTTCAGCCAAATCTCTCTCAGATGGCTGCTGGGAGCCAGTGACTCCCCTCTATATGTGATGGGAACTGTTTCATCCTCCTCTGAGCTAACATATGGAGAGGTATCTGGGGAAGCACCAGGGACAGTCATCACAAATCTACTCATAAGTAGGAAGTGTAATCAAATCTTCAGTCCATTGATTAAATTGGGCTATACATTTATATTTCCAGTGCTGCATTATGAGTCTTTTAACTATAACAAGGGCTTTATGTTGCCCAATTGTATCATGTACTAGTTATTTAATTCAAAGATTATTATCTTCTGGAAAAATTATTTTTAAAATATCTTTTGCTATTTTCTCCCAAAACATCAAATGTAGGACAGTGTAAAAATACCTGTTTTAAAGAAGCATCATCCTTCTTATATCTCTAACCAAATGCTATTCCAGACTGTCCTTTTCTGTATAGGACAAATGTTAAACTAAATCTATTTTTTGTTGTATGTGAAATGAAATTAAAATTTGTCCACGTGACTATTTTGCAACACTTTGATTTGAATCCAAAGACATGAAGTGCCCAAATTTTTGAATGGGGAGCATGTACATCTTATAACCAAAGTAGAATGGTTATGTATAAGAGAAAAATAAGATTAAAAACAAGAAGGAAAATCATTTGAAAGATGAATTGAAATATTTTTGGGTGGAGATGGTTAGATGCCCATGTACTGCTATATATAAATACTGAGGAAGAATTGTTTAAACCAAAAGAAAAATAGGGCAATGATGCCAGTTCTTAGAGCTGGAAGACAAAATACATAAAACTTCAAGAGATATAAATTGTCATTGAGGATTTTTAAAGTAAAATCAACATATTGCACTTAGATAATACACAAAAACAACTATTATTTGCCCAACTATTGGAGACAGTTATTAAATATTTTAAATAATTTAAAAAAATAGTTTTAAGGGAATATTTAAAGGAATATTATCAGAGGCATTTAATCAGATTTATATTACAATAATAACAAAAACAGGTAAAAATTATACCCAATCTGCTCTCAGACTTCATGTTGACACAATTGCAGTATTATCAAATATATTACAGCAGGTGTTACAATTCGTTATTAAGAATGATTAAGTAGGGATTATATAAATTAAACAGCAAAGAGTATTAGGTTACTTAGATAGATTTAACAACTTTAAATAAAAATGACCAATTCGTAATCCTGTCATTAGATGGTAAGAAAAACCTTTGACAAAATATATAGACAGTACATGTTTTCTCTTTGTACTAAACACTTTAGTAATCTTGAAAGGGAATGGAATTTCCATTTCTTGTTCTGTATTTTCTTTCTTTCATTGAAAGAAATGACAATGATTCTCTCAATTATGATGATTATCAACAAAATGCATTATGCAGACAGATCTTTATAAATCAATAATTATTGGTATGTTTCGTATACATTACACCAAAACCAAATTGGTGTTGCAAATTGTATAAGGACCAACTCAAGTCCGTTAGAGTATTTCTTGCCATATGTTCAATTTTTTAAATCCTTACATTAGTTTCCATGTTGAGTTCAGCCAGCCCTGTGCTTATGCCTTTTCTTAATGCTAATACTTCCTTCATTAGTAAACTTTCTTTATTTCAGTTCATTATAATCTCAAAACAGTTTCACAAAGGTTTCTGCTCATTATAATTAGTTCCGTAATGGACCTCTGTCTCTTTTTCCATTAATAGTTTCATAATTAGATCAAGGAATGCCTAATAATCTCCCTGAAAATTGTCATTATTTAATCACTTAAGTGTGCAACTGGTGTCAGCCTATTACTGTCTTAGTAACCTATTCCCATTTTCCAAAATAATTCTTAGCAAAGAAAAATTAAGGAGGTTCAAAATATTTTAAAATACATTGAAAAATTCAGGTTTGTTTCACACAATGGTCTGTCATCCCAGCTTTTCAGTTTTAAAAAATTCACTTTCAGGAATTTTTATCATTGATATTTATTTTGGTTTACTGGTTGGAACAGTTAATTTCAGAATTTAGCCTCTCTCTGGGCTTCCACTTGAAACTATTATTTTTGAAATCCTACCCCAACACTGAGATTACCCTTGTTTTTTGGGAATTAATTCTAGAACCTGTTCTTAGTGCTTCAAAAATACATAGACTCTGTCTGTCTGTCTATAATATAGATAGAAATTTAAAATTCTTATCGGTTAAAAGCTTATTATTGTAGTTAATTACAGTTTAAAAATAGCTAGAAAATCAATTTTGAGATTATCTGGGTACAGTATTATTGATCAGTTTAGTCCTGATTAAGCAGAGCTAAGTTTATAGGAGTTAATCAGACAAATCTTCCTGGCACTTTATTGATTTTAAACTTTTGTTATTGGAAATAAAGTAATCTTTCTGCTCTTGCTCTTTTATGAATTTCTGTTATCTATTAGGGATTTTGGAGAAATCACTTGAAGCTCCCAACATAGTAATCTATTTTTAGAAGAAGGTTTTTAAGAGAATTCAGGGAAAGGGTGGTACTTATTGCTTAAGTATTGGAGATGCAATACAACAACTGAAACAATAATGTATAGGATCTGTTGTCATCCTATTGTTGCCACAGTTGAAGTTGATGTTTACAAAATTGCAGTATTAGTGTAACTATAGATTGTTCACTGTGTGTAAAGATAGCATATTGTCTTCTTGACTAGATCTCCAGTATTTTAAATTTGTCAAATCTCCAAGAACGGTGAACATAATGTAAAGCTTATCAAAAGAATTATTATATAACTTTAGAAGTAGAAATATATAGCTGTATCGCAGTAATGCATCACTGACACAGTAATGCATTGCTGTGTTTGATAATACAGTATTTAAAGTTGGTTTTTCCAAAAAGAGGCAATGAAAAAGATTTCTGTTGTTGTTTTATGATTTTTTCCCCAGCTATTCCATTTTGATGAAACAGTCATGTTTATGTTGAAAGAAACAAAGGGTTCCTGGCGGTTTGGTGGTTTGTAGCAAAAGTATTGTTGCACTTTCAGGTCTAACAGCTATTAAGTTGCCACTCCATCTATCTGAATTCTTATGAAATAAAAATTCCAATCACTTTTATTGGAAATAATGTTTGATCTGTGTTTCATCCAAATTTTCTTGTAGAATATTAGGTGGTAGATTGATAATTTTTAAATTTTTGACATTTAAAGAATTTAGATCAGATCTGGTTTCTGCCCTGTGTAATAGTGAACTAATTATATTTTTTGTGATCTGATCACAAAATGCTTTTTTATTTTTTGCTTCTTTTCATCTTACCTGAGAAGAGTAGAAGAAATCGTGAACAATATTTTATTCTTCTTCAGTGGGAAGTTTTGAGAGTTGTATTCTTAGGTTCTCAAATTAGAATCTGTTTGTATTTGTTGCAGACTTATCTTTTAACATAATGATGTGCCCTCAATATGTGTAAAATGAGGATATATCTGCACAGTTAATTGCCATCACGTTCAGTGAGTTTACTAATTCAGAGTAATATGAAGTGCCATAACTGCTTAACCTTGATAAAGAAAAATAAAGACAATGTTTGTTCTATTACTTACTTATTACTTATAAGTTCTATTACTTATTAATTTGATTCACCATGTTTTTCAGAGTATAAGACGCACGTAGATTTCAGAGGTGGAAAACAAAGGGGAAAAATTCTGAACCAAATGGTGTAATAATATATTATTTTATATTATTTAATAAAATATACTTTTTACAACCATGTGCACTTTTTACAAACTTCAAACTTGACAGCTTTAAGACTTGTGGACTTCAACTCCCAGAATATCTCCTCCCATCATGCTAGCTCAGGAATGGGAGTTGAAGTCCACAAGTCTTAAACTGGCCAAGTTTGAAGACCCTTGCACCCCTAACTCAAGTGTCTTCAAACTTGACAGATTTAAGACTAGTGTAAATTCCCAGAATTCCTCCTCCAATCATAATAGATGGGGTAATTAGAAGACAAAAAAGACCCAATTTTTGCAAAAATTGGGCTGTTTTTCAGCCATTTGTTCACAAAAATTGGGTGGGCAAAAGGTCTGGGAGGCTAACCTGCAGGGGCTCTTGGATGCTGGAGGATGGCAAAAATGCTCCCATTTTTGTGAAATTGAGGCATTTTTGCCTTCCCCCAGTCTCCAGGACCACTCTGCAGGCTCCTCAGACACTTTGCCCACCATTTTTTTGTGAAAAAACCAGCACCCAGGAGCTCTCTGCGGGTGGGAAGCTGGGCTTCCAGGCAGCAACATAGCTGCATTTGATGTATAAGATGCACTGACATTTCTACCCTCTTTAATGGGGGAAAAGTGTGTCTTATACTCTGAAAAATGTGGTAGATGCTACACGACTACAAAGTAATGCCATATTTCAAAAATACACAGTGTAGGTGCTTTAGAGAGTTCTTTCATAGTAGTCAAATAATCAGTAATATATTCCATGTAGCACTTATATTAAATAGATTTGATACCTTGCCGTCTGCCCTTCTGACAGAAATTCAATAGTACATTTATATAAGAGGATATCTACCCTTGACCTCTGAGATAAATTGAATTGATTGTGCACATTTACTAATGTCCTTTATATTCACATATGGTACAAAGTTTAATTACAGTACTTTTAACCTCCAGGCATCAGAAAACAAGATCACAATGATCTTATTCTTTGCCTTTAACAGATACCTCAGAAATACCCTTAATACTACAGGAAAGTAGTAGAATTTTTATGACCATTTCTGTTCAGTGGATATTAACACACACTCTGCTGCTGTCTGGAATTTTATTGATGCCATATTATTAAATTTCAATTTGGTTACATTATGAGCAGTGGCCATGAAAGCAAAAAAAATGAATTCATCTACTGCCAGTATTCTTATTTTTAGAAATAAAGTTATCTAATCTAGTTTAAAATTTCAATAAGTATTGAAACATAATTCAAAGATTTTACATTTAGTTGTTTTAGTAATTTTACATTCATTTGATTAACAATCTTCAGAGCAGAGAAAATTATTCTGGTTCAAGAATCTTTTTGAATAATTTATTTCTCAATTATATATAGAACTAGCTGATGACACAGCGCTGCCTGGGTATTTTTTTCATTCTAATCCCCCCACTCCCACGCATATGTGCACATGATTACCCCCAGGACCCATTTAGGGCCTAGTAGGCTTCCCTGCAGCCTCCTGTGAGTAAAAATGGTTGTGGGAGGGCTGCCACGCCCCCTTTGCCGTTTTTGACCTAGTACGCCTCCCTGCCACCAAAACAGGTCATGGTGGGGGCTCATACTGCACCCACTATGCTCCCCCCACGCATGCACGACAGAGACCCGAATATCAGCTGGCCAGTGGGAGGTGTTCACACATGAACAGTGGAGCTGAGCTGGGCTCTGTGCCACCTGCATGCCAAGACACACACACAAACACCACGAGGGTGTTAGGGGTGTCTTACTCCCACAGTACAGTACTATTTTCTAGAGATTAAGTCATATTAAATAAGCAGCGGAAGAGTTAAGGAACTGAGATGAGACAGGACGAGGAACAAAACAGCCTTTATTAAGGCTTCAACAGAAGAACAGCAACAAGAACTCATAACAGCTCTGTAACAACCTGTCGGCTCTTGCCACATCTGACAGCCCTTTTATAGCTGGCTGTCAGATGCAACAGCCAATAGTGAGGCTCTAAACTCCCGCTCTTGATCAATCAGGAAGGTTCCTAGGCAGAAATGCGTGTCCTGAGAGGTTTGTGTGCACAAATGGGAAAGTGAAACTGCAAACTGGACCCTCCACCAACATTTGACTTACATATCAGAGTCAAAGCAATGGGAAAATGAGCTCCTGCACCTGGTGGAAAGCTGAATTCATGGAGTGTACCATGAAGGCAAGGTCTATTCTCAGAACCACCTTATCCTTATGGAAAACTCATAACCTGAGTTGACGGATAACGTCCCCAGCTATGAAATCTTTCTGGCCGAAGTGATTTAACCAAAACAGGACTGTGAAGGAGATCCCTCTCAAAGACACAATGGCCAAAGGCTCAAATGGTGTTTTCATGAGTGCCTTGAGAATCTGGTTCAAATCCCAGCTACGGAAGCTGTGGATTGCTGCGGCATTTAGAAGCGGCCCTCGTAACTCTGCCACCACCACCCATTTTATCTTTTTCTCAACTGGGCCTGGGATTGGAACATAATTCCTGGAGGTAGGCCATGCTGTGCCTCCTGCACCCCTGCTAATAATCTCCATATTATTCAAATATTATTCTATACCTGTTTTGCCTTGGTTAGGGTGGTCCCATCCCTTGTGTGATAATTTGGGGCAAAGGGCAATCCTGGGAACATGGACCGAAGCTGTGAGGTGGGAGCAGACGATCTAGTTAGGCTGTGGTGCACCCAGTCAAAGGCCTCTGTATTGACCTAATCAAACTCCCTTTACTTCATAGGCCTACTTTATGAGGGAGACCTAGGCCTGAGTTGGGGCAGAGGACAATCCTGGGAACATAGGCTGAAGTTGTGAGGTGGAAGCATACGATCTGGTTAGGCTATGGTGCACTCAACCTAACATGGGCCGAAGCTGTTTCCTGTGAGATTGGCGTGATGGGCGATTCGCTTAGGCTGTGATGCACTTAAAGCACTCTGTATTAGTCTAATCAAGCTGTCTTTGCTTCATCGGCCCACTGCGTGAGGGAGGCCTATATCTTAAAGTCCCACGTATGAGGGAGTACGCTCAGTCAAAGGCCTCTGTAGTGGCCTAATCAGACTCCCTTTGCTTCATAGGCCTACTGTGTGAGGGAAGCCTAGGCCTTAAAGGCCTACTGTGTGAGGGAGCATGCTCAATAAAAGGCCTCTGCAGTGGCCTAATCAGGCTCCCTTTGCTTCATAGGTCTACTATGTGAGGGAAGCCTAGACCTGAGTTGGGGCAAAGGATGATCCTGGGAACACAGGCCGAAGTTCTTTCCTGACAGATCTGGCCATCTCAGTGAGGTGGAGGCAGGCGCTGCTTAGGCCATGGCATGCTCAATTGAAGGCCTCTGTACTGGCCTAATCAGCCTCTTTTCATAGGCCTATTGCTGTACAGATCTAATCAGCCCCCCTTCCCCTTCCCATGACATCACAAACAAATATTACTCTAGGATGCTCTCCTTAAAGGCCCAGACTTTCCAGAGTTATGGTGGACACACAGAGTCACCCCAGGGGTGTCTTACCTCCCACAATGTTTGTCTCCAGAGGGTAAGTCATCTGTTTACTAAGTTTGGGTGAAATTTCTTGGGGCATTCCAGAGTTATGCTTCAACATCCATCCATCTATCCATTTATTTATTTATTTATTTGAAGGTCCTGTCTATTATGTTTTGAGACTGCAAATAGCAGTGATCACTGAGTACAATTAAGATTTGATTGATTGATTGGTTTCAGACATGAGTTTTGATTAAAGCTGTAATGAAAAATTATATAGCTCCAGTATTCTAAGGCCTGGTAATAGGTAACATCACTTCCATGCTTGTTGTTTGCCATAGTAAATTACCAAATTTCCATTTTAGTGAGAAATTATCTTTACTTGTTTCCATAACATGTAAAACTGTGCTATATTAATGAGTAAAAGGAAATTTCATAATTCTTTCCTTTTTTCATTTATTCATCCCAGATGTTTCTTTCAGCCTAAAAAATAAAAGCTAAAGTGAGAAATTATCGTGCATTAAAAAAAAGCATAATCCTGGACCACAAGTACTTTCAGGCTCTGAAAATACCTGAGTTGAGTTGAGAATGGGGTATAAACTTGTTTCTTTTTTAGGAATTAAGAAGCATTCATCAGATGAAAAGTTTTCTTGAGTAAACGTTTCCCTTTGCAGGCAGATAGGTAAAAATTAGAGTAAATCTTCTAACCAAAAAAATTATAAACAAACTCTACTTCAAAGATATCTGGATATCCCATATTAGTCTTTAGCTCTAGTATGGATTAGAAATCATGCCTTCCATTTTGAATTTAACCTTTGAATTTATGTTATAATTTTCTTTCATAGTTTGATAAATATTATATTTTGTGTATAATTCATAAGGCTCCATATTATTCACAATTTGATAATATTTTGATTAAATGTTCCACATTTGATACTATCAAATAAAATTCAATCAGATACAGTATCTTCTAAACGAGGAGAGATCCTTGGGAGAATCTCCAACACATAAAAATGTTATGGTGGTAGATAATCACACTTCCTCCTTTTGATTAAGTTCTGCTAATTGGTTCAGTTAACCCGATTCTTTGGGTGCCTTTCCTAATTTTCTTGAAATCAGCTAAATGTTGCAAATTAAATAGAGCTATTTATTTCGATATGTTACTTCTGATCCAACCAATTCTCAAATGTCTCCCATTTACTTAGAATTTTAATGGCTTCTAAAAATGTTTTCTCTAAAATATAAAATATAAATTTGAGCACTATGAGCAAATGAATAAAATGTAAGACACATGTGAATATAAGCACATATGAAGAACAGTTGCAGAAACTGGGTATGTCCAATCTAGTGAAAAAAAGAACTAGGGAAGACATAATAGCAGTGTTCAAGTCTTATTTATGATATTTAGTTTTAGACAAGTAGTTTGGATTGAGTTATCACTTAAGCTAAATGGTCAGCTAATTTAATTTAAAGATTGTTGGGTTGTTGTCATTATCACCTTCTATGAATGTAGATATATATATGTTACATACAGATATTTACAAAGCAATATCCAGTTTACAGCTAGGTTTCTACCATCACAAACAATGCATAATTTGATTTTAAGATTGCTTAGATAATGCTGTACATTTTGAATTGATACATATAGATCTAAATAATTAAAATATTATTATGCCACTAATAATTGTTCATAAATCAATATAGGTTAAATTTCAGAGCAATTTACGAATGTTTTGTCCTGTTTTATTCACATGTAAATATTTCCTTTTTCTTTAGGCAACAAACAAAGACCTCAGTTTACCGAAGCAGACAATCTTTGAATAGTCCTAGTCCAGGAGAAACTGAAATGGATCTTCTAGTTACACGTGAAAGACAGAGACGTGGTATCCGCAATAGTGGATATGATGTAAGTGTATGGAGACTGCATTTATTTCTCAAAATGCCGTGATGACAAACCTATGGCATGCGTGCCACAAGTGGTGTGCGGAGGCAGATCAGTGGACATGTGAGTTGAGGTCCAGCATACATGTGCGCACCAGCCAGCTGCTTTTTGGGCCTTCTGGGCCCAATGGGAGTCAAGAAACAGTCTGTTTTCAGCCTTTGGAGTGGGTGGGAAAGGCCAATGTTTTGCCCTCCTCAAGCTCCAGAGCCTTTTCAGGAGCCTAGGGAGAGTGAAAACGATCTTCCCCACCTCCCTGGAGACCAGAAATGGCCCACTTCAGGTTGGGAAATGGGCAATGTCTGGCCTGTAGAGGGCCTCCGAGGGGGTGGAGAAGGCTTTTCTCGCCTCCCCAGGCTCTTAGAAAGGCTCTGAAGCCTTGGGAGAACAAAAAAACAGAACTTCTAGTTTAACCGGAAATCAGAAAACAGAATGTTTCCAGTCTCTGGGGACTTCCAAGGGAGTGGGGAAGGCTATTTTCACCATCCCCAGACTCCTAGAAAGGCTCTGAAGCCTCGGGGGAGTGAATAATGGATATGCCATTGTGTGTCGGGAATGGGTGTATGCGCACAAAAGTATGGGTATGCCCATGTACAAGCATGACCCTTCCATGCTGCCCTCCTTTTGGTATTTGAACCAAAAATGGTTCGCCATCACTGTCATATTGCAATGCTAATAAATTGCCTTAGAACAATTACAGGACACATTTTAATAAAATGATATATTTACATATTTGCAGCTTTGAGGCTGCAATGGGAATCAATATTTTGCAAAACGTTTATAAAATCAGCTTCTGATATCAGGTTATATGTTCATTTTATGGATTTAGAAGATTTATGTATTTCCCCCCCAAAAAATTTAAACAGGCAGTCATTTATATAATGTTTCACAGAACAGGGTTTGAACGCATTATTTGCTTTTACATTGATTCCTATGGGAAAAATTGCTTCCACTTAACGAACTTTCTACTTACGTGGTCACAGAACGAATTAAGTTCGTAAGTAGAGGTACCACTGTATTGCATTTATTTATTCATTTTTTGTATCACAGTCTAGTATCACAGTCTTCATATTTTCTAGTAATAACCTAATTTTCTCTAGACTCTCCTGTGCTTATTTAATGTATCAGTGTGATCCTTTCTCTTGTTTGATATGGCTGGATTAAAAGTTTTTCTCATATTCTACTACAGATAGTCAATCTGGCCAAGGCATTGGAATCCTAGAGCAACACAAGGCCTGATGTTAGACAGGATGCATTACAGAGTTATAGCCTAAATTTCAGGTTCTTACATAATGATAGTTCAGTGTCCCAGATATTTGTTCTTTCTTATAACAATTTAATTTAATTTATTGTATTTCTATGCTGTCCAACTCCCAAAGGACTCTGGGCGGCTTAAAACAGGAAGAAAATACATTTTAAATACATTTAAAAACATCATAAAAGATTAAAAAACAATTTAAAAAATCACATATTATTCAGGCCGGACCTTGAAAATTGAAAGATCAAAAGCCCCAAACCTGCTGGAAAAGCCAGGTCTTTAATGTTTCCAGAAGATCAATAGAATGGGGCAGTCCAGATCTCAGGGGGTAGTTGGTTCCAGAGAGCCAGGGCAGCCACGGAGAAAACCCTTCCCCGTGGGTCCACCAGCTGACACTGTTTAGCTGATGGGACCCGGAGAAGACTAAGATCTGTGGAATCTTACCGGTCGCTGTGAACTATGAGGAAGAAGGTAGTCTTGAAGATAACCTGGCTCTGAGCCATGTATGGCTTCAAAGGTAATAACCAATACGTTGCATTGAGCCCAGAGACCCATAGGGAGCCAGTGCAGCTCGCGAAGATTGGTATAATGTAATTGTACCTAGGTGCACCCACAACCACTGATGCAGCTGCATTCTGTACCAATTATGGTCTCTGAACATTCTTCGGGGGTAGCTCCATGTAAAGTGTGTTGCAATAATCCAACCATGAGGTGATAAGGGCATGAGTGACTGTGAGGAGAGCCTCCTGATCCACGTAAGGAGTAATGGTATTAAAAGCCACTGAGAGGTCAAGTAGCACCAATATAGAGGAATGACCCCTGTTTCGGGCTTGCAAGAGATCATCCGTCACCGTGACCAAAGTAATTTCCATGCTATAGCCAGGTCTGAAACCAGATTGACAAGGGTCCAGATAACCAGTTTCAGCCAATGACTGTAGGAGTTGAAGTGCTACCACTTCCTCTACAACTTTTCCCACAAAGGGAAGGTTGGAGACTGGACAAAAATTCTTTAATTTTGCTGGATCCAGGGAAGGCTTCTTGAAGAGGGGTCTCACCACCGCCTTTTTTGATGGCTGCAGGAAGGAACCCTCACTCAAGAACGTGTTAACTATTAACCTCCATTGAAGGTTTAACATGGAAAAGTTTTATATATGTTTGATTATAAGCATTGTTTTAGTATTTGTACTCTTCCTTTTTTGATTTTTAAACCTTTAATTATTTGATTTCTTCTAATTTGATTCAGCAAATTTCTAATGCAAAAGTAAACAACAGAGGGAATAAGGGGCATATCTCACATCCCTCATCACCTCTATCTTACACCCTTCATCATGTCTATTTTCCCTGTCATGTCACCGTTTATGAGGATTCTCGCTGTTTGTGTTGAGTATATTATATCTACTGCTTAATCTACTGCGAATTTCATGTATTCTAATTATATTGTAAAAGATTTCTAGTCCAAATTATCAAAGGCTTTCTATGCATCAATAAATATTAGAGGCAATTGTTGATTTGAATGAATTTCATAGTATTCTATTGTATTCATAATTATTCTTGTGTTATTTTGAATTTGTGTTTTAAGAAGAGAGCTGTTTTGGTCCAAATGTATCAATTGATTTAATATTATCTTTAATCTTTCTGCCAATATTGTTGTGAAAATTTTGTAATCCGAAGATTAGTCTATAATTTTGAATTGAAGTTTTATCTGTATTCTCTTTGGGGATAAATGTTATGAATGCTTCTTCCCATGATTTTAGTAATTTGGCCTGATTTAATGCTTTGTTGTACAATTCTACAATTTTTCCTTCTAATATATATTGAATTTTTTTGTAAATCCATCTGGCCTTGGTGTTTTATTATTCTTTTGTTTTTTAATGGTCTCTCTTAGTTCTTCTAATGTAATTTCTTTATTTAATACTGCTGGTTTTCCCTCCGGCAAGACTGGCAAGTTTTTGCTTCCCAAATATTCTTTGATATCTTCTTTCATTTCAGTTTTTCCATATAAAATCGCAAAAAAGTTTTGGATAATCATCTTTTTTCCATTTATGTTGTGGTGAAGTTCTCTTTTCTTGTCTCTGAGTTGTTGATTTGTCCTGTCTACATTTCTTTTCTTAATTTATGGGCCAACCATCTCCCAGGCTTGTTAGCGTGCTCAAAATAGTTTTGTCTTAATTTTTTTATGTTTTGACTTATTACATCTTGTTTCAAAATTAATTTTGTGTTTAATTAAGTCTCTTGACCCTTTATATTTAGTATTTGATGGATTTTTTTGGTAATAATATTTCTTGTTCCTTAAGTTCGATGGTCAAATTCTCCAATTTACTCCCCCCCCTTTTAGTTATACAGTGATCCCTCGAGTATCGCGAGGGTTCTGTTCCAAGACCCCTCGCGATAATCGATTTTTCGCGATGTAGGGTTGCGGAAGTAAAAACACCATCTGCGCATGCGCGCCCTTTTTTTCATGGCCGCACATGCGCAGATGGTGGAGTTTGCGTGGGCGGCGGGCGGCACCCAGGGAAGGCTCCTTTGGCCGCCCAGCAGCTGATCTGCTCCACAGTGCGGCAGCAGCGAGGAGCCGAAGATGGGGTTTCCCCGTTGCCCAGGCAAAGGGGAAACCCCATCTTCGGCTCCTCGCTGCTGCCACGCTGCGGAGCAGATCAGCTGCTGGGCGGCCGAAGGAACCTTCCCTGGGTCTTCCCGCCGCCCAGGCAAAGGGGAAACCCCAAGATTGCTTGCCCGTCACCCGCCCGGCCGCTCGCTTGCCGCTTGCCCGTTCACCCGCCCGCCCGGCTGCTCGCTTGCCGCTCGAGAGCAAGAGGGGGAGAGATAGAGAAAGAGAGAGAAGGAAAGAAAGAGATGAGAGAGGGAGGAAGAGAGTGTGAGAGAGGAAGAAGCAAGATAGAGAAAGAGAGAGAGAAAGAAAGATGAGAAAGGAAAGGAGTGACGTCATCGGGTGGAAAAATCGCGATATAGCGTTTCGCGAAGATTGATATAGCAAAAATCGAGGGATCACTGTATATGCTATTGTTAACCCTCTTAGGTATGCTTTGGATTGGATTGAGGTTTGTTCATTAGGGTTTCCTCTAAAAGAAATGACTAATTCTTTTTTAATTTCTCACAGTATTCTTTTTCTTTTACAATAGCCAAATTAAATGAGCATCATGTTCTTTTTCTTTTACCTTTCCATTTTATAGCTACTGGGTTATAGTCAACCCATTGGATGGATAAAATGTCAGTTGATTCAATATTCATAAATCTATACTCATCATGCCATGTCAATACATGACCATGACTTATGGGGGAAGGAGTAAAACATGTATTGCTTTTTGTTTGAATTTAATTTCTTCCATGCGTCTACTACTTTAGTTTCTTTGACTATATTTTTAAAAGGGATTGGTAGTTGTCTTCTAATTTTTTTAAGGTGTGTGCACTTATAATCTATTTTATTGTTCACTACAGCATAAAAATTCCCTTTAATGCATATGTTCTCACATTCCATTTCTGTTACTATTTTATTTAATTTGGAGTAGAATTTTTTTTTGTTTATTGGGTGAGTATATTGCTATTAACAATATAAATGTTTCTTGAACACTGGACTCTTAGAATAGAATAGAATTAAATTGAATTCTTTATTGGCCAAGTGTGATTGACACACAAGGAATTAGTCATTGGTGCATATGCTTTCAGTAGACATAAAAGAAAAGATACATTTGTCAAGAATCATGAGGTACAACACCTAATGATTGTCATAGGGGTCAAATAAGCAATCAGGAAATAATCAATATTAATATAAATTGTAAGGATACAACAAAGTTAGTCATGCAATCATAAGTGGGAGTTACAACAAAGTTGTAACAAAGCAACAAAGTTACTCATGCAGTCATAAGTGGGAGGCAAACGGTGATAGGATCGATGTGAAGTTTAATAGTAATAGAATGCAGATAGTGAATAGTTTGACAGTGGTGAGGGAATTATTTGTTTAGCAGAATGAGAGTGTTTGGGGAAAAATGCTCTTGTGTCTTGTTGTCTTGGTGTGCAGACTTCAACTCCCACAATGGCTGGCTGAGGAATTCTAGGAGTTGAAGTCCACAAGTCTTAAAGTTGCCACGGTTGGGAACCCCTGTTCTATAGTTGAAACAATTTATGTCCAGGATGCAAGGGATCCGTAAAATTAATATGTTGAAAAATAATATAGTATTAAAATCTCATCAAACAATCATCAGACCTGATAAGTGCAGTGAATGCATCAGGTTTACTTTTTAATAGCGTAAATGTTGAAAAATATAACTCATGCAAATAAAAACTCATTTGCTGTTTTCCATAATTTTTAAAAGTTGGAAGGATCTTGAGATAAAACAAGATTAAGAAACACTGATCAAAATCATGGAGAAATTTGAGGGAAAGAGAAGAGAAAATGGGAGCAAGTTATTCAACATCAGAATTCTTACTATATTAGAGTATTTAATGTCTTTTGTCACAAACTTTGATAAGTAAACTGATATGAAATTATTAAAGATATATTTTTTATCAGTGAGACCAAAATGTAAAGTGCTATTAGCTTTATTATTCAAAAGTGTCTTTCTTTCTTGGCATTGCCTTTTGTGTTTAATTATACAATTTTAATAAATTAATTGGAAAATTGTTTATTAAATAAGGACGCATATTATTATAGTGATTTATTTCATTTCATTTCATTTATTTGATTTGTATGCCGCCCCTCTCCAGAGACTCGGAGAGGCTCACAACACAAAACATGATACAAAACCAACAATAAAAAAGCAATTTAAAACCCTACGTATAAAACAAAACAATCATACATTTCAGACAAACCTTGTGTAAAACGGGAAACGGCCCAGGAGAGTCAATTTCCCCATGCGTGACGGCAGAGGTGGGTTTTAAGGAGTTTGCGAAAGGCAAGGAGGGTGGGGGCAATCCTAATCTCCATAAAGAAGGCTCTTCCCCTGGGTCCCACCAGATGACATTGTTTCCTGGACGGGACCCGGAGAAGGCCAACTCTGTGGGACCTAACCGGTCGCTGGGATTCGTGCAGCAGAAGGCGTTCTCGGAAGATTTATGTTATTTTCATGATATTATTATTAAAATAATGCAAAATATTACAATTGAGTAATCATTTTATTATGTAAAAGCCAAAAATTTGCACAATAGATATGGTTGATATTACGCAAATGATATAAATTACCAGGGAAATTTGCTTCATCACATGCATGATCCATTTCATGCAAGGACCATTTATTAAGATCCAGTAAATCAAACATTACCGTAGTATAAGTACTGCTACAATGATCTAATGGAGAAAAAGTATTTAAGCGTTTTGTTTACTATATAGTATAGAAGGAAATCTAGGGGGTTTTTTTTCTCTCCCCAGTTTCTAAGGCAATTTGGAATTAGGTCATAATCAGATCACAGATGTATTTGGAACTATGCCAAGAATCTGTTTAGTTGTTACCAGTTTTCACCAGCCGGTTTCTTCAATATGGAGTGATTTATATTTGGTTTTTGCCTTTTACATTGTGTATATTGATCATATTTGTCTGATTTCCAGAACCCAAATAGAAAAAACCCCACAGTGCTTATGAAGTAATAAATAATCTTTCTGCCTCTTGAAATATAGTGATTCTTTCCTATATTTGTCAGGATTCAGGAAACTGAAACATCAACTGTGAAACGATTGTCTGTGTTTTCACATTATGTGTCACAGTACATAAATCATAATATGAAATACATTTAAGTTTATAGTATGCTATGCTTCATTGTGCATCATTGCAGCAGCAACATAAAGGAACAATCTATGGTATGAGATAAAGCTGGATTTGCTGTAATTATTCATACATAGAATTTCCCGGTGGTTGCAGTATTCCCTTGTGTATGTTTCCTTTCAATTGGGTCGTTCTTTATTTTTGTTACATTATTGTTATAAAGGCAAATTTAAATACTATGGACACTGGTTTGTATCATACATTATGTTTATTTCATCTTTCTGTATCTCTCTATTTTCTTTATACTATAGTGATTGTGGTACAGAATTTAATTCAGAAATAGTAAATAGACCACAATTATCAAATCATCTTCATTCATCACTGGAAGGACACAAAACCATAACTCGTTGGTCCCAACCAATTATTAAAAAATCATTACAAGTACAAATCAATTAAGCACTAGATGTGGTTTGATCAGTTTAACACAAATCAAATAAATATGTCTTCCACCAGCTACAATATGCAAGCAATCTCTTTTCTTTACTCTGTAGGCTTTTGAGACATCTTATGGCTCCAGTAACCCTATTTGCTTCTTATGTTATTCTGTTTATGGGGCAAGGGAGTCTTCGGAGAGGGGCGGCATACAAAGTATTACATTATTATTATTATTATTATTATTATTATTATTATTATTATTCTCTACCTTAAGATAAAACATATATAAATAACAAAACACAATACCAATACTAAACCAGATACATATGCCAAATATCCATATCATTAATGTGCTTTAAGGATTTTCTTTATTTTCTACCTTCTCCCTCCTCTCCCATAACTCCCTCTCCAACATTATAAGTAGTACTAAACTTTAAAAACAGAAACAAAGAATGAAAAAGAAACAAACCCCCCAAATATATCTTCAATATCTAACATTCTATAAATCCCATATTCATCATTATTTACGAAGAAAGGGAAGGAGAAAAGAAAAAGAAAAAAAATCTCCCTCACTCCAATATTTAGCTAATTCCCTAATAGAAATAGTTTCCCCGTGTAAAAATATATTAAAACATGAACTATCTTAGATTTGTGTAACATTAGCAACTAGTGCTGCCACCGTTTCTTTTTTTTTCATCTGGGTGTCTACCTGCTATTTTTCAATCTGTTACCTTTTTTGAAAAAAAAAGAAAAAATATTCATATATTTAAATATTTTTAACTTCCATCCATTCGTAAATTTCCCCCCAGATTCTATAATATTCTGAATCTTCTTTATCTTTAAGTCTTAAAGTAAGTCTATTCATTTCAGCACAGTCCATAATCTTCCTTATTATTTCTCTTTCTGTTGGTAAACTATTCAATTTCCAATTTTGTGTGTAAACAATTCTAACCGCTGTTACTATATGCACAATTAAGTAAATGTCTTCTCTATTGAAATTATCTGGTAAAATTTCAAACAAAAATGTCTCTGGTTTTAATTCAATAGTCTTTTTCATATCTTCTCTTTCCAGTGCTGAATTTCTTTCCAAAATCTTTATGCTTCCATACAAGTCCACCACATGTGATATTTAATGAACCTCTTGTCCTTTAACAAGTATGGTTTAATTTTTGACTCTGCTAGAATTACTATTTTGATCTGATGGGAGGCCTCATTATCTTTCGTGATTTAGGGAGTAATGTGAACGGGAGCAGTAACTCCTGTTATACACTTAGGTGTATGCACCTTGCTTGTAAAATACAAAGGAAAAATTGAAACTAATAATAGGACAGTGATGATGAACCTTTTCCAGCTTGGATACCAAAAGGTGTGCACGCACACAATAGCGTACATGTGTATGCCAACACCCATAATGCAATGCCTCTCCTTCGCACATGTGCACAACCCCCCTGCTGCCCCTCAGACATGCGCACAACCCTGTGTGCTGCCCTCCCCCTGTGCATGAACACAGGCTTCACTGAAACCTCTGGACTTCTGGTAGGCCTATTGGGCCGTTTTTCACCATCCTCAGGGTTTCCTGAAGCCTGGAGAGAGCGACAATGGCCAAAAACAAGGCCGAAAATCTGGCATAGAACAATGCCTTGCATGCCCTCATATGGTTCTGTGTGCCATCTGTGGCACACATGCCATAGGTTCGCCATCATTGACCTAACAACAGAATTACAAGAATTACATCTAGAAGAAGGCAAAGGCAAACCATTTCTGTGTTACTGCCAAGAAATTTGAATGTAACATTATTAAGTTCCAATTGATTTCAAGATGATGAGACCCTACATGTTGAAGGAAGTTTAAGATAAAGCTGATTTTAGCTGTAAGTTGAAAAAATATAAACTTTTTAAATATTTAAGTCTATTCATAATTATGAATTCATTGACAGTACTTGTGACTCTCGATGTAGAGAATATTAAGGTATAAAATAGGTACAGTATTTTTATCAGATACTTGTAACATTTATATTCTTTATAGGATCTAGATTTCTTAAGCAGCTGCTAGAAATTCATTGAAATCAAAGCTAGATAGCTATTCTCTTTTTCTTTCGATGCAAAACAGTTATTAATATAGAATAGTTAATAATAGTCTATATTCATCTTTGCCTGGTTATAATTTCTCTTAAGTTTTTTATTTAAATCAAATAGTGAATAACAATGACTGGCATTTATAAAAAATGTAAAAGTGACTTACTAAGACTGAGACAAAAATAAAGATCTGTTGCCAGTGTAAGTTCTATGCGTGAATGGAAATATACACCTGATCCAACACTGTATCTCTATCACTTCTCTAATTAAATGATTATAATGAGTGGGGAGGGCAATTAAAAATTGAATAGGAAGAATGAAAGCAAGCTTGGGATCTCTTGTACTTGTTGATTTCCTTGCTTCATTGGAATCCTATCCTAGTGTTTTTCTAAAAGAGGACATAACTTTTTTCTGCTATTAAATTACAGAGCTCATAAAAGGAATTTAGGATGATGAGTGAACATATCTGCTCATTGTATGAACGCCATCATAAAAATGATTGCAACAATCTCCATTAAACCCTTATATTTTATCCAACAGACAGAGCCTGAAATGATAGAAGAAACAAATATTGACCGTGTCAATGAATCTCGAAATTATACCAGAGCCCATCAAGCAAAAGGCCATTCAGAGACTTCAACTCTGAGTTCTCAGCCATCTATTGATGAAGTTAGGCAACAGATGCACATGTTACTAGAGGAAGCCTTTAGTTTGGCTTCAGCAGGTCATGGAGGACAGAACAGGCAACAAGACACTTACAATTCTGCACAGAATTTGCCATATTCTGAAGTTGTGACCAGTGCTCCTGGTACCATGTCTCGGCCTAGAGGTGGAATACAGTGGGTGCCAACATATAGACCAGAAGTGTATCAGTACAGTTTACCAAGACCTGTAAGTGATCAGTTACATATGATACATAAAGAGCTATTGTGGGCTTGTTTCATAAGTTTTCAATGAAAATCCGTTTGTATTGGTTGAATATGTATCCATTTCATTGCAGAACCTTTGTATATACCAGTGTTTTGCATGCCTTTTAAGGACCTTGTCTTAAAAATCACATCGTATATTTCATGTAAGTTTATATGTGTGATCTTGGAGTTACATATTTGTGCAGGATGAATTCCAAACTAGACAATTAACCCGGAATGAGATAATAGCATAAATGCAGTAAAAGTAAACAGAGTTTTTCAAGGTATAGACAATATTGGAAGTTATATGCTTCACTTCATTGTTCTGGTTCCTCTAACTGAGACTAGGGTATCAGTAATAGCATAATAGCAAAGCACTTAAATAGTACTGTAGTAGCAATAGCACTTATATATCTCTTCATAGTGCTTAACAGTCCTCTTTAAGTGGTGTAGAGAGTCAGCATATTGTCCCCAACATTCTGGCTCCTCATTTTACCATCCTCAGATGGATAGAAAGCTGATTCAACCTTGAGCGGGTGAAACTTGAACTGCCAAACTGCTGGCAGCCTGCAGTCAGCAAAAGGAGCCCCGTGGCTCTATCCTGAGTTAGAGGGAGCAAGAGTGATAGACTGTCAGACTCATTAAACAAATACTCTATGCAGTATTATTAGTGGTATGGAGTGGGTTCATGAATATATACTACCAGAAAAGAGCCCAGAGACAAAAAACTTTTTTTTTCATGTTAAATCAACACTATGAAGATAAGAGATACATGTTCTATTACTAGTATATGTTTAATTATGTTCAAGAAAATATTGCCTTATGGGTAGAATAATAAAATATTTTAATTATGTATTTGAAACAGTTACTGTCTTTCTCCTTCACTCAAAAAAACAAAAAGAGGTCATTTTGCCATATATTTATGCCATTAATTTCCCTCATGACAATGAGAAAATAAAAGTTATTTGTTCAAATGTGTGGGATGTGGGTTAGGATCCAGATGATTATAATGTTTTTAAAAAAGAGACAAGAATATTACAAACTAGTATTTTCTTTGTGATTTTGTATGTGTGAAGCACTTTTAAGTACTGTATCTATGTATGGCATAAATTCTAAGGCTCATTAATCCTGAATGATTAGCAACCAGTTCATAGATATGCGATTTTAAACCAGATCTTTTCCTTCTCTGACAAAGGAAGAGTGAGTAACACTTCAGTGTTCCTGTTTAAAACTAGGTTGTGAAGTTTTGCCAGTTGGTTTAAGAAAAAAAACGTATTGTTCATATCCTAATAGATAAGGTTACGGTTTTATAAAATGATGTAAATGCTAAGATCTATGATAAAATATGGCACAAATATATATATGTGTGTGTGTGTGTGTGTGTTGCTGTTGCTGTTGTTGTTGTTGTTGTTGTTGTTGTGAGTGGTCCATGACTAGCTCGATTAGTCACAGATTCTGAGGAGGATGAACTGGCTCCGACTTGGTACCCTAGGCCGGTGTTCTTGACAACTGCGTTAGAGAGTGAGAGTGAGGGAACCTGCGAAACCTGGAGAACCTCCAGAGACTGTAGAAACCCCAATGATGGTAATGTCTGACTCACAGGAGGAGGGAGACATTGAGGATCGAGAGGCCCTATTACAGTGATGGCGAACCTTTTTTTCCTTGGGTGCCGAAAGAGCATGTGCAAGTGCTATTGCACATGCGCGAGTGCCCACGCCCATAATTCAATGCCTGGGGAGGGTGAAAACAGCTTCCCTCGCCCCCAGGAGGCCCTCTGGAGCTGGAATGGCCTGTTACCCAACTTCTGGTGGGCCCAGTAGGGTCATGTTTTGCCCTCCCTGGAGGCAAGAGAGGGTAAAAATGCCTTCCACCACCACGCTGGAGGCTCTCTAGAAGCCATAAATGCCCTCCCAGAGCCTCTGTGCAAGCAAAAATCAGTTCTCCAGCAAACACATGCACATTGGAGCTGAGCTAGGACAATGGCTTGGGTGCCAGCAGATATGGCTCTGCACGCCACCTGTGGCACCCGTGCTATAAGTTCGTTATCGCTGCCCTATTAGATGCCAGAGTCAAAAGGTCACGAAGCAGGCAGGAATTATCTTTATAGGAAAAGTTCTAAAAGGTGAGTCTATGAAAGAACGTCTAGACAGTTATAACTGTAGGAAACAGTTGACCACACCCAGATAGTATATAAGTGAGGGTTTATGGGTAAAAAGGTGTAGAGATTCAACGTTTCAATATGGAGAGAAAAGCCTTGCAGCATAAGAGCCTCTCCTAATCCTCTTGGATCCTGAAATCCTGATCTTGAATGTAGTTTGTGAGTAAAAACCGTCTGAGCCAAGAAGTAATTACTTTGAAGTATGATCCTGTTTTTGCAGGTATAGTAACTTTGCTGATAATGCCTAAATTGGCAGTCGGCCCTCGTGCCAATGATCTCATTGCTGTTTCTAGCACATTTCTTTGTAAATAGACAAATGTATAAAGTGAGGATTAATTACTGAGAAATAACCAGGGCGGACAGAACGTGTGTGTTTGTGTGTGTGTATATAGAATTACTTAAGAGTATGTAACTAAATAGAACTTTCAGTCTGTCGAAACAAATCCTAGTTACCATAATGTTTTATTATTTTTGAGCTATATAAAAGCAGCATTGTTGATGCTGGTTCATTTTATTAGGTTTGTTAAATATATGAGAATCAGTAATCTGTCAGATGACTTGAAATTATTCAATGAGATGTCAATATTTTTTCCTTCTGTGTACCATTGATTTAATTTATTCATGTGTTATTTTCAGGTTCCAGTTATTAGGCAACTTGATATAAAACTTGCTTACTGGACAATGTGTATTGAAATCAGTTCAACCTACATCCATACAACAATTTATTCTCATATCAGTGTACGCTTGAAAGCAATGGAAAAATAAATGCTTATTGTGATCTCTTGCTTCTTCAATTAGAGCAACTTGTACAAAAAGCTATTCACCAAAGAAGGATATAATATGAATGAATATTAACAATATGCGTGGTATAAAATTTTGTATAAGGAAAACAGAAGTGCAAAAGAGAAGTGCATACTCATTTAATCTGAGTTGCTATGAGCAATTTGAAACAAATATAACTTAATGTTTCATGGGTTTTCCCAAAGTAATTTTATTTGAGATTTAACTTTTGACAAATAAGGAGAATGAAAATGAGGAACCCCCAAAGTGAACTATAACTCATTTTTATAAATGTTAAATGTTCTTATCTTGAAAAAAGATTGATTCTTGGTAAATATATATAATATTTTACGAAATTGATAAACGAGAACTTTTGAACACGTTGAAAGGCTTACTTTTTAATTATTTGAAGACATTTTATAATAATTAGACTTTTGAGACTACTACCTTTGAATAGAATCTGTGGGATTCGATCAAACATAAGTCTTCAGAGAGGGGCAGCATACAAATCTAATAAACAAACAAACAAACAAACAAACAAACAAACAAACAAACAAATAAATAAATAAATCTATAATGCAGAGAAAGACAACCTAATGTTATTTTAATAATGGATAATTTTTTTGAGGAAATGTCTCTGTTTTCTTCTCAGGCATACAGATTTTCTCCACTCCCTGAAATGGTGATGGGTTCTCCACCTCCTCCTGTGCCTCCCAGAACAGGACCTGTTGCTATAACTTCTCTTAGGAGGTACCACAGAAATTTCTAATTTTTTTTAGTAATTAATGCTGAAGCTCAAGTACACTTCTGTGAAGCTAGCTTCCTATATTTAACATATACCTTTTGAAATTCAATCAAATGATATAATTTCATGAATAATGTTATGATTAAATATTTTAAAACTATATATCTATGTTTGGATACAAACGTTTTAGATAGGTAAAAATATGAAAAATTATTCTCTAGTATTGTCTGAACCATGATTTAAATCCTTGATTACAAGGTATAATCTCAGGGTGACTGTGCTATAAAAGAATTGAATAATTAATAGAAATGTTTTTTTCCTGAAATAACCAAATACAGGCAGCTCAAGATCAAGTAGATAATTTAATATTTTTGAGGGGGGTGGCAATCAAGAAAGGTTTAGAACATTTATACTATAATATAACTTATGTAAATTGGGTAATTATAATAAATGTAGACATGTTTTAACATACTGTTAACATACTTAAAATATTTAGTGCACAATTCTCTGTTCATTTTGATTGTGGATAATACCTTTTAAATTTTTTATTCTCAGATCAAATTAACTTAGTAATGCACCTCAAGCTTGAATAGCTGATTGCTGTTGTGTGATTCAGTCTTACAAATTACTTGGTTTGACAAACTGTTTTTTTTTTAAAAAACAACAACCCAATACTTTTGAATATACTGCAAAGCCACCACATAGTACGAATGATGTATTTACACAGTGCATTGGTATAAGAATACAGAAGCAGCTAAACTATCCTCATTGGCTGTCAGTGATGTCATTATAGTTGTGCAAAACTATCAATGAGCACTGGCAGTCACATCATTCACTGTCAGATAGAATGAAAATAATAGTAAGCTTAGCATACATCTATCAAATATCTAACAAAAGATATGTCATTATTAACATTCATATTTTTAAATTCTATAATTAGAATTGTTAACATCAATATAAATGTTTTCGGGTGTTTATGTTACCATATCAAAATGCAGGACAGGCTAAAAGATATATAAATTATTATCTAAAGCAACTTAGTTTGAAGCAGTGGTCAGCAAAGCTGATACGATTAGCCATTAGTGAAAAATGTCAAAATGATCATATTTTCCTCTATCTTCTTTCACAAACTTTTAAAGCAATTCTTCTGCTCTGGATGAAGTGGTTCTGCTTTTTGATAATTTACATCTAAGTAATTAAACGTGCAGCTCCAGAATAAATGGGTTCTAGACTTTGATCAAGGTATATTTGACATTCACATGACTAATGTTTCCAATATGTATTGTACAGGTCAACTTCTGATATTGGCAGCAAGACAAGAGTATCAGAGTCCAGTGGGACTGAACAGATACAGCCACATGATCATGTCCCTTTTGTCCCAGTATCAAAAGCCCCAGTAACTGTGGCTCCTTTGGATCAATCAGCTTTGAATTACTCAGGTGAAAAACGCATGCGGTACAAACAGAGACCACATCTAAGTCTATATGGCATAGAGACAAGTGTATGAGATCTAACAAATACCCTTGTTTAAAACTGTGTTAATGATTCTCTTGAAGGCTTGAGGAGGAGGATTGATAAAAGGATCCCCACACATACCTTCATTTATCACACAAAGTACTGTATATTTCTAACACATAGGAGAGGAATGGAGAGAAAGGACATGGTCTCTCTATTTGAAGCACCTGGAATTAGTATCTTTCTAAGACAGAACCTTGGAACTGCTACTGTGTTATAGGACAGAAAACAGATGGCCATGTAACATAGTATATATTTTTTGCAGTGATTACTTTTGAGCTGAATGCATGTGCATAGATTCAAAAGCCAGGCACTTTTTAGAAAAAGCGAGGGAAATACACTCGGCATAGTGTATTGAAGCCAATCTGAACTGATGGTAAATGTCATGTGGCGCTTTCATGGTGTCTACAGCTTCTAGTTTCCTTGCATAAGTGTTTAAAAATTCGGTGATGGTATTCCAATTGGTAATCAAGAAGTTTCTGATATGGCAAATTCAGATTAACTCCATTTGTCATTAATAAAATGAAAATAATTATACATGGGGGCGTATTATGGTAACATATGAAACTTCCTTTTGCTGAGTTAAATCAGTTCAACTGTCTCCACGTATGATTGGCAGCAGCTCTCCAGGATTTCAGACATCTTTTTTCATACTGCTTGAGACCCTTTAATTGAAGACAGTAATGGCTGATCCTGAAACATGCAAAGAAAAAGTAGTTATATTATTATTTGCAGAAGACTTTGGGAGGGTGAGTAGATTAGTGGTTGTATTCTACCATTGACTTGTACCTCAAGACATTTCTTTGATTCAGTAGAATTATTAACCAACTGATCAAAATAATTCTTGGTTTAAAAACAAAGCAAAAGACTTCAGTCTATCAAATACTTTGGATATTTGTATATGCCTGTGTTTGAATGAGTTGGGAGTATATCTTGTTTTACATTGTAAAGTTGATCTCCCACTTTATTGGTGTTCCTAATATTATTGCAGCTCATAAGTTAAGACTTTAGAGGAAAATTATTCTGGTTGGTCAATAATTCAGTTAATGAAAAATGTATTGTTTTCAAAGAAAGAATAGTTGTGTTGCTGGTTTGTTTAATGTGCTTACTTGCATAATAAAGAGATTTAGAACAAGCAGATTTTTTTTAAAAGGGTGCTGCTACTAAATATTTATTCTTAACTTGACTGATACAGCCTGTATGATGAAAGGAAGGTAAGCAACTAGCTGTTCAATCACATGCAAAAGGCATGGTGTGAATTTCTTTTTCTTCTTTTTTAAACTAAATTGTTTTCCCCCCTATCTCAGTCTCATCAGTAGACAAAAAACAGTAAATTATTATCCACAAAGTTTTGGAACAATTTTCTTTGACATGTTTCTTAAAAATTCAACTTTGTAAATTAGATAATAGTTTTTAAAATAAAAGGTTGTTCGAACTCTCAGTGACCAATTTAGGTAAATAAAATCTGAATGGAAAAAGTTTGTAGGGAGAACAGCTAACTTGCATATTGATTAAACAGTATTACCTGATGCCACAATTTTTCTTCGAATTTTCGTCCTGTACATTTTATGATTTAATACATACTGTATTCAAATACCATGGGTGCCAATTCAAATATAGGCAGTGGCTGTTGAATGCGCATTCCAAATCCTTTTGCCCTAGATCAGGGGTCCAACCTTAGCATGGCTGGCAAGGCAATTCTGGGAGTTGAAGTTCATGAGTCTAAAAGTTACCAGAGTTGGACACCTGTGCCCTTTCTTTTATTTGCTATTGTAACATTTGCCCTTTCCCCTTCACAAAGGAAATAATAATATTTCTGCTGGTTTTCTTTAGATGATATTACTAACAGTAAATGTCAGTGGAATGAATTCTGATTTCCACAATAAAAAATAGTCAATGTAGATTATGAAGTACTTAATTAATTAATTAATTTTTATTTATTTATTGGATTTGTATGCCACCCCTCTCCGCAGACTCGGGGCGGCATACAAATCCAATTAATAGAATATACATTTCCATCTTAATGATTAGATGTGTCATTACTTTAAATTTCTTGAAGTTTTTTATTAAAGAGTAGGAATTGACTTCTCTTAATTGTTAACATTTGGAAAAATCTTAAGAATGATGACACTGGCTGAATGAACTGCTGGATGTGACAAATGTTTCCCTTTGTTTTTTAAATCTGAAAACATAAAAATGAGTGCTATTGTAATGTTTCCTACATATGGAATATATTTTTAAAAATCTAACTTAATGGGTCTTTGTAAGATCATCATATAATAATATATCAACAGTTAATAGATTTTTCTTAAACAGATGTGCCCTAAAAAGTACAACATAAATAAAAGCAGTTTAGGCCACATTTTTAGGTGTGTTTACATGGAATCAATGAGTATAATCATATATACAAGCATTATATACTTGTATAGCATTATAGTTATACTAAATATAATATACTTGGTATAATATAGTATTATATTTATACAAAGTATACTTTCATGGAAAGCAATGGAACATGCAATGTTCAATGATTGGGATGTGTTTTCTTTCCCTCCCTTCCTTCCCTCCTTTGTCCCTCCCTCCCTCTTCCCTCCTCTCTCTGTCTCTCTCTCCATCTTTAAAAACAAAGGGCTTGAAAGTAGTTTCACTATATTGCCTTAGGTTATGATCCAGTGGCGCATTGAAGAATTTTACTTAACTTTAGGCATGTAAATAGTCTCCGTGGGGCCACTGGCACAGTTTGCATGTTGTCAAGAGATGCTTAATGTTTGTGTGCTCTTTTACTCATAGGTCTCATTAGCTTTGAAGCCTTTTTTCTTTATTGAAATAATCAATCATCAGTTATAGTGCTCCTGGGCAGTCTTCTGCCACAGATAGCATGTCATAGGCTGCTTCTGAAAAATATTGTTTTGATGAACATTTCTGGAATTGATCAGTAATGGAATTGCACAAAATTGTTACAGATTATTCACCCTCTGTAGTTTCCTAGCACAGTGATTTTAACCTATATTTTAGAATATATAACTTCATCCTAACCTCTGAAATAATTTATCTGTTCAGCTCCTCCTTTTATTTTTGCTACTTTATTCTCAGTTCTAATTTTTATTGGTTGAAAGCAGGGTGATTCAACCCCAAATATTCCTCTTTGAATGTCACATAATATTTTGGAAACCATGTACTAATAATTTCTTGGGTTTGTTTTATTTTTAAAAATAGGATAGAATAATGCATATTACATGCTTGTTTAAGTATTTAAATGTCAGTCAGTTTAGAATTTCAAGAGTGATACTTCTAATTGGATATTTTTGATGCAGAGGTATCTGTATGTAACTCATTAGTAAAGCATTATTGCTATGATATTTATATATTATCAATAGTGTGTTGATAATAGAACAAATTGAGATTTTGGGGAATCTCTGGAAAAGATGGAATGTAAGATATTGTCACTAAGATAGATAGAATGCTGACATCTATAGTTTTATGGAAGAAAAGAACAATATGATGAACAATTTCAATTAGATCTACTGAAATAAGAAAACTTAAGTTATTACTACTATGCACCATTTGACTTTAGTGGGCATACTCGCTAAACAAATTTGACTCTCGTTCCATAAGTAAAACTCAGATTTAATCAAGAATGTACATTAATCTTGTCTCAATTTAACTGATGGATGAGATGGATAACATTATTATTAACATGTGATTTGAAAAATATTTAGTTATACAGGTACTCATCATTTAGTGACCACAACTGGCACTGGCAACTCTGTTGCTAAGTGAAGTAGTCACTAAGTAAAACTGTGACTGTACTTCCTTTTGCTTTATAGCATTTGTTACAAAGTCATTTTTTAAAATCACCACTAGGTGATAACTAGCAATGATTGTTAAATTAGGGTGTGACTAAATGAGGACCACCTGAATTGAGGTTTGCCAGTTTTCTTAGGAACAAATATATTAAATAATTGTGTAGATAGTTCAACATTACTCCATGTTTGCAAAAATATTATAGCTCCTTATTTTTTTGGAATAAATCAATGGTAACTTAAAAAATCTAATGAATGAATAAGATTAATATGCCCTAAGATTAAGGGGCTGATTTTAAGAACCCCAGAGATACCTTAATTTGCCTTTTGTTTGAATGCTGAATGCTGACATAGTCATCTCACTTCAATCTTTCAGAAAAAGCAGAACATAGAAAAGGAGATAGAGTAAACCAAAGAAATTAATTTCATGAGATAAAAAAGAAAATGCAACTAATCTATTTCAGTATAGCTCTGCATATCTTTTTGATTTTTGTTAAACAATTCTTGTTTCCATCACACTCCACATAGCTTCATATATTGACTTTTGTTGTTTAGATTGATAACATCAAATGGAGAAAATAGAATGGGCATTATAATTTCTTTTTTAGTATGTATACATAGAAAAAGTGACAATAAAGGTTATCTAATCTCTTAATTGTAATTGTAATTTCAGTCAATGTTAGTTTTCAACAAGATTTTTTTTGCTATGAAAACTTTGCAGTTTGAGTATGACTTAAATAAATATTGGAAGTTAACATGGATGGGTGGTTGAAAGATATTTGGACAATATTTCCATTTCAACCTACTTGTTGATATTTCGAAAGTTGGCATAAGCGTTTTTACATACAGTACATTGATTTGTAATTCCAAGGCAGAGTTTACTTCTTTCTTTTAAAAAAATTAAAAGGCAGAAAGAAGCAGTATAGGAACCCAAGTGGCTTTCAAGAAGCTGTGAAGTTTGGAGGAATTATTCCAATCTAGAATCCCATCCCACTAGATCCTGTAGAGCTTCTAACACAGATAAATAGTTTCAAGAAGGGAGATTATTTCATTTATAACTGGAACTTGCAAGAATATATGAATACTTTCATCTGATCAGATCATTGTATTTTCTTGAAATCACTAAAAATAACAAGAATATGCAGAAAAAAATAAAGATAAGCAGTTCAACTGGCATTACTAACTACAATAAATAATTTGGGATTCTCTAACCATTTTGACTACCTCAGAAAAGAGAATCTGGAACAATAACAAAATACATCTTGATCTCTAATCCTATTAGGAAATGTTGAGTGAATAATAAATTGAGCCATATATTCTGTATTGAATAGGTAAAATATATCCTGAAATTGTCCTAGGGATTAGAACTGCTTTCTCTTCAGTCATGCTTCTTACATGTTTCTATAGTGAATCTTAAATATAAGGGATTCAAAATGTTAGCATGAAATTCCCAAAGTGCAAGCAACTTTCAATCAGTTGTTTGTAGGAGAATAAACCATCTATAACAACTTTACAGTTTTAAAATGCCTGCTGCTACTACTATTACTACTACCACCACCAGTATTTTAAGATTTCTGCTTGACCACATGAGTCTGGTTTAAGTGGTCTGCACAATCATGATCACAGTTCTTCCCTTTTTCAGGAGAAAAAGTTTGAAATGTAAGTTACATATTTGTATTGATGGTGACTTTTATACGGGTTCTAATTCTGAATGATCTTTTCATATTTACACCAGAGCAGTGGGGTCCTTCCCTTGCTTCTTTTCTTTGTTTAACTTGAGGATAGAAGAAATGCTCACTGCTGCTCTTCTACTCAAGATCAGAACGGTGGAGAAGACATAGAAAAGTTTCCCCCTCTACTAACCCTCTAAACATGGATTTAAGGTTAATTCTGTTCTATTTGTGTTGGTTTGCATCCTTCTAGTTCTGGGGGATGCATATTTGTAATTGTGACTACTCAAGGGAAAATTACAATTGCTCCAGCAGGATAGCAGATCCTCACTAACCTTATCCTGGATTTAATGTTACAAGCCATCTTTGTGATTGTAAAGTGTGGTGTAAATATACAGCTGTGGTATAAATATTGGTACTGGAAATGCCTTTAAACAGTAAAATATTTTCTAATTTCATAATTTACTTGTGTTAAATCTAATCATTCCAATCTATTGATTCAAGGGACTTTGTTTGTAATATGATGTCTCTGTTTTGTTATTATTATGATGACTATTATTACTACTACTACTATTATTATTATTATTACTATGGAATGGCTCTTTTTAGAATTGTTGTTGAGGCCCATAAGGTTAAATACACTGTATGCTATATTCATCCAGGAGTGTATTCATTGACAGAAGAAATAATTTCCTGAAACTTTTCAAATTCAGAGTTTAAGGTCTCACCTCAGAAATCTTAAAGAGACACAACTCAAGGAACATATGGTATGGGGCTGACTTCTAATATTCTCTCCCAAATGAAGGTTGTTTGGTTGGTATATTTGGTTTCTTTTATAACTTGTAAACCCATAAGCAACATTTGCGCAAACTTGAGAAGCCAATTGTAGACAAAGAAGACTGGAAAACTATGTTGTAAATTGAAATGGAAAAATGGAACTTTGTCTTATTAAAATACATTGTTTCTGTTTAACATTCTATGCGTGTGAAGTGTTTTGTTTTGAGATACTCAAATGTTTGTCAATAAGACACAAAAAGAGAGCAGTTTTGTTTAATAAGTAGGCTCTTGCTAAGAAATAGCAACTGATGACAATAATGTAATCGTCCTAGCAGGCGTTAAGTGCTATTCACTGATTGAGTTGTAATCTGTATAAATTCCTAAATAGACATTAAATTGAAGTAAAAGGCATAAAGCACACCAGTTCCACTATTCAGCAGAGAATCTTATGAGAACCACATTGGCATTTGGACATTTTACTTAGATGTTATGATGAACTAAAGAATGAAAGAAAATGAAATTATAGCATTCATAAATATGATAGTGAATTTAGAACTTAAAATGATGGAGTAATTCTTGAGTCCTTCACTTGATGAGTTTTCACTGGAAGATTACAATAAATTTATTCAAATTCTGTATTATGTAAAACTGAAATATTATTCCAAGAAAGGTATATTATGCATAGAGAAAATAGTTGTAGCAAAATTAACATATGGAGATAGTTTCAAAATTAACATTGCTCTGGAGATATTTTCCTTAGGAAAAAAAAACTTTAGACCATTTTATATTTACATAAGAATAAGTTCCGTTGAATTCAGTTAGTTTATATGGATAAGATTAGGCTCCAAAAGTTATATCAATAGCAACCATGCTAACAGTATGCCAAAGCAAACTATATTGGACTTAGAAAATAAAATATTAATAGTACATGGATTTACAGCAGAAATATTTCTTTTCAGCAAAAGAAAAAAGAAAAAAAGGAGGCTCCATAATGTTTGCATATTTAATTATTTCAAATGTAAGTTCTAGAAAGGATGATGAACTACTTGGAACACTTAAAACAGTAGCATATGAATAATTGCTATCTTTAGTCTGTAAGAGCAGTGCTTCATGACCAGATGATGGTGGGTTCATTTTTAAAAATAATACTTTGCAACATTTTTGCTGAGAGCAGTAATGTGATATAAGCAATTTGAGGAACGTGTCCCAGAAGATACCAGTGACAGACACTGAAAAATCTATTCACTTGTCAGCTGATGAAGAAGGTCATCCCTGTGGACAAGTAAACTCTTCATGAAGACATTAGAAAGGATCAGAAAACAGCAAGATTGTGACTAAGTGACAATATACATATATAAAACGTACTCTGATTTTTCACTGGAACTGAAGAATTAGATAACATTAAATGCTAGGTTATTTGAACTACTTAAAATCTGACACACACAACTTAAGACAGTCACAGCTATGTTATTCCATTATTCTTTAATAATCCAACAATTTTGCTAAACACAAAATTTCACTCAGAAAAATTTGAAAGACTTTTGCAAATGTGCAAAAGCACTGTTACACACAAGCATATTTCACAAAATTGAAACAGATGGTTACAGCTCTTTCCAGAAACTCTTAATCCTATTGTGATTGCTCATTGTTCAATAATAGTCTGTTGAAAACGAACTATGTTGGTGTTTCAGTTAACAATTGTACAAAAGAAGAAACACATTTAGAGAAACACTAGAATCTATTTCGTGTCTCATATCACATATACATTTTGTATACTCACAAGTTTTATTTGAAACATGCCCAGAAATATCTCTTACTGCTCTGCATGAATCCAAGAATATGCATCTGCACTGTGCCACTTACTGATGGAAATAATGGATGAAAAGCTGGTATAGTAATCCATTTGGACAATGAACAAGTATCACTACTAGTTGCATGAATATACTGCTGCCATCTTCTCTGTATCACATGGAATGTCAGTGCTGATCTCTCTTTATGTAGGTGCCGTCTCTTCCACAAAATGTGCCACAATAGTGGCAACTTGGCACTAAGTGCAGATGCAGTAATATACATGATCTACTTTTGACAAGAAATTATCCATCGCCACTTATGGGATCTTCTATTTGGAACATCTCAGATGTCCTTTAAAATGTTCCAATGTGTTTATAAAATGTGTTTTGATGACTAACCATCTTCCCTATTTTTTGATAGGAAATACAGTTCCAGCAATGTTTGCCATCCCAGCAGCAAACCAACCTGAATTCACAGGTTATTTCATCCCAGCACCACCTGCAGCATACAGAAATCAGGCTTGGATGTCTTATGCTGGAGACCATGATTTCCCAGGACTATGGGCTGACTCGGTAATTGAGCAGATTTTATTGTACTATTTGTATCTCAGAGTAAACTGATACATACAGGTAGTCCTCGACTTACAATCACAATTGAGCCCAATATTTATGTTGCTAAGTGAAACATTTGCTAAGTGAGTTTTGCTCTATTTTATAATCTTCTTTTGCCAATGTTGTTAAGTGAATCATTACAGTTGATAAATCGGATTTACTCATTGACTTTGCTTGTCAGAAGGTCACAGAGGTGATCACCTGATCCTGGCACACTGCAACTTTCATAAATGTTGTCAGTTGTCAACTGTCTGAATTTTGATGAGGTGACCATGGGGATCCTGCAATGGTCGTAAGTATGAAAAATGGTCGTAGGTCACTTTTTTTCAGTGAAGATGTTATTTTGAATAGCCACTAAATGAACTGTTACAAGTCGAGGACTATCTGTTCCTTTTTTAAAAATGCCATTGTTGCTATTATTATTTCAAGGGAAAAAAAATAACTTTGATAGAAATACACTAAATACAATAAGAATATTGATCAATGACTTGCAATTAAATAGCAGATTGAAGATATATGCCTAACACATTCTAGTATACAATAAACAGTAGTATAAGAAATTTGATACTCAATTTCTGGCCAGGAAATATCTCTACTGAACTATAAAAATATTCAAATATAAAAATTGTTTAAAAATTGAATTAAAATAAATGTAACTCAATTGAAATAGAATAAACAATTAAAATCAATGAGATGAAAAATTAAATAGTAAACAATACACTAAGAATATTATAAATAATGTGTAGCTATGTGACTGATTAAAATACAAAATTCTAGATTCTAAATTTAGGTTTCAGCATCAATGAAAAAAGCTGTCCTTGTTTTTCGAAGATTTGCATTCAAATAATAAAAGTGAAGAGCACATTCACATATGTAATGGAATATGATTGATACTGGTTACAGATTTGCTGATTGTATTACTCAGCTATCTAAGTCATTTCCAGAAAGAACTTAAAAAGTATGATGTTACAGTTCAACAACAGAAAGTTCACTTTGCTAATGTTCATTAATGCTTTAGGTTCCTTTTATAAAATGTTATTATCCAAATAGTTGTTACACATATTCTTCAAATTTTCCAGTATGCCTAAATTGGGGTTAAACAGAGTATTAGAACCATAAAACATTTAGTAGAATAACAGAGTTGGAAGGTATCTTGGAGGTCTTCTAGTCAAACAGGAAATTCTATACCATTTCGGACAAATTGTTGCCCAATCTGATTGTGATTTCCCAAAGTAATTGGAAAATGACATAAAGAGTTAAGAATGATATGGTTTCAGTGATCAAGTGAGATATATAATGCCAAAACAGACTTTACATAATTATTAACACATAATAATCTACTAAATACATGTAGTTTTTACAACAATTGAGCCACAAGTTTCAGTTGCTAAATGAGACATTTGTTGCATAGGTTTTTCTTCATTTTACGACCTTTCTTGCCACAGTTGTTAATCATTGCAGTTGTTAAATTAGTAATAAAGTACTTAAAATTAATTTTAAGTGAATCTAGCTTCCCCATTGACTGCTTGTCAGATTACAAAAAATAGTCACATAATCTGTGACACTGCAACCATCATAAATATAAGTCAATTGCCGAGCATCTAAATTTTGATCATGTGACAATTAGGATGCTGCAATGGTCATGTGTGAAAAAGTCATAAGTCAGTTTTTCAGGGCTGTTGTAACTTTGAGTGGTCACTAAATGAACTGTTGTAAATTGAAGACTCCCTATATTTAGTTCTTCTACTTCATAATATTGATGAAGATATGGTCTGCATTGGTTTTCTTCTGCTGGACGTTATAAATTAAATAATAATGATAACTGATACACTGGGTGCCGTACAAATAAATCTTGTAGGGCACTTAGAAAATCCTTGCATTGACTACATTTCCATCAGCCAATTGCCAAAGGCCTTAGTGCTTGAATTCACATGTTTACTGTGTCCATACATTACAACCAGGGGTGAAATGCTCCCGATTCACTTGTGCCTGTGAATTATCAGAGAATCAGTCGCGAAGGAAGCACGAAGCTCTGCCCACCCCTCCGGACACCAACATTTGGGTTCTTTTACCCTCTGTGCATGTGCAGAATGCTTTGTGCATGCACAGAGGGTAAAAGAATCCAAATAGTGAGCGGAGCCTTGCGCTCCCTTCGCAACTGGCTCTTTGATATCTCACAGGTATGAGCGAACCGGGAGCGTTTCACCCCTGATCACAACGTGGTAGTTTCTTCAGAAGAACCTAATGCATATGAAGGCCAGTACAGTAAAAAAAACCTGGCAATTGTAGCATTGCCACTCACAACCTACATGGCTTAGGACCAGGTTACCTACAGGGCCGTCTCCAGCTTCATGTATCCCAGCGACTGGTCAGAGCCCGCAGAGTGGGCCTTCTCCAGCTCCCGTCAGCCAAGCAGTGCCAGTTGACAGGCTGTTGGGGAAGGGCCTTCTCTGTGGCAACTCTGACCCTCTGGAATCAACTCCCCCTGGATATTTGCACTTCCCCCATTCTCCTGCCTTCCAGAAGGCTTTAAAATTTTACCTTTGCTGGCAGGCCTGGGGCTGCTGAACTTCAACATCTAGCCCTGGTCTTCAGTATGATTGTGGTGTGAGTGAATAGGGTTGTATGATTTTAAATTTGGGTTTCTTAGATTGTTTTAATTATTGGACTTCTAAACTGTTTTTTGTATTTTTTAATATGTTATGAGCCGGCTATATAAGTCAAATAAATAAATAAACAAACCCAATTTTTGTAAACAGATAGTAATAATAATTTAAATCTTATATGTTGCCCAACTCCCAGTGAATCGGGGCAGTTTACAGATTACTAAACATATTTAAAAGCAAGGAAATGAGGGGGAAACCCAACAACAACCAAAAATATGGATGGAAACAAAGATTCGTTGTATATAAGATCTTGAATGGAAAATATTTAGTTTAGGGTTTGGTGGTATTTTCTTTTGCATCCCTGGTTGCCAACGTGGGGTCCACGCCCCCCAAGGGGACTGTTTGATTTTTAATAGGGGCAATTGGAACCTTGTTTAAACCGTTAATGGTCTTTTCAGGCTTCCTCCACAATAGTAGGAGTTCACTTTTTGAATAGTAAGACTTATATGTCACAGGGGCGGGGGATGAGGATTTTAGAGATGCTTAAGTGGGGCATGGGCATAAAAAGGTTGCGAACCACTGTTTTACCACTGTAACTAGGAAATTAGCACTGAGAGAATTTTGCTGTAGCGTTATTCTAAATCATCTTGTAAGCTTTTATATTAAGAGCTGAAAATTGGGGACTCCCACTTTTTAAAACACAGAGTAAAACAGAGCACTCCAGTATTGAAATTTTGGGTGTCAGGATAGTATTCTAGATCATTTATTTTTGGAAGATCATAAAACATTTATATGCATTACTTTCTTTGTAAAATACTATGCTAATATTTTAACTATTAAAATAATAGTATATCCTCTCCTCAGAGACCACAATCTGTTTCTTAAATCAGTGTCACTAAGCAAAATGGTTGCTAAGTGAACATGTGACTGAGAAAGAGAGATATGCGATGTAGATAAGTAGTTCCTGCCATCTCATTCAGATAAAGTTCTTTTGTACAGTGTCCTGTACCTGACCCATTTATTCCTGGATTCTCCTCCCCTCTTCACAGGGTAAAGAGACTGGATAAACAAACTATCTCTCCTTGCTTTTCTCTGCAGTGCAGCTCTTTCCTAAAAAGTGCTAACTGCAAATTAAGAAATGCAGCTTTGTGATCTTAATTATTTGAATAAAACTGCTCTGTTGGTGTCTGAAACTGAACAGAGTTTAATCAGTTTCACACTGAAGGTTTTTCTTTTTAGTTTCATGAAATTTACTTGTCATTGTGTGCATATTAGTTAAAAATTATTTATTATTATTATTATTGTCATTTTATAAGGTAAAGAATGGCTGCAAAAACAAAAATCAGTTAAAAGTGATAAAATAAATGCTATCAATAAAAGTTATTTATCTACTGTAGGTCTTATTGATATCTGTAAATAAGACAATCATATATCCCTCTGCCATCAATTGTTCTCTTTATTTTACATCTTCCTTGATAGAATTCTAGTATTCACAATATTTTAATTTGTGTTGATCTACTATTTCTTGGATATAGAACATTTCTTGTGTTGAGAGCTATGAAGACGTTTTTTGGGCACAGCCTGGATTTGCATTTATTCCATAGTCTCAATATGGCATATATAATGTAATGTTTTTTGAAGTCAACATTAACTTTATTATGTCACAAATATCTATTCAACCCAAATCTTATGTTATGTTCCTTTAACTCTAAAAGTCTTCTATTTCTCCGCAATACCCACTCTTTCATGCAAATCAAACAACAAACTGCAAAGTACAATTTCTAATCAGGTAACATTTTTCTTTGGAAAATACATTATTGTTTGGATGGCATGCTATCTCTACCATTCATATTTAGAAAAAAAATATAAGAATTTATTGATAATGGCAACACTGATTTTATGAAGCAATGCAGATTTGCAGATGGTTGGGTTCATAAAAGTGTTTGATTCCCTGGATTTCTCAGCATTGTAGTTCTGCTTTATTTATTTTATTTTATTATATTTGACTTCTATGCCGCCCAATCACAAAGGACTCAGGGCGGCTCACAACAATATAAAATTACAATAACAATTTACCATTTTTATGATTCTGAACTAGAGAAATACTGGCCTCTAGTGCTTTATTCCAAGATGTAACTTAGCATTAGTTGAGTAACAGAAATGTAGTTTGATTTTATCTTTAGAACATTAGGTGCCTAGTAAATTTTGATTGTATGTTGCAGCCTTGAGCAGGATTGAACAATAAAATGGCACACCTTTGATAGTTTAAATATAAATAACATTCTAAAGAATATTGCAATTGCTTTTCATTGTTTTCAAACAATATTTTAAAGTATCCCCTTAAGTTTAAAATGGTAATTTCTTCAACAAAACAAGAGTCCTAAATTAATATCCCACACAAATTACAAACAGAAAGAAGAATATTTTATATTTAAGTATTTATTAAAGCATTTATTTGTCTACTCACTATCTTGGAATCTTAGGGCAGATTAGAATTCTAAAAATATGTAAGAGAATCTTGTTAAAGGAAATGAAAATACTTTTAATTTTAATACTTAAAAATGAAACACTTTAACGCTTAAAAAATGAGATGCGTGATATTCTTTTTTTTAAAGAAAAAAATGTCCACAGAGGGAGTAACTATGCTTACAGCTGATATCTATCTATCCATCCATTCATGTATGTAAAGACTAACTTTATTAAGACCTACACACACACATATATATATGTGTGTGTGTGTAGGTCTTGGCATATTCGGGTTTCTTCCCATATAAGATTCAGAGAATCCTGGTGATGTTGCGACAGGTTCCACTTGTCATCTTCAGGCTGGTGCTTTCAGTTTTGTCAAAGTACACACGCACACACACACACACACACACACACACGTTGTAGTTGTTAGTTATACACTTGATTTTTTGCCAACCAAACGTGGTTCTCCCAGACCAGAAGTCCCCAAACTTGGCAACTCTAAGACTTGTGGACTTCTCTATGCTGGCTGGAGAATTCTGGGAGGTAAAGTCTACAAGTCTTAAACTTGCCAAATTTGGGGACCCTTGTCCCAGATTGGCGGCTAGGATTGTGATTGAACTCCATTGTTTCTTTTGTTTTTGTTATTTATTTTGGGGAATGTTTTTTTCACTTAAGCTTTCTTCTGTTTACATTTTCTTTTTTTATTTGTAAGCTCCCCCTCCCCCTTAGTCAGATAGTCTCAGAATTGAAGTAATAAATAATAAAAGATAAATATTAACTGACAGGTTTGTTTAAAAAAATAGCACACTTTGTAGAGCTCTCTTTATTTAAGGAGAATGCTTATTGTGCTAGGTATCAGCAAGAATACTGCTGGAATACAGAAGGAACAATTACACATTCAGTGCTTCCGCTCTGTTTATTGAGGGTGATAATGAAATTTATGCTTTAAATTCTCTAATAAGTTGTATAATAGAACCGGAAGATAGCTGGAAAAGATTTGAGAAACTGAAAAAATATTTTGAAAAATGATTGAAATCCTTGCTTAAAATGAAAAAAAAATCATATACATACAAATCTTTAACAAAAAACTTATATATTCTGGCAGCCAAAACTTTCTGACTTGGGTATGAAATAGAAATGTGAACTCTTCTAATTTAATGGCTACCACATCTGTGCTGCAAATACGTTGACCACTAGCTCATAGCACAAGGATAAGAGTTTTCTGTATAGCATCTAGTGGTTGCCCAGATTTTACAATCCATGTCTAGTAATCCTATTTTAAGCAATACTTTCCTCTAAACTAGTGTGAAGATTTCCTTACATATTTTTTATATCATGTGAATAGAAAAAATATTTTGCTCTATCAACTCTTATTTCTGTAATTTCCTTATCTGAAAAAAACCATAAGTACTAATTTTTATAGATGATGTGACTATCTTTCTACTATTCTCCAAGTCATCTAAAAGGTTCAGATTCAGCTTTGGTTGCTCTGAGTAAGAAAGTTACAGAGAACTAAAGACTCTCAAGTAGAAGCCTAATTTGTCTTAGGCTTTAAACAAATATTATGTTCTCTTTTATATGTATTGTATCAATATGAGTGTAACATCTGCTTTGAAAGGCAATAATGTTCTATAATTTTTGAGCAAAAGTAAATAAATTAATATCCTTCCAATAAAATATCCTTAAAATTGTTTTACATAGGAATTATTAACTTTACTAGTATGATTATTAGGAAAAGGGGATAATAATAATAATTAATAATAATTTATTAGATTTATATGCCGCCCCTCTCCGAGGACTCGGGGTGGCTATCGTCAATTATTAATTTCAGTCTTCAGATTTGGGGTTATTAAATGAGCAGACATTGACTATTATACAAAATCTATGCAGAACAAAATAGCAGTAGCACTCAGACTTATATTACCACTTTATAGTGCTTTGCTACATCCCTCTCTAAGTGGTTTATAGAGTCAGCATATTGCTCCCGACAATTTGGGTCCTCATTTTTACCCACCTCGGAAGAATGGAAGGCTGAGTCAACTTTGAAAGTGGTGAGATTTGAATGCCAAATTGCAGGCAGACGGGAGTCAGCAGAAATAGCCTGCAGTCCTATGCTCTAACCACTGCACCACTGCCACTCTTACAAAGCAATCAAGTTAATCTTTAGATTTTAATGTCTTGTTTTTAGATTCTACTTGAACCTAGCGTCTATAGCATATAGTGACTTTAAAAATTAACAATATTCCAATAGATTAATATCAAGCATATCTATTCCACTGCTTCCAAAATAATCCAAAGCCTTATTATCTTATGTAGTATTATAGTCACATATTTTCAGAAAAGATATATCTGTTTTATTTTAGTGAATTAGGATTCAATATTATGACAATAAACTGAAACCTTTTCTGTTTTGAGGGTAGGGCAACATCACTGTGGCATGTACCATCATATCCGAGGAAAAGCGAAGTCTCACGCCAATTAGAGAAATCAGTACCTCTCTTGGTATGGCTTAGAGTATACTACTATGTTCCCATAAGATTATTGAGGAATGGAAAACAATTGATTTGACAAGGATTTTATTGATTTCATTCAATGATTTCCACTCAAAAATGGCATTTCCTTTGGAATAATCGAACTGATTATTTTACAGCTTTTCCCGAGTGATATATTTATATGAGTTAGGCATTGCAGCTGTTCTGTGTTGTTGTTTAAGTGAGAGGAGTCACGTTCTACTTAAAATCTTCTGTAGGTTCCACACCCTGGCTACATAGAAGCATATTCACATCCACCCTATCAGCACAACTGTCTTTCGATGCTTCATCCTCAATATGGTGAATCAGCAGATTTGTACCCAAGTCTGGAAGAAGCTCTGCACTCTGCCACAGCTGGATCTCATCAAAGCATAATAGAAAATGATGCTTCAGTCAGCCCTGTCTCCAGTCTTTCTACAACTGCCTTGGTGAAGGCAATAAGAAAAGAAGTAGCAAAGTTAGCCAAGAAGCAGACAGAAATGTTTGAATTTCAGGTTTGATGGGATTCTGCTCTGTAGATTTTCATCACTAGGAAGCCTCTAGCTTTTAAATTAGACTTGTCAAAAGAATGCCCTATTTTCCCAATTCTGATAGAGTCAATACTGGACCTTTTAAAGTGATAGCAACTATAATATCAGTTTCATGCCTGTTACAATAAATATTCCCTGGCATTCTTTGTGAAACATTGATATATTATAAGCAAGTGTTCATCACATATATCTGGTTTGATGACATTTCTACCACTGTAAACATTTGTTAAACCAAATGCCTGCTTACTATTCCAATATACAAAGTGCTGGAGAAGCACAAATATAGACCACTCTGTAGCAACATGTGCATGTAAAAAGTAAGTTTTATCTTTCTGGGTCAAGAGGAAACTAATACTCTGATAATTAAAGGACATGTATTCTTTCAATAGTGGTCAAGTAAGTTACATTTTGGAACACAGTATAAAGACTGAGTACAACAAAGCAACAGAGCTAGAAACCACATTTGGACTACAAGAATTTGATATGTATAAACTTCACAGAGTGCTTTATTAATGCTCTCAAAGGCTTGATCATAATCCAAAAACCAGGGGGGGAAAGAGCTGGTAAGAAGTATACTAGTATAATTAGTGTCTAATGGTATAATGTTACCTTTGAGTTACACAGAAAGTTTTCAATAGTGTCTCTGTTGACTGTCAAAAGGAAAAAGAAACTTGATAAAAAAAATACAGGTGTTAAAAGCTCTTGGAATCTTCCAATGAAATCAAATTCTCTATGTCCCCTACATTCAAAAAGGATTTCATATTGAACAAAGTGAAAATCGTGAATTTGAGAACCCTGAGTCTCAAGGTCTCAAATGAGAACTTAGTTGGGAATAATGAATGTACTTCTTTTTACACAAACCCCCCCCCCCACCTCTGCTAAAGACAGAGCTCTATTTTTTATTGAGTAAATAATGACACAGCTATGCAAAACATGTCAAGGAAACTCATGGTCAGAGTTTTGGCCATGCAGTCACTGAGCAGGAAAGGAGCATGACTCAAGGGAATGCTACCTTTATAGCCTGGCATCAATATTAAAGTTGTGAATAGACAAACAAGTTGGTTGGTTGAATAAAATAATATGCTGTAAATATGTTGCTGAAATATTTCAACAAATTGTTCTGTTGAAACTGTTGATATCGAAAATGATTTTGCCAAATCTAGAATTATATATTTTGAAAGATAAATGTGATTCTCTGTTTTATTGCGGTGTGATGGAAATAACATGTAGAATGAAAGTTGAATGCAAATATGCTGATTCATTTAGGATAGCTTCAAAAATGGCAGACTGTTAACAGAAAAACATTCATTTATAATACAATCTTCAAAAGAACTAAAAATGTTTATGTGATGACAAGTTGAATGAACGGATTTTTTGCTGGAATAAAAAATTACCTTTTAGGCAACTCATTTGTTCAGTTTTGTGGTATTTTGTGATAATTTCATATTTTGGGGAGTGTGTGTTATTTTCTTAACTTTCATTAAAGAAGGTAAAGAGGTAATGAGGTTGTAGTAGTACATACATTACAAACTTAGCCATCATACTATTCTTTTTTGGGGTAAGCAACAGACTGCAAAGCACAGAAAAGGAATGAGAAATTGTAAGTCAGAAGGCTTAAAAAAATAGTAAGTCAACAGACATACTGTGTATTCTTGTTTTAACATGTACTTCTTAAGTAGCTGATTGCCATTTGACTAAACTTTTATGTTTTTTCTGACATATCCAACTGACTTTCATAAAATACTAAGCATAGCTGTCTTTGTTTTGTTGTTGTTGTTGTTGTTTTGCTGGGAAGGGGGAAAGTTTTATTCCTTGCAACAGATGACTTAATATCCATTCTACTAGCATATACACATCTTAAAATGTCTCAGTTCCCTCCATCTTTAACATTCAACCAAGGTAGTCCTTGTTAAGCAACTGGGACAGTGACTATGTGCAGTTACTATGGTGATGAAAAAGTAACTGTGTGACCATTGCCTTTATGTATAACCTTTGCAATATTGCTTTCTCAGTCATGTTGTGTTCAACATTACATTCAATATATGCCTGTGCCTCACCCATATTCACCTTTAGCCCAGAGCAAAAAACTACACAAGCTAACTTTTCCTAAGCTGTTTTTTTCTGCAGTGCAAAAGTGTCAATTAGAAATTAACAAGCTCAGGTCTGTGATCTTAATTAGTTGATTAGAGCTCTCACATGGGTGGCAGTTGCTGGCTGAAATTGACCAGAAATCAATTTCACACTTTTGTTTGATTCCTAAGCAGTTCACTAGGGAAAGAGCCCTTGACAGGGCATTCCTTTTGATGTGTATTCCCTATTTTGTGCCTACTGCTACTTAACTAACTTGTAATTCCTTCCTCTCCAATGAATGCAAATACTAAATCTCAATTATCCCAGTACTGGGATGAACATTTCAAATTTAGCAACTATATCACCTACTCACTGAATGATTGGAATCACTAAACAAGGTCTGTCTATAATCTATATGTTCTACTTTTTTGGTCATTTATTCATAACTTTCAACTTTTTATTTTCTCTTGACAGACACCAATACTTTTGGCTCAAACGCCTTAAATTTGAATTGCTCTGTCATAAAATTTATCTACTTGTAAACCATTCATGTTTTCAGTTGATAACATGGCTGAATACTTTCATCATTGTGTTCCTCCTGATCGATATGCAGTAAGCAATTCACACACAATTTACTTCATTATAACCAGTAATCACTTTCATTAACCATACTCATGTGGAACTCAATAATTCAAAACTGTAGACTTTTTTTTAAAAAAAGTGCTAAATAGACATACAGTGAACATAATTTTTTTAACATTCATACAAGCTGCTGAAGGGCAAAGTTGTGTTATATATATAACTTGCTTAGGCCTTTTGATTCATTTCCAAAACCCATTTTTATTTTGATAAAAATTGCTTTTATTTATCTTCAGTCTCTTTTATTTCCCTCCCTGTATCAGTCCATCTTCATTATTTCTTCATTCTTTAGTTTCACAAAAGAAGAGCACAACTTTCCCCTTAAATTTATTATATTTCAGTGATTAATTCATGTTCTTGAATATTTACTCCTCTTACATTCAAGTACAGTGTTCTGTGTGCTATTCAGTATACTTTCTCATCAACCATAATTACCTCCATATCACATGCAGAATACTTCACTAATGTATGTATAATCTTAGCTTAAACTAATTTTGGGCCAATATACCATAAATGCAATCAAATCAAAGTTTTTCTCAACTCTTAAGAGACCCCTTCGAAACCAATGCACATTCTGCATTCCATCAACTATATATATGCAATTATTGACACTCAGTATACAATTACAATGTACAGGTTGAAAACATAGTTTTACAAGCTAGGAAACCATGAAACACAAAATCTGTATCCATATATTTTTCAGCAAAGCAATTAACAAAAAATATTTTCAAGATTGCTAATTAATTCCTTAAGCATATTATGAGCTCATCAAAAATCTTAGTAATGGCAAACTTTTCATAATTCTTGCTTTTTTAAAAATCATCTTACAGATGTAATGAAAACAAAATGTATTTTTCTAATCCTATGTATACAATATGTAAGTACTCAACCTACCAGAATAATAGTTAATTATCAGGAAACTTCAAAAAATAATTCTATCATTAAAATTTTATAATTTTAGGTTCTGTAGAATTTGCTATGATGTTTGGGCTGTATAAATGTATTTATAAATATCCATGTGTCCATATACATGCATATATGTGTGTGTAAAAATCCATCAGTCATCAATATTAAACTATAATGTGAAAGCTTGGTGGAAATGCATGCAGATTCTTAGTATCACTGAGTTCATTTTGAAGCCATGGCCATATCATTCAAAGAAACTGAACAATTAAGAGTTGGCATTTTCTGAAAGACAAACTAGGTGAAAGTCATCTTCCTAGCCATGTCTTGGTGCCATAAAAACTCTGGATTGCTTGCATTTCTGGGAACTCTTAGAGTCTTGGGCTGTATCTTTATTGCATTGTCTTAAAGGCATTTTAATTAACTGCAAGTAATAGAATGTCTGTAAAAGTACTTCACCATTAACAACAATTTGGGATCTTGAACCTCAGGCATGTACATTTTTAGGTGACAAGTGCTTTTAGCAACAAATATTTTAACTTGGTAAATTGCATGAGTTATCATCTAGTACACAATTAGTCAACAGTCATTTAAATAATACATCAAAGAAGCAATATTCATCCTCGTTTTTTTATGTTGCTTTCCACAATACCAGTGTTCTGTATCTATCTGCTCCTTCATGCTTTGCTAATGTATGCCTCTAGTTCTCTTATTTCCAGCTCTTTACAGGGATTGGTTCCTCCTGGTTCGCCCAAGCCAGTAGTGACCCACTGATGACAGCACAATGATGTCACCAAACCGTATCAGTGCCAGTTGGCGGGCGCTGCTATTTTTATTTATTTTTTAAATTTTTCCTTTTGAGGATATGTAGAAGCTGAGTTGTGGCATTGTGCATGCGGTCGCCATCTTTTTGGGGGCTTTAAATTTTTTTTTTTGTTACTTTGCATGCACGCATGAATTGAGTGCCCACTCATGAGGTACGCTCACGTGGTGTGGGAGGGAGTGAACCAGCAGCCAGGTAAGTTGGAACCCCACCGCTGGCCTTTGTATTTTTATGCCACCAAGAAAGGAAATTTCCTTTAAATTTCCACAACCTTCATAGCAATAGAATAGAATAGAATAGAATAGAATAGAATAGAATAGAATTTTATTGGCCAAGTGTGATTGGACACACAAGGAATTTGTCTTGGTGCATATGCTCTCAGAATATGTATTTGCATCATTCTTTGAATGGAGGAGAGCTAAGTGATCTTACAGAAATTATCAGGCCTCAGTTTTATAGAGCCCCTATTTAAAAAAATCCTGAGCCCTAGGGTAGATTTTAGAGAGAAATCAAGAACTTCAATAATCTATTTTTTGATGCAGCTTCTACTGTATATATAAATTGAAATTTACATTCTGGATTTTTATAACGGATTCTAGTAACTAAATCTGTTCTGGATTCAGGAAATAAATACTATTTTTCAGATGAGAAACCCAAAGACTGTGATAAGCAACTAACAAAATAAACCTCTTTACTCTGCCTTCATTTGCATTCTTCCACACTTAATTCCATTTGACAGTTAGAGAACAATTAAGCTCAGAGATATAAAACTGATCCATAATTCTGGCTAGGAAATGCACTTTAGGTTTGGTATACAACTGAGCTTGTACATCTTTGCTGATATACTGCACACTTATCAATCTCCTTCCTATTCATATCAGATCTACAGTATTTTCTCAATAAAATAAACAGAGTTGTATCTCTGCGTGTTGTGATTACCTGCTGCTGGCTTTTATATATGGCAGCAGTGTAATAAGAGATAAAATCACAGGACTGTAAAATGTCTGGCCTTTGAACTATGCACATGACTGCACATCCTTGCTGATGCTAGTCACTCAACCCTCCGAGTAAATTTTCTGTGCAGTATGTGCATGTCAGAATCTTTGAGAGACTCATAAAGAAATTGGACACATGCGCAATTATGAGCTCAGGGAGGCCTGGGGAAGGAAAGCACTGGTGAGTGTATGCAAGCCAGGGAAGGTACATGTGTGTACAAGTGAGCAAAGAGGGGGAAGGAGGGAATGTGCTGTATGAGCAAGTGAAGGAAGCAAAGAAGGTATGGCAGTAGGGGGAGAGATACTTTCAAAGGACTTGTGTCAATCCCTGTTGGCTTCCCCATTCACTTTGTTTGTGGTAAGCAAGCAAGGGAAGTCACAAAATGCAATTGTGTCTGGGGTACAATCAGGGATGGGCAGCAGGTAGGATGGGGTGGAACTGAAGATGTGTGCACAGATCCAGCTCATTAGCGGCTGTCACTTCCTAGTTTACTGGTCTCGGCTCTCCTTTTTTCCCCTGCTGCTGCAGTTCCGTCTGCGCTCCTTGCTTTTTTCCTCTTTTCTCCTTCCTGGCCTTGGACGAGCTTCGCTCTCCTGCTCGGCTCCCCTCCAGCCTCACGTGGCCACCTCCTGCCTGAGGTGCAAGCAGAAGGCATGGGTGAAAGCGGTGCTGGCAGCATTTATGCTTCTGGCAGCACCCGTTCCCCTAACTACCCAGCCTGAGGCAAGGGGGTGACCCAAGAAGGAGAGCGCAGGAAGCGCAAAGCAAATTGACACCCCACCGAGAAACACTGGTAAGATTGTAAGTCTTAACAGTTCACTTGAATGATGATGATCGTTCAAGCCACTCCCACCTGGTCACATAGCTGGCAAGCCACTCCTACCCAGTCACATGATCATTAAGCCACACCCACAAAATAAGCCACACTCACAGTGTGGCAGTAAAAAATTTGGCTGCCCATTACTGGGTACAATCCCTTACAAAAGAAAGGCATACATTATACTAATATGTCACATATCCACACACACTAGTCAATTTATGACTTTTATATAATTAATTTTATATCAGATGCATAAAAATCCTGATTTCAATATCTGGTTTAATCTAAGGCCATGTACTCTGCTTGAGCATATCAATTTATTCTTAAATGCTTCCAAAATATGGAGAAGAAAAACACAGCATACAAATATAATAAATTATTATTATTATTATTATTATTATTATTATTATTATTATTCTAAATGTTTCCAATATTTTGCTATTACTAAAATAATAATAATAGTAATACGAATGCAATGATATCTGTAACACCAAAAAACATCCAGATCTGCCTATCCCAGGTGTTTGGTAAGGACTCAATAGGTAGGCAGTCTGAACATCTGGCTGACTGCAATTACTACTACTACCACTACTACTACTAATAATAATTATTATTATTATTAATAATAACAACAATAATAAATGAAAACTGTTTCTCCAAAAATAAGACATGTCTCCATAATAAGGCAATTAGTCTGTTCAGCGCATGAGCTGAAATAGGTCCCCCCAAAATAAGTCCCCCTCAACTACTTTTCAGGGAAAGGGGGTACCTGCCAGGAGCTGCTCTTTTTGTGGTGGGCATTTGGCTGGGAGAACAAGAGGGAGAGTAAGTGAGAGGTAGTTGCACGCATACCCTGTGGTAATAGCTCGGCTTCTCTGGGCTCCGCCTAAGACACTTTGAAACATGTTCCTGCCTGCGAGGAAAGAGGAGGTGCTCATCGATCCCTGCCTTTCCGCCTCCTTGCGGGCAGGAGTGTATTTCAAAACACTTGGCCCAGAGGAGCTGAACCAGTCCTGCAGGGTGTGCACGTACTTTTTGGCTTGTTCTCTCTTCCGGCTAAAAGAGGGCCTGCTGCAGAGTGAGCAGTTCCTGGCTGGGAGAGCAAAAGCAAGTGAGAGGCAGGTGCACACCCCCCCTGCAGGACTGGCTTGACTCCTCTGGCAGCATTTTGAAATATGCTCCTGCCTGCGAGGAGGTGGTAAGGCCGGTCGGGTACAACTCAAAAGTGCAGGGCTTGAGCAGCAGATGGGCCCATCTAGCCCGTCCCTGTCACCACCCCTTTGGCTCTGCCACCTGCCGTCTCCTCCCTCCTTCACCTGCCAGCTCAGGCTGCTCATCCCCCACCTGCCCCCCCCGCATTCTTCAGACAGGGGATTCAGGCAAGGGCAGTGTGTGGGAATCCCCTGCAAGCACAGCCACCCGTTCCTCGGTGTTGTGTCCACTGACTCTCTCCTGCCTCTGGCTCTCAAGCGAAGTGGGAAGGGGAAGAAACTCTTGTGGGCTGCCTAGGCAAAGTGCTTTCCTTTCTTTCCTCCCCCGCTCTCTCGGCAGGAACCTTTTGGTTGCACACTGCACACAAGAAATCTTTCTCTTCCAAACTCCACCAGAAATGAGTCTTCATGAGATTCGTTGCGCCAGCACTGCCTCTTGGAGCGAAAGAGGAGAAAGATCTCTTGCGTTCAGCATGTTGCCAAAAGGTTCCTTCTCCTGGTGCTGTGTCTTAAGTACACTCCTCTCTCTCTCTCTCTCTCTCTCTCTCTCTCACTCTCTCTCTCTCTCTCTCTCTCTCACTCTCTCTCTCTCTCTCTCTCTCTCACTCTCACTCTCTCTCTCTCTCACACACACACACACACCCCGACAGAGTGAGAAAGAGAGAAACAGGTTTGGAAGAGACGAAGAAATGCCTGCCCAGCTGTTCCTGCCGCTGAGCTTAGCTAGAAGTTTGGCTATCAGTTCAGCTTTCTCAGGCTGCCCACGAGAGTTTCTTCCCCCTGTCAGGATTAGCAATCCTGGATGACATTTATTGTATTACCATATAAGGAAAAAGGTATAATGTAAGCATCTTAATGCTTAGTCATAGGGTGTGAATTGCAACCTGATTGGGCCAGAGCATTATAAGATGCAAATCAACTTCACTTTCTGTCTGCTGTTGTTTACTGTTGATGGTGGTTGTTGTCAGTTGGCTGGCTGGAGCAGTTTGAGTGAGTTAAATATTCAGTAGAGAAGTAGCAGTGATACGAAGAAACCTGGATTGGTTTAGTATCTACTAGAAACCTGGATTGGTTTCGTTGTTTTCTACAAACATGTCTTTGTCATTTATCTGGTTCCTTAATTGCCACAATATATTCTGGTATCTTATCTAGTCCTCCTGCGTAACTCTACGTATATCCAGACACCCCCTCCCACTTCTCTCTTTTTAATTGAGGCTGCTTGAACCAAATCAATAGAAACCTATCCTTAGGTTTCTTAACAGAAACATCTATCGACTGTGACTAGGGGGATCTTTGCACAAGTTCGCTCGGTGCACCAGTTATGGCCCTGTTTAGATAGGGAATCTCTTCTCACAGTCACTCATGCCCTTGTCATCTTGTGGCTCGACGACTGCAATGCGCTCTACACGGGACTACCCTTAGAGAACCTTTGGAGACTTCACTTAGTCCAGAACGCAGCCGCACGAGTTGTCGTGGGAGTGTCTGCACTGGCTACTAATCGGTCTCGAGACACAATTTAACGTGTTGGTTAACACCTATAAAGCCCTAAATTGCTTTGGACCAGATTATTTACGGGACTGTCTGCTGCCTCATACTTCCCAGAGGCCGATTAGAGCCCACAGGGTCAGCCTCCTCCGGGTCCTGTCAGCCAAACAGTGCTGACTGCTGAGACTGCTGGGGAGGGCTTTCTCTGTGGCAGCCCCATCACTCTGGAACCAACTGCTCCCAAGGAGCCGCACCAACCCTACCCCCCTGGCCTTCCGGAAAGCCTTAAAAACATGGCTTTGCCAGCAGGCCTGGAGCTGTTGAGCTACAACACTCTGCTCCAGTCTAGAAGTGATGATTGTTTTTATTGACTGTTTCAATCCCGTTTCGTTGGGATTTTAATTGTTGTATACTTTTTTATTATTGTACACTGCCCAGAGCCCGTCGGGAGTTGGGTGGCCTATAAATCTAATAAAACTTAATAATAGAGTTTTGCAACAGAATTACCGAATGTTTTCAACTTACAGGGTCAGCCTGTCTGTCTTCTGTTCTATAGCTTACAATACAATTTATATTTTAGTTTACAATACAATGCAATTTATATAAAAATATTTTATATAATGTAGCCTTTTTCTTTCCTGCCAGCATATATTTCATCTTGTCTCTGTTAAAAATATAGGATTTACATGCAATATGAAAAGATACACATTTGACTTACCTGTCTTAAGCTTAGTTATCTCTTGTAAAGATTGCGGATATTTTCTAGAAATACTGTTTTATTTAATAATGTGCTACCCACATTAATATTTTTTTCAAATCCAGCATCTATTGGGGTTCTCCTTTGTTAAAATCATGATTGGATGTTGACACTGGAATGAATAACAGTATTATTTCAAATTTTGAACACTGTATCCTCTCCAATGTAACAACTTTCTTATTAATTGAGGCTGCTTGAACCAAATCAAACACAGAAGAGAAACCCATCCTTAGAATTTTGCAACAGAGAAGAATTACACAGAGAATTCGGCAAGTATTGTTTTCATCTTACAAGGTCAGGCTGTCTTTTCTCTGTTCTATACCTTATTGAGACCTTGTGCTTAAATAGTGTTTCTATTTGCATTCTTTACAGCAGAAATGAATGCAAATTTATTTTTATTTTAAGTAGCAAACGGCTTATAAACAATTACAACTTCAATACACATAATCCAATTTCATATTGTGCAAAACGTCTCTGTGGCTATGATTTTCATCATTCCACAAGCATGATTTAGGGTTTAAAAACTATAGTTGGCTGTTATTTCAATGGCAGGCCTGCAGAACTGTACATGTGGCAAAAGTATTATGCAGAAACTTCCATCATGTCCGCCCATACAGCATTATACACAACATCGCAAGTGCTATGATTGGGATTTCCCCAATTGAAATTCCATCCATGCCCAAGGTACACAAAAGTGGAAAACGTACACTGCATTCAGGTTACTCGAATTTGTTTTTTCCTTGTACTTAATTCACTGATTTTTTTTTACAATTCCCTGTAAGTGTGCATTGATTGTTCAACTTGCCAGACATCAGGTGGTAGCAAAAATGTATTATTCTTTTTACTGCTTGATTGCCAAATAGCTCCTACTATTTACCCTAGTCTACTCCAGTGAAGCCACTGTGGAACTGAACAATTGTTTCATAGCTTCACCCTGGAAGAAAATATGCAGTCACCCATAAAAGAACATTCATCAATAGTTTCTTTAAAAAGCACAACCCCGCATTCCTTTGACAGGACGAAAAGTATCAGATTTCCCTAATGAAAAACAGGCAAATATTGGTGATAAGAGATTCAGTTCTTAGGGGAACAGAAACTATGGTCTACAGACCATGCAATCAGTTTAGGGAGGTACAGCATATTGTTTCTCTGGAGCAAAAATAAAAGATGTAACTAAGTACCCTGCTAAAATATTAAACCCCATGGATTAGTATACCTTTCTTCTTCTACCTGTGTGGACCAATGACACAACGATGAATCTGAAAACAATAATAGGAGATTATTAAAAACCCAGGGAAGAAAATTAAAGAATTAGGAGTACAAGTGGTGTTTTCATCTATACTTCCAAAAAAAAAGGCCAACATCCAATGAGGGAGCAAGGATTTTAGAAATGAACCGCTGGTTTAAAAACTGGTGTTGTCGACAGAACTTTGGCTTCCTAGACCATGGTCTGCATTACTTGCATGAAGGGCTACTGGCAAGAGATGTACTGCACCTCACAGAACTGAAAAATACATATTTGGAAAACAATCGATTCATCTTATCAAAAGGGCTTTACACTAAAATTGAGAGGGGAGGGGGCCAATCTTCATGAACTTTATAACCTAACTTAAAGCAAAAACCACTAGATAAACAATCATGTAAGCAGTTAGGGAGTAAAGAGAAAGAAGAAATTAAAAAATGTAGTGAAGTAGAGAGTGATGGGAAGGGTGGAAATCACAATGACAAAGTAGGAGATATAAGAAACATACCCAAGATCTATAATGGAATAAAATGTCTATACATAAAGGAACCAAATGCCTATTGTGCTCAAAATTAGAGAACAAACAGTGAACTTGAAGTATTAGTAAGTGGAGGCAGATATGAGATAGTTTACCATTGCTAAAACTTGGTGGGATAAAATTCATGACAAGGATATAAACAGACCTAACAAAAGAGGAGATGGAATTGCATTATATATAAAAGATCATTACATCTCTACAATTTGGTGTTAGCGTGGCCCCGGAATCTTCCAAAGAATAATGGAACTAGTGTTAAATAAATTGCCAGCTGTCATTCCGTATTTTGATGATATATTAATACTGGCAAAGGATGTCACCCAGTTAAGGGAGAGACTGTGACAAGTGCTAACATGTTTCCGAGCTGCAGGGCTGTGAGCTAAAGTGAACAAATGCCAGAGAGGAGTTCCTGAGGTATAATTCTTGGGGTACCAGGTAGATGGATCCGGACTGCACCCTACTAAGGACAAGCTGAGGGCCCTCAAACAAATCCGAGTTGGAAGCGTTTTTAGGACTGATAAACTTCTACAGTATTTTCCTGAAAAATAAAGCTCCCATTGTGGAGCCCCTCCACAAACTGCTATCTTAAACAAAAATACATGGTTTTGGGGTCTGGCGCAAGACAGGGCATTTCAAGCTGTAAAAGACCTCCTCTAGGAAAAAAGTTTCCTGATACAATTTAGCAAGACATTGCTGATGGTGTTGGTGTGTGATGTTTCACCTTTTTGGGTGGGGGCAGTCCTGAGCTATAGACTTCTGAAAGGGCATAAAGCCCCCATTGCCTATTTCTCCAGGATTCTATCTAATGCCAAGAGAAATTATGGCCAAATTGACTAGGAGGCCCTTGCTACTGTAGCTGGGGTAAAACGTTTCCATGAATACCTTTACAGGAAGCATTTTGAGCTGGTTACTGACCATCAACCTTTATCAGGGCTCCTAGCAGGGAACAAGCCCACGCCAGACACTCTTCCTCCAAGAATGCTGAGATGGTCTTTATTACTTGCTGCCTATTATACACTAAAATACTGACCAGGCAGGGCCATGGGGAACGCAGATGCCCAGAGCCACTGCCCCTTGCTGCACTTGGTGGACAACTCCACTCGGGGTGTCCCAATCCTGCTGATCGAATCTTCCAGGCCGGGGATGATCAGGGCAGTGAACATTGCAGTGGAAACAACCAAAGACACCGAATTCCATACTATTTTGAACTGGTTGAGGAGAGAGTGGCCACTGATTTCCAACTGTGTGCAAAGAACCAACATGAAATAGCAGTACCGGGGGGGGGGGGGGGTCTATTATGGGGTGATCATGTCCTCACTTCTCTGTCACGATGAGAAGATATTCTAAGGGTATTACACGAGGGGCACCCAGGGGTGGTCAGAATGAAAGCACTGGCAGGGAGCTATGTGTGGTGGCCCAATATGGAAAAACACATAGAGGACTGGGTCGCAGGGTGTACACCATGCCAAGAATCTAGAGCTTTCCTTCCAAGATCCCGTCTATGAGTGGGAACAACCCAGAGCCCCTTGGTCACACGTACACATGGATTTTGCGGGTCCATTTTATGGGGAAACATTTCTAATATAAATGATGAACATAAGAACATAAGATGCATATTCAAAATGGCTCAAAGGGGTCAACACAGTCATAAGAAAATGCTGCGCAGCAGCAGACAGAAAAGCTAATACAATCCTTTTGATGCATAGAATCAAAATCACATGAAGTATTAGTACCACTTTATGAATCCTTAGTAAGGCCAGACCTGGAGTACTGTGTCCAGTTTTGGTCGCCACATTACAAAAAAAAGGTTGAGACTTTGGGAAAAATGCAAAGAAGAGCAATTCAGATGATTAAGGACCTGGAGACAAAATCCTATGAAGAACTGTTGCAGGAATTGGGTACGGTCAGTCTAGAGAAAAGAAGGTTTAGGGGTGACATGATAGCAGTATTCCAGTATTTGAAGAGCTACTACAAAGTAGAAAGGGTCAATTTATTTTCCAAAGCACCTGTGGGTAGGACAAGAAACAATGAAACTAGTAGTGGGTTCTAAAATCCTTTACAACTGTTCTCTGTGTTTTTCCACTTGTGCGCGTGATGCTTCTGCACATGCACTGAAGCATTCAGGGTGGGTGGGTGGAACCTCCCGCTGGCAGTGCTACTGGTTCTTAGAACTGGGCTGAACTGGGAGCAACCCTCCGTTGATGGAAACTACTCAAGGAGAGAAGCAACCTGGAATTAAGGACAAACTTCCTAACAGTGAGAACAATTAATTAGTGGAACAACTTGCCTTCAGAAATTGTAGGTGCTTCATCACTGGAGATTTTAAAGAAAAGACTGGACATCTAAAATTTATAGGGTCTCCTGCTTGAGCAGAGAGTTAGACTATAAGACTTACAAGGTCCCTATTCTATAGCTCTATTCTAATTAATAGGACCGTATTTTTACTTCTCAGTTCATGCAAGGGTAGGCTGGTGTCCTCTGGTTCAGCACCAAGCAACCCAAACAGGGTTGAGGACATCAGTTGCCTACTGCTGAATTCTTAAATAATACATATAAGCAAATATAATTGGCTTCACTGGAAGTAGTTTTTCTTCTATTTTGGGGATTTGTTCATCTGAAAAAAAATTATTTATAAGGCCTTTCACCTTTAAAGGCACTGAATTTTTCATTTACCCTGGAAGTGAATTCAGAACTATATAAAAATGAATAGTCTGTCCAATGTGTTTATATTAAATGGTATTTCAGAAGAAAGAGTGCAAGATTCAGTAGATCCCAAGTGCTTGTATGGAAAAAAAAAGTTAGATTCATTGCTATTTTTCCTTCCAGACATACTTAAAAATAAAGAGAGTAAGAGAGAGAGAGAAATCACTTTTTTGGTGCTGTATATTATTTAAGAATATTGAACATAATGAACACTGCTTGTTCATATATATTGTATGTATGTATGTATGTATGTATGTATGTATGTATGTATGTATGTATACACATACATACATAATACATACTTACTTACCTACCTACCTACCTACCCACCTACCTATCTACCTATTTGTTTGTTTGTTTGTGGTACTTTTTGACTATGAAATATCCCTGTCATTAACTTTACAGTATTATATATTATTTTGTAACACTTCTATTAACAGAGATAATGTTAATTAATATGTAATAACATTCTAACAATATAAAGTAATTTTAAAAGCATAGGATTTTTAAAATCATAAGAGGATTTTTTTAAAAAAAAATCAGGAGTATGAACAGTAGAGCAATCCAACTTGCAAAGCCCATTTGTATTTGTGACAACATGCTGAATTCAAAACTTCTTTGTCTCTAAAAAGCTTTCGTATCTAATTCTTCCCATCACCTAGTGTTATGATTCCGTCTGAGGCTCCTCAGGGAACGGCTGACCCTCTGCCGGCTCCATGCTCAGAGGGGGAGTATGAGGAACAGGAGGAGGAGGAGGAGGCCAGGCAGATGGGGAGGAGGAATATCAGGCCGAGGGAGAGGGAGAACAGCCTGAGTCCCCCGGGGTGGAGCTCTCCCCAGCAAGCAGCCTGGAGTCCTTAGATGAAAATGCACAAGCCATCATCGATCTCAGGCAGAGAAGAGCAACACAACGAAGGGGACAATTAGCCAGGTATTTCCAGCCCTAAATAGGCAACAGCTGGGTTTGGGTGTGGTTCTCCCCAGAAAGGCTGAAAAGGCAGACCCACCCTTTCTGTATTGTGGAGTATTATCTTTGGGAGTCCTGGGACCTGGCTGTGATCTTTGGCGTCTCTGATTCTGGCTTGTGGCCTTGAAGACTGAAACCTTGGGGGGAAAGGCGTGGGTCTTATTCTCTACAGGTGTGTGTATGCCAGCAAGAAGTCTGCTGTATTGTCTGGCCGTCAGGACTCTGCTGTGAAGCCTCATAGCCTGCCTGTTGGGAAGAACAGGTTTTTCTCTGTGTTTATTTTTCAAACTATAAAGTGCCTTTGCTTTTACCAGCGTGTCTGGCTGTTTTTTCCAGTTGGTGTTGAAGTCTGGGGGCACCCAGACAGAACACCTAGGAGCCAAAATAGTATCAGATTTCTGAAACAGAAGACTTTATTGTATCAAATGGAGGGAAGACACAAAATATCGCCATAGACATATTACGCCCAAAGGAGTTAATCTCAACATCTTTACAGTAATAACTTGCTACAGAATTTAACACAGAAAAATAGAATTTCAGGAAAGCTAAAAATGAAACAAGTTGGTCCCAGATATTTTCCTTATTACCCGTAATCTTCTGCCAATGCCCTTCTTTCAATTGCGGTACAAATTAATAGGTTGTTTAAAAAAAATTGTTTCAGAATATGTATCAATTATCCTCGAGATACTGATTGACAGGAGCGGGGGGGAGGATATGGGGAGGGAATGGACAAGTGGTTTTTACTACCAGTTCTGACGGTGTGGCTTGGTGGGTGTGGTGTGGCTTAGTGGGCATGGCAGGAAAAGGGTACTGTAAAATCTCCATTCCCTCCCCACTCCAGGGGAAGGATATTGCAAAATCTCCAATTCTTCCCCTGAAATGCAAAATCTCCATTCTCACCCCATTCAGGGGCCAGCCAGAGGTGGCACCTGCCAGTTCTCTGAACTACTCAACATTTCCGCTACCGGTTCTCCAGAACTTTTCAGAAATCTGCTGGATTTCATCCCTGGAGTGGACATTTCTCTTCTTTCTGAGCAGTTATGTATAATTCTCTTCCCACTAGGGACTAAGTGAAAGGCCATGGGGATTGAGCATAACAGCTATTAAACTAGGAAGCAGTGAAACAACTGGAGTAATGAGTGTTCCATCACTGAAGATTTTCAGGTAACGTTTGAATAATCATTTCTCTAGGATGGTCTGAGAATTCCTGTCCTGGTGCATGGGGAAGAAATAATGACCTTGAGGAATAGGGGGAAGAACAGTTACCAAGGCAATGGTCACATAAAAGGAGTCCTGGTGGCTCAGTGGTTAGAATCAGTATTGCAGGCTAACTCTGCCCCCAGCCTAGAGCTAGATCCTGAGTGGGCTTGAGGTTGCTTCAGCCTTTCATCCTTCAAAGGTCGTAAAATGAGGACTTAGATTGTTAGGGGCATTGTAAGGGAGTGCTGTAAAACACTATTGGGCAACATATTAATCTAAATGTTATTGCTATTGCTAAAAGGGGATGCATTCATGGTAAAAAAAAAAGTAAATGTCTTAGACAAACCACTCCTAATTCAAATGAAAACAAAGGGAAGGATGGAGAATCAAGATTCTATTACTATTATTTTACAAAGTAGCAAAAGTTGTTCTGACCTACATGGCATTGCTTTTCTAGTTTGATGTATCTTGCAAGTCTGACATCTAGATAGATTGTTGGCTTAGAACAGTTTTAACCTCAAAACCCCTGGGCCAGATTCAGCCTATGGGGTGTTTAAACTGGCCTGCGCTGCCTCTGGTGGCTGAAATAGGCCATGTGCCTCATTTTCTCCCTCCAGGGCCTCCTGCAGCACTCTGCCAGTTGCAAATGGGCTGAAAAACGGGCCCAAAACAGGCCTAAACATGCCCAAAACACCCCACAAATAGGCTTAAAATCCCAAAAACAGGCTGAAAAATGGGCCAAAAAGGCCATGTGGCCTGTTTTTGGCTGGCACAGTGCTGAGAGAGGCATCCGTCCCCCCAACCCCGCCCCACTCTTGGCTTGCAGAGAACTCCAATGCTGATCCAGCCCTCAAAGAAATCCAGTTTGACACCCCTGAAGACCTCAAAGGTCTCTTCCATCATATAGTTCTGTGATTTATTTGGGGTTTCATCTGGGCTCAAACAGAATAGATTCGGTATGTGTCCTCAGGACCAAAATATTTGGTTACTTTTGGCAAAACATAAGAACCCATTCATTTCTATTCTAATATCTAAGAAATCCAGTAAAAGATCGGAAAGTGAAACAGTCTACTCAACCAGAAATGGGAAAGTAATACCTTATCACGAACCAGTTTGGTCTAGTGGTTAAGGCACCAGTCTAGAAATTGGCAGACCATGAATTCTAATCCCACATATCCAGCTGGGTGACTTTCGGCCTGTCGCTCACTCTTAATCCTAGAAAGAAAGCGACAATGGCAACTACTCCCAAGAACCTTGACAATAAAACTGCAGGAACTAGTCCATGCAGTTGCCAGGAATCAACACAAACTTGAACACACACATATGCACACAAACAAACATCCTCCTACTATTGATTGATTGATTGATTTGATTTATATGCCGCCCCTCTCCGAGGACTCAGGGCGGCTCACAACATATTAAAAAAAACATAGCAATACATCTACAATCCAATTAATATTAATTAAAAAGACTTTAAAAAGATTTTAAAACCTTTTAACCTTATAATAACAGTTTAGTTTCTGGGATGAAGACAATCCACCAAATGTCCAACAATTAGCCTGACTTAATCTAAGGCTATTAGAATTCTTAATATGCTTCTGAAATTGGATACTTGTTGCATTAAACCTCTTCCATAATCCAATGATTTTGAATAAAAAATAAGGAACAGACAATGAAAAAATACGATGGTATGCCAAATAAGTTCTAACTTTAGTGGCTGGGTAAGAAGGTGTTTTTTTTAAGTGAATTTAAACTTACTAAGGTAGAAATTTTGTAGCATACTGCCATCTTGTGGGACAAAATTTTTAAAATTATAATTCCCTACAAACTTTATTATTATTCTGGACTGCCTAATGCATTTACTATTCTTCCTATAGAGCAGAAAATTGGAGGAGGATTCACAATGAAAGAAAGGGAAATATGTCATGGAAATATTATCCATACATCGAGTGACATAGAACAGAGGTCTTCAACCTTGACAACTTTAAGCCTGGAGGAGTTCAACTCCAGAATTCCCGAGCAAAGTTGGCTGGGGAATTCTGAAGGTTGACGTCCTTCAGGCTTAAAGTTGCCAAGATCGGAGACCCCTAATATAGAGGATATAGGGAAGAAGAAGGTCTAGATTAGCTATCAAGAGGAATACTGGAGAAAAGTTGAAAGTTGCTGGGAAATTCCAGTTCAGGATTAACCACCTCCAAGAAGCGTGGATGAAAATAACTTTATTGTCAAAATGAGAATATTGTAGAAACAGTCCATGGGGAAGCAGACTGTGGGCCCCATGTCACTCACTATAGCTTTGTCATACTGACAAATTTCCCGGCTCAGACGTGTGAATAGCTTTCATGATATAGGTGAATGTTTCTTCAGAGTCAGTCTTGTCATTTCATCTTGGGTCTTTTCATCTTTTAGTGCCTTCAGAAGCTTATCTGAAAAGTGTAGAATTTAACATTAGCCATGTTACAGATACTATTGCAAAGACATGCTTTATGGTTGTTTAGTAACAGCAAATAAAAAATGAAATATAACAAAAGTCGCAATGACATTGGTTTTGGAGTTTATTCTAAAGTTAATATTTGGGAAAGTGTTTTGCCGGCTGCTGTATTTTGTGACGCACACAAGACTTGTGATAGAGCAAATTCTAGACCCCTTGTTCCTTTGTCAGGGGTTGTTGTTGGTGACTGTACAGGTAGTCCTGCACAGTCACTCATGCCCTTATCACCTCGAGGTTCGATTACTGCAACGCTCTCTACATGGGGCTACCTTTGAAAAGTGTTCAGAAACTCCAGATCATGCAGAATGCGGCCGCGAGAGCCATCGTGGGGCTTCCCAGATTCGCCCACATATCTACAACACTCCGTGGCCTGCACTGGTTGCCGATCAGTTTCCGGTCACAATTCAAAGTGTTGGTCATGACCTTTAAAGCCCTACATGGCATTGGACCAGAGTACCTCCGGAACCGCGTGGTACCACACGAATCCCAGCGGCTGATAAGGTCCCACAGAGTTGGCCTTCTCCGGGTTCCGTCGACTAAACAATGTCGTCTGGCAGGCTCCTGGGGAAGAGCCTTCTCTGTGGCGGCCCTGGCCCTCTGGAATCAACTCCCCCCGGAGATTAGAACTGCTCCCACCCTCCTTGTCTTCCATAAACTACTTAAGACCCACCTATGCCGCCAGGCATGGGGGATTTGAGGCATCTTTCCCCCAGGCTTATTATAATTTATGTTTGGTATGTATGTGCTGTTTGGTTTTTAATTATGATAGGGTTTTTAGTTTTTTAGTATTAGATTTGTGCCATTATAATATTGTTTTTATCGTTGTTGTGAGCCGCCCCGAGTCTTCAGAGAGGGGTGGCATACAAATCTAATAAATTATTATTATTAATTATTATTATAGTCCTGGAGTTACAACCACAACTAAACCCAAAATGTATGTTGCTAAGTGAAACATTTGTTAAGTGCAGTTGCCTCATTTTATGGCTTTTCTTCCCAGAGTTGTTAAATGAATCATTGCATTTGTTAAGTGAGTAACACGGTTGTAAGTGAATCTGGATTCCCCATTGATTTTGCTTGTGAGAAGGTCGCAAAAGGAGATAACACCACCTGGGGACACTGCAACTGTCATATATAAACCACTTGCCAATCATCTGAATTTTGATCATGTGACCATGGATATGCTGCAACAGTCGTAAGTGGGAAGAATGATCATAAATCATTTTTTTAATGGTCACTAAATGAACTGTTGTAAGTTGAGGACTACCTGTATTGTTCTATAACTCATTTGCCCAGTGATGGTGTGATTAGATTAGATTAGATTTATTGGACTCGGGGCGGCTCACAACAATGGTAAACAAAACATAGTAACAAATCTAATATTTCGCAATCTAAATTACAGTTTTAAATTAAAAAATCCAAAAGAACCCCAATATATAAAAAACAAATACACAATCGAATCATACACAAAAACTACATGGGCAAGGCGGAGATGTTTCAATTCCCCCATGCCTGATGGCAGAGGTGGGTTTTAAGGAGTTTCCGAAAGGCAAGGAGGGTGGGGGCAATCCTAATCTCTGGGGACAGCTGGTTTCAGAGGGTTGGAGCCACCACAGAGAAGGCTCTTCCCCTTGGTCCCGCCAGACGACATTATTTAGTCAACGGGACCCGGAGAAGGCCAACTCTGTGGGACTTAACCGGACGCTGGGATTTTATATGATACATCAAAATTGCACAGTATTCCCCACTCCACCCCAAGCTATTCTTGTGACTTTTGGTGTTTTCTGGAGATTTCTTCAGTTTACAAATTTTCAAGATGAGTGATTATAGCCAGCTTTTTAAAAAAAAAAAAATTACAGATGGAACAGGATTGACTTTAGGAATATGGGTTAACAGCTTAAATCACCAATAAGTACAAAAAAATCCCATCAACTTTCTAAATTTTCTCCACAGTTCTGACAGAAATATACCCTTATAGCTGCCCACTTAGTATGCAATCATCGGCTGATACAATTAATTTTCATTTTCAAATAATCTGCCTGCCATTACTTTGATAAAGATTTACTTTGTTTATCCATCAGTTTAGGAATTGGTATTTTACATCAGCTGGACATCAAAATGACTGGCTCAAAATTCTTGGAGTAAGCCTCTTATCTTTTTGTATTAAGAATAATAAAAATAGCCTGGTCTAGCATTTTGCTCTCTGTGTCTGCTGGCTTAGCTAGAACAGATGGGAGAAACATTATAAAACTTTTGGAATACATCAGGTGAGAAAAAGCTGACTGAAAAAATTGCAAAGTTTAGAAGTTTATTTAGAAGATCTTTCCCACCATAGCAACATATCCTCCATAAATCACTTTAAAAACATTTCTTACATCCTTGGTTTCAGAATTCATTGGTCTGGACTCTAATCAAGTTATATTTATGAACTGGCCAAGATCCAGCAGAAGATCTTGTTAATGGAAGGGGAAGTTCCCCCCTCCCCATGTCTGTTTCCTATGTGGCCTTCTAGCCGCCTAAAACAAATATGTAAGATCACAAAAAACTGCAAACGAAAAGAGGCATAATGAAAATTGTCTTACAATTGGAATATCCATGAATCGACCTTACTTTAAAAGGTGTATCCACTAATGGGTGCATACTTGGGAATCAAATATATGATTTCTTAGTCAAAATATTCAGCGGTTGCATTAGAAACTTTATCAATTTTTTAGCTATATGTACAGATGTTGGAAGTGTATACATTGACCATGTATTGCTTTTATTTAAAAAATGTTTATGAAAACTAGTTGCGGCCACTACTTAAAGCATCTCTTTATTTTATTTATTAAATGTATTTATTGGCCACCCATCTTGCGATGCTTGGCTGCATAGCTAGAGGTATAACAAGCAGGAAGAAGGAGATTGTGATCCCGCTATATAGAGCGCTGGTGAGACCACATTTGGAATACTGTGTTCAGTTCTGGAGACCTCACCTACAAAAAGATATTGACAAAATTGAACGGGTCCAAAGACGGGCTACAAGAATGGTGGAAGGTCTTAAGCATAAAACGTATTAGGAAAGACTTAATGAACTCAATCTGTATATTCTGGAGGACAGAAGGAAAAGGGGGGACATGATCGAAACATTTAAATATGTTAAAGGGTTAAATAAGATTCGGGAGGGAAGTGTTTTTAATAGGAAAGTGAACACAAGAACAAGGGGACACAATCTGAAGTTAGTTGGGGGAAAGATCAAAAGCAACGTGAGAAAATATTATTTCACTGAAAGAGTGGTAGATCCTTGGAACAAACTTCCAGCAGACGTGGTTGGTAAATCCACAGTAACTGAATTTAAACATGCCTGGGATAAATATATATCCATCCTAAGATAAAATACAGGAAATAGTATAAGAGCAGACTAGATGGATCATGAGGTCTTTTTCTGCCATCAATCTTCTATGTTTCTATGTTTCTATACAGTATCTATGTATACTACCAATACATACTTGACAAAATAAAATAAAATAAAATAAATAAGGTTGTCCTACTAGACTGTTCAGAAGACAAAGATCTTCCATTTTGGTAGTCGGTAGAGCCCTTTCAACTGCACCTTTCCATACTTTGAGGTAGCAAAGGTATCAAGTAGCAAGATTATGAGGAGTCAAATTTCAGTTACTCACACTGCTGTGGGTCGGAGCCATCTCCTGTGAGGGCCAACAGTTCCAACTCTTTCAGACGGATGCCGAGCTCACAGATTTCCCCATCTGGCTGTTGTTGCTGGTGTGCCTCAGTGCTCTCTGAAGCAGGACAGAAGAAGCGCAAAGGCTCATAGGGAATGGGAGCCAGACCAGCTGGCCAGGGAGGGGGGCAACAACGCTCACTTGTGAGTGGAAATAACCCAAGACCAGGTGGAGGGCGCTGAGGCCCAGCTGGCGCTGCTGCGTCCCCTCCTCGCAATGGCACAAAAAGCTTCCTCCAGAGAGCACAATCGGTTAGATTAGTGCTTTGGGTAGTTCGGTCATAGAGGGAGGGGAAGAATACAGGGGGTGGTGGCTGAGGGGGTGGAGGAGGCTGTTGCTGGTGGCTCATGGAGTTGCTCCTGATGGCTCAGCAAGTGCACTGCTACTGCCATGGAAACCTCAGAATCTAGGAAGTGTCATGGAGTTTTAAAGTTCTAGAGCAGTGTTTCTCATCCTCAGCAGCTTTAAGACGGGAAGACTTCAGGTCCCAGAAATCATCTCTGCCACTTTTGCCTTGATGGGAGGCATATTTCATATTTTTGCAAGTTTCACTTTCGTAACAGCCTTGAGCAATTACATTCTAAACTAGAAGATGAAATACATTATTGTTTTTCAAGAAATAGATATTTTATTTGTTATACAGGTAGTCTTCAACTTATGACCCCGATTGAGAAATATGTTAAGTGAACCTCCCCCTTTACGACTTTTCTTGCCACATTTGTTAAGCGAATCACTGCGGTTGTTAAAGTGGTAATACAGTTGTTAAGTCAATGTTATTTATCTATCTATCTATCTATCTATCTATCTATCTATCTATCTATCTATCTATCTATCTATCTATCTATCTATCTATCTATCTATCTATCTATCTAGCCTGTCTGTCTGTCTGTCTGTCTCTGTCTCTGTCTCTGTCTCTGTCTCTGTCTCTCTCTCTCTCTCTCTCTCTCTCTATCTATCTATCTAGTCTGTCTGTCTGACTTTGGTTGTCAAGAAGGTTGCAAAAGGGGATCACATCATTAGTGGGTTGCTACCAATATGGTAAAGGACGGTGCACCGGTAGCGATTGCTGTGCTGCGCATGTAGCTTCAGTTATCTTCTGTGTGCATGCATGTGTCCCAGTACATTTTTGCTTCTGCACATGCGCAGGAAGCAAAATTTTGCGGGGGGGGGCGCGTGAGAGATTTCGGCAATTGTTTTGCTTCTGGACATGCGTGGAAATCTCACATGCACGTGCACGTCGCCTCACAAGATTTTGCTTTTTGCACATGCACAAAAGCAAAAAAAATACTGGGACGCGCATGCACGCAAGATAACGAAAGCTGTGCGTGCAACACGTCAGTAGTGGCAGTAATAGGAATCCGCCCCTGAATCACATGACCACAGGGCACTGCACCCGTCATAAATATGAGCCAGCTGTCAAGCTTCCAAATTTAAATCATTTGGCCATGAAGATGCTGCAAAGGTCATAGGTCATTTTCTTCAATGCCGTTGTAACTTTGAACAATCATTAAGGGAACTGTTGTAAGTTGAGGACTACTGTATTCATTTTCTGAATTCATGTCATCTTTTTTATTGGCTCATTCTTAGATTTAGTGCCTCTCTTGAAGCCCTAAGGAAGGAATAGGAGCCCCTGGATATAAGGAGCAGGCTTAAACTACCAACCACTTATTTTTAATATCTTCTTCTTTACTTCCTTTTTTAAAAAAAGGAAATTGAAATATACTTTTTGGACAGTGTTTAATTATAAAGAAGGGGATCTCAGCTCCCTCCCTAATCTTTTTCCAATTCTAATCCAATTCAGCCTGTATTTTAAGCATAAAATAAAATTATTGAAGAATCAGACATGCACATTTTGTGTTTTTAAATTATACATGTTTTTCTTCCATTTTTACTATTAAACTAAAACCTGTACTCTGTCCAACTTTTTACTGAGAAGAAGGTGTTAGAATGTAAATCATGTAAAAATAAAGTGTCACTCACACAATAAGTTCTTGAAATATATAAGTCAACTTTTTAAGCATTCTCTATCCATCATAGTTACCAATGTTACTTTTCTTAGCATTCTTGTGAGCAAATTTTTTAAGTGCAGAAAAAAAGTATTTTTAGATAATAGAGATTTTGGGTGATTCGAAGTAACCTGCAGAACTGCTTTTCATCCAGCAGAGGGAATCCAATACTAACAGTCTGAGCGCCTGTATAGCTATTTATATCTGCACTTGTTCATTGCATTTAACATGCTACTTAATTTCCTACCTATATTCCCTCATAGTAGATAATTTCATTGAAAGAAAAATATGGGTATAACCCACTTGAAGAATATTCCATTTTTCCCCCAAAACTGATTTTTTTGGGGGGGAAATTAATATGTGAAGCAGAGAAGTAATAATAATAATAATAATAATAATAATAATAATAATAATAATAATAATAATAATAATAATAAAAATGAGCAAGCAAAACTACTGTGGGACTTCCGACTGGCCGAATTCTGAAGCATAACACACCAGACATTGTGATCGTGGAGAAAAAGAAAGTATGGATCATCGACATCGCAATCCCAGGAGACAGCAGAATTGAGGAGAAGCAGCTAGAGAAATTAGTGAAATACGAAGATCTAAAAATCGAGCTGCAATGATTCTGGCATAAGCCAGTGAAAGTGGTCCCAGTGGTACTTGGCACGCTGGGCACAGTACCAAAGGATCTCAGCGGACATTTCAAAACCATCGGAATTGACAAAATCTCCATCTGTCAATTGCAAAAGGCCGCTTTACTGGGATCGGCAAACATAATTCGCCGCTACATCATGCAGTCCTAGGTGCTTGGGAAGCGCCCGACTGGTGATGAAATACGAAATCCAGCATAGTGATCTCGTTTGCTGTGTTGTACTGACATGATAATAATAATAATAATAATAATAATAATAATAATAACAACAACAACAACAACAACAATAATAGATTTGTATGCCGCCCCTCTCCGAGGAATTGGAGCAGTTTTCCGAGCGGAGTAAGGTTTTCATCAGGTAATTAAGTAACAAAACTTTCACTAGTTAATCATTGTTTTAACCAATTTGAGAAATTAAGTATAATTGTTTGCGGGAAATGAGGCAGTTAGACTATTTTGACACTGATGTGCTACTGGAATTATAAAAATATATTGCTTTGGAGATTGTATGGCAGTGCATTAAATGAGAAATTATTAACTGCTTAGGTTTTTACATAGTTTTCTGCAGCAGGCACAGTGTAGTTACACTATGGAATCCACTTTGGGGAAATTCATGGAGGATGAAGCTATCAATCACTATGATCATTGTGGTTATATCTTGTCTCTATTTTCAGAGACATATTTATTGTTATTTATTTACCTGCAGAAGTTACCGTCATTATTCTACTTGTAGGTTTCCCATTGTTGGTCAAAAGTCAGTCAGCATTCTTCAGAAAGTAATGAGTGATTATGCTTGTAGCATCTTGTTTATTTGCAGGCCACATGACTCCCAATGACTCTGAAGAGCTTACAGGGGTGAGCTACTGCCCCGACGGGGGAGAACGCAGTGGGGTAGCGAAAATGGAGCTCCACCCCAGAGCACCCAATTTGCAATGAAAGATGTTGAAAGAAAATGCAGGGCATCCTGCATAAGCCACGCCCACAGTGCGGTAGTAAATATTTTGGTAGCCCTTCACTGGGAGCTTACAGTTAATTTTTTTAAAGCACAAAATTAACCATAAATGGTCCCGTCTCTTTTCTTAATTTGTTATAGCTCTCTTCCAAGATTGATTGATTGAATACTTATTTACTTAAAAGATTTGTTTTTTTTTTTTTTCAATTTTTTTATTATTTTTCATAAAACAGACATACAGACATACAAACATTAAACATAAAATGGGGATGTATTTCCCCGCTTCTTTTGAAAGTATACATTCAAATAGAAAAAAGAATACATAATCAAACATTTGTTAAATGTTAAAAAGTCTAGTAAAAAATTTTCAAATCTTAAATATAATATTAGTACGGTATAGGTAAAAATGCTTAATATGTTGTTTATGTGTAATATATTCATCTAATCAAACATTTAAACAAATCTCAATTACTAAACATACATAAAACAAAATTTTTAATATATCGCTTATGGGTAAACTACTATATCAAAATCATCAACAAATACATCTAATATTGTTATTACCTAAATAAAAACAGATCTATCTCTTATTTTTTCTTATCTAACCATTTATATATGTTGTTCCATGTTTCATAAAATTTTGTATCTTCTTGATCGTTTAATCGTCTTGTCATCATATCCATTTCAGCGCAATCTAATATTTTAGCTATAACTTCTTCTTTCTTGGGGATTTCCTCCCCCTTCCAGTTTTGCGCATATATTATTCTAGCCGCAGTTAATATGTGTATGATTAAATAAAGAGTTTCCTTCTTATAAGTCTGATTAGTAATTCCTAATAAGTAAAATTCCGGGGTGTTATCTATGTCATGTTTTAATACTTCTTTTAATATCTTCTCAATCATCTTCCAATAAATTTTAGCTTTACCACATGTCCACCATTGATGGTAATAAGTTCCTATATCTTTCTTGCATTTCCAACACAGTGGGGATGTTTTAGGAAACATTTTTGCAATCCTGTTTGGTGGAAGGTGCCATCTATAAAACATTTTAATTTGGTTTTCTTTTAATGAAACTGACTTGGTCATTTTCCAATTATTAATCCAGACTTTTTCCCAAGTATCTATATCTATTTCCTTACCTATATTTCTGCACCATCTTATCATGGTATCTTTTAGAGTCAACTCTATATTTTTATGAGCGATAAGAAATTTATATATTTTCCCTATCATTTTTACTGAATTGTTAATAATTAAATGACTTAGCAGATTCTTACTTTTATTAAAAGTGTAAAGAGTTATATCCTTCTGATATCTGGATCGAATCTGGGCATAATGCCACCAATCTATTATTATCCCTTCTTCTTGTAGTTTATTCCTAGGCTTTAGCTTCATCTGATCATTTAATAATTCTTTATATCTATAAAATATTTTCGTGTCTTTTATAGATTTTGGATGTGTTATTGCTTCTAGGGGGGCTATCCATTCTGGAACATTTAAAAAGTGGTTTTTCCTTATGTCCTTCCAAACCTCTAGTAAATACTTCCTTAATGTGTGTCTTTTAAAATATGAGTGATTTTTTTCCTTGTCATACCATATAAATGCATGCCAACCCAGCATAAGATCATGTCCTTCTAAATTTAATATTCTTTTATTCTCTAAAGTTATCCAATCTTTAATCCATGTTAAGGCGGCGGCCTGGTAATATAATTTCCAGTTTGGAAGACCAAATCCTCCTCTTTCTTTAATGTCTTCCAAACAGTTTATTTTTATCCTTGCTTTTTTCCCTTGCCATATAAATTTTTTAACTAAGTTTGTCAAAGTTTTAAAAAAAGTTCCCCCTGGGTTTATTGGAATTACCTGAAAGAGAAATAAAACCTTGGGCAGAATATTCATCTTAATTGTGGCAATTCTTCCTAAAAATGATATTTTCAGGTTATTCCATATTTCTAAATCTTTTTTAATTTCTGATAATAATTTTATGTAATTATCATTTTTTAATGTTATTGTTTTCGCTGTTAAATTTATTCCTAAATATTTTACTTTCTTTACGGTTTTTATTCCAGAAATATTTTCTAATTTAGTTTCTTGTATTTTATTCATATTTTTAGTTAAGAAAGAAGTTTTGCTTTTATTTATCTTTAAACCTGCTACCTTTCCGTATTGTTCAATAGTTTGCAATAAAGAAGGAACAGTTGTTATCGGTTCTTCAATTATAAACGTTAAGTCATCTGCAAAAGCTTGGAGTTTGTAAGTTTCATCTCCTATAGTTAAACCTTTTATTTCGGAATCCGCTCTTATTTTAATTAATAAAGTTTCAAGTGTCATAATAAATAACAATGGTGATATAGGACATCCTTGACGAACTCCCTTATTTATATCAAGTGCTTGTAATTGATTATTATTTAATATTATCTTAGTCGTTTGTTTTGAATATATAGTATCTATTAAATTAACAAATTTTGAGCCAAATCTCATTTTATTTAATTGCATTTTTATAAATGTCCAGTTAACGTTGTCGAAGGCCTTTTGAGCATCTAGGAACATTAAGGATGCTGTCTTATCTGGGTGTTGTTCATAGTATTCTAATGTGTTTATTACTGTTCTAAGATTATTTTTAATTTGTCGCCCTGGTAGAAATCCATTTTGGTCTTGATGTATTATTCCATTTATAATTCTTTTAAGTCTATCTGCATAAATGGCAATAAATATTTTATAATCTACATTTAATAAAGATATGGGTCTATAATTTTTGATTTTTACTGGGTCAGTGCCGGATTTGTGTATTAAAGTTGTCAACGATTCTGACCAAGATTTCGGAATTTTACCCTCAAGTCTACATAAGTTAAAAGTTTCTAACATATAATTTCTTACTATTTCATTGTCTATCTTATACCATTCTGCCGGTATAGCATCTGGACCAGTGGCCTTATTGTTTTTCTGTTTTTTAATTATAGTTAGGAGTTCTTCCATTGTTATTGGTCCATCCAACATAGTCTGTTGATCTTCTGTTATTTGTGGTAATTTTGAAGCCTGTAAGTAATTAAAAACCTCATCTTCACTAACAGTGTCTTTGGCATAAAGATCTTTATAAAAATTATAAACAATATCTGCCTTTGGCAGAATTTAAAAAGGAGATGGCCCAATTGAAAGCTGATATGGGCGAGGTGAAAGACCAGATAAAGGTGATCCAACAAACACTCCAAGAAAGTGATGATCGAGTGAAAAACGTTGAAGAGAAATCTGACAAAAATGCAAAAAGAATTGATTATCTTGAAGGGAGAGCTGATGCAAGACACAGAAGACATGATGAATCAATTATTCAGCTGGAGATGCAACGTGCTTCGTATGGACTACGATTTCAGAACATGAAAGAGGAAAAAGATGAAGATTTAAAAATGACTATGGCGGAAACGATTGGAGGAATACTCCAGGAGGATCCTGCTGCGCTAGTGAAAGAAATCGATGAAGTTTACAGGACTTCGAATAGTTACATCCGTCGCCACAATCTCCCAAGAGAGATTCATATTAAATTCACCAGGAAAACTTTACGAGATGACATACTTCATTGGGCAAGAAATTCCAAACTCCAACATCAAGGAGTGGAAATAAAAATATTAAAACAAGTTCCAAGAAGTGTCAGAGAGAGCAGAAGAGATTACCAGTTTCTTACCAGAATTTTGATCAAAGAAAATATAACCTATCGTTGGTTAATCCCACAAGGTCTTTCTCTGACATGGCGTTCTACAAGATACAAGCTGGAAAATGTAGAACAAGCTAGGTATTTCTTTGAAAATAGTGGCATCAGCCACATGGACTTTTCAGATAAACAACAAGAGGCTCAACAACAACCAGCACAACAGCAATCAGGGGAGATACTAGCAATCCAACAAGAAGAACTTTTGGGGGCCACTGCTCAAGTAATAGAGCAGGACCAAGGTGCTATAAGAAGAGTTCAGCCTCAGCGAGAAACCAAAAAACCTACTAAATGACAACAACTAAAGATCTAAAGATCTTTTCGGTAAATGTTAATGGACTTAATGAACCAAGGAAAAGGAAACAAATCTTCTCTAAAATCAGAAATCAAAATGCTCAAATTGCAATATTACAAGAAGTACATATCAAAAAAGATAACCAAAAATTATTGTTGAATCCCAAAATTGGAAAAATGTATGCTGCATTAGCAGATCAAAAAAAAAGAGGTGTGGTGATGTATGTAGAGAACTCTATAAATTCCAAACAAATATATAAGGATAATGATGGTAGAATATTGATTGTACAAGTTGATATTGAACCTAGACCTATAGTGGTTGTTTCTATTTATGCTCCCAACGAAGACCAAATGACATTTTATAAAAATTTACATCAAATAATAATAGATTTAGCTATTGAGAATGTATTAATAATAGGTGATTTTAATGCTATTGTGAATAGGCAATTAGACCATTCAGGGGGAGGGAGTCACAATAAAAGGAAAAAAACAAAAAGAAATCTACTACCTAGTACTTTCCAAAAAATGAAAACAGAATTATTGTTAAATGATATATGGAGGGAAAGACACCCCCATAAAAGACAATTTACGTTTTATTCTAATCCTCACAAAATCTGGACAAGAATAGACATGGTATGGACACCAAAAATGCTTGCAGAACAAATAAGGGAAGTAGAGATAGATGTTAACACATGGGCTGACCACAACCCAATAGTGGTCTATATAAGAAGGAACAACAAACAGAATATTTGGCGGATGAATAGAAATATATTAAATGATAAGAAATATAAGGATTGGATCGAAAAGGAATTAAAAATATTTCTTGAAATTAATAAAACCCCAGACACCACTCCACAGAATATATGGGATACACTCAAAGCTTATATAAGAGGGTTAACAATATCTTATACAGCAAAATACAATAAGGAAAATAAATTAAAGTATGTACAATTAATAAATGAATTAAAACAATTGGAATTTGCATCGCAGCAACACACCAAGAACAGAGACTTTAAAACAGAAATAAATGTAATTAAACATAAAATTAGAATTATAGAACAAAATCAAATAACTGAAAAAATTAAAAGAGCAAAACAACATTATTTTGAACATGCAAATAAACCAGGCAGATGGCTAGCATATAAACTTAGAAAGCAGAGTCAATCCAAATTGATAAAAAAATTAGAAGACAAAGATGGTACTTAAAAGATTTGTATGGTCATCCATCTTAAACACAACTCTGGGTGGCCTACAACAGTAAAACCAGTAATCATAAAATCATAAACCATCAAATCCCCCAACCCCCTAAAACTAAACCCTGGTGCCTCAATTATCGTTATAGAAGACTTCACAACCAGCTCTAGATATCCCCATTCTAGCCAGTGCCGGCATGAAAAGCCAGGTTTTGATGGTCTTCTGGAAGGCTAAAAGGTTTTCTGAGTAACTTGAGTAACTGTTGCGTTGAAATAGATGAGAGTGGAAAAGAGATTAATCAAAGAGATTACAGACCAGATGTTAAAACTAGCTCATGTTCCAGTCCAAACCTGGAGAGGATTGAGTATGGAAGGAGTAAGTGGTTGGTTCAGTGGATGGTTCTCAAGTTAGAGAGAATTAGTAAAATTTGCCATACTAAGATTCCTGGCCATTATGCTTTTACCATGTTTGATTTCTCTCATGCAAATGTCAATAAAAAGGACTATGTAGAGTGTGACCCTAACAACAACTTCAATAGATGGGAGGAAAGTTGGAAACATTATTAATAATGAAGGTAGGAAAGCAGAGGTTTGAAAAAGAAGAACCAGAATGTGAACACGTCGCCATAATAATAATTTATTTATTTATTTTCTATTTTATTTATTGTTTTGTCAAGTATGTATTGGTGGTATAAATATAACAATATTTATATACATGATACTAGTAAAAGTAGGACAGGGGATGGAAGGCATGCTGGTGCACTTATGCATGCCCCTTACTGACCTCTTAGGAATCGGGAGAGGTCAACAGTGGACAGTCTAAGCGTAAAGTTTTGGGAGTTAGGTGATGATACTACAGAGTCTGGTAGTGAGTTCCATGCATCAACTACTTGGTTACTAAAGTCGTATTTCCTGCAGTCAAGTTCAGAGTGGTTTACTTTAAGTTTGTATCTGTTGTGTGCTCTTATGTTGTTGTGGTTGAAGCTGAAGTAGTCGTTGATATTAAGGACGTTGTAGCGGATGATTATATGGGCTATGCTTAGGTCGTGTTTAAGGCGATGTAGTTATAAAATTTCTAAATCTAGGATTGTAAATATAGTTGGGTAGGATATTCTGTTGTGAGTGTAGGAGTGGAGGGCTCTTCTACTAAAGTATCTCTGGACATTCTCTACAGTGTTTATGTCCAAAATGCAGTGTGGATTCCAGACAGATGAGCTGTATTCAAGGATTGGTGTCCAACAAGATTCTGAAGAAAAATTAGGAAATTATGAATGGTTCATAATTTCTGCCAAATCACTGAGGCGAGGCTTTTCTATGATGTATGTTCTGTCGAGCTCTCTGGTAGAATCCTCCCGAAAATGCACAGATACAATTTCAGACACACACACATTTGAAAATTCAAAACAATGTTCTTTATACTGAAAATGCAAATAAACTAAGCCCTCTTTTTGTATAGCAAAGAGCACTCGTCTCCAAACAAACTGGTAATTTGTACAAGTCCCTTATCAGTTCTGTGATACTTAGCTTGCAGCTGTGAGGCAATTCACAGTCCTTCTTCTTTCACAAAGTGAAACACACTTTGCTCTGGTTTAGTTTCAAAGCGGGGAAAAATCAGCACACAAAAAGTCAAAGTCAGCAAAGCAGTCATGAAACACAACGATCAGATAATCCTCCACAATGGCCAAACCCACAGGCTGCTATTTATAGCAGCCTCACTAATTACCACAGCTCCACCCAATCACAGGTGGCCTCATTTTCTTTGATAATAATCTCTCAGTTGTTGTTGCCTATGCATCGCTCTTCGCATGCGTGGCTGTATCATTAACTCTTGTTCCGAATCCAAGGAGGAGCTAGATAATTGATCTCCTTCTGAGCTGTCTGCCACACTCTCCTCCTCCCTGTCACTCATGTCTTCTTAGTCAGAGGAGCCTTCATCATCAGATTCCACCGGGAGCAAAACAGGCCTGCAGCATGTGGATGTCTCCCCCACATCCACAGTCCTTGGGGCAGGAGCTGGGCCAGAGCTAACCACAACAGATGTATATGTATAAAGATATTCTGTGGAAAAGATATGTTTTCTGAGATTCCACTAGGGGACAAGATTTCAGGAAAGGGACTTGGAGCTTGCTTGTCCTGTTGAATCCAGTAGGAAGAGCAGATACTGTCAGGGAGAAGCAGTCCAGCAAATAATCTAGTCCCATGCGATTTGGTCTTTAAAGGTGATAGCCAACAATTCTTAGCTTTCCAATCTAGCCTGCTGCCCTGTTATTCCCTGCTAACCTCTCTTCAATTGATACTCAGGTCCAGTCTCACATTCTTTTCCTCAAAAACGGCTGAGCCACCAGCTGAGACATTTCAAAACCACAATTCTTTATAAAAATGGTAAGGATCATTCTCCTGGCCCCTGAAAGAGCTAACAATAACTACCTTGCAATATCGTTTCTTCAGAAACCTGTAGTAATGCATTTTGATGCTATTCCAAAAGTGGTAATTTTTACAGAATGGCCCTCGTGCACGTAAGTGTTTAACTGCAGGATGACTTTCTTTGATAAAATGATATGGCTTGAAAATCACAGCTCTGGTTACCCTATACCTTTTTCCCCCTGCCTGATGCTTTCTAGATGTACTGGAACAACAATTCCCCAAATCTCCAGGAAGCTGCGCTTGCTTTTTACTTTTCTGCAAGCATCAGCTCCGATTCTGCTAGAACATGACTCCATTCCAGCTGTACCATCATGTGCAATGGTGCGTTGTGGCACATCAAATGCATTCATGTTCCTGTCATTTTCACTGGGACTAAGCTGCTTCTGGAACCTTTGAGTTTCTACCCTTGTATGTTAATTTTATTATTGTAATAGAATGATGTGGAACAATGTAGTTGAGGCTGTTTACAGAACCTCTCAGCACAACGCTAGTGAACTTACATTCAGCAGTGAGGAACTAATTAAACCTGTGCTGGCTAAAGGGAAAGCAAAATTAAAATCAGCTTAAAAGACATATATTTATTTGAAATGTAGATCTAACTGGAGAACCTGATGTACAAGCAGAAGTTTGAAATGTAACGGGAAATAATAATCCTTTCTTATACAAAAAAGATCCTCAAAAAGCATTGGTTCTTTTCTTCTTTTTTAATCAAGTCATTCACAGGAAATGAGAATAGTTAGAATTAAAGTATGCCAGCCCAAGGGAATCCTGAATTCAAATTTGCAGGCAGAGTGGAAGTAATACCTGGAGGTATGATACTGTAATGAAACCGGACATCTTAGATGAAGTAGATGGGTTCACGTAACTGCTCCATTTCTTTCTTTCTTTCTTTCTTTCTTTTTTTTTGAAGTGGGCTTAATTATATTTGTTTACCTGGGCAACCCTGGTGAAGAAACCTACATACATCTAAAGTTATCTTAGCATAGGCCAGAAAGTAATTTAAGTGCTGCAACAATTTCCCCTGTTTAATCAAGACTTTAATATCATGGGGGTGCTCCCGGTTCCGGTGTGCCTGCCGGTAGTCAGAAAGGCTGGTGGTGGCCTCCATTTGGATTCTTTTGCACTATGTGTGTGCAGAGTGTTTTGTGCACTCGTGGAGGGTGGGGGAGCCCCAGGTGGCAGTGTCTGGGTGGATGAATGGGGCTTGTTGCTGCTGGGTCTCTGGCCGCCAGTGGGAGGCATCGAAGCTGTGGCTCTGCCCACTCATTATGGGCACCAGCGACTGAATGCCCCCTCCACACGCATGGCATCAAAAGGTTCCCCTGAAGAAAAAAAGGTTGAAAAACACTGATGTAATGTGTGTGTGTGTATGCATATAAGGGCCCCTGGTTCTGCATGTGACATGAGGAAGGGGGGCTTAGAGGGGGAACCATCGGCAACATTCTCAATTTCTTTCCTCTCTGCTTACTTTTAAGAACCCAGTTCTTTTTGGATTTTTGTCTTCTCAATTTCCAATCTAATCTGGCCCATTTTCAAACCTAATCTTTGTTTCATTGGTTTCTCGCCGCACACCAACATTTGCTTGTTCAGTTGTAGACAATCGTTTAGGGTTTTTTTAACAAAAGAATCTTGAGTCCTTGTAGATGGTTTGTTTTCATTTTGTTGTTGCAAAGAATAAAATGGTAAAGACAGATCCATCTCAGCCGCCATGAGTCTGCTGGAGAAGGGCAGCCTAGAAATCCAAATACAATACAATACTGTTGTGGTTAGCTCTGGCCCAGCTCCTGCCCCAAGGACTGTGGATGTGGGGGAGACATCCACATGCTGCAGGCCTGTTTTGCCCCCGGTGGAATCTGATGATGAAGGCTCCTCTGACCAAGAAGACATGAGTGACAGGGAGGAGGAGAGTGTGGCAGACAGCTCAGAAGGAGATCAATTATCTAGCTCCTCCTTGGATTCAGAACAAGAGTTAATGATACAGCCACGCATGCGGAGAGCGATGCATAGGCAACAACAACTGAGAGATTATTATCAAAGAAAATGAGGCCACCTGTGGTTGGGTGGGGCTGTGGTAATTAGTGAGGCTGCTATAAATAGCAGCCTGTGGGTTTGGCCATTGTGGAGGATTATCTGATCTGTTTTGTGACTGCTTTATCGACTTTGACTTTTTGTGTGCTGATTTTTCCCCGCTTTGAAACTAAACCAGAGCAAAGTGTGTTTCCCTTTGTGAAAGAAGAAGGACTGTGAATTGCCTCACAGCTGCAAGCTAAGTATCATAGAACTGATAAGGGACTTGTACAAATTACCAGTTTGTTTGGAGACAGTGCTCTTTGCTATACCAAAAGAGGGCTTAGTTTAAGTGAATTTTCATTATAAAGAACATTGTTTTGAACTGTCAAACGTGTGTGTCTGAACTTTGTACCTGTAAATTTTTGGGAGAAGTCTGCCAGAGAGCCAGACAGAACAAATACCATACCATGCCATGCCATGCCATGCCATGCCATGCCATGCCATACCATACCATACCATACAATAATAGAATAATACAATAATACAATACATCTTGTTTTATTGGCAACAGTATAGAAGTGATTACCCCTTGTTTTTGTCTTTACCTTTCCAATCTGGTTTATACCACCGATAATTCCTGGGAATCTCCCTTGCAAGTACCAAAAAAGTTTACTTCACTTTTTGAGACCACCCAAGATTGCTCATGATCTGCTATTGTGTTAGGTGCTGTATTTGGAAATAGGATACTAAATAAAAGGGATTTTAAATCTAATCCAGATTTTTTTTAAAAACCAAGTTTACAACAATAGCATAGAAGCTTTACATTCTGATATAACGTTCAACATTATATCTCATTACTGTGCAATGCTCTGCTCCAAGGATCATCTTGAATGAAGGGGGAGACAGAAGGCCTGCTTACAAATCCCTCAAGATCTCCTGTCAATATGATGGGAATTGTGCAAGAAGGCTCCCATTTATCAAAAGGAAAATTAAGGTTCTAGACTTTAGAAATCAATTCAGCTGTCTTGAAAAGAGCCATCAAGATCAAGCTGACTCTATTTTCTGTGTGCATTTGTTGACATTCATCATTTAGATGTTATTAGAAAGGCCTGAAAGGTGTCCAGGGAGTTTGCTTGCTTAAACAATAACTAAAACAAAAGAGTCCAAGGTCTTATGAAAATCAGAATCACATTCCCAATGCTTGTCATTATATGTGAAGCCTTAATGTCCTCAAATCATTGAAAATGTTACAAAATTCTTTACAAAAAAGGAAACATATGCATTATATATTTATATAGATGTCTGATTTGTAATTAAGATAAAATTATTAAAATATTCTGGTAGTTGCAATGGTTTCTGCAGGGGCTGGTTTAGACCAACTAAGGCAACATTATACCATCATAGCACAAGGCTGCATGCATTGAAATGGCTCTCAAAATAGACAGGGCCTGTAAAGATAATGCTAAAATTCTGCTTTTTTATTTTGACAAAAAACCAGGAGAAGATGAGAAAGTTACTTCTAGTCCATTTTATGGCTTCACTTTCTACCATCTATGGAGTACCCCATTTTTATTCTCTAATACAGTGTTTATTTCTCAACCTTGGTGACTTAAGTTGACTTCAACTTGCAGAATTCTCCAGCCAGCATGGGAACTGGACTCTAGAAACATAGAAACATAGAAGACTGATGGCAGAAAAAGACCTCATGGTCCATCTAGTCTGCCCTTATACTATTTCCTGTATTTTATCTTATAATGGATATATGTTTATCCCAGGCATGTTTAAATTCAGTTACTGAATTTAAACACGTCTGCTGGAAGTTTGTTCCAAGGATCTACTACTCTTTCAGTAAAATAATATTTTCTCATGTTGCCTTTGATCTTTCCCCCAACTAACTTCAGGTTGTGTCCCCTTGTTCTTGTGTTCACTTTCCTATTAAAAACACTTCCCTCCTGAACCTTATTTAACCCTTTAACATATTTAAATGTTTCGATCATGTCCCCCCTTTTCCTTCTGTCATCTAGACCAGTGTTTCCCAACCGGTGTGCCGCGGCACACTACTGTGCCGCGAGACATGGTCAGGTGTGCCGCGAAGCTCCTAGGGAAGCTCCAGCTGGGTGGGGCGCTGCCGGTGGCTCCGACCTAGAGCTCCCACTCGCAGCTGTCCCACGGCTCCTGCCCGATGGGGCCCAGCGTGTTTTTTTAACCCTGCCCAGGAGCCAATCGCCTACCTTTTGCAAAAGCCTACCTTTGGCGATTGGCTCCTGGGCAGGGTTCAAAAATTGAAAGACGCAGCTAAGTGCGCCATGGCTAAGTGCGCGTGGGGGGAATTTCCCTGGTGGCAGCAGCAGCGGCACCAGGAGTAGCTGCCTCACAGCTGACCACCTTGCCCCTGCTACCGCTGGCAACCCTCCCTCCCTCCGGGCCCCAAAGCTCACACCCTGCCACCACCAGGGAAGCTGCAGCCGGGCAGAGTGCACCGTATAAAACATGAAGAAAAGGTCCCACGGAAAGGCGGGGTGGGGGGGGGGGTGCCGCCTCACAGCTGACCTTTTCTTCTTGTTTTACGGTGCGCTCCGCCTGGCTGGAGCTTCCCTGGCGGTGGCAGGGTGTGAGAAAATGGCTCCGGCAGCAGGTAAAAGTCGGCCTGGCTACCGGGAGGCGGAGCGTGGCCAGGCGCTGCCTGGGAGGGCGAGGCGGTTGATGGCTGCTGCCTCTTAGCTGTAGAGCCGGGCGGAGGCGAAGACAACGGCGCTCTCCGGCTCCAGCTCTCTTTTTCTCTCTGTTGCCGGCAAGTCATCTCCCACCTCGAAGGGGGAGGCGGCTGCAGTCCCACGATGCCCTTCCACAGGAGCAACAATAAATACCAGGGTGGGCTATGTTTCAAGCCCCCCTTTCGCCCCTTGTCAGCTCCTCTGCAATTCTGCCCCTTCTTGGAGTCAGACTTTCTCTTCTCCTAGGAGATAGTTTTGCCGCCTTAACTACTGCTAGGATGTGTTGTGGTTAGCTCTGCCCCAGCTCCTGCCCCAAGGAATGTGGAGGTGGATGTGGGGGAGGCAGCCACAGGCCGCAGGCCTGTTTTGCTCCCAGTAGAATCTGCCAACGAAGTCTCCTCTGACCAAGGAAGCGTGAGTGATGGGGAACAGGGGAGTTTGGCAGACAGCCCAGGAGGAGATCAGTCATCTCTATTATCCCTGGATTCTGAACAAGAATTAATGACACATCCACGCATGCGTAGATTGATGCATAGGAAACAACAACTGAAGGATTATAACAAGAGAAAATGAGGCCACCTGTGGTTGGGTGGGGCTGCTGTAATTAGTGCTACAGATAAAAGTGCAGCCTGGTGTTTTAGCCTCATGGCAGTTTATCTGATTCATTGTTTCGTCAAGATCATAGTTTTTGCTGTTCAGGATTGTGTGTGTGGACTCTCTAGACTTTAGAATTGGACTCAATTTCCCAGTTATTGGGTGAGCAATTGGACTGCATTTAACTTGTGCCTTGTGTGTACCAGAAAATCCCTTTGACATTTAAAAAGGGAGCTGTTTCTGTTTTTCTGTTTATAAAAACTTTTGGGTTTTCCTTTTATTGTGTGGTGTTTGTCTTCCTGGACTAATTACCCTGTAATTACGGGCAGTTGAGACACACTGGCAGAACAGAATGTAGAACCCTCTTCTGCCTACAAAACTGTTGGCCATCTTTTCCTGTAACCTTGGAAAGGGGCCCTTTACAAGGTGCTACCAGCTGAGCCGCTGGATCAAGGTTTTTTATGAGGTATTACTCTTTCAACACGATGGTATAACGGGTAATGATCTTCCATGTATCCCTATAAATTTGGACAACTTCTCCCACAATCAAGATCAGGAATGGGGAGGGGGGGAGGGAGCAGCCCACCTGTCCTTTGCTGGCAAAAGGCAGGACTAGGAATGGGAGGGAGGAAAGTTGTACAACTGCCCATCGGTGATAAAAGGCAGGATCAGGAATGGGAGGAGTGGGGAAAGCAGCCCAACTGATGGGGCTGTTTTCCAAAAAAAGAGCCAAATTCCAGTTGAAATTGCTGGGTTGCAAGAAGTTGTTCTTATTCAATAAGATTGTACAATATATTGTGTTATTAAGTAAACTTAACTACAGTGATGGGCTCCTGCGGGAACGGCCAGGTATGCAGTACCAGTAGAAAAAGTTTGGTCAGATACGCAGAACCAGTAGAAAATTTTTGAATTTCTTTCCTTTTTTCCCCTTCTGGACTCTGGGTATGTTTTTCCTATTGCAGTAAATGAGGTGGAATGGGTATAGAATGGGTATAGAAGAGCTGTGCATCCGTGTGTGTACATACACATACAGTTTATATAGTAGATAATGTATATTTTTGTGTGCCTGTGAGTAATATGTATTTAAACATATGGCACATATACATAGAATTAAATAGTATATTTGGGATGTTCAGTAATAGTAAATAGATAGGGAAATTGTATCTCTTTGAGGCGAGGAGAGGCCAGGCACCCTAACCCTTTATGTGAGTGACATCAAGTTGGCCACCTTTAAGCCAGTCACATGACCTTTAAGCCACCCCCGATCACATAATTGTCAAGCCACTCCACCTGGTCACATGGCCTGCAAGCCACACCCACAAAATAAGCCACGCCCACAGTGTGTTAGTAAAAAAATTTTGTAGCCCTTCACTACTTCACTACTTATCTATGATCTTGTACTGGTGCTTAGCTTCCTTGACCGAACAATATATATTATTATTCTTGCAGATTTACTAGAATTATTTCATCTAAAAATTTCAACGAGAAGGCAGATGAAAAAGCTCTAATCCTAACTGCTTTCGTTTGATCATCGGAAAAGGGAAAACAGAACTACTCTGAAAGCTATGATAACATGATGGCATTAATTTTGCAGCCAGCCTTTCCCCTCCCAAACAGTTGTTGTCATGGTTGTAGGTTACAGTGCAGAACCTCTATTTATATGTCTCTTGGTGTGTATAGAGAAGGAATAATGGCTTGACTGAACTCAGAAAGATTAAAGTAGAGTGAAGCAGGAAATCCTATAAATGGAAAATGGCTGCCCAAGAGCTTCAGAATTGAAAAATGGAAGTTTTGTAATTTGAGCTGTACCATGGCTGAGCCCAAAGAAAAACAGTTTGGCTGTTCCAGAAGAATAACGCTGTAGAGACATGGGGATAGAATATTGATGCTGGATTAGCACAAGTTCTACATTGACAAGGGTCCAAACCACTTTCCAAATCCTTTAATCGAGCAGATAAACTCTCTAACCCTAAACCTGCCGAGGGGCAAAGGAGAAACTCTTCAATAGTTTATCAAGAGTTGGATTCTCATTTAGTGGTAACAGTAATGATGTTAAGTGAGCTCTTTTTATCGGGGGGGGGGGGGGGGGGAGGGGGTTTAGTAACAACAAGTTGTGAAAAATACTCACAAGGTCTCACTGTCGTTATGAGAAACCTATACATCTACATAGGTCATGAAGCTACAGTATGGACAGAACATGGTGAAACAGATTGGCTACACGTTGACAAAGGAGTGCAACAAAGCTGCATAGTCTTTCTTTCTTTATTATATTTATTTGCTGAATATATGTTAAGGAATGCTTGATTGGAAGAAGATGAGTGTGGTTTTAAAATTGGAGAAACACCATTAACTCTTAGGCTGATAACTACGTTGATAACCGAAAATGCAAAGAATCCGTCAGCTCAAATGAAAGTATTAAAAGTGAAACAATAAACAAAGCTATTTTTTTTCTGTTCTGTGCATTGTATTATCTACTAATCAGCCAGGATTCATAAAATTGGATTTTTAAAAATATATTTAGCACAGAATAAGAAAAGAGCACAGAAATGTACTAAAGAATTGACACAGAAAGGATATTTTAGATGGATAAATTGGATCAATTACTTTAAGATCCATGCAAGAACCTCACATTTTGCAGGATTTAATATCACTAAGAAATTGTGTGAGATACAAATTTGCCTAATATCCAAAGCTACAATATTTGTTTTCTAGATCTACATTAATAAGAGAGAGAAGATCCACCATTTCAAGCATTGAGCTTAAGTTTTACTTAAATGTGAATATAACAGTAGCAGCAACAACAGCAACAAAATCACAAAGGTGGAATCTAGCACATAAAAAAATGAGAGTTCATAGATAATATAATATACAGGTGTGTGTATGTATGTGTATGTTAATTAAAATAATTAAATTAGAAGAGAAATATATTGCAAAGTTTATTGTTTTAACAAAAACCAGAAAAATATGTGGTATCTCTAGCATCCTATTTTGGATGAAGCATGTCTTATTTTTTGGCCTCTCAAGCAGAACATTTAACATAATACATAGAGTGATAGCACTGTTTCTAAAGTTATCAATAATGTAAAAAGTTGGCAAAAAGATTTTAAATCTTTTATGGATTAATGGATAAATTTAATACTAAAGAATGAATATTTTTAAAATGGATTTTAGCTTATTTTTTACTGCTTTTATATGTTGTATGCCACCCAGAGTCCAGAAGGAGTTGGGCGGTCTATAAGTGTAAATAATAAATAAATAAATAAATAAATAAATAAATAAATAAATAACAAACAAACAAACAAACAAATAAATAAATGAATAAATAAATAATACCAGTTCTTGTTGGTAAACCTTGAAAAATCATGGCAAGAATGTCTGCTTCAATTTCAATAATATAGTATTTGATTTTGCATTTTTTACTTAGATAAGAATCTAATTTCATATAATTAATTGAACAAATAGTGTCTGGTGCACTCTATAAACAGATTAAATAGATCCAATTATTGTCACATAAGGTACTAAAACCTCTCTCTCTCTTCCTATTAGCTCTGTTTATATTCTATTTCTATAGCCTTACTATTTGAAGTTAACAAGATATTCTTGGGATTAATTATATTAATAGACTTTCTGGTTGTAAAACATTTGTAAAACATAACGTAAGAAATTAAAGGCTTTATAAACAGATGCTACATATTGTAAAAGGAATGAAATGCATCTTGAAAATGGCAGAATCAAGTTAAACATACGATTTTAACAGATTGGGTATTGGTAATTAGCCCTGAATAGTTCATTTTCCTGGATAAATAGCTATTGATGTAATTAAATGTATAAAGCTGATACAATGGCTCAAGTTGCTGTCCTTCATTGTCCTGCCAGCAGATGTCTGTCTTGATTACTGCATAACACCACATTGAGTTAATATATGCTATTTTAAAAAAATTACGGCATCTCTTTCTGATTAAGTAAGCTGTACTACATGCTGGAAGTTAAGGGAAGGCACTTATGCAGAAAGTAAGGGAAACACAGTATGGTACATCTGTAAAGACAAAAAGAGACCAAGATATGAGCATGCAAGTAAGGAAAAAATATAGTACAGCTGTAAACACAAAATTATGTCAAGATATGAGCATGCAAAGTGCTTCTAATTGATTTCTAAAAATAAGAACTGACATGGTATGGTAAGACCAGTAGAAAATAAATCAAGATTTTTAGACATCTATCAAAGCAAAAGCTCTTGATAGAACCATAATGAATCCTAGTTATATCAGAGAATGGACATATTAAGTTACAGTGACATAAGGAGCTAGTAATAAAGGTATGAAAGAAGGATTAGGAAACATTGACTTAGCCCTCAGAAGAATGGTGTGTGTGTGAGAGAGAAAAAAAACCTTAAGATTTTCCTGCCTCAATTCTCTTTGATACAGGACGCTTTCAAGACTTTGTTATGGTGTCCTACAATAGAGTTTCAATGGTGGTATCTGTTTCTGACCTGGCCTATTGCAAATAATTGGCTATTTTCAGTTACTCAAATGTGTATACACAGTATTTGCCATCTAGAAAGCACAAAGAAGATAAAAGAGGCTTGCATTGACCAGTTGGCATATGAGGCATAAGGACTAAAATGAATGACGCTAATAGAAGGCCATTGCAAAGACTGATGGTTCTTCCAAACACCACCATTGTGAATAGGGCACTAAGCTTAGTGTGACCTAAATTACACAAATAGCTAAGGTGGAAGTGAGAGTGAAGAATCAGAATTTTAACACTGCCATTTCTACACAACACATACCATTTGAAAGAAGTTTGTAGAGTTCATCTAACATAGGATGCTACAACCAAATGTTTGAAGAAAGAAGAGGGGGTCGACCTATTTTCCAAAGCAGTTGAAAGCAGAACAAGAAGCAATGGATGGAGACTAATCAAGGAGAAACCAACATAGAACTAAGGAGTAATGTCCTGGCAGAATAATTAATCAGTGGGACGACTTGCTTCCAGAAGTTGTGATTGGTACTCCATCACTAGAGATTTTTAAGAAGAGATTGGACAGACATTTTTCTAATATGGTATGAAGTTTTCTACTTGAGCAGGGAGTTGGACTAGAAGACCTCTAAGGTCTTTTCCAACTCTCCTACTCTGTTATTCATAGAAACATAGAAGACTGATGGCAGAAAAAGACCTCATGGTCCATCTAGTCTGCCCTTATACTATTTCCTGTATTTTATCTTACAATGGATATATGTTTATCCTAGGCATGTTTAAATTCAGTTACTGTGGATTTACCAACCACATATGCTGGAAGTTTGTTCCAAGGATCTATTACTGTTTCAGTAAAATAATATTTTCTCACATTGCTTTTGATCTTTCCCCCAACTAACTTCAGATTGTGTCCCCTTGTTCTTGTGTTCATTTTCCTATTAAGAACACTTCTCTCCTGGACCTTATTTAACTCTTTAACATATTTAAATGTTTCGATCATGTCCCCCCTTTCCCTTCTGTCCTCCAGACTATACAGATTGAGTTCATTAAGTCTTTCGTGATATGTTTTATGCTTAAAACCTTCCACCATTCTTGTAGCCCGTCTTTGGACCCGTTCAATTTTGTCAATATCTTTTTGTAGGTGAGGTCTCCAGATTCAATCGAGTGCAGCATGAGATTTCCTTATTAAAACAATACAGTGATCCCTCTATTATCGCGAGGGTTCCGTTCCAAGACCCCTCGCGATAATCGATTTTTCGCGATGTAGGGTTGCGGAAGTAAAAACACCATCTGCGCATGCGCGCCCTTTTTTTCTATGGCCGCGCATGCGTAGATGGTGGAGTTTGCGTTCCCGCCGCCCACGCAAAGGGGAAACCCCGATTTCCTTGCTGCTGCTGCGCTACCGAGCAGATCAGCTGCTGGGCGGCCGAAGGAACCTTCCCTGGGTCTTCCCCCTCTTGCTGGCGGGCGAGCGGCGGGCATCAGCGAGGAGCCGGGGTTTCCTCTTTGCGTGGGCGGCCGGGAAGACCCAGGTTGGGGGTTCGGGGGGGGTGCTGGGAAGCCTCCCAGGCTGGCTGCGACCTTTTAAAACAGCCGCGCCGCTTCCCAGCTGACTTCCGAAGCCGCTTCCCAGCTGACTCCCGAAGCCGCTTCCCAGCTGACTCCCGAAGCCGCTTCCCAGCTGACTCCCGAAGCCAAACGCGGAAGTGGTTTTTTTTTAATTAATATTTTTTTTAATTAATATTTTTTAAATTTTTTAAATTAATTTTAATTAATTTTAATTAATATTTTTTAAAAAATTGCGATATAGCGTTTCGCGAAGATCGAGATCGCGAAACTCGAGGGATCACTGTATTCTTGTTTTCAGGCCTATAGCGATTCAATGATTAATTCAAAAATTGTGTATCATCTTCAAATACTAATGTAGGACCAGCTATCTAAGATCATATTCTCCCTTATCAAGATGCTTGGATTTGAAAATATTTTTCCCAGTCCTGCCAGCATCTAAGGAATGACTGATGAGTTGATGAGAGCTTCTTACTGACAGCTCTCAATTATTGCAACCAGTTGCCAACAGGAATCAGGTGAATTTCCATTCTGTTCTACTAAACTGCAGTTAAAATGAAGTACTGCAGGCCACTTCTGTTGACCCTTTCCTCCCATGAAAATGTTCTGCTTATACTGTGAAGTTTTGGGGGGAGATAATTAAACACAGTTGTGAGATAGATCTGAATGGAAAGAAGCAAGATACAATAGTGGAAAGCAGCTATGCAACAGTATCAGAAGGAATTAGTGTATAGTGTACAGCTAGCCGGGTTTCCTTGCATTTGTAATAACACCAATTTAATTTGGTAAGCTACGATACACCTGCACAAGTTGAGCTGTTTTATCTTCCAAAGAAAATGCAATTCAGAATTGGTCTCAGTGGGAAGACAAAAGTTAAAGATCTATAAAAGAATTGAAGTTAGTGAGCCAAATCTGCAATTCGGGGCAGCTGGAAGAAATAATATAGTTTCTGAGATTTCAAATAATAAAAGGTACTAATCTTTTATTCTTTGAAGCTTTTAAAATTTTATCATACTGGTTGGGAAATTCTGGGAGTTTAAATCCACACATTTAAGAGGCCCACTCATCTTTAAGTTTAAGTCCACATATTAAGTTTAAGTTCATACATTAAGTTTAAACCCTCACATTTAAGTTTAAGTCCATACATTTAAGAAGTCCACACATTTAAGTCCAAACATCTAAGAGGCCTGTAAGGAGCATGCATAAGCGCACCACTGTCCCATGCCCTATTGTCCTCTTTTATCGTTACATGTTTGTACAAACTACTACTATCCTATACATGTTTGACAAATAAATAAAATAAAATAAATTTTCAAGTTGTTAAGGTTGAGAAACACTACTTAGACAAAGCCCTCAGGTTATGCCAGATGGGGATAGTAGCTAAAATAATGAAATGGTCCCCCATGGCTCTTGCACTATGCAGAAGTGGTTCATTGTCTAAATCAAGATTAGATACACTGCAGCAAATATGCATCAACTTCAGATGTTGAAATGGTTGTCATGTTTACATGGAATAGAGCCTATCAAAGAGAATCACCAGCAATTTGTATCACTAATCAATCAATCAATCAATCAATCAATCAATCAATCAATCAGAATAGAGCTGGAAGTGACCCTTGAGGTCTTCTAGTCCAACCCCCTGCTCAAGCAGGAGATGCTATACCATTTCAGACAAATGTCTGTCCAGTCTCTTCTTAAAAAAACCTCCAGCGATGAAGCAACTTTTGACAGCAAATTGTTCCACTGGTTAATTGTTCTCACTGTTGGGAAAATTTTCCTTAATTTCAGGTTGCTTCTGTTCTTGATTATTTTCCATCCATTTTTTCTTGTCTTCTGGTGCTCTGGAAAATAAGTTGACCCCCCCCTCTTCTTGGTGTCAGCCCCTCAAATAATGGAATACTGCTATCAGGTCACCCCTAGTCTTCTTATGTTTTTGTCTCCAGTCCGCTAATCCTCATTGTTGCTCTTCTCTGCTCTTTTTCCAAAGTCTCAGCATCTTTTTATAATGTGATGACCATTATATCTTCTGTCATTCATACAATCTTCTGTTGGGTGGGGGATCTACAGCAATAGTAACAAAAGTCATAACACTGACTGATTATGGTTTGTACATCAGAAAATAATATGAATGTTTTTTAGGCTTTTTGATATGTCCTCTAAATGTGTGGACAGAAAGACTGTGAAGCTGTGCTTCTAGAAGTATGTGGAAAAATAAGGATTTTCTCAGTAGGATTTGTTCTCTTGTAATTGAAAATTGCAGAGTAAAATTAAAAATCAAGAAGCTGTTCAGTTCCACACTATGGGATGCTGCAAATAGCCATAAAGAGGAGCCAGCTGTCAAGCACCCAGATGTAATCACACGACTGTGGTACATGTGTGTGTGTCTAGTGTATGTCTCTCTGTGTTTTGTATACTGTATATGACCACCATAACTGGATCATAATGTTTCTGTGGAAGAGAACTGGATGAAGAATTAGTTAAAAGACTTCGAACCAGGAAACATGGATTGCCTTTACCATTATAAATCCAATTAGTCCATAACACTTTAAAGAGATTCTTCCATGCTGCAATCTTTTGTAGGTGGGGTTTTGGTATGAAATTGTGCTGCCAGGTTGCTTTTCCCCATGAATTTCAAGAGCACCTATTGTTACTCTTAACTCTTCATCCAGTTCTGTTCTGCAGAAATATTTAAAGAATAGACTTTGTTCCCTTGATTTTATTGTATTTCAACTTAGTTTTCAATCATAACAAGGAAAAGAAAAGATCATATAATACATAAAAAAATAAATGCTTTTTTTCTTTAGAAATCTTTTGGTTATTCTTTAGATTATATAGCTATTTTGCCTCCCATTTTACCTCATGTTTTTACATTGTTTTAATCATAATATTATATTCTAGTCATGATGTTTTTGACATTCCACCTTGCAATAAATAGGGCAACGATTTTCACTTTTTCTCTTTTGATTAATATGGTTATCTTTAAACTCCTTTCAATGTTTGGAGGTTTTCTATAACAAAATGGGATATGACATGAAAGGTTAAGGGTGAGCAATGAAAAATCTGATATCACATTAAAAAATCTGACATTCCATTAAACAGTTTCCTGCAAACAAAGCTCTGTATTTACAGAAGTACATGACAGTGTTTAATTTCTGAAAGATGGTTTTATTTCAGATTTGTTTTACTCTCTACTTAATTCTGCGTTTGGGACTTTTCTTAGATTCTCCTTGTTTTTCTTCTTCCCTTCGAAAAAGTTCCATTCATAATGTAACAGACTATAGACTTTCATGATTTGAGGCTTTGGCCCTGCACTTTCATGTATTCATTTATAAGATTTCCTCTATTGGGAAAATTTGCTGGGGAATAAGAGCTCCTCTAAAGACAAAAGAAGGCTTCAGAAATAAATTTCAGTAGAATGAAAAAAGATCAAGTAACAGTAGGATTTTTGAAAGGTTCTGACTAAAGGATTTTTTTTAAAAAAAAAATCACTATAAGAATCCTCTGTGCTGAACTTCTAAGGCACAGTGAATTTGCTGTTTCTAGTAGTACATGAGACTTGTAGGTCCCAAATGATTAATAATAAACAAATGTTTATAGTCAATGCTAGCAGTTTTGTTTTGAGAAGGAATGCTTTGGTGTGTGGGGAAAGGCACTTTTGCTATTTGATTGGATATTTATTGTTTGGTGGTCTGCCTTTCTTTCTCTTTTGGTGAAATTAAGAACAATATGTTTTATTGACTACTCATCTTCCCCATGAAGCCTTCAAGGTACCTTTTAAGAAAGTAGCATACAGGGGAGAGGGAGGGAGGGAGGGGGGAGAGAGAGGCGGGTAGGGAGAATGAGAGAGAGAGGGAGGGAAGGAAGGAGAGGGAGAGAGAATATAAATCATACCAGTTGAAGCACTGTCAGGAAAAAAAGAGGAACATTTTAACCCAATTCCATCTCTGGTCTAGCACAGTGATGGCAAACCTTTTTTCCCTGGGTTGCCAAAAGAGTGTGGGTGTGCGCTATCGTGTATGCCCAAGTGCCCACACACATAATTCAATGCCTGGGTAGGACTAAAACAGTTTCCCCCCCTGGAAGTCCCCTGGAGGCCGGAAACAGACTGCTTCCAAATTTCTGGTGGGCCCAGTAGGGTCGTGTTTTGTCCTCCCCAGGCTCCAAAGGTTTCTGTGGAGCCAGGAGAGGGTAAAAACACCCTTTCCCATCCTCCTGGAGGCTCTCTGGATGACAAAAATGCCCTCCAGAGCCTCTGTGCAAGCCAAAAATCAGCTGGCTGGCACACACATGGCATGTTGGAGCTGAGCTAGGACAACTGCTCACGTGCCAACAGATATGGCTCCATGTGCCACCTGTGGCATACGTGCCATAGGTTTGCCATCACTGGTCTAGCACAAGGATTGGACTCAAAGTCTAATCCTGTATCAGCTACAGGGCAATCCAGTAAAAAGCAGGGAAAGCAGGCAATACCTATCCTGCAGTGGTGAAATCCTACCTGTATGGCCCAGTAGCAGCGGCAGCACAAGGCTCCATCCACCCACCAGATGCTGCATGATCACACTGGTGAAAAAGTGTGTATGATGGTGGCACATGCAAAGAACACACTTCCGAACCGGTAGGGAAGGTAAGCAGATTTCACCGCTGCTATCCTGCATCGTGTATTGTCCCTTCACCATTGGAAACATGCTTCATTTTGGTTCAGTATTATAGAAATTAGGGAAAGCCAATAGATTTAACACAATATTTAGCAGTGATGGCAAACCTATGGCATGCGTGCCACAAGTAGCACATGAAGCCATATCAGTGGGCACGGGAGCTTAGGTCGCGTGCATGTGCATGCCAGCCAACTGTTTTTTGGGCCTTCTGGGCCCACTGGGAGTCAGAAACAGTTTCCAGCCTCTGGAAGGTGTGGGGAAAGTCTTTGTTTGTTCTCCCCAAGCTCCAGAGCCTTTCTAGGAGCCTGAGGGTGAAAACAATCTCCCCCACCCCACCGGAGGTTTTCCAGAGGCCAGAAACCACCCATTTGCTGACTTCTGGTAGGACTGGAAGTCCCATGTTTTTGTTCTTCCCAGGCTTCAGAACCTTTCTAGGAGCCTGGGGAGGGCAAAAATGGCTTTCCCCCTCGAGGCCCTCTGGAGGCCAGAAATGGCCCATTTGGAAGTTGGGAAACTAGCCATTTCTGGCCTCCAGAAGGCCTCCAGGGGGTGGGGAAGGTAATTTTCGCTCTCCCAGGCTCCTAGAAAGGCTCTGGAGCTTGGGGAGAGCAAAAAATCAGGCCTTCTGATCCAACCAGAAGTTGGCAAGCAGGCCATTTTCTCCCTCCATAGGGCCTCTGAGGGATTGGGGAAGGCTGTTTTCACCCTCTCCAGTCTCCTAGAAAGACTCTGAAGTCTGGGAACAGTAAAAATGGGTGTGCCATTGCGTGCTGGGATGGTGTGTGTGCGCCATGCATGCATGCATTGGGGGTGCATGGAATTATGAGTGTGGGCACTTGTGTGCTCATACCCCATTCTCCCCCCTTTTGGCACATGAACCAAAAAAGGTTTGCCATCACTGTTATATAGTATTCTATTGATGGTCTTTCTTTACCTTATGCTAAATAAATAAATAACATTTATGGGATTTGGCTTTTCTTGCTCACAATCAGTGTTTTTCAGCACTGAGACTTTGGTATACATGGGTACTTTCCAGATCCTGAAATCCTTTATCCAACATGAAAGGGTGACTTCAGACTCAGAAGAAATGGGAGGAATGGTAGCAATAAAAAAAAGCAGGCTATCTTGGAAGATTATCTGGATTCAGACCTGGGTATGGGATGGTTTTCAATGATCTCGGGTGAAGGTGGGATGAGGTGTGCATCCATTTTTACCCTGCTTAACCTCTCTATGGATTTTGATACAATTGACCATAAAATCCTTTGGAATTGTGATAATTTTTTATTTATAAATTAAATGTACATTGCCCAGAGCCACTTTCTTGTGAGATGGGGGTCTACACGAATACGATAAATAAATAAATAAAATAGAAGAATCAGTTTCATTCTGAAAGAAACTGTTAGTATTACCATGTTTGCTTAAGTCTTTCAATGAATATTAAATAGACATGTGGCAAAGCATCTGTTAGAGAATTAGAAAATAGCAATTGTTTGGAAACTTCTTTCCTATACAAAACAATGTTGATCTATTATTCATAAATGTATTAGTAATATTCTGGATCTTTAAATTTAAATAAAGTTGGAGAAAGGATCTTTGGAAAGATTGATGATAGATTGATCGATCGATCGATCAATAGATGATAGATGATAGATAGATAGATATAAATTTGTACATACGAGGAAAGTAAGGTTACAAGGCACACATAGCTCTTGCGGGGACTGTTCATGGGGGAAGTTGGTAGTACTATCGCAGAAGCAAAGAAATGGCAATCTGCCACAAGGACGTCAGAGTAAGATTTCGGCTGCTGCACATGTACAGCAGCCAAATCTCACTGTGGCGCCTAGAGCGGCAGCTGGGACCAACAAGCAACAGTTGCCCACCTGAGCTCTGGCTGGGTGGCCTGCTGTCTGCTCTCCCATACTGCAGGTATCTCTCAGTGCATGTGAGAGAGCACAGAATTCGGGGCCGCCCTGCCTGCTCCCTGCACCATGGCCCTTCGACCAGGAGATCAAAGGTAAGAGCTGCGGCACAGTGGAGCAGGCAGACTGGCAGTGGATAAGGCAGACTGGCAGCTCCCATCGTTCAGGCCGGCGTCAGGGGGCGGGGGGCGGCAGGGGAGGGCAGCTGGCAACGCGGTGGGCAGATGGGAGCCGGCAGCTCCCATTGCTCATGCCGGCGTCAGGGGTTGGGAGGCGGAGTGGTGGGGGCTGGCAATGTGGTGAGCGGATTGGAGCCGGCAGCTCTCATTGCTTGTGCTGGTGTCAGGGGGTGGGAGGCGGCGTGGTGGGGGCTGGCAGCACATTGGGTGGATGGAGCCAGTAGCCAGCAGCCATGGGGCAGAGGATCGGGGGGCGGTACAGTGCAAGTCTTACTTTATTTTGCAACCGGCAAAATAAGGTAAGGAAATTGCATGCATGCACGTCATCGTGCAAGATTTGGCTTCTGCGCAGAAGCGGAATCACATGCTGGGCACGGGTGCATGCACAGCCCTTCTGATAGGGCTGAAATTAGTAGCCCGCCCCTGTACAACACTTAATTATTGTCATAGAGATCAAATAAGCAATGAAGAAACAATCAATATTAATAAAAATCTTAAGAATACAAGAAACAAGTTACAGTCATTCAGTCATAAGTGGGAGGAAATGGGTGATAGGAATGATGAGAAAAAACAAATAGTAATAGAAGTGCAGACTTAGTAAATAGTTTGACAGTGTTGAGGGAATTATTAGTTTAGCAGAGTGATGGCGTTTGGGAAAAAACCTGTTCTTGTGTCTAGTTGTTTTGGTATGCAATGCTCTATAGCAGTGAAAGGCTACCAAATGTTTTACTACCGTACTGTGGGTGTGGCTTATGCAGGATGCCCTGCATTTTCTTTCAACATTTTTCAGCGCAAATTGGGTGCTCTGAGGTAGAGCTCTATTTTTACTACCCCACTGCATCCCCCCCCCCCCCCGGTCCGGGTAGTAGCCCACCCCTGCTCTGTAGCAACGTTTTGAGGGTAGGAGTTGAAACAGTTTATGTCCAGGATGCGAGAGGTCAGTAAATATTTTCACCGCCCTCTTTTTGACTCGTGCAGTATACAAGTCCTCAATGGAGGGCAGGTTGGCAGCAATTGTTTTTTCTGCAGTTCTGATTATCGTCTAAAGTCTGTGTTGATCTTGTTGGGTTGCAGGACCGAATCAGAAAGTTATAGAGGTGCAGATGACAGACTCAATGATTACTCTGTAGAACTGTATCAGCAGCTTCTTGGGAGAAGAGAACTAAAGAGGGAACCTAGGAACATTGTATGATAATGAAGAATATCTGGAATTTAGTTAGTTCCAGAAAGCTAATCCTTTGATAATTCCTGTTATGAAACTCCCAAACTTCCTGCATTTCTTTTGCCAAGGAAAATAATTTAGCTCTGCTTTTACTTTGACACAGCCTGCTAATTTGCCAAATATTTTGCTTTATGTAGTTCATAGCCTTTGGTTAAACCCTACTTTTATATAACTCTTGAAAAGTTCAAAAAGTCAAGGAATAATGCTATAAATGTTTATAACATATTAATATACTAGGATTCTTTATCTGGTTTCATAACTGATGTCAGGATTGTAGCTTAAGTTGTAATTGATCACATTTGACTCACAAATTTTCTGATTCCAATTTTCTTTATTTTTAATACGTACCAAATTGGCCACACAATTATACTCCCCTCTCTCCAATTTTTGCATACTATTGTGCATCATTTGCTATTAGTTGTAGTAGAATAGAATAGAATTTTATTGGCCAAGTGTGATTGGACACACAAGGAATTTGTCTTGGTGCATATGCTCTCAGGGTACATAAAAGAAAAAGATACATTTGTCAAGAATCATGTGGTACAACACTTATATGGGGGGAGGGGAAAAGATCTAAATAAAGACTAAAAGTTTGGGCTCAATTTCATGATTTATCCACTGACATTTTATAATAAACTAGCTGTGCTTTTTATTCATTAAAAACGTTCAACAATACAAATGATTCCTCATTATCACTTAAATGAATTAGTCACTATATTCATTTAAAAGATACTGGTGCTTTTTTCCTTGGATTTTAAAAATGAATAAATAATGAATTATATTTATGATGATACCTATGCCTTTGATTTTTAGAAGAGAATGCTTCAAAAAACCATGCTGTGAATAGATGCAAAAGCTTATCTTTGCATAATGTAGACTTTTGGAATTAATGTGAAGAGCACACATAATTAAACACAAAACTGACACAACATTATTTTTGTATGCTAAATTGAGTGCGTCTGTGTCTGTGTGTGTGATATGCAGTATGTGTGTGATATATATCAGAGCCCAAAGAAGTCAATTTTTATAATATTTCTTTTCTATCTGACATTCCAGGGAACACTATACTAATTCATTTAGCTTTCACTATGTGTACACTAGTATCTCGGTACTTCTCATTAATTGTTCCAAGAGGTGCAAAGACTATAAAGAACAATGAGTATCAAATCCCCCACCCATAAAGAGTAAGTGAGTTACAAGGCAGCCAACGTCAAGTTCTAGTTTGTGCATTGAGTACCAAACAATGAGTACCAGGCAGGGATGGATTCTTCCTGGTGTGATCCAGTTCACCCAAATGGGTAGCAACCTTATTGGTGATTTCACGATGACCTCACTAAACTGGGTCAGTTGGTGCCGGTCTGTGGGCACCATTGCTCTTGCGCAAGCTCGCTCTGCCTTGCCTTTGCCACATGCATCCACAGAACTGCCTCCTCCTGCCTTCACACAAATAAGCATTCACACTAGCCCACACTCCCTCCCTGCTGGGCTAGTGTCTTCCAAAGGATACGGGGAGGGGGAGGGACAAAGGGCAGCCCAGCAATCTTTGCACAGTGGTTAGAAGCCTCCTGTCCCTGGCCAGTGTCTCCCAAAGATTGCAGGGACTGAGGGTGGGGCGGAGGGAGAGCACAGAGGGCAGCTCAACAACTTTGCATGGTGGTTAGATGCGTCCCATTCCTGGACACTGTCTCTCGCAGGCTGTGGGGATGGGGAAAGAGGAAAGCCCTACAACCTTTTCATGGCAGAAGCTTTCTGGACCAGCAGCCCCTCCTGCCCCTGAAGCACACCTCTGCCACCACTGCGTTCCCCTAGCACCACCCTGTTCTTCTGCCACTTCCCTCTCCTGTGCTGGGGAGAGTTGGGCTTGACACAGTGGCTGGGCCATGCAGATTCTTGTTGGGTTGGCCCAGCAGCAGTGGCATCGTCTGCAGCCCTGAGGCCCTTCACTCTGAGTCAGAGCACACTGAGCCATGCAGGGCAGGCACCAAGCATGCTGCCCAGGAAGTGGAGAGACCTCTGAAAAAGTACAACTGCTCTCAGGCTTTGGCTGCAATCCCTCAATGCAGTTGGATTTGGAGCAGAGCAAGCAAGGGACTGGGTGGCTCCCGTCACGCTTTCTTCTTCTTCTTCTTCTTCTTCTTCTTCTTCTTCTTCTTCTTCTTCTTCTTCTTCTTCTTCTTCTTCTTCTTCTTCTTCATGTTCTTCATGTTCTTCTTCTTCTTGTTGTTCTTGTTCTCCTTGTTCGCCTTGTTCTCCTTGTTGTTGTTGTTGTTGTTGTTGTTGTTGTTATTATTATTATTATTATTATTATTATTATTATTATTATTATTATTATTTAGATTTGTATGCTGCCCTTCTGCGAAAACTCGGGGCAGCTCACAGAATAAATATAGAAACAAAGTGTACAAAACAAATCTAATACATTAAAAAACTACAGCTAAAAACCCTATATATTACCTGCTTTGGTGCATGTCTCTCCTTGCAATGGTACAGAGAGAGCTCTGGTTCCCTGACCACTCTTCCTGCACCCCGGTCACCACTCACTGGCAATGCAGGGTCTTCCTGCCTGCCCTGCATGGTTTGGCGTACTCTGACTTGGAGCTCAGCAAGGTGAGGGCTGAATTGCATGCTCTGACCAGCCAGCTGGTCTAGGAGGTGGGCAGCTGAAAATGGCATGGAGGCACAGGTGAAGGCGAGATGGGGCGAGAGGGGGGTGTAATATATGGGAGGCTCCAAATCTGCTACCACAAGCTGGTGGAAGTAGAGCAAGGCATGGCTGGGAGCATGCTAACTTTGCCCTGTCTGAGTGCTGGACTCTGCCATCGCCACTGTCCCTGGCTTGGCTCCATGATCATGCAGGTTATCATGAGTGTGGCTCTCCAGGAGCTTGGCAACAAAAACGCCAAAAAATTCTCCAGCTGGACCGCAAGAAGAAAGCTACATGGTTGGGATTGCCGGAATTGAAATGCGCCTGTGCCATGGGGTTGACTCCAGACACTACAAGGCAGCAGAAGCTGGAATGCCACCACAATCTGAACTCCCTTTGCAGTGGGTTACAAACAAGGTGCAAAGTGGGTCTCAAAGAAAATGAAGCAGGCATGGCACACCAAGGGCTGCCACTCCTTTGCAACAGCCAAGGGTGAAAGAGGTGCCTCTTCCATCCTTGGCTGTTGTGAACTTTGTTCTCTGGTCCCTCTCCTTCCCTCACTGGCTGCTACTGCTGGAGTGCTGCCAGGACAAGTGGTGTGTGTGTGTGTTTGTTTGTTTGTGTGTGTAGAGGAGGCATGGACCATTCAGCGCTGAGGTGGAAGCAGCCATGGTGGCTGGGAAAGCGAGGCTTTTTAGCCAGCCTCCCAGTTGGCAAAACAGAAATTTTCACGAAGGCTTGGGGAGGGAGCTTGGGCCTGAGGTGGGGAACGGCTCACTTGGACGGCAGCTGCAACAGCTGTGGGAGGAACAACCCTTTTCATATCTGACATGTCTTCCCTGCTGTTGCAGCTGCAGCACCCTGCTCTTGCTGGTGCTAAGGTAGAAATAGCTGTGGTGGTGGGAAGCTAGGTGGCACGTGGAGCCATATCTACTGGCATGCAAGCCGTTGCTCTAGCTCAGCTCCAGTGTGCATTTGTGTGCTGGCCAGCTGATATTTAACTCACTGAGAGGCTCTGGGCGGGCATATTTGGCTTCCAGAGAGCCACTGGGAGGATGGGAGAGGGCGTTTTTACTCTCCCTGGGCTCCAAGGAAGCCTTTTCAGCCTGGAGAGGGCAAAACTTGAGCCTACAGGTCCGATACCAGTAGTTGTGAAACAGGCCATTTCCAGCCTTCACAGGGCCTCTGGGGATAGGGGGGAGATGTTTTTGCTCTCCCCAGGCATTGAATTATGGGTGTGGGAAAGTACGCATGCGCAATAGCACATGCCCACACTCTTTCAGCACTCGAGGAGAAAAAGGTTTGCCATCACTGCTCTTTGAGGAAGATAGGCATTTTTAAATAATATGACACACAAAATTAAATAACCTTCTAACCTGAGTCATATGTCTACCCTGATCTTTTTCCTCCCTTCTTACAACTAGGGACTGCACAGTCTCTTAATGTGGTCTACTCACTGGAATGGTGTACTTTCGGCCTAGGAAACCACGATGCTGCCAAGATCACCCCTCCCCCCCCTTCTCCAGGTGCACATTCCATCACCACATTTTAAGAACAGATTCTTTACTATACAGTACCACCTGTGGCTGGCAAAAGTTTTCCAATTTTCTGATAACAGATGGTTCAACAAACCAAGACTATGATGAGACATCTCATCTTCAGTTTGCCAGAATATTCGACAAAGCACAAGAGAACAATTTGTAAAAAGCTCAAGCTACAGACTTGAGGTCAGGAGTTGAGTAACTGTTTCCATCTGTTCTGTAGTATGTCCAAAGAAGAACATTACTGATATTTTTAATAGATCATAGCAGCAGAAGAATGCTAGTAGCACTGCCAGAAATGTTATGTTTGAAAGAACATCTTGCATCAGTACCATAATTAGAAAAGATTGCAACTTGTTTATTTTGTTGGAAAGTTTCAGAGTGCCCTGATTTAAATTCACCAGTAAATTACAGATCTCTGGAGGTTTCACCTCACTTGACTGCTTTGGAAGATTTGTCAGAACACTTGTAGACAAGGCTGAGGTAACTTGGAATCTTCATCCAAGACATGAAGGTAGCTATACACCATAGTAGATTGTCCATTGCCATTCAGAAATTAATAGCCTAGAGCAGGGGAATCAAACTCAAGGCATGCTGGATCTGGCCTGCAGGGTGCTTAGATTTGGCCCACACTGCCACCCTTAGAAACAGTGAGGGATCGGCCTGCGGCGCAGTGATGGTTTCGGAATTCCATCTCTACTGGTTTGTGCATGTGTAATGCTTCTGCGCATGTGAAGAAGTGCCCGGGATGGGTGGGTGGAGCCTCCTGCTGTCACTGCTAATGGTTTGTAGAACTGTACCATACTGGTAGCAACCCACCAGCTGCTGCATTGCCTCTGCTGGCAAAAATGTGTTCCTAAGTTCTGTCTCTGACTGTGAAGGAGCTTGGTCCATTTTCAATGGCAGAGGGTTGCAGGAGGCTTTCACAGCCAGAAACAGAGCTAGGGAGCCCTTTTTTGCTGCCAGAGTGCTTGTGCCACCACAGACACCCCTAAAACGAGTTACACTGAGCAGACCACACCCATTCTGCCCCCACCTTGGCTGCCTGAGGTCAAGCACAACTTAGATGAATGATCAATGAAATCGAGTTTGACACTTCTGGCCTAGAGATGTAACTTTGAGCCTTCTTCCTTGGGTCTACAGTGGTACCTCATCTTACGAACGCCTCTTCTAATGAACTTTTCAAGATACGAACCCAGTGTTTAAGATTTTTTTGCCTCTTCTTCCAAACTATTTTCACCTTACGAACCCAAGCAGCTGCTGCTGGGATGAAGGGGTTTCTTTCCCCCCCTTTTTCGAAGAAAGAAAAGGGAGGGGCTGCTTGGAGTAGGAAACATTTTGCAGAGAACAACGTGCTTGCAAAGGAACTGAAAGGGTGTCTTTTTAAGAAAGAAAGGGAGGAGGGAGGGGCAGCTTGGGGGAGGAAACATTTTGAAGAGAACAACGTGCTTGCAAAGGAACTGAAAGGGTGTCTTTTTAAGAAAGAAAAGGGAGGAGGGAGGGGAATCTTGGGGGAAGAAACATTTTGAAGAGAACAAGGTGCTTGCAAAGGAACTGAAAGGGTGTCTTTTTAAGAAAGAAAAGGGAGGAGGGAGGGGAAGCTTGGGGGAAGAAACATTTTGAAGAGAACAAGGTGCTTGCAAAGGAACTGAAAGGGTGTCTTTTTAAGAAAGAAAAGGGAGGGGCGCCCCCTTACCTTTCTTCCTTCCCACTCACCCTTGAGCCTAGCCTTGCTTCTTCCACCCGCCCCCTTTAGCTGCTCCTCCCTGCCCTCTGTTCGCCTCCCTTCTAAAGTTTGGGATTTTCCTGAAGGATTTGCACGCATTATTTGCTTTTACATTGATTCCTATGGGAAACATTGTTTCATCTTACGAACTTTTCACCTAACGAACCTCCTGCTGGAACCAATTAAGTTCGTATGATGAGGTACCACTGTATTAGAATTATTGGAAACTAAGCTTGGGCAGTTATTGTATATTTATTTTATCTGGGAATCACTGATTTTTAAAGAAAGATTTATGGGCTTTCCTGGTATAGCTTAATTTGTGCACCAATCTTCTAGTGGCACCCTCTGACCCAGGTTGCATTTTGTCGACCTATGGATGGGCCGGGATCAAAAGCCACAATTTTCCCAAGATAAGAATTTAGAAGTTTAAGTAATACATTTTGACTAAAGTAATAACTATTGGGGGAAGTAAAAATGGAGGCATAAGCTGAATCTTTCAGAAATGCGGGTAATAACAATGTTGAAATTGTTTTAGAAAATAGACATGAAACTATTGAAAATATTTACCATAGGAATTACATCAAGTTTGGCAGAATTTTAAACTATGAATTTAAAAGAAAACTCAAAGAGATTATAGATTGTGTGTATGATTATTGCACAAAGAGCTTATTTTATTTCCTTTTTCATATGTTTTTGTCTCCAGCCCCCTAATCCTCATTGCTGCTCTTCTCTGCTCTTTTTCCAAAGTCTCAACATCTTTTTTCATAATGTGATTACCAATCTTCTGTCATTCATACAATCTTCTGTTGGGAGTGGGTGGGTGGTCCTGCAGGAATATTAACAAAAGTCATACTGATTATGGTTTGTACAACAGAAAATAATAGGAATGGTTTTTAGGCTTGTTGATTATGTCTTGTAAAAGTGTGGACAGAAATGCTGCAAATTAAGTATGAAAAACTGTGCTTCTAGGGATACGTGGAAAATAAGGATTTTCTCAGTTGGATTTGTTCTTTTGTAATTGAAAATTAAAATTTAAAATCAAGAAGCTGTTCAGTTCCACAGCCACCAATCTTTTCAGACATCATCGGAAGCCACTATTTCTTTGCCAAACAGACTTCAGATCTTTATAGTAAATTTAACTTTATTTAAATAAATGGGCATGTGCAGAAAAAAAAATCCAACTCCCCCCCCCCAAAAAAATCTGAAAAAAATAAATAAAAAAAGATGTCAGCATCAATGAACCGACAGAACTGACATCATCATGACATCACCAGCAGTTTGCTACAGATTTGGCCAAACCGGTCTGAACTAGGAGTAACCCACTTCTGGGTAGGTAGTAGAAATTTTATAGGGTCCCCCCCCCCCCCCCAGTTTTGCACTTTGAATTTAAATGAAACTGAAATCCCTATGAGTAAAGGGAGGAAGTAGTATTGGAATGAAAAAAATGGGGATGACAAAAATATCACTTTACACATTTCCAATTACAGTTTTTAATTGAAGTGTGTAGCTAACATTTAAAATAAATGCTCAGAATGAATTCTTCCCTCTTTTCTTTTAAAGTTCCTTAGTTGTGAATTGGTATATTGTATTGTATCTTGGGAGCCCTCAAGCAGACAGAAGGCAGCAATATGGATTTAAGCACTGTTTTTTTGATATGTTTGTAGATATATGCATTGATATCTGTATGAATATATGTGGGGGGAAAATCAAAAAAACTTTTTGCCAAAAAAAGCAGAGAGAAGGCTTAGGAAATATGACTGTTTTCACCCTGAAATTCTGCTTTATGAATTTGATTCATAGACAGGTGGAAATTCTGAGTTTGAGAAGAACAGAATTCATTCAAACATTTGAGATCATGCTGGAGAGAATATGTTGTGTGATCTTGAGAGTTTAGAAGAGTTAAAGTTCATCCTTACCTTTTCACTCAGAGGTAGCTCTCAGCTAGTAAGCCCCACTGAGATCAATTAGGCTCCTTCTAAATGAATATATATAACTGTAGCATAAGGCATATGGTTTCAACAATCAATTTTAATCAGGCACTGGTTTAAAAAAACCCAGAAAGTATAGCATTAAGAAAAGAACAATAAGTTTTCAGAACCTGTGTGGAATGGAATAGTTTGCCATTTTGATCAAATATCATTTTGGAACCAATATTGTGCACTTTAGAGTGATGGAATAGTACAATGCTCAGGACTCAGATTAGGTTCTGATAGGCTGAAAAGGATTTTATCGAAAAATGCCTCATTTTTGAAGCATATATATTCTTTTAAAAATCTGGCATATACATTGAAAATATTACATGTGCATTATACTTTGTGCAACGATGCTTTCCGTCTGAAATCTGAAAGATGCTAAGGCGGCTATCATCTCATTATTAATTGGATCCTATTTTGTCGATTTTATGGTCATTACGAAGAAGGACAAATTGCAAATAGAGGAGAAATGTTATTTTTTTCCAAAGCTTTTTTTTTAAAATCAGAATTTCAATGGAATGAGCATCTGAGTAGCTGAGCAGTTTCATAGCATTCTGAGACTTGCCTTGCTTCTCTGATAGTACATTCTATTCTAGTGTCATAGAACACAATTCTACTCCTGGTACCATCTATACAGGTTGACATTCAGATCATTATTACTTAGAGGCTTGGAAATAGTCCCTAAATTTCTGAATCAAGTATAGTTTCATGGTGTTATAACTCTTAAGGGGAATAGCTGGAGCACCAAGGTGGAGTAGCAATCTGTTATGCAAAAGGTCACATGTTTTATCTATGGCATCTCCAGGGAAAAAAAGTTTTGATAGAGGAGATTATTTGTAAATCAGGATTGAAGAGAGGTCCTTGGTACTCTCTAAGCTTGGTTGTTTTCTTGCAGACATTTTATTGCCCAAATCAAATAACAAAATCAGTACTCTCAATCTCAAGTTTCTCAAATCTCTTTCTTTCAGCTATAAACATCATTTTTACTATTTTCAATATATAGAAATAGCCATAACCTTGAATCTCTGTTTGCATGCCTTCTAGTTCTTAAATATCAATCTGGGTGAAATCTGACAACAAAAGCAGCTACTGCCTATTCCCAGTTTGATGGTAAGAAACATGATGTTCAGTTTTCTAGGTCCACCAATGACTACCAAACCCTTAATACAGTGATACCTTGTCTTACAAACGCCTCATCATACAAACTTTTCGAGATACAAACCCGGGGTTTAAGATTTTTTTGCCTCTTCTTCCAACTATTTTCACCTTACAAAGCCAAGCCGCCACCACTGCGATGCCCCTGAGGCTCCCCTCCATGGGAAACACCACATCTGGACTTCCATGTTTTTGCGATGCTGCAAGGGAATCCCAGCAGTGCAAAAACAGGCACTTTGCTGGCAACGGAAGTCCAGAGGTGGGGTTTCGAGGACTTCTGTGTTTTTGCGATGCTACATTTCCGAACTTCTGTTGCCAGCGAAGCACCTGTTTTTGCACTGCTGGGATTCCCCTGCTGGGATTCCCCTGCAGCATCACAAAAACCCGGAAGTCCGGAGGTGGGGTTTCCTATGGAGGGGAGCCTCAGGGGAATCCTAGCAGTGCAAAAACGGGTGCTTCGGCTGGCAAAAGGGGTGAGTTTTGGGCTTGCACTCATTAATTGCTTTTCCATTGATTCCTATGGGAAACATTGTTTCATCTTACAAACTTTTCACCTTACAAACCTCGTCCCGGAACCAATTAAGTTCGTAAGACGAGGTATCACTTTATTTTCATTTATTTGCCCTAGCAACTTAGAGATTAATTGGGTTCTAAACAGGGGTGAAATCCAGCAGGTTTTGACAGGTTCTGGAGAACGGCGGGAATGGAGATTTTGCAATATCTTCCCCCAGGAATGGGGATTTTGCAGTATCCTACCCATGGAGTACGGTGAGAATGGAGATTTTGCAGCATCCTTCCACTGCCACACCTACCAAGCCATGCCCACCAATCCATGCCCACAGAACTGGTAGTAATAAAAATGGATTTCACCACTGGTTCTAATAATAAAACTATCTAAACAACATTATGGAGTCTACGGAGAAGGGCAGCATAGAAATCCAGATAGATAGATAGATAGATAGATAGATAGATAGATAGATAGATAGATAGATGATAAATTACTATAAGCTGTTTGTTTTTTCCCTAATGTGCCTGATAATAGAGGTTTTTGTTGCCTCTATATTTGCCTGATAATAGAGGTTTTTGTTGCCTCTATATTTGAAAGGAGGAAGAATTTGGGGTGGAACCTATCTTGCATTCCGAGGAAAGAAAAGTCAACTGCAATATGTTCTTCACTGAAAAGTGTGGAAGAAATGTTTTTCGTCTATAAGCATCCTATAAATTCATGCCCCCTGAATATCTCTGCCTTTCTTGTCTGTTTAATATTACTTAATTAATCACAGCTTTAATTACATTTTATACACGCTACCACTATTTGTCAATGGAGATTATCAGTCATGTAGGTCATGGTTGACCCAAAGATGCTTTTTCAAAAGGCAACTGGACTTTTCTGGATTTTTCTTTGAAGATATGTTGCTTCTTGGCTGAGGAGCAAAATCAGAAAGTCCAGTTGCCTCTTGAAAAAGCAGCTTTGGATTACAACCACTTCTTTATGACATATATATTCTTCTGATGGTTTACCTTTATTATATCAGTAAATGATCATTGATTCACAAACTGTATCTCTCTGTATGGTGCATAATTCTCAAAGAATGTAATGGATGTGTTTACAACACTTCACATTCGAAAGGGAATACAAACCGAAATTGTTAGAATTTCAACCAGCTCATTCAAGCTTCTCAAAGGCCAACTATCTTACAGTACAAAGTGCTAGTTTTATGTACACAAATATTCCCATATACCCCAATCTTATTCCTTACTGGCTGTAATTATAGAAGTATCTTTCTAATATTAGCCAAGAACTTAACTAGTCTCTCATGCTCTTCAGTTTTAATAGCAGAAACCTGTTATTCATTGTCATTTGTTAGTTTTAATGACATTGTTGGATTGGATTGCTGAATCCTCTACAACTGGTGTCATGCTCTTAAATGAGTTTATTCAAAGCTAAGGACTACCCAGACATATTGAGGTAGCAGATAATGCCTATGTGCTTTGCCTTCTATAATAGTTCCATTTGCAATGTCTTCAAAAATGTAATTTTCCACATTTCAGCAGTAGCACTTGCCAATTCTTTTGAACTCTAGGGGTTAGGAGATTGATGATTGAAAGAGGAATAAGGTGATCAACAATGAAATTGCATCCTCCCCCCTGAAAAGGTAAGGGAAATATCTGGACAGAGAAAAAACATCAAAGAAGATATAACAGTGATAGATATTCCTTTCCACTTGTTTCATCTCATGAAGTGTCAGTTCTATACAGTAGTCCAGACTACAATGCCATGTAACTCAGAAGTACTTTTATTGTCATAGCTCTAGTAGCAGAATCTTAGAAGTTTGAGAGTGTTTTTGTTCCCTCCTACACTTTATCTTTGGGTGAACTAGGAAGGAGCCTGAGATACTTTACTCAATTAGTTTCTTGGAATTAACTGAGACCCACTTTTCTGATCATTGCCTTGCCAGCTGCTTTTTGTCTTGTCCTTCAAGGCTCCATTACTTCTACAGAAAGAGATGAATGCCAAACCAATCTCATTTCATTCTTCAATACCATGACTAAACTAGTCGACCAGCAAAACACTGTGGTCATAATGTACCTAGACTTTAGCAAAGCATTCAACAAAGTAGATCATAACCTACTTCTTCATAGATAGCTAGAGAAAAGTGGATAGAAAACCTCACCATCAATGAATCCACAACTGGCTGGAAAATCTTACTCAACAAATAGTCCTTAATGGGTTAAATCCATATGGAGAGAAGTAAGCAGTGGGGTACCACAAGACTCCGTCTTAGGCCCAGTACTCTTCAATATCTTCATAAATGACTAACAAAATGAAATTCAGTGTAGAGAAAAGTAAAGTCCTACACTTAGGTAAAAAAACCCCAAAAGTATACATATAAACTGGGTGAAACCAGGCTTAATAGCAGTGACTGTGAGATGGATCTTGGAGTCCTAGTGGACAACCAGCTAAACATGAGCCAGTAGTGTGCAGTCTGTCAAGATCCAGATGGATCCTGACCCTATCTTCTAGGATGTTAGGTATTCCTGCCAATTTAGTGCAATCTGCAAATTTGGTTAGTTCCCCTTCTATCCCCTTATCTAAGTTCTTTCCAAAGATATTGAAAAACATTGGGCCTAAGACAGAGCCTTCCGGTACCCCACTGTTTACTTCTCTCTCCGTGGACGTAGACCATTGAGTATGGTTTGCTAGCCAGTTGTGGATCCATCTGGTGATGAAGTTGTCTATCCCACTTTCTCTACTTTATGAAGAAGTAGATTATGGTCTACTTTGTCGAATGCCTTGCTGAAGTCCTGGTATATTATGTCCAGTGTCCCCCTGGTTTACTAGTTTAGTCACGGTGTTAAAGAATGAAATGAGATTAGTTTGGCATGATCTGTTTTTAACAAATGCGCGCTGGCTACTAGTTATTATGTTAGTCGTTTCTAGGTGTTGACATATCTGTTTTTAAATTATCTTTTCCAGTATCTTCCCAGGTATTAATGTTAGGCTGATTGGTCTGTAGTTTCCAGAGTTGCTTTTTCCCTTTTTTGAAGATGGGAACCATGTCAGTTCTTTTCCAGCCCTCTGGTAGTTCACCAATATTGCAGGATTTTTGAAAGATGTGGTGCAGTGGTTCTGAGATCACATCTGCCAGCTCCTTTAGTACTCTGGGTTCTGGTAATTTGTATCAATCAAATTCAGACAGGTGTTCTCTTACTGGTTTTTTTGTGTGCTTATTTTAACTTTAGTTTCCAGTCTGTTTTTTGCAGTTATATTTCTGGTAAGTTGGGATATAGTTTCTTTTTTGTGTAAAGACCAATGCAAAGAATGAGTTAAGCAGCTTTACTTTCTCTCTGTTACCTCTTACTTCCTTGCTATCTTCTCTCTTTAGTGGACCAACTGTTATTTATATGTTGGAATAAACTTTTTTTAAATTATCTTTGACTTTTGTTGCAAGTCTTTGTCAAAAGAAAGTGAAAGCTTTTGCTTTCCTTACTTTATCTTTACAGATTCTGGCTATCTGCTGATATTCTGCCTTAGTTATGTGGCCTTCTTTCATTTTTTTTTTCATTCAATTTGTCAGAGAGACCTTTTTGCAGCCATGGTGGTTTATTCCTGGATTTCTTGTTTTTCTTTCAGTATTGTACTGGTCTGGGCCTTTATGATCATATTTTTCAAAGTTTCCCAAGATTCTTGGGTTGTTTTTCCCTTTAGTGAAGGAATTTTCCCAGGTTCTCTCTGAGTTTATCAAATCAGCTCTTTTAAAATCTAAAACTTTGGTGTCATTGTGTTCTATCGTTTATGTTTGCGTTGTGTTGAATTCTAGTATGGCTTGGTTGCTCTCACCAAAGGTTCCTGCAGTTTCAACTCCATCTATCATTTCTTCGCTGTTTGTAAGTATTAAGTCCAGTAGAGCTGTCCCTCTAGTTCCCTCCTCTACTTTTTGGACAACAAACTTGTTGTTTGTCAGCTATGTTGGTTAGGAACCTATTTGATTTCTCACTTTGTGCAAAATTAGTTTTTCAATTGATATCCGGATAGTTGATCACTGTTGTGTGTTTCCTACATATGTTTGTTAGTTGGTTGGCAAAAAGGATACTCATTTTTTCTGCTTGATTGGATGACCTACAGCAGTGAGGGCGAACCTTTTTTGTTTTGTGTGCCAAAAGGGGGTATGTGCATGTGCTAACTAACGTGCACGTATATACTCACACCCATTCCTTCTCCCATGCATGTACAGCTCCCCATTCTGCTCCCTGTGCATGCATATACCCCTCCAATACCTATGCATGCACACAGGCCTCACTAAAGCCTGGGGTGGTGAAAAAATGGCCAAATCGGAAGTTCAGAAAAACAGACTTCCTGTTTGCCCATTGTGCTGTGTTTTGCACTCTGGAGGCTTCAGGAAACCCCCAGAGTACAAAAACCCAGAAGTCCATTTTTCTGAAATTCTGGTTTGCTCATTTGGTTGTTTTTTGCACTCTGAGGCTTCAGGAAGCTTCCCCGAAGCCTCCAGAGTGTGAAAAACAGCACAACAGGCAAACCAGAAGTCAGTTTTTCTGAACTTCCAGTTTGCCCATTGGACTGTTTTTCACAGTCCGGGGTTTTAGGAAACCTCTGGAGAGTGAAACGCCCTTTCCCAAGGCTGAAAATCAGCTAGCCAATGCGCGCATGTGTGCTAACCCTCCTGTGCCATCTGTGGCACCCGTGCTTTAAGTTCACTGTCACTGGCCTACAGTATACTCCTATGACCATATCTCTCTTTTTTCCTTTTATGCTGACCCATATGCACTCTAGGTGGTTTTCTTTGTTGGTTACATGTAACTCTATAGCAATATAATGTTCCTTAACATACAGTACAATTCTTCTTTCTCTTATTCGTGGTCTGATTTTTTTTTTTGGAAGAGTTTGTATCCTGATATCAGTATGTTCCAGTCATGGGATAAACTGGCACTGACTGATATATGAAGATTACAAAATCCAATTAAGACATATTATATCTTTTTCTCAGCAAGACATCAATCATACTCCAAAATAGATATATACTAGATCCCCAAGACCTTAATATCATCCATTAAAGAAGTACAAATTTTGCAATGACATATGTGGATCACAATCCATTTTTAATAACATGGAGCTCTGGAGAAAAACTACATTTCAGATAGAAGATGAATGACAAGTTATTACTCCATTATACTGTTCTCTAAAAATATGAACAGGAATTTTCTTTCTTTTTCTTTAAAACAAACCAGGATGCCATGTATCTCTCATACTATCATTTGGGAAAGTAGTAAAACTTATTTGAGGGGCTTCTTAATTAAATGTATTTAAACAATGAAAATGTTTTTATCTAAACAATTAAAATAAATTATTTCATTTAAACAATTAAATAAATAATTGATTTTAATAAAATAAAAAAGAAAATATAATAAACAGAAAGAACAATTAAATGTCAAAGTAGGAGAACTGGAACAAAAGCATTAAATGGGCCCTAAAAATCAATTGATTAAAGAATTAGAAGAAACTAAACAGTGACAAAATTTGTTATTATCAGAAGAATTATGAAAGAAAATAACATTTGTTAAAAAGAAGAATTTTGACCATGCAGGGAAGCTTAGTGTCTATGGAGATTCTCAATCATCCAAGTAATGGTTGTCAGAAAAACGATTTTCTAAAAAAAAACAACTGAACTTCCTTGGGTTGTTTTTCCTCTTGGAAATGTTTAGCTTCTCTTTCAAGAAGCTTCTTCAGTTCTTGATTCTTCAGAATTAAAGAAGCTTCTTGAATGAGAAGCAAAGCATTTTTCAAGGAACAACCCTCCCCAAAGAAAATCGAATTGCCTTTTTCAAAAACAACATTGGGACAGTACATTTTTAGTTCATCAAAAATATTTTTTTAAAAAAACAGACTATCAGCAATAAAAGAGGGCTTAATTTTTACATCTAGGTTTTGGAAATAAAAAAACAATTGGCAATTTTTTACAATATCAACAAATTAAAAACGCACATTGCTGTTCAAGAAATAAAAAGAGCATTTTTCTGGTTGTAGAAAAATCATTTGACAACTTGCAGTGAAATTTTAGTTCTGGAAAATTCTCTAGATATAAAAATCAATATTTTTTTAAAAAAAATGTAATTGCATAATCTCTTGTGGAAAAAATCTGGCCATCAGATAACAGCGAAATATCTTGGTTTGCATTTGATAGGAATAACCAAGAACTAAATCAAAGTAATGATGCTAAATTATGGCATGAACACTAGAGATACATACTAAATAAATGAAAGAAAAAAAACAAAAGAAAGAAAAGGGTTTTTCTTTTTTCTTTTCTTCATTTTCTTTTATTTATATATCTATGTGCATATGTATATGTATATGTATATAGAAATGGCTTTCTCCTTCATAACAACCATAAACAATTTTAGTAACTTTTCCCTTTCTCTTAAAATATAACAAATGAACTCTTCTCCCCAAAACTCAACTTTAAAACATTGTTGTTCAGCAAAAGTCCATTAAGGATTACTAAAGATAACTTTGATCAAAGAAACCAACTTTGTGTTCCTTCTTTTCACTTTTCACATCTTTTTATACTCTTTCCTTTTTTTAATGATATTGTTCCTTAATGTTCTCAAATCAAGTTCTGGAATTTCTAAACACTCTTCTAATGGTAGATATTTTCAAAATTAATTTATAACTTCCTAAAGTCAATGCCTTAATAACCCCATTTTTCTGCTTATTAAAGAAAGGTTCAAACTTTTTAAACTAAGGATTGAAGAAAATTAATAAAGGACAATATTTGTAGTTCACGGTTGAAATGAGGGGTCCTGAGCTTGCTTGTTTTGTTACAGAAGTTTCATTCCCCAAATTAGGTAACATCATTAGTGCATTAAAATAAACCCACCCAGCATTGTACAATGGTCTGTTGTGAAGGTTCCTAACATCCAAAAAGCAGTTAATAAGCAATTTCAAAAGTTATTAAGAATGATGCAGCCCTGTGTCCTTTTTAAAAATGCCAAGTTGCAGTTTGGCCTACAATGAACATTCTTCATCTGCCATCATGCTAAACCTTCTGGAGACTGTTAATTTTGGTCTACTCATTAGGAGCAGCTGTCTGGACTGCTTATGAGCAATCTCAGTCTTCTTCTGGTCTGGAGAGGGATCCATTATGAAACAAATTTATAAATTTTATTCTAAACTATAATCTTAAAGGTAACTGGTGTAAAATGTTTTGCAGATGGTACGATATATATTGTATATATATCATATACAGTATAACTGTACCAATAATGTCCAAACTAGACACATCATAACATAACAAATGTTGGAAAAACCAATGTAGAAACATTGCAAGGTCCAACATGGGTTGATCATGGAGACCAGAGATTTTGTCTCCCGAGCTTTTGGACTTGTGCTGGAGCCCATCTTCAGGGAACTTTTATTTATTTATTTATTTATTTATTTATTTATTTATTTATTTATTTATTTATTTATTTATTTATTTATTTATTCATTCATTCATTCATTCATTCATTCATTCATTCATTCATTCATTCATTCATTTATTTATTTAGTCCAATACACAATTAGGGTTTTAGTGGGCATACATACACACACACACACACACACACACACACACACAGTAAAATGCATGATGAAGGTTATAGAGGAGATACTCATAGTAAAATATATCTAAGAAAGAATAGAAAAGAAGATATAGGAATAGAACACATCAATGAAAGAATAGAAGAAGAGATATAGGAATAGAAGAAAGGTATAGGAGATGGAGGACACAGTTGCTTGTGATGTATTCACAAAGGTCATTGATGTAGAGAATGAAGAGCGTTGGTCCCAGTACACTACCTTGGGGAACACCACTTTTAACTGGGATGGGGGTAGATATGATGCTTCCTATTTTGACCACTTGTCTGTTTGACAGGGATGCTGTAATCCAGCTGTGGAGGGATCCTGAGATGCCATAGGATTTGAGTTTTAGGAGTAGTTTGTCGTGGACCACTGAATCAAAGGCTTTGCAGAAGTCGATATAAATTGCATCTATAAATTTCCCTTGATCTAGATGAGTTGTCCATATATTTTTGCAGTGGAGGAGCTGCAGGTTGCAGGATAGATTTTTTTCTGAGACCAAATTGTTTGTTAGAGAGCAAATTATTAGTTTCTAGATGGAGAGTAATTGATTTGTTTATAATTGATTCCATGACTTTGCATGGGACAAAGTGAAATTGATCTGTAGTTGTCGACAAGAGAGGGGATGACCACTGCTTTTGACCATAGCTTAGGAAGTGTGCTGATCCTGAAGGATTTTTCGAAAATTATGCTTAGTGGTTCTTTAGCAGGAACATTTTATCCTGTGTGGAGGAGATATAAAAAAAGGCCTCAAAAGTATTTGAGAGACGAAGCACTATTCAGAGAAGTTTAGAAATTAAATTTAAAATGATATAATCCTGGAAAACAATCATTAAAAATGCCATAACATATTGAGATCCATGCTTTCAGCTGTGAAGATAAATCTTGACCAACATTGAAAGAAAGATGCAATAACAATGATATATGATTGGGAATTAAAATTTGGATAATGCAGAGCAATATCAAAATTAACAGCGTATACCCATAACAGAAGCTTAACTAAATTTAAGCAATAATGTTTTCTATATATACATCATGCAGTAAGGGAAATATAAACATTTACAGCTCAATTTTACGGGAGTTTAAACCAGTAGCGGGTTGCTACCGGTACATATAAGGACACACAGCTTTGTGTCTCTGGTGTACATGTGTGTGTCCAATAAAGATGTTGGTTCTGTGCATGTGCAGGAAGCAAAATCTCATGAGGGGACATGCACACACATGTGATTTTTGGCATATTTTTGCTTTTGCGCATGCGCAGAAGCAAAAAAAAAAATCAACAAAATCTCATGCACACTTGCATTCCAATGCAAGATTTTGCTTCCTGAACATGTGCAGAAGCAACATCTTGCTTGGAAGCGTGCATCACACCAGAGACATGAAACTGCGCACCCTTATCTGTAACAGTAGCAACCCGCTACTGGTTTAAATGTTTATAAATGTTGCAGATCAGCCGGAGTGCAGAGAAGCGGAAGTTAGAGATTAAATATCTATTTATTGTTCTAAGCAACCTTCTCTCTTCCCCTATCCTAAAAACTTATCAGGAAAGACTTAATGAACTCAATCTGTACATTCTGGAGGACAGAAGGAAAAGGGGGGACATGATCGAAACATTTAAATATATTAACGGGTTAAATAAGGTCCAGGAGGGAGTGTTTTTAATAGGAAAGTGAACAGAAGAACAAGGGGACACAATCTTAAGTTAGTTGGGGGAAAGATCAAAAGCAACATGAGAAAATATTATTTTACTGAAAGAGTAGTAGATCCTTGGAACAAACTTTCAGCAGACGTGGTAGATAAATCCACAGTAACTGAATTTAAACATGCCTGGGATAAACATATATCCATCCTAAGATAAAATACAGAAAATAGTATAAGGGCAGACTAGATGGACCATGAGGTCTTTTTCTGCCGTCAGACTTCTATGTTTCTATCCTCTTTTCTTTCCCCACCCCCTTTTTAGTACTCATAAATAACAATAAATCATAATACAATGGATACTTCTGTAATAAGTTCAAAGATATACTGGTAAACATTTGTCATATTATAAAATAACTCAGCTTGCTTTGCAACTTTTTATCCCTGTCATACTAAGCACCAACTGAACAATATAAGTCATTCGATGTTCCTACATATATTAGAAATTATATTTAACACTAATATGCATTTTCCATTTTGAAAGTTTAATTTATTCTAATCACAGCATAACAGATTCAAGCTTCTATTGTATAGACATCACTGTGCTTAGTTCTTATTTGTATTCTATCATGCATTATTAGTATTCTATAGTAAAATAATTAATTTGGATAACGTGTATATAATCAATGAAAAATTACTTCAAGTAGATGATCAAATAGTAGAATGTTAATGAAAATGGGAATGAGTAATTCTAAAATGTGTAAAAGTTGTAATTTATGGCCTGTCAAAAGAAATAAAAATAACTATGTATCAGAATATACAGTATTTTTACCCACTTTGTTATGTAGGAGTGGCAGTTGTGAAGGAAAAATCCATTGTGTATAAAATAATTTAAGTTTTATTTTAAGAAGATTAGTTGTTCTTAAAAACTATCTGCTGTTTTTAGCTTCTGTCTTTAACAAGATAAGAATTTCCTGTTTTTCCTTTAAGGATATCAGTGACTGCCATTTTTGGATTCTGTTTTTAACAAGATAATTTTTTGCTGTTTACCCAATTCATGTCTGCTTAGGGCATATTCTAAACCATATAAGGTACTATTCATCTGTAGGAGAAAGGAAACAGGATGTAGACCATATTTAGGTTGAGGAATTCTGTGTACCTCTGTGATAATAACCTGCTCTTTAGCTTATGTACAAGTGTCTCTTCTTTATGAGGAGTACCCACTTTGCAAACCATTTTTGGTATACCCAGAGAGAATAAACATTTCTGTTCTCTTTGTCCAAAAGTCTCGTGTGAACTTTTTCATCAAATTTCAGCGCACAGTTGGGTATATTCAGATAAACAAAAAAGTAAGTTGAATACTATAGGAATGGGGTCCCTAAGTAACATGTGGGATTTCGCAGAATACCAATCCAGTTGAAGAATTAGATTACAGATCATTAAACACCCCTGACATTCATACTAATAAAGGAGAATATTTGTAGCTCAGGTTTGAAATGAGGGATCCTTGGTATCCTCTGAACTTGCTTGTTTTCTTTCAGACGTTTGGTTACCCAAACTAATAACATAATCAGTGCTAGTGATGGACTAAGCACTAATGATGTTACCTAGTTTGGGTAATGAAATGTCTGCATAAAAACTAGCAAGCTCAGAGAGCACCAAGGATCCCATATCCCTGAAGTTCATAAATAAACTATATTCTATCTAACCATCAGTATAATTAGTTGGTATTCAGCAATTACAATTAAAAATTCAAAAGTTAATTCAGAGTTCTTAAGCATTTTAAATAGTTTAATATTGTTAAGGCAGAAATTTTAAGCAGCTGGGCCAAGATTCTCTATCTCTACCTTGAAAAAATTTACATCACCCCAAAGCCAAGCAGTTTAGCCAGATACTGTTTTTCACTAGAATGAATCACCAGCTGTTTCTCCTTGGGTTAGAATATTTAATCATCCCAATCAATTTCTAGCACTATCTCATTTCCTAATTTTTAAATACATCTCTTGCTAAAAAGAAGGACGAGGAAACAGATACAGTGGAAATGCTGGAAAGTTAGTGAATTAAAATTAAATTAAATTCAGGAATCCTGTGGTTCAAAACTCAGATTTCCCTATTTGAATTTTATACAGTGCCCATTTTAATTAGCTGGCTAAATTAGAATTTTAGCCAATTGGTGTCAAGATCTTAACTAAGTGGATCTAGAGTAGTTTGAAATGGAATATGGTTCTTAATTGTAAAATGTTTGAAAGGTCACAATTTTAACCATTTTTTCCCCTAAAACCAAAATGGAGCCTCTATTGAATTTTGTGGACTAGCATTGAGAAAACTATGCTTTGGAAGAATTAATGATATTTTGGAAAAACGGTGACCCTGAAAGAAAATATGCAGTAGAATTGGAACATCATGAAATATTTAACCTGTACTTTGAGAGCCTGGAAGGATTTGTGTGGTTCACCTTTCTTTCCTCAACATGAAGCTTACTCTGGAGAGCACCAGAAATATACCCATGTGACTCAGCTGAAAACCAGACAGGGAAAGAAAATGACTGAAGAAACAGAATTTAAGAATAAATCAGTGCCATTTTGACATAAATCTCATTGTATGCCTCTGAATTGTGCTGAGAATATGTCATAATTCTGGATTATGTACTTTTCTTCAACTTTCTAAGGAAAAAAGAGAAGTTCCTCTCATGTTAAAATAAAATAAAGTTCAGTGACAATAAATTGTCCCTTCCACTTCCAGCCTCTGACATAAAGTTAATAAAGTTTCCCAGAAGGAAAAGAAGGGAATTTTCTGCATGCGTTTCCTATTAACTTATTTAAAGCAAATTATCTGCTGTGGCTAAGTGATAGATAATTCTTCTGTTTTATTGACTTTATATACAACATTTATACTTAGCCTTAACATCTGGCTATATTGCCCAAATTAAGCTTGGAGACTTGTGCAGCATTGCAAATAATTTGTTAATAAAGCCAGTTCATTTTCATTCTGTTTAATTGAATAACGGAGGGTCTATTCATGGCAATCCCAAAATATTTTTTCCCAGCAATGAATAATAATTAAAATAATGTATATTTATATAGTGTATTTTCTGCCAAAGATGAACAGAGGGCAATCACAATTAAAACAAGGAACAATAAACTAACAGACAGTGATAAAAGACAATAAAGAAAAGCATTTAGCTATACAACTTCATTTAAATTAAAACCATTTATCAAGATAAAGTGGAACTATTTAAAGACAGTTTGGTCCTGAAGAAATTGTTACCTTAAAAATGCTTAGGGAACACGAATGCCTTAGGCTGTCAGCTGAATTCAGACAGCATGGAGGCCAACTTGTACTTACCTTGGGAAGTAGAAAATCAAGATACCATTAAAAAGGTAAAGGTTCCCCTTGCACATATATGCTATGCATTCCTGACTTTAGGGGACGGTGCTCATCTCTTTTTCAAAGCCGAAGAGTCAGTGCTGCCTGAAGATGTGTCCGTGGTCATGTGGCCGGCATGACTAAATGCCAAAGGCTTACGGAATGCTGTTATCTTCCCACTAGTTTCTCTTCCCATTTTCCTTCTCCCTTCATTTATTCGGTTTTTTTCTTTGTGACAACCATGTGACATCATCTTTAGCATTCTCTCTAACCTCTAGTCCAAAACTCTTCATAGCTTATATAAATCAGAATTGTTTGTTGCCATAGTTATAGATATAATGGTTGAATGAAAAATTATGCTTCCATCTCTATAATTTTAGGTTAAATGGGGATACTTTAATAATAAAATGGAAAGATAAATGTTGAAATGGGTTGCTCCAGAATCACTACTATATGTTTGTTCACAACGGCAAGATTATAGCTATCAGGAAAAAACCTCCATACTTTATATCTTCATCAAAGCCCTGACAATCCTTTTCATGGATTCATCAGAATTAAATAGATATCCACCAAGGTATTCCTTCAATTAGGAGAAAAGGTGGAAGTTGTCTGGTATCAAATTCAGACTCTATCATACATAGAGAGATCCAGCTTTCCAATTGCCTCTAGAGAAATCCAGCTTTCCAAATGACATCAGGCTCCATTGTAGAATGGAGCCTGATGTCATCAAGTTGCAGCAAAATCTCCTTCTTATGGAATTTAAGCTCTGCTTAATTTTTGTTTCAAAGTGTTGAGTACTCATTTCAAATATCATTTGGAGACATGATTTTTAATCTGATCGATGAATATAATGTATACATCTAATTGTAATGTTTAACTACCATGTTATTGGCAATATTCTGCATATATTAATTTTAAAAGGATGCATAGCTCCTGGTTTCCTAAATTTTCTACTTTTAGAAGTCTAGATGCTAAGGCCATGTTGGAGGTGGAATATTTATTTATTTATTTATTTATTTATTTATTTATTTATTCTTTCATTCATTCATTTGACTTCTATGCCGCCCAATCCCAAAGGATACGTCTGTGTATCAGCTTTTGTGGAAATGGAGCTGCAAGGTATTTAATCCCCTTTATCTTTACACATTTTTTTTAGCAGTGTGCAGAATTAATGTTTTAAATATTCCTTTAGTATGATTTTTGTGCACCTCCCACAGTCCCTCGGTGAGGGAGATGGGTGATTCTTAAATGTAATAAGTACATGAATATTTTTGTAATTATTTATTTTCTGCATGCCAGGACTGATGTGCCTACATGTTAGGTGGCTGGGATCCTAAGACAACATCTCAATTTTCCTTAAATATTTGGAGAGCTAGAGCACCCCAATAGAAGTCAAAGTTATCAGGCCAACTTGGAAAATTAAAATGTTGGGTACCAGCTTCCACTAGCAATGTGGTGTGCAGCCACTTTCAATTATGGTTGAAGGAGGCATAAAATTGATGTGGGGATTGTTCTGGCATTTTAGGAACTGAGGAGCTGTTAACAAGGACTCATGATTCTTTTGAGAATCTTTAATATGAAGAAATATTGTTGTATTTATTTGTAAGGAAGAGGACCCCCAAATCAAGATAAACATTGAAGGAAAACTAAACAAAAGAAGTTATAAACCCAGGCAAAAATTACATGATGCACCCGCTTTGTTCATCCTAGACTGCAGTTATAGATTATGAAATCAGTTATAGATTTTGCTTTTTTGTCTTCTGTACTTTCCAAGGAGAAAACCATACTCCCGTCAACACTGGTAAGGCAAGCTACTGAATATAAGCAGGGACCAAACCTCACATTCACTAGCACTGATAATGTTACCTAGACAGGTAACGACACATATGCAAGCAAGCAACCACGCTCAGAGATCACCAAAGACTCCACAGTTTTCTTCTGTTTTGGCTAATGTTAGTCCTTGGGTTGAGCCCAATGGAAAAAGTGGTATTTGCTGCATATTGCTCCTGCTGGGCTAAGAAAAGCCTGCCCCAAATCTTGCACTGTTCATTTCTGTATGGAAGCATGTGGCAGGCTGACAAAGTCATTAGCAAACCTGCTCCCAGAGAGATCAATTTGGCTCTGGGTCGGGATTATGTAGCAGTGGTAATTACAATGGCTAATGGGATTTGGTTTTTGCTGGTGCTGCCAGTGCTTTTCACTTCTTGCTTACCCTTCTCTTTGCATTCTTTACTTGGCATCCTGGGAACAATACACATTACAGCCCGCTGGGGTCACAGCAACAATAAGCAGAATGCGTTCTGAATGAACAAACATCAAATTGGGATGGAGACAGCGATGGAGGTAAAACTCTTTTTGACTTGACTGTTGGGGTTTTTTTTAACACAGCTATCACTGATCTGTGGAGAGATGATTTTACCCTATTTTTCTACCCAGGCAGATGTGCTTTTGCATCCTCGTACATACTTCTGAGGAACATTAAGTTTGCAAAGTAATTATATAGCAATAGGAGCAGCTGGGAGAACTGGAGCCCATAAAAAGTCTCTGCTGCTTTCTTTTTTGTGAGCATGGGTAACCCCTCTCTTTGGGGAGGTATTTAATGGGTAACATTGAATGGATAATCTCTGCTTACTTGCCCTGAACGATCTCCCTTATTTTCCCCCCTTTCTTGTTTTGTAAAAAAACAAAATATGGAGAACTGCTGATGGATGAAGAGTCTCTTCACCTCTGGCTGAATAAGAAAAACGAAATGAATGTAAGTGAAATCTGAGCATTGCTCTCTATTTTCACTTGCTAGCAGAGAGTGGGAGGATTAATACAGAAAAAAGAGTTGCGTAGTTGCTGATGGGGATAGAGAATGACAATGTCAACGAGTTTATTCATGTGAGAGAAATCAGGCAAAAATCAGACAAAATTTCATTCCAGTGTCATAAAGGGAAATGAAAAATGAAAAGAACGGAATCTACAAATGTGTGGGTGTTATACGTATATGTTTCTAAGGTAATTGTAAAGGTAGGTGTTCAGGGCATAGAATTTTTGAAATAATTCTCTAGCATAAGGGAAAATGCAAAAGGGCAGAGCAGGGGTGGGTTCTATTTACCTTTCCTATTGGTTTGGGGTCGCTACACTCGCGCATACCCCCAACCACTCCCAGGTTAAACTGGTCTGTGCATGCACAGAAGGCTTTATGCATGGATAGAGCATTATTTTTGCATAAATGTGGCTCCAGTGGATGGATTTCAAGCCAGAGGACCGGTTTAGGGGTATGTCCAGCTGGCCATCGCTGCCACTTTGGCAAGCGGGGAAAAATTCCCTCTACCTGTTCTATAGAACCAGTCTGAACCGTCAGGAACCCACCTCTGGGACAGAGAATAGTAATGCTCAGTTCAATATATCAAAGAACATGTTTGCCTTCAGAAACTTCTAATGAGACTTTTGACAAGTTGCCAGCGAAAAGGAAGATTGTCAAAACATGTTTTACTCAGCCATTGTCTGCTCTACCCAATAGCCTGAACAATGGAGAAGTCACTCTGACTGAGGCCCAAAGGTTCATTCATCTCCAGATTGCTCTTATAATAGTTGATGGTTCTGTTTGCTGGACCGTTGGCAAACAGGACTCCACAAATACAGGAATGGCAAGATAGATGAAAGATGAATCTTTCTAAACTTTCAAGGACAAGGTGGGATGTTAATCCATTACCTTTAACACCTGTGTGTTTTTCATTTCTTCATTTTCAGAAATACAGTGGAACTTTGAATGGCTTTGCTTCCCAATAAAAAAAATTGGAGACTTTTTGAAAATGGGCATGTTTCCCTTGTTTAGATGCAGGGAAATAAGCAAGGCATATTGCTGTCAAGTGCTTTTTATTGCCCAGGTTTTGTAGTGTCACAAAAGAAATTGAAATGCACAAAGCTGTGTCCTTTCATGGGGTGCACATAACTTGTGTTTCCCTTACAAACTAAGCAAGCAATAACAAAACAAGCACTTTGATTTTACCCTTCTCTAAAATAAACTCAATAAATGTGGGTAAAAAGCTACTGATCCAATAAGAATCATAATTTCTCATGTTCCCACGAAACAAGGAACAAGGAGTAAGCTTACTCCTTTGTATGTAGAGATGGGCTATAAAACTCAGTTTGTGAAAAAAAATTATTAAAAGAAGATTTTACCATGATTTTTAAAAGTACAGACACATAGAAGAATAAATAGAAAAAGAGAAAGATTATAGCAAAGGAAAAATGAAGAATAAAAAGAAAGAAAGGGGAAGATATTTAAAGAAGTGGCTTCTGTTCTTCTTTATGCAGTAAAACATAGCAATTTTCCACCCTATTATATTCCATAGTCTCAGATAAATGTAGGGTCCCATCTCCTGATGAAGTTAACCTTTATGGATTATAATAATTTCTTAGCTGCACAACGTATTTAATCGTATTGTGATCGTAATTTAGCAAGAGTATCTTATTTGAGATGGCAGGCTGTAGAAATGGAATGAATGAACAAATAGCCATAGTTCCATTCATCCCATAAAACAAATATTTTTTAATGAATAAATCACAAAATCAGCAGTTCATTTTTATCCCTTTTCAGTAAAAAGTCTATAAATGAAATTTTATAAAAGTCACTGGGGTTCTCTTCTTAATCAAAAGGCCATACCACTTACTTTTATGTATTATTTACTGGATTGTTTGTCTGCTTGCTCATTGATAATGTCTACCACGTCAATAGACTCTGGATTGCTTACAAAATCTAGCTGATGTAATGACATCCATGGTGCAATTATCAGATAGTCCAGGTAGCAAATGGGATCACTGCCTCCTTCCACGCCACCAGAGAAGCCATTGGCAATAATAGATTTGAAGTAAAATCTATTGTGGCTGCCTCCTAATGAAATGGCATTGGCATGTAGATCTGATGATACAGTAATATCAGGGCAATCCTCAGACTTAGAAAGCAGATTTCAGGGGAAGTGATGAAGGCTTGTGGTGAACTAAAGGAAGCAAGAAGGAATGGGATGTTATGTTTTTACTAGTGAAAGCTCGGTTGCACAGCATTAGATAAAGGCCGAGGACACAGCATTTAAATGTGTATCTTTGAATACAGTGAATACTTGCATTGCATGCAATATGGCAGTGGACCGTAATCCAGTCTGGTGTCTCTCTGTGTCTGAATTAATGCTCTCAGAGTATAATGTGCAGTGTATATTTATACAAAAAATAAAAGTTTGTCAGCACTTGTTTATTTGATTTTCGGTAGAGTTTCAATTCTCATCTTCAGATTTGAGGTAGTAGTTTGATTTTTGAATGTAATTCCCCCATCAGTCTCCATCTGGCATTCAGAATTATATTGTCCCAGAGAGGAAAACCTGAAACCCCCCAGTGAGCTAATAAATGTATATTAACGTCTGGCTCCATTGGCACCATCATATCACACTGTCAGCTGCCAAACAGCTGATTGATATGCACAGTTCTGCTCTCAACCAGCTTGCAGAACGGCTGAAAATGTAGCAATTGGCTCTTGTGAGCTGGTATGAGCAGGCCCAAACACCTTAGATGCCTGAATCACTCTAACTGTTACTAAATTAAAACTCCTAGAAGCTTAAAGCAAGACAGCCAGTGGGCAAGGAGGCTGGAGCTTCAGTTCAGTCATATTTGGAAGATCAGGAGTTCAACAATCCTATTAGAGACACTGATGTTCATGAAACATGTGCATTTCACTCACTGCATCAAGGCTACGTTTATTTGGACATTTTACACCTATTGAATTGTTTCCCCTGTGACTTGTAGTAAACAACTCAAAGCCAAAAATATCCCCGTGTTGCCGTGTCTGTGCCAATGTGCCAATAAATGTAGTGTTCCTATGACAAAAGTACCCAAACTTTGGAAATCAATAAGTGATGTATTACTTTTTCCTCCAGATTCCATGATTGGTTTAATCATAGTATCAGTTATTAGGAACCAGACTAATATCCTTGGTCACACTAGAGCAAAGTATTGGCATTTGTCTGCTTCTGTGTAGATTATTCCTCTTCCTATTATTATAACAATTCTGCATGTTATAATAATAGGTATTATTATAACATGCAGTAAATTATGTGGTAAATGAAATAGATATTTGATTGATTTGATTTGATTTATTGGATTTGTATGCCGCCCCTCTCCGGAGACTCGGGGCGGCTAACAACAATAATAAAACAATCCAATAGTAAAAACAATTAAAAACCCATTAAAGTAAAAACCAAACATACATTCAGACATACCATGCATAAAATTGTAAAGGCCTAGGGGGAAAGAGTATCTCAGTTCCCCCATGCCTGACGGCAGAGGTGGGTTTTAAGTAGCTTACGAAAGGCAAGGAGGGTGGGGGCAATTCTAATCTCTGGGGGGAGTTGGTTCCAGAGGGCCGGGGCCGCCACAGAGAAGGCTCTTCCCCTGGGTCCCGCCAAGTGGCATTGTTTAGTTGTCGGTACCTGGAGAAGACCCACTCTGTGGGACCTAACTGGTCGCTGGGATTCGTGCAGCAGAAGGCGGTCCCTGAGATAATCTGGTCCGGTGCCATGAAAGGTTTTATAGGTCATAACCAACACTTTGAATTGTGACCGGAAACTGATCGGCAACCAGTGCAGACTGCGGAGTGTTGGTGTGACATGGGCATATTTAGGAAAGCCCATGATTGCTCTTGCAGCTGCATTCTGCACGATCTGAAGTTTCCGAACACTTTTCAAAGGTAGCCCCATGTAGAGAGCGTTACAGTAGTCGAGCCTCAAGATGATGAGGGCATGAGTGACTGTGAGCAGTGACTCCCGGTCCAAATAGGGTCGCAACTGGTGCACCAGGCAAACCTGGGCGAACGCCCCCCTTGCCACAGCTGAAAGATGTTTCTCTAATGTGAGCTGTGGATCGAGGAGGACACCCAAGTTGCGGATCCTCTCTGAGGGGGTCAATGATTCTCCCCCCAGGGCAATGGACGGACAGATGGAATTGTCCTTGGGAGGCAAGACCCACAGCCACTCCATCTTGTCTGGGTTGAGTTTGAGTTTGTTGACACCCATCCAGGCCCCAACAGCCCCCAGGCACCGGCACATCAGTTCCACTGCTTCATTGACTGGACATGGGGTGGAGATGTATTTATGTATTTATTTTATTTACCACATAATTTCAAAGTATGTCCACTTTCCTGTTTATATTCAAGTCCCAATAATCTTCTTTTAAGGGATTGTTGTTCAGATGTTTAGAAACATAGCAATAGTGAGCCTGGGAGGACACCTATGGGTTCCTCTTGGTTTGGACTGGTTTGCTTGAACCAGTAGCTGGTGATGTCAAATGATGTAACCAAACCAGATCAGCTGGTGCCAGTGTGGGAGCTTTGCCATCTTTGTTTTGAATTTTTTCCATTTTTTTAAAATTAAATTTTTTCTTCTGCACATGAGCAGAAGCTGAGTTTTCAGCACTGTGCATGCATTGCCATTTTGCTCTTGGTGTTTTTTTAAATTTTGAGGGGGGGTTTCACTGTGCATAAACACAAAGTATGCACACATCCACGAGGCACAGCCACGTGGTGTGGGAGGAAGCAAACTGACCATGAGGTAAATTGGAGCCCATCCTTGATCCTGTGCCAATATTTCCCATTTTCTACAAGTATGGGAACCCTGAAGCCTTCTGGCCCTTCTATGGGGCCCCTACCCATTTGCACTCAATGGATCTGACAGCATAAGAGCCTCGGTGGTGCAGTGGTTACAGTACAGTACTGCAAGTTACTTCTGCTGATCACCAGCTGCCAGCAGTTTGGCAGATCGAATCTCAGTAGGCTCAAAGTTGACTCAACCTACCATCCTTCCAAGGTCGGAAAAATGAGGACCCAGATTGTTGGGGCCAATATGCTTACTCTGTAAACTGCTTAGAGAGGGCTCTGTGTGAAGTCTAAATGCTATTGCTATATCAATGATGAGAGAACTGTGATGCTTTGTTTCAAAGCCTGACAGGCTGTTAAGATTCACACCCACAATCATTACACTATCAGAGTGATTATCAGGTGACTGCCCCAGATAATCCCCACCCCTGCCAAAGTTGCACTAATAACAGCAGGTATTTGCAGGGAAGAAAGCCTTTGTGGGCCTGTGAACTGTACAGAAGATACAGCAATGATGGGTGAGAGGTGCCAAGCTATAGCAACAGTACGATGAAAGAATATGAGAAGCTGGAGGAGTACTAAGGCCTGAAGGAGGGGCTAGAAAGGATGCTGAAAATAATGCAATGTCCTCTCTTGTCTAGTCGTCTCTTTCCTGTATTCCCCAAGGTGTTTCCCACATAACAATACAGACACTGGAGTACCAACATTGGAAATCTAATTACACTGTATTACTTAAATAATTGAAACGAAGCCAGAAACAATGTATTAATATCTATGCATCTAATAGTTTCTTCATTGCTAACTGAGTGTTCTATCCGAAACAACAGTTATATACATGGACGTCACAAGACAAAGTACCGTATATACTCGAGTATAAGCCGACCCGAGTATAAGCCGAGGCACCAATTTTTGCCACAAAAACTGGGAAAACGTATTGACCCAAGTATAAGCCGAGGTTAGAAAATGCAGTGGCTACTGGTAACTTATAAAAATGGAAAACAATAAAATTACATTAATTGAGACATGTTTTAGAATATTTATTTTAAAGAAAACCAGTAAACTAGCTCTGTAAATTTAAAAGAGGGTAAACAAATTAACAATATTAACAATAAATTAAAAAGTAAAAAAAGTAGCTCGATCAGGAACAAAGCTAAAACCTAAGAGTTAAAATCCTTCAAAACTGGATTCCTTCTCATCATTAATTGGATTTACATTATTGTTCTGTTTTTATATATGCTGTGAGCCACCCTGAGTCCTTGGAGAGGGATTGCATACAAATCCAATTAAATAAACAAACAAACAAACAAACAAACAAACAAATAAGTGTATCCAAAGAAGAGCTTCAGCATTAGCTGCTGTGAGGTTATCAGCATAGAAAACCAAATAGATAGATAGATAGATAGATAGATAGATAGATAGATATAGATAGAAAGATAGACAGACAGACAGACAGAAAAATAGATAGATAGATAGATAGATAGAAATAGATAGATAGATAGATAGATATAGATAGAAAGATAGATAGACAGACAGACAGAAAAATAGATAGATAGATAGATAGATAGAAATAGATAGATAGATAGATAGATAGATAGATATAGATAGAAAGATAGATAGACAGACAGACAGATAGAAAAATAGATAGATAGATAGATATAGATAGAAAGATAGATAGACAGACAGACAGACAGATAGAAAAATAGATAGATAGATAGATAGATAGATAGAAATAGATACAGATAGATAGATAGATAGATAGAAAGAAAAATAGTTAGATAGAAAAATAGATAGATAGAAATAGATACAGATAGATAGATAGATAGATAGATAGATGATAGATAGATAGATAGATAGATAGATAGACAGATAGATATAAAGATAGACAGACAGATAGAAAAATAGATAGATAGATAGATAGATAGATAGATAGATAGAAAGAAATAGATACAGATAGATAGATAGATAGATAGATAGATAGAAAAATAGATAGATAGAAAAATAGATAGATAGAAAAATAGATAGATAGAAAGATAGACAGATAGAAAAAGAATTCCTGTCTAGCTCTGCCTCATAACACATTATTAGATCCTATCCAAGCAAGGACAGCAACTACCACAAAATACCATTTTTTAAACAGTTTAAATCCTTTCAAAGGAGGGGGAGGAGAATCTGACAGCAGGGGGCCTTTTTAATCCGACTCACCATTGCAAATGGCTGCCTTCTTTGCTTGAGTTAGGGAGAGGAACTACGGCGTGCCAGAGGGGACAAAAGCTGGTGCCTCCTCGCTCTGGCTCAAGCAATGGCGCCCTCGTGTGGTGACTTTGTCAATGACCCGAATATAAGCCGAGGCTGTGTTTTTCAGCCCATTTTTGGGGCTAAAAAACTCGGCTTATACTCGAGTATATACGGTATATCAAAATCAAATGGAGTATGTTATTGACACAAGGAACTTGATTACAGCAGCAGGGAAGTGGCCAGGTGCTGAATATAGAACAGATTGTGAACTGCAAATTAAGAAAAGCAACTAATTTCCACTATATGATCTTGACTGCATATGTACCATTTTCAAGAAAAACAATCTGTAGTTGTTTTGAAGGCCTGAATATCATTGGTAGGAAACCCAGACAACTAGGGAATGAAATCAAAGATGAATATAGGAAGAGCTAAAATTACAATTTATATGCAATCTCAAACAGACTGACTCAAGTTTGGCAAAAGACTGAGATAAACTGCATATTCTCACCTGATTTATTCAGCCTATAACTGGAATATATGTTGAAGCAAATTGGAAAGACAATAAGCATCAATAATTTGTGATATCCTATGCTCCAATAACTAAAATGCAAATAATCTGCAAACTCTAGAAATAATTGTCAAGCAGCACAATGAAAAAAATGGGACTAAGATTAAATATAAGGAGGCCAAACCAAATATGTGTAGAAAGAAGTCATAGAAATGACAGTGAATGATGGATAGTTTCTGCCTGTCAGAATTTCCTATCAACAATATTTGATAGAGTGGCATTGAAAGCTTGGGGGAAAAAATTTAGATTCCGTGATATGTCTATACCTATAAAAAACAGCATCATTTTCTTTGAGAGTCTCTGTGGAAGTGAAAGTTGTACTTTGAAAATGCGGGATAAAAGAAGTATTGATATTTTTTTGAACTCTGGTGTTGGAGAAGACTCTTGAGAATAGCCAATAGCCAAGAAAATCAGCAAATGGAACATAGAAAAAAAATCAATCCAAAATTCTCATTCTAGGTGCAAATGAACAGGCTCAGATTATATTCTGAGCCCATTATACAAAAACATGGCTCTCCGGGAAGTCTATAATTCTGAGAAATGTGGAAGGAAAAAGAAAAACAGGGTGAAAGTAGATGGACTCAATTATAATGGCAATGGATGCAACATTGGAAGACCTGCAGGACCATGTTGAAGACAAATCACCATGATGGAGAAAATCCATATAGCAATAGCAACTGCACTGCTTCTCATCCCTCTCTAAACAGTTCACACTGTGAGCCTATTGCCCTCAACAATCTGGGTCCTCATTTTACTGAACTCAGAAGGATGGAACCTCATCACCTCGAGGTTCGATTACTGCAATGCTCTCTACATGAGTCTACCCTTGAAAAGTGTTCAGAAACTTCAGATCATGCAGAACGCGGCCGTGAGAGCCATCGTGGGGCTCCCTAGATTTGCCCATGTTTCTGCAACACTCCGTGGCCTGCACTGGCTGCCGATAGGTTTCCGGTCACAATTCAAAGTGTTGGTAATGACCTTTAAAGCCCTACATGGCATTGAACCAGAATACATCCGGAACTGCCTTCTACCGCATGAGTCCCAGCGGCCGATAAGGTCCCACAGAGTTGGCCTTCTCCAGGTTCCATCGACCAAACAATGTCATTTGGCGGGCCCCAGGGGAAGAGCCTTCTCTGTGGCCGCCCTGGCCCTCTGGAATCAACTCCCTCCGGAGATTAGAACGGCCCTCACCCTCCTTGTCTTTTGCAAATTACTCAAGACCCACCTTTATCGCCAGGCATGGGGGAACTGAGACATCCTCCCCCAGGCTTTTATATTTTATGTTTGGTATGTATGTGTTGTATGGTTTTAAATTGTTGGGGTTTTAGATATGTTTTATTTTAATATTAGATTTGTCTCACTGTTATATTGTTTTTGTATTACTGTTGTGAGCCGCCCCGAGTCTTCGGAGAGGAGTGGCATACAAATCTAATAAATAATAATAATAATAATAATAATAATAATAATAATAATAATAATAATGGAAGTCTGAGTCAACCAGGAGCCTTGTGAAAATCGAACTGCTGGCAGTCGGCAGAATTAGCTTGCAAAACTGCATTCTAACCAATGCACCATCACAAGTCTTAATTGCCAAGAGCTGACACCAGGATGATCATCTTTATCATCTTTATTGTCATTTTCACCATGATCTAATTTCCCCCATTAGTTTTTGTTGGCTTTATCTTTCTTCCATCAGTATTCTTTGCTGGAGGTGGTGGATTAAGTATTCTAGCTCCAGATATAGGTAACAGTGGGGGAGCAGTCCCTAGCACTCAGGACTCTAATTGTCTTTTTCTAAAAATTGGTATAGGCTTACCTAGCTTTTCTTTGCGTGAAGAGCTGGAATTGCTCTTCAAATAGTGTGGTTGCAATGCAATGTGCCTGCAAGGCAGGGGTGGGCTTCTGCCCGAGCGGAGGGGGGGGACACAGTAGGGTAGCGAAAATGGAGCTCCAGAACACCCAATTTTCACTGAAAGATGTTGAAAGAAAATGCAGGGCGTCCTGCATAAGCCATGCCCACAGTGTGGTAGTAAAAAATTTGGTAACCCTTCACTGCTGCAGTGTATGGTTCCAGACTGATGAAGATTCAGTAGATAATGTTATAATTATCTTAAATAAGTTTCTTTGTTATCAGTTCAGTTCATGGATGACTGAAAAGCATCTAAAAAGCAAATAAGGATGACCTATGTATGTTGTCATATCAGTTGTATGTTGAGGAACAGTTTAGTTGCTATAATCCCTATAACATAGCTTGCTAAATAAAGTTTGTGTAAACAAGGTAACATTTTTTGGGAGGTGGGGTTAAACAGAGACCAAGGATTTGACAATAGGTGAGAAGTCCAGAGCCTTCTCTCTAAAAAGTATTGGATGAGGCCAGGAAAACAAAAACCCCATCCCTTCTATTTTCTTTAGTCAATTTATGGAACCTAGCAATATTTGTATTGCCAGTAAGACACTAGGTAAATCCATCCAGTTACTTTCCCGCTGAAAATTATATTCTTCTGAAACATCTTCTGTAATAGGGTTTTTAATGCTTCATATCAGTGATGACTATTTGGTTGCCCAGGCAACTAGCATGCCATATCATTATGTGCCCTTCTCTTGCATTCTTGTAGCTGTAATAACAATAGAATGTGGTAGCCACTCAGTTATGGCTGCCAATCATACCAATCAAAATAAAAAGGCTAAAAAAGCACATCAGCTAGGAGGCAGCAAGAATAGCTTTAAAATCCTCTCCCCCACCATTTTTAATGTTTGTTACTACACTTTATAAAATGGGCATCCCTCTTTGGATTGCTTTCTCAAAATGAAAAAGAGATGGAGAAATTTATAAATACAATTTTTACTGCAGTTGTTTAATTCCATTCCATTATACATTTTTATTGCTCATTGGTATACAAGATTATCTTCTTATACAGATATGAAGCCCCTCTCTTAAAAAAAAATCTGCTCTTGGGTGTTTGGGGAATCCTTTGCAAGCAGATTTGAGGGTGTGAGGTTGGTTGTGGTAGGAGGAACTGCAGAGGGAAGAATAAATTATTTTCTCCTGGTTTTTCTAATATAAGTAGTTATATCAGCATAAATAGCCTATCGGATTTCATCCAGTTTTGTGACTAGGACAAAACTTGTAAGGATTTTTAGAAGTGATTAATTATGGAGGAAATTTAAAAGAGGAGTCTAATTGGCCGATGGCAACTCTTCATTACCCCAAATCAAAAGAAATCCAAGACTCATTGTGTTAGCGGAGGGAGGGAGGGAGAGAGGTTTTTTAAAAAAAAATAATAATAATTTATGTACAGTATTTAATTTAGTGAATTTATTTGCCACCCATCTTGTAACAAAATGGCTCAACTGATCAAATAACTGTTTGGGGAAGTCCCAAATAAGCTACTACATCAATGACTCATTTTGTTCTACCTGAGAATGGAGAGACAAGGAGGCCAATGAGCTGAAGATAATATGACTAGGTCTGGTATGCAGGACAGACCTACCAGGGAAGCAAAGGAGAAGTACTAAGGTTGACATAGGATGCTAGAAGTTGCACCAGAAAGAGCTAATGAGAACATCCCTCTGATGAGCCAGATTGAAAATAAATATGTCACATATTTTTTTGCTGAATTTGAAAATTAAGGGAGACTAGGATAGATCTATTTTGGCCTTATTTTGGCCTCATCAGCTAGCCATACCCACTGGGACTTGAACCTGCAACCTTTGCCTTGTAAGGCAGAGAATTATCCTCTAGGCTACAGTATCCAATCCCTTCAGCTCTGCACCAGGGAAGGGTTACATATTTTTGTGTCGAATTACCCTGGTGTATTGAAGGAACATCACAGCTCCTTATTTGCCTCTCAGCCCAACCCAGGGCCATTTCCAAGGCAGTTAATTTTATTGATAGCCGACAATTCTATCTGTATGCGCCACATGTTTTTTTTTGCTGAATTTGAAAATTAAGGGAGACTAGGATAGATCTATTTCGGCCTTATTTAATATATATATATATATTCCTGTTTATTTGGAAGTAAATCAAGTCCAGTGTTATTGACAGTCAAGTAAATATACCTAAGATTGCAACTGCAAACATCAAAAAAGGAGAAATAAATCTTTTTTTAAGACTTCACAGTAGAATCTTTATCAAGGTAGTTATGATACTACATATTTTAAATTGAGCAGACTTTTTGCACATGACAACACCTATGCAATGCAAAGTATCATTTTTATTTCTAGGCTTTCTTTCCCTTCTCAGAATGAATAGCTATGTACTTCATATTATTGTGAATATGGTACTTCAGGTCATAGATGAAGTTGTTTTTAGGAATTATATAAACCTGTGCTAACAGTAAGAAACCTAGAACGCTAATTAAATAATCCATGTGAGATTGCATAAATTCTGTGTTTGAATCTGGCCTTAGACGCGTAGATTAGTAATGCTAAAATACTAAGGTTTCCACATTATGGATTTAAATTTTAGCAACATAACTATTCATTAGAACCAGTTTGGTGCAGTGGTTAAGACGTCAAATTAGAAACCAAGAGACTGTGAGTTCTAACCCTGTTCTAATCCAAATCCTGCTGGGTGACTTTGGGCCAGTCATTCTCTTTTAGCCCTAGGAAGGAGGCAGAGACAAACAACCTCTGAAAAACCTTGCCAAGAAAACTTCAGGGACAGCAGTCTCTGAGAATTGGAAAATTAAATTATTGATTTAAACATTTTATTAGATTATAGAATAAAATACAGAACTGTTGACTTCTGACTACCTCTGTTGCAGTGAATAAAGCATTAACATAGAACCTCAACTTTTTACTTTTCCATAATTATATAGACTAGCCATTTCTACAACAACAAATCAATCTAATCAGTAAAACTCCAAATCAAATTTTCCTTTTTTTCCAAGTCAAGCACAGAGTCAAGAAGAGATCTCCATGTAGCAACAAAAGTACTGACTATATTTTTCGGAGTATAACACACACCTTTCCCGCCCCTTTTACCGCAGTTCTCCTCTTAGCAATGTTTGATGGTGCTAGAGAGAAATAAGTGCAATCCTGGTGTGAGCTCAGTTTATTATTATTATTATTATTATTATTATTATTATTATTATTATTATTAATTAGATTTGTATGCCGCCCCTCTCTGTAGACTTCTTCCAGTAACAACAAAATAAAGAATGTAATACGCCCCTATTAATTGAATTCCAAATTTAGTTAATTGCTTATTCTTTGCTTTTGATAACAAATAAATTGAATCATGGAGGGGCTTCCTAAATTCAAGCCAATACAAATAGAGCGAAGCAGGGAAACAAGTCAGAGATATGAGTCAGAATTAGAATAATGTTGACCCAATCCACCGACACGAACATACTCAAATGCAGTCTCAGGCATTATGGATTCTGTGCTTTTATCTCATTTTTGGGGAAGCCTTGGCCAATGAAACAATTAAGGAAAAGTGATTCAACAGGCAGCATAAGATTAATCTGGCATGTGACAACACCTAATTGTGCCTATTCCACCGCAATGAATGAACCAAAGAAGGTTTTATGGTCTCTATATTGTCCTCAAGTAGAAGCCCAACAGTGCTTTTTACACCGATCAAAGGTTTGCTGTCATCTGCCCAGATAATCCCATACAGGGCTGGAAGCCTCCTGTGACAAATTTGCAAGGCATTTCAAGGACAAAACTCACTTGTCTTCATGCTGACTTGCATGCTGCTTTTATTTCAGAATTAGCGAGTTATTTGGTGAACTATCTGATCCAGTTATATAAGATCATTTTCAGGGGGTTTCTTTTAGGTCAAAGAATAAGAACAAGACTCTTGTAGCTCTCTGTTCTACAACATACTCTCTTGACTCCTGTCCCCTTTGGCTTATTCAAACTAGCTATCCAGGGGAGTGGTAAATGTTTCTTTGTGATGAAATGACAAAGATATTGGCCTTAAAGAACACCTTAAAAGCCACCTCTAGATTTAGGAGTTTATGATAATTACTACCCAGTTGCAAAAACTTTCTAGAGCAAGGTATTGGAGGATAATGCCTATATAGGTATAGACATTATTGAGAAATATTCTCTTTATTTTCTAATCCATTTCAGTCTGGATACCACAGTTTTAGGACTTGATTTTGTTACCATTAATTATCCATTAATGATATGCATTATATTCAGTGAAGGGTCGCTCGTATTACCTCCTACCAGTGTGCCCTCCGAGGCTGTCATGGGTGTGACCATTAAGCATGCATGCGCCCGTTGGCGTGAGATTTGGCTTCTGTGCATGGTGCAATTATCAAATAGCCCAGGTAGCAAATGGGATCATCTCATCTGAGAATGTGCACGCAAGTGAGATTTTGGCAATATTCACTGATATTTTTGCTTCTGCACATGCATACATGTATGTATACTTGTATGTATACTTGTATGTATACTTGTATGTATACTTGTATGTATACTTGTATGTATACTTGTATGTATGTATGTATGTATGTATGTATGAAATTACTGGTGGCAGGTATCAGAGTTTGAGGCTGAAATACTATCAACATGTCAATATTTAAAATATCTTTAAAATAAAATAAATATTGTTCAATTTAAATATATAATTTGTTTTATTAAAATTATATAATTGTATAAAATAAATAAATGATAAAAGCAATAAACAAAGAAATAAAATAAAAATCTGTTGAAGATAACCAGCTCAATTTCTCTGAAATATCTGAATCAAAACTAGTGATGCATGATCTTCAAACAGTGCTACTGAAGCAGTAGGAGTAGCAGCAATCTCCAGAGATCCAGAGTCTCTTGATAGTGAATTCCCAGATTATGTGATGCTGCAAATATAACAGAACAGCTGATATGTGCCTATCTTATCTTCTGGCAGCTGTTTGGGGATATCTAGAAGCTGTATATGGAACATCTTGTCCTGAGTATCTTGGCTGGCTAAAACAAAGAAGCATTAAAAATGCTCTCAAAATAACAAATAAAAAGATATTAGAACAAACTTTTTAAAAAGGCTGGGGAGTCAAGTCAAAACTGTCAAGTTTTGGACTTGTCCTTTAGTATTTTTTTTTTAAATAAGGAAAATGAACTCTAGTTCTTTGGATAAAAACCCCAAGTGGTTGTACTAGTATATAGTGTTAGTCACCTAAAACTAACCCAGACTTTCCTGTTGAAATCCTTACTTTGCTTCTGATCCTTGGCAAAATGGATATTGTGTAAACTGGATTACATGCAACTCTGGTTCGAAGTCAACCTCCTGTATTAGCTAAAACTGACCTCTCTTCATATACCCCTTATTGTAGCTCATCCACATCCTGCACAGCTGGTCATGGATCCTGGGGAATGAGAGGCGGTTGTGGTGTGGTACCATCGGCCTGTGCACCTGGCACCCGAGTCTGAGTGAGGAGGTCAGAGAGGATTTGGTCTTAGAGGCTGAAACCAACAGTTAGGTATGCCTAGCCTATCAAAGAGAAGGATTAGGAGGGACATAGCTGTCTTCTAGTACCAGAGAGGCTCTCACAGAGAAGACTGGATTGATTCTTTCCAAAGCACCAAGAGACAGGATAAGAAGTAATGGGTGGAAGAGAGATTCAACCTACAATTAAGAAGAACTTTTGTGACAGTGAGAATAATTAATCAATGGAATAGCTTGTATCTTGGAACTGTTAGTGCTCCATCATTGGAGAGTGTCCCCCCTCACAAAGGAGACTGGACAACTATTTTCCTGGGATGATATAAGTCTTCTGTCTTGAGCTAGGGATTGGACTAGAACAGGGGTCCCCAACCTCCAGGCCCTGATCCATTACTGGTTTGGAAATGAGCTGCACAACTGGTGGGCTAGCACACACACAGCTGTACCTGTGCAAATGGCGGGCTGGTGCATGTGTGTGCAGCTCTATTTACATGAGTGGTGGCCTGGCCCATGCATGCACCAGCCCACCACTTGCATGGTCCAGCTTACGTCTCCCCCCCCAAGATTACCTAATTATTAAGGTTTGGGACTGCTGGACTAGAAGACCTCTGAGGTCCCTGAAATAACCGAGAAACACGGTCGCTAACTTTAAATGTTTATTCTCAGCAGGAGACTAACTAGACGCCGATACACTTTCACTCAGACGCGAGCTAGAGAGAAGCGCGTAAGCCCGGTGGCACTTTCCTTTTATACAGTTTCGCCCGGCAACAAGCGACGCCTGACAGCTCTACAAAGATTGGCGCCAAACCCCAGCAGCCAATGAAAAGGAGGTAAACACGTCTACTTTAACACAGCCATTTCTGCTTAACAACTATACTTTAAAACTTTACCCAGTTACAGAATCTTGTGGAACCTTCTGGTCATAACAGTCCCTTCCAAGGCTATGCTTGTATATTCTAGATCGAATCAAAAGTTCAACAGTATTATTAATATGTGGTGATTTTATTAACCACACTCTTTCATATTTAAAAATGGGTTTTTTAAAAAACTATTTTAAATTTTAAATTGTAAATTATTAGATTTGTCATGAACTGTTTTATTGTGTTGTGAGCCGCCCCGAGTCTACAGAAAGGGGCGACATACAAATCTAATAAATAAATAAATTACTTCTGGATATTTGTTTAGATTGTTAACAACTTCTTGGTTAGAGAAAGATAGCTATCAGCATTCCTGAATGAATTGATCTGATCATCCATGTTCTCTGATTACCTTATTAATTTGCTTTACACTAAGAAAAGATAGAGAAATACTGTAGCTTTCCAAGGTACTTAATGCACAAGTTGTAATTAGACAAATTATGGGGGAAGGAAAACTGTGTTATTATGGCATCTTGCACTTATCCCTTGTTAAGAGATCTCTTGATTTTTAAGCGATCAGGACAATTACAAGCTGCTGTAGGTATAGCCCCCCCCCCTTGCCCCTGATTTTGCATGACCCAGAAGCAAAGGGAAATTTTTAAATATCTGAATATTTCCTTTTGTGCTTTGGAGCGCTTTTAAGAGCCCATAATGCAGCCTGCTGTGCTAAGTTTTGTGTCCTATAGGAGATGCTCTGACACACTTGCCTGTGTGGAAAACAAAACAAGAGAGCTTGTTGCTTTTTCAGTAGGAAAGAAGCACTTGCCCCCAGGAGCCTTCACCGTAGGAGTTCACCAGGCTTGCATTTAAATAACATTCTGTTAGAATAGCAGCACTGCTCCACATCTTAATCAAGTTTGCAATCCATTGTGACTATGGTTTATGCAAACATGCTTGCTGCAGCCAGCAAAGCAATTCTCTTTCAGTCTCCTGTGATTGCACCTCTAATTTGGGAGGATGTTTTCCCATAGCCATAGCAATCATGAACCAGTGGGAAAATTCTCCTATGTTGTATCCATTGAGGCCAGGGCAATTCTTAGCTATGGGTTTAGAAAGGAAGCAGGGGTGTATTGATATAACATTGTTTTCATAGGTCAACCATATCATAAAAACACACTGTCTTTGCTACTTGTAGAAATGGTTGCTTCATTTTCTACTTTGGCTCTTTAGGCCTAGATTTAAGCTTGAGCTTTCATGGGTATTTCAATAAGAACGTGTGGCAGATATGCTTTAGAGCAGCAGTGGTGTGTGTAATGAAAAGCCTTGCAAACCTTTCTAGATACTGAGTGCTTTACTTCGCCAGCGATAATGCAAACTATCAGCCACTTGGATCACAGCACGAATACAAAAAGCACACGCAGTTTTTTTCTTTCCCCCTGTTCCAGTAATAAAATGTGATCGTGATCAATGAATAAGAGAAGGTAGATCCAATTCTTATATAGTAGAGAAAAACCTGGAAAGACAGAAACAGAATGTATTCAGAAAATCAGGCCTTACGCTTGGAAGAACAGATTAAAGATTGAAAGCAATTTGTATATATGTTGCAATTGTATATACATTAAGATAATTTTTTAAAGCATTCTGTTCATTCCTTTTTTTTAATTAAAAAAAAATTGAGAACAAAATACTTTATTTGTCAATAAAACTATAGTTTACAGTAGAATATTCTAAAAAATTATGTAACTTAAATTAAATTAAATTAAAAAAAATAAATTAAAAATAAATTAAATAAATTCTGTTCATTCCTATTTATATAATGTAGCAAATAACATATTTTAAAAACATATTCAGGAGCAGAACTACCTCCAACCAATTGCTTTACTTTTTTTGATGCCTTAGTGAATGGCGCTACTACATCCATGGTTTTAGCAGCAGAAAGGAATTAAGAGCAGTCAATGACAAATGAAACCAATCTGATTTGCTTAACATAGAATCTTGGTTCAGCACACAAATGTTGCTTGTTCAGCCATCAGACAAAATTTAAGTGCCTGGTTGTTTCTTTCTCTCTCTAAGTATGTGATTACTAATTCTGTTCAATAAAATGGATTTTTTATCTAAGTGTCTTTGCTTGTTCATTATCATCCACTGCTGATGTCTAGACACAGAGACAGCTTTGATTTCTGTCAACATGAATTTTGTGCCACAGAAACAGCCCAGCGAGGCAAATAGAGGGTGGGCAGCCTTTTTCATGTTGGCTCACTGCCTCCATCAGCAATAGCTTATTACAAGTGCTGGTCAAAGCTGCAGAAGCAATCTTGGAGCAGTCAAAGTGATGATAATGGAGAAGAAAGTGGATCATGTTGCTTTACCAAGCAGCTTTAGGGTGGACAGTTTCAAATGAAACTTCACTGAAATAAAGCAAAAACTTCAAAGATTAGCAGAGCCCTACAATATTATGTGAGACGAGCCATTTTGGTGCACTGGATAAGGTACCAAGCTAGACACCAGGAGACTGAGTTCTAGTTCTGCCTTAGTCACAAAGTCAGTTGGTTGACCTTGGGACAGTTCTTCTCTCTCAGCCATAGGAAAAAGGCAACAGCAAATCATTTCTAAAAGATGTTTCCAAATTGAAGAGACTTGTCCAAGGAGTTGCTAGAAGTCAGAAACTGGTTCAAAGGCATACACATGCACATATATAGATAAAATAAATAAACAAATACATCCAACAAATGTGTACAGTGGTACCTCTACTTATGAACTTAATTCGTTCCATGACCAGGTTCTTAAGTAGAAAAGTTCGTAAGTAGAGTCGTTCTTAGGTAAAGGTACCACTGTATTATGCAAATAAAAAAAATCAGATGCTGGTGTGCATGCCATAATTTTAAGGAGAAAAATATTATTTCAGTCTGCATATATGCTGAACAAATGTTGAACAGTGATCTGTTTATCGAAATTTAGTAATTGAAAAACAAAATTGTCAAGTTCAAAAACTTTTCCCTAATATACCTATTAAAAAAGGTCACATTGCCACAATCATCTGTCCAGGGAAGGGTTCAAGTTTACCTTGCTGCTGGTTCACTCCAAAATCTCATGGTACATGGCTGCGTCGACCCCGGACTTAATGAAGCACCATGGACCAACACCAGCAGATCAGGAGCAGGTTGCATTTACCGTTGCGTATGCGCAGGAAGCAAAAAAGCACAGAAATCTCTACTTCATTCCATTCCATTCTAGCCCATCACCACCCCAAAATCACAGGCAAAAGATTTAAGCAGATCCTACAGGTTTTCTGGCTCAATGAGGTTCATATGGATATTTCAAAATATAAAACCTTGAAAATGAATGATACACCTTTTTTCAGTGTACTCTGAACTGGGGGAAACAGGAAAACATTTGCTCATTTTCATTTGTCCATTTGTCTGCTATTCACAGAGAAGCAGCACCATACTCAGAAAGACTCAGATTATCAATATCCTCTTTGGCCTACAACCAGCTCAGCAGACACTAACATCCAGGAAACGCTTCCTTAGATTGACAGAAAACTTAGAAGAATTTGAAAAACAAAGTGGATCTATGGAAAGTTACAAAGAACCAACACTGGATGGAACCAGTGGATGATCTGGCATTTGAGTCTGATGAAAGCTGGGAAGTATAAAAATTATTGAATAGACTGTGCATGGGTACAATAAGGTCTGGAGACACCCTAAACAAATGGGGGCTATCCGATGGCTTCTGCACTCGAAATTGTAGTGACATGCAGACAATACTGTTGTTTGTGTCCCCATCAGGGTAGACTTGAGGAACTCATGGCACTGTGACATAATGCAATTATTGTTGCTAGTTTCTGGGCAAGATATGTTTAATTTATACATATTTGAATTTTGTATTTAAAATTTTATGACATATAGCAAGCTTTATTTTAATTGTGATGTTTCTGAGATGAATAAATAATACAAACATTTGTCCATTTCAGTAAGTTATTGTTTTTTTTAAAAAAACTTGATTTGCCTAAACTAAAGCAAGCTTTTTCTGCTTCCTGTGTAGGGATGTATTTTGCCAGTGCAATAAACCTCTTGATAGATAGCTTCTACTGCGTTGGCTGAGATAGTGGACTATCCAGGCACATTCCTAATCTTCAGTGTAGTGCTGTTTACTCCTGATGAATAATTACAGATCCACTCACTATGACAAACTATTGTCTCTTGCCAGAGCAATGTCATCTTACATTCTCTTCCCAGACAAAAACAACAAAATGTTTGACTTCAGAAAATTTAATCAGGTGGATTAGTGAAAAAAAAACACCTTAACACTTGTTGAGGATTAGCTAGCCTAAACCCAATTTGATAACTAGCATGCCAAAAAAGAGTGGTTTGTACCAGAAAGATTAATAGTTTTTGTTTATATGAAGTTAAATTATCTAAAATTACAGATAACAGAGTGTTTAATATGGGATTTAATAAAGTCTTGGCTAAGGCAAATGTTAATTCATAACCCCACACACACCACACCAAAAGTAAATCTTATGAAGTGTGACAAGCACCAGATGGGCAGCAGCAGAGTTCTTAGATTTATTTATTATTTATTTTTATTTATTCATTTGTCCAATACACAAATACATAGGAAGAAAGATAGACATGTGATAATATAAAAGAGGGTGAAAGTGAACTTAGAGGAGAGGATATATGAAAGGAAGAGAATATATAAGATAGGTGAAAGAAAGGAAAGACAATTGGACAGGGGATGAAAGGCACACCAGTGCACTTATGTACGCCCCTTACTGGCCTCTTAGGAACCTGGAGAGGTCAATCGTGGAGAGTCTAAGGGAGAAGTGTTGGGGGTTAGGGGTTGACACAATTGAGTCCGGTAATGAGTTCCACACTTCGATAACTCGATTGTTGAAATCATATTTTTTACAGTCAAGTTTGGAGCGGTTCGTATTAAGTTTGAATCTGTTCTGTGCTCTTGTGTTATTGCGGTTGAAGCTGAAGTAGTCATTGACCGGTAGGACATTGCAGCATATGATCTTGTGGGCGATACTCAAATCGTGTTTTAGGCGCCATAGTTCTAGGCTTTCTAGGCCCAGGATTATTAGTCTATTTTCGTAGGATATTCTGTTTCGAGTGGAGGAGTGAAGGGCTCTTCTGGTGAAATATCTTTGGACATTGTTGCCTGTTTAGTAGAAGCAACAAGAAGAGTAAACAGGGAACATTGAGGCCAAACTGTGTAATGTTTCAGTCATGAAATGAAGAGTGCCTTCGAAGTAGGAGAGACTCAGCATTCCATTTGTAGTTGGATGGTCTTGAGTCTCAGACTTTGTCTCATTTCTGTGCTTAGGCCCTAATAAGTTTTTAGATTTGTTTCACAGAACCTGTCTGAACCGGGAGCAACCCACCGCTAAAACGCTAATATATTATTTGGGTTGGGTTAATCTAAAATGCTATTTGTATCACAGTAATGATGTTTAAACAGTAGTAATCTCAGGAGTAAGGACAAATAATTTGTCTTGTGTAGAATAATGAGCATAAGCTGGTCATCATACTAGACTTTGGTTGTGCCATAGTATAATGGCCAAAATGTTCCAGTACTGATTAATACTATGTTTAGTGTTAGCAGAAAAGGCTATATGTAACATGGGTGTATCCTAAGGAAAGTAATTGTTGATAATTTCTCTGTCTTAGAAGATCAAATGAATAATTTAATTGACCAAAGCCTTGTGGGGTAGCAGAGGTTTTTATCAATGAGGTCATCTGGTGAAAATCACAATATAAGATGAGTTATTATTTATTATTTATAATAACTTTATAGTAAGTTTATTATGGCTGGATGTAGATGTAGAAGAATGTAGTGAAGAAAGCAAGAAATGATCATTAAAAGAAGCAGAGAGAATGAAGAGCAATTTTCATGGAATTAAAACAAACATTCTATAAGTGAGTAAAGAGGATTAAACAAAGAACTTCAGCAAAGTGACTGGAATTAAAATAAAAATAAAAGTGATGAAGGTATTTGGGGTAAAACTGGAGTGACAAATACTGAAAGGAGTATTTTTAGCAATGTTGGGAATGATGTCATGGGAATGATAACATTTGAAGACTACATAGAAAGAATTCATGGAAATGAAGTCATAAATATCAGAGTGGTAAGGATGCAAAAATGTTAAAATATGGTTGTAGTTTATTGATTTAATGACTATGACTTGCTCACTGTATATGTAAAGACTAGTTTTGTGTCTGATAATTGGAAGAATGCCATGATTGTCCCCTTATGAAAGGGAAATGTAGCAAGTGAGAACATAAAAACTACAGAGAAGTAAGATTGAAAATTTTGCATAATTATGTATGAAAAGGAGTAAAAAGTGACAAAGAGCAAAATTTAAGGAAATATACTGTAGTGTGGTTTTATGATAACTATCAAATGTAAAGACTATATTTTGCATGTCAGCAAGACATGGATAAATGTAAGAATAAAATATAATGCTCTTTTGTTGGTTTAGAGGAAATATATGATAAGAAAAATAGGCTTGAGTTATGGAATGTTTTGTACAAATATGAAGTTCAAGATTAGTCATGAAATCCAATAATGGTGGTATAAGGATGAGTGAAGATAAATGGATGCTTACTGAATTGTTCAACATTGAACAGTGGATAAGATAAGGATGTATAATGCTTCTTTAGTTGCTTGATATATTTATGGAAAATGTATAAGAAAAATATGTGAGGGCGTGAATACATTCTCTGAACACAATTCAAAGTGTTGGTTATGACCTATAAGGCCCTACACGGCATGGAATCATATTACTTATGGGACCGTCTTCTGCCTCATACATCCCAACGGCCAGTCAAGTCCAACAGAGTTGGCCTTCTCCAGGTCCCATCAGCCAGACAATGCTTGTCTGGCAGGGCCTAAGGGAAGAGCCTTCTCTGTGGCGGCCCCAGCTCTATGGAACGAGCTCTCCCCAGAGATCCATACTGCTCCCACTCACCCTGCCTTCCATAAAGTTTTAAAGACCCATCTTTGCCAGCAGGCCTGGGATCATTGAAATTTTAATACCTTGTCCTGCCCAATGGTGCATGATGCATGATGCTTGATGTATGATGCTTAAAATTGTTTGGTTTTTAACTTTGGGGATTTTTAGTTGTAATTTTATAGAGATTTCTATCATGTTTATATTACTTGTTGTAAGCCACCCTGAGTCTCAGGAGAAGGGCGGCAAAGACATTGAATGAGTGAATGAATGAATGAATGAATGAATGAATGAACGAACAAAAGAAAGAAAGAAAGAAAGAAAAAAGAAAGAAGCAGCCACCATCTACTGTACCTGTTTTAACTGGATCAGCCTGCGGTAGCAAAGTACCTGCTAGCATGGTTTCAATGTTACCTGCCAACTTTCTTTCTCACTCTTGGAAAATGATGGTTGCAGCTTTGGCAACAGTTTCTTCCCTGCACAGTGCACCTGCTTGACTTAATGCATAAAGGAAGGGAGTCTGCTCTCTGCTACTGGTTGATAGAGGCATGGTCTGAGTGGGAAGGAAAGGTGAAAAAGTGGCTGTCAGGAATCTATTCACAAATGATGAATCAGATCAATCAGATGTGCAGAAGAGGCGGCTGCTTTGGAACCCCCAGTGTTTCAGATGCCCAAAAGCTTTCAGACCTAGCCAAAGGCCAGCTGAGACTTTCTCAGTTGAGCAACATTCATGCCAACCAACTCAAAATTGGAAGAAAAAGTTGACCTCCCTCCAACTTCTCATCAGCAGAGACAAAACGCGAGGATTCTGAAAAACCAATGCTGGCCATGAACATTTGAAGATAAAGGAGGGGAACAGACGTCTCATTTATTTCTTTTCATCTTGCCAAATTCTGACTCACTCAATTGTCTGACATCCAATTTATGTCACTGCAATTTCCTGTTCCTGTTTGTTGTTTCATGGAGTCTACAGCAAACTGTCACCATTTTTGCCCCAAGGTCTGTAAAGCTTTAAAAGCAGCTCTACTGCAACCAATTGCAGAGAATATGCTAGTTGATGAACAGTGAAATACAAATCACTGAACTGCACTCAGAGTCATGGATCCAAAATTCCTAGCAAAACCCCCAAAATCTCCTTTCAGAGCATTTTGTCATCACACCACAAAAGGGAGAACTGTTTTTCACTCTCCCCAGGGTTCAGGAGGCTTTCCTGGAGCCTGAGGAGAGCGAGAATGGCTGAAAAAAAAGCCACAAATCAGCGGGCCAGGGTGTTTATGTCCGCTGGAGCTGACATAGGGCAATGCCTCACATGCCTTAGAAACATAGAAACATAGAAGACTGACGGCAGAAAAAGACCTCATGATCCATCTAGTCTGCCCTTATACTATTTTCTGTATTTTATCTTAGGATGGATATATGTTTATCCCAGGCATGTTTAAATTCAGTTACTGTGGATTTACCAACCACGTCTGCTGGAAGTTTGTTCCAAGGATCTACTACTCTTTCAGTAAAATAATATTTTCTCATGTTGCTTTTGATCTTTCCCCCAACTAACTTCAGATTGTGTCCCCTTGTTCTTGTGTTCACTTTCCTATTAAAAACACTTCCCTCCTGAACCTTATTTAACCCTTTGACATATTTAAATGTTTCAATCATGTCCCCCCTTTTCCTTCTGTCCTCCAGACTATACAGATTGAGTTCATTAAGTCTTTCCTGATACGTTTTATGCTTAAGACCTTCCACCATTCTTGTAGCCCGTCTTTGGACCCGTTCAATTCTGTCAATATCTTTTTGTAGGTGAGGTCTCCAGAACTGAACACAGTATTCCAAGTGTGGTCTCACCAGCGTTCTATATAGCAGGATCATAATCTCCCTCTTCCTGCTTGTTATATCTCTAGCTATGCAGCCAAGCATCCTACTTGCTTTTCCTACTGCCCGACCACACTGCTCACCCATTTTGAGACTGTCAGAAATCACTACCCCTAAATCCTTCTCTTCTGAAGTTTTTGCTAACACAGAATTGCCAATACAATACTCAGATTGAGGATTCCTTTTCCCAAAGTGCATTATTTTACATTTGGAAACATTAAACTGCAGTTTCCATTGCTTTGACTATTTATCTAGTAAAGCTAAATCATTTACCATATTACAGACGCCTCCAGGAATGTCAACTCTATTGCACACTTTAGAGTCATCGGCAAATAGGCAAACCTTCCATACCAAACCTTCCCCTATGTCACTCACAAACATATTAAAAGAATAGGACCCAGAACAGACCCTTGTGGCACACCGCTTGTAACCTGTTTCTGCTCAGAATACTCACTATTAACAATAACTCTCTGATGTCTATGCTTCAGATATGGCTCCGCATGCCACCTGAGGCACACCTGCCATAGGTTCGCCATCACAGCTCTAGCACATTTGGAACTTCACTTTGAGAATAGAGTCAGTCTGCGCTATTTATATAATGTAGATCTGGCTAAAATTAGCTCTTATTATTTATAGAGTTGGCCTCTGTTATCCATTTAATAGCATTGATTGAATTATGGAGGCAATTACTTTTACATTGGTATATTGCAATTTGGATGATTTTTTAAAAAAATAAAATAAATGAAACAAGTAGTAAACATTTGTGTTATTCCATTGTTGGTCTATGCTTTACCTCATCCATTTATTTGTTTATTTATCAAACAATGTAGACTTAGAGCCCTGAATTTGGGATGTTTAGAAGGTGTATTGGAGTTGTTATTTTTTGGGTTATCCCATAAACCTGATGCATTTGGTAACATAAGGAATATTTTAGCAATAAGCAATTTCTGACCAGGTTTTTAAAAACCTACTTTGGTTTATTTTTATGGCTACCATATCTGAGCTGCTAAAATCCATATCACCTGGATTTGTCAGCCCAGGTGGTGGATCCTCATTTCTGTAAATTTACTTAAGCCTGACTTAAAAGTCCTGAACTGGCTTTTATTCAGAATGACAGGATCTCTGTCTGAAGACATATTGTCCTTAAATAGTGATGGTGAACCTTTTTTAACTTGGGTGCCGAAAGAGCATGCACACATGCTATTGTGCATGCATGAGTGCCTACACCCATAATGCAATGCCTGGGGAGGGTAAAAACAGCTTCCTTCACCTTCTGGAGGCTGGAAATGGCCTGTTTCCCAATTTATGGTGGACCCAGTAGGCTCCTTTTTCACCCTCCCCAGGCTCCAAAGGCTTCCCTGGAGCCTGGAGAGGGTAAAAACGCCCTTCCCTATCCCCCTGGAGGCTCTTTGGAAGCCCAAAATGTCCTCCCAGCGTCTCTGTAAGAGTGTAAAATCAGCTGGTTAGCACACACATGCACATTAAAGCTGAGCTAGGGCAACTGTCTGTGTGCCAGCACATATGGTCCCGCATGCCACCTTTAGCATTCATGCCATAGTTTCACTGTCCTAAAATGACATGTCTGCAGGACTTATAAATGTGAATCTCAGTCACTTTCATTTTAACTCTAACAAACAGCAACTACTCACAGTCAGATCTTCTGTAGATGGAGCTCCGTCCCTCAAATACTCTTCCTTATTCCCAGTAAGCACCTCCAGAATATCATTTAGTATTTATTGTTTCTCTTCACCAAGACTTTTCCTACATGAATGCAATGGATGAATTCATTTTCCTTCCTCCTTCATCTCTTTTTATTAATCACATTTCTAGGCCAGCTAATCCCAAATGGTTCCTTGCAGCATTACATATACAAAAACAATAATATCAATGGTATAATCTAATAGACACTGTCACCCAGCGGGAACAAACCACGTTTTTTTCATCACTAGCAGAGGCAAAGGCTGACAAGCATGGTAACTCAAAGACTAAGGAAAGAGCCATGTTTAAATGTCAATAAAATGGGGATTATAGAAATGATATTAACAGAGAGAACCTTCCTGATTTCTGCATTGCTTAATTGGGGTCTCTTGCTGGAGAGGGATGGGGTGGGGTGACTGAGATGGGGGTGGGTTTTGAACCTCCAAGGTCCCTTTCAGCTCTATTGTGATTGATTGAATGGTCCTGTCAAATAAGATTCTGTCAGATGTTAGAAAATGGGCAGAAAGTTTATGCTTGTTTTGCAAAGTATCGGAACAATGATTGGGTGCCTAGGCAATTGAATTGGTTCTCTGTATCTGGAGACAATAAGCACAGTAGCAAATAATTTTTAAAGTTTTATTGTTTAACTATAACAAACAGATCTAAAAACATGACATTAAAAATTATGCATTCCAAGCAAATGTCTTACAACTTGCCTGGAGTTCCATAATAACAACAGAAGAGGTACCTCTTTGAAGGGTGGACAATCCCCAGTTCTATGTTTTGTACAGAAGGTCCCCACAAACAATAACCACCCCAGGGTTTTTATCAAACCCTGGAACCATGACTTCAGGGTTTTGCTATGCCCCTCAACTGCAAGACTGAGTGGCTTTAACTGGGTGGCAATATGAAGATTCTACATTTCTCCCTTATTCGGTAAACAAACAGGTTAGATCAGAGTGAGCTTCCCAGGAAATTTGAGAGCAGCACGAAGGCCCGGCCAGTTTCCTGCCATTCCCCCTTAAATCCTGGCCATCTCGGGGTTTTCTGTGCTGCCAGAGGAGTCTTTCAGTGGTGCTTAAGAAGGCTTTGTCAGCCCAGAGCGAACGGAGCGTTTTCCTTTTTCTGGGCGCATGGAGAGGGAATAAGCCACTTTGCTCTGGTGACTCCCTCATGCTGCCTCCCATACACCTGGCACGAGGTTACTTCCCGAAGCGTATGGGTGTGGAAAGGCAAAAGGGGGTACTTTGCTCTGGCTGGATCAACTTAGCTTCAGCCAAACTGAGGAGTCACCACACTGAAGGAAAGGCACCGGCTACAAAGCAAGCTAGCGAGAGGAGAGGGGAGCCCTTCAGCATGGGAAGGAAGAGGAAGCAGGTAGCAGCAGCAGCTGCCTTTCGGTCAAAGGAGCGGGAAGTTCCCCCCTCTTGCTGGCCTGGGTTTCTCTCTCTGGTGCAGTGTATGGGAGGCAGCCTTGCGCTGGTTGTATGGGAGGCATGTGCTCCTCCTCGCCACCTCAGAGTCCTTCATTTTTTTTAAGCCTTAAAGTTTTGGATTTTTCTGATTCCCCTCACCTCACCTTCTTCCTTCGGCAGCGACTGTCTTTTTCCTCTTCTTCCTCCTCTTCCTCCCACCCAAATTCCGAGCTTTTATTTCTTTTCTCATAGGTTTGCACACATTATTTGCTTTTACATTGATTCTTATGGGAAAAATTTCTTCTACTTACAAACATTTCTACTTAAGAACCTGGTCATGGAACGAATTAAGTTCTTATGTAGAGGTACCACTGTATGTCACTAAACTCCTTGAAATAACAATGGTCTTCCACATTGCCACTACAATGGTCCACCAAATAAACCAGGCCTTATACCATGTAAGGATTTACATGTGACAATCAGAACCTGGAATTGCATCCAGAAACCATTTGGTACTCACTGAAGATCATATTACTGTCACATGGGCAAGATGTGACCTGGCCATTACTGTCCATGCTGCTGCATTATCATTCAGTTTTAGTTTTTGAATAGTTTTCAAGGGCAATCTCCTATACCGCACATTGCTATAATCCAGTGATGGCAAACCTTTTTTGGTTTGCATGCCAAAAGGAGTGTGGGTGAGTGTGTTGGCATGCGTGCACATGCCCACATCCCTTCTCTCCCTCCATGCATGTGTACCCTCCCTTGCTGCCCCCTGTTCATGCACACAGGCCTTTCTGAAGCCTGTCAGGCAGTGGTGGGTTCATACCAGTGTGGTCCAGAGGAATCTACTGATGCAATTTACGGCTAATTTTTTTCTGGTGTTTCCATGTCGGAAGAAGTCCTCTGACCCATCTTTGACTCAATATCTTTGTCCAAAGCACAGTTGAGAAACTCCTTCTCAGGTGCGCCAGAAAAAAATAGCCGAAAATTGCATCAGTGGTTCCTATTGGTACAGCACTCTGGACCACACTAGTATGAACCCACCACTGCTGATAGGTGAAAAAATTGCCCAAACGGGCAAACTGGAATTGCATTTTTCTGAACTTCCAGTTTGTCCATTAGGGGATTTTTTTTTTGCCTTGGGAGCTTCAGGGAACCTTTCCTGAAGCATTCGGAGGATGAAACAGCCTTTCCCAAGGTTGAAAATTAGCTGGCCAGCTCGCCCATGTACGCTGGAGATGAAACATGGAAAAATCTCACGTGCCCTCCCATTTGGCTCCGCTTGCCACTCGTGCCACAGGTTCGCCATCATGGCTATAGTCTATCTGCAAATTCACCAAAGTCTGGACTAAAGTTATCTAACACAGTTGGGTCCAAGGATGGCCCCTTGAGGAAAGGGTGCATATTGTGGTTTGCTAAATCCTTTTTGAAGGAACCTCATTCTTTGAGCATATGCTAGTTAAAATTGCCTATACTGGCTCTCTTACTTCTCACTGGTTTCATTGCTTATTTATGGGCTGGTTAAGCCATATAGATTTCCCAATACTTTGTTAAATACTGTGTTCCTAACATTGTCTGCTGTTTTGATTCACACTGTTCCTCGTTGTGAATTTCCAACTGTCTTTGTGATTTGGCATTTGTTGTGAGGAAACTGTCTTTGTTATTGTAAGCCTGAAATAAACCTTTCCATATGGGAATACAGGCATTGTTATTTTTTTCATTCTTCCAATCTCAGACAGCAATTTCCTTTTGTTATCAGCCTCTTACATCAATTTGAGAAAGTTTTATTGTTGACATTTCAACCTGTCTATTTGCCAGTTTTGTTGACATGCTCTGTACCATCTCACTTTTGTCTCAGTATTCTTCATGTTCTTCACACAATGACATTCAGCAAACCTCAGATGTAATAGACCAAATTTCTACTCAGATATGTCATCCCTTCCCCAATAATGGACAAAATCTTTGCATTCGAGGTAGTCCAGACAAGGCAGTTAAAATTAAATTAATTTTACATCGATTTTATGACAGGCATTGCAAGTTACTTCATTTGTGCATTAATATAATCATGCAAATGACCTACATTATGGCAATGATATAATTTCAGATTTAATGGCCATTTGGAAGTAATGGATACTCCCTTCTGCCATAATGGTCCAATAAGATGGGGGTTCATTGTCTTTTGTGTGCTGTTTGTAATTTTCCAAGCTTTACTAGATTTTTAAAATAATTTACTCCCATCATGCCAAAATGTTCACATATATTTCTTTCTGTCTATCTTAATATGTATATTTGAAAAAAGTTGTAGTATTTGAGAAGTCAAAGACCACAGTTCAAATGTTTGATTGTCTATAAAATTCCATGATGATGTCATAGGACAGTGATGGCGAACCTTTTTTGTCTTGGGTGCCAAAAGCACGTGCACACACACTATCGCACCTGTGTGAGTGCCCACACCCATAATTCAATGTCTGAGGAGGGTGAAAATTGCCCCCCCAGGCCCCCCCCATAGGCCCTCTGGAGACCAGAAACAGCTCATTTCCCCAGTTCCATTGGGCCCGGTAGACCCGTTTTTAACTCTCCCCAAGCTCAGAGGCTTTGGAAGCTGAAAATGCCCCCCCCAGAGCTTCCGTGCGAGTCAAAAATCAGCTGACTGGTGGGCACATGCATGCTGGAGCTGAGTTACAGCAACAACTCGTGTGCCAGCAGATTTGGCTCCGCGTGCCACCTGTGGCACCCATGCCATAGGTTCGCCGTCACTGCCATAGGAAGTAGTGACATTGTCTTCATCCCATTTATTCATTTGAAATATATTTGAAAGAGTACAGAGAAAAACAAACAAATGATTAGTGGAGTGAAGGCTAAAAGATATGGAGAATGTCTCAAATGTGCTTTTTCAAGGGCAACTGGGCTTTCTGGGGCGGGGTGTGTTTGATGACATTTTGTTTTTCATTTAAGAAGCTTCTTGGATGAGAAGTGAAATGCCTTCAGCTGCCCTCCCCAGAATGTCCAGTTACTTCTTGAAAAATCACCTTTGGAACAACCCTGACCTGGATTTATTATTTATTTAATGTATTTATTTATTAGATTTATATGCTGCCCCTCTCCGTAGACTCGGGGCAGCTCATAGCATGCAATGAAACAATTCATAACAAATCTAATAAATTTAAAAAACTTTTAAAAACCCCATTATTAAAACAGACATACACACAAACATACCATACATAAATTGTATAGGCCCGGTGGGGGGGGGGTGCCTCAATTTCCCCATGCCTGACAGCAGAGGTGGGTTTTAAGGAGTTTACGAAAGGCAAGGAGGGTGGGGGCAGTTCTAATCTCCGGAGGGAGCTGGTTCCAGAGAGTCGGGGCTGCCACAGAGAAGGCTCTTCCCCTGGGACCTGCCAGACAACATTGTTTAGTCGACCCAACCCGGAGAAGGCCAACTCTGTGGGACCCTCTGTGGATGATTGAGAATCTCCATAAACATCTGACAAATGATTGCAGGAATTGGGTATGTCTAATTAAGTTGAAGAAAAAAAGAACTCACAGTGATATCATAGCAGTGTTCTAATACACAAAGAAAGAAGGTCAACCTACTCTCCAAAGCACTGAAGGCAGGACAAGAAGGAATGGGTGGAAACTAATGAAGGAGAGAACTACTTAGAACTAAGGAGAAATTTCCTAACAGTGAGAACAATTAAACAGTGCAACAACGTCTCTCCAGAACTTCTCTCCAGAAGTTGTGGGAGCTCTATTACTGGAGGCTGTTAAGAAAAGATTGGGCAATGAAATTATATAGGGCAGTAACGACTAAACATTTCGGCACTGAGTTCCAAAACTAGAGTGAGTGCTGGAACCTGGAACCCGGAATAAAGCAGTTGGCCAGTGCACATGTGTGCAACAGCCAGTTGCTCTTCCAAGTTCCATTGAGAGCATGCGCACAACCCTTTTTCCAGGTTCCAGGAGGATTTGAAATGGTTATAGCTTGTCCTATTCTTATTATTGTTTTAGTTGTGCTAAAAGAAAGCCAGTTTGCTTTAGTGATTTAAAGTACCAGCCCAGAAACCCTAAAATCAATTTAGATTCCTGAATGCTTTTGTTTTTTTCACAGAAGAGTAAAATGAACAAGGCTCATTTAAAAGATGACTAGCAATGTGATGCCTGCTTCCAATACAATGGGGAGTTTTCTAAGCAGAATCTGAAATTATCAGAGTGTGACTTAGAAAGCTCTTAATAGAGGCGGTACTGCAGCTCCCTTGGTGAAAACTATTCAGAAAAACATACTCTTGCATAGCAGAGAATTGGATATAAAATACAAATGTCACATAAGGTGAGATCATATAATGTCTCTCTATTTACCACTAGCACAATTCAGCGTAAAAAAGGACGAGAATTCATTTCATGTTTTCCCTTAGAAATTGCTTTTAACAATATTAATTGAACTTCTTGCCATAACATTTATGGGACTTGTACCTTGATAATTTTAGTATGTTTGAACATTTTTTTCTATTAGCCCATCATCGTCAGTTGAAAACCAACCAGATATACTTTTTCAGTCTATATGAACAAAACTTCAACATTATAAAAGCACAGTGCAGATCAAAGCAAACCCTCCAACGAAACAATAATTATAAACCATCTTAGAGTGCAGTAGCCAAATATTACCAATAAAATCATCAAAACATCAGTAATACATTTAGAGCAATGTCAGGGTATATTCTCATATTCTCTCTCTTTCTCTCATATGCTCTGACCCATGAATTAAATTAAAAAAAATCTTTAAAACCTTTTTAAAGACCACCTATTTTTGCTGAGCTGAAGAGACGGGAATTAATTTCATAGTTGCTGGACCAGATTCCTAAAGGAAATGGACCAAGAAATCAAAATAAGGTCTTGCTCAGGAAAATTAACAGGATTGTGGGGAGAAGCATCCCAGAGAGTTCCTGGAGGACTCATAGCAGGAGACTCCAATGCTCCATTTCTTTGATGATGTAATTAGAATCTACAAGAACATGAATCCATTTGTTAACGATTCTTTCATATTCTCAGCATGTAGCAAATCCACTAGTGGATGTAGTCTGGATTCCCAGGAACTGCACTGCAATGGAGAGGAGCCAGAGACAGCAAAGTTCAGATACTTTGATTGATATCAGGTTTCAAAAACCAAGAAAGGTATACTGAGTTACTTCTAAGGAGTTTCCTTTATGGTTCCTAACCCAAACTAAAACAAGGTACTGTGCTTGTTTTACATCATGTACTCCTAGGGAGGAGCTGTTTTAACGCTCTTCCTCCTAACTAAACTAAATTTCATTTCTTCTTATTCCTTTGGAATGCAGCTCCTCTCTCCTGGGAATCCAGACTACATTTCACCACATCCGCTCTAGGCTAATGCTCAGCCCAAGCACCACCTTGAATGCTTAATCTCTTTAGAATATTTGCTCTAAAAGTAACAGAAAATAATCCATGATAACACACTCATAATAACCACCCTTATGGATTATCAATAATAATCGCAGCTATCCTAGGATTGAAATAATGCCAACAATTTTGAAGCATTCTATTGCAAACTGTATTTCTAAAATACAGTGGTACCTCTACCTAAGAATGCCTCTACTTACGAACATTTCTAGATAAGAACCGGGTGTTCAAGATTTTTTTGCCTCTTCTCAAGAACCATTTTCCACTTACAAACCCGAGCCTCCATAACCAGAAAAGGCAGGGAGAAGCCTCTGTGGGGCCTCTCTAGGAATGTCCTGGGACAAAACAGGGCTGGAAAAGGCAGGAAGAAGCCTCCGTGGGGCCTCTCTAGGAATCTCCTGGGAGGAAATAGGTTTCCCCAATCACACACATTATTTGCTTTTACATTGATTCTTATAGGAAAAATTGCTTCTTCTTACAAACCTTTCTACTTGAGAACCTGGTCACGGAACAAATTAAGTTTGTAAGTAGAGGTACCACTGTACTGTATAACATCCTGGGGAATTGGGTTATATACACTACCATGTACAGGTGAACAGCAAAGGATATTTATGTTTGTATGTGAAATGTTGAGACAAGATGCTTTCGGCGAGAGATTAGATGAGAAACTGGTATGGAGTTAGCAATGTGAGAAAAACTGAAGATCCAGCTAACCCATGTGATACAGAATTAAAATTAAGCTAGCAAAACTTCTCTTGGTTTTGGTGAGCTGAAACTACTTCAGAGAAAATTTGAAGGCATTCTAATATGAATAAATACAAGGCAATTAACTTTGTAGCAAGCAGCCACTCTCACCCTGAACAAAGTCACTGATAATACTTATAGAAATTACATACTAAATACTCATTGAAATGATCTCCCTATTACACTGCCACAAAGCTGCTACCATCAAGCAAAGTAAACATTTAAGGGAAGCAAATCATCTCACAATTACCCTGAGAAAATGTATAAATAATTTTCTGAAATACTCAACAAAGATTCTTTTATTCCACTGAAATGCTAACTTCACTTTTTAATAATGTGGGTCCTGACCCAAGTTCTCTACAAAAAGTATCAGTGTTTTTCTATATGAAATACTCCATTGCTGGGTTTATACTGAGGAGGGGGATGTGCTACAGAAATATATGGGTTTTCCACTGTCCGTGGCTTCTTTCCAAGAATCGTAACAATGATCATCAGCTTGGGATATCAAATTATGGGACTGGTAGCCAGCATAATCTTCAATTCCCACACATCTGTTAAAGTGCTACTATCTCATCTTTGCAATAATTATAGGTCCCTTGGTTTCCTAGGGAGACAAAAATTGCTGTTCAAAACTAGTGTGGTATGTATGTGTGTCTTCTGAGAAACATGACATATCATTTTAATGCTTATTGCTTGATTTCTTTTATCGGTTTTGGAAAATAACTCATTTGCACTTGTTCTAGCGCCCTTTAGACAGTCATTTAGGATGTTGGTAGAAATAGAGAAGTGCCATAAAGTACAATTAGTTAAGATAGATTTCAGAACTAAAGATGTCTCTGGAATCCATATTTAATTGTAATAATCTTTATTTCCCTGCGTATTGCCCTTCAGCTATTGCCAGAAGCTAATAAGTGCTCTTGGGGCTCAAGTACTTTTCATCTCAGCTGGATAAATCGGGTTTTTGTTGTTGTTGATTATCAGTTGTTTTGTTCTTTGCTGTCAGACCTGCCACAATATAACCGTATAAATAGAAGTGATCCTTGACTTCATTTGTTGAAAAAAGCATTGTTTATTAGAGATCAAGTGTATTGCAGTATTGCAAGACCAAAACTAAAAATTGTGCACCCAAATCCCTAAGTTCTAGTTTTTCCTGCTTTAACTTCTCTTATTACTCCCAGTGTAACCAATCAGGTTCAGGCAAGTTTGGTATGTGCCCACCTCCTTCTTCCAGCTGGATGTCCTTGAGGCAGTATCTTAAGGAGATACAGCACTTACTTACAGCATTTCCACCTTCATTCCTCTTCCTCAAAGTTCATGACAGTCTATCACCACATAGCAAAGCACAGACAAAGATAAGGTGGCAAATGACATCTGCACATCTTCAGTAGACCAGCGCCAAGGCACGATCATAGGTTTCCTCTTGACTGAGTCCAGCCTACTCATTGTCTTAGTGATTTAGCACAGGGGTGTCAAACCCTGTGCCCAGGTTTGCCTGGTGCACCAGTTGCGGTCCTACCTGGACCGGGACTCACTGCTCACAGTCACTCATGCCCTCATCACTTCGAAGTTCGACTACTGTAATGCTCTCTACATGGGGCTACCTCTGAAGAGTGTTTGGAAACTTCAGATCGTGCAGAATGCAGCTGCGAGAGCAATCATGGGCTTCCATAAGTATACCCATGTTACACCAACACTCCGCAGTCTGCATTGGTTGCCGATCGGTTTCCGGTCACAATTCAAAGTGTTGGTTATGACCTATAAAGCCCTTCATGGCATTGGACCAGAATATCTCCGGGACCGCCTTCTGCCGCATGAATCCCAGTGACCGGTTAGGTTCCACAGAGTTGGCCTTCTCCGTGTCCCGTTGACGAAACAATGTCGTCTGGTGGGACCCAGGGTAAGAGCCTTCTCTGTGGTGGCCCTGACCCTCTGGAATCAACTCCCCCAGGAGATTAGAACTGTCCCCACCCTCCTTGCCTTTTGCAAACTCCTCAAAACTCCTTTGTCGTCAGGCATGGGGTAATTGATTCTCCAGGGCTGCCTCCGCTTTACGCATGGTCTGTATGAGATGTATGATTGTTTTTATATTAAGGGTTTTAAATTGTTTTAGTATTGGATTAGTATTGTTTTTGTTGTGAGCCGCTCCGAGTCCTTGGAGAAGGGCAGCATACAAATCTAATAAATAAATAAATAAATAAATAAATAAATAAATAAATAAATAAATAAATAAATAAATAAATAAACAAACAAACAAACAAACAAACAAACAAACAAACAAACAAACAAACAAACAAACAAACAAACAAACAAACAAACAAACAAACAAACAAATAATAAATAAACTGGTGGCCTGCAGGCTGGATGTCCACCCCAGTTCCGTGAAAGGGAAAAACATTGCAAAATGTCATGTAATGGCAACATGACACAGCAAATTTGACACCTATGATTTAGCGCATCCTGGGGGCACAGATGTAAGTGCTGCCATCCACAATTTAATTGCCATTACTTGTTTTATACTTGAAAACTGCCAATAATTTTTGCTTCAAGTGTTCAGAAATCTCTCTTCCACTCTCCCCACCCAATTGATTGGGTACCCAATCAAGGGGGTTAAACTGAAAAATATAACCTTCTGGAATAAAATCCATTACATCCATGTTTCTTTCTAAGAAAGAAAGATGGGATGTGAATTGAAACTGGTTTGATTTTTATAAAATTCTGCATCAAAGGCACCAAGCAGCAAGTTATGCAGTGGATTAAAATGAGTAAACCATGGATGAGCATGTGGTGTGAACAGAGTCTATGCACTGAAAGAATGAATGTCCTTGTAATTAGTGGACAGTTATGCCTTGGAATCCCTAGTGAAAGAGAGGAAAAATACTGTTTCAAAAAGAGCCAAGTTTTAATCAGGGCACAGAAAAATAGGACGAGTCTCCGTAGTCTCATAGCCTCTTTCCTCTTGTAACAAGATACAAACTTGCCTTGGCAACAACTTATTTTTGCCACATTTCCCATGACATTGCTATCCTTTTATTTCCAGCTCATAAATGAGACAGCTATAAATCATCCTTAGATGTACTGATATTTCTCACCTTAAGTTGACAGCATCCAGTGATAGCTGTGAGGTGTGTCAAATATGTTATGTTTTGCCATGTATTTCGTGGAAGGCTAAATCAAGTGATCAGAAGCAGACGAGATCTGAAACTACTTATTATTTTATTTATTTACCCAATTTATATAGCTGCCTATACCACCAGACTTACTGGTCTTTTAGAGTGAAGTGAACTGGTCTCCAGTTAATCTCATCTGTTGCCATTCTGCTCGTTCTTCCATATAAAATTGGAAACAATAGGAGGCAAAATACAATGATATAACACAAGGGCTTCAATGTTGAATCAACATCTTCCCAACTCTTGCCTTCTGAACAGGGCACATTCTCGCTCATGAAACGTTGGCAGGATTAGCAGGAATACTTCAAAAGGGATTTTTTTTCCTGAGCGTGGCCATCTGAATATCTTGTCTCCTGGAAAACCTATGCTTCATGAGAGACAGCATTCATGTTCATGGAAAGGAAGGGAGAAGGAAAAGGAATTATAAATTATTCTACATTTTCTCTTATACCACCAGTACAAATGCCAAAAGAGTTGCAGTGCCTAAGAATTTGATGGAGAAAGTATCTGTACCTGTAGCAGTCCTGTGCAGCTAATTAGATCAAATCATGAATACATCATTTCCCTAAGGTGCCATAGGCTGTCTATATGGCAAGCTTTATGTTGGGAGAAAGAAATGCACACTTCTATTGCAACAACTAAGGATGATTCCAGGCTGCCTTGCTAATGGGTTGGAGATGAAATGAATGTGACAATGAAGACCTTGATGACACATGACAAAATTAACAAAATGTTAAACATTAACTGGATAATTACAAAAGAAATAGCAATTTTAATTAAATATAGGGAATTAGGAGAATTCAAGGAAATCAAAGCCGCAGCATTGGAAAGTGCCCAAGCGGTAATGGTATTAGGTTGGAAAGATTCTACAAAATGGACATTAAAAAATTGGTACTGGTACATGGTGGACCACATACATTTTGAAATTATGGAAATAAGATTAAACAATTTTGATGAGAATATGGTGCGATAGAATAAGGTAAAAGATTATATGTTAAGTAGAATCTGTGATGTAAATACGAAAAATAAATTGCAACCACTCTTTTAATAATATTTGACGCAAGATAGAGCCAAGGAATAACAGATAAATAATTAAATCCTTTTTGAATCCTCTTATATGGGTGGCGGGGGTGATGGGGTGTGTGTTATTGTTAGGTGATGGGCACATGCACGGTGCACTGTTATATATGTTTGTTTTGTGTAAACTTTTTAAAAAATCAATAAAACTTTATTTAAAAAAAAAAGATGACACATTCTTTTGCCATAATTAGAGGGCAATGGAATAAGACTTGTGTCTTGATATTGAATTGAGGTGCAAGGTTGAGAGTCAATACAATGGAGGATGTTCTACCAATATCTCCATTCTAGGTCTTGGCACAACTGGAGTCTCGTTACTCAATCCTTGCTCTCCCCTATCTTTTGCCTAAGAGGATTCACTTTAGGGACCGTGACATAATGGCAATGTCAGCCTATGTGCAAAAAAAATTCCCTACCATATTTACATATTTCTGCAGTAACTAAGCAAGCAAATACATTACATAAAAAACAGGAAATGTTAGCTTTCAAATATACCAAAGGGTTTTTTTGCCCAAAAGGCAACTAGACTCTTGTTTCTTTTTCTTTGAAAATGTTTTGCTTCTTATCCAAGAAGCTTCTTGGATTTCAACAACAAAAACAAAAAGCAAGAAAGTCCAGTTGCCTTTTGGAAAAAAAAAAATCATCTTTGGGACAATCATGACCTGGATGATTGAGCATCCGTAAAGATATTTACCTTTCAACTGCATTTCTCCTTGATTCATGAGTAACTTGATTTAACTGGTCAAATTTGCAAATCAAGTTATTAAAATAGTAAAGGAAGGGCATTGGAGTTGCACACATTCTCTTGAAAAGGTCAGGCAATATACTTTGCTGAATTGATTTTAAATGGTGATAGTGAATTCTAGTTCTAGTTTTTCCTCTTTAATTTCTTTTATTGCTCTCTACCCCCAGTGTAACCAATCAGGTTAATAGAGTTAGTAAATAGTAAAGGAAGGGCATCTAAGTTACACACATACTCTTATTTTGCAATATATTTTGTTGAATTGATTTTAAGTGATGATAGTGACTTAGAAAGAAATAATTTAACATGAAACATTCTTCCCATCTGATTATGCATAGTGTTGTGTCCTGTTCATGTCCTGCACACCTAGCAATAGATCCAGAGGACGCAGAGGCAGTGGTGGCACAGTACAAATGGCCTGTGTTCCTGGTACCTAAGCCTGAGAGTGAAGAGGACATGGTTTCAGAAGCTGAAGAGCAACCAGGGCCTTCTGCAGCTCCTGAGATGAGTTACTCAGGAGATGAGGAGGAGCCTCTTCTTGATGTTAGGACTTGTAGGGCCTAAAGGAGGCAAGAATGGTTACTCAGGAGGATTACTCATGAGTAGCACTGTTGGCTACTGGGCCACACCCTCAGGCTATTTAAAGCGGAGTCATGCGATGCTTCTGTGCAGAGGACAATGCCATTTTGTTCCAGACTCTTGCTGCATCTATTGTCTCTGGCTTGTGATTTTAAAAGAACCACATTTTTGTTTGCATTAATTAGCTCTGGGTTTCCATCCAACCTCTTTAAGTCTATGATAAGAAACTATGCTACAATCTAGTACCATATTTTTCGGAGTATAAGACGCACTGGAATATAAGACGCACCTTAGTTTTTGGGGGAGGAAAAGAGTCTGCTTACCAGGTATTCATCTGGCTAGCGTTCCTAGTTTGGTCAGTTTCAGCACTTTATTAAAGAGCTTAATTTTTTTTTTATTCTGAGAGAGTAACAATGAAAGAGCTTGCAAACCAGTAAGAGCTGGAAACATCATTAGTACCTGGAAAGAAACAGTCTGAGTTGGGAACATCATTAGCACCTGGTTAGGGCTGGAAAGAAATATATTCAGAGCAAGTTAGAGTAATAAAAAAAAAACCTCTGCAAAGACTTAGGGCTTGGAAAACATTCTTCACAGAGAGAAACAATGAAGGAGCCTGCAAGATAAGAGCAGGGAAGATTGTTAGCAGATACCTAGGGCTGGGGAAAAAAAAAAGCTACATCCAGAGTATAATGTCTACGGAGTCTACGGAGAGGGGCAGCATACAAATCTAATAAGCAAATAAATCTAATAAATAAATAATTCACACCCTAATTATCAGCCTCTTTTAGGGAGGAAAAGGGTTTGTCTTATACACCGAAAAATACGGTAATTACTGTTGTGTTTACCTATTCTTGGGACTCTGGACAGCTACTAAGAAATTATTAGCATCTTGGTGAAGACTTTATAGATTTTGCTTTCTTTTAGAAGAGTCTCAAAAACTAGAGTAGTAAAAGTAGTAAAGTTTTAATATTAAATCCGGTGGTGTGCATCTTATTTTGGAGGGGCTTGATGCTGGGACAGAACAAATGTAGTAATGCATTATAAATTCTGGTTCTCAGAAATATATCCAGAGAGAATGTCATAGTGATGGCTGCAAATCATCCTGCTTCTTTTCCATTTCATGCTTTGTCATTTCGTTTCTCTTGGGAAAATGGATTTACCTACTGTATCCAACATTCATCAGGGATTTGTACCTGTTCTTCTGATGGTGTTGTCAATATGTCTGCTCCATAGATCATTTCTTGTTGAATTACAGAAGGATCTGCACTGAGAATTGAAATATCTGATAGGTACAGAGAAGTTCATGACATGTACTGTAATATAGTAGTTTTTACAATAATACAAATGGTATCTCCTTTTTTTTCCCTAAGCTGGTTTGAATGTAGAATAGCAAAGAACTAAACTGTTTTAGCAATTTTTAAAAATTCTGAAAAGAGGCTACATATTGTAACTTCTCATTTCCTAGAAGTTTGTTGAATAAAATATACTGCTGCTTTATGGCTCAGGATAGAATCAAACTTTACAGATGATAACATTACAATGGATTTATTTATTTATTTATTTATTTAATTTGATTTCTATGCCGCCCAATCCCGAAGGATTCAGGGTGGCTTACAACAATATAAAAAATTGCAATTAACAGCAATAATAATAATAAAAAGAAATCAAGGAAAAAACCCCTAATTACTAAAATCAGAATTAAAACTAAGACAATTTAATTGCATACATACCAGTCATTCAAACCAATTCGGACACGTGGACAAGCTAGTGGTTGTTTTAGGGCTCCCAGGCCTGCCGGCATAGCCAGGTTTTCGTGGCCTTACGGAACGCCAGCAGGGAGGGGGCCATACAGACATTGGGGGGGGGATTGATTCCATAAATGATAATCTGGTAACCGGACCAGATTATCTCAGGGACCGCCTTCTTCTGCATGAATCCCAGCGACCAGTTAGGTCCCACAGAGTGGGCCTTCTCCGGGTCCCATCAACTAAACAATGTTGTTTGGCAGGAAGAGCCTTCTCTGTGGCAGCCCCATCCCTCTGAAACCAACTCCCCCCAGAGATTAGAATTGCCCCCACCCTCCTTGCCTTTCATAAGGTTCTTAAAACCCACCTCTGCCACCAGGCATGGGGGAACTGAGATATTCTTTCCCCCTAGGCCTTTACAATTTTATGCATGGTATGTTTGTATGTATGTTTGGTTTCATAATAAGAGTTTTTTAGTTGTTTTAGTATTGGATTGTTACATGCTGTTTTTATTATTGTTGTTAGCCGCCCCGAGTCTGCGGAGAGGGGCGGCATACAAATCCAATAAATAAATGAATGAATGAATGAATGAATGAATGAATGAATGAATAAATAAATAAATAAATAAATAAATAAAGTAAGTCGGGGCAACAACAGAGAAGGCCCTCCCTCACAGGCCCACCAGCCTGCATTGTTTAGCAGACGGGACCTGGAAGAGGCTGACTCTGTGTGCTCTAATTGGTCTCAGGGAGGTATGTAGCAAGAGGTGTAAATAACCTTGTCCATATAGCATGGTGTGTTAACTAAAACCAGTGCGCTTTTATAAATCATGGTTTATGACAATAACATGAGTAAACTCAACCAATACACTGTTCAATAAAGCATGTTCAATAAATAATTTTTGAGAAAGATGGTATGTTCCTTTGCATAGGACATGTTTAAGAAACATGCCAGGCCAGGTGGATTCTTTGTTATAGATTCCAACTAAAGGTTTAATGTAATGGTGTAAACGGGCATTTTCAGAAGTGGTTTGCCGTTGCCTCCTTCCTAGGCTGAGGAAGAGTGAATGGCTTCCCTGTAAATGTACAGTACATACAGTATTAGGAGTAGAATGTAAGTAGGCCTGATATTCTTTTAGAATTTGCAATGTAATACATGAGAAATGGTCTTGATTTCCTTGTTATCACAAGATCAGCTCGATTTGGGAGTATTTTCCTTGTAACATTTTCGATAGTAAGATGTTATTCTGGCCTTGAAAAATGATATTCTCAGCTTGGGTCTGTGGGGAATCTGTATATTCTCAGGTTCTATTTTAAGAAATTTCAGTTTTCATTTTTTTAAATGTAAGAATTTTAAATCTCCTAGAACAATAACAAACATTTGCATAGATAATTAACTGGATTTAGTAGAATCAGAAGAGTAGTTGGCTCTTACTTAAACTGTGACAATTGGATTGTGTCCTTCACTATTCTTTTAAGGAATGCTGGAAAGACTTGATATCTCTGTGTCACTAAATATAGACTACAGAAAGCAATAGAGAAGAATTGCTTGAAAAGACCATAAGAAACATAATACAGTGGTACCTCGAGATACAAGTTTAATTCGTTCCGGACCTGGGCTCTTAAGTCGAGCAGCTCTTATCTCGAATGACTTTTCCCCATAGGAATTAATGTAAATAATTTTAATTGGTTCCAGCCCTCAAAAAACTCACAAAGTTAGTCTAAATTATGCAGAAAGACATGTTTTTAATGAAGAAATGTACATGTACATATAAATGAATAATGAAGTTTCTTTCACTTAACTTGTAAACTTTCTTAAACTTTTAAATTTACATATGTTCAACTTTTCTGCCACCCAATCCTGTAGGACAGAGGTCCCCAACCCTTTTTGCACCAGGGACCGGCTTTAAGCGATCAAGAGAGGAATGGGTGAATGAATGGACGGAGGGTGGGAAGGAAGGAAGGAAAGAGGGAAGGGACAGGAACAGAGGAAGGAAGCAAGGAAACTTATGAAAGGGGAGAGTAAGAGAGGAATGAGTGAAGGGAGGGAGGGAGGGAAGAAGGTGGGAAGGAGAAAGAAAAGAAGAAATAGAGGAAGGGAAGGTAAAAGAGAGAAAGAAAAAGAGCAAGCAAGCAAGCAAGAAAGAAAGAAAGAAAGAAAGAAAGGGGGAAGGGACAGGAACAGAGGAAGGAAGCAAGGAAACTTATGAAAGGGGAGAGTAAGAGAGGAATGAGTGAAGGGAGGGAGGGAGGGAAGAAGGTGGGAAGGAGAAAGAAAAGAAGAAATAGAGGAGTGGAAGGTAAAAGAGAGAAAGAAAAAGAGCAAGAAAGAAAGAAAGCAAGAAAGAAAGAAAGAAAGAAAGGGGGAAGGTGTTGTATCCTGTAATGGCTACCTTGTAACTCTGTAAATAGTTTGTTCCTCTTTCAGCGCTGTCTGAGCCCAAGCAGGAAGTCGCTCCTGATTGGCTCAGACGCGGCCGGCTCTAGCTTTGGCGGGAACCGCAAATATATAAAAGGAGCGGTTTCTCCAGGCAGAGTCAGTCGGTACTCGCTGAATTGTCACTTTACCTTGCTGAGCTGTCACTTGTTCTCTGAGCTGAATAAAAGTACCGATTGCTCAAAACCCTGTCTCTGGGTCTACTTCACTGGCGACGAACGGACGGAAGAAACTTCGCGTGCAACATGGACAAAATCCAGATCGGCCAGGCTCCGGAACTCTTCGATCCCGAGAAATCGACATGGGACGAGTACATGGCCACCTTCGAGATCTTCCTCGAGGCGGCGGGAATGCAGGACGCCGAAGCCGATCGCAGACGGGCTATTTTCCTTAACTACTGCGGCGCAGAAATCCGTAGACTTGCCCAAACTCTCACCGAACCGGAACAAGCAAGAGCCACAGCGTGGGACGTCCTACAACAAAAACTGGCGAGCCATTTCAAGCCGACCAAACCAGCCATGGTTTTTCGGCATCAATTCCACATGATGGCTCAGAGGGAAACCGAGTCGATCAGCCAGTTTACAACGCGGCTTCGAACGGTACTTGCTCAATGCAAGTTTAAAGACCCGGAAGCTCGCCTCACCGACGCCTTGGTTTTCGGCATGAAAAGCAGCACGGTGAGAAATAAACTCCTCATCGAAGAAGAGCCGAGCCTACAAACCGTGATTAAACTGGCGCAAACCGCAGAAGCAGCCGACGCAGCGGCGAGAGAATTGAAAGAGCACGGAAGGCGAGAACTCATTGCAAAAATCGACTCCGCGTCTTCCAGCGCCGTGGAAACAGACAACAGCCAACAAATTCCCAGCGGAGACAACTGCCTCCTGGTGCAAGACCAGCCGAGACACCTGAGAGCTACTCACCCAGCCCCCTGCGCGGGCTGCCGGGGAAATCACCAGCGCCATCGATGCCCCTTCCGAGACGCTACATGCCGCCGTTGCAACCGGAGAGGCCACATCGCCATCGCATGCAGAGCAACAGCGCCAGAGGAAACATTTGCCACACCGCAATACCAGCGACCTCAAAACCAGACCCCCCAAGCGCGAGAAAGGAGACCATTCCGCAACGCGGGTCAAAGGAACTACTCAACCGCTAACCGCGACTACTATAGAGGTAACTCTCAATTTTCCGTGAATAACACGGCAACCAAAAAAGGGGCTAAAATTGTTATATCACTGTTACTCAATAACCAACCTTGCTCAATGGAGCTGGATACGGGCTCTAGATATACCATCATGCCCTGGGAAAAATTTAAACTGTATATGCCTAATGTATCTAAGGCTGACCTAAATCAAACCTCTTTGGTGATTAGAGACTTTCAGGGGGGAGTAATCTCGGTCTTGGGAACAGCAAATGTACCTATCGCATTCAAGAATGTTAAATGTACCCTTCCCATGCTTATTGTAACAGGGGCCAAGCACTCTCTTCTGGGTTTAGCATGGATGGAACCACTGGGGATCGAGATTTCGGGTGTGTGTAATGTAAACTGTTATGATATGCCTAACTTTGTGAAAGAGTTCCCTGAAGTGTTCAGCCCCACACTGGGATTGTATAAGGGGCCCCCTATATCTTTCTCTATTGACCCCAAGGTCCCACCGATCAGACTAAAACCTCGCAGGGTCCCCCTGCCGCTCCTCCCCAAACTAGACATACAGCTGGACAAACTCATTAGCCAAGGTATTTTGGTCCCTGTGGAACAGGGGCCATGGGAAACTCCCATAGTTACCCCTCTGAAGCCAGATGGCTCTTTAAGAGTTTGCGCTGATTACAAATCGACCCTAAACAAGGCACTCCAACACCACCCCTACCCCATCCCGGTTGTGCAACAACTGCTACACTCCCTGGGGGAGGGGAAAAGGTTCGCAAAGATCGACCTGGCGCAAGCTTACCAGCAACTTCCGGTCGATGAACAAACAGCAAACGTTCAGACAATTGTAACGCACAGGGGGGCTTTCAAATGCACGAGGTTACAGTTTGGGGTAAGCATAGCCCCAGGAATATTCCAGAGCATTATGGAACGCCTATTGTCAGGGGTAAATGGGGCCATTCCATACTTTGATGACATCTTAATTGCAGGGGAAAACCAGGAACAAGTAAACAAAAGAATAAGGGAAGTACTTAAGAGGTTACAGGACAAAGGTTTAAGAATCAAGCCTGATAAATGTGTCTGGGGAACCAACAGTATAGAATTCCTAGGATATAAAATAGATAAGGAAGGTATCCACCCCACAACAGAGAAGCTGAGAGCAATTAGAGAAGCCCCAGAGCCACGAGATAAGAATGAGTTGCAGGCATTTTTGGGCCTCCTTAATTTTTATTCCGTTTTTTTAAAGCAGAAGGCAACAGTAGCAGAGCCTCTCCATCGTTTACTCCAGAAGGAAGCCCGCTGGACATGGGGGAAAACTGAACGTGAAGCTTTTTCTCAAATAAAAAATTTATTAACTTCTAAAAGTGTAGTAGTCCAATATAGTGCTTCACTACCCATTAGGCTCACGTGCGACGCTTCGCCGTACGGCATAGGAGGAGTCCTAGCTCACGTTCTACCTAATAAGACAGAGGCCCCAATAGCATTTTTTTCAAGAACCATGACCAGCACAGAAAGGAATTATAACCAGTTAGACAAGGAGGCTCTAGCATTAGTGGCAGGGGTAAAGAAGTTTCACAATTACATTTTTGGAAGAAGCTTTGAGCTAGTCACTGACCACAAACCCCTACTAGGCCTGCTAGCCCCCAACAAGCCCACTCCACCTTTTATGTCTCCAAGACTAATCAGATGGGCTCTTTTCCTCTCAGGGTATCAGTATGAGCTCACCCACAAGGGGGGGGAAGGAAATCAATCATGCAGACGGTCTCAGCAGATGCCCCATAACAGACTTAGTGGAAGACCCTGTTCCTTCCACAGATGTGTTAATGATAGAACTCGAGGAAAACCCACTAACCACAGCAAAAGAGGTAGCTGCACACACGCAGCAAGATCAAATCCTTAAACAAGTGGTGAACTGTGTTCTAAAGGGATGGCAAAATGATGTTGTGAAACCTGAATTGTGTGATTTTAAAAACAAGAGACTTGAGTTATCGTATGTAAAAGGTTGTTTGCTGTGGGGGGATAGAGTGATCATCCCCAAAAGCCTAAGGGGAAAGGTACTCAAAATGTTACATGTGGGTCATCCTGGGATTGTCAGGATGAAGAGCCTGGCAAGGGGGCATTTATGGTGGCCAGGGCTGGATGCTGATATTGAAAGTTGGGTTTCAAAGTGTGATCCGTGCCAAGAGTCACGGCCCAGTCCCCCCAAAACAACTCCGGCTGAGTGGGAACAGCCTGCTGGTCCTTGGTCTAGAATCCACATTGATTTTGCTGGCCCAGTGGGGTCTCAGTATTTTTTAATAGTGGTTGATGCCTTCTCCAAATGGTTGGAAATAATAGCAATGAACAACATAACCACAAGTGCCACTATCAAGGTATTGAGCAGACTGTTTGCATCCCATGGTTGCCCAGATCTCTTAGTGTCTGACAATGGACCACAGCTAACAGCCAGGCAATTCGAATTGTTCCTAGATGGCCTAGGGGTCAGGCATGCCCTCATCTCGCCTTATTCGCCCTGGGCTAACGGATTGGCAGAACGTTACGTACGGGTGGCAAAGGAGGCATTGCGCAGGTCAGGCCCTGGGGATGTGCAACAGAACTTGGACCAATTCTTACTCACCCAACACATTACCCCTAACTCGCACACACATGTAAGCCCTGCAGAGTTATTGATGGGAAGGAAGTTGAGGTCACCACTAGACAGGTTAAACCCAAGGTTCTGTGTTAATAATAACCAAATGTGTACAAAACCTGAAAGAGAAATGTATTTGGGACAAAATGTATATGTAAAAAGTTTTGATGGAAATGTAAACTGGATGAAGGGAATTATTGTTAAGCAAAATGCACCTAAGACCTATGTTGTTAAACTAGAGGATGGTCGTTTGTGGAAACGACACATAGACCACATTCGGAAGCGAACAGAAAATCAATTGCCACAAACCGCTGACATGGACTCTCCCCCTTCAACAGACTTTAGTACATTGCCCGAAATAAGAGACACGCAAAGAGACTTATCGGGCCAGGGGGAACCATCCAGCGACGTCGAACCATCCTCGTCCTCCGAAGCCTTCGTTGGGCCCGCCAGGCCAAGTCCGCCACACCGGGAGAACAGCGGCGAGCCATCCTCCACAGTCGGTGGCGAAGGAGAAATTGAACTGCGCAGGTCAGCGCGAGCTCCTCAGAGGCCCCACCGATTGGACGACTTTGTCACATGGCTTTCTTGATGGATGTGTCCAACTATGAGGGGAGGGGTGTTGTATCCTGTAATGGCTACCTTGTAACTCTGTAAATAGTTTGTTCCTCTTTCAGCGCTGTCTGAGCCCAAGCAGGAAGTCGCTCCTGATTGGCTCAGACGCGGCCGGCTCTAGCTTTGGCGGGAACCGCAAATATATAAAAGGAGCGGTTTCTCCAGGCAGAGTCAGTCGGTACTCGCTGAATTGTCACTTTACCTTGCTGAGCTGTCACTTGTTCTCTGAGCTGAATAAAAGTACCGATTGCTCAAAACCCTGTCTCTGGGTCTACTTCAGAAGGGACAGGAACAGAGGAAGGAAGCAAGGAAACTTATGAAAGGGGAGAGTAAGAGAGGAATGAGTGAAGGGAGGGAGGGAAGAAGGTGGGAAGGAGAAAGAAAAGAAGAAATAGAGGAAGGGAAGGTAAAAGAGAGAAAGAAAAAGAGCAAGAAAGAAAGCTGCAAGCACCCCCCTGAGCCCCCCAGGCCGGCTGCAACCTTTTAAAACTCGCGCGCCGCTTCGCAGCTGTCTCCTGAAGCCGAACGCGGAAGTTAGCGTTTGGCTTCAGGAGACAGCTCCTTGGCGCTTGTATCTCGAATTTGGGCTTGTAAGTAGAACAAAAATATCTCTCCCCTCCCAGCTCTTATCTCGAGTTGCTCTTAAGTAGAGCAGCTCTTATGTCGGGGTTCCACTGTACAAACAAACTTGGGTGGAATATCAAGCAAAAGGAAAAAAATAATCTGCGATTGTCCAAGAAGTTTAAAATAAAATCATATTTCACACATGAATTGGAAGACTATGCTATTCTGAAATAGCTTAGAAAATAAGATGCCATTTATTTCACTGCCACCCCATTTCCAGTTTTCCCAGTTTTCTCAACCTTAAAACATATTTTTATAAATTGCCATAGATCATCTGAAACTGTATGGCTGATACCTCAAGCTACACTGAGGTTGAAGAAAAGCTTCCATAAGGGTCTTTTTTTAAAAATCAAAAAAGATAAGATAACCCTTTCTACCCATATGAAAATCTGAATGTGTTATCTTTTCTTTACAGAAAGATGAGGCAGTTCATGGTATCATCACATCTGGTGAACAGGTTTTCAAGAAAAAATAAGACAGAATTATCTGGTTAGCTATCTGGCTGCTCTTTCCTCTTTTGATCTTCATGAGTGTCAATTGGTTTTGTAGAAGATCAGAGATAACATGGTAGAGCAGGGATTCAATTAGCTCGCTTCACAGAACAGATGGCTTCTTTCCCAATATTTGACTGTATCACTAACTCTTTTTTCTTATGGGGGCACAGCACTGTTTGCATTCTTCCACACAAAGTCCAATCAAAGGGGAGAAGAGGACAGGCAAACCTACAGGAAGAAATGAAGGAAGAACAACAATATATATACGCAAAAAAGGAGCTGTGATGTTCCTTCAATACACCAGGGTGATTCGACAGAAAAATATGTAACCCTTTCCTGGTGCAGAGCTGAAGGGATTGGATACTGTAGCCTAGAGGTTAATTATCTGCCTTACAAGGCAAAGGTTGCAGGTTCAAGTCCCAGTGAGGGTATGGCTAGCTGATGAGGCCAAAATAAGGCTGAAATAAATCTATCCTAGTCTCCCTTAATTTTGAAAATTCAGCAAAAAAACCATGTGACATGATATATATGTCACACACACACACATGTATAATATGTATAAGAATATATGGACAACTCATCTAGATCAAGGGAAATCTATAGATTCATTTTATATCGACTTCTGCAAGTATGCTGATTAGTTAATGGTTGTTGATTAGGCGTGATATCCTGTTCCTGTTCCTAAGCTGCCTTCCTTCTATAGGAATCATCTACAGGATATCATGCCTAATCAACAACCATTAACTAATCAGCATACTTCAGCTACATCAACGACCCCAGATGTTTCCCCACTGACTCACCAGGAAGTTTCTACACAGCAGACAATTGCTGAGCCATCAAACCACACCCAGCCACCAGTATTTATAGAAGGAAGGCAGCTTAGGTCTCGCAGTGTTCGCCTTAGAACAAGGACAGAAACACCAGCCTGAAGATGACGAGTGAGACCTCATCGAAACGTCGCCAGAAATGTCCAAATCCTACATGGGAAGAAACCTGAACATACCAAGACCGTCATGGCTTAGAGAAGTGGAAATTTATGAACAACAGCAAGAGCAGAGAGTAGTAGCAGCTCTCCCTGTGCATTGTCTTCTAAAACACATATTCCTTCCTGACTTATCATGGTTTAGTCTTGATGTCAATCTTCATCACAAAAATGATGAGAAAGTATTGACAGTAAAAGAAAATGATTGGGTTCAATGTGATTTTTTTTAAAAAAATAAATAGCTGGAGCTTAAAATTCCACAGCATACATCTTCATTGCTGTGTTTGTGTTACTTTCTGTTTTGGGGAGGAGAAGAACAAGGGAGGAACATTACTATCCCCTCCAAATCCAGTAATTTTAAACTTCTACAGATGGCAGCTGCTAGGGAAGCAACAGAAGAAAGGCTGTAATTTCAGTTAGATAGGAAAGACATTCTACCGGAGCCTTTAAACTAGTTGCAGAGTTCACATTTAATGTTTAGAGATTTGGAAAGATGTTTTTTTACAGTACAGGGTTGCATTTTGCTATATTTTGCAAATACAAAAGGTCTTCATGCAATAAATACTGGAAGACTGAATATTTAGCATGGCATTGGAAAGGAGCAAAATCAAAAAGAAAGAAAGAAGTAAATTCTTTTTACTTAGAGGGGAAAGAAGAGGAAGAGTTCAGTGAACCTTGTAAAACAATTTTACAGTTCAACAATCAACTTGGAACCACGACAATAGATATATAACCACACAAAACTGATCAAAAAGTGAAAATGGGACTTGGATAAGATGTAAGTGAATTCAGGTCTAAATTCAAAGTTATAAGGTTAGTAAATATATCAGTTGCATACAATGGAGAGCTTTACAGTATTAGTAGTATTGATGTATCATTACCAAATGTTCTCTTCATTTTTGTCTAACGTTGCATTCGTTCCTTTTTTTGATAGTTGTTATTTGAAGTGGCTCAGAGTTTTGGGGAATCAAGCAGTATATACATTAACTAAATACAGGCTCTTCAGAATAAACTACGTTCTGAGTTCCATAGTGCCCCCAGCCTACTGGCTTTCCAAAACGCCTTGAAGACCTGGCTCTGCCGGCAGGCCTGGGGACCATGACATTTGACATCTTTAAAAAAAAAAAAAAGTTTATTAATTAACAAAGGGTAAATGGGGGGGGGAAGAGGTGTACATAGATTCAAAATGGGTAAGGGTATTTATTACATGATAATATATTTCAGAATATATGTAACAAAATATAACAAGAATTCAATATTCACATTTGTATCTTATTACTATCAATAATTCATTTATCTATCTTATCATGTTAATTAAAACCTATAAGGATAATAAATGTTAGTAAGAATAGTGGAAGAGGTATTTGTAGAAAGGTAAGTAGAAAAATAAGATGAGAATTATATAAAATATTTAGCAAAAGAAAAGTATAAGGAGTAAGAGAGAGAAAAGTTAAATAAATGGGGGAGGGTAAAGGGGAAATCTGCGTGAATAGCAGAAGTTATCAGGAGATACAACAAGGTATATTGATATATTGTTGGGTGTATCAGTAATATATCAGTAATGAAAAAAAAAGATATGATTTGATTGGGATGTTTGATAGAATGAATGTAGTGGTTTATTTAAGAGTTTTAAAGTACTCTTAATTATTCTATTTTAATTATTTATACTTTTTAAAATTCTTGCTGTAAACTGACCTGAGTCCCATGGCATTGGGTGGCATATAAATCTAATAAACAAAGAAACAAACAAACAAACAAACAAACAAACAAACAAACCATAAAATAAAATATAAAATAAAATAAAATAAAATAAAAGGAGAAACGCAAAAAACCTCAGAGAGTGAAGGAATGGGTAAATTGGAAGCACACAACATTTTGGGAGCCTACTATTTAGTATTCTAAAAGGAGTTAGCGGCATATGATGGTCAGAATTTATGTTCATGGCAACTAACTAAAATATTTTAAAACCTAAGGAATTTTGTGTAATTTTTGAGAGAAAATTGAGGCAGAAAAGGGTTGATTCCAATCTTCTGAATGGGCAACATCCATTGTATTCATGCTTAAGCAGAAGGACACCATTTGTGTCTTTATGGATGATAAAATAACTACAAATATGTGTTTTTAAATTAGACAACTATCTCATTCCATGGATAATGGTGAGTTTTGAACTGGGTAGTTCCATACAACATCAACATTTTAGCCCCAGACATATAAAGAAATAAAGTTAGAGGAGAACTGCAAGATATTTACTATCATTAAGACCCATAAAGGATTGTAGGATGATAATTAATTGCTCTATTATATTTTATCAGCTTCAGGGATATTCCAAAGGTCATAGCAAATCTCCTAAATACAATTCCAATTCACATTAGGATAATTTCTGGTTTTGGGGATATTGTAGTATTTTGTTCATATTTCTTTTTCTATACTTCTCTATGTAAAACAGAAGGTGAGTGTCTAATCACTTGTGCCATATATATTTCAATTTATCTTTCAAACTATTTCCCCCTTTGTTTTTATTCTCATTTTTATACAAAATAATGTGACCTTGGATATAAGATTGATCTGCATTCCATTTAAAATTTGATGTTTTTAAATTCTGATCAAAATATTGAAAAGTCCCTACCCATTTGTTCCCTTTGGTGTACAAATTCCTTAACCACGCTAATTTCTGAACATCTTGAGTGGTTTCTTAAATACACCTTTCCAGGTAATTGCACTATAACAGATATCAATATTTATACATAATATTCGATTCTTGGATTTGTTGAGTCAAAGTTGATGACAATTAATTCTAAAAAATATGAAATGCCAATGATCTATTAAATTCAACTGTTTTAGGTAAACCTCAATTGCCCTCTTCATTACTGTTTTTTTGTGGCAATGCATTCCTTCAAGGTCGTGATTTAATATTTTATTAAAATTTCCTCCTGTTACAACTTCATCATAACCACATGCATTTAAGTGTCAAAAACATTCATAAAACCTAACAGGAGAATCTAAATTAGGCCCATAAACATTGACCATAGCTATAATAATCCCTGTAAAAATACCCATTTACATGAGCCATAACCTGTTGTACATCAATTAGAAATCCTTTTCAAAACAAATTGGCTATACCTTTAACTTTATTTGACATATCTGTGAGATAAATCTGTCGGCTGCAACCTTTATTAATGAGGATCCATTTCTGTTAAATAGGTCTCATGTAATTAAGTACTATCAATCCTTGAATATTTTAAACATTATATTTTGTTTCTTAGGTTGTCAAAGTTTTTTACGTGAAGACAAACTAACTTGATTCATTAATTTTATTCAATCTTCTACCAAGAGCAGTTCATTTTATGATCAGTATTATTTAATAATTAGCTAGTAACAAACATTTTTATTTGAATATTTATCATGTTTTCTAGCATTGCTCATAAACATAGAAGCTCCACAAAAACTCAAATTAACACTCAAAATATCCCCTTACATACATGCATACATACAGAAAATATGTAATGATATATTTACACACACAGTCACACACACACACATACACACACACACACACACACACACACACACACACACACACACAGTGAGAGTAAAAAGAAATACAACAAAAAAACAGGAACATTATTAAAGAGTCTAAAAAGAACTCTACAAAAATAAAAGAAGAACAAATTCACAACTTTCCTAAATGGGATAACACTGTAGTCCCATCTCTCTTCTTATAAATGAAAAAATATAGAACTGTTTCGAACTTACTAGTTCAAGCCAATATACTGTGTGTAAAAATAGATACAGAGGTTGGCATTATGCCCAGACTTGCTATTACAAAATTAACTATAGGAGAAATGTGAGAGGGGAAGAGGGAAAGAGGGAAAGGGAGAGAGAGAGAGAGAGAGAGAGAGAGAGAGAGAGAGAGAGAGAGAGAGAGAGAGAGAGAGAGAGAGAGAGAGAGAGAGAGAGAGAAAATGAGAAAGAGGAGAGAGGGCAGAAAAAAATGTAAGCATAGGGCCTTTCCAAATAGGGGTTTTGCAGGACAACCTTGGGCAAATTCAAACTTATCACTCAATATTTTCTATCTTGAAAAGGAATACAAGAAAGGATGGATGGATGGAAGGAAATCAGATGAAAGAAAGAAGGAGGAAGGAAGGAAGGAAGGAAAGAAAGAAAGAAAGAAAGAAAGAAAGAAAGAATAGAGCCTTTTGCAATAAGGCTTTATAGTGGAACTTTAGGCAATTTCAAAGTTTCCATGTTGACGAAACCAGGTTTTTCAATCAGCAGATTTCAAAGGAAAGATAAAGACCTCTGCATTGGCATGACCTATGAATCTATGAATCTGATCTTGATGATTAATTCTGAATGTAGGAGAAAAGCCAGAGATGGTTTCCTCCTGGTTCAAACCAGATCACCTGAACTGGTAGCAACTATTCTGCCCCAGGGCTAAGCCCCCAAATAATTACTCACAGGCAAATGTCCAAACTCAGTTTGTATTAGAAATTAACACAATGTCTCCTAATAACCTCTTAGAAGCGTAAAACCAAACAAAAGGCAGATGTTATGCTGTTCAAACTCCCAGCTGTTAAAATACTATCTTATCAGCTGGCTGTAGTCCAAAAGATAATATAATTAGCAAGTCTTACTGTGCTTGGCACAAGTCCCCAAACTGGCAAATGCAAGAAACAAAATCCTCGCAGAAATACAAATGCCAAAGTCAGGATTTAGAAGCGACGTCAAAACTAGCAAATGCAAGAGATGCAATTTGAACTGGAATGCAGCTGGCAACACAGGAGTCAGAAATCAGAAGCTACAATGCAAAATTCAGAAGTGATAAAACAAACTGGAAGCTGAAGTCAAGATTCAAGACTCATGATGCAAGATTGCTGTTCCCTGCAACTAGGTTCAAGGCTTAAGTCGTCTAAGGGCATGGCCAATTAGCCTGCAGCTCTACTTTTGAGGAGATCTTGAGGAGGTCTCCTCCTACATAGCTACTCTTGCCTTTTAACAGCCCTGCATGACCTAGCATTGAGAAGAAGAGGCTCTTCCCCTTCTTCTGCATCAGTCCTGTGCCCCTCCTCGCTCTCGGACTCAGGTGACAGGTGCCTGGGCTGATGGTACTGCACCACAACCAGTCCTTAGAATCCATTACCAGCTGTGCAGGACGCAGGTGGGTCACAACTGCCTCTTAGTCCTCGGAATCCATGACCAAGTGTGTGGGACATCGGTGAGCCAGAACAGAAACCTACTGGTGCTGGTCAGTGCTGGTCTGTGCTGTCATCATTTTTTTGGAATTTGTTGCAAATTTTTCCATTTGGGTGGCTTTTCCTCGTTCATTGCTTGAAAAAGGACAGTCCTGCCCATCTTTGGGTTAATATTGACCTTTATTTCTTTTCCCGAAGCACAGCTGATGAGCTCCTCAGCTGTGTTTCAGGATGATTCCTGCTACTGAGCATCCGTGGAAGCCAAATTTCATGAGGGGATGCGCGCATGAAAAGAGCAAACATGTGCGCACATAATGTCACGATGCCAACCGATGGGGAAGGTAAGTGGAACCCACCCCTGAGTAAAGCACATGAAATACTGAAGTTGTATTGATTTGGTAAGAGTTTCTACTTTTGTAAACAACCTTCTCTTTTCAGAGACAATAGTAAATTCTTTAGTAAAACCAGGATACTTTGGCTGGGATTCCACTTCGGTGTAGAAGTTATTGATTTCCAGTGAAAAATCTCATCTCTTGCGATGAATGAATTGCTCAATAATGGTATTGGAATTAGTTCCGATCTTTCTTCAGGTTAAAGAAATTTGAATCGTACAATCAATCTCAACTAGAAAATCCATTCCCAAAACAATTTTTTCTGGGAAAAAAAAATCTTCTATAAATTCATCAAGGTTTGATTGATTTGTAGGATCTTCAATGTCAATCACCTACAGACTTTTGTTTTACTTTGTGTGATTTTAAATTGTAAGATTTTAAATAAGTAATTTTGTTTACACAAAATATTATGACTGGCTTGAGTAATTTTCTCCCAGGCATTTAGCTGATCCTCATTATAATCCTTTTTTTTTTTTTGCATTTCTTTTAAGTCACATTTAAGCCTTGCCAGATGATGTTGGATTGGTTTCAATACTTGTACCTGAGTCAGGATCTCTTTTAACAAATTAGTAGAAGAATCTTCCTCTGCCATCTTTCCTGGCTTGGCAGATGGTGATGCAGCTGAAGTTAAGCCAGCAGTTAAATATTTGCATCTAATTGCCATCAGAATAGCTTGTTTAAAAATAGGATGAAAAGTTATATTTATTCTTTGCCCACACAGGCTGATAACTCAAAAATTGGAAAATACGTTAATCAGGAGAAAGGCTACAGCACCATCCCAAACTGGGCAGCAGAAGTAATTTTGTTGTAATGTTGGGAAAACGTTAATATGGAGCTATCTAAAATAAAACTTCAGAGTTTGTAGAATTCTGTGGAGTCAAGGATACTATGAGGGAGGGGCAGAGAGAGAGAGAGAGAGAGAAAGAGGGAGGGAGGGAGAAGGAGAGGGAATGTGTGTGTTAGTTAGTTAGTTTTCCTGGAGCAGAACTTTATCCCTTTTGGACCCTGTGGTATGAACTGATTGTAAAGTTATATGTGAGTGGTGGTTCCCTAACCAGGACAGCAGAAAGTCCTGACACAATGATATGAAACAGATCCTAAAATTTCTGCAATGAAAGTGTTGCCTTATAATAACATTTGTAGCAATAACTGGAATAAGACTTGGACAGGATGTTCAAGAAAGGCCACTGATGTCAATTGTGTTAACAGCCCCCAGCACAAGGTTCTTTGTATCGAAGGAAATGGTCAGGGCAGCAGAGTGAATAGGCTGCTATGTAGGAAAAATAGTTTTGATCTTGTTACATACTCATTCAAAATGGTCAATTCGACAAACTCCGAGGCAGCTTGCAACACCTTTGATGGATCTTTGCTATACAGTATTGACCATGAATCTAATAGTTTTTGAGCAAGAAATGTTGACAAAAATGTTTAAACAAAAACTAGTTTCATGTAGAAGGTAGGCTAGACCAGGGGTTTCCAACCTTGGCAACTTTAAGACTTGTAGACTTCAATTCCCAGAATTCCTCAGCTAGTCAAAGTCCACAAGTCTTAAAGTTGCCAAGGTTGAAGGTCTAGAAACCAGGAAACTGTGAGTCCTTACAGCAAGAAACTGGCTGGGTGATTTTGATCCAGTCACTCTCAATCCAACCCACAGTGTAATTGTTGTGGGGAAAATAGATAAGGGTATTAGGTATGTTTACCCTAAAAAAGGGTAGAGTAAAAAATCTAATAACAATAGTAATAGCAATAGCAACAAGAACGTATTACCACCCAGCATTAAATGATTTAACAATCAGGGCAGTGAAATCTTTCAAAGAAAATGTAAAGAAAAAATAAGTAGAGGCAAATAAAGAAAAAATAAGTAGAGGTAAATTTCTTGTTGAAATATAGAACCCATCCATAAACCATCATTGATACTAGACATCAAGAATAAAATCCATGAAAACATAGTCATAATTAACCTCCAACAAAGAGAAGGCTGAGGTACAGGATGCACTCTGAGCCAACAATTGTCATATTTATTAATCAACTTGGTTTGCAATGAGGATATATAATAAACAAGATTCTTGTCTTTTAAAATGGGGCATTGAAAGGTCAGGCAACAGCGACAATATATAACTTTGAATTGAATTGATCCTGTGGCATATTGCAATAACTGTATAAAGGACATAGGTTCCTATGAGAATTGGTATTAAATTAAGAGACTAGGATTGCAGAATCCAAGATTTTGGTCCCTCATCTGTCACTTCTATTCAAGGACCATAAAGAAGAGAAGAAAGGTATAATCTGATGAGAAAAGTAAAGAGTTCTTAGTTATTTGAGAAACCATATTGGGGTCACTACTGCCCATCAACTATAATGTATGAATATATATATCAGTGTTGGGTTGCTACCGGTTCACACTGGTTTGGGTGAACCAGTAGTGGCAGTGGTGGGAGGCTCCGCCCACCTGCCCGGACGTCATAAAAACACTCTGCATATGCGCAGAAGTGTTGCACGTGCACACACTCCCATTTCCTAACCTGTAGCAAAGGTAAGTGAAGCCCACTACTGGTGTGTGTTTGTGTGTGTGTATGCATCTCTTGCCTATTTTCTGTCATGTCTGCCTGCCGGCCTGCCTGCCCCCTCCCCCTTTTCCAAACAGAATAATTAGCTCTGGAGATTCAATGGGTGTTTTTGTATTGCTTAAAGCAAAGACAGATTTAACCATGGGATTATCAATAATGTTAACAGTCTGGAGAATTTAATATATTTTGGGGGAGAGATAGCAGCCTAATTGAGATAAGTGTAGTAAAGATGAAAGAAAATAGAAGTTCTGAGTGCTTTTTAAAAAAATGTAAACCCAGTGATAAAAAGGTATTCCTATATGGACTTAATGAGAGCTCCCCCCCAAATTTTACTAATGACAAAACTTTAATTTTGTGCAGGTAAAAAAGCTGTAATAAAATATAGTCACAAGATGATTTAACAAATGTCCTAAAGAACAACAGAGCAAAGATAAACTCAAGGCAATGCACCCATCACAAATAAATAAATAAATAAATAAATAAATAAATAAATAAATAAATAAATAAATAAATAAGAGAACATTCAGAACAAATTGACAGCAAATCCCAATGTCGAAACAGTACATTTTCAAAAGTAATGAAAGCAGATAAAAGCATATATTGAATGAACTCAGCTTGGAATCTGCTGTCATGCTAATGGCTCCATTAATTATGATTTCTTTGGGCTTTTATTTTATTTGGAGCACTAGCTATCTGCGGTCGACATGCTGAGTCCAGACAATTTCTATGTCTATTACGGACAAACTGGAAAGAATTAGACAGATTTGCATGTATTCATTTTAGGATGTATTCAGAAGACTTTGCCTCTATGCAGTAGTTTTACAGAAATCATTGTATACAGCAGTGTGTCTTTCACAACAATTCAAAACTGAAAAGATTAGGTATTATTGGAAATGCAAATGTCATTGCACACAGCTACAGATCAGTGTGAGATTAAAGTACTACCACAATTCAGTTGTTATTCAATGCCTTGATAAATTATTATTTTATAATATGATCTTGTATGTCTTACAAAAAAACCCCATAATCCTTGTGCTCTTTTCTTTACTGTTGTCTTCAGCACAACCCAAAGGTGTAGCAATCACATGAGCTCTATATTTCATAAATCATATATAGCAGCGGTCACCAACTGGTGATCTATGGACCGTTGGTGGCCCACAAATTTTTTTTGCTGGTCCACAGAAAAATTATTTGCATTTTTTTATATTGCAATTATATTTTTATATAAATCAGGGGTCCTGGGCCAGATATATGTAATGAACATGTGGTGCTGCAAAGAGTCTCATCCTTTGGAGTCTTTTTGTGCAGGTTGGGGGCAGGCAGAAATTCTGATTTGGGGTCTGCTTCAACCTCCTAGTGTGGGGCTTTGGACAAAGGCTGGAGGGAAGTGCAGCTGATGGCAAAGAGCCGGAGGCCCTTGTTCTAGTTGGACTGTAACATGGTCTGGAACTGGCTGGCCTGTTGAGTCTAGGTGCCAGTACCTGGCCTTCCCTCTGCTTGGAAAGTCTATGATCATAGTCTTCAGTTAAGTGCTTCTACTGAGCCTACTTCTTGGTCAGATCCAATTTGAACAGAGTCAGCTGTTTTGCCAACTGTTTCTCATGGGTACCTGCTTTGCTCTAACAACTGCTTCTTCTTGGGGCCCTAAGGAGTCTAGGTGGGCAGGCGAGGAGTGGCTGGGAGGGGAGAAATGAGTAGAGGCAGGTGAGGTGCCCTTTGATGTGACATCAAGTTGGCCATGCCCAACCAGTCAAATGACCACCTAGCCACACCCACACATCCAGTCATTAGGCAGAGCATATTAGTGGTCCAAAGGACTTAAAATTATGAATTTAGTGGTCTCTGAGGTTCACCCCTGATGGCAATATAGGTATGTATGTGTTTTTGCATGTGTGTATATGAATAGCAATTTACCAACTGTTCTATGGTAAACATACGGCCACTAGATTACATCTAGGGAGGATCATCAAATCCCATGTGGAATACAGTAAAATAATATTCTTTGAGCAATATACAATGGATTTTTGTTATTTTTTGTTGAATATTAATGCTGTTTTGCAATGGGGTGAATATCTGTAGTTCATGTGTAGAATGAGGGTGGAGGTTCTTTTTCCAAACTTGTGGGTTGGTTTCTGTTACCAGGCTAGCTAACATCTTCAGTGGAATTTAGGGGATGTCAGTGTTCTGTTTATAAGAGCTTCAGGTGTGGCTATGTCAAGTGAGGATCTTGTGATGGGTCAGCTGTGAATCATCAGTGAGTCTTGTGGTAGGTCTTGTGATAAAGAGATTACATAAGGTCAGAGTCATTGAGAGATAAATTTCTGTTGTGTGTGCGTGGGGGGGTTGTGTGAGTCGGTTGAGGGTTGGTGCTTTTTCTGGTTGGCTATGTGGTTGATTTGGATTCTGAGTGGTTTGTAGGCTGGTTATAGGTCAATGTGTCTGTTGATGGAATTGCTTGTGGAGTGCCAGGCTTTGATGAACTCACAAGTTGGCGGGTGGTAGCATGGATGATGATTTTCATGTTGCTCCAATTGAACTGGTGCTGTTTGATGTCGGTGGGGGATAGAGATTAAATAACTAATGGTATTGCCCCATTATTAAGGCTTGGCTCACCTTGCCAGAATTTTAAAGCTAAGCAGGATTGATTCTGGCTAGAAACCACCAGGGAGTATCAGACTAGATTGAATTGAGCTGAGAAATACTCTTGAAGAATAAGGGATGTTGCCAAATAAACCATGTATGTTTCTATCAGGTTATTGATAGCCAAGTTCCATTTGAAGGAAGCTTTACTTACCACTGACAGTAAGTAGTAAGTAAGTAGACCACAGAGGTCTGTGGGAAGTAGACCACAGAGGTCACTTGTCTATGCACTTTAGATCTTGAAGTTTGTTAATATTACTTTTGGTTTATTTGTACTCCATTTATAAATACATTTTCTCTAGCTTCAGCCTATGGTCCTCTCCAGCTTTTGAAACCTGCCTTTTTGTGTGCTCAAATGCACTTCTGACTCTTTAAAGATATACTTTTAATATGAATATTGCATGGCCAATTCCTGAAAAATTATATTGCTTCCAGTTAATGCTATCCTTTAGCATAACCTCACATCCAGCAAACTTGCCCTCTCCGGTTATGTCCATATGGACTCTTTTTCTAACCAGGGAATTCTTACCAGAATTCTCAAATATTGATATTTGGTTGTCTGAGATAAGTTTGTTTCTTTGTCTTTGGTCTTCAGAGCACAAAAGATAGATCATCTTGCAAATGGACTTTCTCATACTACCCAAATGAAGATGTGGTGAGTCCTTGACTTACAACGATACAACCAACAACCAACATGAGCTGAGGTGGCGCAGCAGGTAGAGTGCTGTACTGCGGGCCACTGAAGCTGACTTGTAGATCTGAAGGTCAGCGGTTCAAATCTCATCACCGGCTCAGAGGTTGACTCAGCCTTCCATCCTTCCGAGGTGGGTAAAATGAGGACCCGGATTGTGGGGGCAATAGCCTAGCTCTGTTAAAAAAGTACTATTGCTAACATGTTGTAAGCCGCCCTGAGTCTAAGGAGAAGGGCGGCATAAAAATCGAGTAAGTAAGTAAGTAAGTAAGTAAGTAAGTAAGTAAGTAAGTAAGTAAGTAAGTAAGTAAGTAAGTAAGTAAGTCATCTTCCATGCATCTGAAGAAAAGGGCTGATACAGGAAAGCTGATATACTTAGCATTTCAAGTGCATCATTTTTGCTACCTCTTAGACATTGAATGACGTTATGTTACAATTGTAAAGGCGAAAAAAATAACAGGAAGAAGCAATTTGATATTTATCCATTTATTTACAAATTTGTACAGCTGCCCATCTCAACAAAAAAGCAATTGAATAAAAGAAGAGATATTAAAACAGCAGCTGTATCAATCCACATTAAAAATAAATATTTTAAAAATATTTTTACAAACCTTAGGCGAAGAGAGGATAAGAATGGCCATCTCAGCAGTGGCTCTATGTAAGCATGATATATTACAACAATACAGTTTAAAGGGGAGTTGACTCTTTATTTCAACAGTATGCCTTTTCTGAAATAGAGACAGACAGTAACAGGCAGGTTTCTGATATGTTGGCCCCAATAATTATACTTGCTAATGCAAGAATCTGAGTCAGCAACACACCAATAATCTATCAGAAAGCTTTCCCAATGAAAGGGGAGGGGGAAAGGGCAGTGCTCTAAGAGCACTAAGGACTTAATCAAATCTGCAGAAGGAGTATAGCAATATCTTGTTTTCTTTTTAACCTTTCTGCAAAATGGGTGGACCAATATTGAACAAAACTCTAGAAACTGTTTCCCTGCATTTTCATTTTTCAGTATGTTGGAGCTTTCAGAGAAAGGATCAAACGAGAGAAACAAGCTGGTCATGTACAAATAAGGGACACACAGTTATTATTTCTCAAAGTAACAACCACCACCACCACCACAGGTTATTATGTATGCTGCATGACTTTTAAAGACTCCGGATTGCTCACAACAATCAAACACATTAAAATAAAATCTATAAAACATACACATATACATATGTATATACACAAAAAATATACATGCACAGAAAAAAGACCTCCCTCCCTCCCTTTCTTCTTTTCTCAAAAAAAAAGAGGAACGGGGAAGAAAAGATATATTTTCACTCCTACAGATCCATATTTATGGGGAAAGCTGGAATATTATCATCCATCCTGCCATATGAGCTTTAGAAAGGCCAATGTGACATTTTCAATATATAATATTGTAAAGAGGCTGCTATGAAGAAATACTGTGTACTGCCACAAAAAAGAGAAATATATAGACTAATTACACCACATTTTTAAAAAAGCACTAACTTATCCCTTTGACAATATTAAAGAGAACTTTATTTTCTCTTTTAACTATAACTGTTATTTATTATCATGACACAGAGCAAAATTAATATGTATGATATATTTGCATGGAAATGTATACCTCCCTTTTTGGACTTGATGAAGAACTGAGACAGTGCTGAATTGCTTTGATTGGTGTAATCAGCTCACAAATAGTAGCTTCTGCCCATATGCCAAAACCACAGAGTGGAAAAGAGGCAGTAAAACAGTTTTATTACATTGATTGGAAATTAGAAATCTCTCTTGTTCTTGGAGTTTGAAAATCAGCATAGCCCTAACACAATTTTAGTCCAATCCTTCTGAAAGCAATTCTCCAGATAGGTTGTGTAGTGAATGGAACGGAAGTCACTTAAAAGGGACAATGGAAAAATATAAGAAAAGTAAACTAATCTGCCAATCAAGATACCTGGCATAGACGGTTATCTCTTGGCAAATCTAAAGAACAGGTGTTTTCTCTTGCAGGTAGGCTTCTAAAAAGTCAGGCCATTTTGCTTTTACTTATTGTTGCTGTTTCTACAGGAGGGTTTTTTGGGGGATTGATGGAAACATATAAGAAAAGAAGATCCATAACAATTTTAGTTGGAGAGTAAGGAATTAAACCTCAACCTAGGGATTAGTGAAAACTAGGTGTAGATTACAATTTAAATTGCTTCAATGGACTGTGATTTGAGAGGAAGGCATGTGAGACCTGAAGGAGCAGTAGTAGCTCATGTGAAATTCTTCAGTTGTTTCCTCTTCCTCTTCCTCTTCCTCTTCCTCTTCCTCTTCTTCTTCTTCTTCTTCTTCTTCCTCCTCCTCCTCTATGTAGGACCATCAGAGTACTACTTTCAAACTAGTTTTAATTATCTTGACATTAAATGAATGCAAAAGTAAGAGACCCAATCTGGTGTAGTGGTTAAAAATGCTGAACTAAGTAGCTGGTTCAATATAGGTTCTGGAAGTGCCTTAGGCATAGAGGTCAGCTGGGTGAATTTGGGCCAGTTTTTTCAGCAATAGGAAAGAGGCAATGGCAGTTCATGTCCCAAAAATGTTGCCAAGAAAATTGCATAAGGAAAAGAAAACACCCATTGCTCACAATAGAAAGTGCTTTATTTAGATTATATAAGTGGCTGATCTAAAAATCTCCTCACTCATCTCCATCATAGGTTTGATGGGGCTTAAAATTCTTCAGATCATTGACCGTCCAATTCCCTAATCTGCAATGAGTATAATTCCCAAGGCTAATAGGGAGGATCCTTGTACTAAAACCTGGAAGTAGCCCATTCCCATGGCTTTGGAGATGCTGCCTTGGGGACCATATAATCGACTTAAAGCATCAATTTAAGCCAGACATTAAATGAGTTTTATCCATTCCATTGCAATTTTTCAGTACAAGATATATGCTGCTTTCCCACCCAGCCACACAACTTGTTCAGGTTGTCCAATTTCTTTGTTGCAGGTTTTATAATGGCTTTGCAATAGGGTACTATGGTAACCATCTCCAGAATTAGGAAGTCTTTGGGAGGAGAAAATGCACTATTAATAGATCACTGCCACAATGTAAACTAAGTTAGACAAGGCATGCTTTGTTATGGAGTGTTGTGCACCGAATGAAGTAAAGATTGCTTCATTATTGCAATAACCTGTTCATGAGCAATGGCAAAGCCCTAATAAATAAAGGAAAATAGAACTGTGCAGAAAACAAATTAAGCAGTAAATGGTGACAGCAGTGCTGTCTATGATGATCTCATGAATATGCATAGAAAAGAAGAAAGTGATTGTTGGCATACAACAAAACCTCCTTTTGCAAATAACAATTAGCAGAGCAATGGTAAAATGGATGCAAATTGGTGCATTGGTGACTGGAGCTAAGAAACCTTGATAAATTGAGACTTTGTATAATTTGCAACAAGTGCCCGTGAATCAGATTGCACAGACAAAGTCCCTTTGGAAAATGTTGGAAATACAGCCATTCAGTTGTAAATAGGGGGAATTCTAACAAACACATCATTAACAACAAGAGTGTTTAGGCAAAGATCAGATATGTAAATGTAGTATTTTCTCACTCACATTTTCCTACTCACAAAAGAGTGCCTATAATGGGAGAGAAATACTGACTGGAAGTCTTTGGCTTAAGTTTGTCTTTTTCCTACTGGAACTTCAGTAATAAAAGTATACGTATGTATAAAAGTTTACATATATATTATATATTAATATATTTGAAAAATGGAGCTGAATTTTTGTATTTCTCACTTCTATAAAAATAACGCTGTGACTCTACAGTGATCAACAATAAATATATAGATTAATTGAATATGTAACAGTCCACATTTATTTATCTCACAAAATAATTGATCTCAAGGTCTCAAGTATTATTCATAAGATGATATGCTGAATTTTCCCTTTCTTTAATGGTATTTCCATAATAGTGCCTGAATTGTTCTTATTGATGTAAATAATAATAATAATAATAATAATAATAATAATTTATTGGATTTGTATGCTGCCCCTCTCCGTAAACTCGGGGCGGCTAACAACAGTAATAAACACAACATGTACAATCCAATAATAAAAAACAACTAAAAACTACTATTATAAAACCAAACATACACACAAACATACCATGCATAATTTGTAATGGCCTAGGGGGAAGGGCTATCTCAACTCCCCCATGCCTGATGGTATAAATGAGTCTTGAGTAGTTTACGAAAGACAGGGAGGGTGGGGGCAGTTCTAATCTCCGAGTTGGTTCCAGAGGGCCGGGGCCGCCACAGAGAAGGCTCTTCCCCTGGGGCCCACCAAACGACATTGTTTAGTCGACGGGACCTAGAGAAGGCCAACTCTGTGGGACCTTATCGGTCGCTGGGATTTGTGCGGTAGCAGGCGGTTCCAGAGGTAATCTGGTCCAATGCCATGTAGGATGTTCATAAGACCTATTTTTAATTTTCACTTTTGTTTGTGGGTGACTTTCCTGATGTAGGATAACACATTCTTTCACTTGATATTATGTTTATTTGGTACAATGATAAAATTGCAAGAAAAGAAAAATTGTGCTGTTATCTGTATTCAGAGGACATAATGTATTTATTACTGTTCAGTTTTTCATAATTTCATAATATTTGAAATAAAAGCATTAATACAGAAATACAACTGGTAAGGTAGCCAATTTTTGTATACGGTGAAAGTAGATCACTTTGATTTATTCCTGTTGCTGAGGCTTCAGTACATCAGTTATTGGCGTGGAACAGTAGTGGGTTTCAATTACCGTCACTACTGGTTCACTATTGGGAGTGTGCATGTGGCACTTTTGTGCATGTGCAGATATGTTCAGGAGGGTAGAATCTCCTGCTGCTGCCACTACCACTTCACCTGATCTGGAGCAAACCGGTAGCAATCCACCACTGGTGTGGAAGTTTGTTTACTTTGGGGACTTTCAGAGAGGTACCAAACATCTGTTAGCATTCTCAGAAGGCAGCCAAAATATCTGGAATATGCACACATATACACCTAAACAGAACAGAATAGAATAACAGAGTTGGAAGGGACCTTGGAGGTCTTCTAATCTAATCTCCTGCTCAAAAAGGATACCTTATACCAGTGGTTCTCAACCTGGGGGTCAGGACCCCTTTGGGGGTCGAACGACCATTTCACAGTGGTCGCCTAAGATCGTGGGAAAAGACAAAGTTCCTATAGTGTTAGGAACTAAAGCTTCTATTCTGGTGCCTTGGAACATATTTTTACAATCCGACCAATCAGGCGTTTACAGTGGTGGTGTCCCTCTGACCTTTCTGCCAATCAGCTTAAAGCTCTGTTGGGAGAATAGGCACTAGACTTATGGACTCACCACAACATGAGTAACTGTATTAAGGGATCGTGGCATTAGAAAGGTTGAGAACCACTGCCCTATACCATTTCAGAGAAATGGCTGTCCAGTCTCTTCTTAAAAGCCTCATTTCCATGCACTAAGAGCCTTGGTGGCGCAGTGGTTATAGTGCAAGCTAATCACCGACTGCCAGCAGTTTGGCAGATCGGATCTCAGTAGGCTCAAGGTTGACTCAGCCTTCCATCCTTCCAAGATCAATAAAATGAGGACCCAGATTGTTAGGGGAAATATGCTTACTCTCTGTAAACCGCTTAGAGAGGGCTGTAATGCACTGTGAAATGGTATATAAATCTAAATGCTATTGCTATTTTTCTTGGCAATATTTTTCAGAAGCCATTTTGCCCTTGCCTTCTTCTCAGTTTTGAGAGAGAATGATTGGCCTGAGGTGAACTGTGCCTAAGGTAAGATTCTGTTGTGGTTAGCTCTGCCCCAGCTCCTGCCCCAAGGACTGTGGGTGTGGGGGAGACATCCACATGCTGCAGGCCTGTTTTGCCCCCGGTGGAATCTGCTGATGAAGGCTCCTCTGACCAAGAAGACATGAGTGACAGGGAGGAGGAGAGTGTGGCAGACAGCTCAGAAGGAGATCAATTACCTAGCTCCTCCTTGGATTCAGAACAAGAGTTAATGATACAGCCACGCATGCGAAGAGCGATGCATAGGCAACAACAACTGAGAGATTATTATCAAAGAAAATGAGGCCACCTGTGGTTGGGTGGGGCTGTGGTAATTAGTGAGGCTGCTATAAATAGCAGCCTGTGGGTTTGGCCATTGTGGAGGATTATCTGATCGTTGTGTTTCATGACTGCGTTACTGACTTTGACTTTTTGTGCTGATTTTTCCCTGCTTTGAAACTAAACCAGAGCAAAGTGTGTTTCACTTTGTGAAAGAAGGACTTTGAATTGCCTCACAGCTGCAAGCTAAGTATCACAGGACTGATAAAGGACTTGTATAAATTACCAGTTTGTTTGGAGACAAGTGCTATTTGCTATACCAAAAGAGGGCTTGGTTTAAGTGAATTTTCATTATAAAGAACATTGTTTTGAATGTTCAAACGTGTGTGTGTCTGAAATTTGTACCTGTGAATTTTTGGGAGAAGTCTACCAGAGAGCCCGACAGAACAGATTCATTCTTAGATTTTGTGGTTCCTAGTTCAGCCTTTTATCACTCAACTACTGGCTGTCATGAAAATTGTATTATTTTCATGACAGCCAGTATTAAAAAAAAATGTATTATTTGCTATTATTTAATGGTTGCCCAGATTTTGTACTCTTTTTAAAAACAGCCTTAGATTTCTACCCTCAACTGACCAGAATAATTTCTCATCTGGACATTGTGGAAAAGTTAAGCATCAAATAGCTATCGGATTATGATAAGGCAGGGGTTCCTAATACATAGAACAAACTGCTGGTAAGTCTGGTGATAGTGAATCTGTAACAGAATTTTTTTATTGTTGGAAATAATTACATAAATTAACATTTTTATTCATGGCTAAATTTTTTAAATAATCCACATTAAGAAAAAAAAAAGTCAGCATATAGAATTCATGGCTCAGTGTGGCAGGTTAATCTACCAGGCATTGCCAACAAATGTTAAGTCAGATTGTCCTATCTGACGTGTGTGTATATGTGTGTGTACATGTGATTAAAAAAGCAATAAGCATTGTTAAAAATCAAAATAAACTGTTTCTCCTGGAACAGAGTAATTCATTCAAGCTGCACCTTGTTTGCATATTGTTCTTAAATAATCTACTGGTTTTACTTTCTACTTAGTCCGCAGTTAGCATGATTTTTCCTTTCCGAAACAATTTATTTTGATACAATTTGATATTTGACTCCTATGCTGAGTTCTATGTCAATAATTTGGTTTTGGACTTTATATCTGTGTGGATTTATTCTGAGCCATAATCCTGACAGTCTCCCTTGAGCTAAAATCAACACCTGGGTTCTTCCAGATTGTATCACAGCAGAGAAATGAAATAAGATCTGTGAGCCAAATCCACATTTTTCCCCATAGCGAATTTCTGATAATAAATGGAAATGTCAGAGGCTTTAATTCCACAGTAGACTGAAAAACATACCTTCCCGACCCCAACAAAGTGCAGGTATATTTAAATGAAAAGGGAATAAAAGTGCTTTGACAAGATTAATTTTCAGATAGGCATAAATTACCCAAATTGAATTTTCTCTCTGCTATCATTGGAATCCACATACTGCTCAGACAGAAAGTTTTTAAAAAATCCAATATTTCAAGAAATCATACTGTACCAGAAACAAGGCAGATATAATAGAAATAATGCTGATCAATAATTTTATTGGCTGTGATTGATCACTGTTGTTTTTCTGCAAAATACCACTCTTTTCCCAATATTCCCAATATTTTCCTGCAAAATATTAATCAGAGTATATAGACCTTCTTTCCTTTCCTTTAGTTCTTCTTAAGTTAAAGAAGCTGAATCATTTGGATTTTAAAAAGAAATAATGTATGGGAAAAGAGATTTGTTAAGTTTGCTGTATTAAAAATATAGGATAAACGAAATATAAAGTAAAGCATAATGGTCCAACAGTGAACTAAATTATTCAACCAAGAGGAAAAAAGGAAAGAAGAGCAGAGGAGAGAGGGGATGAAGAAGAGGAGGAGAAGAGAGAGGGGTGGGGAAAGGAAAAGGGAGAGGATGGTAAGGAAAAGAGAGGAGAAGACAGGGGAGGAGAGGAGAGGAGAGAAGGAAGATAAATCATAAACCACCAACCTCCTTCAAATTTGGCTTTTAAAGTCTATTATGATGGCATTTTACAATGAAAGCAATAAAGAAAGGGATAAAATAGACAAAGAAGACACTAATTATCACCAAATACCATATTTTTCGGAGTATAAGACAATGTCACTTGGCAGGGCTTAAGGGAAGAGCTATCTCTGTGAGGCTTCCTCCCCTTGAATCAGCTCCCCCTGGAGATTCGTACTGCCCCCAAGACTCATCTATGCCACCAGGCTTTGGGAGATTACACTCTAGCCCCCTGGCTGATGAATGTCACATATGGTTGTTGTCTGAGTGGGTATGATCAGTTTTTTAAAATAAAATTGTGGACTACAGATAAGTATACTTTAGTTTTAAATTACTTGGATTTTTTCTCTTTTTGTACATTGTAAGCTGCCGCGAGTCCTCGGAGAGAAGTGGCGTAGAATTTCAAATAAATAAATAAATGAATGAATGAATGAATGAACGAACGAACGAACGAACGAACGAACGAACGAACAAACAAACAAACAAACAAACAAACAAATAAAAGAGATGAATAAATAAATAAATGCATTGATGTGATGTCTTCCCATCCCTTCTTTTTTTAATCCTTGCAAGATAATTTTGCTTTCACTTCATATTTTACCTTTGGTTCTTTAATATTTCTCTTTTTTCTAAAAAACTCATTTCCTCCATCAGATCATGATTTTCTCAGCATTCTTATATCTTCCTTCTTCCTTCATATATTGTATGTATTTGTTTTGTGATTCAATCCTCACTTCTCTTTACAAGATCAAACCAATATATGTTTTTTTTAAAGTTTTAAACACCATACAGACATACAATGTATTTTCTCTTAAAAGGGTAGTGCTCGAGTCAAAATTTTTATACAGCTTATAACATCCCCAATTTTTATATATTTCCCATTTCTGCCATAATATTCTTTCTCTATGTTTCTCAATTCTATTTATTTATTTTATTTTATTTATTTATTTGTCAAACAAGTATAGTATTATAGTACATATTAACATAACATAACATAAGTAGAACGTAGTAATAGAAAGGATAATAAGACAGTAGGACAGGGACATTAGGCACAAAAGTGTGCTTATGCACGCCCCTTACACACCTCTTAGAAAAGGAGAGAGGTCAATTGTAGATAATGTAAGGTTGAAGATTTTGGGGTTGGGGGGAAGCAACAACAGAGTCAGGTAATTTACTTTGTACTTATTTTCTAAAATTTAAACAAGGTTACCATTTGCCCTTACCCCAAAACTTTCTTATTCCCTTGTCTACTTAACACCCTTTAAAAGCTGTCATTTCCATCTTAATTCCTAATTTTTCATTTGTTATAAATATAATAAAATTCCATTTACTTTTCAACACCTTTTCCATTTAACTTAATAAATAATAAGTTTCTTTCAACTTAATTTTTACATCTCCTTTTTCACCTACCCAACATTCATTCTTATTCATTCAAATATTGCTCCCACATATAATAGATTGGAGGGATTGGATACTGTAGCCTAGAGGTTAATTCTCTGCCTTACAAGGCAAAGGTTGCAGGTTCAAGTCCCAGTGAGGGTATGGCTAGCTGATGAGGCCAAAATAAGGCTGAAATAGATCTATCCTAGTCTCCCTAAATTTTCAAATTCAGCAAAAAAACATGTGACATATCTATCTATCTATCTATCTGTCTGTCTGTCTGTCTGTCTGTCTGTCTGTCTGTCTGTCTGTCTGTCTGTCTATCTATCTATCTATCTATCTATCTATCTATCTATCTATCTATCTATCTATATCAAACATTTTTCCCTTTCCATTTCATTCATTATATCATCTTATTCCAATATTACACTTACACGTTAATTATAATACAATTCACTTTATCATAATTCCTATTCTTCTTTCCTTTAATTATACTATTAACCATTTTTCTTTAATTTCCCAAATGCTCCACTTCTTAAAATTTTATCCTCATATTTTCTTATATACCTTTTCTTCTTCAACTATCCAACATCATCTAATAAACAATCAACTGCATATTGCATTCACCAATATTAATCTAAATATATATCGCCTCTGCCTATAATGACTACTTTCACTAGTTTACTTTATTACTGTCATTAATATTTACTATTCAAACAATTTTAAATATATACTACATTTCTTTTCATTTTTCCATGTCATTATTGTATCATTACAGTAAAATACTACAACTACACAAATTAATCTTAACACAATCTACTTATACATATCATATTTTCCATTTTTCTTCTTTAGTTATTCCTTTATCCATTTTCATTTAGTACTCCATACTTCTTAATATTTCCCTCTCATCCTCACATTCTCTTATCTTTCTTTTCTTCTTTTTCTAATTTTATAAGTGTTATATCTTTTCTTCTGCCTTAAAATCCTACTTAATCCCCTCTCTTTTCCCCTTTCCCTCTTCTTCATTTCCCCACTGTCATGCGCAGTACACACATTTATAGAAACATAAAAGACTGATGGCAGAAAAAGACCTCAGTTACTGTGGATTTACCAACCACGTGTGCTGGAAGTTTGCTCCAAGGATCTACTACTCTTTCAGTAAAATAATATTTTCTCATGTTGCTTTTGATATTTTCCCCAACTAACTTCAGATTGTGTCCCCTTGTTCTTGTGTTCACTTTCCTATTAAAAACACTTCCTTTCCTATCCTTTTTTAATCTATTCTCTTCCCCTTTTCTTTTCTTCTTTGCTTCGTTTCTCCCTTTCCATTGTCACCATTGCTAACCCCAATGTAATCATTAACCTTCCCCCTTCTTCTCTTAGTTACTTTTCTCCTAATCTTTCTCTTTCTTATATAGCTTCCAATATCAAAGTCAATATTTTTTTTTTCAATGCTGAGTCTTTGCTTCTCTTTTGTGGTTTTTTATTCACGTGGGTGTATTCCAGTATAATTTCTGATTCATTAATCTTAAATAGTCCACGTGTCATTTTAATCATTTCTTTCAGATAATTTCTTTCAATTACTTCCTGGGACATTTTGTTATTTCCACAATATTCTAACTTCAATTTAAGGTTCTGTAAATCCACTACCTGTTGCTGGGATCAGACCTCTAAAAACAAATAAGTCTTCCTTAAAACTTCTCACAGCTTGTAATGCAAGGGCACTATGTGAAAAACAAAAGTGAGCTTACAGTTTACAAGTTATATGTTGCAATTTTTTCTTGCCAGTAGGTGTTTCCACTCTGTGACTCCAATCACCAGAATAATAAAAATCTTTCAATATAAACCCACATTTTAAATCTTATTTTACACTTTTTTGTTCTTTTTCAATACTCCAAATTAAATATTACTTCCAGTCTTCTTAAAAAATGCTTTCTTTCGGATTCCTTCTCAAAATGCTTTGATAATCTCAGCCTCCATGTTAGGCTTGTGTTTAAACTTCCGCTTCTTTCACTTTTCCCCCATGCCAAATTAGCTGCTAATTCTTCACTGGAATAATTTCAAAGTTCTTTAAACACATTTTTTCTTGGATGTACGTTGGCCAATCACTCACCTGGTGTTGGTACTCTGCTAAATTCACCACTCATGCACAAAACTTATTCCAGTTGCCCCTTGTGATGGCCATCATGGCCACTGCCTCCATATTCAAAGAGCTTTTCCTCCAACCTCCAAGGAATTTGCCTATTCCTCTTGGTTTTCCGAGGTGCCTCTCCTTTTTTCCTCTGTTCCTACAGGACAGATCTGGTTCAAAGACCCCCTGACAGCATCTTATCAGCCCGGAATTTCACTGGGCTAATCAGAGCCAGCTATTTCCAGACTTCCAAAACACTTCCAGTTTCTCCATGATTTTCTCAGTATTCCTTCTTCTTTCGTATCCTGTATGTACTTGCTTTGTGATTTAATCCACACTTCTCCTTACAACACCTAACCAATATGTTTTTCACTCATTTTGTAATCAACCCACATTCAACCCCCATTCGTGAACCTTTCTCTTCGTGTTGTACTACATACTCTTTTATATAAACAAATTCCACTGCATTCAGCCTCCTTTTGGAGTCTTTTTCACCTTGATATTGTAAAATGAGCCGAATGAATCCATCTTCCAACTTCTGATAATCTGGAAGACATATTGCCATATAAGTAACATGCAATCCATTTACATACCATCAAAAGAGCAGTTCTAACACTTTTCTCATCTCCCTTACTTGATTGCTTTCTGTGGGTATTCATTAAAGCACTATTCAGTTATTACAGAAAAGAGCAAGATGCCAAATATAAATAGGCTAAATAGGTTTTCATCATTATATGCTCTTTATCTATCATAATTTCCATCATTTATTACTATTTATTATAACAATTCAATCCATGTAAAGTATGACATTGAGAGATTAAGGAAACAATGAAATCATTGTAGAGCATGTCAAGATACAAAGAGAAATTAACCTTCATGCTGAGTTGTTCTGGTTAGACCATTTTGCTTGCTTAAAAAAAAAATCATCCTTCAATGACACTACTTTTTAAAAAAGATTCTGCTACTTCCCTATCTTTTCTTTTTAAGCAAACAATTGGCTTAAGGCTATTTATAAATTTAAAAAGCAAATTTCCTTTGTTATGAAATGTTCAGAACAGATAAAATTATAAACAAAGGGCTTATGACCAAATAGCTCAGATGTTATAATAGGAACAGTACCATCTGTATATATTCACTTGCTTTCCCTGTTGGAGAATCTAGATGTTTTATGTATGGCTGGATTATAAATAGTATGCAAATGTTAACTAGGATATGCATTTGGCTTTGCTATCATATGAATTTGATTTCCAGTTGCCCTAAAATATTCAACTACTATCTCATGGAAAGATGATTCTGTGTTTTGACTTTATTTCAGTGCAACAGCTGAAGTTCTTTCACTCAGGGCTAAAGCATGCTTTTGCAATTGTATCCCTAATTTCATATTCATAGATCATGAATGCTGATGTAGACCTTGTATGAAAAAAAATGGGTAAAGATAATGATTTAACCTAAAAAAAGGGATCTTTTATCTAGGAAGGTGGCAATCTTGGAAAACCTTAACATCTATACTTAGAAAAAAAAGGGATAAGTGCAGAATAAAGACTAATTGTTTCATAAGAGTCATGAAAATAATATACTATATCTGAAAAGATTAGTGTTTTTCATACATTTTCTGATGGAAAGAAGGACATTATATTTGCTATTGTCTTGGTTATTCCCATAGATTCCGGAATGCTTTGACTAGGAAATTTATTTTATTATTTTTTTGCTACATAGGTTATTTACTGACTTTTATCCAATATTTCATTCAAAACTCACATTTAGCACTTCTCCAAATTATTGACCTCCTAACTACAATATGCAACCTGTCTCTATACTTACCCTCTTTAGAGGATTGTAAGTTGGCCAATGTAACTGCAATTTTTAAGAAGGACTCATGGGGAAAACCAGGAAAATTATACACCTGTCAGTCTAACATCTGCTCTGAGGAAGATTGTGGAAACTGCTATTAAAGATAAAATTATCAACCATTTGGAGATGCAAGCCTTGCTCAAGGGTATCCAAAATGGCTTCACAATTCCAACTAAACAATTAAACAGTTTTTTTGAGGTTGTTTTTTGAGATAACTATGAACTAATAGATATTATCTGCTTAGATTTTCAAATTACCCTTGAGCAAGTCCCTCATTAATGACTTCTCAGTGAGGACTTAATAGTAATGGAATAAAAAGACAGGTGCTATTGTGGATAAACAACTTGTGAAAAATAAAAACGAAAACAAAGAGTGACTGCTGGACTAGATGGCCAGAGATCCAGTACAGCGAGGTACTGCTCATATTTTTATGACTGTAAGCTTCAGTGATAGGGAAAGGAGAGGTAAATTCTAGGCAAGCATTCTTCTGAAGTTTCAGCAATTGGAATTGTCACATTGCAACCATTTCTACTTTATTGGAGTACTCAAATGTCCCCATGTTTTCCATTGCGTCAAAAGGCTGAGAAATAATTTCAAAGCCCAAGCAACCTGTTGTTGTTTTTAACTGGTTGTCCACTGCCAAAGAAAATACAGTGGATACAATTGTTATCTAGTGGAGATTGCTAAGTTTATTTATTTATTCAATTTTTATGCCGCCCTTCTCCTTAGACTCAGGGCAGCTTACAACATGTTAGCAATAGCACTTTTTAACAGAGCCAGTATATTGCCCCCACAATCCAGGTCCTCATTTTACCCACCTCAGAAGGATGGAAGGCTGAGTCAACCTTGAGCCAGTGCTGAGATTTGAACCGCTGACCTTCAGATCTACAGTCAGCTTCAGTGGCCTGCAGTACAGCACTCGACCTGCTGTGCCACCCCAGCTTAAACAAACCTGTCCCTTAAAGAACTTGCTACAGTTTCTGAGTCTGAGTCCCTGGTCAATCGGGTCATTTGTGAAACATGGGCTGAGAAATCAAAAGAGTAACAATAACCCCAAAGAAAGGCAAACCAATTCCACATTGTTGCAAAAAACCCCACCCCATCCCTACACGAACCCATCTATGAACAAAGCAAGAGCTTGACATAAAGATATCTTTACTTTTAGGAAAATTGAATCCCAGGAACTGAGAAAAATGGAGAAACAGGCTTATGCTGATCTATCACAGACTATCCTTGAACTTTGCACGGATTTACTATTAAAAAAGAGAGAAAAAAGTCCTTCCTTTCTCTTCCTTTTTGCAGTGTTGGTTTCAGATCCAGAAATAAATTGGCTCACCTCTCTAGTGATCTTGTGAGCATCAGAGGTCCTCCTGAATTGGACAAAGTCCTTATGAAGAAGGGTCTTTAGTTTACTGGGGATTTGAAAGACTTTATATATAAAAACCAAGGAAAAGTATGGAAAAGAGTCTTAACTTCGTAGAAACATGCAATAAAGTTATTTTCAAAAGCCTAAGAATAGAAATGATCCCCCCCTCCATCCAACATTCTTTTATCTCTGGACTAACAGAGTGCTTATTGTGACAAAAGACTTTGAATAGTCTATTGCAAAACTCAGTTGGGTGCAGGTAACTATAATATATTTGTTAGGCATTTTGCAGAAAAAAGTCTCAAATATTAAGTTCAAATTATCCTTGGAGGAAGAGGATGTATGTATGGTGCCATGCTACAATTCAATTGAATTGTATTTTGCCTGGCCTACTTTTATCTCTTTTCTCTGAAGATGCTGATAGTATAAGGCAGGAACAAGAAAGGTTTTCATGGGCATGTCTGCATTTTTTTAATGCTTGGTCTTTGAGAAGTACAGAAGATATTTCTACCAATGTCATTGATTTCTGATATCTCTTAGTAGATGTTTTCTGATTGAGATTGAAAGATGAGGTTTTATTATTTGCCAATAGCTGCAATGGATAAAAGATGAGATAGGGAATGAGGAAATTTTTCATTAAAACAATAAAGTGTTTAATATTTATTTATTTATTAGATTTGTATGCCGCCCCTCTCCGTAGACTTATTTTTTCCTCTTTTTATATATTTCCCCTTTCTCCTCTCTCCTTTTTTTATTTGTATCTTTGCACTTTCTTTTTTAAAATATTTTTCTTAGTTTCTATTAGTTTTTTTAATCTTTGCATTATTTAAATTCAATAAAAATGTTATTTAAAAAAGAAGATATATGGGTCACAGAGAAGACACCTGGATACACTCACTGTGTCTCTCTGTAAAAATAATGGGAGCATATCAGGCTGAAGCAACTACTGTGTTATTTCACTGCTTTCCATTTCAGGCAAGATCTTTGCCTGCATTCTCCTGAATAGACTTGTCACTGGAAAATCTGGCATCTCCCAGAGACAAAGTGTGATTTGTAATCAGAACGAAGCATAACTGACATGATGATTGCTGTGATATAAGTCCAGGAAAAGTGTATCAAGCAGACCAAACTTCTTTATTTTGTCTTCATTGAGAGGTCAACAAGGATACTGTGAATAGACTGACTCTCTGGACGTCTTGAGATTCCAAGGATGTCCAAGGAAATTCATGAAGTTGATTCACTTACTCTATGATGGAATAACAGAACAGGCCATTTACAGTGGTGATATGTCAGCTTCATATGCCATTTGCCATGAGCTGGGGTGGCGCAGCAGGTAGAGTGCTGTACTGCAGGCCACTGAACCTGACTGTAGATCGTTAGATCAGTGGTTCAAATGTCATCACCAGCTCAAGGATGACTCAGCCTTCCATCCTTCTGAGGTGGGTAAAATGAGGACCCGTATTGTGGGGGAAATATGTTGGCTCTGTTAAAAAGTGCTATTGCTAACATATTGTAAGTAAATAAGTAAGTAAGTGTTGTGGTTCAGCCTGAGGCTGCTCAGGGACTGGCTGTGTCTCTGCTGGCTCCATGCCCGGAGGAGGATGACAGCGCAGAGGAGGGGGCTGAACAGTTGGACGGGGGAGAGGAAAATCAGGAATGGGATGAAGGAGAACAGCATGAGAGCCCAGGGGGGGGGGCTCTCCCCAGCCAGTAGCTTGGAGTCATTAGGTGATGACGCACAAGCTGTCATTGACATGAGACAGAGACGTTCAGAGTAACGAAAGGAGCAGTTAAAGAAATATTATCACCATTGAATTAGAAACAGCTGAATTTGAGTGTGGTCCTCATCAGCAGGGTTTAAAAGGCAGGCAAGGCCTTGAAGCCATGTGGAGTGTTATCAGTTTGGAGTGGCGTTATCCTGTCTTGTTTCTCGGCGTCTCTGTTCCTGGCTTGTGGCCCAGCAGCTTTGGAAGACCCGTGGGAGGTGTAGGTCTGCTATCTACAGCCTTGGCTTGGCAGCAAGAATTCTGTATTGCTGCATGGACTTTTGCCTTCGTGGATATATCTGAAGATACAGCATTTTCCTGTTTGTAAGGACATTTTCTGTTACCTGTGTTTTTCTGAATTTTATAAAACTGCCTTTGCCTTTTACCAGTGTGTCTGGCTTCTCTTTTTGGGTTGGTATTGGCTTCTGGAGTGACCCAGACAGAACAGTAAGTAAGTAAGTAAGTAAGTAAGTAAGTAAGTAAGTAAGTAAGTAAGTAAGTAAGTAAGTAAGTAAGTAAATAATTGTTCTGTACTTGCATGTTATTGGGGGCTATACAGGGTTTGAAGGAGGGAGTATACTTCAGATACCAATTTGACTCTCTTTGATTTTGCTGCTTAAATGCACAGACAGTCATTCAAAGGAACCTCTTTGCAAATAACCACAGATTCCTGGCAGACAAAGACAGTGATTTACAGTTTGATGCTGAACAATTTTCAGATGCTGTCTATGCATCTTCAACCTGATCATCAGCCCAAACAAGACTAAAGTACTATACCAGTCTACGTCAAAAATCAAGTTCGTAGAACAAAAATCACTCTTGATGTCATCCAGCTGGCAAATATAAACAGTTTCAAATATTTGTGAAACATCATCTCAAGTGATGGGTCTTTGGACAAAGACTTCAGAATTTGCAAGGCCATCTATGTCCTGGACTGACTGTGTATTAGAGAGTTTAATCAACACAACACCTGCATTTGCACAAAGCTGAAAGTCTACCAAAATGCTGCCCAGCTGTCTCTTCCATGTGGTTGTATTGGGAATTCTTCCCCTGGATTTCTTTTCTGTGCAATCCCTCACTGAAATTATCTATTTTTAGTCAATCTTTCTTTACCCAGAAAACAGTTCTACCCATTTTGTTTTCTTTTTGGAGAGTTATTCTCCAGGCAGGCAGGCAGAGCCCCAGCTCTTTGTATCTAGTTTCTTTCCATTGTTCTGTTTTGTTGGAATGAATTCATAAGGCCAAATATCTTAGTAATATGCTTCATGGTGATGCTCCATTGGTCTGATTTTAAATTAAGGTGGTATTTGAATTATCCTGTATAATTTTGTTCAACTTCTGCCATGGCTAACTAGTGCAAGTAAGGATATATTTGGTCTGATTTTCATTTTCAGATTATATTAGAAGGTAAATACACTTCTCAAAAAAACCCACACTTAAACAACACAATATAACTCCAAGTAAATCAAACTTCTGTGAAATCAAACTGTACACTTAGGAAGGAACACTGATTGACAATCAATTTCACATGTTGTTGTCAGCACATTCAACTTTGTATAGAACAAAGTATTCAATAAGAATATTTCATTCATTCAGATCTAGGATGTGTTATTTGAGTGTTCCCTTTATTTCTTTGAGCAGTATATATATGGAAAATGCTTTGGATCAGTTGAGTATTCTACTTCCCACGCTTAACAAGCTGATGTCTATCAGTTTAGTGAAGAAAATCGGGTGCAATTAAGAGAAAGGGCAAAGGCCCCTTTGAAAAAACAATTGCTGTGATTTGATTCTAATCATAGCCACTAATTCCCACTATTTAGGAAATTTAATTGCATGACTTTTTCATATTAGTTTTCTATTTCACTAAGATTCTCTTTGACTTATTAAAAAGGATTATTTGGATATTTTAAATCTTATTATTTCGATGGGTTGGAAACTGAGTCTTAATGAGATTAGTTATAAATGATATAAGAAACATAAAAGCATAAAATCTCCATGCCTTCTCATAGCAAAATGCAATGAAATGAGTATTCCCAAGAAAGGGAAGATTTTAATATAGTAAACATTATCTGTTTATTAAAAAAAATTAAAGTAATTTTCTATTTTCTGATCTGATTATATAAAATTAGATTTCATCATGCATATTTAGCACAGCATTTAGGATGCTTTATAGCATCCCCAATTTTCAAGCATTGTATAAGCATTTAGGAAGTAGAGTTAATTAAAACTAATCTATTAGGTCTAAAAACGTATTTTCATTTATAAATGAATATTCTCTTATTGCTCCCATCTGCCATTTCAGAGGATAACACTGTTCCAACTGAAAACTGTGATTGTGTTATATTTTATAAAACTTCATAAAATCTGTACTGTATTAAACTCTTCTGTATTATACTTATTCATTCTTGCTGAATACATTCCAATTACTTTAGTATTTCATATTTTTTGGCGCAACAGTGATGGTAACACTTTTCACAAAGTTCTACTTAAATGTTATTTTTCTACTTAAATGTTATATGCTACACTGGATTTTTAAAATGTGTGAGTCTTCATTTGAATCCCTTGAAATGGGATCAAAGATAAGTACAAGTACACTAGAGTGCCTTCCGTCCCCTGTCCTATTGCTCTCTTATATCTCCCATACCTTTCTTCTATTCCTATATCTCTTCTTCTATTCTTTCTATTACTATATCTTCTTTTCTATTCTTTCTTAGATATATATTGTACTATGAGTATCTCCTCTATAACCGTCATCATGTATTTTACTATGTGTATATAGATATATACCCACTAAAACCCTCATTGTGTATTGGACAAAATAAATAAATAAAATAAATAAATAAATAAAAAATAAATAAGACAATCCATATGATCATTCTTATCCAGCAAAATATATGTTTATGTTTATTTGGTGTAGTGATTAAAGACACCAGGCTAAAAATCAGGAAATTGTGAGATAGATCTATCTATCTATCTATCTATCTATCTATCTATCTATCTATCTATCTATCCATCCATCCATCTATTATCTATCTATCTATCTATCTATCTATCTATCTATCTATCTATCTATCTATCTATCTATCTATCTATCATCTATCTATCTATCTATCTATCCATCTATCATCTATCATTTATCCATCTATTGGATTTACATATGTTTTAGTGCTACTGTAGGCATGAAGCCAACTGGGTGGTTTTGGTTCATTCCACCACAGTCACTCTCTATCTATCATAGGAAAAAGAAGGTCATAATCAACCACTTCCACAAAAATTTTGTCAAGTAAATTGTATGGCATTTAGGCAATTTTCAAGACTCCAGACTTTCTTGAAAGTATATGTCTATTGATTTTGCTCTAAATGAAGCATGTTGTACTTTCTCACAGACAGTTTGATATTGCTGTCTTTATATTGCAATATTGACTTTGAACATGTGCAGTTTAGCTTTGGCTTTATTATTTGGGGTTTGAACAGTCCAAATGAGCATTAGATGATGACAAAGAGTTGGAGGTTATTTTTTTCTTGATATCTCTTTGTTGCCATCTAGTAACCATCTGGGTTTTTGCAGGCCACATCTCATAGCTCTAAGCCTTATGTGAATTGGAGTAATCATGAAATCTCCAAGACTCAAGAGACTAGTTATAGCAATAAATTGCTTCTTCCCACCCTATGGAAAATAACAGTGAGGAAGGAAAAGGTTTATAAGTAATAGTTCAGCTTCTATAAGGCTTAGGGCTACCACATCTCGTTGCAAACTGGCTGGACGGTAGCACAAAAATACATTGTTCATGTACACATGTGCAGTTCAGCTTTGGAAAACTAGTGATAGGTCAAAAACTGCTGAAGGTTGGACTGGAACAGGGAAGTCCAGATATAAGTTTATCATCTGCCAATTAAAGAGCAACTGGATGACTTTGGGCCAGTCACTCTTTCTCAAACCAGTCTACTCATGGGATTGTTGTTATGGGGTAAGTAGGAGGACAAAGTGTTCTGTATGCTGACCTGAGCTCCTGAATGAAATACATGACACAGAGCAAATTAAGATATAAATAACTTTATGCATTTCTTTAAGCAGTAAAGTAATTATATTTAGGCCAAGTCTGTCAGTTAAGGAATAAAGCAGGCCAAATGTCTTGGAAATTTATTTGCCTTTGTTATATGCCATTGCTGCAATGGCAGCGAGGGGGGGGGCACAATTGCATACGTGTGCAGTTTCTTGCCTTTAATCACAACATGTCATGATTACATCATTGTTTGCATTTTGTATTTCAAAGAATGTCAGTCTAAATAGTGAACTATGGAGGGCACTCTAGGTAAGCAAGCTGCCTTCTGTGTTTTTCTCTGCCTGCTTTACTCTCTCTCTCTCTTTCCTATTAGAAGTTTAAAAATCATTTAAAAACATTTTTTTTTAAAAAAACTGACAGCACTGTAGGAAAATGCCAAAGATAAATATATGTACATCCAATTTAAAATTTGGAAAAGAAGCAAAGAAAGGTCAGAATATAACTCTGGGTCATAATCCTCCTTAGATAAGATGTTATTTGAAATGTTCATCATCTGCTTAGAACAGATGATGTTTGAATTCTTTTTTCAGTTGAACATTATTTCCAAGTTCATTAAAAATGTATTTTTATTGACTGTGATTTTAGCTGTGCTACAACACCAAGAGTTTTTGAATGTGACATATATTTTAAGTCAGTTTCCACAGCAGTATAGTTCCTATACTACTTTTGAAAAGTACTCAGATTCTCAAAATGAAAGGCCCATAATAAAGATAATAATTCTTTTAGTCTATAGAAGGATTTTTTTTCAGGGTGGTGGTGGTGGTTAGTAATTATGGGGGGCAGAGTAGCTACTCAATTCTGTCTGTGAAGGAATGTAACACCCTTACTTAGTGTCAGTGGTAGTATCCTGCCGGTTCACACAGGTTCAGGGAACCGCAATTTAATTTTCTGAGTACTTCTGAAAACCGGTTGTTGGAAGAAATCTTTTCCCACTTTACAGGGCTAATTCTGCAAGGAATGCAGGAAAGATTCTAGTGTGCCTGTACTTCTAGATGAATTCTTATCTAAATTGCAGTCCCTTTAAGTGTTTTCAGAAACTGCCTCTAACAGCCTTGATGATTCTTGGCAGTAGCCCAGACTTTATATCTGTAGCTGAGCTTCTCCAGAGTCCGTCCCCCTCTGAGGTTTTTATGTGGTACTTTTATTCCTGGGGCTTGAACAGCTATGTTCTGTCAGGCTCTCTGGTAGACTTCTCCCAAAAATTCACAGGTACAAATTTCAGACACACACACGTTTGAAAATTCAAAACAAGGTTCTTTACCATGAAAAGTCACTTAAACTAAGCACTCTTTTTGTATAGCAAATAGCACTTGTCTCCAAACAAACTGGTAATTTGTACAAGTCCCTTATCAGTTCTGTGATACTTAGCTTGCAGCTGTGAGGCAATTCACAGTCCTTCTTCTTTCACAAAGTGAAACACACTTTGCTCTGGTTTAGTTTCAAAGCAGGGGAAAATCAGCACACAAAAGGTCAAAGTCAGTAAAGCAGTCACGAAACACAACAATCAAATAATCCTCCACAATGGCCAAACCCACAGGCTGCTATTTATAGCAGCCTCACTAATTACCACAGCCCCACCCAACCACAGGTGGCCTCATTTTCTTTGATAATAATCTCTCAGTTGTTGTTGCATATGCATCGCTCTCCGCATGCGTAGCTGTATCATTAACTCTTGTTCTGAATCCAAGGAGGAGCTAGATAATTGATCTCCTTCTGAGCTGTCTGCCACACTCTCCTCCTCCCTGTCACTCATGTCTTCTTGGTCAGAGGAGCCTTCATCATCAGATTCCACCGGGGGGCAAAACAGGCCTGCAGCATGTGGATGTCTCCCCCACATCCACAGTCCTTGGGGCAGGAGCTGGGCCAGAGCTAACCACAACAAGCTATTTACAGAAGAGTTGGCATAGCCATAGAAGAAATGGCTGAGAGGCAGGATGCAAGCTTGGCATTCTGATTTTTCTTTTACTGCCCCTCTGGGGGCATGTGATCTTTTCTTAAATCTGGATGATTATCTAAGGATATCTTGTGAAGTGAGTGAGACCAATTGATATCTTTAAGTGGTGCAAATGGATCTAATAATTGCTTCTCCTGGTGCTTTGTCAGCTTGCACACGCTCACATTTGAGAACCGGTAGGGAAGATAAGTGAAAACCATCCCTGTCCCTGGATGAGAAATGGAGAAACATGTTTTCTTAGAGGGAGAAAGCAGCCCCCACCTTCCTTAATAGCTCACAGAAGATGTCAGCACTTAAGAGATAAAGGGATAAATAGCTATATTCCGAGCCAAAAATTCTCTGCAGCAAAGTCAGAATGGGATCAGCCCTCACTAAAGATGTTAATTTGTTAATTTGTCTCTTTAGCTCAGCATTTTGTAGTCAAAATATGCCCACCCACTTTCTGGAGAGTTTAAATGACCTCTCTGCTAAGAGGTTTCAATTTATGAGCAAGAGGGCTATATTTTAAGTATTTTAATTCCTCAATGTGCTCTGGCACCCTGCCTGATTTGTAACTCTGGGTTGCAGGTATTGCTGAGGAAAAGAAAGGCATTCATGCAGAATGGTTTAGCTTTCCAATACAGCTGTGACTCATTGATCTTCAGTGTGCATTCCCCCATTTCTAATCTAATGACTGGCATTTGGGTATTTTTGTATAGGCAATCCTTGACTTACAATAGTTCATTTAGTGACTATTCAAAGTTGCAATGGCATTGAAAAAAGTATCTTACAACTGTTCTTCCAAACTTATGACCCCATGGTCACGAGAGGGTGGCTGAGACGAAGTGGCCATTAATGTAAATGACATTGAGTTGGCCATGCCCACCCAGTCACACAACCACCGAGTCACATAACCACCCAGCCATTCATTAGGGCAGAGAACCTGTTGTCAAAAAATTTGCAGCCCACCACTGCTTACTGTCCAATTTTCCTCACTAGTGATAGATTTCTTTAGTTGCTATAATCATACTGTGCTAAAATATATAATGTTTTTTGTATAAGGTACGGCCTCCTGTTTATCATGAAGTTCAGAACCAAGATGATACCTATGATGTACATTCAAAGCCAAATATTATTCATGCCATGTGTTTAGTTAATTACTAAACATCCATATCTCCTAGATTAGTCAGTGAACTGCAGCTAGATTTTAGATTTCAGAAATAAACTGCAACAGCAAATCACCATGAAAATATGGATATAGTATAAAGTTGGTGATAGTGGAGAAGCTGCCTTTATGCGTTACTGCGGTAAGTGAGAATCAAAATAGGTTTAGTGAGTTCTTTTTTGGGGGGGGGGGGTGTTAATTTTTTTTATTTTTCACACCTTACAGAGATTCCAATTTACATACCTGAAATTAAAATATAATACAATACAGTATCAAATGCCAAATTCTTAGTCAAATTAATCATTTTTTTCTAGTTATTTATCCAATTATTTCTGGTATATATCATCCATCCTGTGCTACCTCCTTTCCAAATGCTTTCATCTGGATTTTAGATATATGTTCTTTGCTTTCATTTATATTTAAAGGGGTATAGCTCTCTAAATTTCTCTTGGCTATTTGCTATTTTTCATAACTGTGCCATCGTGCTTCAGTTACTTTCTTAGTAAACATATTCCTACTTTCATTTGAAAAAACTCTCATTTTATTGTAGCTGCCCTTAACAATAGGAATATCCAAATTTACTTTTCTTTAAAAACCTAGGAAGGAAAGAAAAAAAAAGAAAAAAAGAAAAAAAGAAGAAAAAAACACTATTCATATTGTATCTTAATCTATACATAGGAGGAAGGGTTGTTGTTAGAAATTTTAAAATATATTTCCTACTTGATTCATTTCTTTCACTTCATTCATTATATCAGTATATCGTTTCTACTTTAACAGAGCAAAATAAATATAGATCATTATTATTCCATTATTTTGTGTGAAAAGTATCTTCCATTTTAAAAAAGACCAATGTATTAATATTCTTCCCTAATCTAGATATTTTCCACTGCCTTTCTTAGTGTGATAATCTTCCCTAATCTATAAATTCCACTCCCAAACCCAGTGTAATTACCTTCCCTCTGTCACTGTCATATCAGTGCAATAATCTTCCCTATTCTAATTATTTTCACTGCAAAATGAAGTGCCCTAATCTATATATTTCCCTAATCTATAAATTCTTAATATCTTCCACTATCGAACTCAGTGTGATAATCTTCCCTAATCTATTCATTTTGACTCTTCATTGTTTCATCTGTCTTTCCTTATGATGCCTAACATAATTAGTGCTAGTCATTATCCCATATTAACCCTATTCCTGGTATTATAGCTCTCCTCCCTTTTCTTTTCCCCCTTCCTCCTATTTTATTTATCACCATAAATCAGATAGGCAATTTATAATTCAATCAATTAGAAGAAAAAAAGAGAGAGAAAAGAGAAAAAGAGAAAAGAGAAAAAGAAAGTCATCCAAAAATAACCATAAACATTATCAAATATCTCATCTATATTAGGCACAATAATCAGAGCTATTTTCAATTTTCTCATTTATAAGCCATTAAATTTTCTCCTCTTATAATTCTTCCATTTTACATTTTATATCACTTGGTTATATATTTGTATATATGTATAGAGTACAGTATATGTATTTTCATTATTAAACTCCCATAAGATTAAAATATTAATAAATCCCATTCATTATGTATGCTCAATTCTTTTTATAATTTATAACTTTGTGAGAGAAGAGAAAAGAGAAACAGAAAGTGCTGATTTTCTTAAAAGTATTTAATTCTTAAGAGTATTTAATTTCAATTTACATTATTCAATGTAATTTCAGTCAAATGAACAATCCAATTAGATCAAATCAGTTCCAATCAGTTTAGTTCAGTTCAGACAATTTCATCTTGAACATTTTCTTCTTTCCATGCATTAGTTAATCCATCTTCTCATAGCAAAAATGTCAAAGTCTTTAAACATATAGCAAACTGGTTTATTTCCAGTTCTCTGGGTGGAGTTTGTCAGTCTTCTGGATGATGAAGTAGATGATGTAGCAAACATATACAGTAGTACCTCGACTTACGAATTTAATTGGTGCGGGAAGGAGGCTCGTAAGTCAAAAAGCTCGTATGACGAAACATTGTTTCCCATAGGAATCAATGGATAAGCAATTAATGCGTGCAAGCCCAAAAATAAGAAACCGGCCGCCACCACCGAAGGAGGCTTGAGCCTCCCGATCCTCCCCGCCCCTTTGCCATGCATGTCATCCTGCATGCAGGATGCCATGCAGTCAGGAAGGTCATCCTGCTCCCCCCCAGCCAAAAACACAAAGGCTGCGGAGGGAGGGAGGGAAGCAGAGCGAGGCGGCAGGCGAGGCGACTGCCTCTCCGTTCGCCAAGCACCATGGCGCTCACCGCCTGTCCCTGTCAGCGTCCCAGCCCCAGCCACCTTCACCCGCCCGGACAACCGCCAGAGGGGCTCCTCCGGAGGGGCGCATGGGGAAGGGCTTGAGCCGCCGCCTTTTCCTTTCCCCATGGGAGCGCCGCACCTCTTATCTGCCCGGCCTGAGAGGAGGGATGCACGGGGGCTCCAGAGGAGCCCCATCCCGGGCGGAGCGGCGCACCTCTTATCTGCCCGGCCTGAGAGGCATGAAACCGGTGCTCATGCCGGGCGGCCCGCCTGGAACGCCAGCAATGCCACCGAGCCGATTGCCGAGCAGGGGCGGGGCGCGGGAGGAGGCAAAGGCGCCGCCGCACCGGCCCCGGCATGAGCACCGGTTTCGTGCCTCTCAGGCCGGGCAGATAAGAGGTGCGCCCCTCCGCCCGGGATGGGGCTCCTCTGGAGCCCCCGTGCGTCCCTCCTCTCAGGCCAGGCAGATAAGAGGTGCGGCGCTCCCACAGGGAAAGGAGAAGGCGGCGGCTCAAGCCCTTCCCCGTGCGCCCCTCTGGAGCCCAGCTCCTCCTCCTCCTTGCCGGGAAGCACCGGGCACCCCTCAGGCGACGTCTTTTCCCCTCAAAAAAATTAGGCTTTCCGCCTTACACTGCCTGCTCTGCAGATCAGCGGGGCCACCCAAGAAAAGCGTCGGTGGCTTCCCTTGCAAAAGGCTGCGCCCGGTGCCGGCTGTTTGCCCCGCGGCTCTCTCGCCTCAGTGAAGGATAAGCAGCACGCGAGGCTGCGGCGAGAAACAACAAGGCAGCAGCAGCAGCGAAGGCGCTCCGTCCGGCCTGAGGGGGCCGGTGCGGCGGCGCCTTCGCCTCCTCCCGCGCCCCTCCCCCGCTCGGCAATCGGCTCGGTGGCATTGCTGGTGTTCCAGGCGGGCCGCCCGGCATGAGCACCGGTTTCGTGCCTCTCAGGCAGGGCAGATAAGAGGTGTGCCGCTCCGCCCGGGATGGGGCTCCTCTGGAGGCCCCGTGCATCCCTCCTCTTAGGCCGGGCAGATAAGAGGTGCGGCGCTCCCACAGGGAAAGGAGAAGGCGGCGGCTCAAGCCCTTCCCCGTGCGCCCCTCTGGAGCCCAGCTCCTCCTCCTCCTTGCCGGGAAGCACCGGGCACCCCTCAGGTGACGTCTTTTCCCCTCAAAAAAATTAGGCTTTCCGCCTTACGCTGCCTGCTCTGCAGATCAGCGGGGCCACCCAAGAAAAGCGTCGGTGGCTTCCCTTGCAAAAGGCTGCGCCCGGTGCCGGCTGTTTGCCCCGCGGCTCTCTCGCCTCAGCGAAGGATAAGCAGCACGCGAGGCTGCGGCGAGAAACAACAAGGCAGCAGCAGCAGCGAAGGCGCTCCGTCCGGCCTGAGGGGGCCGGTGCGGCGGCGCCTTCGCCTCCTCCCGCGCCCCTCCCCCGCTCGGCAATCGGCTCGGTGGCATTGCTGGTGTTCCAGGCGGGCCGCCCGGCATGAGCACCGGTTTCGTGCCTCTCAGGCCGGGCAGATAAGAGGTGTGCCGCTCCGCCCGGGATGGGGCTCCTCTGGAGGCCCCGTGCATTCCTCCTCTTAGGCCAGGCAGATAAGAGGTGCGGCGCTCCCACAGGGAAAGGAGAAGGCGGCGGCTCAAGCCCTTCCCCGTGCGCCCCTCTGGAGCCCAGCTCCTCCTCCTCCTTGCCGGGAAGCACCGGGCACCCCTCAGGCGATGTCTTTTCCCCTCAAAAAAATTAGGCTTTCCGCCTTACGCTGCCTGCTCTGCAGATCAGCGGGGCCACCCAAGAAAAGCGTTGGTGGCTTCCCTTGCAAAAGGCTGCGCCCGGTGCCGGCTGTTTGCCCCGTGGCTCTCTCGCCTCAGCGAAGGATAAGCAGCACGCGAGGCTGCGGCGAGAAACAACAAGGCAGCAGCAGCAGCGAAGGCGCTCCGTCCGGCCTGAGGGGGCCGGTGCGGCGGCGCCTTCGCCTCCTCCCGCGCCCCTCCCCCGCTCGGCAATCGGCTCGGTGGCATTGCTGGTGTTCCAGGCGGGCCGCCCGGCATGAGCACTGGTTTCGTGCCTCTCAGGCCGGGCAGATAAGAGGTGTGCCGCTCCGCCCGGGATGGGGCTCCTCTGGAGGCCCCGTGCATCCCTCCTCTTAGGCCGGGCAGATAAGAGGTGCGCCGCTCCCACGGGGAAAGGAGAAGGCGGCGGCTCAAGCCCTTCCCCGTGCGCCCCTCCGGAGGAGCCCCTCTGGCGGTTGTCCGGGCGGGTGGAGGTGGCTGGGGCTGGGACGCTGACAGGGACAGGCAGTGAGCGCTCGTATCCCGAATGTGGGCTCGTAAGTAGAACAGAAATATCTCTCCCCTCCTAGCTCGCATCTCGAAATGCTTGTATATAGAGCAGCTCATATGTCGAGGTTCTACTGTACTAAATATGAGTGTCAAAGTTGTTAACATGATGTAAAGCTTATTCATGTTATTGCTGTTATGACACAAGGATGGTTAGGCAGGTATTGAAAAAAAATTAAGAATGAGTAAATTATGTAACATCCATTGATTACTTTATCCCAAAAAATGAACTTTCAGTTGGGCTAGTTTTTGCTGCCCCCGTGCTTCAAGAGACTTCCCTGAAGCCTGGGGAGAGTGAAAACAGCTGAACAGGCCAACCAGAAATTCATTTCCAAACTTCTGGTTGGCCCATTGGGCCATTTTTTGCCTTCCCCAGGTGTCAGGAGGCTTCCCTGAAGCCAGGGGACAGCAAAAATGGCCAAAAAGAAGGCTGAAAATCAGCTGGCACAGTGGAGGAGACGTTAGGCAACCCCTCGTGTGCCCTCCAATATGGCTCCACGTGCCACCTGTTCGCCATCATGGCTATATGCTATTCCTTCTTTAGCTTATTCAGTTTTAATGCTGGAGACAGAGGAAAAGTCACCATTCATGCATACAGCTCTCCCAAGAAAATTGTGCTGTGTTTTTTTTTTCTACAGTAAGATCTTGAACAGGTATTGTTACTATTGCTCCTATTATTTAACATCCATAAAATGAAGTATCCTTCCCAAATCTTTTCCTATCATATGCAATGATATATGATACAGTCCTTTTGAAGAAAAAGGATCCTTCTGAAGTTTCAATGAGCAGGTTCTATTGTGGTCTTCCCAAAATGAAGACCTTCCTTTAGCCACTAATAGAACTGCTCATTTCCTACAAATTTTTCTACAACTTAGATTCAACCCTCTTTTTATTTTGCCCTCATTTGATACCAAATTAATGACTGTAATTAATACTTTAAGCAATATTTCAAAAAGTTATGCTGTGGAATGTGACGGTAATTTGGGCAATAAAGTGTTTAATGGCATCCCTTTTAACTGAGACACCTAATAAAATTCCCATCTTATTGGAATGAATAAGTATTATTTTATTTAATTGGCAAAGCTTTCAACAGAGAGTCTCTGGAAGGCAGACATTGAGTTTCATTCACAGCCAGTCACTAGCAGAGCTATTTTCTGAATATATGAAAACTAATGAGCTTTTTTAAAGCCGTGCCGTAAAAATAAATTTTTATATACCATATGAGTGCCTTGAAAAATCTAGCAGTGACATCCTTAGGAAGAGACCATATCTACAATGGACAAATGAGAAACAGATGACAAGCTGTGCATTTCATTCTTACCTTTCCACTTTATAAGGCATTATTTACCCAGGTTTTGACAGAAAGTCAACAACTGAATGTTAGAATAAATTCATTTGGAATCAGGGTTATATAGGACCTTAGACTTCAACTGGTACAATCACCTGCATTTACTACAAGAAATACCCATTAGATAAGATTTAAAAAGTGATGAAAGCCTCCATCTTCAGGATAATCCATAAAAGTTAGCCATTCAATCTCTCCATCCTGCTCCTTCTGCTCACAGTTGAGCAGTGATAAAAGCCTGTTCTCTCTAATTGAACTAGCATCTCACTAGTGTGAGTTTTCATCTCACTACTAAGGTTTCTCACGACTTTGATAAACAACTGTGTAAACTATTAGCTAGCATCTCCTGGATCTTTTTAAAAATACAGTGTGGACCACTGTGTTTCAAATACTCTCACTAATTTAATTTCACAGTCCATTAAGAGTCAGTCTAATTAAGTCATTGAATTTATACTGGGGAGACTCAGGTTCAAGTCTCCACTTGATTATGAACTTCAGATGAGTGATTTGGGGCTCCTTATTTTGTCATCCAGTACATTATCATTTTTTTTTTTTAGTTCTGGAATAAAACTAAGGGAAATAAGGAGGAAACCATGCTGATGCTTCATGATTTAAAGAAGACGTGAACTAGCCTTAGAGTTTCTAATTTAAATCAGATTGATAAGGTGGCAGAGTGTCCGAAATCCTGTTCAGTGCACTGTCGTGAGACCGAAGACAGTCCATGACCACCCTCCAAGTGAACCATACCTCATGAAGGCATGTTCCCAATTTAGCCCAAACAAAACATTTAAGAGAGCCTTTCTCAGGAAAAGCAGGACAGTTTTGCAGAAGAGACGGAGTAACGACACGGACACAAGAGCTGGATTTAAACTGGGTCATTTTTATTAAAATAAATTAGCATAATTTATTCAACTGAATTACCATAATTAACATACCTAACTATGACCCCAACAATGGACCTGCAGGGTGAAACATTTGCTTCCGGGGCGGAAAAGATGACGTCACATAAACTTCCTGGGCAACATATGGGCGTAGCTCCATGCTAGTCCAGGTGAGGGACCCCTCCCTCACCTGAGACCCTGCCATGCACTTGCATGAGGGGGGTCCCGCCGGCTAACCCCTAACAGGGGACTTAAAAGTGCGGGACCCAAAGACAGGTTCCCCCCAACTGCTCAGGTCGCCAATACCACAAGCTTGGAGAGAACCTGTCAATCATCCCCAAAGATGCCCAACAGAGAACACGCAGTTGCTAAACCACCACCCAGTTTTCCGCCCCTAACCTGCCTACCCAAATGACCAAAGGTAAGCCAATTAGCCTAAACAAAGGTGCAAGCACCCCCTAACCGCTTATCCTTCTCCTCAGTGTGGAATGGGCAAAAAAACAGCCCGGTTAAGATGCCAAGCCGCAAAAAATTCTCATTCGGCCCCCTAGGGCGACCCACAATAGCACACTGTAAAATAGGGAGGGCGGGCGGGTGTCTGCTTGTTGATGAGTCCGGGCGAAAAGGCTGAGCCCCGGCCTGCATGCCCTTATATAGGGCTGGCAGGCCCCGCCCGGACCACGTCACGATCAGGCCATTCTGGCCTGATCATCGGCCGAAGTCTCGCAATCTCGCGAGACTTCAGCCGAAACAACATGGCGGCTACGCCATGTGTCCTGTGTCTGCCCGGCCCCGTCTGCAAAAGGCACCGGCGGGTAAGTCCGCCAGCGCTATTTATAAATATATTTGAGAAGGCTTTTGAGGTCAGTTTTAGAGGGACTATACGAATTTTTCCCATTAGATTTTAAAATTATTGAAGCCTTGACTAATTGTCTAAGTTCTTGGAGGTGCGCAACCTGGGGCTTAGAGAATTCTGCCCCCATACTCACATAAGGGTACTTCATCTTTGACGACCGGCCCTAGGGTATACGAGAGCTCCCTGCTGGGATGAGTACGGAGGTGTCAAGGAACGCAGTCAGTTGATGGGTAGACCACAACACAATTCATCACGTCGTAGGTCACCAGTTATGGGGGCTCGCAGCTGGCAACTGACTGTGGGTTACTCACAAATCCAATTGAGAGAAAAAACCTCGGACAAGAAACTTGACTCTTTGGTGAGACAACCTGGATTTTCTCTTTGGTGAGGCAACCTAGATTAAATCCATGATGACCCTTTTATTGAAAGCAAACAAAGAAAGGCAGGCTTCTGTGATGCTACATTTCACATGGGTCTGTTACACCAATTCTATAACTTATTAACTTCTTATAACTTATTAAGCGTTCAAAATATAACCAATAAAAATCACACAACTTGTGCTACATTTCAAAGTGCTGATTCATGAGAAAAAGAAAGCAAGAGCGAGAGAAGGGCCCCATCAGCCCACCTCATGATATATAATGTTGCACTTTTCTTAGGCTAGCAGCAAAGAAGGCAAGATAAGAGTGCTGGGAAGGAGAATGTTGCTAGAGAAACTGGGTCATCATACGTGTCATGCTCAAGGTCTATGCTTTTTGCACGCACATTCCAAGACACTAGTTCCCACGTTCCCACAGCTAAGAATGTACACATTTTCTTTTAAGCTAGCTTTCCTTCAGTTTAATTTGTGGATGTGTAACATGGGAATGTTTCAGAAAATCTCCAAATATATGGAAATGGCAAAATTTAACTTATTCTGCTGACTTAGTGTGAATAATGCACAGAAAGGAATTATTGCTTTAATGATTATATTGATTTTATATTGTCTTATATATTTAAGTTCGGTAAGCTGCTTAGAGTTCATTTGGTTTCAGGCAGTAGACAAATCCCATAAATAAATAAAGAGTGCCCTTTAACTCAAGCTCAATTTCTGGTGACTTCATGGACTCACTATTTGTTTCCTTGGCAACAAGGTAGATATGGTTTTCTGATGGCTTCTTCTGTGATATTATTTTTGTTTTGGCAATCGTAGTGGCATTTCCATGATCATATAAGGTCTATTTAATCTTACCCTGCCTAGCCTCTGGGTCCAGACTAAGCCTAACAGTTGCAGAAGCTTTCTAAGACCAGGGGAGATTTGAGCATTGCCAACATTTGTACTGTATTTTAATTTATCTCATGACTTGTCTCTCTTGAATATAATTCAGCAATTTTAGAAACATAGAAACATAGAAGTCTGACGGCAGAAAAAGACCCCATGGTCCATCTAGTCTGCCCTTATACTATTTTCTGTATTTTATCTTAGGATGGATATATGTTTATCCCAGGCATGTTTAAATTCAGTTACTGTGGATTTATCTACCACGTCTGCTGGAAGTTTGTTCCAAGGATCTACTACTCTTTCAGTAAAATAATATTTTCTCATGTTGCTTTTGATCTTTCCCCCAACTAACCTCAGATTGTGTCCCCTTGTTCTTGTGTTCACTTTCCTATTAAAAACACTTCCCTCCTGGACCTTATTTAACCCTTTAATATATTTAAATGTTTCGATCATGTCCCCCCTTTTCCTTCTGTCCTCCAGACTATACAGATTGAGTTCATTAAGTCTTTCCTGATACGCTTTATACTTAAGACCTTCCACCATTCTTGTAGCCCGTCTTTGGACCCGTTCAATTTTGTCAATATCTTTTTGTAGGTGAGGTCTCCAGAACTGAACACAGTATTCCAAATGTGGTCTCACCAGCATTCTATATAGCGGGATCATAATCTCCCTCTTCCTGCTTGTCATACCTCTAGCTATGCAGCCAAGCATCCTACTTGCTTAAATTTTTCATTTAAATACAATGTATTTACATCTTAACAAAACATTTTTCAATGGGGGAACATTTCCTATTTACTACCATTGTTTCTTGAAAATATATTCCAAATGAATTAAGGATTAAAATAGTATTCAAAATCCCCACCCTTATTTTTCTGTGTAGTAGTATGGATCTTCCCTTTGGGGCAGCCTTAAACCTTCACAATTAGCACAACATGTTAAATCTTTGCAGACATAGCTTTTTATGTCTAATTCCTTGGTATGGTAGCTAAAACCTGTACATCATGTAAAAGGTGAACAAATGTTGGCAATGCTCAAATCTCCCCTGGTCTTAGAAAACTTTTGCAACTGTTAGATTTAGTCTGGACCCAGAAGCTAGGCAGGGTAAGATTAAATAGACCTTATATGACTGGTCCGAGAGTAGTGGATAATTTCAATTTCAATTGATTGTTCACCGTCAGTTACAGATTGATCTTCTTGTTCTCTCTTTCTCCCTTTCCCACTACTGCCCTTGACTAGTCTTTTTAAGGGGCGTGCATAAGTGCACTAGTGTGCCTTCCGTCCCCTGTGCTATTGCCTTTCCTATATCTCCTATATCTTTTCTTCTATTCCTAGATCCTTTCTCTATTCTTTCATTGATATATTTTATTCCCATATCTTCTCTTCTATTCTTTCTCTGATATATTTTACTACGAGTATATCCTCTATAACCTATAATTGGACAAAATCAATCAATCAATCAATCAATCAATCAATCTGAAATCTTATGGCATCTCTGGACCCCTATATGAATGGATAACTGCATCCTGGTCAAGCAGACAACAAGTGGTCAAAATAGGGAGTGCCCTATCTAATCCCGTTCCTGTTAACAGTGTGTACCACAAGGCAACGTACTAGGACCAATAGTCTTCATATTTTATATAAATGACCTTTGCAATCACATTACAAGCAACTGTGTTTTTTCACTGATGATGTAAAACTCTTCAATACCACTGATAACACTGCTACCCTCCCAAAAGACCTTGACTTTGTGTCAGAACGGTCAAACATCTGGCAACTCCAAATCTTAACCAACAAATACTCTGTCCATACTCTGGCAAAAAGAATCAGAACACTAATATATAAGCAGAATAGACAAGACCTTACAGACAACTGTCAAAAGACCTTGGAATACTCATATCAAATGACCTAAGTGCCACAGCCCACTGCAACAGCATCACCAAAAAGGCTTCAAGAGTTATTAACCTAATCCTACGTAGCTTCTGCTCTGGTAATATCACACTACTAAGCAGAGCATACAAAACTTTTGTCAGACCAATCCTTGAATACAGCTCATCTGTCTGGAACCTGCACTGCATTTTGGACATAAATACATTAGAAAGTGTCCAGAAATACTTTACAAGAAGAGCCCTCTACTCCTCTATTCGCAACAGAATATCTTATGCAACCAGACTTGAAATCCTAGGCTTAGAAAGCTTAAAACTATGTCGCCTTCAACACGACTTAAACATAACTCATAAAATCACCTGCTACAACATCCTTCCTGTCAATGACTACTTCAGCTTCAACCACAACAATACATGAGCACACAATAGATACAAACTCAGAGTAAACAGCTCCAAACCTGTCTGTAGAAAAAACAACTTCGGCAACTGAGTAGTTAATGCTTGGAACTCACCACCTGACTCTGTAGTTTCATCACCAAACCTCCAAATTTTACCCTTAGAGTATTCACTGTTGACCTCATCCGATTCCTAAGAAATTAGTAAGAGGCATGTATAAGTGTACAGCATGCCTACCGTCCCTGCCTTAATGCTTCTCTCCTATTAGTACCCATCTCATGTATATAAACAGAGTTACATCTATGTATACTACCAATATGCACGTGACAAAATATAAACAAGCAAGCAAGCAAGCAAACAAATAAATAATTCCAGGAAAGTGATGTCTTGCAGAAAATATTTTATTTTTGAACTATATTGAAAGAATTAGAAAATGTTAACAGAAAAACTGCCTAATAGAACAGAAATTTGTTAGAGGAACGAATTATTGATTGTCCAGCTTGAATTGTACACTGAAGAGTGGGTCAGATTGCAACCTAATTAACCATCTACTGTATATCAATATGTCAAATATTTGACAGACTGTAACAAATTAGTCATAGGTGGCACATTAGGCTTAGTGTATTACTAATAGTACATAAATTCAGATGCAATTGGCTGTCTTAATTGTTCAGTTTGTTGGTTTTCCATTTGTGAACTATCAACAACCACATCTGTCTACTCTTTTTAAGTTTATTGCAAGATGAACATATTTCTGCTGCTGAATCACTTTTAAACTACAGTGGTGAGTGTAACTTAAGCCTAGATGTGTATTTCATGCTAAGAGAGATATGTAAATGATTAGTTTGACGGGAAATATAAATGCACTGGTCTTCTGTGAGCAGCTTTCAGTGCAGTAGCTTTCTCTCAGAATAACCATATTATATTTCCAGGATTCATATTGTTACATGTCCAGTATTTCTTGCAACGTGAGCTTGGGCAGTTTCTGGAGTTAGATAAATTAAATAGACTCATTCAGGATACCGTATTTTTTGGTGTATTATCTCAAAAAAGTGTGTCAAAAACTGGGTGCATCTTATACATCGGGGGAAATTGGACAGTGGTCAGCAGCAGTGGCAGCAGGCTTCCATAGTCATGGGGCAGTGGCTTTTCACGTGGTTTGGCAGCTGGCTGCCACCACAGCCACCAAAACATGAGAAAGTTGCGGAGAAAGAGCTGCTGCCACCACCATTCCTACTCAAAGCCTGTGAGGAGTTGCTGCTGCTGGCCATCACCAGCTACTGCTGCCAAACTGCACGAGAAGTCATCACCTGCAGACTATGGAACAGGCTGCTGCCACTCTTGCTGACTGCTACTGAAGTGGCTTTGTACAGATTCGGACATGTAATTGCGGCTTTGCTTGAATTGCTTTATTCCAACATAAACATAACGTCAATACAACAGTCAGTATTCAACTGTCAAACCTCCTTGGGGTTTCCCTATTTAACTACCAGCTGGCTGAGGAACGAACCCATGATTGTCCCTTATTTTCCCCAGTTGCTAGGTTACCGCCCCTCTCCCGGTGCCCTTTCCTGTTCTCATAACACTTCCTGTATGGAGCCTCTCTAGGCATCTCCTGTCGTTGATACTCCCGGACATAACAGCTACCGCCAAAGCATGTGAGAAGTCACCACCACTGGACTACAGGAAAGCTGGCAGTCATTTCCAAACTACATGAGAAGTTGCCACCACCAGACTACAGGAAGGCTGCTGCCACCATGCTGACTGCTGCCACCAAAACATGTGAGAAGCTGCTGCTGCCAGACTATGGGAAAGCAGCTGCCGCCACTGCTGATCACTGCCACCGAAGCACCTGAGAAGCTACCACCGCCGGATTATGGGAAGGCTGCTGCTGCCGTGGTTTGCTGGTGGCCAGCAGTAGCAGCAGCAGCTTCTTTCACTGCTCAGTAGTGGCGGTAGCAGCTTTCCCATAGTCCGGTGGTGGCGGATTCTCATGTGCTTCAGCAGCGGCAGTCCACAATGGTGGCAGTAGCCTTCCCGTAGTCTGGCGGTGGCAGCTTCTTGCATAGTTTGGCAACAGTGGCCAGTGGCAGCCAGCAGCAGCGGCAGCAACTCCTCACAGGCTTTGAGCAGGAATGGCGGCAGCAGTAGCTGTTTCTCCACAGCTTTCTCATGTTTTGGTGGTCACAGTGGCAGCCAGCTGTCAAATGGCATGAAAAGCCGCCGCCACAGGACTACGAGAAGGGAAGCAATTGCCATTGCTGACCACCACCGCCGCAGCACTTGAGAAACATGAGAAAGCTGCTGCTACCATCACCACTGCTGGCTGCCACCACTACTGGATGAAGCCTGTAGCGTATGGTTTTTTCAGAGGACCAGATGATGATTCTATTCCTTTTAGTAGAAAACAGCTAGATATTTTCGCTAACACAGTTATATATTTAGCAATGAATAAAGAAGTGAAGAAGCTATTTTATGACATATTATGAATATTATAACAATTACAGTAATCCCACACTAAATAAGGAAACATGTTTTGGACAATGAGATTTCTAATTTTCTGTCATGTTTTATTCCTTGAGAACACGACTGCAAAAGAGGGGAAAAATGGAATTTCTTGAGAAATATTTTTAAAATCCAGGGAATTACATCTTTGAAGGAAAGAGCTTTTGAGTTGCTCTCCAGATAATAGATTCTTCTTTGATTCACAAAAAGAAGGCTGGCTCCCATCCACATTGCCTTCCCAGGCAATTGCCAAATGTCAAATTAACATCTATTTAATTTTAATTTTAACAATTAATGTTAATTTTAACCGTAAAATATCATAAGCAGGCTTCCTGATGAATAAAGCATACTTGTGAAGAAATGAAAGAAAATAGATGTAAGAAAAGATTCACATTCATGTAGCTCTGGTATTGTTATAGGTCAGTAAAATTAACAATGTAGGGTCAACAGAGATGCAAATGTGGAAAATGAGAAGAAGTTTGAAGTAAATCAAATTAACATCATACAAGTGTTCTAGAGGCCTATTTCAGAAATATGCCCCCCTGTATTTCTCATATAATGGTAATTGCTGTATGAGATCTGCTAGGTCATGCATCTACATCATAGGATATAGTTTAATATGGAAAATACAGTTCCAAATTATTTAAGTGCCATGTTTTTTAGGCTCATAATTTTAAAAGCCAGCTGGTGACTTTGACTACCCACTCACTCTCAGCCCAACTCACTTCATAGGGTAGTTGTGGGCAAAATAGGAAGCCAGAGGTATGCTTGTCAACTTCAATTATATATACAGTATATATAATGTATGTATGTATGTATGTATGTATGTATGTATGTATGTATGTATGTATACATGTCTGTCTGTCTGTTTTTCTTTTGCCTCTTGGCCCCATGCAGGGGCCATATCCAAGGCAGGTAATTTTTTTTTATAGTTAACAAACTAAAATATACATGGTTACATATTTTTGCAGGAAAATGCTTCGTTTGCTCTAAACTGCCAAAACCTCCTTAAGCGCCACCAAAAGGCTCCTCTGGCAGCCCAGAAAAGCCTGAGATGGCTGGGATTAAAGGGGGAATGGCAGGAAACTGGCCGGGCCTTCATTCCGCTCTCAAATTTCCTAGGAAATTTTTCCAGGCTCCGGTTCTTAAGTAGAAAATGGTTCTTAAGAAGAGGCTATATATATGTATATGTATATGTATATGTATATGTATATGTATATGTATATGTATATGTATATGTATATGTATATGTATATGTATATGTATATGTATATGTATATGTATATGTATATGTATATGTATATGTATATGTATATGTATATGTATATGTATATGTATATGTATATGTATATGTATATGTATATGTATATGTATATGTATATGTATATGTATATGTATATGTATATGTATATGTATATGTATATGTATATGTATATGTATATGTATATGTACATGTACAGTGATCCCCCAGTTATTGCGTCCCCGACCATTGCGAACAGGCTAATTTGCGATTTTTGAACCCGGAAGTCAGAACACCATCTGCGCATGCGTGCCCTTTTTTTTCTATGGGCACGCATGCGTAGATGGCGCCGGGCAGATCAGCTGCTGGGCGGCTTCCCTAGGTCTTCCCCCTCTTGGCGGGCATCAGCGAGGAGTTTCCCCACCGCCCACGCAAACTCCTCGCTGCTGCCGCTTCGCTCGGGCCGCTTCCCAGCTGAGTACTCAGCTGGGAAGCGGCCCGAGCGAACGGCTTGTCCGCAGCCTGCCCACGCCGTTCGCTCCCCCTCTTGCTGGTGGGAGAGCGAGAAGCCCTCCCCAGCACCCGCTCGCCCGCCGCTCGCCACTCGCCCGCCCTTCGCCCACCCACCCGCCGTTCGCTCGCTGCTTGCCCGGCCACCCGGGTTCGTTTGGCTTGAGGGCTCAGTTGGGAAGGCGCGCGGGTGTTTTAAAACGTCGCCGCCGACATGGGGGGCTCGCTAGCACCCCCCCAAACCCGGGTTGGGGGTTCGGGGGGGTGCTAGCGAGCCCCCCATGTCAGCGGCGACATTTTAAAACACCCGCGCGCCTTCCCAACTGAGCCCTCAAGCCAAGCGCAGAAGTTCGCCTTTGGCGCTTGGCTTGAGGGCTCAGTTTGGAAGGCGCACGGGTGTTTTAAAACGTCGCCGCCGACATGGGGGGCTCACTAGCATCCCCCCAAACCCGGGTTGGGGGTTCGGGGGGGTGCTAGCGAGCCCCCCATGTCGGCGGCGATGTTTTAAAACACCCGCGCGGCTTTCCAATGAGTTCCGAAGACAAACGCGGAAGTTTGACGTTTGTCTTCGGGACTCATTGGAAAGCCGCGCGGGTGTTTTAAAACGTCGCCACCGACATGGGGGGCTCGCTATCACCCCCCCAAACCCGGGTTCAGGGTTCGGGGGGTGCTAGCGAGCCCCCCATGTCGGCGGCGACGTTTTAAAACAGCCGCGCCGCCCCCAATCTTCGGCTCCTCGCTAGCGCTGCGGAAGTAAAAACACCATCTGCACATGCGCAGATGGTGTTTTTGCTTCCGCAGCGCTACTTCGCAAAAACCCGCTCGTTGCGGGGGGTCCTGGAACGGAACCCTCGCAACGAGCGGGGGATCACTGTATATATATTCTATGCCATCCGTCTCAGCAGACTCAGGGCGGCTTACAAAAATGGGAATAAAATACAATATATTTTAAAAACATGTTTATATATAAACATATTTTTGCTGATATGAAAATAAAGGGAAGTTAGTATAGATTTATTTCAAACTATTTAGTTCTCATCTGCTAGCCATACCCTTACCGGGATTTGAACCTCGGCAGTCTGTCTGTTAGGCAGTAGCCGTACATATATATTTGTGGGATAGAATCATAGCCATAATTTTAACTGCAGCTGAACTATTTTTCTTACTATCTAGTCAATTGTCTTTCAGGGCAAGTGCCTTTTTCTTTTCTTACATCTCCTCCCGCAGAGAAGAAAATAGAAGCTGCTGATAAAGTGTGATTTGATTCAAAGTCACCAAATTGACTGCAAAGGTGTCTTACTGGAATAATCTGAGAACTAGATCCTATAATTGGACCGGTCTTGTGGAATCCCCTGCCTATAGTGCCTACTGAAAGTGAGTGCTGTCAAGAGGAACCATCTACCTGAGTATTGCTGCATGACTTTGCATGACAAAGACTTTGCTTATTCCTTATTTTCCATTCCTCTCACAGTGTTGTCAAATACTTCTGCTGTGTGGCGAAAGCAATCAATCTCAAAATCAGAAACGATGATCATAACATACTCCATCTTAATTATTCAGCATCTAGTTGTTTTTGTCTTTCTCAGTCTCAAGTATATCTATAGATGTCACCTTCCATCATGAAGTGTTTTTAATTTCATCTGTTGCCAAAATAGAAGCTAAAGTGTCTTGTTGTGCCATGGGGGTGATTGTGAAGGAGGGATGGAAGATGAATGTTTCAGAACAAAATCAGCCAATGCACGTGATGGAAACAAAGAAGAATTGTTTTTTCATAAGAGTTTGTGGAGAAAATTGTCTCTAGTGTTTTCAAGAAAAGAATTCCAAAACCTGCTACAGGAATTCTAAAAATTGCTACTTATTAATGATATTGGCAATATATTTTCCCTTGGTGAATTAAGCAATGCTACAGTAATTGACGGCTGTAAGGAAGTGGATGGGGAATAACAGGCTACCCAGCCAAGACCGGGTGGCTCTGAGTTTGAGGGTCTGCTTGTTACACTATTGTGTCATCTTTGGTGCTGGACGAGTTGGCCCTGCCCTAGACAGATTTGGTATACAAGTTGTGGATCCTCCTAGGCAGGCAAAGTTGGCTCTTCTATGACATGAGGGCTTCAACTCCCAGAATTCCTGAGCTAGCATGATTGGCTCAGAAATTTTGGGAGTTGAAGTCCACAAGTCATAAAAGAGCCAACGTTGACTGTCCTAGCCTCATGTCTCCTGCTCAATGAGCATTTGGCAGTCATGGCCAGCAGAGCCTTTTGAACAACTTTGTGTGGAGTGCCTGTTGTGCTTGTTCCTAGATTGGCAAGCTATGCACATAGTCACTCATTCTCTAGCCACTGGATTACGGTGATGAGGGCTACACTGGGCTGCCATTGAAACATACCTGAAGTTTCAACTGGTGCAGAATGCAGCAATTCAAGCAGTTATGTGTGCTTCCAGAGCAATGTATGATAGATACACCTCTACTCTATAAGTTGACAATTTGCATCCCTGCCCAATTCCAAAAGCTGGTTTTAACCTTTAAAGCTGTTCATGACATGGGGTTGGGTTGCCCCACTTTTATCAACCTAGCCCAGTGATGGCAAACCTTTTTTTTGGCTCGGGTGCCAAAAGGGTGTGCATGCACACGATAGCACACGCATGCATGCCCACACCTATAATGCAATGTCCTCCTCCCCCATATGTGCACAAATCCCATACTGCCCCCCATGCATGTGCACAGGCCTCACTGAAGGCTCCAAACTTCCAGTAGGCCTGTTGGGCCATTTTTCACCATCTCTAGGGTTCAGGAAGCTTTCCTGAAGGCTTGGGAGAGCAAAAATGGCCAAAAAGAAGTCTGAAAATCAGCTAACCAGCATGCACATGAGCACTGGAGCTCACATAGATATGGCTCCACGTGCTACATTTATGTAGCCCATTAGGTCTGTCAGAAAAGGCATGCTTTCTACTAAATCTGCACTTCTATTCTACTAGTTTTTCTCATCATTCCTATCACCCATTTCCTCCCATGTTGACTGTATGACTGTAACTTGTTGCTTATATCCTAAGATTTTTATTAATATTGCTTCTTACTTGCTTATTTGACCCCTATGACAATCATTAAGTGTTGTACCATATGATTCTTGACAAATGTATATTTTATTTTATGTACGCTGAGAGCATATGCACCAAGACAAATTCCTTGTGTGTCCAATCACACTTGGCCAATAAAAAATTCTATTCTATTCTATTCTATTCTATTCTATTCTATTCTATGGGCCCCAATCCCCCAGGGAATTACATTTGATGGTTCCCAGGTGATGGCTTTCTCTGCCATGGTGTTTGTCTTATGGGACATTCATCTCTCAGTAATTAGTTTATGGATGTCCCTTTTGATGTTCCAGAAGTCCAGCAAGAATTGATTATGTCACCCGACTGGGATTCCCAGCAGTAGTGGGTTACTATTGGTGTGGTCCAGAATGCCGCATCGGTAGGAACCCACTGATGACACAATTTTCTGTGATTTTTCTCCATGTCAGAAGACCTTTATTCTTTCTCCAAAGCACATATGAAAAGCTCCTAAAATTGCCAAAATTTACATTATCAGTGGCTTCCTACTGATGCGGCATTCTGGATCTCATTGGTATTAACCCACCACTGATTCCTAGGGAAGTGGAGATGTGCTTAGATGGCTCCAATGGTGAGGTAGATATTCTCATTCTCTCTATGCTTGGGGTTTGTATATTTTGCTTTCAGTAGTATTTATATTTCAATGCTAATTCTTACATTTTATACTAATTGTTTTATATATGTGTTGTCATCTGGATTAATAATACATTAAGATTCTGCTTTTAGATTTAGAAATTAAAAGAATGTGGCTCAAAGAACTAAAGGACTTGTATTTATAATTTATTTAATCTCTCTCTCTCTCTCCCTCCCTTCCCCTCTCCTCTCCCCTCTCCCCATGTGGCTGTTTCATTTGTGGTAAATTTGTTCTTACATACTTATGGAAAGGCAGTGAAAGCAACTTTGAAATCCCTCGGCAGTTTAAATTTATTAATATACCAATAGATTGTTTTCCTTTGATGAACATTGCAAATTGTTATTCTTCAAGTAAATAAATCATTTTGCTTATTTATTTAGTTTACATAGCATCTATGTCATGTAATCATAAGACACAGGAGAAAAATAAGTTACTCGATTGAGCAATTGCAAGTCCCTAAAGAGTCTTATTATCCATGTTACTTTCCTTCCATTCCCTGAAACAATGAAGAAGGAACAAGTGTAATGATTCCTCATTATAGCCTATGCATGGATACTTTTTCAGATCAAATCTAGCCATTTCACTTGAATCACCTGGTCTTTAAATGTTGGATCACAAAATGGAATGCACATGTACATGTACACACACACACACAACACACACACACACACACTTCCAATCTGAACTGAATTGGATTCATTTGACTAGGCCAACTAAATACATGCTTAAGAAGAATGGTGGTAGGACTGCCACATAGGATTAAAGGACAAATTAAAAGAGGTTGAAATTATGAATGGCTTCTGTTTATGACAAAACAAGCAAAGAGAATAATCCCAACATTAATGGCTGGGGAGTTTTAAAAAAGCCTTCAACTAAGTTTAAATTCAATTATGGTACTCCTCAGATGGCTACTGTGAATATAAAATATTGGAAGAGATGACCCAGATGCAATGGTCACTGTTTAATCCAGTTTAATTGCCATGACTACTACGTGTAAGAAAAGGAATATTTATCCTAATTGAAACTCCAGTTCTATTTAATTCCTATATATTAGGAAAGTGAACACAAGAACAAGGGGGCACAATCTGAGGTTAGTTGGGGGAAAGATCAGAAGCAACATGAGAAAATATTATTTTACTGAAACAGTAGTAGATCCTTGGAACAAACTTCCAGCAGAGGTAGTTGATAAATCCACAGTAACTGAATTTAAACATGCCTGGGATAAACATATATCCATCCTAAGATAAAATACAGGAAATAGTGTAAGGGCAGATGGACCATGAGGTCTTTTTCTGCTGTCAATTTTCTATGTTTCTATGTTTCTAGGTCCAGTAGATCTGTTTTACTTCTATTTTTTAAAATATATTTCAATTTACATCTAGTGGAAAGGAATTTGATGAGACTGAGACATAAATAAAATTTTGGGGGATGGTTTATAGAAAAAAATTACAAACCATAGATTATTTAATAGGTTTTCTAATGTAACAGTGAATTACATTTTAGTAATTCAGTTAATACAATCTGATATGATATGATTAACAAGACTTAGAATAGTCAAAATTGCAATTCCAATTCTAGATTTGCCAAATTTCCAAGATTAATATTATGCACCGAATCACCTGGTCAGTTGCATTTATATGGTTAAGGTACAGAAGTTCATTTTATACCATGAAAAAGTCAAAGTAAATTGAGGCATTCCAATGATACAATTTTTTTTTAAAAAAAATTAAGAATGAAAAAAGGTAGAATTTGTTCATGCAATGCTGCAAATGATTCAAGGTCCTTAAAATGACATTTGAGTGTTTCCAGAATTTTTTGACATTAAAAATGAAACTGCTTGCTGACTTTTAGAAATGTAGTTCACATTCATGATATAACTTGCTCCCTGCAGTGCAGATGTCAAGGATAAGACAGAAATTTAGGACTGAAAGAAGTCCTGCCTGACAGATTGCTTCACATCCAGCCTTCTAAACCAATAAAACTTTAGGAGAAAATGCTAAGCATCAGCATCGTACTGAGGTCCAAAGAGACATCAAAAAACCTAAGGAACTCATCTTCAAGTGTACTTTTTTTTTTGACAAAGAATAAATATTAACACACAGATGGTTCAATTTAAAAAAGCCACACGGTGTGCTACATAGGAGAAAGATCCTGCCACCCAGAATGATCACAGACTAGTTTGGATGAAGATTAATTGTCACTTTATAATATGCTAATTAGTTGAGCTTTTAGCATTCAAGTAATGCCTGTTCAGCATTCTACTGAGATATTCCTGAATGCTTTCAGATTTTGAACAATTTTAATTGCTACTTCTGTCCTAATCTCGTGGATATCCCTAGAGAAAGGCCAATAGAGGATTAGGACTGAAATGCAAAATCTGTTCCACACTAGTTTTGAGCAAATAGTGAATGCAAAATGGAGAACCTACAAAGTCTTCTGTTTGGCAGGGGAAAAAAAGAATATTTTAACTACAATATAGAAATGTGTTATATATTTAACAGTGAATGGCTTCAGGGGTGGTATTCACTTACCTTCCCTACCAGCTCACAAATGTAAGCGTGCAAGGGCTCATTCTCGCTATGGTCACATGCGCCACCTCTTCACATGCACACAGCCTCCTGCACATGTGCTTTACTTGCACACGCATATTCCATGCGTGCCCACAGTCTCAAAAAGGGGACTAAATAGGGCAGCATTACATTACCCTCAGTCACCACTACTGGTTCACCTGAACTAGTTTAAACTGGCAGAATACCACCTCTGAATGGCTTGAAAAGAAATATGCAGAACAATATTAGAACAAAATATGCAGAACAATATTAGAACAAAAACTGAACAGTAAAAGTAAATAGATGTTGATGTAGAATTAAAAGCAATCATGGACATGTTCCAAAACACTTTTTCAAGAGGCAACTGGACTTTTCTGGGGGGGGGGTTTAAAAATAGTTTTCATTATACAATTTTAAAAACAACATTAAAACTATCACATACAAAAACAACATAACATAACCCAACATCAAAGACCAGAACTTCTACGGCTGTGTGATTATTGAGAGTGTCAATAAAAGTGAATAGTTATATGATTGCATAGAACTCTGACACAGATTTTAAATAAACTCTCTATCTTAATTTGTTCTTTTGCTACCTTATAGTTGACCATTCTTGCAATCATTTGTACTCACTTCCCCAGTTCTGTTCATAATCTCAACAAACAAGGATTTCAGACTTTACTGAGGACGAACACTTTGAGTTCTCTTGATTCCATATACCATTTTGTTTTGTTTTTTAAAAACCCTTTGTTAGTAATTGTTTTACTTTCTAGTTTGTTTTAACTGTGTTTCAATTGCATATTGTACTATGTACTTTCCTTTGCAAACTCTTTTGCGAAGGTTTACTCTCAAAGGTGTTATACAAACAGTGTTTTAGTGAAGGTTCACTCTGAAAAGTAAATTTGTTTAATAACTATACCAATAATGAACACCTTTTCAAATTTAAAAGGCAGTGAAACAGAAACTCTCTGGAAGGCTTATTAAAACTGAAGGCATTTGTTCCCTTTATAAACTTTACAGTATCTTTTTTTGCCATGTGTGACACTAATGAACTCTCTCTACTGAGTTGATCATGAATTATTAAGAAAAGATTTTGGATGTAACAGCAGCAAACTTAAAGAAAAGTATATCAGAACAATTATAATTATCGTCTATATTCAATGTTCTTTCAAAGTGGTGTCTTTCATTTTCAGACAGATTTGTCATGACATCAATTCTTTCCAATGCTGCCCTGATTATTCAATTTTTTTTGGGGGGGGGCAAGGGGGGAGGAAGAGGAGAAGGCTTTTCTCATAAAAGGTTGAGTGAGATAACACAAAGAAAAGATGGCTTGTCAGGAAAATTGATGGGAGGAAGGACATTCTGCTTTTCCACTTCACCAAACTCAGAACAAACAAAGTACCCGGTCAGTTATTTAAACACTTTCTGTTTTTGTGATGTTTCCAAATGCTTTGGGCAAAGTGAATCAAATTAATTACATATTGCACTCAGCATCAGATTGACAGGGCAAATCTCCTCAAGCAGGGATCAATAAGGAGCGGAGTTGCCTGCACAGAGGAATTGACAGTGCTGATCTCTGTGTTTAAAGTTTAGTCAAAGAATTTGTGTGAAGCAAAACACATTTCCTTCCTGCAGTTTTAACATCAAGTGAAGTGAAGCTTATATGTATATATATATGACGGTCTTGGTATATTCGGGTTTCTTCCCGTGTAGGATTTAGAAATTTCTGGCGACGTTTCAACGAGGTCCCACTCGTCATCTTCAGGCTGGTGCTTCTGTCCTTGTTCTAGGGCGAACACAGAGAGACCTGAGCTGCCTTCCTTCTATAAATACTGGTGGCTGGGTGTGGTTTGATGGCTCAGCAATTGCCTGCTGTGTAGAAACTTCCTGGTGAGTCAGTGGAGTAACACCTGGGGCCGTTGATTTAACTGAGGTATGCTGATTAGTTAATGATTGTGGATTAGGGGTGATATCCTGAGTAGTTGGAGCTTGCAGGCTACTTGGTTGTTCTTGCAATGTGTGTTTTGAGTCTGGTTTCAGTTTCTATGGCTGGGATACGTTTGTTAATGAGGGCTGGTTTCCAGATGTCTGGTAGGCGGGAGGTATCATCCCGCTTGTTCATATTTTGGGGATGTTTTTCTATCTCGATGGCTTCCATGATTATTCTTTTGCTGTAGTGTTCTGTTTTGGAAATTAATTTAGTACAGTAGTACCTCTAGATACGAGCTGCTCTACATGCGAATATTTCAAGATACGAGCCACGAGGGGAGAGACATTTCTGTTCCAGTCCCGAGCTCAAATTCGGGATACGAGCCAAGCTTCCACTAGGTGGCGCAAGAATCATTGCTTTTGGTTATCTCGGAGGGGAAAAACAACTTCTAAAGTTATTTGTTCCAGATACAAGTTGCCTCAACATATAAGCTCCCTTCTGGAACGAATTATGCTCGTATCTAGGGGTACTACTGTACTGTCAAAATCAATTTCATGTCCTGTAGTTTTGAAATGTTGGAAAAGGGAGGAGGTTTTTTCTTTTTTTCTTAATGCATTCTTATGTTCTGCAACACGTGCATTTACTCTCCTGTTAGTTTATCCAATATATGTGGCTGGGCAGATATATATATTTCTTTCTTCACTTGCCTCAGTCTCATCTTCTTCTGTTAATTAGAATAAAACTTTTGGGATTTTCATCTCCTCTCTTTTAGTTCACTTTTCCTTGCCTACCTGGACAATTAGGTTCCCACCTGAAGCATCTCTTTCCATAATGAGGGGAACATGTTTCAGGTTTTAAGCTATGGAATGACTAATGCTTTCTTTGCATTATATTATAACCCAAAGGAAGCTCATCTTTATTTCCTCTCATGCAAGCCTCAGCATTCGGAATACCAAGTGTCACTCATCTCACGTCCATGATGTTCTCTCTACATATTCTTTTCACTGAGCAAATCAGCCTGCTAACGATCACTCTTTTCCAATCAATTTCTCTGTGTTTTCCTACTTACGCATCATTTGGTCCCAATAGATAAAGGCTGAACTGTGTGCTCTAGACTTTGCATATATATTGTGTCCAAATAAACATACTGATTCAACCTCATGTCAGTTTTAGACATTATTTCCTTGTTATTCCTTCCCCAATCCTGCTTTGAGTTTTCTCTTTATTCACTGATGCCCTTGTTAATATTAATCACCACAGCTCTATATGTGAGCAAAATCGAGAATAGGCAACTGTGATTAAGTGCAAAACTCCCCCATCATTTGAAATAAGGCAGGGGGAAATTGAAGGGGGAAAAAGTCTTTAGACAAAAGCCATCTCTGTGGTTGGTCTGTTGTTGTTTGTCTGGGCTTACTTGTGGTTGCTGCACAGTAGAATTAAACACACTTTCGTAAAAGCTATTTTTAAGCATATTATCCCAACATTAAAGAGCATTACACTAGAATGAAAAATCTTACCTTGTTATAACTTTTCTAGCTGGTGAGGCACAGTTATTAGTATCTTCCACCACCACCAATTCTGTGATTCAGATAAAAATACACTGCTCAAAAAAATAAAGGGAACACTTAAACAATACAATATAGCTCCAAGTAAATCAAGCTTCTGTGAAATCACTTAGGGAACAACACTGATTGACAGTCAATTTCACATGCTGTTGTGCACATTCAACTTTGTACAGAACAAAGTATTCAGTGAGAATACTTCATTCATTCAGATCTAGGATGTGTTATCTGAGTGTTCCCTTTATTTTTTTGAGCAGTTTATATAAAGCATACCATGACATATTAATAAAACATTTAGTAAACATCAGTAAAATAAGGACCACTTTGGTGGGAAGTGTTCTATGCATGGTGAAACGCCTAACTCAAAAATCCTTTATTTTATGAATAAATCAAACTCTTTATTGATATAAGCACACATAACAAAAACCAGATTTTAAATGGCCAGGAAAAAGGAGTTATTTCTCTTTGGAGCTAAACATAAACAATGTCCAGGAAAGGCACCAAACTGGGCCTAATCAGCATTCCTTAGATAACAAAGTCCATTTATCATTTAAGCATATGAATTTTGCTCACCGAAGTTCTGGGCAATAAGCATCCAGCATAGTTTTAAAGCCTTGTTCAATCACACACACCAGTCTCGCATCTCTTCCAATAAATGACGTTGAAACTCCACACCCAATTTCTCACCTTCTGAGCAATCTCCTCTCACCTTCTATAGTGAGGGTCTATCCACCGACTTTCCACTCTAATATCTTCCTTATTGTTCAACAATAAAAACCAACTATAGCAGATAACCAGTAGTATAATATAAAGTCCATAGACTCATTTCAGAAAACATCTGGATCCATTCCTTATCGACATTTTGCTGAAGACAAAAAATGAGCTTGTGATTTATGGGTTTGATGTTTAGAAAGGGTAAACTATGGAAACAAGGAAATTATGATATAATCTTAAACAGGGTAAAACATAAATATATTGATAACCTCTATTATGAAGATTGGAAGTTGCTTCTTTATAACTTTTCTGTCTTTTCTCCTTTCTTTTCCTCATTTTCTCTCTCATTTATTTGTGGATGCTGTCAAAGTCCCTGATGAAGACAATGTCTTCAAAGGGGCTAAGAGCAACCCAGCAGTGTGGGATCACTCACGAAGGCGAATCCTAGAAAGAAGACTTGGACACATTCTCTCTCTGGATGAAGTGACATAGTATGGAGCCATGTACCTCTTTTTATTTGGGAGCATGAACAAACGGGGATAATTACACGTACATGTCAAGTGATACACAAACATCCAATAACATAACTTCAAACATAACATATCTTCGAGTTCTTCCTTTCCCCCAGATATCATTTCCTAGAAACACTTCCTCAGAGCAAATGTTTCTCACACCTAATTTCTCTTGAAGCCTTCTGCCTTATCACAATCAATCTTCTTAATCACCCTCTCGTCCTGTGTTTGCTTCAGGCAATGTAAATCTCCCCCTTTGATCGTATAACGTCCTGTCTGGAGTGATGTAAACTTGTTTAACAGTGAGATGTTTATTGAGCCCTTTTGTTTCCCTTCACCAGTAATAGAGGTTAGGCAAGTTAGTGCCGTCCTATCCTGGCTTATAATAGAATCAGGGTAGAGCATTTTTATGCTAGAGCTCCAGATATATATAATTATGATATAATCCTATTTGAACATTTTTATGCTATACTGCAACATCTATTCTATATTTTCTTTATTTTGTTCTTTTTTTCTAAAATTTATATTGTTTTTATCTTGTTAAAAAATTATTTAATAAAAATTATGTAAAAAAGAGAACCCATTTAGATTAGTCCCCATGGAATTTCTCTAATGTTGCATGAGTTTGATAGAATTTTGTAGTGTTGACCCTTTGCTAATCTTGGAAAGTCAAAAAACTCCAATCTTATAGGATGCTAAGCATCAAAGATTTCAAAGCTATCCTATTGTAACAGTTACCTTTATCATTGCAGGGGGGGAAAACCAACTGTACAAGAAGAATAAACTTGCAGTCCAGTAGTGGGTTCCTACCGGTATGGATAATTGTATGCAGCTTCATGTCTCTGGCGTGTGTGTGAGCATCTGAGTGAGATTTTGCTTCTGTGCATGTGCAGAAAGTGAAAATCATGAGGGGATGCACGTGTGCATAAGATTTTGGTGATTTTTTTTCTTCTGCACATGCGCAGAAGCAAAAAATTGCCAAAATCTCATGCATGCATCCCCTCATGAGATTTTTGGTTCCTGCACATGCGGAGAAGCAAAATCTCACTCAAACGGGCGTATGCGCAGAAAAACACACCTAAACACAGGCGCACCTGCGTCTCTGCACACGATTTTGCTACTTGCATAGGTGCAGTAGCATAATTGTGCTGGACTCCGCTAGCACTTAAAGCCACGGAGGCGAGCACACATCAGCATTCCACCTTAGCAGCCCACCTCTGAGTGTGAGGAATGGCAAATATAAACTAGCAGTCACATTTAAATATTCTGAGCCAGAATTTCTTTCTATGCAGGAAAATTTTACTTGCTATGATGGAAACATGTCATTATTCATCACTAAATTAAAACCACTTTTAGAAATCCTAAAATTTTAGACGTGATCCACAGAATCTAAATATACCTGGGCATAAAAATGTAGTGCAGAATATAAACAACTATGCACAACCCTTCTTCTTTCCAATATCCTCCATGTGGCGAAAGAACATATTTTCATAGATAACTTTAGTCCACACTCTAAGATCTAATTATCTGAGCACAGCAGCCAGTTAGCTTGAAGCAAACAAGAAGATAAATTATTGCAGAAGCAGATTACAGCTGTGAACACTTTGAGAAAATAGATATTTCATAATAATAAAATGTAACTAGAAAAGTTCTTCCTTTGTTTATTTTCAGAGTTTTCTTCTTAAACACCTGGTGAGCTCTCACCATCTATTCTTTACTCAATACCTTTAAAAAAGGAGAGTGGAAACAGCAACATAGAGTTGTGTTTTGCTTACTGGAATCTCTTGAAGATTTTCTTCTAAATAGAAGAATGCAATACCCGTTTCCTGCCCTACTCAGGCAGAAAGTCTGTAGAGATTCTCAGTCAACTATGTCATGGTTGTCCCAAAGGTGCTTTTTCAGAAGGCAATTGGAGTGTCTTGTTTTTCTTTGAAGATGTTTCACTTCTCATCCATGACGCTTCTTCAGCTCTAACATGATAGAGGGGAATGGAAGGATTTATATTCAATGACCCTCTAAAGCAGGGATGTCAAACACATGTCATCATGGTGGTGTCACGGGATGTATCACCATTTTTTCCCTTCTGCTAAACCAGGTGTGGCTGTGGCCAGTGCATCATGCATCTGGCCAAAGGGCCTGGAGTTTGACAGCTCTGCTCTAAAGAATGCAAATGACCAGCTGTCTGCAAGGAATATAAGTCCTTGACTAAGGCATGAATAATCACGAGTGCTGGTTTATTTGATGCTCAAAATTAATTGGTGCAAAGCAGGGGTTGGTTCTAGATCCTTTTGCTGCTGGTTCCCTCAGGGTCATGCCATGTGCACTTTGCGCCCGTGGAACCACCCGCAGCAATCAAAAAATAGCTTCTGCACATGTGCGGAAGCAAAATCCAAGATGGCAGCACCCAACAACAGAACTGGCTCTGTGATGTCATCTAAAGAACCAGTTAAAACTGGTAGGAACCCACCTCTGGTGCAAAGTAGCAACAGCACTTAAATGTATATACCATTTCATTGTTTCATTATTTTTTTATTGTTTTATTAAAAAACATTTCATACAAAAGTAAATAGGAAGGCAGTGGGGGGAAAAGTGGGAAGAGAAGTGAGGAAGGGCTGGGGGGAAAAGTGCATTGATTTCATACTGTTTTACAGGACGCGCTGAGCAGTTTACAGTGTCATCATACTGTCTCCAACAATCTGGGTCTTCACTTTACTGACCTCAGAAGGATGGAAGGCTGCATCAAGCTTGAGCAGGTCAGGATCAAACTCCTGGCTGTGGGAAAAGTTTGCCTAAAATTTGCATTCTAACCATTGCACAGCCAGAGCTCTTAATCCTTTTAGTTAAAGATACTTTCTTTCTTTCTTTCTTTCTTTCTTTCTTTCTTTCTTTCTTTCTTTCTTTCTCTCTTTCTTTCTCTATCCATCCATTTATTTTTTGATTTGATTTGATTTGATTTGATTTGAATGCCGCCCCTCTCCGGGGCGGCTCACAACAATACTAAAACAATATACAAAGAACAAATCTAATATTTAAAAAATATCTTAAAACCCATTATTTAAAATGGGTTTTTACTATCTGTTCCTTGAACCAGAACCATGAATGTGAAACTGCTCACAAGTTGTCTGAGGCAGTGCTATCCTATTTGGAGTTAAATATGGAAAATACTTAGATCCATGGGAGTTCAAGTCATTCAAAGTTGAGCCAATGCCTATCCAGACCTTCACAGCTTCAGACACAGGGAATAACTTCAGCTTTGAACAAGAGTGGGTCAGAGACAGGGGTGAGCTACTGCCCGGATGGGAGGGAATGCAGTAGGGTAGCGAAAATGGAGCTCCACCCCAGAGCACCAAATTTACCCTGAAAGATGTTGAAAGAAAATGCATAAGCCACACCCACAGTGTGGTAGTAAAAATTTTGGTAGCCTTTCACTGGTCAGCGATATCCTCTACTAACACTGATTGGACCAGGACTTCAAGGGTGGAGGAGAAGCCCCCCCTCATTCCTCCCCCCTTAAGTTGATCCAGAAGGACAACATGATTGTTGTACTAAAAGCAGCTGAAATGTCAAGCAAGGAAGGTTAAGATTTTTAAAGGAATGCTTATTTTTGCTGAAATGTCAACAAGGAAGACATTTTCATCTTTCAATAATTTGAATTATTTCAATAATTTGAAATATTGAGTGTTATAGTTTACAGCTTCTCAAAAAAAAAAATCTTCAAAAAATTGTGTGTTATTTATTTGATTCAGGCACCTTAGATAAGGATTTTTTAAAAAAAAAAAATCCAGAAATTAAGAGTGGCTTTTAAAGTCCTTGCTTGAATGCAGTAGGCTTGTTAATACCATCCTATGAAGGTATAAGGCTTTGAACGATTATTTACATGTATTAATAGATACATTAATACATATTTATATAGAGAGATTTATAAATATTTATTGATATTTTAAAATGGGTGAGTCTTCTTACATTGCAGGTTTCTTTTTTGTCATAAAGGTATAAAGATAACTGTGGAAAAGATGGTTTCATTCTTGTAGTATGGCAAAACTTGATGGGCCTCAAGAGAGGTTTTTAAGGTATGAGTGCCACTTTTAAAGTTTTAAATGAGTTTTCTCCCTTTCTCTGCACAGCATTATTAATTTCAAAGAGATTTCATAGGCATTTCTTTTCATTACTTAGAACAAGAAATCCATCCTCATTATTATCCTTCTGTAAAACCTTTCACTTGCTCCAGTTGTGCCTCTCCTCTCTATGGATCAGATTTTTCTGAGCATGTGAATAACTAAATTCTCTTCCAAGAGAATTTGATATATACAATACCTTTTCAATAGTTGCTCAATTGCAGAAGAGACGGAGTAATGACACGGACACAAGAGCTGGATTTAAAACTGGGTCATTTTTATTAAAATAAATTAGCATAATTTATTCAACTAAATTAGCATAAATTAACATATTTAAATATGACCCAAACAATGGACCTGCAGGGTCAAACAATTGCTTCCGGGGCGAAAATGATGTAGCAATCAACATTCCTGGGCAACTATGGGCGTAGCTCGATGCTAGTCCAGGTGAGGGACCACTCCCTCACCTGAGACCCTGCCATGCACTTGCATGAGGGGGGTCCCGCCGGCTAACCCCTACCCGGGGGCTTCAAGGTGCGGGACCCAAAGACAGGTTCCCCACAACTGCTCAGGTAGCACCCCACCATGAGCTTGGAGAGAACCTGTCAATCATCCCCAAAGATGCCCAAGGGAGAACGCGCAGTTGCTAAACCACCACCCAGTTTTCCGCCCCTAACCTGCCTACCCAAATGACCAAAGGTAAGCCAATTAGCCTAAAAAGGTGCAAGCACCCCCTAACCGCTTATCCCCTTCCCCAGTGTGGAATGGGCAAAAAAACGGCCCAGCTAAAAGGCCAAACCGCAAAAAATTCCCATTCGGCCCCCTAGGGCGACCCATAATAGCACACTGCAAACATAGGGAGGCCACCTCTTATGCTATTCTGGACCGAACAATGCCGTCATGTCCCACAACCAACCTGAGGTTGTCGAACCCAAAGGCTTGCTCGAACCCCCCATGTAAGGGATCCTGAATCCCTTGGAGAAACCTAGCAAGAGAGCGGCCGCTCTCGAGCGAGGGTGGTCATCCCTCAACCAACCCCCGTGTTGTTGTTGTTGTTGTTGTTGTTGTTTTTGTAAATTAATTGGGCTGGGCCCAGTTTCCCCCCAGTAGGTGGGGTTTGTACCCTGGACCCCCTCCCCTCCTAACCGTCCCCTTTGAGGGGCAGGGGCACATTGAAGCAGCATGGGAGCCCCGCCTTCCCGCACGCATGGCTGTACATACAAAAGGGGGGAAACAAGCCCCTCTGCAGCAAACCCATGACATGCAGCGAACGGGTCCCACACTGTGGTGGCCCCCATGACCAATCTCCCTGGCCCCGACGGGTAAGCCGTCAAAAGGGGCGGAGGCCCTATGGCCTGCGTTGGCGGGGTCAGCGGGGGGGGGAGGGGGCAAACTGGCTATAGGTGCCCCCCCTGAAAAAACCCCAAGAAACTGGGACCGAGTGGCAACAATATTTAAATAATTAATGTTAGACCATAACTGAACTGAAGTTTGGCTGTGATTTTACTGAAATAGTAAAGGCTTGGAACAAACTTCCAGCAGACCCGGTAGATGAATCCACAGCAACAGAATTCAAACATGCCTGGGATAAACATATATCCATCCCAAGATAAAATACAGAAAACAGAACAAGGGCAGACTAGAGGGACCAATGGGTCTTTTCTTGCCGTTATATGTCCATGTTTCCATATAAATATATGAAATAATTTCAACCATAATCAGTCTCATTATTATTATTATTAATATGTTCTTGTGTACACCATGGTTCTTATTTTTACACATGAAGGAACCGGGGCCACCCAGGCCCAAAGAGGGCAGCAAAAGGCCTCTGCCCAAACAGGCAGCGCAGCAGCAGGAAGCTGCCGCCAAGGGCCCAACTGCCCTCCGTTTTTATTTTATTTCTTATTTTATTTCTTATTGGTTTTCGGGGGCCACGAACCGGGGGGGGGGCGCGCGCACATGCGAGCCCTCCCCCGAGCCCCCACGTCCCCAAGGGGGCTACCCGAATGATCCCCCCTGTAGGAAATAGGGGGGGGACAACAGCCAACGGCTCAAGGCCCGGCCGTCCTGCCAGACTCGAAGCCCCCAAACCACTCGACGAGCCTCCGATGAGGCTGTCAAGATGGCGGCCGTAACACGCGGCCGCCTTTTACAGATCAGAGGGGGGGTGCTCACGCGGGACTCCATCCGAAAGGCCGTTGCTGCCCGCCGATCAAAGAGGGGCAGACCGCCAGATGGGCTGAAGCCTGCTGCCCGCAATGAGCAGCAGTCGCCTCAAGCCTCCGACGAGGCTTCCGAAATGACGGCCGCTCCACGCGGCCGCCAAAAGGCTCCAAGAGCAGACAGCCAAGTGTCTGCTCTTCTGACGTGGCCCGGGCGAACAGGCCGAACCTGGGCCTGCACGCCCTTTTATAGGGCTGGCAAGCCCCGCCCGGCCACGTCAGCAATCAGGCCACCCTGGCCTGACTCTCGGCCGAAGCCTCGCAATCTCGCGAGACTTCAGCCGAGATCCAAGATGGCAGCAGCAAAAGGCACCTGCCGGTAAGTCTGCTGGTGTTATTGTTTTAAAACCAGGTTTTAGTGTATATGAAGACAATGCTGAGTGAAATATAATTTTCCAAGGCAGAGGAAAATGTGGACATGTATTTATGTGTTGTAGCGGACATATATTTATGTGGTCTAGTATTTGCAGGTAGAAAACAAAAACTTAAAGCCTTGAGTGGATGTGAATGATTGTTTATACCAGTATTTTTCAACTTTGGCAACTTTAAGATGTGTGAACTTCAACTCCCAGAATTCCTCAGAAAAGGTGGCTAGCTGAGGAATTCTGAGAAGAGAAGTCCACATATCTTAAAGTTGCCACAGTTGAGAAACAGTGATTATAACATGGGTGTCAAACTTGCTACATCAAACCTGTTGCTGTCATGTGATATTTCTCGATGTTTTTTCCCTTTGTGGAGCTAGATGGGTGTGGCCTACATGTAACACATCCAGTTTGTGGACTGCCAGTTTTATATCCCTGAGTTATACAAATGCTGATGATTTTTATCACTGGAAAATTTCATTGTAAAAACATCTGTTTCCTGAGTGAAACTTCCCCATATTCGCGTCTGATTTGAATAATAATAATAATAATAATAATAATAATAATAATAATAATAATAATAATAATTTATTAGATTTGTATGCCGCCCCTCTCCAAAGACTTCAATGTAGAATTCAACGTAAAAGTTACTACTTCATTTGTTTGCTGTGAATTAATGAAATATTTCTAAAAAAAATTCTGCAATCTCCCATTATCATTCCCCCCAAAATGAGTTTGGGATATTTTTATAATTCCAACCAGCTAATGCTTTGATGACATTTCTTTTTATGAAACCAGTTCTTCCATTTCCCAAGGTAAATGACACCTTGTAATTAATCAGGTTTGGCTTTGTGTTGATGAAATCTTTTTCGGAAGCATAACTATAAAAAGCTTGAACTGAAAATGTTCCCTTAGATGTTAATTAAGCATATCTCTGTAGAAAATAGCATTGCCGAGCAACGCCTCAGGTACCTGACAAAAAAAAGTATACATCTTGATTGTTTTGCAGAGGGTTTTATAAAGCCACTCTCATCTGAGATCCTCCAGAAGTGCTGAAAGATAAGAGAATTGACAGGAAGGAACGAGTGCTTCTTCGTGTATAATCTTCTTTACCATGTTTTAGTTTTTGCCATGCTTGTATTAAATACACAAACAAGAATACCATGATGATTATGTCATGTTCCTTGACCCTGCATAATTAGGAATTACTGTATCTGTCAATTTCAATTTTTCATGGTTTCTAAATTATTCCAGTCAGACATTTAAAATTTTCCATTTGGGTATTTATTTGACCTTCAAAAAAATTAGAAGAAATAATGTTGATGCTGCCTTATTCACTGAACCCTTTAGGAGTGGGGAGAAAGAACACACACACACACACACTGCCAACCACAGAACATTTCCCCATCTCTCCCATTGGGATCAAGTCACTTCTATCTGGCCATATGTCAGCTTATGCACATTATGAACATTTTAAAAATGTCCTTTAAAGCACTATGATTGTATTGAGATAGAAAACCTATTCCAGAGTCCTATACGAGTTAATACTGTAACCTGTTTCCTTTATCCATTACTGTAGTGTTTATCAAATTTGGCAACTTTAAGATGTGTGCAATTCAACTTTCAGAATTCCCTAGCTAACGTTCTGAGAATTGAATCCCACACATGTTAAAGTTGCCAGATTTGGAGAAGAAGAATTTTTAAAAAGCCTACATCAGTGGGATAAACTAGTTTAAAAGTAAAAGCAATACAAATACCTAGTTATCAGAGTACTTTAAAAAACTATATTATGCAGAGATAAAGAATTAAGAATACTGAATCCAGCCTATTATTATGAACCTGGAAATCAGAAGAAATTTTCTGACATTGAGAACAATCAACCAATGGAACAGCTTGTCTCCAGAAGTTGTGGGAGCTTAGTCACTGGAAGCTTTCAAGAAGAGACTGGACTATACCAAAAATGGTGTAGGGTCTGCTTGGATGGGAGTTGGACAAGATGACCTACAAGGTTTCTTCCAACTCTGTTAATCTGTATCTGTACCTGATGAAGGACCAGCTTTTCTCGTTTGGCAACGTGGGAAAAATAATGGAACCTAACTCAAAGGCTAAAGGTGGAATTCAGCATGATGCAATCTGTTAAATATTTTATAAAGGAAACACTGGTCCACAGCATGCCAGAAACCAGGCCATATAAGCAAGCAAATGCCCATCTGTGCATGCAGACAGCAAGTGAAACCACACCCTCTCCAGTCCTCAGCAAAACCTCTCTACACAGAACCAGTCTCTGGTGCCCAAAAGGTTTGGGGGCTGCTGATGTAGATAACTGGGTACAATTCAAACAAAACATACAACCTAAGTACAGTATATGTATTTTGTGGTGTTTCCAATAGTTGAATTCCAGTTCAGAGAAAATAGTCTTTCTGGCTTTGCTGAAATGTTTTACCCAACTATAAGCCCCTCAAAGAGCTAAGACAATATTTCCATTGCCAGCAGGTCTTTAATGGCAGGAATCATTCTAGAAACTAATCCTCAAAACAAATGTTGGGCTTACTATTTGTTTCCACCATACATATCCTAGGTATCTTATTTAACATTCAGAGTACTTGTTAGATATTTAAGGTCATATCAGAAATTTATTTCTTCAACTGGACATAAAAGTTAACTTTCCAGCATTACCAGAATTTAGCTTTGCCTTTGAAATAAGTTCAATTACAGAATTAAATTTTCCTTAATTAAATTTTAAGTCTTTTAAAATTAACTGCAGTAATATGGATGTATTCAGCCTCCCAATCTTCATTAGATGGTACAAATGACATTATGTACATGGACTAAAGTTTTTTTTCTTAAAAAAAAGAAGGTAATTAAAATAATATTCTCTGTTCTGTTTTTTCCACATACCCATTATGTGTCCAGTTTATTGCATGTACAAACACATATGGAAGCATGCTAGCGTACCAAGTGTTGGTAATGACCTTTAAAGCCCTACATGGCAGTGGACCAGAATATCTCCGGAACCGCCTTCTACCGCACAAATCCCAGAGGCCTATAAGGTCCCACAGAGTTGGCTTTCTCCGGGTCCCGTCGACCAAACAATGTCGTTTGGCGGGCCCCAGGGGAAGAGCCTTCTCTGTGGAGGCCCCGGCCCTCTGGAATCAACTCCCCCCGGAGATTAGAACGGCCCCCATCCTCCTTGTCTTTCACAAATTACTCAACTGAAACACTTCCCCAAGGCGTTTATATTTTATGTATTGGTATGTATGTGTCGTATGGTTTTTAATTACTGGGGTTTTAAATATCTTTTTTTTTTCTAACATTAGATTTGTTGCAATGTTATATTGTTTTTTATTATGTTGTGAGCCGCCCCGAGTCTTCGGAGAGGGGCGGCATACAAATCTAATAAAATAAAATAAAATAAATAAATAAACTATATGTTGATTTCCAATGTCTTTAGATTTTTGCCACAATGTAAAAAAGACCCTGAGACTTTACAAAGAGTGCAGAGAAGAGCAACAAAGATGATTAGGAGACTGAAGGCTAAAACATATAAAGAACAGTTGCTGGAACTGGGTATGTCTAGTGTGATGAAGAACTGAGGTGAAATGAAAGCAATGTTGCAAAAAAGAGGAAGTCAAGCTATTCTCCAAAGTACCTGAGGCTAGTACAAGAAGCAACGGATGGAAACTAACCAAGGAGAGAAACAATCTAAGGAGAACTAAAGATAAATTTCCTGACATAACAATTAACCAGTGGAACAACCTTCCTCCAGAAGTTGGGGATGCTCCAACACTGGAAGTTTTTAAGAACAGATTGGGCAATTAATTTGACTGAAATGGTATAGAGTTTCCTTCCTGATCAAGGGGTGGGACTAGAAGATCTCCAAGAGCCATGTGTATACATAAATACATAAATACATAAATACATACATACATACATACATACATACATACATACATACATGATTTTTTGTTGAGTCACCCTTGTATATGGAAGGAACATCACAGCTTTCTTTTTGCCTCTCGGCCCCATCATATTTCAAGGTAGATAAGCTTTTTATAGCCAACAACTATAATCTATAAATGTAACATATTTTTGCTGATGTAATGAAAAGGCGGGAGACTACTATAGATCTATTTTGGGCTTATTTGCCTTCCTCCCTTCCTTTTCATTATCAGCAAAAATACATTATATATTAACATATTAATATATGTTTTATATATTGTTGTGAGTTCGGGTTTCCCCCCATGTAATATTTTGAGTGTCTTTGCGACATTTCAGCAAAATCACATTAGCCACCATCAGGCTGAAGTTATTGGTTCCCTGCTGCTTTGAATATTCATTATATATATAAATAATGTGTGTGTGTGTGTGTGTGTGTGTATCTTGGGAATACAAGATACACCTGAATCTTGAGGGGAAAGTGGACATAGAAAAAAAATGGCAAAAGAAAAGCTGAATGGCTGCAGGAAGGTAAAGTGTGACTCATCTACCAAAAAGTATGATAAGATAAATTAATTTTGTAACTGCATGAAGAGACAGTTGCTGTAAGGACGTTCTGTGTGGTAGTTGCTTGGTTCAACTGAAAAGAATTATAGAGTGCTACAGAAGCATAAGGAATTAAGTTAATGGGTGGCATGGCAAATGATGAATTAAAAGCATGTAGGTGAGGAAAAAAATACATATATACAAAAGAAGGATTCTTGTAAGAAATGGAGATGAGAGAAAACTATTTGTTTCCTTGATTTATTTCCCACCTCCTCCTGTTGGAACTCCAGGTAGTATGTGTAGTTTTCTCACCAGCAACATCAGGTAGTCTAGTTAGAGAGGACCTGCTTGAAATCGCCTAGTGAATTTCTCTGGAGAAAGATGAATTAGAACTCAGATTCTTCCAGTCCAGTCCAACACTCCACTCCACTGACTATTTTGCATAAAAGAGTGAATGAATACATGTGCATCATGCCACAATCCCTAAGGACAGCTCAGAAACAATTAAAATGCAATAACAATTAGAACATGCACGATTAAATTAAAATTAAACCATAGAAACAGATTGACGTATAAATATATAAAGCATAAACATTCCCAGTTGTCCACAGTCAATAAGCCTCACTCAAGATAATATCACAACCCAAATATCCCCTGGAAAGATATACAGGTGAAACTTGAAAAATTAGAATATCGTGCAAACGTTCATTTATTTCAGTAATGCAACTTAAAGGGTGAAACTTAATATATGAGAGATACTCATAACATGCAAGGCAAGATAGTTCAAGCTGTGATTTGTCATAATTGTGATGATTATGGGGTATAGCTCATGAAAACCCCAAATCCCCCACCTCAGAAAATTAGAACATTACATGTGGTCAATAAAAAAAGGATTGTACATAACAATATATGACCTCTGAAAAGTATAAGCATGCATATGTACTTCATTTGGGCCCCTTCTGCAGGAATTACTGCCTCAATGCGGCATTGTATAGATGCTATCAGCCTGGGGCATTGCTGAGGTGTTGTGGAAGACTAGGATGCTTCAATAGCGGCCTTCAGCTCTTCTGCATTGTTCAGTCTCATGTCTCTCATCTTTCTCTTGGCAATGTCCCATAAATTCTTTATAGGGTTCAGGTCAGGCGAGTTTGCTGGCCAATTAAGCACAATAATCCCATGGTCATTGAAGCAGGTTTTGGTGTTTTTGGCAGTGTAGGCAGGTGCCAAGTCCTGTTGGAAAATTTAAGTCACCATCCCAATAAAGCTTGTAGGTGGATGGAAGCATGGAGTGCTCCAAAATCTCCTGGTAGATAGCTGAATTGACCCTGGACTTGATAAAGCACAGTGGACCAACACCAGCAGATGACATGGCTCCCAAAATCAACACATACTGTGGAAACTTTTGCATCTCATTTGGAACCCTAGGACCCAGAGTATGGAGGAAGAATGGAGAGGCACGCACTGCAAGATGCTTGAGGTTCAGTGTAAAGTTTCCACAGAAACCAACACTGGCTATGCATGGGCTACTGTGCTGTGAACCAATTGCAGTTTCATAGAGGTCTTTAAAGACAGTCCCATGATATGAGGCTATAATAGGCTATAATATAATGTGGCTGAGTCCTTCGGGATTGGGTGGCATAGAAATTGAATAAATAAATAATAGTCTAGGGAACACGAAGGTATGAATTACCACAGCAATGGTTACATAGATGGATGACTTCTGCCTGCTCTTTCTCCAGAAATATTCTCAAGTTGTATGCCTGCTCTTTCATGGGGAATGCTCTCCATCAGGAGTCACTATGGACCAGACAGAAAATCTTGATGGGAAACAAGATTTGTCATGCTAAGGATTATCCAGATATTCATAGTCTCCAGGCATTGAAATGAGACTATGGACCAGCATTGCCATCCTGGGCAAAGGTAATACTATAAAATTGTGTATTATCAGCATATTGATAATATAAAACCCAAACCATTAGATGTCCTCTGTGTAAGAAGACTGAATTTCTGTTTTGAAGACTGCTGTTCTTGTCCAATAGAAAAGGAAAGATAGCAAGAGAGAATACAAAAACTATAGGAGAATTAATTTAGAAAGTGTGTCTAGGCAGGTGTTTAGCAGAATTCTGTTTGAAAATTACCAAAGGTGAAAATGAGCAGATTTAGGGAAATGCAATGTGATTGTAACTCGGGCTGGGATTATGTAGATCAGGCTTTTGCTCTTCAACATGCCACTGAGAAATAAATATGAAAGCTAGTAAATGTATGTTTGTTGAAATCAGTTTGAATTTCAAAATGTTTTGCATTCAAGTAGAACTGAAAGTTGGTTGTTGAATGTAGTAAAAACAGCATGTCATAGAATTAAAACAGATGTGAGATTAATTGAAATGCTTAGCAATTGGTTCAAATCTGAGAAGTAAAGTAAGGAAAGAATAGTGACTGCCCCATTTAATATATTCATGGATACATATGTATCTATAAAAACACTATGGATACCTATGTATCCAAATCATGTGCGAGTCTTGACATTCCCTCCAAGATATCAATGTCCTCTTTGAAAACGATAGACGGACATCATTTATGGATAATTGTTTAAGGAATGTTTGTGATGGTTTCAGATTACTAATGGTCAGACATATACATATACATATGCAAGTACATTCTATGTAGGCAATACCTGATGTCAGGTGAGAACTCTAATTGCAGCAAATATGGCATAGATTGTATGATTTAATGAGGAGTACACATCAGAAAAATATTGTATCAAAGACCAAGCAACACATTAAAGCAAATAGATGAATATATGTACCTTGGTAGAATATTTATTAGAAAATGGTTGGAAAAAAATGGATATGGAATGCTGGTTAAATGGAATTGACTAGTACTTAATTGGTTGTGAGGAATAAATACAGTGGTACCTCTACTTAAGAACTTAATTCATTACGTGACCAGGTTCTTAAGTTGAAACATTCTTAAGTAGGAGCAATTTTTCTCACAGGAATCAATGTAAAAGCAAATAATGCGTGCAAACCCATTAGGAAAGAAATAAAAGCTCGGAATTTGGGTGGGAGGAGACATGCAATGAGTTTAAAAAGTGAAAAACTATGGTTGTAGTGTGAGGAAATGTGGTTGGAGGGTTTCCAGGTTTAGAAAAGAGAGATATAGTGAATGGTTTCTCCCTAGGGGTGGTCAGGCCATTCGGATCGGCCTCTGGGTGTAGTCTGTTTGATTTGGTCTTAGCTTTGCCTTGTTGGGTGCCCCTGTAGGCCTTGCCTTTTCTATTGGCTTGCTGTGGGGAAATTACTATATTAAAGATCTTTTTATTCATTTTTTGGAGGGGTGGAGGGTCGGTGGGGAACTATTATTATTATCATTATTATTATTATTATTATTATTATTATTATTATTAATTAGATTTGTATGCCGCCCCTCTCCGCAGACTCCCAGCCTTCCTCTGTGGTAAGACCTTGCTAAGGATCTACTATTTACTTTCTTGTCTGTGAAGATTCTCAGTAATTCAGATTATGGTTGTCCCAAAAGTGCTTTTTCAAGAGGCAATTGGAAGGAAGGAAGGAAAGAAGGAAAGAGTCTAGTTGTCTAATCTTTGGGATTATATTTTCTTGTATGTATCTTTCATATATTTTGCTCAATTCTAATAATTGTTTTCCATACTTGCATAATGTTGCTTATCCTGGAAGTAATTTGAGCCATGGATATGTATGTATTATGCAACTTCCATACATTTAAAAATCTTTTGTTTTTCTGCCTGCTGGAGACAAACCCATTTTACTTTTAGGAAGATATATAACTGAACGCTAAAGGATATGTGAACTGTGGATCTCCATTAGAAATTAATATAATCCCTTGCCCAGATAAGTGCTATTTCTTGAATTATAATTACTCTCTCTAACCTTTTGTTTCAGCTGCAAATTTAAAGTTTTTGAAAATGTACTAGGAAATCAGTTGAACTCTGTCTCTATAAAATAGTATTTAATCAAATGTATAGTACTCAGCTAAAGTATTGTGCTTAATAAGCATATATGTATATTATTTCCAGATCATGTCATAAAAAGTGATGCAGGAACTTGTTAATTCATTGTTTGCAGGAAAAGCTCAAAATTCTTATTTGTATAATTGCTCAATGGGGATGGGGTGTCTAAACAGGTAGATTATTTATTTATTAGATTTGTATGCCGCCCCTCTCCGTAGACTCGGGGCGGCTCACAACAATAACAATAACAATGTAAAAAACAAATCTATTAATTGAAAAAACACTAAAAACCCCATTATTAAAAGCAAACACACACACAAACATTCCATGTATAAACTGTACAGGCCCGGGGGAGATGTGTCAGTTCCCCCATGCCTGACGACAGAGATGGGTCTTAAGAACTTTACGAAAGGCAAGGAGGGTGGGGACAACTCTGATATCTGATTACCTTGACAGAGATGTTCAAGCACTGTTATTTGAGCATCAAGGAAATAAATGCATATTATAATCCACAATAAATAATATTCAGAAAAAACTCAGACATGTACATTCCTAATTTAGTGAACCATACTCAGGTGGAAGAGGTACAAGATAATCATACTTGTGATGTTCTATTATTATAACCAATTTCAATAAAAGCATTTTTGGCCTTCTGGTGAAGTTGATTTCTTAGCTTGGTCTACCTAGTAGGTTGACATCATTTTTAAAAGTTTCCTTTTCTTTTTTTAAAGAAAGACTAAACCTCTTTATTTTATTATTTGAAATGAGCTATAATCCTCAGGACAACCCCTTTATCTGCTGAACACTTATTGCAGTGTTGTTGCAACACTAGCAAGTGTATGTTCAAATAACCAACTTAACAAAATGCCACGATTCAACTAACAGAACAGTTGGCACCAGACATATCACAAGTTGTGATATGTTTGGTGCCAACTGTTCTGTTAGTTCTGTTCTGCTGTCTATCGGATTGCAGTGCAAAATCTGGTGGGTGGGTGCTGTTCCATCCTCCTACTACTCTGCGTCCCCCTGTTCACCCTCTTGCAAATTTAATTTGTGGGCAACCACAGGGCCACCTTCTTTCTCTGCCTTTCCTTTTTCTATGCAAGAAAAAGCCACTAGCGCTGCCTCTCAATTTAATTTGTGGGTAACCACAGGGCCGCCTTCTTTCTCTGCCTTTCCTTTTTCTATGTAATCTGAAGCCTCTGGCAGTCTCTGTAAATTTAATTTTTGGCCAACCACAGGGCCACCTTCTTTCTCTGCCTTTCCTTTTCCTGGCAAGAAAAAGCCAGTAGCGCTGCCTCTCAATTTAATTTGTGGGTAACCACAGGGCCGCCTTTTTTCTCTGCCTTTCCTTTTTCTGTGTAATCTGAAGCCTCTAGCAGTCTCTGTAAATTTAATTTTTGGCCAACCACAGGGCCACCTTCTTTCTCTGCCTTTCCTTTTTCTATCCAAGAAAAAGCCACTAGCGCTGTCTCTCAATTTAATTTGTGGGCAACCGCAGGGCTCCCTTCTTTCTCTGCCTTTCCTTTTTCTGTGTAATCTGAAGCCTAAAGCTGTTACTACTGGTCACAGCGGCCAGAGACCGATAGTGCCACAGAGCGCATGGCCTTCCATCACACGGGATTGCTGTGAAAAAGGTGATGCCTGCCGCATATGGGATTGCTGGGCAAAAGCTGGTGGGTGGCTGCTGTTGCCTCCTCCTGCTACTCTGCATCCCCGTTCACCCTCTTGCAAGTTTAATTTGTGGCCAACCACAAGGGCCACCTTCTGCAGCTCTATTTTTTAAAAGTTCAGGGTTTGGGTTCGGTAACGTCACCCGAATTCTTTGCAAAGTTCGCCCGAATCCGCCAAACCTGTACTTCATTGGTTTCACCCATCACTAATCACAACCAACCCCAGCATAGCAGGCTTTAAAAGCTCACTTTTGCCGGGGCCATTGAGCATGGGTGATCTGCTCTGCCCGATACCATGACTGAGATTTGGATGAATGTGGTTGTATGGGTTTTTTTAACACTTGGGTTTTTAAGATTAGTTTTATAATTGGACCTTATAATTATTTTTGTACTGTTTTTTATATGTTGTAAGCTGCCAACCAACCAACCAACCAACCGAAATAGCAGCCTTTAGTACATCCAGTATTTTTATGTTCTTGTGGGAGTTTATTAGAGAACTTTGGAGGACAACTATCCCTGAATTTCACATTTCAGTGAGGACTGTTCATGGCAAGTTGAGCAGCAGAATTTCCCATAAATCACACCAAAGTATCTGTCAGACTGAGTTTGTTGGAAGAAGGGGGACTAACATCTTATTGTACAATTACAATACAGAAATTGTTGAGTGATCTAGGAGATTTGCCACTAGGGGAGGAGAGCAATGCATCTGCACTTTCTTCCCATGACTATGACAGTCTTCTCGGCATGTGGATGAGAGGACTGAGGTAGGGATGTGACATAGAGGGTAAGGAAGGTGACCTTGATGAAGATGTGCAAATACTATTTTTTGAGTGATTAGGGGTAAAACCAGTGATGGGCTTCTACGGGTATGGTCAGGTACACAGAACCGGTAGAAACATTTTGATTTTTTTTCTCCCTCCACCCTTCTGGGCTCTGGGTATGTTTTTCCCATCACAATAAATGAGGATGAATGTGTATAATTTTAGAAGAGCTGTGTGTGCATGTGTGTGTGTACATACAGTTTATATAGTAGATAATGTACATTTTTGTGTGCCTGTGTGTAATATGTATGTACACATATGGCATATATACATAGAATTAAATAGTATATTTTGGATGTTCAGTAATAGTAAATAGACAGGGAGATTGTATCTCTTTGAGGCGAGGAGAGGCCAGGTACCCTAACCCTAACCCTAACCCAAACCCTTGACATGAGTGATGTAAAGTTGTCCACCTTTAAGCCAGTCACATGACCTTTAAGCCACCGCCAGTCACATGACCGTCAAGCCACTCCCACCTGGTCACATGACCATCAAGCCACTCCCACAAAATAAGCCACAACCACAGTGTGGTAGTAAAATTTTTTTGCAGCCCTTCAGTGGGTAAAACATATTTGAAGTCCATAATAGTCCAATATTATTTGGAAGAGATTAGATAGATACCTTCTTAATTCATTGAACTATAAATAGGAGGAGAAGGGACAACATAACCAGACTTGCAAGATTCATAACAGAATACAGTACAATTAGGAAGATGGAATGGCAGCTATCATTGATAACATACAGTATATAAGAAAGTTACATAGACACATAATACGTTTCTATGTTTCTATAAGGAAGTTTCATTGTGATGTGATTGCCTTCTTTTCCTCAGCCTGCAGACATGGGAAGATGATGTGTTGTTTGGAAATGTAAAGACAGTATGGGCTTTCCTATTCTTAACTCTTCTCTGAAAAACCAGGACCTATACTGATAGAAGATTAACTGGTTTTGCCAATCTTTAAAGATTTGGATTATTATTAATAAATGATCATTGCTAATGGGACTTGGGACTGTCACCACTTAAATTGTCTATAAAGTGACATAAAGCAATATTTTAGGATGTGCCATTCTACAGAATGCTTCTGTTTTCATTAAATGAGAATTTTTCTTCACTATTCAAGACCAACTGAATCTTTTTAGCATATATATTTATTTTGTCAAATGTGTGTGAGAATAGCGCCGGCGGACTTACCCGCCAGCGGCGTTTGCGGGAGGGGCCGGGAAGACACCGGACCCCATGGCGGCCGCCATCTTGGTTCTCGGGCGAAGTCTCGCGACGCGAGACTTCGCCCGAGAGTTGGGCCTGCATAGGCCCGGCTGCTGATTGGTCCGGGCGGGGCTTGCTCGCCCTATTTAAGGGCGGGCAGGCCCGAGGCTCAGCCTTTTCGCCCGGACCATCGCCCCGAGCAGACACTTGTCAGTTCTGCTCGCGGCGGCCATTTTGGGTGCGGCCTCGTGCGCGGCCGCCATTTTGTGGCCTGTTTGGTGGGTGAAAAGGCCTCTCGGAGTGTCGGCGGCATTTTGGGCGGCAGGAGCTGCTTCTCCAGTGGTGGAGCCAGCATCGGCTGGGCTCCGCTCCGGTTTGACCCTCCGGTTGCCCCCGGGATCGGGGGCGTGGGGGGGGGTGCCCTTTGGGGGTGCGGCCTGGTTTCCCCTTCGAGGTTGGGGGGGAGATTTCTTCGCGCCATACAGGGAGCCATTAGGGTGGGCTAGTTCCTCCAGGCCCCCCTTGTTGAAGCGGTGGGCAGTGAGGCCTTACTCCCACTGCTGGGGGGAGGGTGGATTGGCCTTCCTGGTGAGGCCTACTGTGCTTAGGCCGGCCTTGCTTCCCGGCTCGGGCCTTTTTTGGGTCTGGTTTAATATTGGAGTTGTATTAACTGTAAAGGTATGGCCCCAAAGAAGAGGCAAGCTCGTCCCCCCCCGGCCCAACCGGTGGCACGGCCTAGAAGGGCTTTGAGGCCTTCTGCCTGGGCTCGGGCTGGTATGGAGGGGCCCCCTGGGGTGGTCCCGTCTGAGGGGGCAGTGGGATTTATGCTCACGGCCCCTCAACCCGAGGTTTCTCCCTCTCTCTCTTGGGCCAGGGTCCTTGACAGGCTCGATGTCTTGGAGCGCTGGCGGTCCAGGGCGGGCCCAGCCGGGCTCCCCTTTGCTGCATTGGCGGCCTGGGGAAGGGACCCAGAAGAAGAAGCAGCCCAGGCCGGGCAGATGGCCCAGACCGGGCAGATGGCCCAGACCGGGCAGATGGCCCAGACCGGGCAGATGGCCCAAACCGGGCAGATGGCCCAAACCAGGCAGATGGCCCAGTTGGGGCAGGTGTCAGCTTTCCAGGGCCCCACTCGGATGGGCCCTTCATGGATGTCTTCCACCCCATATGGGGCAGGTGAGGTTGCACCACACTTAGCCACTACACCGCTCCTCCACATGCAGGGTCCGGGGTTTAGCCCGCCTGCATTGGGGAGTGGCACTAGTTTTTTGGGGTCCACTTCAGGCACATGTGTGTGGGCTCCGCTGGTCCCGTCGGCAGCAGCACCGGGGGTAGCTTTCCCACCTGGGGCAGGGGTGGGGGGTTGGATCCCTCCAGCGCCTGCTATTATGCCCCCGCCCCCTTTGGTGTATCCACCGGGGCTAGGAGTGCTGGGAACGGGGGTATCCACCGTGTGGGACCCGTTCGCCAGCATCAAGCCTGGGGCCATCCCATGCGGGCTCCCCGCTACACCCTTAGGGTACCACCTCCACCCATCAGTGAAGGAGGCAATTTGGCGGGGGGAGTATGTGGACCTCTTCTCCCTATTAAATAGGGAGGTCCCCAAGCAGGACAAAGATGTCGTGCCCGGGGAAAAGGTGAAGAAAACGAAGGTCACAAAGTGTTTCAGCTCTTGGCTGTACGCTTTCTTGACTTTCACATCTGTAGTGATTCAGAGGCAGCCGGTTAGGGCTGCTGCTCTGCTTAAATACATTGATTTAATTGCCAGGGCTAACTTCGAGTACGGTGGTACCATTTGGAGGCATTATGATAAGGGGTTTCGGATGCGCATAGCCCATGACCCCTCCTTGCCCTGGGATATGGTGGTCCCAGACCTGTGGTTCCAGGCCACGTATATGTCCGGCAAGGAGGGTTCTGACAGGACCGACAGCGGTCATTTCATGGAAGAGGAGCCCGTGGCTTCCACGCCAGCCAAGGCGGCTGCGGGGGGAGCGGGAAAGGGGGCTCCCCCGGCGTGCCATGAGTTTGCCGCAAAGAGGGCGTGTTTTCATCCCTTTTGCAGGTTTAAGCATGTGTGCGGTAATTGTGGGGGGAACCATGCCTCTTCCGTGTGCCCCCGCCCCAAGAAGGGGGCGGAAAAGAAGGGTGGGGGTCCACCAAAGCCTCCCCCACCAGCTGGGGGTAAAGGGGCCCAGCCCAATTAATTTACATGTGCTTGAGGGTTGGTTAAAAGACTACCACCCTCGCTCGAGAGCGGCCGCTCTCTTGCTAGGATTCTCTAAAGGATTTAGGATCCCTTACATGGGGGTTAGGAAGGCCTTCATGTCCGACAACCTCAGGTCGGTTGTTGGACATGAAGACATTGTTAGAGAAAAGCTTTGGAAGGAGGTGGCCGAGGGCAGGGTCCTCGGGCCCTTCCCGGAGCCGCCCTTCCCGAATCTTAGGGTGTCCCCCTTAGGTGTGGTCCCCAAAAAGGCGAGTGGTGAATTTCGGTTGATTCACCATTTGTCTTTTCCAAAAGGGGAGTCAGTGAATGACTGCATTCCTGACGAGCTTTGTTCAGTCCGGTACGCATCCTTTGATGCTGCCGTGGCTATGGTTAGGAAGTGTGGGGTGGGAGCCCTTATGGGTAAATGCGACATTAAGTCGGCATTCCGGCTCCTCCCCATACACCCAGATGACTTTGAGCTGTTTGGCTTCCATTTTGAAGGTGGTTATTACGTGGACAGAGCTTTACCCATGGGTTGCTCTGTCTCGTGCAATCTTTTTGAGAGTTTTAGTACCTTCTTGGAATGGGCGCTCAGGAGGCAAAGTGGTCTGGGTTCGGTCGTTCACTACCTTGATGATTTCTTGTTGGCGGGGCCTGCGTGTTCGGAGCAATGTTTTGCTCTAATGCGGGACTTCGAAGCCCTTTGTGCTCAGCTAGGGGTGCCTTTAGCCTCTGAGAAGACCGAAGGCCCCGCCACCAGGATTACTTTCCTCGGTATTGAATTGGACTCAGAGGAGCAATCTTCTAGATTGCCCCTCGATAAGTTATTTAAAATTAAAGGGAAGCTCGATGAGGTTCTTGGTTGCCGGAAGGTCACTCTCCGGCAGCTCCAGGAACTAGCGGGGATACTCAATTTCGCCTGTCGGGTGGTGGTCCCGGGCAGGGCTTTTTCAAGGAGATTGTACAACGCGATGAAGGGGCTACGTTTGCCCCATCATCGTACCCGCCTCTGCGCGGGGGTCAGGGCTGACCTCCGCGTGTGGCGGGAGTTCCTGGACAAGTTTAATGGACTGTCTTTTTGGAGGCACGAGCTTCTTTTGGAAGCTGAGTTGCAGCTCTGCTCTGATGCTGCAGGGACTTGCGGTCTTGGGGTAGTGTTAGGTGATCAGTGGCGCTGGTCGGCGTGGCCTTCGGAATGGAGTGCCTCTTCTCTGGTTAAGAACCTGACTTTCTAGAGCTCTTCCCCTTGATAGTGGCCTTAGAGCTTTGGGGGGAGCAGTTTAGGGACAAGACTGTGCATTTTTGGTGCGACAACCTAGCGGTTGTCCATGTGGTGAACGCCCTGTCCTCTAAGAGCGACAGGGTCGTGCGGCTTGTCCGCCATTTTGTGCACAGGTCCTTGTCGCTAAACACGTTGTTTTTGGCTAGGCATGTCCCCGGGTTGGATAACGGGGTCACTGACGCCTTGTCCCGTGGTCAGTTGTCGAGGTTTCGGACCCTGGCCCCGTGGGCCCGAGAGTCGCCAGAGGCATTCCCAGACCACCTTTGGAACCTGGGTGGGCTCCCGGGCGGTGGAGTGTAAAGGTCTGCTGGGCTACGGCCCTCTCTGTGGTGCCTGGCACTCTGGGGGGCTTAGCAGCAGACAGGTCCAGAGTTTGGGAGTTCAGGCAGGATACGGGTTACCCCTATAGCTGGCCTGCCCCAGTTGTGTACCTGGCCATATTTGTGTCCAGCTTAGGCAGTGTGGCCTTTCAGTTAGGACTTTGAGGCCCAGGTTGGCCGGCCTCGCCTTTGGTTTAAAGCGGGGGCTGGTTTGTTGATTTATGGTGACTTCCGCATGGTGCGATGCGGGAAGGCTGGGCCAGGGCCTTATTGCAGGTTGCCAGGTCATTTTGGCCTTCCATCTCATTGCCTTAGTCGGGTGGGTTCTGGAGAACAGGGTTTGGCCAGGCCAAGCATGGATCCCGCCGATTGGGGAACGCTTGTTCCATAGTGGCGCCGCCTCTAGTGCGGTGACGGCGTTCCCGATACGGAGGATTCAGGGATGCCGACCGCCGGCGGTCGATGGCCTGTTTTAGGGTACGAACGGCCGGTTGAGGGTCCGGGGTAAGATCTTAGGCCAGGGCTCCCTTTGGTCCCCTTCTATTCAACCCCGCCAGGATGCGACCGACGGTGTTGCTTTGGGTCATTGAGCTCCGCCGACCACTCAGCAACAAGGTACCGCCGGGAAGTGGGACCCTGCCGTCGCGGCGGCTGGGTCATTGTTGCCTGGTTGGGGAGGAGGGGTGTGCGGTGGGAAGGGTGTTTCTACCGCTATGGCTGGGAGGGCGGCATCCCATTGCTGCGCCCAGGTGATTCTGGGAGGGCGGCATTCCATTGCTGCGCCCAGGTGGTTCTGGGAGGGCGGCATTCCATTGCTGCGCCCAGGTGGTACTGGGAGGGCGGCATCCCATTGCTGCGCCCAGGCGGTGCTGGGTAGGTGGCATCCCATGGCTATGCCCAGTTGTTCGGGGAGGGCGGCATCCCATTGCTGCGCCCCGGTCGCTGGTCTTGCTCTTCGGGCAAGGACCGGTACCTGCTTGGGGGTCTGTAGGGGACCTGCCAGGCTTGCGGAAGCCTGCGGTGGCTTCACGCTGTGTGGCCCGCCATGCATGTGGTGTGGTCTTCGATCCTCTCGGGGATCTTTTTGGGTCACCATTTCTCTTAGGGCCATTCACCGGGTCAGGTGTAGAGGCAATAAGGCCCTGGGAAGGGTAGTCAGGGACTTAGGTGGGGTTGTAGTGGCCCATCCCCTCATCACTGTAGATCGGCCGTGGCTTTACCGGGCCGACGGCATTCACCTGTCAGAACAGGGGAACGCCATTTTCTTACAGGACCTGCAGTGGTCTCTGCGTGAGCTGGCGCAGCTAGAGGGGGGAGTCGGGGGGCCAAGATAGAGATCTGACCCCCGCTCCGTGGCAGGTTAGGGGCGGAAAACTGGGTGGTGGTCTAGCAACTGGTGTTCTCCCTTGGGCATCTTTGGGGATGATTGACAGGTTCTCTCCAAGCTTGTGGTAGAAGCGACCCGAGCAGTTGGGGGGAACCTGTCTTTGGGTCACGCACCTTTAAGTCCCCTGTTAGGGGTTAGCCGGCATGACCCCCCTCATGCAAGTGCATGGCAGGGTCTCAGGTGAGGGAGGGGTCCCTCACCTGGACTAGCATCGAGCTACGCCCATAAGTTGCCCAGGAAGTTTATGTGACGTAAACTTTTCCGCCCCGGAAGCAATTGTTTGACCCTGCAGTTCCATTGTTTGGGTCATAGTTGTTATGCTAATTTTATGCTAATTTATTTGAATAAATTATGCTAATTTAATTTAATAAAAAATGACCCAGTTAAATCCAGCTCTTCTGTCCGTGTCGTTACTCCGCCTCTCCTGCAAATTTCCTTTCTAAAGTATATATGAGAGTTTAAGATTGACATGATTTAAACATAGGTGTGCTATTATACAGTGTGTTAAAGTACTCAGCTCCCTCCCATAATACTCACCAGTTGCAATTTGTTGGCAAATTGACTATTATATAATGTTCTTTATTTTGGGAAATAGGCTCGATCTGGAATAACTGTATAATATGACACATTTTCCACATTTTATTATGGATCTGTGATCACTATACAGAAACCTGTAACTATATTTGGAGCACTGTCTACTGTGTAACCGTTTAACTAACAATAAAATGTAGTATGGGAAAAGAGTGAAAATGAAACAGCTTTGAATGGGGAATAATACAAACAACAGAAATAGAACAATTTGGGTAAATATTCTCGACCAATTTGAGAGCTGTGAAATAGACTCCATAATTTCAGTCTTTCCTCTTAGATGCCTTCTCAAAAGAAGAGGGAGAGTTATGTCTTATAATCAGTGTCATTAAATGTAACTAAATTGTCATGGAAACCAAATGTGTGATTTCTTTTTTTAACAAAAAGAGAAGGAAGATACTATCCTAACTTTCATTTCACTAAATTTCATATATTTATTTATTTTCCAATTTTCAGTAACTTTTTACAAGGGGACATCTCAATGCAAATGATTTGGCTCTTTCTTAGTCTTTTGTACAATGTTTGGATTTTTATCCAAACATTTTATTTGGATAAAAGAGAGAAACTTCCAAAATTCAAAAAGACAAACTCCAGAGAAGCTAAAGAGCCAGTCTAAGGACTGTCTCCCAGTCTGTTATACAGTGATCCCTCGATTTTCGCGGGTTCAAACTTCACGAAACGGCTATACCACGGTTTTTCAAAAAATATTAATTAAAAAATACTCCGCGGTTTTTTTTCTATACCACGGTTTTTCCCACCCGATGACGTCATACGTCATCACCAAGAGTCACTTCTCTCTCTCTTTCTCTTTCTTTCCTGTCATTCTTTGCTTCAATCATTTTCTCATTTCTCTTTTTTCTCCCTTTTTCTATCATTTTTTTCTCTCTCTACCTTCCACTCTCCCCCCTCTTGCTCTCTCTCTCTTTCTCCCTCTCTCTCTCCCTCTCTGTGAGAACGCCTGCCCCCACCTCTCCTGCAGCCCCCTCGCTGATAGCTGGGACGAAAGTGCTCTCAGCTAAGGGACTGTGAGAGGGGCGAGGCAGGCATTCTCAAAGCGCTCAGAGCGGCTACCGGCCGAATGAGGAGGATGAGAAGCCGTAGCCACCAGCGCTGCTGCAGGAGGACCCGTGTCCGAAGAAAGCCGGTGAGGGGGTGGATCGGGCGGGCGGGTGGTAGTGGCAAGGGGGCCAGAGGCGCTGGGGGGCGGGGGCAGCTGACATTCAAAGCAATCTTTGCCGGCCTCCGCACTTTCGTTGCTCCCTGCCCTAATTTCAAGCCCGGCTCCTTGCGCTGCCTTGAAAAAGGGTGCGTGGGGGTAGTTTTTGGCTGTCCATAGCCAAAAATGGTGTTTTTACTTCCGCACCGCTACTTCGCGGAAAATCGACTTTCGCGGGAGGTCTTGGAACGTAACCCCTGCGAAAATTGAGGGAACACTGTATACCATTTTTTGGGGTGGTCTCATCCTACGTATTGGAAAATGGGACAAAAGCAACAGTCATTCTATCTGACTAGAATCTTTTCAGTGAAGGTTTAATTAGTAAATTATATATTATATAAAATCGACTTTTAGCCTGATTAGATAAGGCTATTTGCCTTATTCTATTTGCCTTAGAATAAATCCTAATGAATTTATGTCTGGAAAGGAAGATCCCATCGGTTCAATAAGTAGCTGATAATTATGCAGATAGTTGATTTAGTCTAGTAAGATTCTGTTAGTAGGTGAGCAATAATAAAGAACTACAGTACTCAGAAGTAATTTACCAGTAGTTCTTTGGGTCTAACAGAGTAAAACCACAGCATTGTGTTGTATGATAGCAATTCTTCTAGTGGTTCAAGCTGTTAAATTATCATGATTATCACCATCAAGTCAGTATTAATTCATATAGACTGATTTTTCCCCAGGAAGATTTGCTCCTTCACTTGTTCCTTCACCTTGTCCATTTCTGAAGTAATGAGATCTATCTATCTTGCGATTGTTGTTTCTTTCTCTTTCCACCTTTCCCAGCATACTGAATTCTCAAGATACAAACCCAATTCTTTCTTTTTTAACACCACTTTGATGTATAAGACCAAATCAGCTCTCAATGAATATCATGACTATAATGAGAATGTTTCAGGACTTTGAACCATCTCACCTTAACTCAAATTGGAGTTGCAATCATTGACTCCCCACTTGTTTTTCTGTGGTGTCTCAGAAGTCTCTATTCAACTGTAGACATATCTGATATATGATATTAATACCATTTTCCAATATTTGAAAGACTGTCACAATGAGGAAGGGGGTCAACCTATTCTCCAAAGCACCTTAGGGCAAGACAAAACAAGAAGTAATGGATAGACATTTTTCAAAAAAGGATACAATCTGGAATCAAAGAGAAATTTCCTGACAGTGAAAACAATTATTCAATGAAATTTCTTACCTTCAGAAGTTGTGGGTGTTCCAACACTGGTAGGTTGTAAAAATGAGATTGGACAGCCATTTATTTGGAACACTATAGAGTCTTATGCTTGAGGAGGGGGTTGGACTGGAAGACCTCCAAGGTCTCTTCCAACTCTATGATTCTGCATTCTGTAATTTGATGTTATTAAAACTCCTTCTGTCCAATAGGATTGAACAGTCTATAGCAGTGATGGCGAACTTATGGCATGGTGGCACGCGGAGCCATATCTGCTAGCACATGAGTCATTGCCTTAGCTCAGCTCCACCTTATATGTATGTGCTGGCCAGCTGATATTTGGTCCCACACAGAGGCTCTGAGAGGCAGTTTTTGGCTTCCAGAGAGCCTCCGGGGGGGGGGGGGGGAAGAGTCCTCCCCCAGCTCCAGGAAAGCACTTGAAGCCTGGGGAGGCTGAAACATGAGCCTACTGGGCCCACCAAAAGTTGGGAAGCAGGCTGTTTCTGGCCTGTTTTCACCCTCCTCAGGCATTGAATTATGAATGTGGGCACTCACACATGCGTAATAGCATGCACGGACGCTCTTTTGGCACCTGAGGGGAAAAAGGTTCACTATTACTAGTCTCTAGCCTATGGTTCATGTACAGTCACTCTCATACTCTTATCTATAACCCTGGCTACTCCCAAAACAGATGTAGAAATTTGGTTGTGCTATCTCCTGACACCTTAGAAAATGCTCCTATCTTCTAAGCAATGTCATAGACCAGCTATCAAGCCTCTTCTATGACTATAACCTGATTGCCTCAAGCAGATATTGACATAATGCTGTTTAGCAATGATTTTATCTCATAATTAGAAACAAGGCTTGATAGCCCTTGAGAAACTCTTCATGTTTATTAAGTACAAGACACACATTGTAGAATAAGATAAATGCAATTGCTAGAAAACAAGGGCAATGAATCTTTGGATCTTTCATCTTTGGGTGAAAAGGGAAATAAAAGAACAATTAAAAACGTTGCCTTTGCTTACTTGTTACAATGGTAAGCATTATGAGGAAGAGGGTTTCTTTAGAAATGAATGAGATTACATGAGTGAGGATATTAGGGAAGCTATTCATTGGTGGATTATGGAATTTTTCATGAAGATGATTTTTCATTCCCCAATTCTTAATATGTGTTAAAATAAAGGGAAACAATATGAACTGGATATTTCTCCTCTTAAGGAAGGTCTCTGTTCTGACTTTCACAATTTCTATAAATGAATAAAATAAGGTTAAAGTCCTTTAAGGTCTTTTTAAAATGCTAAACTAGCTCAGTACTGCTCATAATTCATGACCATAAGTTAGAGGTTGCTTCTTGGGCAAATTTCCATCAACATTTGCCTTTTTTGGGGGGGAAAGACAGCTTGGAAAATATTAGACTGTATTCATGTCCCCAGCTAATTTATTCCATTTATAATGCCTCCAAGCTTTTTGTAGAGCTACAATATTTGGGCTAAAAAATTCCTATATATGAATGGGGAAATTGCAACCTTGAAAAGTCAAACTAAATCTATTCATACATATGTTTTAGTTTTAATTTGAAAGTTAGCAATTTTCCTATTCATTTTTCCTCGGCCCAGTACCTTTATTTTTTGTAACGTACTACACTTTCATGTTTAGCATGGTAGATTTTACTAATGTTTGTGTTTTTGGTGATGGGGATGTCAAAGAAACACTTGCAAACTATAGCAGTCCAAATCACTGTGAATGATATGAAAATTGTGCCACTCTATCTAGCCATAATAAATATAGATGGATGCCAGGAGCTCTGTTCATCTGTATCTGAAGAATAATAGAATAAAAAGAGTTGAAAGGGACCTTCTTGTCTGACTCCCTGCTCAAGCAGGGATAACAGAATAACAGAGTTGGGGATTTGGGCATCACCTGCAGTGATGCAGCACCCACAACCTTGGAAAGCAACCCCTTCTACTGGTTAATTGTCCACACTGTCTGGAAATTTCTTCTTATTTCTTATTTATTTATTTTATTTATTATTTGGATTTGTATGCCGCCCCTCTCCGAAGACTCGGGGCGGCTCACAACAAATAGTACAAATCATTAGTTCTAGGTTGCTTTTGTCTTTGATTAGTTTCTATCCATTGCTGGCTGGAGACTTACAGGATTGTGAATATGGTTCTATGGTTTCAATTTCATGGACTTCTAGTTGAAATAATTACAGAAATCCAATTTTCTTCTTACAAACACTGTATGCGATTATTATTCCCAATGTAGATTTATGAAGTATTTCTTTCTATGATTTTAGAGGGGTTTGTTTAATTAATTTCAAAGAACTCCCTGATTTCATTCTCCATTTGTGTCTTCGAATCTTTGTTTTTCATTCATTTACGTTTTGGAGGCTTCAGAGAGACATTTCATTTTTAAATTCATCTGTAGGGAAATTATTTTGTTAGTTGTTTCAATATGTGGTCAGCTCCGTGTGTGTGTGTGTGAAGATCAGGGATTTGTATATCTCAGTTACCATGATGAGCACGTAACAATGAAAAAGTAATCTACTGTAGTTACACAGAGATGTTCGTTGGTTTATGTTTTTGTGAAATCTGGAGGACAATTTCTTCTACATTACTTGTGACAGCGCAGTCTCTCATTTTGGTTTTAATAAACTTGGGAACTAGATTACACTTAGATTAAAGATAAATGTCAGTAGTAATGATAGGGTTTTAGTGCTCCACAGCCAGGATATACCAGAGTAGAAAAGGCAGACTTATTTTCTTATGTCATTTTCAGAACTGATAAATTGATTCCAGAGTTTAATAAAACAAGAGAAATAGAGAATTGAAGATTGCCCAGATACTTATGTTACAAGTAAGAGAAAGTTGAAAGAAAGTTGTAGACATAGCACTGTGTAAAAATGAAAAAAATGATTCATTTAATGGTGAAATAGACATGAACTGACAGAATGCATTGGGGGCTGCCATTCAGATTGTCAGCTTTTGTATTGCTGGGCAACTTGTGACTGACAACTTGCATAGCCAGAGCTCTAATCAAAGCTATATGCAGAGAGTACTTTTGCACAGATTGCATAAATAGAGTTGATGTTAGGGGGAAAAAAATGTTTATTTTATTCTTTTATTTCAGTTATTTCAGAATAACAAACTTTTCTCCAAGTCAAAGATATATTGGAATAACTAAACTGAAAAAGGATTAAACACAGATCCTCATTATTTCTTTGAAAATATAAATTGTTAGAAGATAGTCAAGCATCCAAATATTTTAGAATTCATGGAGCTATTACACCTATAAATAATTAGAAAAAACCATAGAAACATAGAAACATAGAAGACTGACGGCAGAAAAAGACCTCATGGTCCATCTAGTCTGCCCTTATACTATTTTCTGTATTTTATCTTAGGATGGATATATATTTATCCCAGGCATGTTTAAATTCAGTTACTGTGGATTTACCAACCACGTCTGCTGGAAGTTTGTTCCAAGGATCTACTACTCTTTCAGTGAAATAATATTTTCTCATGTTGCTTTTGATCTTTCCCCCAACTAACTTCAGATTGTGTCCCCTTGTTCTTGTGTTCACTTTCCTATTAAAAACACTTCCCTCCTGGACCTTATTTAACCCTTTAACATATTTAAATGTTTTGATCATGTCCCCCCTTTTCCTTCTGTCCTCCATACTATACAGATTGAGTTCATTAAGTCTTTCCTGATACGGAAAGATTCTTTTATTTCTTTGCCAAAGCATTGTTGATTTGAATAGTAATCAGAATGATTGGAGAAAAATTGAATCATTCAGGAAAGCTTTGGTGTAGTTTTGTGGTTTTATTTTTATCTTTTTTTTAATTTTGAAGTAGTGGAGCCAAGTCAAAGGGAGGCAAAACCTTCAATTCTTCAAGGAGTATATGGACAGATTTCAAAGCAAAAGATGGTTTGGAGTTCTAGTATCTCTTCTCTCATGTAACATTTCCGTCAAAAGAGAAGCAAATCAGAAACTCATTGTGAAAAAGGAACAGCCTGCAAGGCACAAATCAAATGTGAAAATTGATTTAAAAAAAGAGAGCTAGGAAAGGTTGGCTTCTCTTGCAACGTTCACCAAAACACAGAACATTAATCATTCTGCATTAATGAAAAATTGTCTTTGAATAGAATGATCACACATTCCTAGAGTCAAATATTAATCTCAGCTTATCCACCAAGACATATATCAAAAGCAATGCTTTGTACATGGTTGGGTAGTGTTCCAGAGCTGCCAGCAGTGAAGTTAAGGCCCCCCTCTAAGTTTTTTCATTACATTTTGCCCCCAGTACCTTCAACAGGCTTACTTGGCATAGAATCCTCTTGGCTGTCCTAAGATGATTGTTCAACAGCCAGCTCATTTAAATACTGATATGTTAAGCAGGAACTCAGCCTGGAATTAATTCGGACTGTGTGAGACCGAATGTTTCTTTCAAAAGGCATTTGCAACATTCAAAAAGAGAGACCAGAAATCTCAGTTCTTTCACCTAGAGTTTCTAAAGGTGGGTTCCCCCCAGTTCGTACCAGCTCGCCTGAACCAGTAGCGACCCGCTGGTGAATTTTTAAAATTAAGGGAGACTAGGATAGCACTATTTCGGCCTTAAACAGGCTTACTTGGCATAGAAAAAACAGAATCCAACAGAAAAAAACATATACAGTAATACCTCGTCTTGCAAACTTAATTGGTTCTGGAAGTAGGTTCGTAAGGCGAAAAGTTCATAAGACAAAACATTGTTTCCCATAGGATGCAATGTAAAAGCAATTAATGCATGCAAAGGGAAAAAGAATCGCAAAATGGTGCTCCGCTGGGCACCGCCACCCGGCTGTCACCTTTTAAAACAGCCTGGGGGCTTCTCGGCGTTCTCCCTAAACCAAACCCGAACCCGAACTTTTTGGGTTTGGGTTCAGGAGGCCGCCGAGAAGTGCAGCCGCCCGGCTGTCACCTTCTGAAACAGCCAGGGGGCTTCTCGGTGTTCTCCCGAACGCCGAACCCAGAAGTTCGGGTTCGGGTTCTGGAGGCCGCCGAGAAGCGCCCGGCTGTTCAGAAGGTGACAGCTGGCTGGCGCCGCCCAGCGGAGCACCATTTTTGCGATCGGTGGTGGCATTTTCGGCCGATCTGGTGGCTGGAAAGGAGTTGGGGGATCCCAATAGGGAATTCCATGGGCGGAGCTTTGATGTCACGAAGACGTCCGGGTTCATATCACAAGGTACCACTGTATATAATTTTCTTCTGAGCATGTGAAGAAAACTCTGGAATCAATTTATCAGTTCTGAAAATGACATAAGAAAATAGGCCTGACTTTCCTACTCTGGTATATCCTGGTTGTGGAGCACTAAAAACCCTATCATTACTACTGACATTTATCGTTATTCTAAGTGTAATCCAGATTTTTCAACACTGTGCATGCATGCGCATATGAAGAATGTGCACAGCCATACAACCCACCCACGCTGCGCAGGAGGAAGTGAACTGGCAGTGAGGTTAGTTAGAATCCACCCCTAGTTATAGATGATGTGATGATGGGGGTAGAACAATGAGAATAATGTGGTTAAAACTAGGGGGGGGGAATCCTAAGGAGCACTAGATGATAATCTTAAGAGTTTTCTCTGCCTTTTTCATCTAGAGGCCATCCGTATTTTTGTAAGCCATCCTATGATTTGCCATTTTCCAATAATTACCTTTCAATTGTGGAAGGTAGTCTTACACCAGAAGAATAGAATCACACAGAAAGCAAGGAGTATTGAAAAATGTGCAAGGTTCATCAACATAGACTTTTATGTTATTTTTCTAGTTTTCCCTCGCTTTGTGAAATGAAAGCTATGTTCCTTGAATATTTGGAGGAAATAAAAAGGGGAATAGGGCTAGTATTTCAGTTTTTTCAAAGGGGAGTACTGACTTCTGGAAATAAAAAGGTTGTGAAAGAGCATTGTATCATTATGTTTTTTAAATTATGGGGTTTTAGATTTTTTTTAATATTAGATTTGTTATTGTACACTGTTTTTATTACTGCTGTGAGCTGCCCCGAGTCTACAGAGAGGGGCGGCATACAAATCTAATAAATAATAATAATTATTATTATTATGGTGAATAGATATCCTTTTAACCTTCTAAATTCAATTCTTTTGCAATGATTAAGCTTGCAATATTTATTTTTGTTGTCTGTTGCTCGTTTTCAGATAACTAGTATATAATTCAGAAGATCGTGAACATGTTCAATAGCCAATGAAGGCTGCAAGACAAAATTAATAATGAAACAACTTTTTTCAAAATGAATGAGCATAATTCAAGGCAACATATAATTACCCAATGCTGCATTGAAGCTCCAGCTAGTACTTGTATTCATCTATTGGCTTTCTGAAATGATTCATGTATGCCAAATAAAAAGAAATGAGGGGTCCTTGATGCTCCCTTAGCTTGGTTGTTTTCCTGCAGAAGTTTTATTACCCAAAGTAGATAACACCATCAGTGATAAAGAGAATCAAACTCAGTTCCTAGAGACTATGCCCACCTTTCCAGTGTTTTGTAGAGTATTAAGGGAAGTGGTTTACCATTGCTATTGTCTTTTGTTTTTACCAGTTGAGTTACCATAGATAAGCTGCAAATGTCTAGAAAAATACTAGAAGGCAGTAAATAAACCGTTGACATTGTGTTGTAAATATTTGAGTATGGATGGGGTGAGATTTATTTGTTTATAAACTTAGAAAAGGACTCTAAATACCTTAAATTGTAAGAATTGTAATGACAGAATTTGAAATGGTTATACAAATTGAATACCATCTGTTAGGGTGCATGAACTCCACTTTAGATATGACACAGAGACAGAAGGATTTATTTTATTTATTTACTTATTTATTTATTGGATTTGTATGCCGCCCCTCTCCGTAGACTCGGGGTGGCTAACAACAGTGATAAAAAACAACATGTAACAATCCAATACTAAAACAACTAAGCAAACCTTATTGTAAAACCAAACATACATACAAACATACCATGCATAAATTGTATAGGCCTAGGGGGAAAGAATATCTCAGTTCCCCCATGCCTGACGGCAGAAGTGGGTTTTAAGGAGCTTACGAAAGGCGAGGAGGGTGGGGGCAATTCTAATCTCCTGGGGGAGTTGGTTCCAGAGGGTCGGGGCTGCCACAGAGAAGGCTCTTCCCCTGGGCCCCGCCAAACAACATTGTTTAGTTGACGGGACCCCGAGAAGGCCCACTCTGTGGGACCTAACTGGTCGCTGGGATTCGTGCAGCAGAAGGCGGTCCCTGAGATAATCTGGTCCGGTGCCATGAAGGGCTTTATAGGTCATAAACAACACTTTGAATTGTGACCGGAAACTGGTTGGCAACCAATGCAGACTGCGGAGTGTTGGTGTTATATGGGCATATTTGGGAAAGCCCATGATTGCTCTTGCAGCTGCATTCTGCACAATCTGAAGTTTCCAAACACTTTTCAAAGGTAGCCCCCTGTAGAGAGCATTACAGTAGTTGAGCCTCGAGGTGATGAGGGCATGAGTGACTGTGAGCAGTGACCCCCGGCCAAATAGGTGCACCAGGCGAACCTGGGCAAACGCCCCCCTCGCCACAGCCAAAAGATGTTTCTCTAATGTGAGCTGTGGATCGAGGATGAAAAAGGGTATGATAAAATGGACACAAAGGTTTAATAATATAGTTTTTAAGTAAATACAATGCAATCATGGGAAGAGGTATGGATCAAATATATAACATTCATTCCAAGTTAGAATCTAAAAGAAAATTGGGACTTTATGTAGAGGAAACTTAGTCTAATTGAAAATAATAAAGCATTTGCATAATTATATTCTGGAGATTGTTTCTGCCCAGTGTACTGAAGTCTCCAAAAACAGAAGGAAACAAAGCTGAATGAACCACTACTCTGAGTTCTACTCCTTTCATTTATGATAAATCACATTAATACAAATGATAAGCAAGCAACATGTTATCTGCTGTAAGTTTATATTAATTATGTTTAGAGCCATATTTTTCTGATCAGACACGATAATGCTACTAAATGCTAACAGCTGAAACTATTTCCACTGATTTTTTGTATGAGAATAAACCCATTTCAAATGGATTGTGGATTTGGAAGTTGTATAATGTAATGTACTCCAAACTACAGTGCATTATATATTTGTTTAAGGATGTTATTATTTGCATCATACGTAAATATCAGGGAAGATATTTATATATACACTAGATTTTAAAATGTAATTGCAATTGATAACACATCTACAATTTACAAAATTTCAAATATCTCTGTGTGTAAACAAAGATTATGGGATGGATTTTTTTTCTTTTCTAACCAGAATGCTCAGTTAAATGTTTTAACTGAATTGTCCTTAACCTGTTCTATTCAATTCTATAATGGGCTTTGTGTATAGAATGGAATTTTGATTCATTTCTTGATAAGAATTTTTCAATATTTGAAAGTTTTACCATAAATGAAAATACTGTGTTTTCAGTGTATATGATGCACCTTTTTCCTCCCTAAAAGAGGCTGATAATTAGGGTGCATCTTATACCCTGAATGTAGCTTTTTTTCCCAGCCCTAACTAGCTGCTAACAATCTTCCCAGCTCTTACCTTGCAGACTCCTTCATTGTTTCCCTCTGTGAATAATGTTTTCCAAGCCCTAGGTCTTTGCAGGGTTTTTTTCCATTGTTCTAACTTACTCTGAAGAAGTTTCTTTCCAGCCTAACCAGGTGCTAACGATGTCCACAGCTTTTATTGGCTTGCAAGCTTTTTCATTGTTACTCTCTGCAAAGAAGAATGTTTTCCAAACCCTGTCTTTGTAGGGTTGTTTTTTCATTGCTTTATTTGCTTCAGATGTTTCTTTTCAGCCCTAACCAAGTCCTGTTAATGTTCCCAAGCTCTTTCATTGTTACTCTCTGCAAAGAATGTTTTCCAAGCCCTAAGTCTTTGCAGGTTTTTTTCCCATTGGTCTAACTTGCTCCAAATGTTTCTTTCCAGCCCTAACCAGGTGCTAAGGATGTTCCCAGCTCTTACACGCTTGCAAACTCTTTCATTCTTGTGAGAAATGTTTTCTAAACCCTGTCCTGGTAGGCATTTTTTCCCCATTGCTCTACTTGCTCTAGCCCCAACCAGGTGCTAACAATGTTGTTAGCTCTTACAACTTTGCAAGCCCTTTCATTGTTACTCTCTGCAAAGAAGAATGTTTTCCAAGCCCTAAGTCTTTGCAGGGCTTTTCCATTGCTCTACTTGCTCTGAATGTTTCTTTCCTGGTGCTAATGATGTTTCCAGCTCTTACTGGCTTGGAAGCTGTTTCATTGTTACTGTCTCAAAATAAAAAATTTTAAGCCCTTAACCAGGGGATAAAATAACGTGCTGAAGCTGACCAGACTAAGGACACTAGCCAGATGAATACCTGGTAAGCAGATTCTTTCCCCCATTTTCCTCCCCCCAAACTAAGGTGCGCTTTTACTCTGAAAAATATGGTATATGTGAATCTATATGTGCATGCAGAACTGACAGGTCCAGAAAGATGGCATTAAACCACCATGCTCTAGGTTTAAATGTTTCTGGTGTCTGGGCAGCAGAGGTGAATTTTCTTTCTTATAGGGTAACCTCAGAAATTGAAAATGTTCCTTTGCGTATAGGACATCTACACATTTTTTGATAATTCTGCATCTTATATATAATAGCTTGTAGTGAAATGTTTTAACTGCTGTCCAGCTGCTTCTGGAGCAGTTTTTGCATTTGGCAGCAGCATTTTTGCTGGCAAGTGCCGGATGTGTGTTTGTTTTAGTCTTGCTTGGAGCAGAAACAAACTATTTTAATTCTCTTATTCTCTTAATCGGATTTATATTTATATATTTTTAATCCCAGCTAACTGTTCAGGAACACAAATTGGACAGAATATGGCAATAGAAAAGGGGAAAATATCCTGAGATCTGTCTAAATTGTACTGCTTAGAGGAAGGAGATGGATAGGTGCTATAGGAAAAAAAGGAGGGACAGCAAAGAAAATGAGATATAGTTAGAAAAAGACATAGACATTTCAATATTGTCGGTCACTGAGGTCTCTTTTTTTAACTTTTAGAGGATTTATGTGGATTATCTAAAAACTCTCTAAAAGTTTGGAGCATTGCAAGCTTTATTCAGGAAGGAAAGAAAGAGAGAGAATAATAATAATACTGTCTTGATCTCAATATGTATACACAGCTTGGAGAGAGGAATAGTGAATCTAGATTCCATTGCTTCCAAGGTCTTCTTTTCAGGCTTGCTGATTATATTGCCATTTATGTGACATTAAAATTTTAAACCTGGAGATGACTAATGAGATCACATGGACAATGGTCAGGAACCAAATTTGGAAAGGCTGCTTTACAGCTTAGCCAGGAGAATAGAAGTGCTTTTCCAAGGGCATTTTGAGAAGCACTTAAAATGCTAAATATTAGATAAGAAGCAAGAGAAGCACCATATTTTTCTCCCCACAAGAGTTGTGGAATTGACTTGGTGAAGTGTGAAATGAGTACCATACCAAGGAGATAAACAAGTTGACTTCTAATTATTTCCATTTGAATCTTTTCCTGAGCATTTAATAATGGGAAGGTGGGATATTAATACAATAAAGAAATAATTTAAGGGTCCCTCTTTCCCACATGTACAGCTTGAACGCCATTTTTACTTACAGCATTATATATCATAAAATCCATACTGAGAATTTCCTTATAGGCCAGATCAATATTGCCATTGTCTAGGGCAGGGGAAGGGAAAGTTGGCTCTTCTATGACATGTGGACTTCAACTCCCAGAATTCCTAAGCTAGCATTATTGTCTCAGGAATTCTGGGAGTTGAAGTCCACAAATCATAGAAGAACCAACTTTGTCTAGGGGCATATAAACTAATCCTTTCTGCTTTGCATGTGCTCAATGATTAAATTCTGTCAAATTCTGCAATCTAAAAATCTGAAAAGGTCCCCCCTGCAAATAAGTATGCATACTTCAATTCTTCACATGCCTATTTTTGTATATAGCTTATGTAGCTGTATACAATGTTCTTGGAAATAGCTATTTCTTTACAGTTGTTGAAGCTAAATTATAAAATCAGGAGACATATAAAATCTGAAGGTTAAATGTGTTCCATTTATCATAGAAATTCAGGAAGTATGCAGACCAAACACTACAAACATACAACCCAGTCCCTAACATCCTTATTTTTGCCCTATAAGAAACTGTGCTCTATATATTTGCTCATCCTCATTCTTGGGATTTAAAGAAACCCACTGGATAAATCTACTGAGATTAAATGTGCTTTGCTCTGATGAATAAATCAATTTTATTTATTGTATGCATAATGATAATTATTATTATTTTAATGTCATTGGAGGAGAGTTTTGCAAGGGTTATGGGAAGTGCAGTAGTATCAAGTAGTTAGTAAATTGGGCCTACCTGAGCATTGGGTAACTTGGCAATGGATTTTGTGAAGAGAAAGTTATCTTAAACCTTGACAGGGATGGGCTGCTGAATCACGATAGAAATAGGATAGAAATGCCTCATAATCCCTTGGGACCATACACAGTAAATTGACTGTTACTGGGTAAATATGACATTTTGAATGCAACCTGCATGCACAAAGCTTATTTTATTCTTTCCTGTCCCACTGGATTATGCTTCAATGTCCAGACTCTGCACAAAATGCAGCATTGATTCATTTTTTGGGTCCTATACGGGAGAATTGGATGTGACAGCACTGCTAATAAGACATGCAGGTCACATTTAAAATCATATTTAATCCACTGTCCAAAGTGCTGATTTGTGACAAAATATATGCAGTTTTCATCTGGATTATTTTATTTGAAAGTAAATAGATCTTGATAGGCCATGATGGGCAACAGACCTGTTATTACATGGTGGTGGTTAATTCATATCAAATTTAAAATAAGATTCTAGAGGTTTGTATAAAGTAATACTCCATGATCTAGTAACTTGGGCTATTTAAAAAAAATAAAGGATAGGGGTACTCCAAAGTGTTGCATAGACACATAGCAAACTGACATCAGAAAAAGACCCAGTGGTCCATCAAGTCTGCCCTTTGAGTTTAATTGTTTTTTCTATTTATTTTTTTGTTTTAGGGTCCTCTAGGTCAGTCCCTGAAAGATCTTTAGAAGTTGTTACCTAATTTTAACCTGAAGGTATTTAGTTTGAGTCTGGACTCTGAAACATAATCCTATAAGACAGGAAAGTAGGAAAAAAACTTTGTGAGTGCAGATTATATTCAATGGACTGACTTTTCTAACTTTTCATGTGGGGAAAAAACTTTTATGAAAACATTGGCATAGATTAATACCTTTAAATGTATTTAATTAAAGTTACCTGAAAATGAAGCAATAACCCTCTGTCACCCACTATTTGGGAATCAACTCCCAACCTGCTAACATCAGACAGGAGTCTTCTTTGTGATTTACAGATCTTCTACAATAATTTACATTGGTACACCCATATAATACTAGTAAGGATAGGGTTCCTGTTACTTCAGTTATGCCTGAATGATGCCCTATGTCCTTAGGTCTACTTGTGCCTCTCCATATTTTTCCTATTTATTCCCACCAATCATTTATTACAAATAAATTTATATAGTATTGAGCACTTTAGTCAATCATTACAAAGTCCTGTCCAGCCAATAGCTGAGCTCTAGGATTACAGTCAATCAATGCTCAGTTTTTCTATTTCAATTTGCCCCCCATAAAACCTCTTCTCTATAAAACAGAGAAATACAGGGATGGATCCTTTACCACACCATTATTTGGGGACCTTGTCACAGAAAATTAAATAAGGTAGCAAATCAGAAAAACTTCAATCAGTTTCCCCCTCAGATGGCCTAACTGAAATAAAACGGGGAAGCAAGGAATTTGGTTGGCAGTCTGTCTTGTGATAAAGAAAATTACCACAAACAGAGGGTAAGTTTACTGGAATATGGAACACTAACCGAGGCATGGAAAGAAATAATTCTTTTTTTCAAGGATCATAGGGAAGTAGAGTTTTGAGGATTTGACAGCTCACCATTTATTTTTTGTCAATATCACATTGCAATAAATGTGACTTTGCAATAGCAGCAATATAGTAATAATGGCATGAGTTAGGGCTCATATTCTGAGATTTTATATGGGTGTTTAAAAACTGAAAAGGAGCTAAGTTGGCATTACAGCTTTTCCATAATTTGTATGTTGAAACTCCGAGTTCCAGAGTATACAGAGATGAAAGCCAAGGTTTTGTTCTTAGAAATATTTGTGATTTCTTGATGCATCATGCACCTAATTGTTGCTTGTATAAGTGAGAACATGAGAAAAGAAAACATATGCAGTGCAGGCCAACTACCTAACTTTTCAGAAGGATTTTTTTTTCTGTTTCTCTTTCTAGTCCCAAACTGAGCTTTTTCACTTGCTCTGAATATTCTTTTATTACTTCAATATTTATCAGCTGTTCACTATGTGAATTTCAGGCTCTCAATATTTTTGTATACATATTTTAGTGACCAATACAGTGAATGTAGTTCAAGGAGACATGGTGCCAAATGGAGAGAATGCAGATAATAAGAATCAAGGAGAATCTAAAATGCAGACAATTGTTCTGAGACTTTGTTTGATACAAAACACTGAGAAATAATTGTTTTACAGCAAATCCCATCACTTCTCCTTCACACCGTTTTCATATATAATTGAAGAGAACATCTGGTGGCTCTTATGACATATGCCTGGCTTTCTCTATGACCTGCTGATACAGTGTAATTTTAGGCCCACCAGTTTAAAAGATGCAACTAATTGTAGAGTTAAGTAAATGTTCTCATTTAAATAAGAGATGTCACAGTCATAATATATGATCACTTACTGTAAACAAAGCCTTCTTTCAAGACTGAAATATTACCCTAAATCCATGCATCGCAGTATATTGTTCTAAAGTAGCTGCTTCACAATACACAATGAGAGAAAATGATCCCCATCAGAAAAGAAAGATGAACTCCCATTAAATGTATGCTAAAGATACAATCAAAATTCTTCATTAATGTTCCTTGTCAAAATGCTTGACAATTTTTTTAAAAAAAATATAACACAGGGGTCTGAAAAGCCAAAAACTTTGGCCCTAGACTTTCAACTTGAAAGTCATACAGTCTATGCTCTTATTTTCTGTCTCAAGTATAGTTCCTAAGTGGGGGAGTGATACATTTGCCAACTTTGTTCTGAATAAATGTGACAGTTTTGTTAATTTCAGTAGACACCTCAGCTGTTAGGTGTAGGTCAACATTTATGAGATGATGGATCTCATCATGTGCACGTTCTAAATGCTACCATACACGAGCAATGCTGTATGCATGTACAAATGGGCAAGTTTTCGATCATGGCTAAAAGATTTTTAGTCAACTTGCAAGCAAGTTGAGAATGGATCTCATTCATTGTTGTTTATGCCAGTTTTTTAGGTAAGCATTCACTGAATCTGAAAAATATATTTTTATGCTGTAGTTGTAACTTATCATTGGCTAAAGACACATAACACTCTTGCATTGCATCAATATTTATGGGATGATGGATGCAGTGTCATGTTCTAAATGCCATGGGCAATGCTGTATGCATGTACAAAAGGGGCAAGGTTTCAATGATGACACGGGGGTAACAGATTTTGACTCTCCTGTCAACATACATGGTATGGGGGTCTATATCTCTGAAAAAGAGACATTGGAAATTATAGCCCAAGACATATACTGTAGTGTTTGTTCTATTGACTGCTCTTGAATAAACCTTTGGTAGCATTCTGTTGATCTACTCAGTGCTACTTTTTTATTTTTCTGGCTCCTCCTATGTGCAGCTGCAATTATTATTTTTTTAATCTTATAAAGGCATTTCAGTTTTATCTACAATTAAGACAGAAGATGAATGATAACATTTTCTTTAAAAATGTCTTAGAGGGAAAAATATATTGCTTACTTGAATGCATTACTGTGCATTGCATTTGTTCAAGAGACTCCCAACAACTAAAAGTCATTATTTTCCTTTTAGTAGGTCCTGTAGGGGGAGGTGACATTTGATGTTAAATCTTTTGAAAATCTTCTAAAATTCAGGGAGTTTGGTTGCTAGGTGCAATGTTGGATTTCTTCCCTAGCCTCTACATCTGCTATCTGATTACTGTGCATGTTCGTTAATAGTGATTTAAAGGAGGCCAATTGCTTCTTCATGTTAAGAGTTTGGCCTCCAAGGATATAGTGAACAAGAAAAAAATAATGTTGGCATCTGTTGTGGTTGGCTCTGGCCCAGCTCCTGCCCCAAGGACTGTGGATGAGGGGGAGACATCCACATGCTGCAGGCCTGTTTTGCCCCCGGTGGAGTCTGCTGATGAAGGCTCCTCTGACCACGAAGACATGAGTGACAGGGAGGAGGAGAGTGTGGCAGACAGCTCAGAAGGAGATCAATTATCTAGCTCCTCCTTGGATTCAGAACAAGAGTTAATGATACAGCCACGCATGCGGAGAGCGATGCATAGGCAACAACAACTGAGAGATTATTATCAAAGAAAATGAGGCCACCTGTGGTTGGGTGGGGCTGTGGTAATTAGTGAGGCTGCTATAAATAGCAGCCTGTGGGTTTGGCCATTGTGGAGGGTTATCTGATCGTTGTGTTTCGTGACTGCTTTGCTGACTTTGATCTTTGTGTGCTGATTTTTCCCCACTTGGAAACTAAACCAGAGCAAAGTGTGTTTCACTTTGTGAAAGAAGAAGGACTGTGAATTGCCTCACAGCTGCAAGCTAAGTATCACAGAATTGATAAGGGACTTGTACAAATTACCAATTTGTTTGGAGACAAGTGCTCTTTGCTATACAAAAAGAGTGCTTCATTTATTTGCATTTTTTGGTATAAAGAACATTGTTTTGAATTTTCAAACATTTGTGTGTCTGAAATTGTATCTGTGCATTTTTGGGAGGATTCTACCAGAGAGCTCGACAGAACAGCATCAAAGAGCTAAACCAGCTGAAGCAAAGAGGCAGGCAGGAAAAGGTGCCAGATTGTAAGTATCCCATGGAAGAATGAAAACAAAACAATATTAAATAGATGCATCACAGCAGCTTGGCCTGAATATATTATGCTCAGAACTGTCGTCAGGAATCTTGCTGCCATATATTTATCTGATCGTGGAATTGCCGATTGGGCTGTTCACGAGGGAAGGGATTCAAGGTCAAAGAGAACCTTTTTATCTTGATATCTCTCCCTGCCACCCTCTGCAACTACTTGATTAAAAATAAAACACCTGTTCCTGACAGAGCCCAGATGGGGAACCAATTTGTCTTTTAAAATGAGAATGGTCTTAAATGTCAGTACATGATTCAAACTAAACTGAACTTTAACATTTTGAAGAAATAAGCGCTTTTTTCCTCTGAAGATGCTCTTGAGAATTTCCGGGTGTCTGGAATCCTGTCCACTGCTACTCTCCAACGATACAAGTGACTGGAATGTTAATATTTTCCCCAAAGGGTCTATAAAACTAGTATCTCTGCTGGCAGTATGGAGTATTAAACATAAATGCCTTGCGATAGACATTAATAATCTATCTTTATGCCAAGAATGATATCCATGGACCTTTCCCAAATAAAAATGGATATAGGATAGTTAAAAAGAAGGTGTATGATCACGATGGCCATAATATCCAGATCTCAGAGCAATTTGATAAGGAGAACAGGAATTGAACTGAGGCCGAGTTATGTTGTCAAGGTGGGTAAAAGAGTTGAAAAAAGAGTTAGATTACTACTGTTGTCTAAGAAATGTGTATATCCACATGGAAACATATAGCCCTTAGCTTCTGGAATACGTATTTTGAAAACCAAGATTTTAAACCAAATGATAGTATGTCCTTTCCACAACATCCTTTGAGAAGACCAGCAATGCAGTTGACATGTTCAATACCAGTTCTATGAAAAAAATATTTTTCCCCTTGCTGATTTTCTGAATGTTTACACTGAATGGAATCAGAGCATTTATAATATACCTTGTGATAAATAAAGGGATAAATAAAGGGAGTTTCAGTGAACAAACTCCAATATTCTGTGCTTACTTTTAAAATTTAATAAATAAGGTAATGCAATGGGCTACAGGCCTGCTGGTCTATGGTATAATACAATACAATGGGCTACAGGTCTGCAAGTCTACAACATTTATTTATTTATTTAATTATTTATTGGATTTGTATGCCGCCCCTCTCCGTAGACTCGGGGCGGCTAACAACAGTAATAAAAAACATCATGCAAATCCAATATTAAAAACAACCAAAATACCCTTATTATAAAACCAAACATGCATACAAACAAACAAACATACCATGCATAAATTATAAAGACTTAGGGGGAAAGAATGTCTCAATTCCCCCATGCCTGATGACAGAGGTGGGTTTTAAGGAGCTTATGAAAGGCAAGGAGGGTGGGGGCAATTCTAATCTCTGGGGGGAGTTGATTCCAGAGGGTCGGGGCCGCCACAGAGAATGCTTTTCCCCTGGGCCCTGCCAAGTGACATTGTTTTGTTGACAGGACCCGGAGAAGGCCCACTCTGTGGGACCTAACCGGTTGCTGGGATTCGTGCGGCAGAAGGCGGTCTCGTAGATACCCTGGTCCGGTGACATGAAGGGCTTTATAGGTAATGACACATGTGGCCAGTGTGTGCTATGTAGCACACTGAGCAGTCTTGTGTCGCCTGTTGGCATTTTTTTTTGAAAAAAATAATGATAAGGTTGCCCTTGCCAGGAAGGATCTGCCACCACTGCCTAGGTTTTTGCAGATATTTCTGTCCCCAAAGACATGCTCCCAAGCACCCCCAGCTCTTACGGATGCTAGTAGCTCCATCACTGTCATTGTATTGCCAACTGATCAACACGTCAGCTCTTCTTTTGCAGCATGTGATCACTTTTAAGATGTTAATCTGGTCCTTTCCCTTCTTTGAATTGTGTAAGCCTGGAATAGAATGTGAAAAGAAGTGAAAAAGTATGGTAATTGTCTCTTTTTATTCATTGAACGGTTATTCTATCTTAACTGCAATGACTGTAACCAGATATTTCCTGCAAATTGATCAGCCTGTCACACCATTGTGTAGCAATTCAGACCCATTCCTTCCAAGGTAAACTGCTCTAAGTTACTAATATTTAAGGTTTTGTAGCATATAAACTATTCATTTCAGGTCTTACAACATTGATATGCACTTTAGTTTTCAGTTTTAGAAACATAGAAACATAGAAGATTGACAGAAGAAGAAGACCTCACAGTCCATCTAGTCTGCCCTTACACTATTTCCTGTATTATGTCTTAGGATGGATATATGTTTATCCCAGGCATCTTTAAATTCAGTTACTGTGGATTTACCAACCACGTCTGCTGGAAGCTTGTTCCAAGCATCTACTACTCTTTCAGTAAAATAATATTTTCTCATGTTGCTTCTGATCTTTCCCCCAACTAACCTCAGATTATGCCCTCTTGTTCTTGTGTTCACTTTCCTATAAAAACACTTCCCTACTGAACTTTATTTAACCCTTTAACATATTTAAATGTTTTGACCATGTCCCCTCTTTCCCTTCTGTCCTTTAGTTTTTGGGTTGTTGTCCCCCTTCAAAATGGAATTTATTATTCATTCATTTTTTTGTAGATTTACTTCTATGTTTTGATCATTGACTTGCTTCCTGACTGATTTGTGTTTCAGTTTTCACATATGAAGAGACCTTTTGAGTGTATCCTGTAAAATTGTCTAGTACAAAGCATAATTTATGCTTTATAAATTATTCATTCCTTTATAGCAATTTGTCCAGATCCTACAGCAACAAAACAGATGCTGCCACTTCATGCTTGGCACTTAGGATGAGATTCATATTGTGCAATTCAGTGTTTGGGTTTTGCCAGATCTAATGCCAACCATAGGGCCAGAAATGTTCCACTTTTGGTTCATTTGTAAATAGAATATTTCTCCAGAAATCTCCACAGCCAACAAATTTTAGGCAAACCTATGATAAGTGCCAATATTTTTAGGAAGCACTGGTTTCTGCTCTACTATTCTCCCCCAAATTCCATTTTTATTCACTACTTTTCCCATGATTGACTCATGAACATTTAGGTGGAGAAGTTTGCAATTCCCCAGAAGTTCTGTGGTTCTTTCAGATGACCTAGCTGGTGGTTTCTCTGCTACATTCTTGGAATGATTTTTGACAGAATGGCTGCTCTTCAGAAGATTTCTTATTACCTCAAATCTTCTCCATTTCCAGAACTATTCCTCTAATTGCAGACTGGTTGAACTTCATAGTTTTAGAAAAGATTTTCTAATCTTTTGCAGATTAAGACATCAATTCCTTTTCCATACGGAAATCTATAAGACAACTTTTTGGCAAATGCTTTTTCATAAAACTGTAGAACATGAAATCTGCATTCCTGTAGTTTTTGAACAGAAAGTTCAAGAAAATAACTGGTTTAGATATGGTGGAAAGGAAAAAATTACATTGTTTTTGTCTTAGTTTTTATCCTGGCTTTTCACTGTTTTCCTTTATGAACAGTTTAAGAAATTCAACAGCTTTCAACAATTAGGTAACATAGTCCCCTTAGTGGGGAAAAGGGTGGCTATGTAGTTTGATGAATGAACAAATGAACGAATGAACGAATGAACGAATGAACGAATGAACGAATGAACGAATGAACGAATGAACGGATGAACGGATGAACGGATGAACGGATGAACGGATGAACGGATGAACGGATGAACGGATGAACGGATGAACAAATGAACAAATGAACAAATGAATGAACGAACAAATAAAAACCAACCAGCAAACAAATAAAAAATTTCAGTTGGTCTAATAGATTCTCTCTGTGACTTCTCCAAAAAATAAGTTGGGAAATAAAAATAAGAGAAACAGAAATTCCTGAAGCAAGATTTCAACTTTAACCTTCACAATACTTAAGAGAACCCTTTGACAAAAAGTTCAGAAATGACTCCTACTTTGATTTAAGCAGTAGAGGAAGCACTTGGCCTGCTTAATTCCAATTTCTGCAGATTTCCCAGAAGACTCCATTTTACTGAAGATATGGCCCCTATTATGTAGCTGATGTTAGAAAACTTAACAAATTTATAATCTATTTTTCCTCAGTGCATTGTATTTGCTGATTTAATTTTTCAACTGCATTTTAAATGAGGTTTTAGCTCCATGTGTCATTTTGAATCTCCTGAGTTGGTGGCCCTTCAACTGTTATTGTCATAAATGTAACTGAAAGAGTCTCAAGTTCAATACTTTGAAAGTGGAACAACCTCCATCATCAGCCAATGACTTTGAGATTGCATTTTACCTATCCCATCTAGTATACTTTTTAGTAATGTAAAGACACAGACCCAGGAATGAGAAATCAAGGGCAATAATAATCATTTCAAAAATGGCTTTCGGTGAACATGTTTATTTCAGATGTCTAAAGTTGCAGTTCTATTATTCTTCAATGGCATCTGAGAAGAATCCTGAATTTCCCCACGTGTCTAGGAGGAAAAAATCTGACTTCAGCTCTTTCTTTCTCTCACCGTTGCTGGCCTTTGAAACTAACTCTTTCTGAGGATGGAAATGCTGACAATGGGAAAGCTGAAAAGAGATAGTTGGCAAGGATTTTGACTCTAAATGTTTTACAGCTTCCCAGCCCTCTCTGCCACTCCTAAAACAGAGCGGGAAATTTTGAATGGTTATCAGCTGGTCTAATGTATTCTCTCACACTGCTCACAGTGGGATGGATTTTTTTAAAAAAAATGTATTTAACAAAATAAATCAGTTGTCTAATACCTTTCTCATCTATACTTTGACCCAATGTCACCCAGCTGGCTTTATGCCTGAAACAGAACTAGAACTCTAAGGCCTAAGGTTTTTAGGCAGGGGCTTTAAACTACTACACCAAAGCATAGTTCCCTCTAAGCTGAGCAGTGAGCAATCGCTCACTTAAAAATCTTCATCAACTCAGAGTTTTCCAAACCTGCCCAGAAGCCGAGAGGGAAAGAGTGAGAGGGAAGGAGAGAGAGAGGAAGAGAGGAAGAGAGAGAAACAGATAGAAAAAAGAGAGGAAGGAAAATAATGGGAGTAAGGAGGAGAGAAAGAAAATCAAAATCTAGTTTGAAACTAGCTCAACTATTTAAGTGGCATTTTGATATTGATAGAGTTGCCCTATTATGAGCTCACTGTTATAGACACACAGTACAGTATTTTATTTTGAAATTCTCTGAGGCAAAACAGGGTGGGTTTTTTATTTGTTTGTTTGTTTGTTTGTTTGTTTGTTTGTTTGTTTGTTTGTTTGTTTGTTTATTTATTTATTTATTTATTTATTTATTTATTTATTTATTTATTTATTTATTTATTATTTCTGTGCTGCCCAGTCCCAAAGGGACTGCCGCTCATACACTATACTTTTCCGCCCACCCCCCAAAAAAAATTAGAGGGAACACTGCACCAAAGTGGCTGTCATGGTCTTAGTTTACTAGCTCAGCTTCTACTAATGTCGAATAAAATGTTTGATCATTAGATGCTGTATTCTATTCAGTAGTTTGTCTTATCATACACTGTTCAGACTGGAACAGCTCAAGATGATGCTTCAAGCAGGAAGGAAAATCCTCCATAGATTATTACGAGAGCAGATGTGATAATTAATGAAAAAGACTACATGTAGCAACAGTCTTCAGCAATGAATTGAATCTCCTAAGGATTGACTTTTACATTTAAAAAGGATTATACTCAGCTGCTAATAGAAAATCCCAGGGATTTTTTTTCCTTCTTCATGCAAATGTCCTTGTCAATCTTTCTTAGGGAAATTACCCCATGAACCTACGAAACATAAAATTAAGCTCTGGATGGCATCAAAAGTGGTTTTTGCTAGTCTGGGTAGTCACTGCCTGAAGATTTTCCATGAAGAAAGTATCTTCAAGTGCTGTATCCTACTTTGCTTTTTCCCTATTGCTCTAAAAGCAAAGGGACATAATGTTCAAGGGCATCTTGGCAGTGGTTTGCTGGTCCATGCGAAGGATGGGAAAAAGCCCACTCAGTGTTTAAATAGCATGTTTTAAAAGGAGCCTATCATAAGGCAAACAAGGCTGGAACCTGAAGTGTTGAATCCTATGTAAATAGTTGGTTCCCAGAGAAACGCTGTCTGAGCTGGAAACAGGAAGTCGCGCCTGATTGGCTCAGACGCGGGCTGCTCTCTTTTGGCGGGAGCCGCAAATGTATAAAAGAGCGGTTTCTCTCCAGGTTAAGCCAGACGTGTTCCTGCTGATTGTCACTTCCCTTTTAAGAGCTGAATAAAGGAACCGTCTTTACTAAGCCTTGTCTCTGGACTTTTCACTGGCGACGACGGACGGAAGAACCACGCGTGCAAGATGAACAACCTTCAAATCGGCCGGGCTCCTGAGTTCTTCGATCCGGAGAAATCCTCCTGGGACGCCTACATGGCCAAGTTCGAGATTTTCCTTGAAGCTGCCGGAATAAGGGACGCCGACGCCGAACGAAAGCGGGTGATCTTCCTTAATTACTGCGGCCCAGAAATATTCGATCTCGCCCAGACTCTCACCGATCCGCTTCCAGCCAAATCCGTCGCTTGGGATGTCCTGCAAACCAAGCTCGCGAGCCATTTCAAGCCTACAAAACCAGCCGTCGTTTTCCGGCACCAGTTTTCAAGAATGGCCCAGCTCGAATCCGAATCCATTAATCAGTTTGCTATGCGTCTTCGAACGGTGCTTTCAAAATGTAAGTTTGATAGCCCGGAAGCTCGCCTCACTGACACCCTAATCTTCGGCATGAGAAATGCCATGGTCCGAAACAAGCTCCTCACCGAAGACGAGCCGTCTCTCCAGGCAGTAATCAAGCTGGCACAAACCGCAGAGGTCGCCGACGCTGCTGCCAAGGAGTTGAAGGAGCATGACAAGCGGGAAGTCATCGCCAAGATCGACTCCACGTTTTCCCGCGCAGAGGCCCCAGACGACCTCAGCCCACCAGCCCTCAACGAGGACAGCTGTTTTCTGCTGCAACAGGACCAGCCGAGACAACCCAGATACCCTCGCCCCGTCGCCCCCTGCGCCGGCTGCCGAGGAAACCATCCGTGCCAACGCTGCCCCTTCCGGGACGCCATTTGCCGCCACTGCAACCGACGCGGCCATATCGCCGAAGCCTGCAGAGCACCCGTGCCTGAGGAATCTTTCTCCACTCCTCGTCCTCCTCGTTTCCAGACCCAAACACCTCAACTGTGCGAAAACCGGTTTCCCCGGTTTTCCGGCCGCAAGAACTACTCAACCGCTAACCGCGACTACTCAAGAGGTAACAATCAATTTTCCGTAAATAGCACGGCAACAAAAAACGGGGGCAAGATTGTAATCTCACTGCTCCTAAACAACAAGCCATGCTCTATGGAACTTGATACGGGGTCTAAATACACCATTATGCCGTGGGAAAAGCTTATAATGTACATGCCTAGCCTCTCAAAGTCTGACCTTTTACAAACCTCATTGGTAATTAGAGATTTTCAAGGGGGAATAATACCTGTTCTAGGCCAAGTGAATGTACCTATTATGTTTAAGACTGTTAAATGTACCCTTCCTATGATTGTTGTTGCAGGGGCTAGACACTCTCTCCTGGGTTTGGCTTAGATGGAACCATTGGGAATTGAAATTTCTGGTATCTGTACTGTTAACTCTGATAGCATGCCTAGCTTCTTACAGGAATTCCCAGAAGTGTTTAGCCCCACCTTGGGATCATATAAAGGGCCCCCTATCTCCTTTTCTATTGACCCCAAGGTCCCTCCTGTCCGGCTCAAACCACGCAGGGTACCCCTCCCACTCCTTCCCAAGCTTGACCTACAGCTAGATAAGCTCATAAGCCAGGGCATTTTAGTTCCTGTAGAGCAGGGGCCATGGGAAACACCCATAGTCACGCCTCTTAAACCGGATGGCTCTTTGAGGGTTTGCGCTGACTATAAGTCAACGCTCAACAAAGCCCTCCAACATCACCCTTACCCCATTCCAGTGGTACAACAGCTCCTTCACTCCCTGGGGGAAGGGAAAGTGTTCGCAAAAATTGATTTAGCCCAAGCTTACCAGCAACTCCCTGTCAATGAACCGACAGCACTCGCACAGACAATTGTCACCCACAGGGGTGCATTTAAATGTACCAGATTACAATTTGGAGTAAGCATAGCTCCTGGGATTTTTCAAAGCATAATGGAACGTTTGTTGTCAGGAATTAAAGGGACCATTCCCTATTTTGATGACATTTTAATTTCAGGAGAAAACCAATATCAACTCAACAAAAGAATAAGAGAAGTATTACATAGACTACAAGATAAAGGGTTAAGGATCAAACCTGACAAATGTGTGTGGGGAACCAGCAGTGTAGAATTCTTAGGATATAGAATTGATGGGGAAGGCATCCACCCCACTACTGAAAAGTTAAAAGCCATCAGGGAAGCCCCAGAGCCACAGAATAAAACAGAATTGCAGGCATTCTTAGGCCTTCTAAACTTTTACTCTGTCTTTTTAAAACAGAAGGCAACAGCAGCAGAGCCTCTACACTGACTACTTCAGACAGGAACCCTTTGGACATGGGGGAGAACTGAGCACGAAGCCTTTTTGCAAATAAAGCAGTTGTTAACTTCCGCAAGTGTAGTAGTCCAGTATAGCACTTTACTACCTGTCAGGCTTACGTGTGATGCATCCCCATATGGCGTGGGAGGGGTCTTGGCACATGTGTTGCCAAATAATACAGAGGCCCCAATTGCTTTCTTTTCAAGAACAATGACTAATACTGAGAGAAATTACAGCCAGCTAGATAAGGAGGCTCTAGCGTTAGTGGCTGGGGTGAAAAAGTTTTATAATTATCTCTTTGGCAGGAGTTTTGAATTGGTTACTGACCACAAACCTTTACTAGGCCTCTTAGCCCCCAACAAACCAACTCCCCCATTTATGTCTCCAAGATTAATTAGGTGGGCCTTGTTTCTCTCAGGATACCAGTACGAGCTCATTCACAAAGGGGGTAAAACCATCAACCACGCAGATGGACTTAGTAGGTGCCCAATGGCAGAGTTAGTAGAGGACCCTGCCCCATCTGCTGATGTTTTAATGATAGAACTCGAAGATAACCCACTAACAACAGCAAGGGAGGTGGCTGCGCACACGCAGCAAGACCCAATTTTGAAAAAGGTGGTAAACTGTGTACTTAAGGGGTGGCAGAATGACTCTGTAGAAACTAATTTAAGTGATTTTAAAACCAAAAGATTGGAATTGTCATATGTTAAAGGTTGCCTGTTGTGGGGTGATAGAGTAATCATTCCTGAAAGTCTAAAGACCAAAGTACTCACAATGTTACATGTGGGCCACCCTGGTATTGTCAGGATGAAGGGTCTAGCTAGGGGGCACTTATGGTGGCCAGGTCTGGATACTGATATTGAAAAGTGGGTAGCCAAGTGTGATCCATGCCAAGAGTCTCGGCCAACCCCCCCCAAAACAACTCCAGCAGAGTGGGAACAACCTGCAGGGCCTTGGTCCAGGGTCCATATTGATTTTGCAGGGCCAGTGGGGTCACAATATTTCTTAATAGTGGTAGATGCATTGTCCAAGTGGGTGGAAATCATTGCAATGAATAATATAACCACTAGTGCCACAATTAAGGTTCTGCGCCATTTGTTTGCCACCCATGGCTGTCCTGACCTCTTAGTGTCAGACAATGGACCCCAATTGACAGCCAGGCAATTTGAATTATTTTTAGATAACTTGGGGGTCAGACATGCTCTCATCTCGCCTTACTCGCCCTGGGCTAACGGGTTGGCAGAACGATACGTTCGAGTTGCAAAAGAAGCATTGCGCAGGTCAGACCCTGGAGATGTACAACAGCATCTGGACCAATTTTTGTTAACACAACATATTACACCAAAATCCCACAGACACATAAGCCCTGCTGAAATACTAATGGGAAGGAAACTTAGATCCCCACTGGATAGATTACACCCAAGGTATTGTACTCATAATCCTATGTATGTAAATCCTGAAAGACAATTGTACTTGGGTCAAAGTGTTTTTGCAAAGAATTTTGATGGGGGTTTAAATTGGATGAAGGGAACAATTGTACAACAAACTGCTCCTAAAACATATATTGTAAAATTGGAAGATGGTCGAATGTGGAAGCGGCACATTGACCATGTACGAAAGCGCATTGAAACCTCCCCTGAGCAAACCGCTAAAACAGACTCTCCCACTCTAATAGACTGTAACGCGCAACCCACCTTAATGGACATTCAAATGGACTTATCGAGCCAGGAAGGGTCCTCCAGCGACGCCGAGCCATCTTCGTCCTCAGAGGTCGGTGTTGTGCCTGCCCAATCGACTCAGCGGGCCGGAGCCCAAACTAGGCCCCAGCCGCACTGGGGAATTACGGGCGAACTGACCTCCACCGTTGGAAGCGAGGACTCAAATGAACTGCGCAGGTCGGGGCGAGCCATGCGTAGACCGAGCAGATTGGAGGATTTCGTCACGTGGCTTACTTGATTGATGTATTCTGACTAAGGAGGGAGGGGTGTTGAATCCTATGTAAATAGTTGGTTCCCGGAGAAACGCTGTCTGAGCTGGAAACAGGAAGTCGCGCCTGATTGGCTCAGACGCGGGCTGCTCTCTTTTGGCGGGAGACGCAAATGTATAAAAGAGCGGTTTGTCTCCAGGTTAAGCCAGACGTGTTCCCGCTGATTGTCACTTCCCTTTTAAGAGCCGAATAAAGGAACCGTCTTTACTAAGCCTTGTCTCTGGACTTTTCATGAAGCTAATTGTAAACATGTCTGAACTGCACTGAAACCAACATCAGTGATATATGAAATTTTAAATTCTAAAATGGATTGCAAAAGTGGCACATTAGAATGAGCCAATGAAAGGAGGTGGTTTGCTTTTTAACTATGTTAATTGTTCAGTTTGGATCAAGTGTTCTTAGTGTGTCTTCACCAATACATAATTATTTATCTTCTATATGTATGATGCTTTGTTCAGGGGTGGATTCTAACTTACCTCACTGCTGGTTCACTTCCTCCCATGCCACATGGCTGCGTGCCCATTGCGTGTCACATGGCTATGCCACACATGCACACGTGCACTTTGCATGTGTACACACACATGTGCAGTGCCAAAAAAAATCAGCTTCTGTGCATGCGTAGAAGCAAAACCCAGTAAAAAATAGACAAAAAAAAGCTTTAAAAAAGGATGGTGATGGCCAGATTGGCACTGACAGAACCCACTCTGTGATGTCTCCACTGGTTTACTACCAGTTCTATAGAACCGATAGGAGCCCACCTCTAGTTTTGTTCTGTTATTTTTGAGATACCATAAATTTGCAAGTAAAGTAAAGGTAAAAGTAAAGATTTCCCCTGTCCAGGTGTGTTCGATTCTAGGAGATGGTGCTTATCTCTGTTTCTTAATTGAAGGAGCCAACATTGTCCAAAGAAACTCAGTGGTCATATGATCAGAATGACTTTACACTGAGGTGCACAGAACTTTATTAGTTTCTCATTCAAGTGGTACCTATTTATCTACTCACATTTGCATGCTTTTGAACTTCTAGGTGGGCAGGAGCTGGGACAAGCAGTGGGAGCTCACCCAGGTTGACTCTTGAACCCCAGTTGTCTGCTTTCCAGCTGGCAAATTCAGCATCTTTAACTAGTGAGCCATCATGCCCCTTGGTAAGCATGTTAAAAATATTTCAGTTGGGCTTGAAATCAGGTGACTTCATCGGCACATCCAAATGTTAAGTGTTAAGGAGTGTGCAGAGTAATCTCTTAGTAGTCAAAGATACACATAAGCAGAGGAAATGGGGAGGTTTAGCAGATATCCAACTGATAGACCAGTGATACTAGTAATAATTCAGTAATACAATCCAGATACACTAAGTATACAAAATATTATTTACTTTGGCAAATATCTTAGTCAAGAACAATCCTAGTCATACACAATTACATGTCAATAACCCCCTATACATATACAATATTATAAGCCTTACTTGTTCAGCTTACAAATACATTAAACCATCATTTGAACACACAGTTCTACAGTATAGTCACAAAGACAAACTAGCAGAGAATAGCTGAGAGAGAATCAGAGAGAGAATCACGCTTCTGGTTCCCTTTTATGGCAATCTGCAACACTAGCTCTTAAAGCAATAGTGTTCTATCACATGTAAGCATACATTGTTAGTTTGTGTTATATATTGCCAAACCCAACTAGTTATATACATAGTTCTAACAGTTTTACTGCCAATCATGTGGAAATAGCTCACCACTGTTTCCTTTTACATTTTTTAAACTTACAGTCCAATCTATAGCCATGGTATTTTATTATTATTATTTATTATTATTTTATTATTATTTATTGGATTTGTATGCTGTCCCTCTCCGCAGGAGTCTGCTATGAAGATGTTTCCCAGGAGTCTGCTATGAAGATGTTGAGTTTGCTATCTTTTAGTCTGCTTAGTAGTAAAGCTGTTTTTAAAAGAGTACTTTTAGTTCTCTTTAGTGCTATTTGCTGTTTTAATTTTTATACATTTAATTTTTTATACTGCATTGAGTTACTGAGAGTCGTTTTGATGGCATAGAAGAGTTGCAGGAAATTGGTATATCTAGAAACCCTGGGTAGGGGTGTGTATAACATGATAATAGTCTTCCAATATTTATGGGGATGTTACAGAGAATAGATGGTCTATCTGTTTTCCAAAGAACCTGAGGAAAGGACAAGAAGTAATGGATGGAACTTATCAATAAGAAATCAAACCTGGAAATAAGAATAAATTTCCTGACAGTAAGAATAATTAATCAGTGGAATAACTTGCCTCATGAAGCTTTGGATGCTCCATCACTGGGAGTGTTGAGGAAGAAATTGGACAGCCATTTCAACTTTGTTATTCTGTATTCTAGGCTATTGTAAGTTGGTAGATGATAGATCGATAGATCGATAGATCGATAGATCGATAGATCGATAGATCGATAGATCGATAGATCGATAGATCGATAGATCGATAGATAGATAGATCGATAGATAGATAGATAGATAGATAGATAGAGAAAGAGAGAGAGAGAGAGAGAGAGAAAGAGAGTGAGAGAGAATCAGATCTGATGGTGCTTAACTTTTTGGGACTGGCTAAGTGCTTTCCATTCAACTGAAAAGTGGAAGGAATGAAGAGGACTAATGAAGTGGATTCTCCAGTTTGCAATAAGAGCTTTTGAGATTGGAATGATAAGTCCAGTTCAAGTATGCTTGTACTACAACTATGGTAATATCCTAGTAGAAGAATATCACACCAGGGACATTTTTAATCTTCATGTTAATGTGATTCTTCATAAGCAACGTTCTGCCTTTTAAAAAATATGATAAATTCCTGCCCATATAATATTTAGGCTTTTTTAAAAATTTATGTTGATCACACACAAATGTTTCCCCAATTAAAATACTAAAAACTGTCCATACGTTAGGGAAACATATTATTTTGTAATTCATAGAAAGTCCAGTTAGTCAGAATATGCCAATAGCACCAGCTTATGGTAACAAGAAAAGAGTACATGGTTATAATGATTCATTAGTATTTATTTATTTATCATTTATTTATTTTGTCATGCATGTGTAAGATTACAGGCAAAGTATAAACATTAATATGAATATATAAGAAGTATTAGTTTATGATACTTTACAAATACATGGAAACTCTGGGAACCAAAGGTGAATGAGCTGCCATAAAAGGACATGACATGCCTCTACACCAGAGATGCTACCTCCCCCCTTGAGCATTCCATACACCCAGTGATGTGCTACCAAATTTTTTACTACCACACTGTGGGCGTGGCTTATGCATTTTGTTTCAACATCTTTCAGTGCAAATTGGATGCTCTGGGGTGGAGCTGCGTTCCTGACCATTCCCGTAGGAGCCCATCACTGAATACACCTCCGATAGACATGATAGGGAGGCTATAGAAAGATGGCCAAGAACTATTTTTCATGCTCATATAAGTCAGGAACCCAAATAAGGATATAAATTGCAACTATCTAGATTTCAATCAAATGAACAGTAAGGAAAAAAGCTTCCTGGTAGTAAGAGCTGTACAACTATAGAAGAATCTATCTAGAAAAATGTGAATTCCCCATCTTGGGACATTTTAAAGAACAATCTGAACAATCTCTTCTCATGAATGGTTGAATGGCTTTTCATGCACAGTATAGAGGTAATGTGATCTTTATGCTCCCTCCCAATTTTCTAATGCTTTTGATTTTTTGTTGAGTACAAAAATGGTACAAGCTGACAAGGTGAGCCTGTAGTCTAGAGGCTAAGGCAGCGGTCCCCAAACTACGGCCCGCGGGCCACATGCGGCCCACTGAGGCCATTTATCCGGCCCGCCAGTGAGTGACAAGAGCACAGGGAAAAGAGAGAGAGAAAGAAAGAAAAGGGAAAGAGAGGGAGGGAAGGAGAAGTGGAGAGGTATGAAGGAGGGAAGGAAGGAGAAATGGAGGGAACAAGAAAGGAAGGAAGGAAGGAAGGAAGGAAGAATGAAATGAATGGAGGGACAGAGGAAGGAAGGACTGTTTTTGGGGGGGGGAGGTAATTTTTTAAATTTTTTCTCTCAACATACATTCAAACAACACAGTGTACCATCTAATTTTTCATGAATAAAATGCAGTATTTTGTTAGTAACTAATATCAGTCATCAAAAAAGTTGCAAAAGTTTCCCCCCCTAGTTTTGTCATCCAGTTACATTCATTTTCTTTTAATTAAATTCCCTCCTTAATGTTCCTTGAAAAAGTGCAACACCAATTATATTTCTAACTTATTAACCATTATGCCAAAGTGCTTCCTTCTTTCTTTATACATTTTTCATAAGCCAAGAAAACCTTGTATAGCCAATCAGATGTCAACAAAAGAAAATTAAAAACAAAACATAAACATATATGAATTTCAGACTTCTTCCCCTCTCCTCTAAATAGTACATTCCCATTTTGTTTTTTATGTTAAAATAAGGTGTGTGCATAGGAATTTGTTCATAGTTTTTTTTAATAGTCCGGCCCTCCAACAGTCCGAGGGACAGTGAACTGGCCTCCTGTGTAAAAAGTTTGGGGACCCCTGGGCTAAGGCCACTGCCTTACAAGACAGAGGCTCAGGTTCAAATCCCAGTAAGGTTATGGCTACCTGACGAGAGCAAATAAATTCAAAATACATCTATAGTAGTCTACCTTCTTTTTCATTATCAACAAAAATATGTTACACACACACACACACACACACACATTCCATGTTCCATGTTGCCATTTGTGGCACCACATCTATCTATTATGGCCATATTAATAGGGGTAGCTTTTCTTCTGCAGACTAGCCACAATTTTCCCCAGACACATATTAAATTCATAAATGTACAGTAAAGGAAACAGCCGCCCCCTTGCATTCACAGGGTTGCTACCTTGTTTCTTCTCCAGTCAGAAAAATATCTGAAGAAAGGGATTCAAAGACTACATATTACCAAACATGGAGGAAAGGCCTTTCTAGAATATCCTATTTATATTGTGCTGTTTGTTTCCTAGTATATGATTTGATTGTTTATTAGTAAGCTATGACTATCACTAAGTGTTGTATCTTATGATTCTTGATGAATGTATTTTTTTCTTTTCTCTATTTTTCCTTTTATGTACATTGAGAGCATATGCACCAAAGACAAATTTCCTGTGTGTCCAATCACACTTGGCCAATAAAGAATTCTTTTCTATTCTGATCTGTTCTGATATTGCTGCTGAAATAGTGTCAGCTTTCATGTACGGCTTATGAGGAGCAGGGACCAGGTGATAACCTCCAAAGCCTTACCTCTAATCCCATTACTGGGCCCAGTGGTCAAAATACTACAGTAGAACTTGCTTTGATGCAGCCAAATGTTTTCTACCCCATATATATAGAGGGCACTTATCTACAAGGTCCCGTGGCTAATCCATGAAGGAAGAAGCGTAGCTAGAGCTCTTTATACTTGCAGAGGTCAGGAGAAAACAGAAACCTTGCTGGAAACCATCTGTCTCCATTCTCTATTTCTGCCCTCTATATTTCTGATAATTCTATTTGCTTTGAAATATCTTGTTCATCCTTTTCAGCAAGTTTTCTGAAGTGGAGAAAGGTGATCACTTACTTTTAACAAGGTGAATTTTCTTTCCAGCTCTGCTGGTGGTCCCTACCACAGCAAGCAGGAGAATTAGTTTTAAGAAAGTGAAAGACAGCATCTGCTCTCCCCTACTGTGTGGTATTTTAAAAGGTCTTTCTCTCCCCCCCCTTCCTTCTTCCCTCTCTCCGAAGTGCTGATAGCCAATCAAATTTTTACATTCCCTAAAGTTCTGAGAACAAGGATGAGGCATGTAAGGACAACAAAGCAGTAAGAAACCCTGGAGCTGTGATTAACCATGTAAGTCTTCCTGCTTTAAAATATTAAATCAGTATTCATTTCTTTTACTAGGACCATTTAGAATGGCTTTAGATTGCCAATTGCTTTAAGGAAACAGAACAAAAGAAAATGTCCATGATTTTGCCAGCTAAAATGTTACAAAACCAGAAAGTTCATGTAACAGTGGAAAACTCAATCCTGAACCCTTATCTGGGGATATGAATTGGAATCAATGCTAATGAAATTAAAGGGGCAGCAGTCTTTACTTCCCCTTCAGCTGGGAAGGTGAGGTTGGTGGTAAGCTGTGATATTTCTGCAAATTCACCTTATGGAAGGTAGAATCTGAGGTGGTTCAGGATGGCTGCACTGTAAGATCTATTGCGAATTACTGAACAATATTCCCACCTTTGCCTCATGACAATTGGGCAGAGTTGTGAGAGTCAATCCCAATGTTAAAGGACTGAAATAAGTTTAGGTCAAAACCCAACTTTGTCATGTAATTCGTTTCATAGCCCAAAGGTGAACCATTATTTCTTAGCACCACTGTATCTGTCTCTGTTGCCATAAGGTTAAAGAGAAATCAAGATATGGTGCAACTGCCCTATATCACTGGGCTTTAGTAGGAAAGCAATTATATCTTTAGATATTGCCATCAACTGTCTAACTGCAACAATTTATTAGGAGCATTATTTTAAAAACCTTGGACAAGTATAATCTGATTGAAAGTAAGCTTGTATTCTGAACTGACTCAATAGAGAAAGAGGTGACTGGGGATGTTTTTTAGCTTGCTAAAGCAAGATAGTATTATGTAATTGTGGAATATAATGTCTGGAAGGGATAGCAAAATCATGTAGTCCTACCTTCTGTCCAGTACAGGAATGCATTATTAAAGCAACCTTAGTTGTTCCCTCTTGAAATCCCTTGAGCTGTTCTGGACATTGCAGTCAAAAGTGGACATTGTCAAACAAGAGGGAGTTCAAAGGAGAACTGCCCAGATGGTGAAGGAACTGAAAACCAAGATTTATGAGGAATATTTAAAAGAACTCAGTAGATTTACTCTGCAGAAAACATTAATTTAAATTAATTTAATGTAATTTATTGTATTTCTATGCAGCCCAACTTCCTAAGGCAGTGATGGTGAACCGTTTTTCCTCGACTGCCGAAAGAACTGCGCGTACGCTATCACGCATCCGCGAGTGCCTACGCCTTGGGAGGGTGAAAACAGCTTCCCCCACCCTCGGAGGCCCTCTGGAGGCCAGAAATGTCCCCCAACTTCTGGTGGGCCTAGTAGGCTTGTGTTTCACCCTCCCCAGGCTCCAAAGGATTCCCTGGAGCCTGAGGAGGGTAAAAACACCCTCTCCCATCCCTCCAGAGGCTCTCTGGAAGCCAAAACTGTCCTTCCAGAGCCTCTGTGTGAGCCAAAAATCATCTGACCGGCACCCATATGCTCATTGGGATTAAGCTAGGGCAATGGTTCACATGCCAGCAGATATGGGTCCATGTGCCATCTGTAGCATCCGTGCCATAGGTTTGCAATCACTGCCCTAAGGACCCCAGGCAGCTTACAATAAGTATATAAAATACATTTAAAAACATCATAAAAGATTTAAAAATAGTTAAAAATCAAATACATACATATCATTCAGGCTGGACCTCTCAAGTTGCAAGATCAATTGACCCAAGCATTATTTTATTATTTTTATTATTATTTATTAGATTTGTATGCCGCCCCTCTCCGTAGACTGCCAGAAAAGCCAGGTCTTCAATGCTTTCTGGAAGGCCAATAGAATGGGAGCGGACCGGATCTCAGGGGGTAATTGGTTCCAGAGAGCCAGGGCAGCCACAGAGAAGGCCCTTCCTCATGGGCCTGCCAGCCGACACTGTTTAGCTGATGGGACATTACCCGTCACTGGGACCAACTCTGTGGGACCTTACCGGTCACTGGGAACTAGGAGGTAGAAGGCGGACTCGAAGATAACCTGGCCTTGAGTCATGTAGAGCTTTAAATTTAATAACTAAATGTAAAAAAGGTCTTAATAGTCTTAGTAGTCTTCAGATGTGTTAGTGTTATGTACAAGACAATTGGATTGGCAATATATAAACAATGAATGTCTGTATGTATTGAAATACTCTAACTTTAAGAGGTAGTGTTGCAAATTGCCATAAGAGGGAGCCAGAAAGCATGACTCTCTCTCTCTCTGTTCTCTCTGCACTTTCTGCTGATTCATTGTGACTGATGTAGTAAGCTCTGTGTGTTCTAAGATAGTTTGCTGTATTTGTCAGCTGTAATGTATGTCTGATATGTAAGACAAAGACAGACTTATAATATTATTACTATATTGAGAGATATTGACTGATTTGAATGTGTATGACCAGACTGATTAATTGACTGTGGTATTTATAAAGTAAACACTAATTAAACTTTAATGTATCTGTTTTGTATGGCTGAATAATTACTCATACCTCCTAGATATCTGCTGGAATCCCACGTTTTCCCTCTGTGCCTGTCCTTGATAACTCAAGGGTTGTTCTTCACAGTCCTTAACAATATGGGTAGATGGGGCAATAGACTTTTTCTTTGTTGCCTTGGGGGTGCTGGTGGCAGAGCAGAAAACCTTGAACATATTGAGGAAAAAAATAGAGAGGGGCATCATGAGAGGGCAAATGATACAAATGGTGATGATGCTTTTATATGTCTCAAAAATATATAAAAGGAGGAGACCACAAAATAAAACCAACCCGGATAAGACGGAGTGGCTGTGGGTCCTGCCTCCCAGGGACAATTCCATCTGTCCGTCCATAACCATGTGGGGGGGGGATTACTGACCCCCTCAGAGAGGGTCCGCACCTTGGGCGTTCTCCTCGATCCACAACTGACATTGGAACATCATCTTTCGGCTGTGGCGAAGGGGGCGTTTGCCCAGGTTTGCCTGGTGCACCAGTTGTGGCCCTATCTGGACCGGGACTCACTGCTCACAGTCACTCATGCCCTCATCACCTTGAGGTTCGACTACTGTAATGCTCTCTACATGTGGCTACTTTTGAAAAGTATTTGGAAATTTCAGATCGTGCAGAATGCAGCTGCGAGAGCAATCATGGGCTTCCCAAGGTATGCCCATGTTACACCAACACTCCGCAGTCTGCATTGCTTGCCGATCAATTTCCGGTCACAATTCAAAGTGTTGGCTATGACCTATAAAGCCCTTCTTGGCATCAGACCAGAATACCTCTGGGACTGCCTTCTGCCGCACGAATTCCAGCGACTGGTTAGGTCCCACAGAGTTGGCCTTCTCCGGGTCCCGTCGACTAAACAATGTCATTTGGCGGGACCCAGGAGAAGAGCCTTCTCTGTGGCGGCCCCGACTCTCTGGAACCAGATCCCCACAGAGATTAGAACTGCCCCCACCCTCCTTGCCTTTCGTAAAGTTCTTAAGACCCATCTCTTCCGTCAGGCATGGGGGAACTGAGACATCTCCCCCGGACCTATACAGTTTATACATGGTATGTTTGTGTGTATGTTTGCTTTTAATAATGGGCTTTTTAGCGTTTTTTAAATTATTAGATTTGTTCTTACATTGTTCTTGTTATTGTTGTTAGCCACCCCGAGTCTACGTAAATAAATAAATAAATAAATAAATAAATAAATAAACAAACAAACAAACAAACAAACAAACAAACAAACAAACAAACAAACAAACAAACAAATACCAGAACTGCTATGATGATGATTACCTAGTTTGGATAATGAAATGTGTGCAAGAAAACAAGCAGTCTCAGAGAGCACCAAGGATGCCTCACTGCTTTCATTATTCTGATAGAAACCTCAGTACCTTATCATTATTATTTTAGTTCTAGAAAGTATTCTGCAGGCTCTGGTCATCTGAAGCCCCAGGATAATTTTTTGGAAATCAATTATATATATTTTGTTTCCCATGCATGTTCTAATCTTTTCAGTCTAGTTATTTTTATTTTATTTTGGGGGTGTTGGAGAACAGAATGGAAAAGGCAATGAGTCTCTCGTGTACTCCATCAATACCATGGGCAATAAAACTGAGGACACTGCTAAACTACATTGCTTGGCTAGTCTAGCCAGGAATCTGTAATCCAGCAACAACTCGAGAGCCACTGTTCTCTATTCATAACTTAAGGGGATATTTTTTCCTCTACTGTGTTTGGAGACTTTTTTTTCAGTGGGAAAAAGAATGTTATTTAATGTTATTAGATATAATGTAGTTGAAGAAAGAGCATTTAAATATTCCCATTGGAATATTAGCTTAATTAGGGGGAGGAAGAAATCTATTGCGTGATTTCTTCCAAGTGAATTCGCATAGTAGAATTGCTGCAGTGCAATATTTCCTAATTAGTGCTTAAGAATGTTCAAGCTTTTGTGAGTCAACCATTTTATGAAGGAGAAAAGGGTAGAGCTAAAGGCAGTAATCTAGGTTATATCTACATTTTTCATTAGTGCTTTGGATTTATGGATCAAACTAATGTTTCCTCAGTCTTGCAAAATGAAGTGCTTCAGCAATGATCCTCAGCTCTTCCATTTCTAGTAAAATATTATGAGGGTATTAGATTTGACACTAATCTAGTTCAGGGTAATTATATTTTCCCTAAATAGCATAGTCTGCACCCAAATTTTTGGGCAGACCTTCATTTAATAAAAACTCTGCAGAACTGAGTTAATAATACTTTTGAGAATTTTATTAATTCCCTGTAATTGAACCTGAGTTAGGATGAGAATCACCTGAGAAGGCGGAACACAGTTTAAAATAACAACAACGTGATTCAGGCTACAGTGTTCCCTCACTTTTTGCGGGGGATATGTTCCAAGACCACCTGCGAAAGTTGAATTTCCGCGAAGTATAGATGCAGAAGTAAATACACTATTTTTGGCTATGAACAGTATCACAAGCCTTCCCTTAACACTTCAAACCCCTAAATTGCAATTTTCCATTCCCTTAGCAACCATTCAGATTATTACTCACCATGTTTCTTTATTAAAGTTTATTTAAAAAAATATTTATTAAAGGCAGATGAAAGTTTGGCGATGACATATGATGTCATCGGGTGGGAAAAACCGTCGTATAGGGAAAAACCCCGCAAAGTATTTTAAAATTAATATTTTTGAAAAAACGTGGTATAAACTTTCCGCGAAGTTCGAACCCGCGAAAATCGAGGGAACACTGTATTTTTAAGTGGAGTCACCATGAACAATAAAATTGGAGCCATGGAATGATTTTTTCCATGGAACATTCCACCAAAAAATATGTTACATTAGGTAACTTAACACTGATGGCAACAATAAATAGCTGTTATAAAATCATTGTCGATGAAGAAAAGCACTTTTTTTTTAATTTTTGGACAAAATCTTAGATACAAGATTCAAATACCTATGAGTACATATAATCGTCATGCAGTTGCCATGTATATGACCTATCTCAGCAATATCTTAGAGCATTTTTTCCTATATTTCATTTTTCTTAGAATCATAGTTGGAAGAGACTTTTAAAGCCATCAAGGTCAGAGCAAGATGTGCTAAACTATTTTGGCTACATGGCAGCCCAGTTTCTATTTGAAAGAAAACCCTTATCGAACTCACATTTTATGTGGTAGCCTGTTCCTCTGGCTGATAGTTTATACAGACAAAGATATTTTCCCTAATGTTTAGCCTGACTCAGATTATTTCCTCTGGGGCAATAAAACAGAACAGAGAATAAAATTACTGCTGTGAGCCGCCCCAAGTCTACGGAGAGGGGCGGCATACAAATTTAAGAAATAAATAAATAAATAAATAATAGGACCAATTTTTCTAGTTCAAACCTCTTCTCAAACAGGAGACTTTATACCATTCTAGACACATAGTAACCAGTCTCTTCTTAAAAACCTGTAGTGATGGAGCACCCACAATTCCATTAAACAATTCAAAGACAATAACTCTTATTTCCTTTCTGTGTGATACCTCTTCAATTATTTGAAGTTCTATATCATGTCTTATTCCCAGTTGTCATTTTAGCAGTTGTCATTTCTACACATTCTTTAACTGTTTCTTTTAGCATCTACTGCACAGACGGGAGGGGGGAGGGACTGTGGGGTAGCGAAAATGGAGCTCCACCCCAGAGCACCCAATTTGCACTGAAAGATGTTGAAAGAAAATGCAGGCTGTCCTGCATAAGCCACGCCCACAGTGTGGTAGTAAAAAATTTAGTAGCCCGTCACTGTCTTTTAGGCTTGGTTTCCAGACACTTCAACATAAGCCCTACCTAGATATGTCTTGTTTTGGACTCTGGTACTTGGATACAGTATTCCAAGTGGGTAGAATCTGAACAATGCTTTCAATGATCTGGATTACACGTGTAAATCTGGTTCGTGTTTAACTTGCATTGACAAAGACATCTAGATCTTTTTCAAATGTTAGCGATGTGCTAAATCATTTCCATCCTATAAATGTACTTTCTCAGATTCAGAACTTTTTTCTTGTAAAATTCCATCTTATTCATTTCAGCTTACTGTTTGTTCAAGATTGTCTTTGAATCTTCTTTCTTTCATCTAATTTTAATCCACCCACCCCCAGCTTTGTGGTTTTGGTAACTTTATAAGTGTCTTCTCAACTTCCTCATCCAAGTCAATGGTAAAAACATTGAAATACTCTTGTATATTAAGCTCAATACTGTTCTGTCTGGGTGCCCCCAGACTTCAACACCAACTGGAAAAAACAGCCAGACACGCTGGTAAAAGCAAAGGCACTTTATAGTTTGAAAAATAAACACAGAGAAAAACCTGTTCTTCCCAACAGGCAGGCTATGAGGCTTCACAGCAGAGTCCTGATGGCCAGACAATACAGCAGACTTCTTGCTGGCACACACACCACTGTAGAGAATAAGACCCACGTCTTTCCCCCCAAGGTTTCAGCCTTCAAGGCCACAAGCCAGAATCAGAGACGCCAAAGATCACAGCCAGGTCCCAGGACTCCCAAAGATAATACTCCACAATACAGGAAGGGTGGGTCTGCCTTTTCAGCCTTTCTGGGGAGAACCACACCCAAACCCAGCTGTTGCCTATTTAGGGCTGGAAATACCTGGCTAATTGTCCCCTTCGTTGTGCTGCTCTTCTCTGCCTGACATCGATGATGGCTTGTGCATTTTCATCTAAGGACTCCAGGCTGCTTGCTGGGGAGAGCTCCACCCCGGGGGACTCAGGCTGTTCTCCCTCTCCCTCGGCCTGATATTCCTCCTCCCCGTCTGCCTGGGCCTCCTCCTCCTCCTGTTCCTCATCCTCCCCCTCTGAGCATGGAGCCGGCAGAGGTTCAGCCGTTCCCTGAGGAGCCTCAGACGGAATCACAACAAATACTAATATTATTATTCAATTTTTTAAATTTATGGGATATGAACAAACCTTTTCCCCAAGCATCTTCTCTTATCTTCTTCAAATACCATTTTTGCTGACCTCAACCTCTCCTCTTATATATATCTAATTATTTCAAAAGCCCAGAAAACAAATATGCAAAAAAGAAAAAAAAAGAAAGGAAACAGAATATGGATGTAGATAGTTAAAAGCCACTCAGGTTCTTAACCATACTGTGACTTTTCATTACATTTGGAAGAATTGATTGAAAGGCAGAAAGTAGATACAGTCAGTTGTTTGGATTTGAATAAATGTGTTTTCTTAATTTTAAATGAAACAAAATAATTCTTTTGACTACATTCTCTGTTTGATAAAACAATATTACACACACACACACATATATTGTAGAATATATATATGTGCGTGTGTGCGTGTTTGTGTGTGTGTGTGTGCTGAATTTTTAAAATTAAGGGAGACTAAGATAGTACTATGTTGGCCTTGTTCTGGCCTCATCAGCTAGAGATATATAAATTCTACAATGTCTTTTAGCTTTTTCATTTTCCTCAGTCCACAATGTTTGTTCGTTAACTTTTCTATAGATTTTTTTTCCCAAGTTTTTTTTTCCCAGGAATGTGAAGATCATTTCTATAATGGTAGCAATTTCCTTGTTTCATCTGCAGATAAATAGCCTATTATTTCTAGCCTTTGCTCTTAATACCCATTATTCTGTACACTTAGGAAACATAGAATAGACTAACTCATCTCTTCAGTTACAACTAATGATTCCCACTTCTACTACTTCCTCCAAAAATGGACCTAAACAAATGGAAAAGAAAAAAAAAGGAGAAAAGAGAAACAAAGGGAAAAGTAATGAAGAAAAGTAGAACATTGAAATAAAATGAACAATGACTTGGATGTTACTTCTGTTCCCATGTCTGGGAATTTTTTAAAAAATCATTTTTAAATTTTTTAAAATCATATTTAAAGATTGCCTTATAATGTGACTCTGGCCAATACTAAATAGGCACTAAAGTCAGAAAATTCAGGCACATTCTACCAGAGCAAAATATCTAGGGGTTTTTTTTTCCAAAAAGAGTAAAATAATGAAAATAAGTATAGTTTGCCAGCCATCCCTGTGTCATTTACACATGGCAGACGTGGTACAGTTGTCCTACAATATGCTGTATAAGTCATATGAAGCTCCCTTTATTTAGGTCTAATTCTATTCTGTCGGTAGTAGTATATCCAATTGGCTAAGCATGGTTAATCTAAGCATAGATGAACACATTCCATGTAACACGCCTATGTGGGCATATACAATTCAAAAATTCTAATTGCACATTATAGTAATATTTTCTTTCTCTCCATCTATAATGAAAGCCCATGCAAGTGTTTTCCCTCCCTGAATATGGATTTTGCCATGATTTAGATGAACTCATGCTGCCAGGAACAGAATGAGTGAAATAGAACTCTTTCAGCCCAAGCCACATAATCTATTGTGGTCAGGAAGATTAATACCACCACCCCACCACATCTATAACATGCATAAATGATGTTTGGCAACAAGTTAACAGGAGTTTATGTCTTAATGGATGACAGTCACATTTCTGCCATTTCAGCTAAAGATGCACACCAGTGTAATCGGGTCAGAAATTAGGAGTTTAACATCTGCAACCATAAAATACATTGCCCCACCCTACATGTAATGTAATGGTAAAAGTGCAGGAAGCAGGAACAACAATGTCCTTAAATATAGAAGATCCCGGGGAACATTGTCCTAGTCACTGTTTCTCAATTCAGTCTATTTTACAGGATTATTGTAGGTCAAAATAGGAAGACAGAGTATGATCCATTGTTAAATTAGGAAAGAAATCAAATCTATCTCTGAGGGAGATGAAAAATTTAGAAATAGGAAATATAAATAAATATAAATATGGGTCTGATTTTCTCTCTCTGCCTCTGCAACATTTCATAACACAAATAGACCATCACAGATTATAACAGACAGATATGTACACACACACACACACACACACACACACACTTTAAATCTGCTTTTACAAACTCGTCTTCAGGTCATCTGGCAAAAAGAGATTGAATAATAATATGAATAAAAACATTAATAAAACTAAATAAAGTTGAGCACAATAGCAGCCCAACATAAAGCACTTATATCTTACAACCATACATGATACATAATAAAAATGCTAATAGAGATTTTAATTTGGTAGGGACAAAACAGTAACATAATTGTTACCTTACATGGACTATTGGGATATAAACATTTCTTATTCATCCATGATATAGGAGAAAACTCTCTGTTCTGAGGGATAAAAACCGTGCTGACACAGTGGTTAGAATGCAGTACAGTGGAACCCCGACATAAGAGCTGCTCGACTTAAGAGCTACTCGAGATAAGAGCTGGGAGAGGAGAGACATTTTTTTATTTTATTTTATTTATTACTTGGATTTGTATGCCGCCCCTGTCCGCGATACGAGCCGAGAAGAGCCGGGCTGGCTTACTTTCCTTCCTTCCCGCGCTGATGCAGAGCCACTCGAACAAAGCGTCGCGCCCCTCTGATGCTTTCGGCGGCTTCCGAAGCGACGCTGGGCTCTTTTGCCGCCAAAAGCGTCAGGGGGGCGTGACGCTTTGTTCGAGTGACTCTGCATCAGCGTGGGAAGGAAGGAAAGTAAGCCAGCCCGGCTCTTCTCGGCTCGTATCCCGGCACTTGGTAAGTGGAGAGGCGGTCGCCTCCCCTGCCGCCCCACTCTGGGGGTCCTTGGCTTCTGCTGGGGGTGGGGGGATCCGAACGCTGTTTTGAATTTCACATTCCGAGTGGCCCAAACGCCAAAGGCGAACTTCCGCACCTCAGGAGTTAGCTCGCAAACGGCGCGGCTGTTTTAAAACATCGCTGCCGGCCTGGGGGGGGAGAGGGAAAGGGGGAGAGGGGGGAGAGAAAGAGAGAGGGAGAGAGAGAAAGAGAGAGGGAAAGGGGGGAGAGGGGGGAGAGAAAGAGAGGGATAGAAAGAGAGAGAGAGTGAGAGATGCTCAGTGAGCCTTTCTTTGAAGTTGCCTTTCTTTCTTTCTTTCTTTCTTTCTCTCTCTCTTTCTTTTTCTCTCTTTCTCTCTTGCTCTTTCATTCTTTTTTCTTTCTCTTTCTTTCTTTCTTTCTTTCTCTTTCTTTCTTTCTTTCTTTCTCTTTCTTTCTTTCTTTCTCTTGCTTTCTCTCCTTCCTTCCCTCCTTCCATTTCTTTCATTCTCCCTCTCTATTTTTATTTCTCTTTCATTTTCTTTCCTTCTCTCTTGCTTGCTTTCTTTCTTGCTCTTTTTCTTTCTCTCTTTTACCTTCCCTTCCTCTATTTCTTGCTTTCCTTTTCCTTCCTCCCTTCTTTCCTCCCTCTACAGGATTGGGTGGCAGTGAAGTTACTCTCCCCTTTCATAAGTTTCCTTGTTTCCTTCCTCTGTTCCTGTCCCTTCACCCTTTCTTTCTTCATTTCTTTCTTCCTTCCTTTCTTTCTTTCCTTCCTTCCTTTCCTCCCTCCATTTCTTGCTTTCCTTTTCCTTCCTCCCTTCTTTCCTCCCTCTACAGGATTGGGTGGCAGTGAAGTTGAATAAATAACTACAGTTTAATGAATAAAAATAAATGTTTGCCATGTTGATTGTTTTGGGTAAAAAGAGGAAGGGAAGGAAAGCTCTCAGCTTATCATCTTATTAATAAGTAAAGTTACATTTATTCTTGCAATGTCTTTTTGCATAATTTAGACTAACTTTGTGAGTTTTTTGAGGGCTGGAACCAATTAAAATTATTTACATTAATTCCTATGGGGAAAAGTCGTTCGAGATAAGAGCTGCTCGACTTAAGAGCGCAGGTCCGGAACGAATTAAACTCGTATCTCGAGGTACCACTGTATTGCAGGATGACTCTGCTCACTGCTAACAGTTTGACCTTGACCAGCTCATGGTTGACTCAGCCTTCCATCCCTTTGAGCAAGGGTCCCCAAACTTGGCAACTTTAAGACTTGTGGACTTCAACTCCCAGAATTCTCCAGCCAGCACAGCTGGCTGGAGAATTCTGGGAGTTGAAGTCCACAAGTCTTAAAGTTGCCAAGTTTGAAGACCTCTGCCTTTGAGGCTGATAAAATGAGAACCCAGATGGTTGGGAGACAATATGCTGACTCGGTAAAACTGCTTAGAGAGGTTATAAAGCACTGCGAAGTAATATACTGTATAAGTCTTAGTGCTATTGCTATAGTGCCAGTGAGATGAAACACAACTTCAGAAAATTGCTTTCCATTAGCAAACAGGAAACAACCCAGCTAGATGAAGATGGAAAAGGCACAACTATCACCAGCTGTAAAGGGGCAGAAGAATGACAAGCTGCTGTCATGGGGATTTGACATCAAAGCACAAAAATGTAAAATTAAATATTGCTGCACATGGGTAAATGTCAACCACCAGCACAGTGAGCAAATGACAGGCAGTTGGCTAAAACACTCCATCTGAAAGATCAACTTTCAAAGAGAGCCTGTTTGTTCTTTAAAGGCAACTGTCAACTTCACTCAAATAGGATGGCAGGAGCTACAAATGGGCCTGGAAATTGCATCTAAAAAACAATCTTTTTTTGAATAACAGGCTTTGTTCTGAAATAGCTGCAAGAAATCAAAGTCAGAGCCTACAGCTGAAGTTGCATACCAACATCCACCTGTAACCAATATCCTCCCCTGTTCTTTTCACAGGTGCTGTCCATGGTAGTCCTGACTCAAAGCCCAAACCAGTTGCCTAAGTTTAACCTGCACTTTGAATATCATTGCAAAAATGTGTGTCCCAATCCTATCCCACCCAGTAAGGAATTTGTGATTGTCCTTGGGAAATATGACACGAGCCTGGAGTCAGTCAATGATTATTGTTTTCTAAAAGCAGAAAACTTGAGGTGTACATGTGGAGTCAGCATATTTACAATTCAGCCATTATATTTGTCAAAAAAACACTTTTATGGATGATTAGGAACACTCCAGGAAAAAACAACAACAACCATAATCTTAAAAACTCCTGCAAATGTGAAGATTGTTTAGCAACAGAACAGGTTGGAAAAGTTCCAGTTGCTCAACTTGATAGTTATTAGATAGTTCGAACTTTACTATGAAGGTAAACTAGAATAGTTTTTCAAAGCAAAGAACAGGAAAGGAAAAAATAACACACTGTATAATATTTTATGGATTCAAATTTTGTCTTGGAGCTATGCCCTTTAAGTTCTTGAAGCTCTAAAAAGACTCAAACTGCTGGGCCTGCTATTGTCTTTATTAGTTTGTGAAGCTGCAGCTTGACATTCTGTGTAATTGTAGTTAAAACTGTAACAATTCACCACAGCTTGAATCCTAACAGCTTGTGTTGAGTGCCCTAAATTGCTTGCTCTACACTTTGTTTCAGATTTAGTCAGTGTTTGCATCCATTTTTAGATTCCTCCTTTCACAGATTAACTAGAATAGTTCGTGCATCCCTATTATAGGAAATGAAAAATAATTGTCACACCAAGAATTGCCGAGACTAAAAAGGTTTACAACAACCACATTCAAAGCAATTACTTTACATACCTTAAAAAGAGAGAGAAGTGCATTTAACTATTTTCTGCCTTTGATTGTAGAATGATGCTACATCATCATCGGAAATATATATAATGAAAAAAATTTCCTAAAATAAATTTGTACAAGTTTTAACAGAATTATTTATAATGTTCTATGACTGAAGTATAAATGGTGATTGTAAAGATTACAAAGTACAAATATAAATACGTATTATTTCAACAGCAAGTAAGATAAAGCAGTAATGGTTAAATAGATTGTGCTCTTCAAAGAGGAGAATGTATTTATGTTTTCTATTTTGGATTTTGTACTTCTGATAAAAAAAAAGTAACTTTGCCTTTGGTTTTTGCCATTTAGATAGATTTGCTGTTATAGAAATGGCTAGTTATATATTAATGTGTAAAAGTACAACAACACAAGAGCACACAACAGATTTAAACTTAATATTAACTGCTCCAAACTTGACTGTAAAAAATATGACTTCAGTAACCGAGTTGTGGAAGCATGGAACTCATTACCGGACTCCATAGTGTCATCCCCAAACCCCCAACAATTTACCCTTAGATTATCTATGGTTGACCTATCCAGATTCCTAAGAGGTCAATAAGGGGCAAGTACAAGTGCACTAGAGTGCCTTCCGTCCCCTTTTGCTCTCCTATATCTCCTATACCTTTCTTCTATTCCTATATCTCTTCTTCTATTCTTTCATTGATATGTTCTATTACTATATCTTCTTTTCTATTCTTTCATAGATATATTTTGCTATGAGTGTCTCCTCTATAACCTTCATCATGTATTTTACTATGTGTGTATATAGATATATACCCACTAAAACCCTCATTGTGTATTGGACAAAATAAATAAATAAAAATAAAATAAAGTAAAAAGTTGAGGTTGTACTCAGTGGTTGACTGCTGCCTGATTAGACAGGTTTGGGTGAACTTGTAGTTCTGACCACTGGTTGGGTCCACCTACCTGCCCCTGTGCTAGCCTGTCCTATTCATCTTACTTTCTGGCTTTGTTCCCCACCTGCGCAGCCCAGCTGATTGCTGAGCCTGGCCTGCTCTACTCACTGTGGCTACCTGATGTTCTGTCGGGCTCTCTGGTAGACTCCTCCCAAAAATTCACAGGTACAAATTTCAGACACACACACGTTTGAAAATTCAAAACAAGGTTCTTTATAATGAAAATTCACTTAACCGAAGCCCTCTTTTGGTATAGCAAAGAGCACTCATCTCCAAACAAACTGGTAATTTGTACAAGTCCCTTATCAGTTCTGTGATACTTATCTTGCAGCTGTGAGGCAATTCACAGTCCTTCTTCTTTCACAAAGTGAAACACACTTTGCTCTGGTTTAGTTTCAAAGTGGGAAAAAATCAGCACACAAAAGGTCCAAGTCAGCAAAGCAGTCACGAAACACAATGATCAGATAATCCTCCACAATGGCCAAACCCGCAGGTTGCTCTTTATAGCAGCCTCACTAATTACCACAGCCCCACCCAACCACAGGTGGCCTCATTTTCTTTGATAATAATCTCTCAGTTGTTGTTGCCTATGCATCGCTCTCCGCATGCGTGGCTGTATCATTAACTCTTGTTCTGAATCCAAGGAGGATAATTGATAATTGATCTCCTTCTGAGCTGTCTGCCACACTCTCCTCCTCCCTGTCACTCATGTCTTCTTGGTCAGAGGAGCCTTCATCATCAGATTCCACCGGGGGCCTGCAGCATGTGGATGTCTCCCCCTCATCCACAGTCCTTAGGGCAGGAGCTGGGCCAGAGCTAACCACAACACCTGAGATGATTAGTAGTGTGTTTGAAATGGTATAAAAGTGAGGAAGGTGTGAATGCTCACAGTTCTGGAGAACCGGTTGTTAATGTATGTGTAGCCCATCTCTGGTTATAATGTTATCTTGTACTGTACTAAAAAGAGTCAGAAGTCCATAACACTAGCAGTAGCCCATAGACTTATATGCTGCTTTACAGTGCTTTGCATCCCTCTCTAAGCGGTTTACAGAGTCAGCATACTGCCCCCAACAATTTGGGTCTTCATTTTACCCATCTTGGAAGGATGGAAGGCTGAGTCAACCTTGATCCTTGTGAGATTTGAACTGACAAATTGCAGTCAGCCGGCAGTCAGCAGAAGTAGCCTGCAGTAGCCTAACTACTGCACCACCGTGGCTCTACGCTTTTTTCTTTCTTCCCTTGTACCTCATATTTTCTATCCCCCTTTCCTTTTCCCTCCATTAATTTCCTATTTTTTATTTTCTTTGTATTTTATATATTGATAAAACAATAAATCAATAAACAGTAAGTACAGTATTGTATATTTAGTAACATTAGTTTTATAGCCCCCCACAAAGGATACTTATTCTACCCTATGCCCAGCCATTATACTCTACAAACTACATTTCAGAGGTTGCATAGACTATATACTTTCAGAAATCCTTCTTAGATGTTTTTCTTTTTAAAGTGCACTTCCTCTAAGACATTTGAACACATCACATTATTCTTTGGAGCCTGGTAGGCACGTTCTATCCCCAAACGAATGTTTCTTACCTGAAAAAGGAACCACATAAACAGAAGTAAACATGTTCAGGAAAACTGAACTGGGCTTACTGCTTCACACCTGATATGGCAGGTAACTAATCCTGTTTTTGAAAGTATCTGTATTTTTTTTAAAAAAAACTGATAGGTAAACTCTGATGATGATAATAATAATAATAATAATAATAATAATAATAATAATAATTATTATTATTATTTAGATTTGTATGCTGCCCCTCTCCGAGGACTCGGGGCGGCTCACAACAACATAAACAGTGTACAAATCCAATTTTAAAAATACAATTTAAAACCCTTATAATAAAATAAAATAATCATACAACCCAATCAAACCATACACCAACCTTGACAATTGGTGTGTTTAGTTTCCCCATGCCTGGTGGCAGAGATGAGTTTTTAATAACTTATGAAAGGCTAGGAGGGTAGGGGCAGTCCTAATCTCTGGGGGGAGTTGGTTACAGAGGTCCGGGGCCGCCATAGAGAAGGCTCTTCCCCTGGGTTCCACCAGACGACATTGTTTAGTCGATGGGACCCAGAGAAGGCCAACTCTGTGGGACCTAATCGGCCGCTGGGATTCGTGTGGCAGAAGGCAGTCTCGGAGGTATTCTGGTCTGATGCCATGTAGGGCTTTATAGGTCATAATCAACACTTTGAATTTAGACCGTAAATTAATCGGCATCCAGTGCAGGCCGCAGAGTGTTGTTGAGACATGGGTCTATCTGGGGAGGCCCACGATTGCTCTCGCAGCTGCATTCTGCACGATCTGAAGTTTCTGAACACTCTTCAAAGGTAGCCCCATGTAGAGAGCGTTGCAGTAGTCGAACCTTGAGGTGATGAGGGCATGAGTGACTGTGAGCAGTGACTCCCGGTCCAAATAGGGCCACAACTGGTGCACCAGGCGAACCGGGGCAAATGCCCTTTTCACCACAGCGAGGATCATGCTACTTTCTGAAAAAAAGAAAGAAAGGAAGAGCCAGGAGCAGGAGTAGAAACAAAATAAGCCTGCAGCATGGAATTGCCAATAGTTACTACTACTGAGTAATAGTTACTGCTACTACATTATTGAGCCATGGTGGCACAATGGTTAGAATGTGATTACTTCTGCTGATTGCCAGCAGTTTGGCAGTTCAATCCCCATCTGCTCAAGGTTGACTCAGCTTTCTATTCTGTGGAGATCAGTAAAATGAGGACCCAGATTGTTAGGGGCAAGATGCTGACTATAAATGATATATCACTTCACAGTGCTTTACAGCCCTCTCTAAGTCTAAGTGCTATTGCTAACGCCTACCATTCAGATATTTGTCCAAGCACAATATTAACTATTGTTTCCATGTAACAATCTAACTTTGCTCAATATAAAGAGAATAGTTAATGCCTTGTCCTTCTTTCCCCTTGAGAAGTTTACTTTCTAGCATGATGAATGCTGCAATTAGTATTATGTTTATGGCATTTGAAGAAGCAGGCAAAGGTGTCATTCAGCTGAGAGATAGTTACTTCTAAGAATTAAAGAGAGAAGCAAGACAAAAATTAAAACCCAGATCAGTGGGATGTTAACACATATAAATTTTAATAATTGCAGTGATATAACCATGCATCAATTACAAAGGGTCACTAAGAAAGCTGATATAAAGGCACTAATTGAGGGGAGAGGAAAGAGGAGGGGAAAAGAATCTTTAATGACTATTTGGTTGGAATTTGCTTAACAAATCTCATTTCAGATTAAATAATTACTTGTTTCGCAGCTTGTAGTTTTCAACTACACCAATGACTCAGACTTTCTTCCAGCTTCATTAAAACCATAAGTCTGCCAAATTAGCAATTACAATGCCATTTCACAGGAAATATCTAACATTTAAATTGACACGTCTTTTTATGAGGTCTTCTGCACAAGGGTGCCTGTTTTGCAAAATACAAACGCAACAACAAAAGAAGCAAAACTACAACAAGTTTCACTACAACAATGAGGCCTGAACCAAAATGTCCAATACGTAGAATGTTACAAAGGAAAATATGTGATAATAATCTATTTCATCTAAATACAGTAGAAAGAAATTTATATTGGCTGAACTCTGGGTGTTATCAAATTTTTGTAACAGTTCTACATATCACATGAATATGAATCTAAAGGCATTGTAAACATTGAACAAAATGAGGGAACTCTAAAACTGTTTTTTGTGGTGCCTTTCAAGCTAGAAGATCCAATTAAATGATCAGCCCAATCTCTACCACCAGAAATGTAATTACATAGGCCAGAGTTGTCATTTCTGGGAAAGGAACAAAACAAGGAAAATGAGATTTTTTTAAAAGCCCAAGTATGCATTTCTAATTAGGAATCAAATTAGGGATGGTTGAGAAATTCAATCTTACTTGAAAGCACCACATGAATCCTCTGGAAGAAATCCCACATAAGTTTGGTCTGTTTAGGGTTCATTGTCAAGATTAATCTAAGGCCTTGAATCAAAGGCAGCAGGCATTATAAACTGATTTCTGGCAAGTGGCACTAGATACCCTCAGCTCAAGCTTGTGAGCAAACCACTCAGCCACTGCATTACACAGGGTTAAAGCACAGGCGGAACTTGGCTGCAGTAGTTAGTTCTTAAGATGACAATCCTCTTGAACCCAAGTTTGAAGGCTGTTTTGTAATTGAATTAATCAAAATATGCCAGAGGTATTATGGGAAGGGAAACCATGTACCCTGAAGAAAGCGGCAAATGAAATTAGATGAAAATATAGTCTCCTGAAAGTCCAGATATAAAGCTTGGGAATTTTCTTGGAGTCCAGATGGGAAATTTGGCTGGCTCTATTGGTTAGAAATGCAAATTGGGATCACTATATGCAAGATGGGACAAATCTAATCTTTCCTCTAAAGAGTTTTGTTGTAAAAATCTTATCAGCCCAACTGTACTAAATAAAACAGAATAAAATGTACCAGTATATGAAATGCACATTTCAGAGGGGGAAATTTAATAATATGGAGGTAGGGTTAAGCAAGAGGCATATATTTTTTAAAACAAGAATTGGTGAAATTGAACTATTTCCAATGACTAATGCCCGGCCGGTGACTTAAAATCACCGGCCAAAATTACCTTGGAGCCGGGGGAGACGCTGCGGCAGCTCTTCTGAGCTCTGGACTTCCGGGTTCCTTTGGAACCCGGAAGTTTGGCTTTTGGCAGCGCACCAAGGTGGCGCGCTGCCTTTTGAGTCCAGGGGGAGGTCCTGGGTCACCCTATTTAAGGGCGATCTGGTCAGGACCTTCCCCTTGCTCTGGCTCCCTCTGCAGGCGAACAGACATCGGTCTGTTCGCCGCTCAGATCTGCACGTGGCGGGGCCTAACCGGGCCTCGCACAGGTGGCTGGATCCGAGGCTGCAAGCCTCGGATTCATTTTCTTTTTATTTAACAGAGCGAAGTCAGAGGCTTGCCTCTGGCTTTGCTTTGGGGAAAGAGGTTTTAAGGGCTAGGGGTTTGCTTTCCCTGGGAGGGGTAGGTTGTCCAACCCCCCCATGCGACCCCCCCACGTGCGACCCTACCCACACACGCGACCCCCCCTTTGCGTACACCCCCCCTTCCCACCGCTGGGGTTTTTTGGGTGTTGGAGAGTAGGATAGCCTACTCTCCATTATAAGGGGGGCAATTTGGCCACGTGGTGAGGCCTAACGGGCCTCCCACGCCAGGGTAATTTCTGTTGGATTGGAGGCCTTGGCCTCCGATTCTTCATTTAACTAGTAAAAGGGGCTTTTTTGGGTGTTTTGGAGAGTAGGATAGCCTGCTCTCCATTATAAAAGGGGGCAACTTTCACCACGTGGTGAGGCCTAATAGGCCTCCCGCGACCGGGTAAAAGGGATTGTGGGGGGTTCTGTTTTTGCCCTTCTGAGGGGTGGGAGTTTTCTTCTACCCCCCCAACTTTTAGTGGGATCGGGTGGCGCTGGTAGGCAGGACAGGGGCAGGGGGCCTTGCCCCCCATTGGGTAGGGGGCTTTCCTTTAATTGTTGTTTCTGGTTTCCCCCCCTTTTTGTAGCGCCTACGCCCTCCCATCCGGGTGGCTGGGAAGGTTTTGGGCCCGACTGTTAGGGCCTACTTTAATTTTCATCTTACATTTTAGTTTTGGTTTGTAGGTAACAAGGCCTTTGTAGCCTTAAAGGCATCCCCTTAAAGAGAGCAGGCTTTTCCCAGGACCTAGGCGGGCCCCAAGGCCCTCCCAAAGGTTTGGGTTTGATTACTGGGGCTTACCCAGTTTCTTGGGTTTTTTCCCCTTTTAGGGCCCCCATGCCCTCCCGTCCGGGTGGCTGGGGTGTTCGGGGCCCGGTTTAGGGCCTACTTTAATTTTATATTATTATACTTAGTTTTGGTTTGAAAGGTAACAAAACCTTGGTTGCCTTGAAGCCATCCCCTTAAAGGGAACAGGCTTTGCTTAGGATTTAGGCAGGGCCCCAAGGTTCTCCCAAGGTCTTGGTTTTGATTACTAGGGTTTACCCAGGTTCCCTAGGGTTTTTTCCCCTTTTGAGGGCCCCACACCCGCCCGTCCGGGTGTCTGGGGTGTTCGGGGCCCGTCACTGGAATTTTGTTTTCTGGGCTTGCACGAGCATGGCCCCCAGGAAGCAACCTTCTTTACAGGGTTCCCAGGGTCCTCGCCCCGGAGGGCCAGGGTTCCTTCAAAGGGGGCCAGGGAGGCTGGAGTGGCAGCCCCGGCCCTCTGTGCACAGCCCCATCCGGCCAATCAGGCCGCCATGGGGCCTGAGCCAAGCATATCGGCTCAATCCTTTTCTCCCCTTTTAGATCACCTGGACAGCATGGATACCGCTGGGAAGCCCCCTTCGGGACACACGAAGGATCTGGGCCCTTGGCAGCATTGAGGGCCCTTCCGGGCAACGAAGAAGCCTAGACCCGACTCCAGACCACAGCGGCCCTACGTCATGTGTTTCCAGGGTTTGGCTTTATGCCTTCAATTGCAATGCACCCACACCGGTTTTACAGGGGTTACCCACCGTAACCCCCCCGGCGGGGCCAACCGGTCTGGACCCCCCCTTTTGGGGTCCAGCACTCCGACAGTGTGCTCACATGTTTTGGGTACTACCATCGAACCGGCTTGGTCCCGACCGGGGCGACATTGGTGAGCACAGTGACTTCGGCAGGGGGGAGCCAGGGCGGTTGTGCTCTGGCTTCCAACACTGCCCAGGTCCGTAGGGCAAGGGGTGCCATTGCATAGCGCAAGCAGCACGGGACGTGGGCGGCTCCTGCAATGGCGGGGGGGGGGGGGGCGGCGCCGGCACTGGGATTTCCCCCCTTGGGCTGCCTTCTCTGCAGTGGGGTGACCAGTAACAGCGTGGCCACCTCAACTGACCCATGGTGGCGGCCATGGGGGCGGCCCCTGTAGGCCTTCTTTCCACTCCCTTAGGGTATCATCTTCACCCCTCGACCAGGGATAGGATATGGGGAGGTGAATACATAGACCTCTATACCCTGTTGGATGGGAGGTCCCCAGGATGGAGAGGGACTGTTGTGGTTCCGTCTGAGGCCCCTCAGGGAACGGCTGATCTTCTGTCGGTTTCCAGCTCAGAGGGAGAGGATGAGGAACAGGAGGTGCAGGCAGACGAGGAGGAGGAATCCCAGGCTGAAGAAGAGGGAGGACAGCCAGAGTCCCCCCAGAGGGAGCTCTCCCCAGCAAGCAGCCTGGATTCCTTAGAGGAAAATGCACAAGCCATAATTGATCTGCGACAGAGAAGAGCTACACAGCGAAGGGACCAATTGGCTAGGTACTTTCAGCATTAAAGAGGCAACAGCTGGGTTTGGGTGTGGTGCTCTTTGGAAAGGCTAAAAGGCAGACCCACCCTTCCTGGCTTGTGGAGTTTTATCTTTGAGAGTCTTGGGACCTGGCTGTGAACTTTGGCGTCTTGGAATCCTGGTTTGTGCCTTTGACTACTGAAACCTTGGGGTGGGTGTGCCAGCAAGAAGCTTGCTGTATTGTCTGGACATCAGGACTCTGCTGTAAAGTATTATAGTCTGTCTGTTGGGAAGAACAGGTTTTCCTCTGTGTTTATTTTTTCCAGCTATAAAGTACTTTTGCTTTTACCAGAGTGTCTGGCTGTTTTTTCCAGTTGGTGTTGAGGTCTGGGGGAACCCAGACAGAACAGGGACGAGGAGGCCCGAAGTGACCGGGCCGATAAGGTGAAGGTGCCGAGGTGTTTCAGGGTTTGGCTTTATGCCTTCTTGACCTATGCCACCATAATAATACAAAAGAACCGGGTAGGGCCGGCTTTCTTAATTTTGTCGACCTCATTGCCATGGCTTATTTTGAGGTCAAGGGGGATGCCTAGCAAGAATATGTGCAGCATTCCGAATGGGTGGCTTGCGATCCTTCCCTGCCCTGGGACCGGGAGGTGCCCGACCTCTGGTTCCAGGCAACGTGGAGGAGTGGGATTGGACAATGGACTGATAGCGGTCATCTGATGGTTGGGGAGGAGCCGCTGCACCCCGCACTGTTGCGCGGCAGGGTGTTCGAGCACCCAAATCTGTTTTGAGTTCAGTACAAGGGATCTTGCGGACGCTCCTCCTGTAAATTCCGGCACGCTGTGCCAAGTGTGGGGGGCTCCCACGCCACACACACATGTCATCCCCCCAATAGGAATGGGAACAGCTAGGGTAGGTTCGAACAGGCCATTGACACGGCTCCAGCAAGATTTGCTTTTCCAAGCAGACTTGCACTAGTACCCTGACTCCTTGGGTTCCCTTGGCTTCGGGGTGATGTAGGAGAGGGTTGGTGTGGTGGAGCCTGGCGGGGCTGCAAAACTCTAAGGACAGGAGGCAGATTAGGCCATTGGGCTGTTGGTAGCTATGAGCACCATGGCTGATCATCATAGGGCAGGTAAGGAGTTTTGGGACTTTAGGGCTAGCAGGGTCTAGGGGCCGTCTGGCCCCTTTTCCATTTGACCAGTTGATGGAGCACTGTGTGCTGTTACACCTACGTGGCCTGAATATTAACTGAACAAGGGCAGGGTAGCGGACCTGGCGTTTCGCCAAAGTGCCTTTGTCCACAACGCAGCTGTCGGCCTTATGTCAGACGTGGTCGGGCTGTGTGCTTTGAATCGAAGCCGGCCTTTTTCCATGCAACAGCTACATTTTTTCTTTAGGGCACTCAGAATAAGTGAAGTTTTGGCCACCTCGATAGAGGACTTTAGCTTGCCCACGCTCCAGGAGCGATGTGCTTCTTATGGAACAGGGTTATCCATCCGACAGCGTCAGTCCGAAACGGACAGCATGGTTGCGGCTAGGTAATTAGGTTAGCCCCAACGATGGTCGGGCTATATGCCCAGTAACAGTTTTGGCCACCTTCCACACTACTGCGGTGAAGGCTCGGGTTATCTCTTTGTCATGGTAATGGGACCCCTGGGCTAGGTATCAGTTCGGGCTGTCATGCAGGGGGCCCTAGGGCAGAGTGTGCGGATTCTTCCAGGTTCTGCACACACACTTGTTGTATAGGTGCTGCTACTGCGGCTGCAACTGTTGTTTTTTGCGGACCGCCACATCATGGCCATCGGCTGCTGGCATCGGCGGCCTTCCGCTCTGCGTAAGCCCCCCCCAAATGGGGTCCCCGTTATCGGCCGGTTTAATTGTCTGATTTGTCTTTCAGCCCTTTCTGTTTCCTGGCCCGGGGTTTGGCTTTGTTACCACGGTTTTGTGCTCTGGGCTGGATGTTTTCGCTGCGAGGCTTCCATTGGATCGCAGCTGCCTGGGCTGGAAGAGGAAGTCATCTGGACGGGTTGCAGGGGCCTGCACAGGATGGGCCCCTCCCCCTGTTTTCTGGCCGGTGACGGTCTGAGAGAGCCCCCGAGTTGTTGGTATCCACCTCGGGGGGCAATGACCTCTGTTTTCTGAGTGGCTTGGCGGCGAGCATCCAAGCCCGCGATGACTGAGGGGCCGTCGCTGCTGTGTACCCGGACACACGTGTGTGTGGTCTGGGACTTTCCCCAGATTGGTCTGGCGGAACCTTGTATCTCCTTAAGTGTAATCGCCAGGTTGAGGGCAACCAGGCCATTGGGATGGTTTTTAAGGAGTTGGGGGGGGGGTGTAGCAAAACATCCCCGGTAAAAATTTGAAAACCCCTGGCTCTACTGGGCCAACGGCGTTCACCTCTCAGAGGAGGGGAACACCATTTTCCTGTCGGACCTGCAGAGGTGCCTCCAGGAATTGGTTTAGGAGGCTGGGTGGGGGTCGGGGGGCCAAGATTGAGATCTGACCCCCCTCCGTGGCAGGTTAGGGGTGGAAATGGGTAATTAGAAGTGACTGCGCATGCTCCTTTCGGGCATCCTTCAAAGGGTGATGGACCGCCTCTCGCAGGAACTAGAGGTTCAAACAACGTCGGGGATTGGAGAGAGGATGTCCATGGGAATCACCGGATCCAATTTCCCACGGGGATTGGAGGGTGAACTCCTCCCACACGATGAAGGGACGTGGCTTGGATCCAGGTGAAGGTGGTACCTTCACCTGGTTCAGCAAGGAGTTTTTGCCCAAAGTTGCCAAGGAATTTTTCTGGTAGGAATTTCCGCCCCATTAGTTTTGGCCTCTGCAGGTCCTTAGTTTGTTTGGAATTTAAATATTTAAATTGACGTATTCAAATTTATTCAAATTTATGTTAATTCAATAAATGACCCATATTTAATCCACAACAAGTCTCAGCGTCGTTACTCGGCTTCCGGGGGTAACTTAGAACAACAGTCAACTGAATTTTTGTAGCCCAAAGCTAGTAGTATTCATAAAGTGGAAATAGATCAGGAGTGATTAAATGGAAGTGGTGGTGAGCAAGACAGTTGGGTGACATTTGAGACTTGACTTTAGTTTTTATAGTTCAGATATATTCAGAACCAGATTTGCTCTTCTATCTGAACTTGTTTGTTTACTTGCAGACATTTCATTGCCCTGCAAATGAACAACCAAGGAGAAGGTTTTGACTAAAATTGTTGGTTGTTATTATTATCGATTTGATGAAGAGTGCAATGCTAATTTGCTTATTCCTTTACAGCTCAATGGCTGTCTTTGGGCTTTTTCCAGGTGCTGCCAGTTGAAAGGTAGAATTGTAGTTACTACCAGCACCCTGATTCCTTTGCAACATCCTCCCACAACACCCCTAGCCTCTTCTCAGTGTTTGAAACCCTTTGCAATGGCCCAAACCAGAGGTAGGCAAAGTTGGCTCTTCTATGACTTGTAGACTTCAACCCCCAGAATTCCTGAGCCAATAATGCTAGCTCAAGAATTCTGGGAGTTGAAGTCCATATGTCATAGAAGAGCCAACTTTGCCTAAACCTGGCCCAGATTCACATTAAGACATAGTCTCACGAGTGAGAGAAGCAGAAAACTGTGTCTATAACCTGTTGGTCAAGCAACCCAACAGGTGACTATATCTAATCCAAATTTGCCACATCATGTTTATAGAAAATTATTGATAATGGCTGTCTTACTGAATACTTGATGAAAGAAGAGACTATTCTGAAGGAATCCACACAAGTTGTTCTCCTTAACTTGGTGGGTTCAGTGGTGAGAATGCAATATTACAGGTTAACTCTGCCCACATACTTGGAATTTGACCCTGATGAGCTCAAGGTTGATTCAGCCTTCCATCCTTCCAAGGTCAGTAAAATGAGGACCCAGATTGTTGGTTCAACATGCTGGTACAGTGGAACCCCGACATAAGAGCTGCTCTACTTAAGAGCAACTCGAGATAAGAGCTGGGAGGGGAGAGATATTTTTGTTCTACTTACAAGCCCAAATTCGAGATACAAGCGCCAAGGAGCTGTCTCCTGAAGCCAAACGCTAACTTCCGCGTTCGGCTTCAGGAGACAGCTGCGAAGCGGCGCGCGTGTTTTAAAAGGTTGCAGCCGGCCTGGGGGGCTCGGGGGGGTGCTTGCAGCTTTCTTTCTTGCTCTTTTTCTTTCTCTCTTTTACCTTCCATTCCTCTATTTCTTCTTTTCTTTCTCCTTCCCACCTTCTTCCCTCCCTCCCTCCCTTCACTCATTCCTCTCTTACTCTCCCCTTTCATAAGTTTCCTTGCTTCCTTCCTCTGTTCCTGTCCCTTCCCCCTTTCTTTCTTTCTTTCTTTCTTTCTTTCTTTCTTTCTTTCTTGCTTGCTTGCTTGCTTGCTTGCTTTCTTGCTTTCTTGCTTTCTTTCTTGCTCTTTTTCTTTCTCTCTTTTACCTTCCCTTCCTCTATTTCTTCTTTTCTTTCTCCTTCCCACCTTCTTCCCTCCCTCCCTCCCTTCACTCATTCCTCTCTTACTCTCCCCTTTCATAAGTTTCCTTGCTTCCTTCCTCTGTTCCTGTCCCTTCCCTCTTTCCTTCCTTCCTTCCCACCCTCCGTCCATTCATTCACCCATTCCTCTCTTGATCGCTTAAAGCCGGTCCCTGGTGCAAAAAGGGTTGGGGACCTCTGTCCTACAGGATTGGGTGGCAGAGAAGTTGAACATATGTAAATTTAAAAGTTTAAGAAAGTTTACAAGTTAAGTGAAAGAAACTTCATTATTCGTTTATATGTACATGTACATTTCTTCATTAAAAACATGTCTTTCTGCATAATTTAGACTAACTTTGTGAGTTTTTTGAGGGCTGGAACCAATTAAAATTATTTACATTAATTCCTATGGGGAAAAGTCATTCGAGATAAGAGCTGCTCGACTTAAGAGCCCAGGTCCGGAACGAATTAAACTCGTATCTCGAGGTACCACTGTATTGTAAATGGCGCGGAGAGTGCTGGAAAGCGATGCGGAATGGAATATAAGTCTAAGTGCTGTTGCTATTGCTATTAACTTATCCTAAATTAAAAATGAAAGTAAACACCCATTTGCCACCCTTATTATTTCTGACAAAATAGAGTTCAACAGTTGTGGCAGGAATTGTGATTCTGACTTATTTTCTGCCAGCTTGAGGGTGAGGGAAAGCACTTTAAAAGTAGCTTCAGTAGGACTTTGCGAAGTAAAAGTCATCAATTAAAGTTGCACTGCAGATATTTCAGAAAAGCATTGGTGATTTGTTAATTATCAAATCACTGAAACTAGTTCTAGCTTCTTGTAGGATAACTGATGGTGGCAGCGTATAAATAGTTCATACATTTTGTGAAAATATTTATATATAGCTATGCCTTTCACAATTCATTATAAGCTTAGAAAGGAAAGAATGTTGTTTATGTGTGAAAGAAAATCCAAAAACAAGTAAAACTGAAAGAATGCTATGTTCCAGTCTTGCATTACTCATTAAAAATAAGATAATTTTCCACTTTCCCTTCCAAATATGTTGAACCTGTAGACTGAGGAAACAATAGTGATTTTTACATCTCTATTCATAAATGAGAATCTTTCTCTAGATTATCATGTTTGTGAAATGGACAATTATATGAATAATACCACACATACATCCTGCATAATTTGACATTTTCAAAATGTGAAAATTTTGTTTATGTCGCCTTTATCAGACAAACTGGACATTTAAGTTTTAAATCGTCATTCCAGAATCTTACATTCTTTTATAAGGTTTCAACTCAAGTTATCTGAACCCTGGTGGTGGTGATAATAGTGATGGTAGTTTTGAAAGGGGAAATGTGAGACTGTTTTCCTTCTTATTGATTACCTCATAAAATTTCTGTAATGGAACATTATAATAAATTTTCAGAATATTCATTCTGTGTCACTCAAAATTCTTCAACTTATTTATTTATTCAAATTGCATATCATTCTGAATAGGCTGCTATAAATCTTCCCTATAAGTCTTTGAAGGAGGAAAACATGTTTCAGAGCTATCTTTAATGGTTTGGACTACTTCAGACAAAATCTTCCTCTTTTTGAATCCAATGCAGAATCTCATTTTGTTCTTTGTTCTTTGTTTTAACTACAAATCTTCCCCTATTGTTGGGAATAAAATGTAGATAATTACAACAATTTTGAGTGTGGAAAAAAAAAAGGATGTAATCTGCAGGTGTAAGAGTCTCTTCTGAATGGGTGAAATTTGCTAAATTGATACATGGAGCTTTGTGCTATCTTTGATCAGCCAGAGGAAATTATTTCCTGCAGAAGAGGAAAGATCTTCAATAGCAGAAGTATTTACAGCTATCAAGTGAATGTAATAATTGACCACAGCATAATGGAATGCTTTTTTAATTCGCAAATTTGTTTGGTTGCAAAGACAGCATAAATACATGACTGCAAGGGGCCCAACAATAGTCAATCTTTAGAAATGGTATGTCTTAGAAATGGAAAGGCAGCATTTATACAGCCAACACTTTCTTCTTCTTTGGGACAATTCACATGATCCGTGCAACCTCAGAGAATCCAGTTTATAAAGACTGGCTCAGGAGAAATGTCTTGTTTCTTAGAAAGTGAGAGAAATGGAAGCAAAATGCAGTTTTTTAAAGGAGGTTAGGGAATCAACCCAGGAGAAAGCCTTTCTGCAACCTGGCAACAAAGCACTGATAGCAAGAGCTTTTAGTGTTCAGAAAAATTCATCCCAAGAGAAGTAGCACACCTGGCCTGAATAATTTAAATTAATTGTTAAACTCAGCATCATATGTCCAAAATATAATTGGAAACTTGTGCAGATATTTCCAGATGGATATATTATGAGCCCAAATCAAAGCACCTGTTAATAACCAAAATCAGAGATGGTGAACCTTTTAGTACTGAGTACCCAAACTGCACATGCATGCATGCCCAAATAAGAATGTGCACATATACAGGACAGACCCAAAGACCAGCTGGTTGTAGCAGGTGGGGCATCCCAACACCGGCGACACGGCAAGAGCTAAAATCTTTTTCTTTCACGAGTTTCTGTTTTATTGCAGGGAAACAGAAGCTCACATAAGATGGAGATCTGACCTGGGGCGACGACATGTGTGCCAGCAGAGAGGGCTCTGCATGCCATCACTAGCATGCGTGCCATAGGTTCACCATCATGGAGCTTAATGCTTTTGTACTATTTGCAGCTTTCAAATAGTTTTGGTGTGAAACCCGATGTAATAATTACACTGTTACAGAATAAGTCATTTTTTTTAGGATTGTATATACTCCTGAATTGACATTTTCTACTAAATGTCTACTGAGTTGACATTTTCAGGTGTCTGTTTATGATATTTTAATATCAGGGCTAAATATGTTAAGGATCAAGAAATATGGATTAGTGATAACAGCATATGGTTTTACTCTGTTTCCCCCAAAATAAGACATCTCCTGATAATAAGCCCAATGTGGCTTTTGAGTGCACGGCAATAAGGCCAAGCGCTTATTTCAGGGTTGAAAAGAAATATAAGACAGGGTCTTACTTTCAGCAAAACACAGTAGGTGTTCGATGCTCTACTTGAGCAGGAAAGGGATTCACCTTCAATCCACCAGCTATTTGGAAATAAAACAAAAGCAAATTTGTAGTACTCTGTAAATTTTGCATTAATTCTGCAACTAGCCAGGGGAGGAAAGTTATGCTATTGGAGGAGATTAGCATTTCTGAGTCATGATAAATCACAAAGTTATGTTCTAATACAAATTAAGAATGATGGAATCAGCCATATAATCCCAAATTCTTGATCCCATAATGGAAGATAGAAGATAGTCTGTATGCATATTAGTAGAGCTACATTTTATGATTATTGCCTATGAAGAAGAGGAAAAAAATATGATATTTTGTGTCTCAAGATTTTGGTTTTTATCCAGCATCATGCTTTCACTGCATACAAATAGAAAATTTATCTATCTAATCCTGAAAGTTTGCAGAGAAGCCGTTGTGCTTTATGTCATAAAATGATATACACTATGTAAATTTTATGATAATTACGTTTTTATGATTAGGTGCAGAAAGCATAGGCAAGAGCTAGTATGGGTTTAAAGGATGCCAGACAGAGCATTCATTGGACTAGTATAGTAAGCAGAAATTTATTTATTATTGGTCAAGAAAAGGCAGGATTGATTTCAATTTTCTTTTTTTAAAAAGGTGATCGCTATTTAAATATTTTGAAATCTGACTTCTCAGTGATTTGTTGCAGTAGTTGTTGGAAACAGCTTATTTTGTCATGGAAAGTGAGGCATTGAATACCAAAGTTGCTCCAATAGTTCTGCTGAACCTCTCAGTGAAATTCAGCACCATTTATCTTGATAGTCTTGTAATTTTATAGCCTTGACCATTCTAAGACTCGTGGATAGTGTTTTGTCTAGTTACAGTATGTCTTCTCATAAAATATTCTGATTCTTGCTTTTTTATTATAAATTTGTCCACATCAACACTGATATTTTTGATCTTGGCTACCACTGCTTTGCTAAAGATATGTTACAGTTGCTAAACACACTATGGAAATATTGAATTATTTATTGCCTTGAAGCAATGATGGAAGTGGATATGGGTTAAGAGATTCATTCTCAATAGAATACATAAATCATAGATGTGGATATAACTGACCTGAATAAAGATGTATTCCCTTGGAAGAATTGGCTAACAGCGTGGTATCCTTTTGGTCATATAAAATGGTTGTTGTGCCCTTTTGTACAGAAAACAGATCACATTACATAATTGGAGTCCTTATTTACCCTCTTTTAAATAACACGTCTGTTTAGGGAAACCCTACGAGAATATTTTGAAACTTAAGCTAGACTACACATGATATCAATGTATTTCAGTGCATTTTGTCAGCTTTCTATCAATTGAACCGGCTACTAAGTTGTTTCCAAGAGCTAAAGAAAATAGGGATACAGTGATCCCCCGCTCGTTGCGAGGGTTCCGTTCCAGGACCCCCCGCAACGAGCGGGTTTTCGCGAAGTAGCGCTGCGGAAGTAAAAACACCATCTGCGCATGTGCAGATGGTGTTTTTAACTTCCGCAGCGCTAGCGAGGAGCCGAAGATTGGGGGCGGCGTGGCTGTTTTAAAACGTCGCCGCCGGCATGGGGGGCTTCCTAGCAGCCCCCCAAACCTGGGTTGGGGGTCCGGGGGGTGCTGGAAAGCCCCCCATGCTGGTGGCGACGTTTTAAAACAGCCGCCCCGCCCCAATCTTCGACTCCTCGCTAGCGGGCAGGCAGGCGGCTCCTCGCTAGCGGGCAGGCAGGCGAGAGCTAGCGCCAGCGAACGGCTTGTCCGCGCTCGCTCTCGCCGCTTTGGAGCTGAGTCCTGAAGCGAATTCGCTTCAGGACTCAGCTCCAAAGCGGCGAGAATGAACGGTGTGGGCGGGCGAAGGGTGGGCGGCAGCGAGGAGTTTGCGTGGGCGGTGGGGAAACTCCTTGCTGATGCCCGCTGCTCGCCCTCCCGCCAGCAAGAGGGGGAAGACCCAGGGAAGCCGCCCAGCAGCTGATCTGCCGGGCGCCATCTACGCATGCGTGCCCATAGAAAAAAGGGCACGCATGCGCAGATGGTGTTTTGACTTCCGGGTTGAAAAATCGCGAATTACCCTGTTCGCAATGGTCGGGGACGCAATAACCGGGGGATCACTGTATACATGGCTGTATTTATATCTAATTTGGGAGAGTGCTACATGCATTCATTTATTTCATTCAGTCACATACTGTGCATGTCATTTAAAGCATATGCAATATTTTTAGCTCATGCTAAAATAAAATATAATAATCTATAATATACTGTTTGTATTCAACTTTCTATTTTATAAATTATTTTTGATGTAACTGTCCATAATGTAGATTTCTTCAAATATACATTTTGTAAACCTGTTCTCGAACACATTTGTACAAAATGGTAGTGTAAAGAATAATGGATTACATACTAAATGTATTATTGTAATAGTGTCTATATTGATGGATCACATCATTTCAAACTATTTTTTTTCTTTTTCAAATAATATAATTCAAGGGGTTATTTATGTTATAAAGCTGAGATACTGAAATAAATATTAGCTTCTTTCAAATAATTTTTCCTTTTAATTTTTCCTTCAGATTCTTGAATGTCCCACAACAAAAGATAAGCTACAGTATGTTCACATGAACATGGAAACACCTTTATTATGTTTGTGTTGGTTCATTTAAGAAAAACAGGATGATAAAAATTATATAATCCTTGACTTTTATATAATTGTAAGCACATCACCCCCAAAGTTATTTTTCACCTTTATTTTGCTTTTTCGGATGTTTAAAGCATTTGCATGCCATTTTGGGATTGCTAGGCTAGTATTCCAGAAGTAACCAACTGTTTTGGTTGTCTATCTTCACATCTGAAGCTATGTGGCTCCATCTAAATTGTACCTGGCTTTATGCATGTTTGGTTTCTCCCTTGTAGGGTAAAATCTCTCCCAATAAATGGCAGCAAGTGAAGTTGCCCCGGAAGCGGAGTAAAGACGCTGAGACATTGTATGGATTAAATAAAGGGTCACTTTATTAATTAACATAAATTTAAATAATGTAACTTTAAATACATAAATTTAAATATTTAAATTCAACTATAACTAAGGACCTGCAGAGGCCAAAACTAACGGGGTGGAAATTCCTGCCAGAACCTTCCTTGGCAACATTGGGCATAACTCCTTGCTGAACCAGGTGAAAGTAGCCAAGTTTACCTGGATCCGAGCCATGCCCCTTTGGCGTGTGGGAGGAGCTCACCCTCCAATCCCCCAAGGGAAATTGGATCCGGTGAGTCCCATGGGCATCTTCTCTCCAATCCCCGATGTTGTTCTAACCTCTAGTTCCTGGAGAGAGGCGGTCCATCACCCTTTTAAAAGATGCCCAAAGGAGCATGCGCGGTCACTTCTACTGCCCATTTCTGCCCCTAACCTGCCAAACGCCAATGACCAAAGGGAAGCCTAAATCTAAAATCTATGTGCGCCGCACCCCCTAACCATTCCATCCGTACTGTCAGTGTGGAATAGGTGAAAAAACGGTCGCCTCTAAAGGGGAGGCCGCAAAAAATTCCTATTCGGCCCTGAAGCGACCTCCTAGAGACACACTGTTGATAGCGGAGGGTGGGCGGGTGTTCACTTCGGGAATGTGCAGACCAAGGAGGAGGTCCCGTAAGGATCGCCCTTAAATAGGGCGATCTGGGACCTCCCCTTGGGCCCAGCAAGCAGCGCACCCCTTTGGCGCACTGCCAGAAGCCGAACTTCCGGTTTTGCCAGAAACCAGAAGTTCAGGGCTCTGTGGAGCTGCCCACAGCATCCCCCTGCTCCGGGGGCAATTTCGGCCGGCGGTTTAAGCTGCCGGTTGTGCATAAGATCCAAGCAATCATTTATTTCTGAAGCTGGCAGATTAAAATCAGTCACTGGTTTCTTGTACTAATTCAAGAGCCTCAAGTTTACATATTGTATATGTAACATATTTTTACTATACTTTACCTATATAAGTGTATGTGTTACACAGAATGTTATTCAAAGACAATTCAAGTATGCATAGAGCTAATAGGATCTGTCATTCTGGAAGTTTTTAAAATAATTGATAAAAATATAAGGAAAAGAGTCACATGTATTCTTCAAAGTGTGGATACTGTAGTAACCTCCTTTGAAATATAACAGCAATTTTGATATCTAGCAAATACAGTGATCCCCCGTTTATTGCGTCCCCAACCATTGCGAACAGGGTACTTCGCTATTTTTCAACCCGGAAGTCAAAATACCATCTACGCATGCGTGTATGGGCACGCATGCGTAGATGGCAACCGGGAGATCAGCTGCTGGGCGGCTTCCCTGAGTCTTCCCCCTCTTGCTGGCGTCAGCGAGGAGTTTCCCCACCGCCCACGCAAACTCCTCGCTGCCGCCCGCCCTTCGCCCGCCCACGCCGTTCATTCTCGCCGCTTTTGAGCTGAGTCCGGGAGCGAATTCGCTTCCGGACTCAGCTCAAAACCGCCGATAGCAAGCGGCAAGGAACGGCTTGTCTCGGCGCTTTCGAGCTGAGTCCGGTCAGCTCGAAAGCGCCGAGACAAGCCGTTCCTTGCCGCTTGCTATCGGCGGTTTTGAGCTGAGTCCGGAAGCGAATTCGCTTTCGGACTCAGCTCAAAACCGCCGATAGCAAGCGGCAAGGAACGGCTTGTCTCGGCGCTTTCGAGCTGAGTCCGGTCAGCTCGAAAGCGCCGAGACAAGCCGTTCCTTGCCGCTTGCTATCGGCGGTTTTGAGCTGAGTCCGGAAGCGAATTCGCTTCCGGACTCAGCTCAAAACCGCCGATAGCAAGCGGCAAGGAACGGCTTGTCTCGGCGCTTTCGAGCTGAGTCCGGGAGCGAATTCGCTCCCGGACTCAGCTCGAAAGCGCCGAGAGCCAGCGCCCCCCGGACCCCCAACCCGGGTTGCTAGGAAGCCCTCCATGCCGGCGGCAAACAGCCGCCCCGCCCCCAATCTTCGGCTCCTCGCTAGCGCTGTGGGAGTAAAAACACCATCTGCACATGCGCAGATGGTGTTTTTACTTCCGCAGCGCTACTTCGCGAAAACCCGCTCGTTGCGGGGGGTCCTGGAACGGAACCCTCGCAACGAGCGGGGGTCTACTGTATATCAGAGTTAGCTAAAGTATGAGGAATAAAAATAAGCCACTATATATTGAGCCTAGGTTAAGGTTAGTCTGGTTTTGGGTTAAGCCTAGGATATATTATAAACAAACATTAATACATTATCTTTAATTTCATTGCTATTTGAAAAGTTCACAGCTACCCCCTTCCCCCGCCACACTTTCCCAACCAGGGAGGGGAATGAACTAAAAAGAGTTTGTTTCAAATTTCACTTTGGTAAAGTCAGCCATTTAATTCTTACATCTGCATTTGCAAAATATTTCCAAAATTATTTCTACTACCTCTTTCGCAAGGTTTTTGAAAAGGTAATAAAGCCTGTGAAGTGCTTTATAATGATGACAGGACAATATAATCTAAAGCTGTTTTTACATGTCAGGCTGGAGAATTTAACCAGCTATAACAAAATCCACGCAATGTTTAAATTTCCTGAAATAATGGACCCACACACCCCATCACTAGTATGGGTAGGAAAAGCTAAAACACTGTGTTTCTGAAATGTTCACATTAAAAAAAATAATTAAGTGACACTATCTCACAAGTAATGTATGCATGGTGTCTTAGCCATCTTGTTTAACACAGCTTGATAGTAGAGACTGTTATGCTCACTTTCTAAATGACTGTTGAATGGTTGTAATTTTCAATAAATTTAATATCTTAGAAATTATTGAATTGAGTAGCAAGGAATTAAAGTAAACAATTAAGTCCACCACTTTTTACGAGCCACGAAAAAAAGTAGAAAGAGTATAAATCTTTTTGAGAGATCTCTCTCACACATTTCATACTTCAAAAAAATAAAATAAAAATACATACCTGGAAGGCTGGAGGTTGTTTGATAAATCGTGTTTGTAGCTATATAGCTTATGCCACTGTATGTAAGACAAGGCTTTGGATACTGAGATAGGAGGCCTATAAATTTAATAACTAAACAAATTTGAACTAATCAACAATATTATCAACTGTCCAACTAGTGAACACAAAATAAAGCAGCACTATCGGGAGATTAGAATTCCCAAAAGTAAAACTTTATTAGATACACCATATTGGTACTGAAGAAAAAAACCCAGCACATAGTAACAAGGAAGAAAATAAAAGCAGGACAAACTATTTGCTAATAAAGTGCAATAGGATGTATCTTCTATGGACTTTCCATCGATGGAAGAGCTTCTACTTGAGAAAGGAGTCGGCAGTTCCAGTCATTTATTTATTTTATTTTATTTATTTATTTTGTTCAATACACAATGAGGGTTTTAGTGGGTATATATCTATATACACATAGTAAAATACATGATGAAGGTTATAGAGGAGATACTCATAGTAAAATATATCTAAGAAATAATAGAAAAGAAGATAAAGTAATAGAACATATCAATGAAAGAATAGAAGAAGAGATATAGGAATAGAAGAAAGGTATAGGAGATATAGGAGAGCAATAGGACAGGGGACGGAAGGCACTCTAGTGCACTTGTACTCGCCCCTTACTGACCTCTTAGGAATCTGGATAGGTCAACCGTAGATAATCTAAGGGTAAAGTGTTGGGGGTTTGGGGATGACACTATGGAGTCTGGAGGCACTATTCTCCCCACTCAACTTGGACCCAACTCTAATGCTGCTCCCAGGGAGAAAAGAATCAGGATACAGCTTTCTCTTTCAAGCCTGATAATGTTTAGGAAGCAGAAGGCACATAAAAGTTTCCACCTTACAATAAAAAGACAGGGTTTTGGCCAGGCAAAGCTTCCCTGTTACCACCGCTACTGGTGTGGTTGTGTATGCAGCTCTGTGTGACTGGTGAGATTTGGTTTCTGTGCCTGCAGAAATCTCTCCTACAAGGACAATCACACACAAGAGATTTCACTGATTTTCGGCATGCGTAGAATAAAAAACAAGGTCAAAAATTGGTGAAATCTCTCACACGTGAGCATCCTCGCTTGAATTTGGCTTCCTGCGCATGCTCAGAAGCCAAATCTCACGTTGGCTTGCCCACCGGCCCACCAGTCAAGCGGAGCTGCCCATGCAGCTCCAATTTCACTACCACGCTATAGAGTTGCCTGTACCAGTAGGAACGCAATACTGGTTTTGGCCCAGTATAGTTTAAGTTCAGTCCTATTCAGACACAGTTCCAATTCCATCTCTAAAAATGAAGCCTTACTGAATTTTCTTTGCTTTAGAAGTTCAGGAGTGCAAACTTTTGCCGTTCTTTTTGAATATTAAGAAAACAGGTAACAAAATGATTGCTGTATAGTATAGAGAGGGGCGCATTCATTGTGAGGAACCTATACAAACATTGCAAATGTAACCGATAATGACAATAATCCACTTGTGGCAAAATTGCAGGTATATTTTCAGCTGTCATAATGGTGCTCACAAATGCAGCCCAATCTTTTTAACTATTTAGATAAACAATTTCCATCACTTAACTTACCAAAAGTGGATACATTTGAGGATCATGGAAGAAATTAAATCTCTTTTCTACACTTAGTTGTGCAGCATTTTCCCCTTCCCCCCCTTTTTTTTCTATGGTGTAGTGGCTGATAAGTTCCTATTTCACCTTTACATAACTATTATTGTTTCAATTTCTGTACTTAATGCTCTTTTTTGGGGAACAAGCTCTTCCAAACTGAGCTATGGTAAGAGATTATGTGATGATAGAAATTCATTCCCTCCCCCTCTCTCTTACACACACACACGGAGGGAGAGTGGGGAGAGAGAGAGGGAGGAGAGAGAGAAAGAAGGAGAGAGAGATAAAGAATTTCTGCTAGAGGAAAAAATATTTCCTTTTTAGAATGAAGAGATACATCCTGAATCAGGAGCAAACCACCGCTGCCTTGAAGACCTAAATGTTCCCCTCGGCATAGAACATCTAGGTTGGGTGAACCTGTCATTTCTTTGACATGACTGTGGCTATATGATTTGAGTTGGATTGCTCTCAGTTGCCACTATGTTATTATTCTACTATTGTTCTTATTTTTTTTAATCTTTTGTTAATTTTTAATCCTGTGTTCATTGTCCAGAATTGTGATTGTGAGTTGGCTAATATGTTGATACAAACAAACAAACAAACAAACAAACAAACAAACAAACCCACAAACATAAAATTATTTTCTTTAGCTTTCTTTTTTCAATATATTTCAATATTTTAAAATATTTGGTATTTTCAAATAAAATGGAATTTAAAAAATGGAACAATTATCCATCTCTCAAGCAGCCTTGGAATTGAACTGATTGAAATTCTCAGGAATCTGGAGATATATGGGACAAATTAAGACAGAAGAAGCAATCAATCATATTTATTTGATCAATGGCCAAAAAAAACTGAAATAGAAGAAAACAGACATATTTGAAAAGATGGGTGAAAACATTTAGCTAGAATATTAGGTATAATTAATTTATTTATGCTTGTACGTGTATCTGTTTAAATGCTAAAATTTTGTCTCTGCTGTTTATTTTCTCAATGCAAGCTCAGTAATGTTATGTTGCTTGGAATTTATGTACAACCGTTTCCTCTAAGGAGGAACAGACCAATATTATCTTGTTGCCTTGCCTAGAATCTTATATTTACCTTTACATTTTTCTATTGGCATTCTTTTAAGATGCAGTCAGTGATTTGAACAGCTCCCTGTTTTTATCTTCTCCATCTCTGAATGTTTCTGCTCAGTAATATTTAAAAGATATACAGCATGTTTTTAAACTCACTTCCCCCCTCTTTTTTTAAAAAAAATATCCCCATTCTGCTTATCTCTGAGGAATTTGGCCTATCTCTCCACAACAGATAAAAGGCTGATTTCCCTAGTGATTCCTTCAATGCTACAGGAATTTTTAAATTTTAAGTTAAGAGAAAAACAGCACAGGCTGTGGGAGTTACCTGTGGGTTAGGGGGAAATGCTGGGTGAGGTACCTCCCGAGAAATTTGGTAGTGACAGCAGGAACTCCAAATGGATACTCAAAGAGAAGAGTGACACAAAGTTGATTGACGCAAAGAGCTTCCGAGATAAGAGGCTTGGGCCCTCCACTTTTCTGGCTATAGACACAGATATGCTATCCATAATAATCCCACTTACTCATTATTAAACCTGGAGTGCAGTAAGTGAACAGGCTTTTGCATGAAGTAACTAACTGAAAATGCAGAATCATGGTCTGAAAGAAAGAGAACACACATGACATCCAGGCACTGACTGAAATAAATCAATGTCATTTAAAGATAAAAGTTGCTGACAGAAATTAGATTATTCTGTTCTGTTCTGTTCTATTCTATTCTATTCTGCAGAATGAAGCTGCGAGAGCAGTCATGGGCTTCCCAAGGTATGCCCATGTTACACCAACACTCCGCAGTCTGTATTGGTTGCCGATCAATTTCCGGTTACAATTCAAAGTGTTGGTTATGACCTTTAAAGCCCTTGATGGCACTGGACCAGAATATCTCCGAGACCGCCTTCTGCTGCACGAATCCCAGGGACCGATTAGGTCCCACAGAGTGGGCCTTCTCCAGGTCCCGTCAACTAAACAATGTTGGTTGGCGGGCCCCAGGGGAAGAGCCTTCTCTGTGGCGGCCCCGACTCTCTGGAACCAGCTCCCCCCAGAGATTAGAACTGCCCCTACCCTCCTTGCCTTTCGTAAACTCCTCAAAACCCACCTTTGTTGTCAGGCATGGGGGAATTGAGATATCTCTCCCGGGCCTATACAATTTATGTATGGTATGTTTGTATGTATGTCTGCTTAATAATGGGTTTTTAAAAAATATTTTAAATTGTAAATTATTAGATTTGTTATGAACTGTTTTATTGTGTTGTGAGCCACCCTGAGTCTACAGAGAGGGGCGGCATACAAATCTAAATAATAATAATAATAATAATAATAATAATAATAATAATAATAATAATTATTATTATTATATTAGTATCTAGACAAAGAAGTACACATGGGCACAATGATATGGTCATAATGATTTAATCAGGAAAGTGCTGCCATTATATATTTGCCTCCCAGTAATTGAAGCAAGGTCATATGTTGAAGTATTTGCATGGTAATGTGCATGCCATTTTCTAGCCCCAGTGACGATGCTCATGATCACATGATGATGCTCAACTTACTTTCCAAAGCACCGTATAAAGTGAAAAGCAATGGATGTAAACTAGCCAAGGAAAGAAGCAACCTCGCACTAAGGAGAAATTGTCTGACAGTGAGGACAATCAACCAATAGAACAGTTTGCCTTCAGAAGTGGTGGGTGCTCCAATACTGGAGGTTTTTAAGAAGAGACAGGACAGCCATTTGTCTGAAATGGTATAGGGCAGTGATGGGGAACCTTTTTTTGGTTCACGTGCCAAAAGAGTGTGTGTGCGTGTACTACCACGTGCACACGTGCTCATACCCATTCCCTCCCCCCACACATGTGCAAACCTCCATGCTGCCAATGCACATGCACACAATCCCCACCTGTCCCTGCGTATGCACTCAGGCTTCATTGAAGCCTGGGATGGAGAAAAAACGGGGAAACCTGAAGTTTGGAAAACAGACCTCCATTTTGCCGGTTGTGCTGTTTTTTTGCACTCCGGAACCTTCAGGGAAACTTTATGAAGCCCCAGAGTGCAAAAAAACCCGAGCACAATGGGCAAACCGGTTTCCCCATTGGTTAGTTTTTTGCACTCTCGGGCTTCAGAGAAGCTTCACCAAGACTGAAAATCAGCTGGCTAGTGTGTGAATGCGCTCTGGAACTGACAAAGGGCAATGCCTTCCGATATGGCTCTGTGTGCCAACTCTGGCACATATGCCATAAGTTCATTATCATGGGTATATGGTTTCCTGGTAGAACAGAGGGTTGAACTAAAAGACCTCCAAGGTCTTCCAAGGTCTTCCAACTTTGAGAGTGTTCTAATTGTTTTATTTGTTCCTATATTACTGCCAACATCACGGGGAGAACTGTTAATCAGTGTCATTTTTTCAGATTACCACATTTGATTATAACTGGATAAACTTTTCATAAACACTGTTCATATGATAAAGTATGCTGTAGTTCATGAAAGCTTATGCTTTTTAATCAATTCTGCAAAGGTGCTACTGGAATCTTCCTGATTTTGGGCTACCATTAATTAACATGACACTCCTATAATGTTGTTGCCAGTAATGTTGTTGCCAGTAATTTAAGGGCATCAACAAATATGCTACCCGACTCATTCTGATTTTTGCAATCATGTAAGTAATAGATTAATGGTCTTGTCCTGAATCCAGTCATGTGCTAAAAAACAGTAAAAACTATAATATGATACAAAATTGCAGTACAAATTGTAAACAACAAATACCTTTTGAATGCTTTTATTTTGTTCTTTATTGCATAGTATTAAGATAGTGTTACTTATAAGACCTAACTTAACTAAGAACGATTGTAACAGGTAAAAAAGTTGGACAAGATCTGTAAACTGAACAAACAAAATGTGATATATGTATTTATGAAAACAATAAAAAGAAATTTAAAAAAACAGTAAAAACTGGAACTGGAAAAAAAATCTACATTTTATTTTCACTCAGTGCAATTTTATAATTAATTATTATGCCATTTGTGCATTTAATACTTTTGTATACTGCATGCAACCACTCCATGCAACTGTTCACATCACTTAATAAGTCAATAAATGCCAGTCAATATACAGAATAAAATGGCCCAATAAAACATAATAAAAAGACAATCCAACTTCAAAGCAACAAATAATCATGATGCGATTCCAACAGTGAAAATCAAAAGCAGACACAAAGGCATTCATTGTTAAAACTGGCAATAGTTACAGTAAAGCATAGCTATCAGACAGGGGGAAATGTAGTTTTTTGTGCAAAATGTCAATCAAGGGAAAAAAAGAGATTTCACAGCATTTTGTAATGACTGTCCCTTAACTACAGAGCACTATTTATTCAGTGAACCATGGAACAGAGAAGAATGACAATTGGATATCATGAACTACTTTTTACATATACTGTCATGTAAGAACTAGCTATTGTTCTATCTTTTAATGTATAGTACATCTCTCACCATACACATACCTTTTGAAAAAAAAATCCCCATAATATCTCACTGACACTTTACAAAGCAGAAGCAATGAGTAAGTTATTGAAGGCTGAGATGAGATCAGAAACCGTTACTCCCTTTCCAATTTTGTTAGACTGCAATATAAAGAAAAGTTAACTTCTAAATAACTTTTCACTCTGATTCCCACTCTGATTATTAGTTCAGAAGTATGGGTATGTGTAGAATATTTCTACAAAAATATTATTTTTGTGATAAAACAGTATATTGAAGGAGGAGTCATTAGAAATGGACATTAAATATCTCCCATCCCACAGGACATTGTAGTCATACAAAAGTAATGCAATGTGATCTTTATTGTTTCAGATTTTTCATAGTTTTCACCTTTATCTAACTTACACCATCTCAGATTTTGAAGGGGAAAACATTTGTTCATTTAAAAGGTAAGCAGTTGCTGACATTGCTACAGTCTTTCATGGCTGTATCTTCCCTTTACTTTATGAGATCATTTGAGAAATTACTTTTCATAATTTTACATTCACATTTTCAGCAAAAAATTGTACAAAGAATAATTGATATTATTAAATATACTTTGAAGGCTATGCTTTGCACAGGAATCAAATATCATGTTTTTGCTTTTGAGTTATAACATACTTATCAGAGTTTATTGCAGAAAAATCAATTTCCAGAAACAAATACTGATTCATCTGGATTCATTAACTTTTTAAATAACATAGTAATATATATATTTACAATACCACAAGTAGATTATTTCTTCAAGTTAACACAAGCAAGAGAGTTAGGTTCATTTCAGCAGATCAGACAAAGAGAGAACTGAGAGTACAGCGTGGACCTGAGAGCAGAATGGGCTGAGCAACGCCCAGCCTTAAGCTTAAATTTTCAGTTTCGATTCTCTGCACAGACTCAGAAGTGTTTAGCTCTCATTGGCTGATTTACTTGCTATGCCTATTCATTGGCTGACCTTGTTTACATGGTTCTCCCAGTTCATAAACATGCTAACAATACTGCTATTAATTACAGGTGCAAATAGTAGATTAGATATAAATATATATTCAGTGCAATAAAAGACCTCATAGAGGAGATGGGTGGCAAAACATGTAAAAAAATAAAATGTAATTAATTAATAAATAATGTTCCTTTCTCAGTCTTAAAAAAGGTTTTACTTGAAAGGGCTGCTGATAAAGGGTTAGACTTTATTCTCCCTACTAGACCCTACTCAAATGAAGCCATTAAGTAATTGCAACGAATAGAGACTCAGAGACAAAACTGTGTGATTTCATGACACCATTGATGAATGAATGAAAGATCCTTGCATACTAAATTTAACCAGTAATTGTCTGCTCTGAAATTGCTTTAGTTTCTAAAGCAAATTTCTTTTCTTTCACTGCTAAATGTCACTTCCTTGCCAGATGCATAGTCCACATGCCCATGACTGAGAGATAGCTCATGGCCATGTATACCCTCAGAGACACATTAACTCAGACTCGCTCTCTGCTGGAGATACAAATGATTTGGCCCTTTTAAAACAAACATAACTTTGGATTACTTGGGGAATATGGCTGGATAAAGAATGAAGTTTTCTACCTTCCTTGCAGCCTCTAATTAAAGTGAAATCTCCAAAAATCTATCAAAGTCTCAGGGGGAAAAAAGCAAAAGGCTTTTGTTGCAGGAAGTGGCTACCCCTACAGAGATAGATAAAACCTTTAGCCAGGAATTTACCCTAGGCATGTTTTGTTTGCTATATTGTGCTATTTATATGCATTAAATTAGGCAATGGTATGTAATTTCAGCCTTTTTTCAGACTGTTTTCATGAAGTTATATGTATACTATTGATTTGTTTTATGGATGGATGTTTTATCAGGGCAATAACACTAGTTATTAAACTAACAAAACAGACTGTGGGGAATATTTTACAAAGCCTCCCTGAATGATTATTCCATAGACTTTTAATCTAATTTTTACCAGTCCTACTTTATAAAAGCCTTCCCCAAGCCATGACCTCTAATATATGTTGTACTACATAGTCCTCAAACTGCAGCTGGCACAGGATTGCTGTAGTGTTGTGATGTTTTCCAGATTTGTAAACATCACAATACTAAAAATTTGGATGGCATCATGATAGTGAAAGTTACAAGATTCTTACTATAAAAATACAATATGCATTTTAATAATAATAATAATAATAATAATAATAATAATAATAATAATAAATTTATTGCCATTGGCAACGAAAGTCGTGTGACACCCAGAGACCAGTCCCACCATACATAAAGTCAGAATATGTATATTTAAAAATAGAATAAAAAATAGAATAAAATGTCCCACCCACTACAAATTCCCCACCCTGAACCACTCAACCATCTACATGACAAACCGAGTAATATTGTCCAACAGTTCACTGATGGTGACCCTTTAGTTCGTTGTTAAGTGCGAGTATAGCTCTGGGATAAAAACTATTCAGGAAACATGTGGTCCGATTTCTAGTTGTTCTGTATCTTCTGCCAGAAGGCAACAGTTTTAGTATATTAAACATACATAATACAAACTAAACCAAATCAAACAGGATCCTTCTTTGATTTTGATGATGCTGTGTGGGTGTGCCTGGTGGCACAGTACCATAAACCTGGCTTCTGCGCATGCTTAGAAGAAAAAAATTCAAAACAATTTCATTTTTTAAAAAACAAGCTGAAAACAAGATGGCAACTGCAATCACAGTCCCTTGGCTTTTGTCCATGCTCAGAAGAAAAAGAATATTGTGAAGTTACCAGTGGCTCGTTACTGGTTTGGGTGAACCGATCAGAACCAGGAGAAACCCACCCCTGTAGCCTACCTGTTCAATTGAGAATGTTGCAAATGACATTCAGGTGACCCAGATGCTGCAGTTGTTATAAATGGAATCAGATTACCAAATGACCAGATTGCAATCATGTGACCATGGACATGCTGTCATGTTTTAAGTGCAAGGATTGATCATAAGTCATTTTTTCCAGTGCTGTGGTAACTTTGAATGGTCGCTAAATGAAAGGTTGTAAGTTGAGAATTACCTGTATAAATAATATTTAATGAATTAAATTTAGCAGCTTGCTCAACAAATTTTAATTTTAATACTTTTTGTCTGCTTGCTTGTAACTTTAATGGGTTACATTTGCAATCCTATGTGTGGGTATCTAGAAAAACATCTATAGAGACCTACATAGAATTGCATTTGTAAGAAATATTTATTTGTTATTTATCATAATTTCTTACTTTAGCAGCATAAACTGGGCCCTAAAGATATCCCTTAAGTTAGCAGTATCCTAATAAAACCATCAATTACACAAACTTTAAAATTCATATTTCCCATATGCCTTTCTCCAGTAAATAATTGAACTTCACCTGTAGAAATAATCAAACAAAATGTAAATATTTTCTTAATGGACCTTTGGGAGTTTTACTAAAAAAAGTTCAATGGCAGGTAAAATCTCAGCATTTTAAAGTGAAATCTGGGCAAGAAGCAAATATTCCATACAGTACTAGAAAGATGGGCAAAAAAGACATAGGTAATTTTCATAGGCATATAAATAATAATTATTCTGGGAATGGAATAGAAAATAATATTACAATACTTTAACTGATCTCTAATAAAAGGAGGTTTCAGAAGTGGTACATTGATTTGAGGAGATTTATATGAAAATAAATAGCTTGACACAATTAAATAGAGAGTTGATCACCTATACTTTTAATTAAAGTAAAAATTCCCAATAAGTAAATCTGGCAAAGGAGTAAAACTGAATTTGCACTTGACCAGCCATGACAGCTCTATTCAAGATGGATTTTAAAAACTGACCCATATGAAAGTGGGAGCATGAAACATAAGAAACATGAACAGGGAGCTCAATATAGTGAAAGATGAAGTGAATCAACCACACATTGATATCTTAATTATGAATTAGTTAAGATGAACTGGAATTGGATATTCTTGATCAGAAAGGCACAATGTTTTTTACTCAGTGTAGATGTTGCAGGTTACAGGATAATTATTTTATTTTATTATTTTATTTTATTTATTTATTTTGTCCAATACACAATGAGGGTTTTAGTGGGTATATATCTATATACACATAGTAAAATACATGATGAAGGTTATAGAGGAGATACTCATAGTAAAATATATCTAAGAAATAATAGAAAAGAAGATATAGTAATAGAACATATCAATGAAAGAATAGAAGAAGAGATATAGGAATAGAAGAAAGGTATAGGAGATATAGGAGAGCAATAGGACAGGGGACGGAAGGCACTCTAGTGCACTTGTACCAAATTGTTTGTTAGAGAATAGGTTGTTAGTTTCCAGGTGGAGGGTAATGGATTGATTTAGGATTGATTCCATGACTTTGCATGTGACGCAGCATAGAGAGATTGATTGCTAGTTTTCTACCAGACTGGGATTTCTTTTTTTGAAGATGTGGATGACTGTGGCTGGTGACCATAGATTTGGTAGGGAACTGGTCATGAAGGATTTTTAAAAAGATTATACTTAGCGGTTCAGCTATGGCCATGGAGAGTTTTTTTTAGGAAGTATGAACATAGTCCATCAGGACTTCAATGAAGTCTGTCTGTGTTAAATCATTGTATTTGTGATATGACTAGGGAATTTTGGGCATGAGCCACTGCTGTTAACAAAGACTGAGCCAAAGAATGTGTTGAAGAGGTTAGCTTTGACCGTTTCATCAAAGCATTATTTGTTGTTGGGTCCTTTTAGTGGTGGATGGGTTTCGAGTTCTTGAGTTCGTTATTTACAAAGTTATAGAAGACGTGGTTGGATTTAGTGCACAGAAGGTTTTCCTCTTGTTTGCTCTAATAGTTGAAGCATTCCGTCTTTGTTTGGTGGCATATATATTTTGTAGCTGTTTTTGAAATTGGCTACATAGCCTGTTTTATTTATGTGGATAAACAAAAATCAAACCTAATTAGTCCCTACAGACCTGGCCAAGAAATCCAAATTGCTTGCTATATAGAATAGAATAGAATAGAATTTTATTGGCCAGGTTTGATTGGACACACAAGGAATTTGTCTTGGTATATATGCTCTCAGCATATATAAAAGAAAAAGATACATTTGTCAAGAATCATGTGATACAACACTTAATGATGTCATAGGGATCAACTAAGCAATGAAGAAACAATCAATATTAATAAAAATCTTAGGATATAAGCAACAAGTTACAGTCATACAGTCCTAAGTGGGAGGAAAAGGATGATAGGAATGATGAGAAAAACTAGTAGAAATAGAAGTGCAGATTTAGTAAAAAGTCTGACAGTGTTGAGGGAATTATTTGTTTAGTAGAGTGATGGCGTTCGGGAAAAAAACTGTTCTTGTGTCTAGTTGTCTTGGTGTGCAGTGCTCTGTAGCGACCTTTTGAGGGTAGGAGTTGAAACAGTTTGTGTCCAGGATGAGAGGGGTCAGTAAATATTTTCCCCGCCCTCTTTTTGACTCGTGCAGTATACATGTCCTCAATGGAAGGCAGGAAGGGGCTGGGTAGTGCCTATATCTGCTTTGAGTGTTGGCTTATTGTTTTCCTTTGTTCTTCTCTCTTTTCCTTCTGTGCATATGGGCATCTGGGATGTGTCCCATCTGTTCCTCCCCCTCACTCAGCTCAGGCCTCGAAGATAGCTACCTTGGGAGAGCTCTGCCTCTGATGCTGTTTCCCTATCAGGGACTTCCAAAGGCTCTGAAGGTAGCTCAGGCTTTCCCTCAAAACCCTCTTCATCTGACTCTTCAGCTATCTCTGCTGATAGCTGACAGGCCACAACAGAGCTAGATAGATGATAGATAGACAGATGGTAGATAGATAGATAGATAGATAGATAGATAGATAGATAGATAGATAGATGGATGGATGGATGGATGGATGGATGGATGGATGGATGGATAGATAGATAGATAGATAGATAGATAGATAGATGGAGATGGAGATGGAGATGGAGATGGAGATGGAGATGGAGATGGAGATGGTGATGGAGATGGAGATGGAGATGGATATGGATTTGGATATGGATATGGATATGGATATAGATGGTATATAGATACAGATATAGATAGATAGATAGATAGATAGATAGATAGATAGATAGAGAGATGATAGAGAGATGATAAATAAATTTAAACTTCTTTAAATGATTAGGACCAGTCAAATACTAGCCCTATTTAAATGGCTTACACAGAGCAGCAAGAAGTAAGGAGATGGAATGAGACTGTAAAGACAAAGCAAGGAGAAATGTTTTAAAAATATGCATTCTATTTTTCATCCGAGTGCAGGGAATTGTGGTAAACTAAGCTCCAGGATGTGCTATGTCATTGTGACTTTTGCTTCAATAAATGGTTTAAAAATGTTCTGTCTTTCAAAAAAGTACACTGTGAAAATAGCAGTTGTCGTAATAATCTTTAATTGATTTCAAGTTTGTTCTAATTTCCTCCTTATTTTCCATAATTTTAAAAGACAGCTGTTCCAGTTGTTAGTAGTGCAAACAGATACTTTACAAAATGTGGAGTGCAATGTATAGCATTGGGACTATCCATCTGAAGCTGTATTTCTACACTGTCTAGTCTTATGCATCATTTATGGAAATGAATATTTTCCCCAGCCTATGCTTAGGCAGCGGCAATAAAAGAACTTAACAGTTCTTCAGATCCCATTTCCAATCTCAAATGCATCAGAGATATGTTAGTTCTCTGACACTTTGCAATTTCTTACAAAGCCCTTATAAAAAAAAACAACAAACCCAAATCACAACAACCCAACACTTTTATTTTATTTTGTCATATAGTGATGACACTTATTATGTAAACCAGTGAGAAAGCAGTGGGGTGTACTATGGTGTACTATGGATATCTCTGGGCAGTTTGTAGTGAAGCTGAAAAGTGTAGTAAAAGGGCAATTATATTTGAATCATTAATCCTATACAGTTGTTGCTGAACTACATTCTGTTGCCTTCCATTGCCTCCCATCGCAGCTAGTGCTATTCTGTGATGAGATGGAATAAAATCTCAAACGGATACTGTCCATTAGTTCCAAAAAGAAAGACCAAACTATTTGTAGCTTTTGCAATCATTCACTTACAGAAGAGACTGTTGCACTCTCTAAATAACACACTTGGGCAATCAGTTCTTTACACATTGAAATAGCAGCATGAGGCCTTGGAGAACATGTAATTGAGAATAACAGTGAGAAGTTAAATAATCAAAGTGCCTGGAAAATAAAATATCGGCGTATAATCAAGGATTTTAGAGATCTATTTTCTACCCACAAAAATGAAACACTAATTTTCTTTTTTCATTTTTTTAAAATGGTAGAAATAGGTAGAAAATAGGTAGAAATAGGTAGAAAATAGGTAGAAAAAGCCCCAAGGACTTATACCAGTGATGGCAAACCTTTTTTCCCCTCGGGTGCCGAAAGAGCATGGGCGCGTGCTATCATGCATGCATGAGTGCCCACACCCATAATTCAATGCCTGGGTAGGGCGAAAACAGCTTCCTCCGCCCCTGGAGGCCCTCTGGAGGAAATGGCCTCTTTTCCAACTTCTGGTGGGCCCAGTAGGCTCCCATTTTGCCCTCCCCAGGCTCCAAAGGCTTCTCTGGAACCTGGGGGAGTAAAAATGCCCTTTGTGGAAGCCAAACAAAACCCTCTCAGAGCCTCTGTGCAAGCCAAAAATCAGCTGCCTGACACATACACACACATTGGAGCTGAGCTAGGGCAACTGCTCATGTGCCAGCAGATATGGCTCTGCGTGACACCTGTGGCACCCGTGCCATAGATTCACTATCACTGACTTATACAGAATGAAAAATTTAAAATATTCATGTGGATAGTTTTCCCCATGAAAAGCATTTCATTGGAGAACATCTGCTTCAATAAATTTTAATTAGTTTTCCGAGTCTGCGGAGAGGAGCGGCATTCAAATCAAATCAAATCAAATCAAATCAAATCAAACCAAACCAAACCAAACCAAACCGAACCGAACCGAACCGAACCGAACCGAATCAAATCAAATCAAATCAAATGTAATATTGTTAAAGATTACAATGAAGAAGGTAAAAACGAATGGAAGCTAAGGGAAACAAAAGAATGTGAATAAAAAATAGAGAAGGAAAATGCACAGTATAAAAGAGAAAATAATAATATAGAGTGGTAAAGAAGAAGAAAAATATATAGGTGGCATTCCCTTGCCTCCCAGAGCTCTAAACCCACCAGAGACCACTATTGGTAAGACTTCCAGGGAAGAAATGGGATATTTCAATAGAGGCAAGATTACTATAGGCACAGAGATGTAAAGATTCAATACTTCCCACTATGGGGGAATTGTGGATGCTGACAAATTTAGCTGAAATTGAGTTCTTTGATTAGAGTCAAGAAATTATTTACATTAAAACTGGAAGCCTCTTATGGACTCCTTTGCATAAAAATGAAAAAAAAATAGGCCATATGTTTAATGATTTTGATGGTTAGACAAGAAAGATAGAAAGAAGAATGATATATAACTTTAGAGAGAAAGGTTAGATATATTTTGTACGAATAAATAGTTGTGAACAATATAAAAAGTTACTTCATTATATCTTTTTTCTTTCTTTTCTATTTCTCTTCAACTTTTTTTTCTTTTCTTTTTGTGCACTTTTTGCTTTTTCTTTGATTTCTTTCTTTTCTTCCTTCCTTTACCTTACTTGGTATTCATTTTTACTTTCATGTTTACAAATTTTAATAAATATATATATAAGCTTTTTTCTTTTCCCAAAAGATTTCAAATAATTTTGTAATAATAATAATTTTAATAATAATTTTGTAATTTTGTAATAGAATAACAGACAAACAAAATTGGAAGGGACTCTCTGGTCCAACCCTCTGCTCAAGCAGGAAACCCTATATATACATTTCAGACAAATGGTTGTCCAATCTCTTCTTATAAACCTTCAGTGTTGATAAACTCACAATCTCTGAAAGAAAGTCGTTCTATGATTAATTTTTCCAATTAAGAACAATTAGTTAAATCTTTATTAAGGAGAAATTAAGGAAATTTCTAGATTTCTTCTCTCCTGGATAAGTTTCCATCCACTGCTTCTTGTCCTGCCTTTAGCTGTTTTGGAGAATAGGTTGACCCCTTCTTCTTTGGGGAAACCCTTTAGATATTGGAACACTGCTATTATCTCACTGAAGCACTTCTTTTCATTAAACTAGACATACCAAATTCCAAAGTCTCCAATCCTTTTCCTTTTCTAATATCTCCCTCCTATTTTGCCTAATGTTCCTGATTTTGGAGAGTAGCTGTCACTTCTCTTTTAAAACCCTAGAATGATGCCATATAACTGTTTGGAAAACAGAGCTTCAACCCTTGCATAGGATCATTGAACTGGCTCTACTTATGTTACCAGGGGAAAAGAAAAATCTGTGGAAAGAAGACAGTGCTGAAAAATTTCACGCAGGACAGTGGGGAAAATATTCAACATCATCCCTTCCCTTTTGCCAACTGCAAACAGGACAGAAGGTTTTTCAAGGTCATTTTTAATACCTTTGACAAAGGACCAAACATTTACTATCTTACCACTTCAAAACAAAAACCAATGTTATTTGGGAAATTACGAAAGATCCAAGCAAAGTAAATATTCCTTTCTAAACCTCTATTGAGGAATAATGGGACAGATCCATCAGTGCACACAAATTGAAGAAAAAGCACAAAATAGATCGATATAACCATACCACCATGCCAAGGAAATCTTTTTGTTTAAGCCAATTATCTAAAAAACTGCCAAGTAGATCCCAGGAGAAGAATTTGACTCTCATGCCCTTCTGCAATAGTCAGGAGGGAGGAAGGGAATCTTTTTAAAAAGAGATATTTGCTGCAGAGAGTTTTCTAAAGAAAACATTTCACTGACCATTTTGAGTTAAAGTATAGGCGGTTATAAAAACCTTGTAAATCAGACCTGTTGTTTTACTTACCACCCCCTCATTAATTCCAATATTATTTTTCAGAATGAAAAGCAGCTACATGTACTTTCCAGAGACCTCCGCCAGGAATTATATAGGGCTAGCTAGTTTTGAACAATGTTTAGGATGATTAGTCAATGTGTGATAAAAAAATAAAGGATTTTTGTGTTACTCACAATAATTATTTGCTGTATTTTGAACCAAATGATATATTTTTTTTGCAGTATTCCACAAGAAATCACAGAATTATACTGCACAAAGCTACCACTTTATGGCTATTACCCATCTATGGAATATTAAACATGACGATATTTAAATCCCAATTTAAATATGTTTAGGAGTCTGATATAATTGCTGAATAGTAGAACAACTCATGTGTTTATTTCTTTGTAATTGTCACTGATTAAGCAACAAGCTGGATAAAAAGCTGCGTGTATTTTATTCTCCCCGCTATCCTCAAAAACCTATCAAAAGAAACGTTTCTATTGTCTCCTACTAAACCGAAAAGGATTTATAATTTGATGATATGTGATACAACCAAGCATCAGCAAAGCAAGGTTATTACAGAGCAGGTTATCGGTAGAAATGATTTATACTCAAGGTAGTAGAAAATAATATAAATTTCTGAAAAGAAAAATCCAGACAGCACCCTGACACATCAAATGAAAGTTACTTGCTCCTTGGAGGATAATTCAAAAGCTTGTTTCCCAAGCCACAAAAGTGAATTTTGCTGTTTCCCTTTCGCTGTAAAGAGAAGATTGGAAGACTAGACTGGAATTGTTATAAGATAGAATGACACACATATAAACACGCACTATAGAAGCTTTTAAAACTTGTTTATACAATTTTAAAAGTTAAGGATAAGGAGCTTTCATTTTAGGGAAAGCCGTCTGAATAGCTTAATAACAGGTAGAACTATTAATGGGTAATAATTATAAATTACTAATAATTAATAAGCCACTGTCAAATAATGATTAAGAAATTAGTCCTTAATCTATGCTAAGTTATGAAAATGTCCTGGGCCATTTGTGGCCAGTTACACTCTATTAACCCAGTGTAACATGTAGGGTTGTTCTTGTGAAAATAAAAGGAATAGAGATCTCCATCCAGCGGTGGGCTACTACCTGTTCTGGTAGGAATGCCGTTCTGGCAGGAACGCTGTTCCGGCAGCGGAGATGAAGTGCGTAGACCTGCTCTATTGCTGCTGGGCGTGCACGTGCCATCCACGTGCAGCCAGCGCGATTCCGGTAAAAATTACTGATGTTTTGCTTCTGCGCATACGCAGAAGCAAAGAAACCAGCAATTTTTACCCAAATCTTGCTGCTGCAAGGACATCAGTGTGAGATTTTGGCTGCTGCACATGCACAGCAGCCAAATATTGCTGTAAAATCTAGAGCAGCAGCTAGGCCTAGCAAGCAAAAACCGCCCACCTGAGCTCTGGCCAGGTGGTCTGCTCTCTACTCTTCAGTGCCGCAGGCATCTCTCAGTGCATGTGGGAGAGCACAGAGCTCGGGGCCGCCCTGCCTGCTCCCCATGCCATTGCCCATCAGAGCCGTGCGGTAGAGTGGGCAGGCCGCTCATGGTGGCATCAGGGGTGGTGGGTGTTGTGGTAGTGGCTGGCAGCACAGCAGGTTGATGGGAGCCAGCAGCTCCCATCACTCATGGTGGCATCAGGGGGTGGAGGGTGGTGGGGTAGCATGGTGGGGGCTGGCAGCGTAGTGGACGATATGGGAGCCGGCAGCTCACATCACTTGTGGTGGCATGAGGGGGCTAGGGGGCAGCGGGGCAGCGGGGTGGGAGCTGGCAGTGCAGCGGGTGGATGGGAACCAGCAGCCAGGGGACAGTGGAGGCTGGCAGCTCAGCTCTTACCTTATTTTGCCGGTCGCTCACAACCGGCAGCTCTTGTCTCCATTTTCTGGGGTTTTTTTGCTTCCACGCATGTGCAGAAGCAAAAAAACCCTGGAAATCGTGTGCATGTGCATCTTTGCATAGGCATGGCACAGGGGTTGTGGTCCTGAAGCATTCCAGTAGGGCTGGGATTGGTGCCCCCCCTGTCTCCATCCAAAAGAAAAAGATATGACTAATATAATGTAATATATACCTAAATGAAGCTACAGAAATGAGAAAAATCCTGTATCTTCAGAGCCGCTTGCTAAACTATTTTCAAGAAATATTTGCTTATCCTTGATTGGCAGATTCAGAGTCATTTTCTCCTTCCATTTATTCTTAAAGGAAGTCCCAATTTAAATTTTGTAAACAAAGAATAAATAAATGAGAAGATACCCCCAGCCTTTTAAATGCGTGAGAGAAAAATATGTAAATATTTGACAGCTAAGTACAGCTGTCTAAGGACAGCTAGCCTGGGAAATACCAGGAAACACACAAAATCAGGTGAGGTACAGAACAAGAGCAGGGCTAGGTCAGTGGGCTAAGATGACCAATACAGAAGTCAGGAAAAAAACTGTGAACCCACAGAAGACAGAAAGTTGACAAGAAAATTGTCACAGATTGCTGTGAGAATATGACAATAAGGAAGGCGTTGCAAGAAGAAAATGGACAGAACAACAATAAAATCAATGTTCTCATCACAAAAGGCAAGATTCTCCTAGCAAAAAAACTCATTCTGAGGTTATAGTTAAAGGTCAAGTTTCTTAAAAACACCATGACATCTATCTCCCAATAGGCACTGAGTTTTTGACCTTTTGAGTTGCCCAGGTTAAAATAGCTACACAATGAGTCTGATCTAAATTACACTAAAATGATCATCTTGATTGTATGGTTGTGTGCACATATAAGCAGAGGACATTATTTATGCACAGAGTATCATTGTTCTTTTATTTTAAAAAAGGTGAAATGAAAATAGATGAAAACCAGCACATCTAGCTTTGACAGTTAACAAAACAATAAATTTCTTTTTTTTTCTGTATCATTTTGTGCCAGCCCAAAAAGCGTTTGTATTTTCTTGATGAGATTAGAAAACAAACAACATGGTTTATAATTCATTTCAGAAAAGAAGGAGAGAAGGGATTGGTTTCCATTTGTTTCAGTAATAGGAATTTTGCACTGGGAATAATACATCCATTTTATTACCTTATGTGTCACTATTTGCTAAAATTACTGATATATTTTGCCACTAAAATACTATTGTCTATCATATGACCAAATTTGAATAGCTCTGGAAGAAGTGATTACCTAATCAGAACATCAATGTGAATTGCATGAATGCCGCATAATACATGAGATATATTTACAACTGAACTTCTTTCAACAAAGTATGTCATAAAGCAAAGCTTTTGTTTTAGTAATCTGTAGCATTGAAAAAGCTGATTGGAAGTTTGTAGCAATTTGATATTGAATTTTTTTTCCAGTTTCCCTATTAGGGTTCCCCCCTCCCCCAGAATGCCTTTGATTACAAGAGTTATTAAGTAGTATTTACTGCATATCACATAGCTAAGAAAAAGGAGAATAATACAAAGGAGAATAATACAAAGGAGAATCATGATATGAATCCAGAAAGCCGGTATGTAGAACAACATAAAGAAATCTTACAATAGCTCACCCATCTCTCTGCCCCAAGACCTGGAAGTCTACAGTAGTATTCCATGTCTTTTGGAATCTCATCAGGGTGGAAACCATATATGAAGAATTCTCAATTCTTGTTTTGCTCTACTAAAACCAGATCATTAAGAGGAAGTTTATCTGCTGAAACTAACTTTTTCCCATTTAGATATATATTTATATTGTGTGACAAATTTTTAAAGTAGATTCAAGAATTTCTGATAGATATACACTGCTCAAAAAAATAAAGGGAACACTTAAACAACAGAATATAACTCCAAGTAAATCAAACTTCTGTGAAATCGAACTGTCCACTTAGGAAGCAACATTGATTGACAATCAATTTCACATGCAAATGGAATAGTTGTGCAAATGAAATATTCAATGAGAATATTTCATTCATTCTGATCTAGGACATGGTATTTGAGTGTTCCCTTTATTTTTTTGAGCAGCATATTTTACATGAATCAGATCAGCTGACCAAATATTATACTATTTCTCTCTTGCCATTCTTGGCATTTCATGGTTATCTGGCAATTTCACAATAGGATGATGAAAACAACAGTGACATAAACAGTGAAGGGCTACCAAAAATCAGAAATTTTTATTCCTCATAAAAATGTATACAGTATAGGAAATTATTACAAAGCTGTGAAAATATAGAGTAAGGAATTTGCAAAATAACTTGTGAGCTATTCAAGCATGGATTATCTAATTCAAGTAATACAACTAAAGCTGTTTGGAATCATAGAGTTGGAAGGGACTCCAGGGTCATCAGGTCCAACCCCCTGCTCTATGCAGGATTCACTAAACCATCCCAGAAAGATGACTGTCCCTGTTTGAAGACCTCCAGTGAAGGCGAGCTCACCACCTCCCATGGCAAACTGTTCCACCGGTTTATCATCCTTACCATTAGAAAGTTTTTTCTGATATCTAATCTAAATCTACTCCCTTGCAGTTTCCTTCCATTGTTTCTATTCCTTCCATGTGCTAATGAGAACAATGCTGATCCCTCTGCTCTGTCACAGCCCTTCAGATATTTGTAGATGGCTATCAAGTCTCCTCTCAGTCTTCTCCTTTGCAGACTAAACATTCCTAGATCCTTATAACCATTCCTCATAGGACATGGTTTCCAGACTACTCACCATCCTTGTAACTCTCCTTTGAACTTGCTCTAGTTTATCAATGTCCTTTTAAAATGAACTAGTTAAAATGAACTGGAATTGGATATTCTTGATCAGAAGGTCACAATGTTTTTTATTCAGGACATAAAAAACAAAGAAGAAAAATGGTAATGTCTTAGTAAGAAAGGATGTAGTCAAGACAGTATTTGGTTACACTGCAAATGATGGCTGAATAATATCAATTATACTTCATGTATGACAACTATCCAAGTTTATGCTCTAACCACTGATGCAGAAGAAAAGTAGCTTTAGGACTTTTATGTTCAAATTGCTTTGAACTTGACAAAACATAAATGAAAAAAATGTATTGCCCGTGGTTGGGCATTTTGAGGAGGAAAATGTAGTTGGATTGCTTGGTCTAGGAAATTGAAATAAAACAGAAGAACAATTTATCAATTTCTGTCAATCCAATGATTTCTTCATTACTAAAATAGTTCTGAAATAATAAAAACAATACCCATATAGGTAGACATCACTGGGTGAAATATAGAGAAATCAAACTCACTATATTATTGGTAGGATGAAATGGAATTGCTCAGGTATAACAACAAAAATATGGCTGGGTTGATTGTGGAAAAAACATGAATTGCTCACATCTGAGTTGTAAAGCTGAAAAGGAAGAAGAAAACCAATGAGTTTCCACAATAAGATCATCAGCATATGTTCATCATTTTCAAGGAGAACATAAGAATTATTTTAGAAGTCTTGAACTTCACTGATCAGTGCTGGAGGAATTTAAAGAATGAATATAAAGTTAAGTTTAATGTGAAAAAAGACTGCCAAAGACCAAAACAACAACCAACAGAAGAAAACAAATTGGATGCCAAAACAAATGATCAAATTTGCCAAGAAGGAAAGGCAAAGCAAACTAAAAGAAAGAACTCATGAAAAACTTTTCAAAGAATTTTAGGCAATTGGTGGTATTAGAACAACATATGCAAAGACATCAAAGATGAAAACAAAACTGAGAAAGACAAGAAAAGTCTTCGAAATGTCTCTGTACTCAGAAGAAGGTCCCAGCCTTAAATTGGTATGTCAATGGATAGACTAACTAAAAAAAGGTCAAAGATGGAAGAAGTATACTGAAATTCTTCACACTAGAGACTTCAACACCAAATTTTCTCTACTCAGAAGAATTTTTAATACTAAGTTGAAAGGCTGAATTTCTAAGTTGGATGGCTAAAACATAATAGGTCTCTATGATCCTGATCACCTCCACCAATGGCCCAGATTTCGCAAGACCTGAATATAGAATTCAATCATATGGAGGAGGGCCCCAAAGTTCCACTCTTCATGTGGAACTGCTCCCAATTTACTGTTCTGACAGTTTTTGCAAATGCAAATAATCTATTTTCAATTAACACATGAATGAAATCTTACTAAAATCCTGCCATTCACCATAACAAGGCCAAAGACAATGGAAGCTGCATAGAAACCATGAAGGTGAACTCACCATGCAGAATACTTAAAACAAATAAAGCTCTAAAACATTATTTTAAACAATGATGGATATATTAATTATTTGGGAAACTTAATACACTTCTTTCTGCTCAAAAATCTATTGAACTAACATAATCTGATGGTTTGCTAGCAAATTTCATGAGCACAGACAACTTTGAAGGTGGGATACAGAACACATACCTTTTCTACCTATTCCTATCCAAAGGACATTTCTATTTCAATTGTTCAAAGAATCTAGCATCAGAGGTGATGTTTTTCTGCTATCTGCATTACTAATACTTATAGAAGAACTAAGTCCAGATCAACAAGAATTATAACTTATGCAGACAGATATATAGCAGCAATTCCTACCGGTGGAGAAACTGTCTTCCACGAAACTGGTTCCTGGTGCCTAAAAGTTTAGGGACTGCTGGTCCAAAGTATATATAGCTCCCTTCAACAAGAATCTTCTAGAACTCTAAACTTTTTAAACTCTAAACTTTTTTTAAAAAAGTCTATTCAATACAATACAATACAATCTTCTAGAACTCTAACTTTTTTAAAAAAATCTATTCAATACAATTTTTTAGATCACTTTATAGAACACTTCCAATTGGTTCAAGCAATATTCTTAGATTTGTCCATATCTTCCCTCTGTGAGATCCATCCTTCCATCTCACTCTGATCTATGAAATTCAGGTGCTCTTCTGCATCATTGATACAACATATATAGCAAGCTGCAGACAGGTTGAAGTAACTCAGTCTTTCTGATTGTTACATTTATTTCATATACTGTATAAAGCTTTATTAATTTCTCTCTCGCTCTCTCTTTCATAACCCCAAGACTACTTTATTTTAAAAATAATCCTCTTAATTTTATTAGTTTCCTCTCCACACGTTATCCAAGAGGGAAAATGGTGACACATATAATCATTTAAAAAGGATAATTAAAAAGAGCAAGCTAGATTTTTAGTAGTCAAACTCAGAAATAAAGGATCTTTCAAGATTAGAAGTTTGTCATTGTTGGATAAGCTTTTAATTTTGCAAAATGTACAAATGAAAGCGAGGGCTCAATATCTTTGCATATCTCCAAAGCATTTCTATTCCAAGAGAAGAAAGAAAGAAATCTTTCTTTCACAATCCTTTTCAAAAGGACAGATTCTAAAGTGTTATAAAATCATTGGAGATGCACTTGTGTAAGATATTGCATTTATCTGATCAAAGAGCAAATGGCAATAAGATTTGATAAGGGCATGCATAAGCAGAGGCCTGGTTTGAAATGCCTGCCTGATCAGACAAGAACTTTCCACCCTTGAAGGATACAGTAGAAGAATTCAAACTGGGGAAAACATGGAGGGGGGAGGATTAGCCTTAGAAAACTCTTATCAAGGGGAGGAAGTTTATTCATTATCCTTTGAAGATTTGAAGCAAAAGTGCTTTTCTCCGTTGGAATATATAATGAAATGGTGAATGCAGATTTGTTTTATTCCCTCCGCATTAGAACCAGAGAAAATCGTTAAGGCATACAGTATGTTTAATTTATTTTAAGAAGGAGGAACTAGAAACGCAAATGCTTTCTATAATTCACTCTGAGTATCCTAAAAACACATCCCATAAGCACAATGCAAGCATAGCACGTTTTATTGGTTCAGGGGCAACTTAGTGTAAAATGTAAATATTCCCTCCGGCTTGTTTACAGGGAAGTGAAAGCATAAAAGAAGAGGACATCTTTACTCCTGATTCCCTCTACTGCTTTTAAGCATATGGAGCAACTCAAGCTGCAATTTGTGTTTATCTTTAGCAGCCATTTATTTGAAGTACAGGTGGTCTTCGACTTATAACAGTTCATTTAGTGACTGTTCAAAGTTACAACGGCACTGAAAAAAAATGGCATGACAATTTTTCACACTTATGACCAATGTTCCCTCTAATTTTTTTTCGGGGTGGGAGGAAAAGTATAGTGTCTGAGCGGCAGTCCCCTTGGGACTGGGCGGCATAGAAGTACAAATAAATAAAGAAATAAGTAAGTAAGTAAGTAAGTAAGTAAGTAAGTAAGTAAGTAAGTAAGTAAATAAATCCCTACTTTTTTATTAAAATAAATTAATAATAAAACAAAACAAAACTCTATTACTATTAAAACTAAAATAACCAGCAAATCCAAAAACATAACTATTAATAAAAACAGGTGAGGGCTGGGGGGTTTTCTCTCTGTTATTATTTAAGTGCTTTTACCATATGCTTTAAATCAAGAATCACTTCTCTCTCTATTTCTCTCTCTTTCCTGTCATTCTCTGCCTCAATCATTTTCTCATTTCTCTTCCCCTTTTTTCTATCATTTCTCTCTCCCTCTCTCTTCCTTCCACTCCTCTCTCTCTTTTGCTTTCTTCCTCTCTCTCACTCTCTCTCACTCTTCCTTCCTCTCTCCTCTCTCACTCTTTCTTTCTTTCCCTCTCTCCCTCTCTCTTCCTTCCTATCTTCTCTCTCTCTCTCTTTCTTTCTCCCTTTCTTTCCTTCTCTCTTCCTTCCACTTTTTTCTCTTTCTCTCTCTCTTTTCCTTCCTTCCCCTCTTCCCCTCCCTCTCTTTCTCCCTCTCTCCCTTTATATTTATCTCTTCCTTCCTTCCTCTCTTCCTCCCTTTCTCTCTCCCTCTCGTTCACTTTTCTCTCCCTTCCCTCCCTCCCTCCTTCTTTCCTCTCCTCTTTCCCTCCCTCTCTTTCCTTTCTCTCCACGTCTCCGGCTTTGCTGACCGGCACAAGGCTAGAGCCAGCTGCCCGGGAAAGCCAGGAAGGTCCTCCTGCCCCCCCCAGCCGAAAACACAACGGAGGTCTTCCGCCACCAGCTTGAGCCTCGCGTTGCTCCATCTCGCTTCGCCTGTCATCCTGGACCTCCATTGTGTTTTCGGGGGAGAGCAGCAGGAAAGCCCTGTGCCGGCCAGGAAAGCCAGGATAAGGGACTTGTACAAATTACCAGTTTGTTTGGAGACGAGTGCTCTTTGCTATACAAAAAGAGTGCTTAGTTTATTTGAATTTTTGGTATAAAGAACATTGTTTTGAATTTTCAAACATGTGTGTGTCTGAAATTGTATCTGTGCATTTTCGGGAGAATTCTACCAGAGAGCTCGACAGAACCGAAACATTCAGTGTTTCATATTATTTGCAACATGAACATGTCCTGGTAACTATTTTTATAAGATAACAACTGTTTTTGCTGCCTCACCAACTCACAACTGACGCAGCTTAAACCCAACTTTAGTTGTTCCAGTTTTAAAATAGCGCTCTCCCTCTCATCCTAACATGGAAGCTTCTGATGACAGGCAGATTATACTTTGGTTTGTGTATGCCTTTTTATACTTTGTTTACTCCATGGGCTACTTCTGGATCCTGTCAGTTGAATTAATGACAGCCAAGCGGTACCCTTGCAACAGTATGGTTGGGCTATTTGCCTCGCTGGGTGCCTTGCTTCTGTGAAAAAAATATATCATGGAGATAAAATGTGATAGCTTGTGTTGAAAAAAGAATAACTGGTCCAAAGTTATTGAATCAGTGGGGACTTGAACCTGAGTCTTAGTGGTCACTTTATAACATGTTAAAATTCAGCACTGTATCAGTTTTGTTAACATGCAAAGGGTGATACTGCAAAGGACAGTTGTTAGTACTAGGTCGGAAAGAAATAATTACATTTGTCATACAGATGGCACTCAAATGATTCTACAATAAATGGCAGACAAAATCCTGCTAAGCAAAAGGCTGTAACATCTAGCAATCATCTGCCTGTTGCTCGAGAATCAGAAGAGATGCATTTTTAGGTGTGTCTGTTTCTAAAAGATAAGCGGCATGTCAAAAGTTTAGATAAAGAAGTGGCAGAGTATGTAAAAACATAATGCTGGAGTGTTAACTTTAAAATTAACATTTAAAAGAAACACAGGCTTTCTCACACAGCATTTTGGCATTAGGAATTTTGATGTGTTTTATCTATGAGTCATTTCAAGCAGAGAAACCATAATGAAAAGTATTTGGGAAAAGCCATAGTGACTAGAAAAAAAATTCAGCTTGCAAATTTTATGCTGTGCCATGATTTCCTTCTAATGTCAAAGAAAATATCTTCAGGAGCAGAGGTGGCATTCAGCCGGTTCGGATCATTTCGGGCGAACCAGTAGCAAAAATTTTGAGTAATTCAGAGAATGGCAAATATCACCTCTGATGGCCCTGTGCTCCTGCCCCACCGTTCTATATTCCCTTGTCTTTTAGCTCAGGTGATTCATTCTGCTGCACGAATCCCAGCGACCAGTTAGGTCCCACAGAGTTGGCCTTCTCCGGGTCCCGTCAACTAAACAATGTCGTTTGCCGGGACCCAGGGAAAGAGCCTTCTCTGTGGCGGCCCCGACCCTTTATAACCTCCTCCCCCCAGATATCAGAGTTTCCCCCACCCTCCTTGCCTTTTGTAAGCTCCTTAAAACTCACCTCTGTCGTCAGGCTTGGGGGAATTGAGACTTTCCCTCCCCCATGGCTTATAAAATTTATGCATGGTATGTGATTGGTTTCTAAATTGGGGTTTTAAATTAACTTAAATATTAGATTTGTTTATATTGTATTAGTGTTGCTGTTAGCCGCCTCGAGTCTGCAGAGAGGGGCGGCATACAAATCTGATTAATAAATAAATAATAAATAAATAAATGCAACAGAGTGGATTTCCACTCTTCAACTGAGCTAAACAACAGCTCAGGTCTCCAGCACTGACACAGATTCATGTGTGCGTGCATAGTGTGCTCTCATAGAACCGGTAGGAAAAGAGTTGGAATTCCACTACTGTTCAGAAGATAGGGTTAAAAGTATCATACAACACCATTAATGGCTAAACTCATATAGGATAACCTGAACATTTCAGACCCACTATAAGGCAGTTACTTTCAACCAAAGAGACTCATTTAACTAAACAATAGCCCAGGTGAGAGACCCAGGGTCAACAGGTGGAGCCCTCTCCATTTATTAGCCTCTCTTCTTTTTCCCTAGTGCTCAGGCTCATAGATGCAAGGAAAAGATGAAATTTCTAATCACAACAAATTCAGAATTTTTCACTGGAGACTCAGCCCTGCCACAAATTAACTTATAGGCTTAGCTTTTCCTCTCACCTTTACCCCTCAGCAGCTTATCTATAATATGATGTTTATTTTGTTCTACTGAAATTATACAAATAATGAACAGAGCTGGTTCTTTAGTGGCTACCAGGCTGATGAAGAATGAGATATATCTTTTCAATATATTATTATACCATATTGCTACACTAGTGCCTGGAGTCCTGATTTAAAAGATTGATGCATGTATGTATTTAAATAAATGGTATGAATTCCAAATTAATGGATATTTGTGGTGCTCATCAGTTTTTTGAATAAATATAGCCAAGTGTTTATAATTTATCAATATTATTAATGGTCTGAAACCCTTGCATTAAAAAACCATCTGCCTCCCTCAGAATGTTAGTTTTATTGAGATCAGAACAAGTATTTAAGAAGGCATATATATATTTTGTGACTTCTCTGTCTGGTCTAGAGTTATTGAATTATCTGCTAGTCACCCCTTTAAATACAAGCCAAGTCCAATCCTGCTTAGCATTTTTTGAGATCAGACAAAATAATTGTCATGATAGTCTGAATTATTCTAAAATAAGAGACAGTTATACATGTGATCTCTTCTACTCTGCTTAATGGGCTTAATTTCATACCATCTCAGATTCCTTTTGTCTGTATAATATATACATAAAACCCTATGTATTAAAAGAGGAGAGAATGTGCCTGAAGATCTTATCCTCTACTTCTATTTGGGGGCAGCACACATAAATTCCTCCAGAGTATTCCAAACCCATAGCAAAGTTGGCACTGGTCAAGGGAGGACAATCTTACCATCTCTCTGTAAGCATCTCTTAAGCAGAACCAACACCAGTCAACGCGTTTCCTTTACAAAAGGACACAAATTACTGCTTCACTTTATGTTCTGGTTTGCAGAGATACAGATGGAAAATTGAGAAATCACAGCTCCAAATGCTTCTGATATGTACTTAATGTGTTCTATTTATATGCATTTAGTCTAAGTACCCAATCTTTTAGGAGAGAAAGTAAAGGGAGAAGATGGCTCTATTTACCTCCCTTTGCTTTAATGGGTCACTGAATGGGGGAGTATATGGACTTATGAAATGTATTTGCTTGGAAAGCTTATAATTCTCACATTAGATCTTGGTTCCATGTAGATTGTTTCAGTGGGAAAGAAAAAAAAATACAGAATATGTTGTGTGATTTGATATAAATGTGTAGTTCTGGGAGCAATTTGTTATTCTACCAATATTTTATTTTATTTTAAAATTAGTATACTGAAAAGGCCACAATCATTAATTATACAGTGCATACAGTGCACGTTGATGCCATATGCTGCCAAGAATTTTAACATCCATGCCTGATCCAAAAGGTTCTAGTGGGGCCCAACAAATCTACATGTGGGGGTGGGCAGGAGGCACCACGGGGTGGAGCGCTGTTCCATCAACGAAAATGAAGTTGCATGCGCAGCTCCAGCTGACTGGCGGCACTTCCAGGATTACCAGGCTCCGCTCTCCTTTTTCCCCCTGCTGTTGCCATCTGCGCTCCTTGCTTTCTTCCTCTTTCCTCCTTCCTGGCTTTGGACAAGTTTCCCTCTCTGCTGCCTGGCTCCTCTCCAGCCTCAAGCAGCCACCTCCTGAGGCCAGGAAGGAGGAAAGAGGAAAAAAACCAACGAGCGCGTAATAGCAGCAGCAGGAGGGGGAAAAGGAGAGGCAAACCCTTTTCATCTCAGCTCTGAGTGGAGCAAGGGCTTTGTGAGGGGGAAAAGACCATAGCCCAGACTGCTTTGGTGATCCTTTTTAAAGTCCTTTCGCTCGGTGGTGGGAGTGGGAGTGGAGTTTCTCCCACCTCTGAGAGGAAGAAGGAAATGGAAAGAAAGAAAAGGAGGAAAAGAATGGAACAGGGGGAAAAGAAGGGAAAGAAATGAAGGAAAGGAAAGGGGAGGAAAGAAAAGAAAGAAAGAAAAAGAAAGAAAGAGAAAGAGGAAGGAAAAGGGGAGGGAAGAAGGGAAAAAGCAAAGGGAGGATTTTTTTCGCAGTTGCCATGTGGTAGCGGCAGCACCTTTGACATTTCACTTTTCCACATGACAGACAGGCTCGCTCCATTCTCAGGGTGGGAGGCTCCACTTCAGCCAAACTTTGAGGGAGTTGCAAATGCCAGAGGGGCAGTGGTGGCGGCAGGTGAAAGCAGTGCAACATGTGTGTGTGTGTTTGCTGCTTGTGTGATGAAATAGCTTGCTGCTATTTTCTGTTGGCTGTGATCTATCACACTGAGCTTTGGGTGGGTAGTCCGAGCAGCCAAGGAGAAGGGAGCTGCCTTTGCTGTGTGCCAGGTGATCTTGGACCAGGAGGGAAGGAGGAAAGGAATGGAACAGACAAAAAGAAAGGAAAGAAGGAAAAGGGAGTGGATGAGAAAGAAAGGGAGGAAAGGGAAGGAAAGGGAAGGAGGAAAGGAATGGAACAGGGGGAAAGAAGGAAAGGAAAGGGGAAGGGAGGAAAAAGGGAGAAAATGGAAGGAAAGGGAAGGAGGAAAGGAATGGAGGAGAGGAAAGGAAAGGAAAGGGAAAGGAAGGAAGGAAGAGAAAGAAAGAAAAACATATCACCACAATTGAGCCCAAAATGTCAATCCATTACATTTCCTAGCTCTAAAAGTGATGTGCAAGCTAGGGAAGTCCATCTGAAGGCATGTGCAATGTTTTAATGTATAGAAGTAATGGTTAAATGTGTGGCAGAAAGTGGACTCTGGGTATGTTTTTCCAATTGCAGTAAATGAGGTTGAATGTGTTTAATTTTAGAAGAGGTATGCATATATGTGTGTGTGTGTGTGTGTCTGTGTGTGTACATATAGTAGATAATTATATTATTGAATGCCTGTGTGTAATATGTATGTACACATATGGCATATATACTGTACATATAGGATTAAATAGTATATTTTGGATGTTCAGTAATAGTAAATATCTTGTATCTCTTTGAGGCGAGGAGAGACCAGGCATCCTAACCCAAATCCTTGATGTGAGTAACAGTCCAGGTGGACACCTTTAAGCCAGTCACATGACCTTTAAGCCACCCTGTCATATGATCATGAAGCCACTCCCATCTAGTCACATGGCCAGCAAGCCACTCCTACCAAGTCACATGATTGACAAACCACTCCCACTCGGTCACATGACCATCAAACCATACCCACAAAATAAGACATGCCCACAGTGTGCTAGTAACATTTTTTGCTGCCCTTCACTGCCTATATGGGTACCTCTTTAAACTAATTTTGCTGTGACACCCATTCCTTGAGTCAATGCAAGATTGGCTAGCAGCTCTTGGTAGACAAAACAGGAATCCATCATTTGTGTATAGGCTATTTTTTATTTATAGGTTAATTTTTTAAAACTCAGCACAAAATTCTGAGTATGCAAAATGGTGAAGGTTAGTTATTTTAAAGTGATTTCTGCAATTAGGAAAGATTTATAAGAAGAGCCCTGGTGGCACAGTGGTTAAAATGTAGTATTGCAGGCAAACTCTGTCCACAGCTGGGAGTTTGATCCTGATGGAGTCAAGATTGACTCAGCCTTCCATTCTTCCAAAGTTGGTAAAATAAGGGCCCAGATTGTTGGAGGCAATATGTAAATAATGCTTCAAAATTGTAAACTACCCAGTGCCAAAGAGTAAAGGTATTTGGCCTGTATATGAATCTAAATGCTATTGCTATATAGAAACCTGATGAGACAGGGATATTAGTGATAAGTATGGTCAGACTATAACACCAATAGACAGAGCCCTATTGTTATGTGGGCTTGTTTTTCACTCCTATTGAGTAGCCGAGGGTGCCTCTCTAATGCTGCTTTATTCATCTTGGAAAATGATTTATGGGAGAGGTGAAAACAATGACTATATTTTTTTCATTTAGCTGGACACACTCAGCTGAATAATTCCTAGACACATACTGTATCTACAGACCCTTTTAGAAGTTATCTTTCTAATACATTACCTTAATATCACTTCTGAATTCAGGCTACTTATTTGGGTCTATCCTTCACTTTTAGCTCTATTAGCCAACACCTATTGAAAAAGAAGACTATAATTTATATGTAAGCATGTTAACACAGTTAAAAATATTATTTGATCTAGATTTATGTATACAAACGTTCAGGATGATTGGTAGTAAGATATGATGATCTTGATTTGTAGGATCCACATGAGTAGCTCACTGAACGTTAGGGAGAAGTTCTCCCTAGGAGTAACTCAACCAGGCATCACATGAAAACATGTTTTCCATAACAATGTGGGATATTGGCCTTAAATTATATCTACAGATATGCAAAATGATAGTCTCTCAAGGCTTTTATATGGTTTACTCATACTAATGATCCTTGATAGTTTTTGAGCTTGAAATTATTAGCTGGAGTGTGAGATATTAGAAACATGTTGATGATTTGAAATATAATACAGAGATAATTCTTATTTGTTAGGGGACTGGATAAGTCAACAAATTATTTTTAAATGCAAGAAGTAGCTCTGAGTAGCTGCCTAATCCGGTTGCAATTTGCAGATATACAATGTATCATAAGATAAATTATATAACTAGTTATAGTATGCATATACAATTATATATGCATATTATATATACAGTATATGCTATAGTATTTTTAGATATAAGCTAAATACTATTTTTGCTAAGTCAGTGTATTATGCCCACTGTACCTATCACATATGCATGGAAGAGATGTAGTTTTGCTGTAAACTGATTTTATTACTGAATACTGGAGCATAAGTTCTAGAAAGTGCTCAAAGAGAAAAGGAGGGTATAAAGAAATAGGTAGCTTGCACCAACTCATTTCCTTATGGGCCCCTTCCTATTGCACCCCAGTTGTGTAGATCACATCTTAGTACCAGAAACTCTCAGGCCTATTGAGTACATAGTGAGTTTGAAAAAAAATTCTTAGAAAGTGGTCACTTTCCATGGTTCCCAATAAAATTACACAAATGTGCCCAAAAGGTCACTAGAACTCACATTCAACTAGATAATTGTCTTTACCTTTTTATATAACTAGTAATAATATATATGCTTAGCTTTTCATTCTTTCTCACTGCTGATGGATCCATTCATACCTGGAGTTCTGGGTTACATAGACAAAAGAATCTCTGCAGAGACGAATAGGCTGACAATTAAAATTAAAGATAAGGAAGATACAGAATATTATAATGTAAGGGGGAAATTTTATGACTGGATAGAAAATTAATATACGAGGGTTGCCCAGAAAGTAATACATCACTTTGTTTTCTCAGCCTACAGTAATGGTACGAATGTGAAACTTTAGATATACATTATTTGAATTGTCAGGAGCACGTTGTTGTATCCTGTAATGGCTACCTTGTATCTCTGTAAATAGTTTGTTCCTTGTTAAAGCGCTGTCTGAGCTAGAATCAGGAAGTCGCTCCTGATTGGCTCAGACGCGGCTGCTCTTGCTTTGGCGGGAACCGCAAATGTATAAAAGGAGCGGTTTCTCCCAGGTAGAGCAGACGGTACTAGCTGAAAGTCACTTACCTTTTCTGAGCTGAATAAAGGTACCGTTCTCACCTAACCCTGCCTCTGGGTTTATTTCACACATGTTTAAATTTTGTGTTTGATTAAAAGAGAAGAAAATGTAGAATAAATGGTGGTAAACCCAGGTGACTAAATTAGATTTTGAGAAGGCAGCATTAGAATAACAGCATATACCTAGAATAATGAGTTACATAAAATAAGTACAGAAATGATATAAAAATAATGATTTTAGAAGGGACGCCAATAGTTTAAAGATGTATGGGAATATGCTACCAGTCTGTTAAATATAAAATGAATTGGGATTAGGATCACTGAGTGGAAGGTTAAGGGGGAGAAAGAGGAAGTAGAAAGGGAAGGGAGAAGGAGTAAGAAGGTACAGGGAGGAGATGGAAACAGAGAGAGGGGAGTGTAAAGAAAAGAAGAAAAACAGGCTGGTAAATAACAGCATAGAATAGGTGCAAAAATAGGATATTGATTCATGATTGATTGGATAAAAATGTATAATTATGTATGTTATTGACATGTTTTAAGGTATATATGTATTGATGTATATATGAACAATGTGGAGAAAAAAGTAACACACACACACACACACACACATACAGGAAAGTTTGCAAGATTCTTCACTGAAGATGTACAGTGGTGTTTGCTTGTTTATTTCTTTGACTTAGATGCTGCCCACCTGTGGATGATTACATCGATTCTGGATGCTTCACTGCCTAAAGACCAAGTGATGGCTACAGGTAGATCTTGACTTACAACCGTTTGTTTAGTGACCGTTCAAAGTTACAATGACACTGTATGATTGATGATTGTTTTTCACATTTAAAATAGAATAGAATAGAATTTTATTGGCCAAGTGTGATTGGACACGCAAGGAATTTGTCTTGGTGCATATGCTCTTAGCATACGTATTTATGACCATTACAATATGTTTAAGTTTAAGTTTAAGTTTAAGTTTAATCAGATTTGTATGCCGCCCCTCTCCGCAGACTCGGGGTGGCTCACAGCAACAACAACACAATGTACAACAAATCCAATATTTAAATTAATTTTAAAAACCCCACAAATTAAAACCAATCATACACACTAGCGTACCATACATAAATTTTATAAGCCTAGGGAGAAGGAACATGTCAATTCCCCCATGCCTGACAATATCCCATGGTCACATAATCAAAATTCAGATGCTTGGCACTTGACTCCTATTTATGACAGTTGCAGTGTCCTGGGTCATGTGAACCCCTTTTCTGAACTTCTAACAAGCCAACAACAACAGCAACAAGTCAACGGGGAAGCCAGATTCATTTAACAACTGTGCCACTAACTTAACAACTACAGTGATTCACTTAACAACTCTGGTACGAAAGGTCATAAACAGGGCAAAATTCACTTAACAGATGTCTCACTTGACAATTGAAATTTTGGGCTCATTAGTGGTCATAAGTTGAGGATTACCTTTATACAGTGCACATAGACCATAAAACATTCAACAAAATGGCAGATCAGTGAAACAAAAGCAGATTATATGTCTGGTAAAGGACTCCAACTACCTTAACCCAGAGCCTCAACGGTGAGTCGTTTCTTTAAGGTCTTCTGGAAAACCATGATTCTCAGGGAAAACTCATTTTAGAGGCATGTGCTTCAACAGAGGAGGCAGACAAGTACTCAATGCAAACAATCTCTGGAAATATTAAAACGACTCTGATGAATATAAGTGTGGAGCCTACTTGACTTATTTATTTCTGTTTAATTAGCTTGAATCTGCAAAAAGGAGTGCAATTTTAGGACACCGCACAACTATTATTAAATGAGGAATAGGCATCCTTGTGGCTTATGATCTTTTAGGAAACAAAACAAACTCTGTAGCTGACTTTACGTCAAGGATAGATCCAGAAAATTGTAAGTGGCTCTAGCATCTTGCTCCAGCCCCACCTAATCATACTTACTGAAAATTAGATCAGGAATCGGAAATAAGACCTTTTTTTGCATTAAAATTATTACTAAATAAATTGACAGCTTTCTGTCAATTTGAGGACCAAAACTGTAAAGCCCACTAAGCTCTAAAACATATTTCACATGGCATTTGAGACAAAATTCGTTCTCCTAATCTTCTAATCTAGGAAATAGCTCTCGAGCTGCTCTTAAAGATGGACTATCTTCCAGAATATTTGCAATATTCATTTTGAGGTAAGGCACATCAAAGTATGTATTGAAGGAAATGACTCTTTATTCACTAGTTCAGCACTCATGGTCAGGTCTTTTTTGGAGTACGTGTGCATTGGAGTCAGACAAATCTTAAATCAAATGGAGTGAATCGCTCTACAATTTTTCTCCTTCAAAGCTTGTTGTGCAATTTGCAGAATCAGAGCCAAATGAAATCTCTCATGTTCTACTTGTATGCATTTTCTCATGTGTTTGAAGATAAATGTCTAAAGTAAGAAATTGTATCATTCTTGGTTTAGAGATTTAGCTATACTGCCAGGAAAGGTGCAAGAAATTTATTTAGAAATAATTTTAATGCAAAAAAGTTTCATTTCCAATTCCTGAGCCAATACTAGAATAGAAATATTGCTGCATTTCTGGTGACATAAAACATATAGGTGAGTAAAAGTAGTTCCCTGAAATTATATAACAAAGATATTTGTTTGCAATATTTATGATATATAAGAGACAGAGAGCTCTGCAGGTGAATTTTTGATACTTTGCAAAAATCGGATGGCATGAACCCAAGGCCGACACATTTGAAAATAGAATAGACAGGTTTGCATGCCCTCACCATTATTAATTATATGTGATTATTATAATTTTCTGAAAGAATGTGAGTTAAATGATTAAAAAAACCTATTCCAATTCATACATGAATGCCTTCTCTTTTCAAATCAGTAAAACAACTAGGATATATTCATGAACAAAAGAGTCTATCAATAATGAATAGGTATGAAGATAATTGATCTCCACAGCTTTTGAGACTGAAAATTGGTGTCTAGCAGGTTTCGGTGTTCTAATTGGATACAAAAAGATCAACACAAGCATATGCTGCTTTGTAGCATTCTGATTTAGCTAATTAAACCACCTTACCTGTTCTGACATTGTCAGTAAATGGACTAAGACTTGCAACAAATGTCAATAATAATAATAATAATAATAATAATAATAATAATAATAATAATAATAATAATTTATTGGATTTGTATGCCGCCCCTCTCCGCAGACTCGGGGAAGCTAACAACAATAATAAACACATGTACAATCCAATAATAAAAACAACTAAAAACCCCTATTATAAAACCAAACATACACACAAACAAACAAACATACCATGCATAACTTGTAATGGCTTAGGGGGAAGAGCTATCTCAACTCCCCCATGCCTGGCGATATAAATGAGTCTTGAGTAGTTTACAAAAGACAGGGAGGGTGGGGGCAGTTCTAATCTCCGGGGGGAGTTTGTTCCAGAGGGCCGGGGCCGCCACAGAGAAGGCTCTTCCCCTGGGGCCCCCCAAACGACATTGTTTAGTCGATGGGACCCGGAGAAGGCCAACAACAACAACAACAAAATAGCTTCCTTCAACATAACCCACCACCACCCAAAAGTAAACTCCTTCCTAAAAAGGAAACAATTGATTCAGTAATGGGATAAGAGATGACAAGGAGGTGATAGGCAGCAGGGGGAACTGCTTAATTCATTCTTTGCATCTACCTTTACACAAAAGGAAAACAAACAACAATAGTCCATCCTATCAAAAACAGTACTATAAAAATCAGATTAAGAAAATAAGTCAAAATAGGCAAGAAAATGGTGTGATCAGATGGTTTATATTCCAGAATTGTAAAGGAGCTGACGATCTCAGAAACATTGAACTATGCCACAGGACTGGAAGGAAGCTGATGTGGTTCCCATCTTCAAAAAAGGGGGGAAATGGATACAATAAAACTACAGACCAATCAGCCAGACACTGATCACTGGGGAGATCCTGGAAAATATAATCAAGCCATGGAAATAGGAGCAATTTAAAAAAAGCAAAGCTATTTATTAGCCAACATGGCTTTGCCAAAAACAAATCATGCTAGACAAACCTTATTGCATTCTTTAACAAAGTTAACAAAGTAACTAAATTAATGGAACAGTGAAATGCTATGGATGCATTTCACTGGTTATGGGATAATGGGATAATGGGATAAGTTTCTTTCTTAGGTCTAGCATGAGTACTATTCCCCATTTTCATTAACTAGTTAGATAAAGGGATAGAAGGGGAGCTCCTCAAATTTGCAGATGATGCCAAGCTGGGGAGAACAGCTAATAATTGCAGATTGATGCAAAATGATTATATTATTTGATAATTAATTATACACTGATTAATTAACAACAATTTTATTCACTCTTTGATTGGTTAAGTACTATTAACTATTCACACATTGATTAATTTATTTGTTAGCTAAGTACTAATTATTAATAATCATGTTGGTTATTTCATTGGTTAAGCACTATTAATTATTCACACATTGATGAATTACTTTGTTAGCTATACATTAATTATTGTTTAATTAATATTGTTACATATTGACTGATTAGTGATATTAATCAGCATGATTATTGATCATGCCCCCTAAAAACTCAAAAAACTCTACAATCAAACACCCACAAAACAAAGACACCTCTGCCAATGACAACTTATACCATAAATGTAATAAAATCATCAAAGAGGATGATAAATTCAAAAAATGCCACATTTGCTCAAATTATGCCCACAGTACCTGCCTACAAGTAAACAAGCAGAAGGCCACTTTTCTAACAACGGCTACCACATTGCCTCATTTCTGTCCACCATGTCAACCATTACTGGATAAATTAATTACCTGGTTTGATAGTTTCCAATCCTTGGAAACAACCATAAAAACCCAACAAACAAATATGGATTCCATAGAAGCACTCCTGGAAGCATGTTTAAAACATTGCATAGTAGTTGCCGCCGGTAGTTTAGCTTAAACAGATGCTGTTTAGAAGTGGTAAATTAGTCTTTCCTTCTTAAGTTGACACATAGAGATCAAGACACACATTTTAGCAGTATTTATTGCAATGGGAAAATGAAAGAGTTTTTAAATTTACGATGCAGCATTTCCTTTATAGATTTCTACTCAGGATTGATTTGAACTGGTTCAATGTTCATTATTACATTTCATTTATTCAACTATTTGACTGCAGCTAGATATTGAAAGCAAAAACAATGTTGATAAATGACAATATCAATCAGCATGAGAATTCTACATGAGGATTGCTGTGATCTGTGCTTAGTAAGTACTAAGCAGTCTGAATGTGTAAGAAAAATCCAACTGGAATACTCAAATTGTTTGAGAAATCAGAAGGTCAGATTTTTGTTATTTAACTGCAGTCCAGTAAGAATAAACCAAAAGAGATTAAGAGAGGAACAAAGAGATGATTAAATGCTTGAAAGGCTATTGCAGAAACTATCAATAAAATGTATTTTCACCTGCTTGAGAAAATAAGATTGAAGTGAACAGCTAGAGCAACTTTTATTATAGTCTTTAGGGCAGAAAACACCACGTAGAAACAGATGCACTTAAAATTATTGATAAACCTGAAAAGTAAGCATAAAAGACAATAAAGTTACATGTTAGAAATTAATATAATAAAATGGTTAAAAAATAAGTTTGCCAAGATTAGTGCTGAACAAAGTTGTAGGCTTTAACAAATAAAATACATACAGGCAGTCCTCAACTTCCAACCATAATTGAGGCCAAAATTTCTTTTGCTAAGTGAGACATTTGTTCAGTGAGTTTTATGACTTTTCTTGCCACATTTATGAAGTGAGTCACTACAGTTATTAAGTTAGTAACATGATTGTTATTAAGTGAATCTGGCTTGATTTTGGTTGTAGGGTCACAAAAGATGATCACATGATCCTGGGACATTGCAACATCATAAATATGACCTAGTTGCCAACCATCCAAATGTAAATCACATGGCCATAATCATAAGTGTGAAAATTGGTCATAAGTAACTTTTTTCAGCACTGTTGTAACTTCAAATGGTCACTAAATGAGCTGTTGTAAGTTGAGGATTATCTGTAAAGGCATCAAATTGGGCAACCTGGAAAGATAAGTCAAAGTCGTGGGTGGACCAAGGAGATGACAGATAAGCACTGTGCTTTCTATAGACATTTCTTTAGTGAGGGATTTTTCAAGAGGCAACTGGACTTTCTATTTTTTTTCTTTGAACGTATTTTGCTTCTCATCCAGTTGGTATGAGTTTTCAGATATGAAGGCTTAATATTTCCATCTTCAAAGATCTAGCTGGTATATTCCTCTTCGTATTTCTGAATGTACCAGTTAGATTACCATTATTCCAGAATGCAATAACAGCAGGTGATAATGAGCAATCAATTTAATTTAAAAGGGGGGAAGGAAGTATAGTATTGGGGAAATTAACTTCTTACTTTATCCAGCTTAATTTACTTGTCCATTGATTTTCCGAAAGGTGCATTTTAGGAGATAATTCATTTTAAACCTGAGAAAATTGATTCCCTCCCCCCCAAAGTTGGAAATCCACTTATGTTAAAGATGGGATATTTAATTAATACAATTTAATTGAGTAGATTTGGAAGGAAAAGAAAGAACTGTTCAAACCTTTAGCAGACTATTTGGTAGATTGGGGTGGGTGGGGGGGAATCACCGGATATCAATTACATATATAAGGATATCCTTGCAGCAATTTATATAGCCTGCTCAAAAAAATAAAGGGAACACTCAAATAACACATCCTAGATCTGAATGAAGGAAATATTATCATTGAATGCTTGGAGTTAAATTCTGTTGTTTAAGTGTTCCCTTTATTTATTAAAGGGAACACTCAAATAACACATCCTAGATTTGAATGTATGAAATATTCTGGAGTTATATTCTGTTGTTTAAGTGTTCCCTTAATTTGTTTTAAGCAGTGTATTTCTCCTAATGGCATAAAATTAAGATAACATTAATATATAACACTCACTTCTGGATTACTTCAGATACAACAAACTTATCTATTATTTGGAGTAATGGTTGAATGCCTAGGGAGATTTCTTCTAAATAGGGTTCCATTAACTCAAGTTTCACTGTGTTAACTTCATTTCATTTTTACAGTCCACTTATGGATTTCTCTAATTGTCAGAAGGGAAAATAGATGATCTCCTAGGCTTCTTCTAATTCTGGAATTCTAGGAAAATAAGTCACTTAAATGCTCAGCATTTCTCAGAAGGGCATAGCAGAGTGATTTAGAACTGGAACTGTATATTTGGGGAGGAATAGCTTGTTAACATGTTTATGTTTCACAGACTATATTACTATAATGGTATGTGGGAAAGACCTTGAGAAACAGGGCAAAGAGGTGCTGACCAGAGAATAGTCAGATAAGAAACATGTTGATAGCTGGGTAGCAAGCAGGGCAAGAAGCTCAGAAGAATCCCTCTTTAATTTCTTTGGCTGTAAAGGACATGACAGAAAAAAAATGTACTTGCAAATTTTCAAAATTCTGAAATTAATGTAGCCTTACACTAAAGAAGAATTGTTTATCTAGTTGTGTTTCCTGACTGGCCTAACCAGTAAGGCTGACAATTACAAAATAGCCTTGGTTAGAATTAGTGTTTCAGCTATGAATCACATCATGGTTTCCCATCCAATATATTGTTAAGCCCTCCTTAGAGGTTAGCTCCTTGACTGATAGCCTTTAAACTGCAGAATCACATGTCCGCTAAAGGAGGCCCAGAAGGACAGCACACAGGGAGTAGAATTCAGCAGGCAGCTATTTATGAACAGGGATTGCTTCCTCCTGGAAGACCAATTCTCACCAAAAGAGTTTCTGAATACTAATTGACCATCAGTGTACTATGCATTTGGGAATTTGGCCACCTAAATTCAGGCTCATTCCTCTTGCATAACAAACTGAATTTGCTGACATGGCATTCAGATGCTATAGCAATGTTGTCAGTTCTTAAATAAATTTATTTATTAGATTTGTATGCCGCCCCTCTCCGTAGACTCGTAGATTAAATGTATTTCTCACCTCATTTCCATATGTTATACACATTACCGGTAATTAACTCCCTAACTTCCTTTAAAAGAGAAGTTAATTATCATTCTGTCCCATAGAAAATAATGGGATTTAAACAATTTATTCCTTTGAGCATCTTAACTTCCTGCAAAAGTTATAGTAATTAACACAGCAATGGAATGGATATCTTCCTAACATCCTATTGTCAATTTCTTTGTTTTCACACTTTTTTTTTCACAGGCAGACTGTCCCTTGCATGTCACAACTCCAGACTAAATTTCTTTTAGAATGGTAATTTCTTCTACCACACTGTTTTTAATGCATAACCTTACCTAGAATCACACCTAAAATAGCTGGGTCAAGCTGACATTTGTGAGCTGAATGCAAATATCCAAGGCATTATTTGCCCTTTCATCCTGGGAGGGTGTGAATAACAGTTTTTGAAGCATTTCATTATTGCAGATTTGGTGTAATTCAACTCAAAGTCAGATGTGGAGGGTAAAGAACAATGATGGAATAAGGAAGAGGACGTGTGGATTATAGGGCTGTTATATCTTACTTCATAACCTCTCCAGAGGGGATTGCTTGACTATTTCAACACTCACCTTCCCTGTAGCTCAATTGATTTTTCTGAGGTTTTTTTAAATTCTTCATTCACTTATCATGTTTAAACCTTGGCCACAAGGTCAAAGCAAAGCTTTAATGGTTTATGACTACTGTAAAATGCAAGCAAATAATTACTAATGTAGGATTATAGAAGCATTCTGAAGATGGTTTACTGCAAACAGTTCTCCCTTCCTGAATTTAGACCTGGACTGTATATTTGGGAGTAGCTTGTTAACATGTTCATGAATTTACCAGATGACATATAGAATAGAACAGAGCAGAAAAGAAAAGAACAGAATAGAATTTATTGGCCAAGTGTGATTGCACACACAAGGAATTTGTCTGGGTGCATATGCTCTCAGTGCACATAAAAGAAAAGATACATTTGTCAAGAATCATGAGGTGCAACACTTAATGATTGTCATAGAGGTCAAATAAGCAATGAGGAAACATCCAATATTAATAAAAATCTTGAGAATACAAGCAACAAGTTACAGTCATACAGTCATAAGTGGGAGGAAATGGGGGATAGAAATGATGAGACAAAATTAATAGTGCAGACTTAGTAAATAGTTTGATAGTGTTGAGGGAATTATTTGTTTAGCAGAGTGATGGCGTTCAGGAAAAAAACTGTTCTTGTGTCTAGTTGTCTTGGTGTGCAGTGCTCTGTAGCGATGTTTTGAGGGTAGGAGTTGAAACAGTTTATGTCCAGGATGCGAGGGGTCAGTAAATATTTTCACTGCTATCTTTTTGACTCATGCAATATACAGGTCCTCAATAAATTGGAAGTTATTTGAGAGATGCAACTTTTTTTTTGAAACATTTATGATCATTTTTGGATAATAAGCCAGAAGCAGATCTTCTTTTAATAGAGTTTGATAGAGCAGAGCCAAGGGGCAACTATAATTTTCCCCAGAATGCCTTAGTATTAACCTCATGGCTTGCAGGAAGGATGCGTCATACGCTGGACATGCCCACCCTCATTTTAGCGAAGGGGAAAAATTGTGATATGTCATGTGATGACAACATTACACCATGAATTTGACACCCCTACCTTAGATGTAGTACCAAAGACATTTATGTGTTAGGGATGAGCATACATTTTGAAGATATTGTTAAGAGCTCCTTTTTTTCTTTGCTTTATTTTTTGGTTAAATTTATACCTCACATTTCCTCCAGAAGCTCAAGATGATTTATTTCATGTTTCTCTATTCCTACTGTTTTTTTCTTAACAGCAATCATTTGATTTAAACACTGAAAAGGCATACAAGTTTAAAAGTCACCCTTTGAGTTTAGGGCTATGGAGGGATTTGAATCTAATTGGTTGTAACCTAATATTCTAGCCATGGCATACTCCTTACTTATTTTTAAGCAATATTATCTTGGACCACCATGTGTGACTACTAGTATCAGAAATTAACTGGACAGATTTTCTGCTTATTAAAAAAGGAAGTTAGCATAAATGAGTTTGATGTGGCATTGTTATAGAACAGGCATCAAGGCTATGTTTATTGACATCCTTATGCCTTCACTCCCTTAACACTAGTGGACACAGGCCACCATGAATTATGGTAGAAGAAAAACAATAAACAAGCAGCTAATACTATAACTAATGAACCAGTTAAATACTTTTGGTCATGTCTTCACTGCCCAAGCAATTTTTTCCCCCAATTTGTCAATCAAAATACAAGAGCCGGTTTATACTGTCTCAGCTAGAATAGATTTGTAAGATCAGGTGGCCTAAAACTGCCACCCAAGACAGTTCAAGTACATGTTGATCTAAACAACCACCCATGTTAGGTATATATAGTACAAAGAAAGATTACAGACAGCTACATGCACCATGAATTTTCAATCAAAATGACACAAGAGCAAACACAACAGACTTCAGCTTAGAGTTCCAAGTTTGAATGCCATAAGAAAATATATTCTGCTGTCCACGGAGGTTTATGGCTCTGTTTTTTTAACCTGCAGTGAGAGGAGGCTTATATAATGTGTTCCCGAACAAACACTTCTTCAACCAATGATCCATAACTGAAGCCAACTAAGTATAAATTGATGCACAGAAACTTGTTTAGGTTCAGGCCTTTGTTGATACAAAAGGATTTTAGTTGAACATAATAGTTGATCCTAGTACTATTTTGCTCAGAAAAGTTTTTAATTAATTGCAACTGAATGCTCAGAAAAAGATCAGTAGTCTTGCTTGCAGAAGAAAACAGATGCAGACATTAAATACCCCTTAAAGATGCAGAGTCCCAATCAATACTAAAAATACATACATGACAATAATGGTTTTCATTTACCTTTGCTACCAATTTGGACTCTTCTGCACATGTGCAGAGCATCCGTGATAACATATGGACAGGTGGGCGGAACTTCCCACCACTGCTGCTACTGGTATGCTTGAACTGGGACAAACCAGTAGAAACCCCCCCTGATACGTGGGCTCATAGATTAGTTATGGATAAATAAACAGAAATCAAGACAGTGGGCATGATCCTGCTTTCCCCTATCAATCTGTTCCAATCTTACCCCAAATATCTTTTCTGAATTGGACATGGGTCAATGGGAACAGTACTGTACGGAAGCCCATGAAACAGATCCCAAGACCCTGCTCTGGGTTTTTGTTTTTGTTTTGTATATATGATCCAAAATCAAGTTCGGAGCACTGTGGCTATCACTTGCCATTGTTTCTGCCACTGTGGCTATCATTTTGATATAGTGTAGGAGTAGTAGAAGATGAGAAATGGTCAGTGTAGTGTAGTACAGGGGTCGGCAACCTTAAGCACTCAAAGAGCCACTTCATCCTGTTTCTCAGAGAAAACGAAACACTGGGAGCCACGAAACCTGGGTGGGCATGGTCAACTCAAAATCACTCTCACCAGTGAAGGGCTACCAAATTTTTTACTACCACACTGTGGGCATGGCTTATGCAGGATGCCCTGCCTTTTCTTTCAACATCTTTCAGTGCAAATTGGGTGCTCTGGGGTGGAGCTCCATTTTCATTACCCCACTGCGTCCCCCCCCCATCCTGGCAGTAGCCCACCCCAACTCTCACCCAGTCACATGACCAGCCCCCAGCCACGCCTATCCAGGTTTTGTGGCTCTGTGTTTTTTATGAGAAATAGGTAACTCCCTCTCACTTTCTCATCTCTATTTTTCTGTATCTCCCTCCCTTCCTTTTATCTTTCTTTTATCTGTCTTTTTCTCTCTCTCTCTCTCTTTCTCTCTCATTTATCTTTCTTTCTCTCTCTTTCTTTATTTCTTTCTCCCCCCTCTCTTTCTGTGTCTCTTTATGTCTGTGAATGTGTGTGTGTCTTGCTCTATCTCGCTTCCTGCCTCTGTGCCTCTCTTCACAATTGGAAAGCCCTGCTGCCCTGTATGCTTTCTTTGAGGCTTTTCGCCAGCTGTTTTCTTTCCTTCCTTAGGGAAAACTGGACTGGTGAAGCAATTGGCACAACCTGCAAAGGACGATTCCCTTCCGCATCCCCTGCTTCCCTGACAAGAGAGAAGGAGGGGGAGAGAAACCTCCACCACAGGTTGTGCTCATTGGTCCGCCACCCTGGCTATCAAAAAGGAAGGGGGGGGAACTGGCAAAAAGCCCCAAAGAGAGCACACAGGATGACAGGGCTTTCAGACAGTGAGAAGAGACACAGAGAAGGGAGCTAGAGAGAAAACACAGACATACACACACACATACACATAGACATAGACACACACAGAGAGTCTCTCTCTCCCCCTCCCTCTGTATCTCTCTCTTCCCATCTCCCCATCTCCTCCTCTCTCTGTGTGACTTTCCTGTCTCTTTCACCCTCTTTGTGCACCACTCTGTATGCTTCTCTCTCCCTTCTCTCTCTCTCCACCACCCTTCTCTCTGCCATGGCTGGGCCAAGCCAGCAAGCTCTTCTTGGGGTGCTTCACTATGTCTTTTATTTGTACTTTTTGGAAATCTGGGCTGGCAGAGGTAGGATTGCCAGCAGTGGCAGAGTCTTTGCTTTGACCGGCCATGCTCCCCCACCCCTGCTTTTCCTTTTGCAACCCCCTGCCCAGCTGTGGCTGAGCTGGGAGCATGCACACATGTGGGGACACCCTCCCTAAGTGAGCAGCCAGCTGCCCCACATGCTCCTTTCTTGCACTTTGGTGCTTGCTTGAGGAGGCTCTCCTCATGCTTGCACATGCTACCAGCTCAGCCACAGCCAGCCAGAGGGTCATGAGGGGGAGGGGAGGAAGGGAAGCCTCTGCTATGGCTGGCGATCACTCCTTAGCCCGGATTTCCAAAAATATCCAAAAAAGACCTAAAAGCAGTGAGGGGCTGGGTCAACCAGTGAGGGGGCAGAGAGCCACACCAGAGGGGCCAAAGAGCTGCATGCAGCTCTGGAGCCATGGGTTTCCGACCCCTGGTGTAGTAGTTACTGCAAGTATTTTGAATGAAGAATTAGGGTATAAAATAATGCAGGAAAAAGTGCTAGTAATGAATAGCAATAGCTCTTAGACTTATATACCGCTTCACAGTGTTTTACAGACTTTAAGCAATTTACAGAGTCAGCATATTGCCCCCAACAATCTGGCTCCTCATTTTACTGAACTCAGAATGCGGAGTCAACCTTGAGTAGACGAATATCGAACCCTTGGCAATCAGAAAAATGTAATCACAATGCTTCCAACAGCTTATCACTTTCTTTTCAAAGAAAAACAAAACACTTTGGAAATAAATATTCAGAGAATTTTTCTTTGTTAGCAGAGAATATATTGTTATTACCTTAATATGCATTGAATGATGACTGTCTAACATGATCTGGCTCCATAAGTTACAAATACATATGCACAAAAAATGTGAGCATTTCATTCTGTGCACATATTTCTCATTCAAAATCCATTGGTATTTGAGTGCTTTTGCACTGATGAATCAGTACTTGGCAATCACAAAGACAGAATTCAATAATATATGCCTGTTTTATTGTAATCTGACAGATCCCATAAGAGGGAGTAAATAGTTGGCTGGAGTTTTTGAAGAAGATTATGCAACCTGGAGGAACTCTTCAAGAGTGAAAATCTAAATTCAGGAATTCGTGATAGGAAATAAATATTTAGATCTGTGATATTTTTTTCAAGTGCTGTCTGTTCCAATTGCATTATCTGTAGCAGAGATGAAATCCTGTGATTACATAGAATGCTTTCCAAAAAATGACATGTGACTGCAAAACACACACATATATGCACTATAAAAGTGTTTACCAAAAGTCTATATAATCTGAACATTAATATTTATGACAGAAAGCATATAGGTTTTTAAAGCTTTAAAATAATCTAAGGATTATTATTTATTTTTGAAATATTTTTCATGTGTCAGCTCATAGTATATTTGTTAGAAAATTGCAGCTTTTAAAGTAGACTTACTCAGTGAAAACAGAAGTCTTGGCAGCTGCTCATTATCATTTTTCAGCAAGGATCAACCGTCTTGTTAATATTGCAGATTAGGAATGTTCTCTACTCGATCCCATAAACAAGAACTGTTTAACCTTAAATGATATAAATAGCTCATCTATCTGTTTGTTCCCTTTATATAGTTCATTTAGCTTGCTTATGTACTTGCTTTCCAAACTATTATTATTGTAATAGATATTTACAATATCTATATTGTATGATACAGAGGTGGGATTCAGCCAGTTTGGACAGGTTTGGGCGAATTGCATGTTAATTTTAATCTGGCTCACTGAACTGGTTGTTCCAAATACTGGCTGACCATGCCTACTCCACCCTGCCCCTCCCAGAACTCTCCATGGAGCTCATTTTGGATGTCAGGTAAATATCAGGTAAGCCACACAGGGGCTCTGGGGGGGGGGGGGCAAAAATGGTAAAAATGGCAAAAAGGGGAAATAGTATAAGGGCAGACTAGATAGACCATAAGGTCTTTTTCTGCCGTCAATCTTCTATGTTTCTATGTACCAGAAGTCCAGAAACAGGCCTGAATTTCTATGTACCAGAAGTCCAGAAACAGGCCTGAATTTCTATGTACCAGAAGTCCAGAAACAGGCCTGAATTTAGGAACACTTAGTCTGCTGCAGAGGCGTCCAACCATGGCAACTTTAACACTTGTGGACTTCAGCTCCCAGAATTTTCCAACAACCTATGGTGAAGTTGAAGTCCACAAATCTTAAAGTTGCTAAGTTTGGACACCCCTAGTGTCCAACCTTATCAGAACAGCAGAAAAAACAATTGCTGCCAACCTGACGTCCATTGAGGACCTGTATATTTCATGAGTCAAAAAGAGAGCTGTGAAAATATTGACTGACCCCTTGCATCCTGGACATAAACTGTTTCAATTTGTACCCACAAAATGTCGCTACAGAGCGTTGCGCACAAAGACAACTAGACACAAGAACATTTTTTCTGAACGCTATCACTCTACTAAACAATTCCCTCAACACTGTCAAACTATTTACTAAGTCTGCACTATTATTACTACTAGTTTTTTCTCTCATTATTCCTATCATCCATTTTCTCCCACTTATGACTGTATGACTGCAAGTTGTTGCTTGCATCCTTAAGACTTTTATTAATATTGATTATTTGCAGATTGCTTATTTGACTCCTATGATAAACATTAAGTATTGTACCTCATGATTTTTGACAAATGTATATAAATATTTTATGCACACTGAGAGCATATGCACCAAAAACAAATTCCTTGTTTGTCCAATCACACTTGGCCAATAAAGAATTCTATTCTATTCTATTTTTTTAAAAAAACATCTTCCTCTAGAAGTGTGTGGGCTTCCTTTTACTTGCATGACTACTGTTGAGAATTGTAGAAGTTGAATCCATATAACTGGAGAATGCCATCGTTGGAGAAGGCTGGTTTAAAGGAGTGTAGTGTAAATGGCATCTCACCATCCACATTTCCTATTTACATCTCAACATGGAGCAAACATGCTCTATTTTTCCTGCCATATCTCCATGATATTGTCAACATTTCATTCCCAAGAGTGAACCAAGCTGAAGTGATCCTGCACTAAACTAATACTTCACCCTTACACTGACAGCATCCAAGGGCATCTGTTAAGCCTTGTCACCCATTATTTTGAAGGGAAGTCAGGCAATTAACCTGGGAAGAAATGCGGTAGAAACATGATAGAGATCATAACGGGGAGAGCAAATATTATGCTAGTATAGCTCTCTGACAACTCATGCATGCAAGGATTGTTCTTCAGCTCAGCAGCGGAAAAAGCCCCATGTGGCCCATAGATCACATGGCATAAAATTATCTGCAAAAACAATTCAAATTGATCAGTTGGGGTCTAGTTAATTAATTACAGAAATTTCTACACAGCATTTTAAACTTGGAGTTATTGTTTGATGGAATTGTTTTCCTTCAGAAAACTACTGCTTCTTTCTTATAAGAAAATGGAAAAATAATTTATAACTGGCACCAGTGGGGAACAAATCATGATTCAATTCCTGTATGGAAAGTGAAAAAAAAAAGTTGCCAGTTCATAGACAGAAAGTTGTTTCATTTTGTAAGGATGTGATTAGTTAAGGTGCTGGAAGTATGTGACATCCATTGTAAACACTTTGGCAGTCAAAAGCCATGCATTTTGGAGTGTAATGTCAAGGTAATAAGCATTTACATAGCCATTCCAGGCATAATGAATTGCTATAATAATGAAGGTTGCTTGTTTGAGGTAGATCTTGGTTTCATTATCATATAGTCTCATAAAATCAGCGTTCTGGAAAACTGAAGTAAGAGTCTGAAACAACTTTACTATAGAAAATAGAAAAGCAACTATAGCTATTTATCTTTTCAAACAGACCTGAGAAGGATTTACTAACATTTTGGATGCTTAGTGAAACAATGAAAAATTCAGCTACTAATACAATTTTAATTATAATATTTTCTGTTCACACGAAGGAGGGAAAGGAGATTGGGATAGCTATTGCTAATCATCTGCATTTTTTTCAATGTTGCAGAACAATTTACAGCTCAAAAATATTTAGAAGGATTATGTTAAATTAGAAGTCCAATTTAGTTCAGGAAGATGGGAGCCTAAACAGCACTTCCAAGTCCAATAACTGGCATTTAGAAAAGAGTTCCCCAACCTTTCTGATTTTGTGGAATGATGTGAGGAGGGGGAGAGAGGGGATAGTTCTCTTTGAGCAGTGGGCAAGTACATGTGTGCATACTCCTGCCTCTCATGCAAATGGAGTAGTACACACACACCTGCCTGCTACTCATGAAAGTGGGAATGCCTACGGGCACTTGTCCGCCATTTCCTCAGCCTAATTCAGAAAAGTTCAAGACCTGATTCACTTGATTCAGAGGAACATTATTTCTGATTCTGAGAGTATCAGTATCGCTCATCAATGTTATTTTCTCAATCACCTGATTTTGTTCTAAAACTATTTAAGTCAGCAGAAATTATCATATCATCGTAGTCATAGCTTTTGCCCTTTAATTATATATTTTCTGTTGAGTCTAGGAACTCAGAATTCTGAGTAGGCCTCTTTAGAATTGTTCTGCACTGATCACACATGACATAAGATGTTCTGTCTGGGTCACTCCGGAAGCTGTGACCAACCCAAAAAGATAAGCCAGACACACTGGTTGAATCCAAACACAGTTTTATAATGGTAAAGAGAAAAGAAGCCAACAGAAAATGTCCTTACAGGTCAGGAAAGCACTGGAACTCCAAAATAAACACGAAAGCAATTGTTAATACAGAAAAACAGGATCCTTAATGCCAAACGAGGCTGTTGAGCTAACAGACACAAACCTCCCACCGGTCTTCAAGACTGCTGGGCCATGAGCCAGGAACAAAAACGCTGAGAGAAAATGCAGATAACACTAACTCCTCTTTGATAACACTCCACACTGCCGAAACAGTTCTCATGCCTTATAAACCCTTCCCTGCTAATGAGGACCACACCCAACCCCCAGGTGCTCCTCCTTCAGCGCTGATAATATCTACGCAGCTGATTTCTCCTTTGAGCTATGCGTCTCTGTCGCATAATAATGATAGCTTGTGCTTCGTCATCAAGGGACTCCAGGGAATCCAGAGAATCAAAGCTACTTGCTTGAGATAGCCCTTCCCCAGGGCTCCCAGGCCTTGCTTCATCTTCACTTTCTTGACTGCTGTCTCCACTGTCCAGCTGCGAAGAACTCTCCCCTCCGCTCTCAGACTCCCCCAGGCATGGAGCCAGCTGATACACAGCTGGTCTTTGATCTGGCTCAGGCTGAACCACAACACAAGGGAATCAGGAACATTTCAGAAACCAATGATTTCTTTTGGGACTAAATAGGATTCAAAAACCCATTTTCTGAAAAAAGTCATTTTTCTGGCAGACCTTAAAAAAAGCTGGAGGAAAATTGTCCTTCTTATGTACAGATTTAAACTATAATTTTTCTCACTATTCTAGTTCTTTCATTATAGCACTATGCATATCACATGAATTTATGTCTACTATGTATGCTGTTAGCCGCCCTGAGTCCTCGGAGAGGGGCGGTATACAAATCCAATTAAATAAACAAATAATTTGTTAATACAGAGGTTACAAAATTTCAAGATGGCAGCACATTGTTTGGTTGCAGCTGCTTCAGCTTTCCAAAGTGTTGGTGTTTTGGAGATGAAAGTATCATTTGGACTGAGTGATTATTTAAGAATTGTGACAAAAAAAGTGAAATAATTTGGGTGAGTACCTAAAACTCTGAAAAAGGTATTTTAAAAAAATCAAAACTTTGAAGAGAAATGCATTAAATTTACCAGAGATAAATGCAAAGCTTTTCATTGAGGAAACCAAAATCAAATGCACATGCAAAATTAAGCAAACTTACATTAGAACTACAGAAAAAACAAGATATGGTATGTTTGTGTGTGTGCTTGTTAATATAGTGGGGTTCTTTTTAAAACTATTTTAAATACTTAAATTTATTGAATTTATTTGGATTTGTACGATTGTTTATATTTTTTTGTTGTGAGCCGCCCCGAGTTCGCGGAGAGGGGCGGCATACAAATCTAAATAATAAATAAATAATAATAAAAGAACATTATACCGTATGGGGGAAACTTTACAGTTGGATAGAAAAGAAAAAAGATTCAGTAGTGACACCCATAAATCCCCATGCCATTCCCCCCCCCCAACTTTGGCTACCTCATGATGCCTCCTTTGTAACAAGCATTGCTTTGAATGCTTTATCAATCAAAGGCAAGATAAAAATTGAAATAATAAAGTGCCTTGGTTGCTACTCATAAGTCCCGAGACAATCTTCTTTACCAAGCTCTTATTGGTCATTGACTTCCCTTTTCCTGCGTCATTTCACCAAGAGTTGAGGTGGCACAGTGGTTAGAATGCAGCACTGCAGGCTACTTTTACTGCCAGCAGTTCAGCAGTTCGATTCTCAGCTGCTCAAGGTTAACTCAACCTTCCATCCTTCTGAGGCAATGTGTCAGTTGGGGGCAATATACAGACTCCGTAAACTGCTTAGAGAGGGCTGTAAAGCACTGTAAAGCTGTATATAAGTCTAAATGCTATTGCTATTTCAGGATAGTTATAAAAAGGGCAATAGAACCATAGTAGCAGGTTCATTTTTAAAAAAATCAAATATGGAAATATCCTTAAATTTGTGTGGTGATGAGGATGCTTGTTGCCACACCATCTTACGTAATCTCTGTTTCTTTCTGTCATGGGCACATGCACACCCGCACAAATATGTTTCCAAAACGTTTCAGACATATCAAGTTACTCTTCCTTTGCTTTGCACCCCCACCCTTTTCGATTATAACATAGCTAATTCAATACAGATTTTTTTCAGGTGACATCAAGCAGGTCACAAAAGCCAATGCATTTAAATAAATGTGCCAGTCAAATGCTTGCTACCAGTCTTCTTCTGATTTCAAGCAGATGCATATAAGTATTCAAATGACAAAAAAACCCCAATAACCTAAGGTAGTGTTTGAAAGATGTTGTCTTACTTTAAAACCAACATGTTAGTTACATAAAACTAACATATTTGTTACTTTTATTGCCCTTATGTCAAGATCTGCAAACTAAAATTCTTTTCTCCCTTAGTTTTATGGAGTCAGATTGGATTGAGCAAGAATTTAATGTTTTAGCATATAGGGGGAGAATTCATATTCATCTTTTATATCTTGCAGAGAAATAGATTTACAAATACAGGTACAATCATTTATTTAGCAACAAATACAGGTACAATCATTTATTTAGCAACCATTCAAAGTTACAATGGCATTGAAAAAAAAGTGACTTGTGACTGGTCTTTGCCAGGGGTGGGTTCTGCATCCTTTTGCTGCAGGTTGTGTTGTGCATGTGCCCATGCTTTGTGTGTGCCCGTGCACCTGCAGCAATCAAATAATAACTTTTGTGAATGTGCATAAGCAAAAATGAGCTTCTGCTCATATGCAGAAGCAAAATCCAAGATGGCGCCGCTCACCGAGCTACTAACAGAACCAACTCCATGACATCATCACCAAATTACTAATGGTTCTAAAGAACCTGTTAGAACCGGTAGGAACCCACCTCTGGTCCTTGCACTTACAGCCATTGCAGCAGCTCCACGGTGTATATTTATGACAGTAGTAGCATCCTGGGTAGTTACCATTTGTGACCTTCCCAGCCAGCTTCTGACAAGCAAAGTCAATGAGGGAAGTTGGACTGTGTAGTTCACAAAACAACTGCAAGAATTCACTTGACAACCATTGTAAAAAGGTTGCAAAATTGGGTATGACTCATTTAACAACTGCCTTGCTTAGCAATGGAAACTCTGATCCCAATTATTCTGGTTGTAAGCTAAGGAGTATCTGTAAGTTAAGGACTACCTGTATTGTTTTTAGACTATTATAGAATCTAAAGTATGGCTGCCTTCTTAGCAGTTCCAAAAGTGAAGCTTAGCAAACAAAATGTTGTTTTGCCCGGGGGTAAGTCTTGCTTGTCTGAAGCGGCAAGATTCATGGCTGCGGTTATCAATCCAAGAAACATGGATTAAGCTCAATTTTCAGACATATATAAAGTGAGTAATATAAGCTTCGAGGGCCCTCCATCTCTGGCAATTTATATGCACATTCTGATGTTGGGTAAAGGAGGCACAGTTCATTGTCTGCAAACCCCAAGAGCTATTAATTCCTCTAGTGGTTTTCATGAAAACAAGAACCACTTTGTAGCTCATACATATGTAACTACATTTTGAATAAGCATCTGTCTTCAGGGACATGAAATATATACATGAAATCGATAGGAAACTGAGGCTTCTGTCATAATAAACACAGTTATCCATGAAGGCTATAAATAATGGAGTCTTTCTCCATGTTCATTCTTAAGCTAATTCTCTAATATATGGGAACTGCTGTACACAGCAGAAAGCCTTTCTAGCCATCTCTACAGTTGACTTAGTGTTAGAAAAGCATATGATTTTTTAAAGTATCTGTTATTTATGTCACAGGAGGCAAAGAGGATTTTGTCTGCAATGAGATCTGACTATACCACAGGTCAGTGCTCCACTGAAGTTGATTTAATTATCAGATGACTTGCAGCTACTGAAGCCATCTGGGAATCAGTGTCAGCCACTGCTCTGCTCACATGGGTCAGGCAGCCCTGCCTTATGCTTAACAATTGGTCCTGCTACAATTCAGCAAGATTCAAGAAAGTGTGCAGAGCTTCGTCTTGAGTGAATCTTGACCTCAGTTGTCCGTTTTGCAGCATGTTGTTTTAAACTCCCTCGCAGTTCCCTTTGGTATTATTGTTCATTCTGTGTGGTTGTTGGAACGTGAATATATATTAGAGATGTCTATTATCTGCTACTTCTGTTCTTTTTAAATAATTCTGTAAAATCATTTCACGATCTGCTTCACTGTGCTAGTACATCAGTGGTACTATTTTCTAGGCATGCATACTCAAGCCCAGAAGATCCCAAGAGGACCTCAAAGGCATGCATACACATGACCAGAAGATCTCTGGAGAATCTCAAAGCAGCCACATTCAGCCTTCAAAGCAGTTGCAGTTGTTTTGTAGTTTCAAGGAGTATATCTAAAGATGTGCTTTGCTCACTGACTGGTTTGTACAATCCAACTACTTTGTGTTGTCAAAATGCAAAACCACTGAAAAAATATAGCACAGCAAAAATTAGAAATGGGCAATGACTAAATCAAAGGTAATGAAAATACAAAAAGGAATACAAATTTCATAGCTTCTGTCAATGGATTGAAGTCACAATAAGGTGCATTCTTGGTGGATCCCATTATGCAAGTGGCAGACCAAATATATTCCCCCTTTAATTTCCAATGGTTCATCACATTTTAAAAAATATAATTCACAGATTATTTTTAATTTTCAAAGGAAAAACAAGGCCTTTCAAAAATATTTAAGTATTGGTTCTGGTTACTGCCTTCAATTTTATAGAAGAAAAGAAGGAAAAGATGAAGATTGGTACTGCATGAGAAATGTTCAAGAGGTTGTACCAGTATTGGTGAAATGAGATTGGTTAGAAGAAAAGTTGCCTTCAATTAGATAAAATACACAGAAATTTAACCATTAAACAAAGCAAAGTTTTTCCAAATCTTTACTCAGGAACTAGAATAAGAACAACAAATAAAACATTTTCTTTTGGTATTCCTTGCATATGTCAAAAGTAAGTTTTTTCTCTCTCTGAGCAACCAGTCAGTTCGGAAAATAATTTATGATCTCTTTCTGTTTGCAATTCCTGATCTGCACATTTAAATACTGGTCACGCAGAATTTGTTTGCATTTTTTTTTGTTGGATCAAATATCTCCACTGATCTAATAAGCTTCTGTGCATTCCTTCCTGCAACAGCCTAGATAATGAATTAACTCCCCTTCATTGTAAGCCAAATCAATCAGATAAAAGAATGTTATAAGCATTTAGCAGCAACAAACAAGATGCCTGAAGCTACAGATATTCCAATGATAGATAAGGATGCATCTTTTGGTAAAACAATCCAGATTCAGCATAATAAATCAAGCTGCATTTTAAAAAGTTAAATACCAAATAATTAAATATCCATTCTCCAGGAAAATAAATATTTATCTCTAACTAAAACATATGATGTTATATACAGTATTTTGGAGTGGCATTTGTAAACAGTTAAATAGTTAATTTTGAACTTCTAACACAGATATTTGTTTACATAAGCATTTCATTTTAATGTCAAATTGTCTTTTGATAACCTCAAGGGAGAAAACTTAGTCATTTGTTTGTTTGTTTGTCTGTCTGTCTGTCTGTCTGTCTGTCTGTCTGTCTGTCTGTCTGTCTATCTATCTATCTATCTATCTATCTATCTATCTATCTATCTATCTATCTATCTATCTGGTTGGTTGGTTGGTTGGTTGATTGGTTGGTTGGTTGGTTGGTTATTTAGTCCGATACACGAGTCTTCGGAGAGGGGCGGCATGCAAATCTAATAAATCTTAAATCTTAAATCTTAAAATCTTATAGAGGATATACTTGTAGTAAAATATATCAGAGAAAGAATAGAAGAGATATAGGAATAAAATATAGGAATAAAGATATAGGATATAGGAATAAGATATAGGAATAAAATATATTAATTAAAGAATAGAGAAAGGATATAGGATAGAAGAAAAGATATAGGAGAGACAATAGAACAGGGGACGGAAGGCACACTAGTGCACTTATGCACGCTCCTTACTGATCTCTGATAAAATTGGGGGATGAGCCGTTGCCGTTAACAAAGACAGAGCCGAAGAATGAGTTGAGGAGGTTAGCTTTGGATGCGTCATCGTGGTATTTATTTATTTTATTTATTTATTAATCAAATTTGTATGCCGCCCCTGTCCGCAGACTCGGGGCGACTAACAACAGTAATAAAACAATATAAACAAATCTGATATTTAAGTTATTATTTGTTGTTGGGTCCTTTGACAGGTTGGATAGGTCTAGAGTCCTTGAGTTTGTTGTTGACAAAGTTGTAGAAGGCTTGATTAGATTTGCTGTGTAGGAGGTTTTCCTCTTGTTTGCTGTGGTTAGTTGAGACATTCTGCTTTTATTTGATTGCATATGCTTTTATATCGGCTTTTGAAGTTGGCTACTTGTCCTTTTTTGTTTTTCCGCCAGAGAGATTTTTTCCTTGTTTGTAATTTTCTTATTGAGATAGGAAGGTTATTTTTCTTGTTTGTGGTAGATGTTAGTGGCATGTGAAGTCTGAGAATGTGTTGTAGAGGTCATCAGTAGTGTTGCAGTCAGAGAATAGAGGTTGCCAGTTTAATGTTGAGAGATGGGCTTCAATGAGTTCATAGTTCGCTTTTTTGACATTGAATTTGGATATCGCATTATTTGGGTGGATCTTAGGGTGGCTTAGGTTGAGACTGAAGTTTATCATGCTGTGATTGCTGTTGGAAAATGGTTCTTTTATTTGTAAGCCATATATTGCACTTTTGCTGTTGCAGAAGATGAGATCCAGACAGTTATCTAATCTAGTATTGTTAGTTACTAGTTGTATTGTTAGTTACTAGTTGAATATAAATATTTTTGAAAATAAATATTTTTAAATATCTCTAACTAAAACATATGATGTTATATATAGTATTTTGGAATGGTATTTGTAAACAGGTAAATAGTTAATTTTGAACTTCTAACACAGATATTTATTTACATAAGCATTTTATTTTAATATCAAATTGTCTTTTGATAACCTCAAGGGGGAAAACTGTAAAAAATCCAATCAACAATGCCAGACAGCAGTCTACCCTGCAAATCTGGCTACATTTCATTTCAGTGCAAATTAATTAAATGAAAGTGTTTATAATCAACAGTTCTATATTTAATAATTTCTGCATTCTGTCACATTAGGTTCAGTGGCCATTTGTAGAGAGAATCTGGGAGACACATCAAAGGATTCAGGGCCATGCATAACATCCTGGGTCAACAGGCTTTGAGCTAAAGTGTTGACACTAAATAGTCCTCAAATCTTACTTTCATTTGTATATACATCATCTATCTAGTATCCATGTTGCAGAGGAATTTTAATTCATTTCTCTTTCTCTATCCCTTGGATTATACAGGAAGAAAAATAAACGTAGTTTTCCATCTTTGGTTGTCCAAGTTCACAATGTGTTTTTGTTTTACAAAACTTAATAGCAGGTCTTTCTTTGTTATAGAAAAAAAATGTAGCAGACAGGGTCCCTTGAATACATTTGTTAGATGGTTAGGCAGTTAAGGCAAAAGGTTGCATGCAAAGAGGTAGAAGGTACAATTAGCAAGAACTTATCATTCTGACAGGTAGTTAAACAAAGAAGCCCTTGTTACAAGGCATCAAATAAGTAGAGTTCTAAAACCTATTGCTACCAGTTTGTGTGCACCCTTGTATACATACGATGCTTCTGTGCATGGGCAGAAGCGTCCCGGGCAGTTGATGGAGCCTCCCATTGCTGTCACTACCGGTTTGCAGAACTAGGTCAAACCGGGAGCAACCCACCACTGGGTCAAATGCTAGATAGAAAACACTCTTCTGATTACAGTGGTTCCCACATTTCTAATTTTTAAAGCACTTTACTTCATGTGTGCCAGTTAGGATCTTATGGCTGTTGTTATGTTGAAGAGTTCAAAAAATATTATACGCAAATGTTTCCAGACTTAGTTGGAGAAAATGTGTGGAAAGATTGTCATTTAAATAGCAAAATTTAAATATCAGCTGGAATTTGGCAAGTATTTCTCATTTTGGATGATTTTTTGCCATATGGCTATAGTTTGTAGTATAAAATTTAAGATTTATTACATTACAGCAGAAAAAGATCTCATGGTCCATCCTGTATTTTATCTTAGAATAGATACATGTTTATCCCAGGCATGTTTAAATTCAGTTATTGTGGATTTACCAACCATGTCTGCTGGACGTTTGTTCCAAGCATCTACTACCCTTTCAGTAAAATAATATTTTCTCACGTTACTTCTAATCTTTCCCCCAACTAACCTCAGATTGTGCCCCCTTGTTCTTGTGTTCACTTCTCTCCTGAACCTTATTTAAACCTTTAACATATTTAAATGTTTTGATCATGTCCCCCCTTTCCCTTCTGTTCTCAGACTATACAGGTTGAGTTCATTAAGTCTTTCCTGATGAATTTTATGCTTCAGACCTTCCATCATTTTTGTAGCCTGTCTTTGAACCCGTTCAATTTTATCAATATCTTTTTGTAGGTGAGGTCTCCAGAACTGAACACAGTATTCCAAATGTAGTCTCACCAGAGCTCTATACAGCGGGATCACAATCTCCCTCTTCCTGCTTGTTATACCTCTAGCTATGCAGCCAAGCATCCTACTTGCTTTCCCTACCGCCTGACTGCACTGTTCACCCATTTTGAGACTGTCAGAAATCACTACCCCTAAATCCTTCTCCTCTGAAGTTTTTGCTAGCACAGAACTGCCAATACAATATTCAGATTGAGGATTCCTTTTGCCCAAGTGCATTATCTTACATTTGGAAACATTACACTGCAGTTTCCATTGCTTTGACCACTTATCTAGTCAAGCTAAATTATTTGCCATATTACAGACACCTCCAGGAATATCAACCCTATTGCACACATTTATAAAAAGTTTAAATTGTAGTCTATTTGGCCAGATTTAAGAATTCTTGAAAAGTCTACTAAAATTAGTAGCACTTAAACAAGCATAATTATTTTAAGTCCCATTAATTTCAATGGCTCAAGTACAAGTATGATCAAATCTAGATTTAAAATCAATGTTTCCATCGTAAATTGAAGTCTAAAACAGCAAGCATAATATTAATGAAAGCTAAACAATTGATGTAGTGAATGGGTAGGCAAGACCCAGCCCCCCCACATTTATTGCTTGCCACCTCTTCATATTAGATACCAACTTGTTGGTTCAGACATAGTCAATAACTCCTCTAGACAGCTGCATGCTCTGAATTATGTGCAAAGTCAGCTTATCTAAACACTTTCCATTCTGCTAGAAGGGAAAAAAAGTTCATCTCTTGTAAAAATAACAAACTTGATGGATGAGAGATTGGAAATCAGAGAATGTTACAATCTGCCCTCAGTTGCAGATTTAAGATAGAATTTACAGGAAGATTTGTCCAAGTATCAGAATTGACGAGATATAGCAGCTGTTGTCTGTTCCCTAGAGAATGAAGACAACTTTAGTTAGGAAATGCACAGTTTAAGCTCTTTTTATTGTCCATGCAGATTATTAACACTGATAATTATGATATCAATTGTCAAGCATGTACAAGATAACTAGTATAGATATGAACATAAACACGAACAAAAGAAGTAAATACAGATAAACGGGGACAGTAAGACAGGGATGGTAGGCATGCTGGTGCCGCTATACGCACTCCCTTTACGGACCTCTTAAGAATGAGGCGAGGTCCATGGTAGACAGTTTGAGGTTGAAGCTGAGAGGGTTTCAGGGAGTAACAATGGAGTCAGGTAGAACACTTCAGGCATTGACCATTCTGTTGCTGAAGTTGTATTTTCTGCAATCAAGTTTGAAGTGGTACCTTCAAAAATCAATACTTTGAGTTTGTATTGATTGTTTGCCCATGTATTATTGTGGTTGAAGCTGAAGAGGTCATTGACAGGCAAGATTTATAGCAGACAATTTTGTGTACTCTGCTTATATAGCTCAGTTCCAGATTGACCAAGTCAAAAATTTCAAGCCTGGTGGTATAGAGAATTCTATTGTGAATAAACATATATCCACCCTAAGATAAAATACAGGAAATAGTATAAGGGCAGACTAAATGGACCACGAGGTCTTTTTCTGCCATCAATCTAGTTTCAATGTTTCTAAATCCTCTATATGTATATGTTTTATCATCACCTAAGGCAGGGATTCCCAACAGGCTGCAGGCTGTTTGGAATTGGGCCATGCAAGTGGCAGGTGAGCATGTGCATGCTCACAGCTCTATTTGCGTGAGTGGCAGGTGTTTGTGCGTGGAACTTGCACAAATGGAGCTGCCTCTTCTCCCCCTGCCAGTCAGCCAAGCGAAAAAGATTGGAAACCACTGACCCAACGTTTAAGGAACATTATATCTTTATATTTTTTTTGCCCTGCCTTACCATCATATCCTTGCAGCCATTGGTCAATAGCTTTCTTCAAGTCAAGCTTTTAAAAAAATATATTTAGCAATTCAGTCCCCCCCCCCCAATTCCAGTTGCCTTCAAACCATTATTTAAATGGCCATTTTCATCAGATTCCAAACCCTGAAATTGTGAAGCAAGTTCTTATTTGCCTTGACTAACTGAGAAGAGATCATGTGAAAATAAGAGAGCTAAGGGGAAGAGAAAATGAATAGTCAGGGTAGGGGCTGACCACAACAAGTTGAAAAACATACATAACATGAATAATTTATTTATTATTTATTATTTATTATTTGGATTTGTATGCCGCCCCTCTCCGAAGACTCAGGGCGGCTCACAACAAGTGTAAAACAAATCATAAATAATTCAATTAATTAAAATATTTAAAGATTTAAAAAACCCCATATACTAACAGACACACACACAGGCATACCATGTATAAATTAAATGTGCCCAGGGGGAGATGTTTAGTTTCCCCATGCCTGACGGCAAAGGTGAGTTTTGAGGAGTTTACGGAAGGCAGGAAGAGTAGGGGCAGTTCTGATCTCTGGGGGGAGTTGGTTCCAGAGAGTCGGTGCCGCCACAGAGAAGGCTCTCCCCCTGGGGCCCGCCAACCGACATTGTTTAGTTGACGGGACCCGGAGGAGGCCCACTCTGTGGGACCTAATCGGTCGCTGGGATTCGTGCGGCAGAAGGCGGTCTCGGAGATATTCTGGTCCGATGCCATGAAGGGCTTTAAAGGTCATAACCAACCTCTTTCTCACAATCTTTCTTAACATGTTTTCTCTAAGCCTGTAAAGTGCTCCACCCAACCAATGCACAGTATTTGAATAAACTCAGGTCTTTGTAGCTAATCAGATTCTAATTTTGCACATATGGGAACAAGAAGGATAGCACTAAACTCAATAATAGTCCCTCATGTATTGTCGCATAGCCTCAAAATATCCAGTATCAGTTCTTCTCCAAGTAAATAATTAGCAGCCTCCTAGAGGTTGCTGAATGACAACTCCCAGAAGCCATAGCTGACATGTCTAATTATGAGGGATGCTGGAAGTTGCCACTCAGCAGCTTTTGGAGCTCCAGGAGGAGAACCTACTTTAGTTATACATTCACATTTATTTAGAAGCTTATCAGGAAACTGTCTGATTCAGAAGAATTGAATGAAGAAGAACAAACTCCAAAACCCACCCAGATGATGGTGGGGGAAATTCCCAAGCTTGAGTTAGGAAAAGATTCTGGTTCTCATCAAGGGCTGCACTTAGAGAGATGGGTCTCATCAAGGGCTGCACTTAGAGAGATGAGTGCCATCTGCAGATAAATGATAAGCCATTGCTGGTCAAATGCTAAGCTTATGTGGAATGAGGAAGTTGCAAAAATGCTTGATGTTGTATCCTGGAATGGCTACCTTGTAACGCTGTAAATAGTTTGTTCCTCTTTTCCAGCGCTGTCTGAGCCCAAGCAGGAAGTCGCTCCTGATTGGCTCAGACGCGGCCGGCTCTCGCTTTGGCGGGAACCGCAAAAGTATAAAAGAAGCGGTTTCTCCCTGCAGAGCCAGTCGGTACTCGCTGAACTGTCACTTTACCTTGCTGAGCTGTCACTTGTTCTCTGAGCTGAATAAAAGTACCGATTGCTCAAAATCCTGTCTCTGGGTCTACTTCACTGGCGACGAACGAACGGAAGAACTTCGCGTGCATCATGGACAAAATCCAGATCGGCCAGGCTCCAGAACTCTTCGATTCCGAGAAAATGACATGGGACGAGTACATGGCCACCTTCGAGATATTCCTCGAGGCAGCGGGAATGCAGGACGCCGGAGCCGATCGCAGACGGGCTATTTTTCTCAACTACTGCGGCGCAGAGATCCGTAGACTTGCCCAAACTCTCACCGAGCCAGAACAAGCAAGAGCCACAGCGTGGGACGTCCTTCAACAGAAACTAGCGAGCCATTTTAAACCAACCAGACCAGCCATGGTTTACCAGCATCAATTTCACATGATGGCTCAGAGAGAAACCGAGTCAATCAGCCAATTCACAACGCGGCTTCGAACGGTACTTGCTCAATGCAAGTTTCAAGACCCGGAAGCTCGCCTTACCGACGCCTTGGTTTTCGGCATGAAGAGCAACTCGGTGAGAAACAAACTCCTCACCGAAGAAGAGCCGACGCTACAAACCGTAATTAAATTAGCACAAACCGCGGAAGCAGCCGACGCAGCGGCAAGAGAATTAAAGGAGCACGGAAGGCGAGAAATCATTGCCAAAATCAACGCCGAGTCTCCCAGCGCCGAGGGAACAGACGACCTCAGCCAGCCGACTAGAAACGGGGACAACTGCCTCCTCCTGCAAGACCAGCCGAGACATCCTAGAGCTACTCACCCAGCCCCCTGCGCGGGCTGCCGGGGAAATCACCAGCGCCATCGATGCCCCTTCCGAGACGCTACTTGCCACCGTTGCAACCGGAGAGGCCACATCGCCATCGCATGCAGAGCAACGGCACCAGAAGAAACGTTTGCCACACAACAATACCAGCGACCTCAAAACCAACCCCCCCCAATCGCGAGAAAGGAGACCGTTCCGCAGCTCGGGTCAAAGGAACTACTCAAGCGCTAACCGCGACTACAATAGAGGTAACTCTAAATTTTCCGTGAATAACACGGCAACCAAAAAGGGGGCTAAAATTGTTATCTCATTGTTACTAAATAACCAGCCTTGCTCAATGGAGCTGGATACGGGCTCGAGATATACCATCATGCCCTGGGAAAAATTTAAACTATACATGCCTAATGTGTCTAAGGCTGACTTAACTCAAACCTCATTGGTGATCAGAGACTTCCAAGGGGGGGTAATCTCGGTCCTGGGAACAGCAAATGTACCTATTGCCTTTAAGAATGTGAAATGTACCCTTCCCATGCTTATTGTGACGGGGGCCAAACACTCCCTGCTGGGTCTAGCGTGGATGGAACCGTTGGGGATCGAAATTTCGGGTGTGTGTAATGTAAACTGTGATAATATGCCTAACTTTGTGAAAGAGTTCCCTGAAGTGTTCAGCCCCACCTTGGGATTGTATAAGGGACCCCCTATATCTTTCTCTATCGACCCAAAGGTTCCACCGGTCAGACTGAAACCTCGCAGGGTTCCCCTTCCGCTTCTCCCCAAGCTGGACATGCAGCTGGACAAACTCATTAGTCAAGGTATTTTGGTCCCTGTGGAACAGGGGCCATGGGAAACTCCCATAGTGACACCATTGAAGCCAGATGGCTCTTTAAGAGTTTGCGCTGATTACAAATCAACCTTGAATAAGGCACTCCAACACCACCCCTACCCCATCCCGGTCGTGCAACAACTCTTACACTCCCTGGGGGAGGGGAAAAGGTTCGCAAAGATCGACCTGGCCCAGGCTTACCAGCAGCTTCCGGTCGATGAACAAACAGCAAACGCCCAAACGATTGTAACACACAGGGGGGCTTTCAAATGCACGAGGTTACAGTTTGGGGTAAGCATAGCCCCAGGAATATTCCAGAGCATCATGGAACGCCTATTGTCAGGGGTAAATGGGGCAATTCCATATTTTGATGACATCTTAATTGCAGGGGAAAACCAGGGGCAAGTGAACAAAAGAATAAGGGAAGTACTTAAGAGGCTACAGGACAAAGGGTTACGAATCAAGCCTGATAAATGTGTCTGGGGAACTGACAGTGTTGAATTCCTTGGGTATAAAATTGATAAGGAAGGTATCCACCCCACAACAGAGAAGCTGAGAGCAATTAGAGAAGCCCCAGAGCCACAAGATAAGAATGAGTTGCAGGCATTTTTGGGCCTCCTTAATTTTTATTCCGTTTTTTTAAAGCAGAAGGCAACAGTAGCAGAGCCTCTCCATCGTTTACTCCAGAAGGAAGCCCGCTGGTCATGGGGGAAAACTGAACGTGAAGCTTTTTCTCAAATAAAAAATTTAATAACTTCTAAAAGTGTAGTAGTCCAATATAGTGCTTCACTACCCATTAGGCTCACGTGCGACGCTTCGCCGTACGGCATAGGAGGAGTCTTAGCTCACGTTCTACCGAATAAGACAGAGGCCCCAATAGCATTCTTTTCAAGAACCATGACCAGCACAGAGAGGAATTATAGCCAGTTAGACAAGGAGGCTCTAGCATTAGTGGCAGGGGTAAAGAAGTTTCACAATTACATTTTTGGGAGAAGCTTTGAGCTAGTCACTGACCACAAACCCCTACTAGGCCTGCTAGCCCCCAACAAGCCCACTCCACCTTTTATGTCTCCAAGACTAATCAGATGGGCCCTTTTCCTCTCAGGGTATCAGTATGAGCTCACCCACAAGGGGGGGAAGGAAATCAATCATGCAGACGGCCTCAGCAGATGCCCCATAGCAGACTTGGTAGAAGACCCTGTTCCTGCCACAGATGTGCTAATGATAGAACTCGAGGAAAACCCACTAACCACAGCAAAAGAGGTAGCTGCACACACGCAGCAAGACCAAATCCTTAAACAAGTGGTGAACTGTGTTCTAAAGGGATGGCAAAATGATATTGTTAAACCTGAATTGTGTGATTTTAAGAACAAAAGGCTTGAATTATCATATGTAAAAGGTTGTTTGCTGTGGGGGGATAGAGTGATCATCCCCAAACGCCTAAGGGAAAAGGTACTCAAAATGTTACACGTGGGCCATCCTGGGATTGTCAGGATGAAGAGCCTAGCAAGGGGGCATTTATGGTGGCCAGGGCTTGATGCTGATATTGAAAGTTGGGTTTCAAAGTGTGACCCGTGCCAAGAGTCTAGGCCCAGTCCCCCCAAAACAACTCCGGCTGAGTGGGAACAGCCTGCTGGCCCTTGGTCTAGGATCCACATTGATTTTGCTGGCCCAGTGGGGTCTCAGTACTTCCTAATAGTGGTTGATGCTTTCTCCAAATGGTTGGAAATAATAGCAATGAACAACATAACCACAAGTGCCACTATCAAGGTATTGAGCAGACTGTTTGCATCCCATGGTTGCCCTGATCTATTAGTGTCTGACAATGGACCACAACTAACAGCCAGGCAATTCGAATTATTCCTAGATGGCCTAGGGGTCAGACATGCCCTCATCTCGCCTTACTCGCCCTGGGCTAACGGGTTGGCAGAACGTTACGTAAGGGTGGCAAAGGAGGCATTGCACAGGTCAGGCCCTGGAGATGTGCAACAGAACTTGGACCAATTCTTATTAACCCAGCACATTACCCCTAACTCGCACACACATGTAAGCCCTGCAGAGTTATTGATGGGGAGAAAGTTGAGGTCACCATTAGACAGGTTAAACCCAAGGTTCTGTGTGAATAATAACCAAATGTGCATGAAACCAGAAAGAGAAATGTATTTGGGTCAAAATGTATATGTAAAATGCTTTGATGGAAATGTAAACTGGATGAAGGGAATTATTGTTAAGCAAAACGCACCCAAGACTTATATTGTTAAACTGGAGGATGGTCGTTTGTGGAAACGACACATAGACCACATTCGGAAACGAACTGAAAACCAATTGCAACAACCCGCTGACTCGGACTCTCCCCCTTCAACAGACTTTTGTACATTGCCCGAACTAAGAAACACGCAAAGAGACTTATCGGGCCAGGGGGAACCATCCAGCGACGCCGAGCCATCCTCGTCCTCCGAGGCCTTCGTTGGGCCCGCCAGGCCAAGTCCGCCGCACCGGGAGAGCAGCGGCGAACCATCCTCCACAGTCAGTGGCGAAGGAGAAAATGGACTGCGCAGGTCAGCGCGAGAGCCTCGAAGGCCTCACCGATTGGACGACTTCGTCACGTGGCTTTCTTGATGGATGAGTCCAACTATGAGGGGAGGGGTGTTGTATCCTGGAATGGCTACCTTGTAACGCTGTAAATAGTTTGTTCCTCTTTTCCAGCGCTGTCTGAGCCCAAGCAGGAAGTCGCTCCTGATTGGCTCAGACGCGGCCGGCTCTCGCTTTGGCGGGAACCGCAAAAGTATAAAAGAAGCGGTTTCTCCCTGCAGAGCCAGTCGGTACTCGCTGAACTGTCACTTTACCTTGCTGAGCTGTCACTTGTTCTCTGAGCTGAATAAAAGTACCGATTGCTCAAAATCCTGTCTCTGGGTCTACTTCACTTGAGTATTCATCTATTGCAATCTTAGAATACCCAATAACAAATAATTTTGTATGCCGACTTTGGGTCAAGGAAGTTTCATTTCTGGAATCAAAATTCATAAATTCTTCTTCTGAAGTTCCTGTTATCTCCTTTCCTTGGGACTTGAAGTTTCAGTCTGGTTTATGGCTTGCATTGCTGATTTATGTTTCAGCATTTTCACTTGGTCTGTTACTGAAATCTGCTGGCTTTGACCTGTGCCTTTTTTACTGACTACCAAAAGTTGATTCTGCCTCTAAACTGTAAAATTCTGGCAGAGATGTTCGGCCCTACAGCAGGGTATTGGCTTTCATGGGTTTGTTCTTTATAAATCACCTCAGGCATTCAGTAAACAGGAATGATTTAGTTTATTCAGAATAACAGAAATACATAAACTGCTTGCAGGCCTTAAATTGTTTATCTAAGTAAAAGGCCACATTCTGCAGGTAGCATTAGTTCAATATCTTTCTGCTTTACTATATAGTATTGCCAACCCATTCTCTTGTACATTAATTAGAATCACATCACTCCATATATTGTCACTACTTTTCAATATGCTTCCTCATTTTGCTACAACATGCTTTCTTTTGCCTCTTTGTAGCAACTGTCTGCAAAATCTAAGGGTTTGTAAATCCATTGAAAAGCACACCTATGTGTGAAATCCTACAGCAAAGTGTTCAAATACAAAAGCAGTGAAAGATATTTAATCTGGACCTGCCAATCTGAGAGTGTGCAGAGATCTAAAAAGATTGGGATGGAAGGCTCAACCTCTGAACAACTTGTCAGGAGATGATGATGATGATGATGATGATGATGATGATGATAATAATCACTTAGGAAAAGAGGAAGAAGGAAGTTGTAGTTTGATATTGTTTATTTGCTTTTCATCATAAGAAAAAGTACCTATGGTTTGGTATCAAAGAAATTGGCTTTAACCAGATTAGGAGCTACTCTAAAAATTGGTTGACAAATCAGAAGAAAATAGTCACAACATTCTGGATCCCCCCCACCACCATTCCAGAGAAACAAAAGACAATGAAGTTTAGATAGTTTGTGTGGGAGAAAAAAGACAGTTCCTCCCTAGAAGTTCTGATAATATATGTTTAATGATGCAAGTAGTTTGCTTTAGTTTGGCAAAATGTCTGTTTGTAGCTAAAGAACAAAAAAGGAAACTGTTTGGAGAACTTCAATATGCCTTTCTTCATTTTTTGTGCCTGATAAAGAAATGGTAAAGTTGGATGGTCCTTTTCATGTGTTGTTTTATGGATTGGTTTAAATTATCCCTTTATATACTGAACCCTGAGTTACTCCTGGACTTAAAAATGTTTCAGTCTCTTATATGTAGGTATTTTTGAATATTCCCATTGATGTCATTCTCCTTAGTTTCATATAACTTTCGTTATATGTTAATATATTAATATGGACTATAATTAGTATGACATTTTTCTTTGAGGATATTAATTCTCAAGAATATACTGGGCAATGGCTGGATTTACATGATGTGCTACACTATGGTTGAATTAGCCACAGTAACTAAGTTTATACATCAAAGTGAACCATAAATTAGGGTTTGGTTGATTTATTCAATGTTGCAAGCTAAAATCAAGCAATCAACATTATTGGTTACAATGGTACAATTCTAATATTCTGCGGAAAATGCTATGATCAGTTGAAATGTGAATTGCAATTCAGGGTTTACCTCGACAATATAATTTAGATGATTTGGCCTTTTACCTACAAATAGAAAGCGTCAATTAATGAAATCAATTGGACTAAACTAGTGACAATGTCTTATACAAAATTAAACTTCTGTAAAGAGGAACAAAATATTTTTTGTTGGAATTGAGTTTTAGTTTAATTAATCTTTTCAATATTAGCTTAGATAGATGTCTGACTGAAATCACTACAATGTTAAAAAATGAAGTCATTCAAGAGATTTTATTGGGCATAGCATCAAAACTGTTATAGGAAGAAAATGTAACTATTGTCATTTTGATATTTGTTATGCATTAATATAGAGATAAGATTTATTTTCCCATCTGAAGAACAAACTAGGGAAATAGAGAGGGAGATAAAACATTAAGGATAATTGAGGAAAACAAGTTCTGATATATCTTAGCTTGAAGAGTTGTCATTCTGGGAACTGAGAACCATTACAGCTTTCATTATATTAGGAAACAATTTTTCTCAAGTAGATTGTCCCATTTGGGCCAATATCTGGTCACAAATATTTGGAAAGAAAGACTAGTAGTTCTGTCAAAAGCTCTAAATCTCTCAGGCAATGTTCAAGCCTACAACATTTCATTAACTTACATATTGAACATTTGGCATGAAAAAATAGTCAAAAACTATTAACTGTGCCTAGATACTGTCCAGGTCATCTCAGTGGTAAGAATGAAATTTGATGACTGAATTTGAAAATCAATAAAATGCAAAATTAATACCTTGTCAAATGTCAACTACTTTCACTTTAGGACAGAAGTTGCATCTTTAGTGAAGTGGGAATTTTTTTGAACATTATATTTTAGAATAGAATAGAATTTTATTGGCCAAGTGTGATTGGACACACAAGGAATTTGTCTTGGTGCATATGCTCTCAGCGTACATAAAATAAAATATACATTTGTCAAGAATCATGTGGTACAACACTTAATGATTGTCATAGGGGTCAAATAAGCAATGAAGAAGCAATATTAATAAAAATCTTAGGATATAAGCAACAAGTTACAGTCATACAGTCAACATGGGAGGAAATGGGTGAAAGGAATTATAAGAAAAACTAGTAGAATAGAAGTGCAGATTTAGTAGAAAGTCTGACAGTGTTGAGGGAATTATTTGTTTAGTAGAGTGATGGCGTTCGGAAAAAAACTGTTCTTGTATATTATATTTTGAAAGTCAAATAACAATAATTCTATACCATTTGAGGGGCGATGGGGGGGGAAATAACACAAATGTAGTTGTGTTGGATGTGGAATGAACACACAGACACAGAAGCTGGGTAATAAGGGTCACTTTTATTAACATATTTACAAAGGGACCTGCAGAAGTCACTAAATGGGGTGGGATATTCCTAGATACAACATACTTGGGCAACTAATGGGCGTAACTCCTTGCCTGGGCAGTGCGAGGTTATGACCAGCCTATGTCCAGGTGTGGATTCCAGGCATGTGGGAGGGCTCAACCCCATGACCCGGAAGCAGAAATGATGTAAGTGAGCCCCAGGAGCACCCTGTTTTCACCATCCTGGCCTGGGAGGCAGCTTGAGTTGTGCAAAGGGGCAGCCCATCATCTTCCAAAAGATGCCCAAGGGAGAACACAGAATTGCTACTGATACCCTTTCCGCCCCATTTCTGCCACTCAAGTGACCAAGATTAAGTATCCAATTGTTAAATTATTGCCTGTTTAGCAACAGACACCCCGTAACCAAAAAATGTCCTTTCCATGTCTTCCAGATTGCAGTAGGCAAAAAGTAATCTAGACCTAATCGTGCTGAGATTGAAAAAAATTCTACTTGTCCCCCAATTGGGCGACCCTTTTAGCACCCTGGATTGAGTGGAGAGCAGGTGGGTGTCTGCTATTGAAGCAACCAGGCCAAAAAAGGAAGTGGGCAGCAGGCAGGCCCTTAAATAGGGCTGTAGCCCTGCCCACACCTCCATCACCTTGTGCGGCCTTGCAGGGGCTGCTGGGCACTCTTGCGCAGCCGCAAGAGAACGCCCAGCCTGAAATCCAGGAAGATGGGTGCCATGTTATCCGACCCTGACACAAATGTCGGCCTGGTGTTAAAGCACCCGGCCTTAAAATCTAAAGTTACTTGGAGGTTTTTGCCACCTGACATATGAAAGATAAATATATATGTCAGAGTAAACCAGGCACAGCAGAGATTTTCCTGATAAAGGTAACTTCAGAATGTGCTGGGAAATAGTTTCAACTTTGAGGGTTACATAAGAAAATTTGCATGTATATGTATGTGTATGTATATGTGTCTCATCAAAGGAGCTTTGTTCTAAGGTCAGTCAGTCAGTTTTCACTTAGGCTGGTCTGTGATCACAATAAAATTTGATTGGATTTGAGGTTTCAGCTATTAAGAATGATCACTTTTTTTTAGCCATACTACATATTATATAAAATATAGAGTCAGACTACGTATTATACAAAACACAGTTCTGAGAAAGATACTTAAGGCTCTCCTTTGAAGAAAAAACAACAACTGTATGGAGTCTCAGATCAAAAAATACATATTTTTAAAACCACGGTCCTACCATTTCTTTGTTCTCTAGACACATCCCGTTTACCTTTGAAGACACTATTTGTAGTTCAGAATGTATTTGGCAGTCAAGAGGTTATTTTCTACTTCTTTCTTCCTCCAAGAGAAAGAAACAAGCCAAAGTATCTGCTCTTTCTTCAAAACTGAAGCGGGTCAGTCCAAGCATTTTTTAAATGAGAGTGTTAGTTTAATTTGACTCACTTACCACAATTTACTTCAAAGTTTACTAGTTGATGCTTTAGTACAATGAACAGAGGAAAATTAGATCTGACTTTTAATCAGGTTTGTATAGGGAAACTTTTAGTGACTTTTGCCTTTTACTAATTAATGCAATTTGTGCCTTAGGCGACTCTTGATTTGCTGGTTTACCACTACTTCAAACCTAGAATCGCATGGACTTTAAGGAATCTTTTCTGCAAAATAATTTCAATGCATCTTAAGTAATGAAGTATTTAGTGAGTGGAATTAAAAGGAAAAACCTAAAAGCCATTTAAAACAGTAATTATTTTGGTGGTCAATCTGCTTGGGAATAGCTTGGATTCCATCTTTGATTGTTACTAATTAACATTGAAGAGTCCATTAAGCTTTATTCAGAATTATAACCCTGATCCTGCTTTTTTATTAGAAAAAACTTAAAACTTAATTCTATCTGAAAGACAGCCAATACTGATTTGACTTGAGGACAAGATGTACATTGTGTTGCCTGTACTCCATGTCCTGTTCTTCATTTTTAAAGGGCAGAGGTAGAACTAAATGGTGAACACAAGTTTCATTAATGTAAAGTATCATTAGCTGATTCAATTTCATTTTTGGATTTATGATTATCTGCTGAAACCTCTGTCATGTTTTTCATTTTGTTTTTACTGGCCCTTATTTCAATTTTGCTAACAATAGCTAGTGGCAATTTACAGTTTTTGTTCAGATTTAATCTAAATCATCTGTTATCTTTTTCTGCCTTTTCATTTTCTCCCAGAAAAAAACAACAAAACTCTAAATTTCCATTATATATAAAATATCAAACATAATTCAGGTTTGGTTGTCTTTGTTTGTACCACATAGCGAGTAAGTGGCATGGTAGGTTGCCTTTTAGGACAGAACAGTGGGAGTGTGGATGACTTTTAAATATATTGTAGCCATTGATCAACATTTTGCACCATTAATCAGAACAGCTCATCCCTCCTTCAGGACAAATCCAAAGTTTTGCTGCATAGCAATTCAACTGTATCTTGGATGGAAGAGAACATTTTTTTCCCCTTAGGCTCCCAGATTTTAAAGACATATGATAATTATGTTTATCTCATTTTACAGCAGGGATCTCCATAACACTCATCAGATGAATGCTTTGCACAATGACTTTCATTAACCTCTAAGAAGAAAAACAAATATAGGCCACTAGAAAGAAGGCACGTTAATAAAACAACACTGCAAACCAAAATACTCAATGAAAAGATTCTGAGGGAAAGACATCTAGAACGGTTTACCTGGTGAAATCATAAGTTAATAATTCCAGAAAACCGGCTGCTCTAAGTCTTCTGATTTCAGAATGGGAAACAAGCAAGGCTCAAGTAGATGATTCCGATTTAGAGCCAATCAAGTTAATTTCTATGTGACTATGCAACATATACCGAATCAGTGAGAATGTTTCCAAGCCCCTCCTAGCTAACACACAGCACTGAATGACAGACTGATCTCAGTCTGAAACTAAATATACTGCTCAAAACAAAAATAAAGGGAGCACTCAAATAACACATCCTAGATCTGAATGAATGAAATATTCTCATTGGATACTTTGTTCTGTGCAAAGTTGAATGAGCACAACAACATGTGAAATTGATTGTCAATCAGTGTTGCTTCCTAAGTGGAGAGTTTGATTTCACAGAAGTTTGATTTACTTGGAGTTATATTGTGTTGTTTAAGTGTTCCCTTTATTTTATTTTTGAGCAGTGTATATTGTCCTCTCTTCTCAATTGTCATTGTTAGTATTTTGCTGATAATCAAAGTCTTTCTTTAAAAAAGAAATAAACTAAATTTGCCCACCAGGGTGGCATATATTTTGCTACATGGTTCTGTATTTGGTTCTTTGACCAAGATACCATGCTGGGAGAGTAGCACCTGGAAACAGAATATCCTTAGAAAACTGCCTAGACCAGTGTTTCCCAACCTTGGCAACTTAAAGATATTTGGACTTCAACTCCCAGAATTCCCCAGCCAGCGAATGGGAGTTGAAGTCCAAATATCTTTAAGTTGCCAAGGTTGGGAAACACTGGCCTAGACAATCCTATGCAATATGGGGGAATGAAATGCAGCCATTTTGCAGTGCTACTTGCTTTTTGCAAAAGAAAGTTCTTCTTTTGCCAAAAACTTTGTGACTGTAGGAGGAAGAGGCTGAGGTCTAGGCAGTGAGAGTACCTTATGGTCAGCAGGACGTCACTTTGTTCTACAAGTAGATCTGAAGTCTGCTAATTCTTTATCCTCTACATCAGTGTCTCCCACCTTGGCAACTTTAAGATATGTGGACTTTTAACCAAAATTAGGAGTTCACAGCCACATATCTTAAAGTTGCCAAGGTTGGGAAGCACTGACCTTGAGGAGTTTAGACTCTGCTTAGCTGTGGCTTTGTAGCATTTCTTTTTCAAAGAAATTTAAAGAGCCTTGGATGCTACCTGGAACCTTGACACCAGTAGCTGGATACTATATCATAACATGTCTCAAAGAGTAAAACCATTAAACTATCAAAGATATATTTTAATACTAATAAAAGTAACACAGACTAAAATGTCAGAGAAAATAACTTCAATACATCGAGGGACCTAAAAACATATGAGTAAATAATATAGCAAAGCAGAAGGTTATCCTGGGACAGGATTATTTCAGAAAGAGTTAGTGTCCTTTGAATTACTTTCTAACTCCTGGAGACTGCTTGTATGAATCCCTGCAGTTTTCTTGCCAAGATTTCAGAAGTGGTTTGGCACTGCCATCTTTCTAGAATTGAGAGAGTGTGACTGGCCCAAGGTCCAGTCAGACTCCATACCCAAGGAAGACTAGAACTTACATCCAGCACTTTCTAACCTGGGGCTTTAACTACCTCTCTTCCAATTTGCCCCTTAATCTATCTGGCCATGCAAAATTAATCAGATTACTATAGCAAAAATGAGACATTCTAGAACATGGGTCCTCAAACTACGGCCCAAGGGAAGCATGCGGTTGGCTGAAGCCATTAATCCAGCCCATGTAGGACCATGAGACTGCCCTGCCCACATCACCCCACCCACCCTTTGGCCAAGCATAGGATTTTCCTTTGTGAGAACTGTGGGCTGGAAGTGAAAGCCAACAATTTTGACCTGCACAGACATTCTGGAGACAGGAGAGGTGAAAAATGGGTCAAATTGCCCCCAAACGAGGCTGCTTTTGCCTATTTTTGGCCAGCAGAATGCTTCTGTAGGCAGGGGAGTGAAAAATAGGATGTACAGAGGCACCCAGGAGGCCAAAAATGGAGGGGGGGGAAGGTCCCCCATAAGATAGATAAAGAAAGAGAGAGAGAGAGAGAGGCAGAGAGAGAGAAGCAGAAAAAGACAAAGCCAGAGATAGAAAGAGAGAGAGACAGAGACAGGGAGAGAGAGACAGAAAGACACAGACACACACAGAGAGAGATTTCTCAAGCTTCTTGGGGCTGAAAAGAATTGCTGCAAAACTGAGTCTCCTGAAGTGGACACTAGACTCCCAAACAACTGAAAAAATGATCTATTAAAAAGAAAAGTCAACCAAAAGAGCAACATGCAAATTAAAGCAAATAAAATACCTCTAGGAGCAAAACAAATTAAAGTTTAATTTGTACACATTGTTTAATGGACTGTTAAATTGGCCCCACCCACTTAGTCACATGACCTAGCCACACCCACCTAGTCACATGACTACCTAGTCACATCCACCCACCCAACCGATCCTGCTCCCCAACAGTCTGAGGGATTTTTTTAGGGCCTCTGTTCAAGCAGGATGAAGCATAAGAGACATCTATTCATTTCTGTATTCCAATGATCAGGTAGAATTTTCACACCCATGTAAACAAAATTGCACAGCTCTGCAGAAACTATAAACAACCATATTTTCCATCTCATTGGTTATACTGTGTACATATGCAACATTACCATTTTCATATTGTTTTGATTTCCTTTCCATCTTTGCCCCCCATTGGGTTCTAATGTTTTTACTTTCTTTTCAGTTCGACTCTTAAAAGTATCAGATTCACTCCCAAACAAATCTCTAAACTGCTCCTCCCTCATTTCAGCTTCATCCCAAATCATTCCAACCACTTTTCCTTTTTAATTCCATTCACTCAGTTGGAGGCTCCTTGTTTAGGAGTCTCTCTTCAGTTTTTAATATCCATTAAAATCACTCTGCATTTTCTTTGTTTCTTCCAATTTCAACTGTTCCTTTCTTTTTGAATTATGTTCTTTACAGCTATCTTTTTTCTATGTACCAATTATACCATATTTTTCTCTAGTTCTCATTTTTTGTAGCAATCATTTCTTATTGTGGTTTTCTCCTTAAACAGATATTTGCAGTTTTTACATCACTGTGCTCATTTACATATTTACATATTATTTACATCTCAATACATTCAAATGCAAGTATATTCCAAACTATTTCAGTTATAAATTTTACTTCCACCTGTATTTCATCCTTTCTTTTTTATTTTACTATTCTCAATCCAGTCACACCAGTTCTTTCCTATTGCATAATATTCCAAATCTATTTGTCCTTTCAATTCAATTGTTCATTTGTCAATTTAATTGTTAATTTTGGCACAATCAAATATTTCTTTTAATTACTAAACTCCGAGAGGGTATATTTTTTTGTCTCCAACATTGTGCAAAAGCAATTCTTGCTGCTGTTATAATATGTAACATCTAATCTTTTTATTATATTCCTCTTTAACAATCCCTAACAAGAATAATTTTGGAAGTCTGTTATTTCCTGTATCCATCTATGAATTTTTACCCAATATTTTTTTTGTTTCCGTGTATAACCATCATGTCTGATAGACGCTGCCTTGCTTTTGACCACATTTACAACAATTTGGTTCAGGTTAGGGTAGATCTTTGCTAATCTAGTGGGTGTACCATTGATAAAACATTTTGTACTGGTTCTCTGCTCATTTAGTTATTTTATAGTTTCTATTCAAAATTTCCCCCAATATTCTAATTCTATGTTATGTCCAACATTTTTGCCCATACTATCATAACTCCTTTCACTATGTCTTCTGCTTTGTCAAATTCCAATAAATAATTATAATTTTTTGTTATTAGTTTTCCATCTGGTCCAATCAGTACAGTGATCCCTCGATTTTCGCGGCTTCAAACTTCGCGAAACGCTATACCACGGTTTTTCAAAAAATATTAATTAAAAAATACTCCACGGTTTTTTTCCTATACCACGGTTATTTTGACTGCCCTCTTTTGCAGTATATAAAGTCCTCAATGGAAGGCAGACTGGCAGCAATTGTTTTTTCTGCAGTTCTGGCTCAGAAAATAATTAAAAAAAAACCTATACCAGGACAGCTAGGGGCTCCAAGGAGAAGGCATGAGCCATCACGACCACTCCTACCTTCGGGCAAGGTGGGAGCAGCTTGGGCTCCAGGACGTTGCGAGGGCGGCGCAGTGGACATTTGGTTTGGCAAGAAGCGCGAGGGAGGGCGCGCGCGAGGGAGAGAAGGAGAAAGGCAGGCGGCAGGCTGGGCGTGAGGGTCCGGCTGGCTGGAAGGGAGCCTCCCCCTGACCCTCCTCCTTCTTCTTCTCCACTACCAAAGTTTTGCAGAGCGGCTGTTGCGCTGGCGGCAATGTGGCTGCTCCTGGGCTCGGCGGGTGAGTGGGAGCTGGACGAAGAGGAGCAGAGGCGGGCGAGGACAGCTGCCCGCTCCAGCGGAGAAGAGGCGTGAGCTTGAGGGGCGAGCCAAGGGGGAGATGCTGGGGGAAGGGAAGCCTTAGGGCAGCGGGACGCGGGACTACCTCCCGCCGCCTCTTCTCCTTCCCACCCCCTTCTCGCTTTGTACAGCTCTTGGGCGGAGGGCGGGAAGTAACCAAAACCAAAACAAAACCCAAAGTTGGCTGCCTTGCACTTGCTTGGTTTGGGCTGTGTGCGTGTGTGTGTGCGCACGGGGAAAAGTTGCTTAGCCATCCTTAACAGCAAGTTGGACAGAAGGGAGTGGGCAGCGGGCGGGCTGGCAAGTGGCGAGCGGCGGGCGGGTGGGTGCCTACGGGGAACGGGGTGGATCGGGCGGGCGGGCAGTAGCAGCGAGGGCGCCGGAGGCGCTGGGGGTGCGGGGGCAGCCAAAAATGGTGTTTTTACTTCCGCGCCGCTATATCGCGGAAAATCGATTTTCGCGGGAGGTCTTGGAACGTAACCCCCGCGAAAATCAAGGGATCACTGTATTTTATCTAATTGTTACAGGACTGTCTGAAATCCATGTCTTTTTTGCACCATGACTGAATTTGCATATACGGCCCCCAGTCTATGATAATACCCTGATCTTCCAATTGCTATCAATTTCCTTGACTATCTAAAAGTTTCTGATATTGGTTATGTCCAAAATGTTTGGGTATATCATCATTTCCATTGTTGATATTCATCTAAGGACTTTCATATAGTGTTTTCTCTTAATCTCTTGCCATACTTATCTTACTTTATGTCTAATAAAGTATGTATGTAATTTGTTCTCCTTGTCCCATAAAAAGGCATGCTAACCTTTCTGTAGGTCATATTCCTCCAGCATTAGTAATCTTCTATTTCTTAAATTTATTCACTTTTTAATCCATACCAAAATTGCCACCAGTCAGGGAGCCCCATCCCACCTCTGCTTCTATCTCCTTGAAGATCTGCCTGAATAAATTTTGTTGTAATTTTGGTCAAATCCATAAACTTTTAAAATCTAATTTTATGGGTATAGTTTAGAAAAGATAGAGCAATTTTGGCAAAATATTCATTTTTAAAGTTGCTATTTGACCTAGTATAGATAATTGTAATTTCCCCATCTTTCCAAATCTATTTTAATTTGTCGAAGTAATTTTCATAGTTGTCTTCTTTAATTAAGGAACATCTCCTTGTTAACCAAATAGCTAAATATGTAAAAACAAATTGTGCTTTATATTCCCAATTTCCCCCTAATTCTTTTTCCTGTTTTAGTGTTTCATTTTTCACTATCATTTTTGTTTTTGTTTTATTAATCTTAAGGCCAGCTACCTCTCTATATTTCTCTATTTCTCTTGATAAAAGTTGTCCTGTCTCCTTTGGGTCCTTGATAAAAAATACTAGGTCATCTGCAAACGCTTGAATTTTGTACTCTTCTAATTCTAGTTCCCTTAATCTCTTTGTTTGGTCCAATTTTTCAACTAAACATCAATACAGCCATGCCAATTTCTATTTATTTCTTTGTCACACATACAGTATATATGATAGAGACACCATTAGAACAATATATTTATTTAAAACCAATAGTGCTTCCTCCCCTCCCCCAGCAGATCTCTATTTTCTTTTATATATATATATAAATGTTTTTTTATTGATTTTCATTGCAGATCTCTATTTTCATTCATTACTGAATGGACCAATCACTTTTTTGTCCTCTCTGGTCTCATTTCTATTATCTTTCAATGTCAGTTACAAGAATAGTTTTTCTCCTGAATCACATTATTTCAGGATGTACACAATTTCCACTAAACCTGATTCCTGGTTCTTTATGAAATATATTTAGACCTTTAATCTATAAGGCAACTCATATTTTCACTTTCCTCTGTGTATCCATCAATTGCACTCCACAAGACATTTTTTTTCTTGATTCAGCTGTATTGTACCTTCTTCTTTCTCCTGTTTTCACAGAATATACAGACTTTTTTAAAAATTCATTTGTTAATTTGTACTTATTATTTATTTCTCTTATGTTCTAAGTTCCAATCTTCCATAAACCATAAAATTAATCTTAAGGCTACATTTTACATCATTTGAAGCTTTCATGTGTCCTTTTTAATAAGATAGGAAGGCATAGTCTAGGTTATAAATCTGAGTGTACCACTCCTCATCTGTTTGATACAGTTTCTATTTCTGCAAATTTTATGGACTCGGAAGAAGCTGATTGGAATAATGGAAATTGTGTCTATACAGATCAAGCGGTGATGATAATTTCCAAATCTAAACTAGCACACAAGCCTCAGCAGATTCTTTACAGGTTATGTGTTATGACACTAAATTTGAAATCTTTCATTTGTTGGAGCAGAAAAGAGAAATGGAAATTGCTTAAGGTAGGATGATAATGAGATAAATAATTTACCTAAATTAGCATTTGTCCAGGCTACCAGATTGTTGTGAAGACTCCTAAATTTCATAACTATATTCCCATTCTTTCTAAGTCACTTTTTTTTCATCTCCCTGAAAAATAAAGTGAGGAATATTGTACGACTATGGTGGGAAAATAATGTTAACATCTTCCTTCCCTTCTACAGAACCAACTCAAAACCACACCTTGCTCTTTAATTTGAGAAACTAATCCAGGAGGTGGAAGAAGAAAGACCAAAGAATTATATGTAGTGCTGTTCTGCCCTTTAAAACCACCCCATTGGTAGTTTTTCAAACATAAAAGTGACATCTGGGTATAAAGGTCTTTCTGGCACTTGATGTTACTTGTGCAATAGAGCCTTTGTTGGATTTCGACTGGTGCTACAGTGTAATGCTAGATACAAGATGGATATTGATTTTACAAAGTCTATTTTAACCATTCTGGATGCTTTTATAAGTGTTCTGCTCAGTGCTGGGAACTAGTCTGGTGATATTAACCCCCCCCCCCATTAGTTGTTTTGTTTCCCCCCAAAAAACATTTTTTTTTCTTATCTTGTTTCCTTGTGTTGAAAAAATAATAACACTTCCCCAACAAAATATTCTGGACCCTAATTGGTTAGTTCCAGGGGTGAGCCCATTGGTGATGTCATGATGACATCAATGAACCAGATTGGTTGTTGCCAGCCATAGGAGTGGCCATTTTAATTGTTAATTTTTTTTTCTGGTTATATGTCTGGACTCACAGAAGCAGACAGGTAGATCTGAAAGGTGGCTGAGCTCTCCCTCTCCAGTCATTTGTGGGATTTCAAATTATGAATTTGGTGCTCTCTGAGGTCCAAAAGATTGGAGACCTCTGTTCTATCACACTCTTGGGCAAAGCATATGAGCCATTTCCTCTTTTCAGTAGTCCATGAAAATACATCTATAGTAAGTAGATGATAAAGTTGAAAAAAGATGAACAACATTTTTACAGATCTGTAGACACTTTGAGGCTGGGTGTGACAAGGAATGGCTGGGAGGGGAGGGTCCAGGAGAGGCACCCCTTGATGTGAGTGACATTTAGTTGGCCACACCCATCCAGTCACAACACTATGAAGCCACTCCCACCCGGCCAGAGGACTGCCAAGCCACTCCCACCTGATCACATGACCATTCCATAAGCCACTCCCATAAAATTAAGTCACACCCACAGAGAGGTAATAAATTTTTTGGGAACCCACCCCTGGTTAGTTCGCTGTCTCATACTCGCTACCACATGGGTGAAGGAAGGAATTCCTACTATTTTAGGGCTATCTAGTACCCATAACATAATAGCACAACATAGGAGTCTCAGGTTTTTTAAAAGTTACTTTAGTCTCCCTGAGATTAAAGCTGAGTATAATTAAATGGAATTAAATTAAATTTAGTAAGTTTAACACATACTTATTTGAGGAAATAAACCACCATGTGTTTAGTTCAGAAAAAAATATGTTAGCAATTTCTGTACCTCTTGCTTTTGTTTCCTTTTCTGCTATAGCTTATTCTACTCCCCCCCCCCCCAATGCCTGGCCTCCTACAGACAACCAACTGCTTTATTGGTCTCATTTCTCATGTTCTGATATTGGACTAATTTATTTAATTGATTCCTTTTCAAGACTTGAGAAATGTTTTCCCCACATTCTATATCAAGGACACAACCCACGAATAATGATTCAACATAAGAAATTAATATGAAGTGAAAATAAAACGTTTGCTAAAAATGTTTTCCCTCATTTATTCAATCTTGATTACAAGATTAATGTGAGTATGATTTCTTTTTTAATCTGATAAAACTCCTTGGCGTGTAGAAATATGGGTAAATAATGAAAAATTCTTCATATAATCATGCAACTTTAGACTTCTAGGAGAAATGGCAAGCTAGCATATATTTGAATGAGCGGAGATGGAATCTCAGCCATGACCAAAAGAGTAGGGAGTAAACTTCTCTAGACAAGAAGAGGATGGGAGATTGCCCACTCATGCTCTGCACAGCTGCTCCTCATGAAGAGATGGTAGGATAGTAGTTCTCCTTGGGTTTGGGCACTGAGAGAAAAAGGGAAGCCATCAAGCTCTCAACTGAGGCAAAACCTCAGCTACTCTTTAATTTGTTGGCTTTCCTGTTGTACCTTAATGAGTTCCAATACAAGGGAATATTACTAGTTTTGAACTGAACAGTGGAGTCTTGGTGCTCTCTGAGCTTTGTTATTTCCATGCAGATGTTTCATTATTCAGCAAAGTAACACTGATAATGAGAGCACTGAGGACATTAGCTAGTTGGGTAATTAAATGTGTGTAAAGAAACAAAGGAGTCTACACATTAAAGAATATTTAGCCTGATGCATGCTGTGGAGCATTTTATTTGGTGACATCCATAAACTGTGGCATGCAGACACTACGATCTTCTCCATGGTAACGTGGTATTTTCGATATAGTTGAATATGTTAGAATTCTCTATAGAGTTCCTTTTCTTTCACCTTGCTGCTACCAACTGTTGAGTATGTTAATATGCCATGTAAATAGTTGCCTGAGGTGAATGCTGTTACCAGGCAGATTGGAAATGCTAGGAGGCGTCTGATTGGCTCAGACGCAGGACAGCTCTTTTGGCGCGAGCCTTAAGAGTATAAATAGAGCCGAGTTTCTCATTGCCGGCTGGTGAGTTCCCAGCTGATTGTCACTTGCGGAAAGAGCTGAATAAAGGGAACCACTGTTTTAGCACTTCGTCTGGCGTCTCAATACTTTTCACTGGCGACGAGAACCGGAGAGAACCTACAAGCAAGATGAATCCTTCGCAGATCGGCCGAGCACCCGACTACTTCGACCCCGAAAAAGCATCTTGGGAAGCCTACATGACCCGCTTCGAAATCTTCCTGGAAGCCGCCGGAATGGGGACCGCCGAAGACGACAGGAAGCGAGCCATCTTCCTTAACTACTGCGGCCCCGAGATCTTCGACTTGGTTCAAACGCTCACCGATCCGCTTCCTGCCAAGAACGTGCCGTGGCCAGACTTACAATCCAAGCTTGCGGGTCATTTCAAACCCACGAAGCCAGCTGTGGTATACCGCCATCAGTTCTCCAGGATGGCCCAACGGGAAGCTGAGTCTATTAATCAATTCGCCACAAGACTCCGAACCGTACTGTCAAAATGCCGTTTTGACAGCCCAGAAGCTCGACTAACAGACGCGATCATATTCGGCATGAAAAACGCCACCGTACGCGGCAAACTCCTCACCGAGGACGAACCTACCTTGCAAACCGTCATCAAGCTTGCCCAGACAGCCGAGGTCGCCGAAGCGGCTGCCAAAGACCTCCAAAGCCACGTCAACAAAGAAACCGTCTCTAAGATCTCCTCCACAGCTGATCCAGCCGACGATCTCAGCCCTCCAGCCGCCACCGACGATTCCTGCCTCCTGCTTCCCAGCGACCCCTCACGACAACCGAGATACCCTCGCACACAAGCTCCATGCCCAGGTTGCCGGGGAAATCATCCGCGACTTCGCTGCCCGTTTCGGGAAGCCATCTGTCGCCGCTGCAATCGGCGCGGTCACATCGCTGAGGCCTGCCGGGCTCCCCAGCCAGAAGAAACCTTTTCCGCTCCGCGCCAACAGTGTTTCTCCTACCAGGCTCCACAGGCCCGTGAAAACCGGCCTCCAAGATCTTTTACCCGGAAAAACAACTCAGCCGCTAACCGCGACTACAACAGAGGTAACTGTCAAACTTACGTAAATTGCGCAAATTCAACGCAAGGCACCAAAATCATTATTTCTCTACTTTTAAATGGCAAGCCTTGTGATTTAGAACTGGACACCGGGTCTAGGCACTCTATTATGCCTTGGGACAAATTTAAAATGTATATGCCACATGTCTGTAAGTCTAAGTTAACTCAAACTGCTTTGATTATAAGGGATTTCCAGGGACATGTAATCCCTGTATTGGGTAAAATTGATATTCCTGTACAGTTCAAATCTGTTAAATGTTCCCTACCTTTGGTAATAGTGGATGGGGCAAGGCATTCCCTCCTTGGGTTAACCTGGATGGCCCCCTTAGGTATTGAGATCTCTGGCATCTGTTTAGTACAGTCCCCCTCTGATACCCCAGATTTTGTACATGAGTTTCCTGAAGTATTCAGCCCCACTTTGGGAACTTATAAGGGGGACCCTATCTCTTTCTCCATAGACCCAAAGATTCCGCCCATTCGCCTGAAACCACGAAGGGTTCCTTTACCTTTACTGCCTAAACTAGACCATCAGTTAGATCAACTTATTGCTCAAGGAATCCTAGTTCCTGTAGAGCAAGGGCCCTGGGAGACTCCAATTGTCACACCATTGAAACCGGACGGTTCGCTAAGAGTCTGTGCAGACTACAAGTCTACTATTAATAAGGCCCTTCAGCATCACCCCTATCCCATACCAGTAGTTCAGCACCTCCTACACTCCCTAGGAGAGGGAAAAGTCTTTGCAAAGATCGATCTTGCTCAGGCATACCTGCAGCTTCCGGTCGATGAGCCTACCTCTTTGGCTCAGACAATTGTCACGCACAGAGGTGCTTTCCGATGCACAAGATTGCAATTCGGGGTAAGCATAGCCCCTGGGATTTTTCAGAGCTTAATGGAGCGAGTGTTAACGGGGCTGGAAGGAACCATACCCTACTTCGATGATATACTAATTTCGGCTAAAACCAGTCCCCAATTGAACCAGAGAATCAGGGCTGTCCTACAACGACTCCAATCCAAGGGCCTCAGAGTAAAAGCAGACAAGTGTGTATGGGGCACCACTAGCATTGAATTTCTAGGATATAGAATAGATAGTCAGGGCATCCACCCCACAACTGATAAATTAAAAGCAATTACCGAAGCACCTGAACCAACCAATAAGACTGAACTACAAGCTTTTTTAGGTCTTCTGAATTTTTATTCTATTTTTTTGAGACAGAAGGCAACGGTCGCAGAACCCCTCCACCGACTCCTTCAGAAGGGAATTCCCTGGACCTGGGGCAGACCTGAACGCCAAGCATTTTCTCTAATAAAGACCTTATTGACTTCAAATAGTGTGGTGGTTCAGTACAGTTCAGTCTTGCCCATAAGGCTTACATGCGATGCTTCGGCTTATGGGGTGGGCGGAGTACTGGCCCACGTAATGCCAGACAACACTGAGGCACCTATAGCTTTTTTCTCCAGAACGCTGACCCCTGCTGAACGGAATTATAGCCAGTTGGATAAAGAGGCCCTGGCTTTAATAGCTTGCATTAAGAAATTTCATAATTACTTATTTGGAAGGAGGTTTGAATTAATAACAGACCACAAACCCCTTTTGGGACTGTTGCCTTCAGATAAACCTACCCCTCCGTTCATGTCCCCTAGACTGATTAGATGGGCTCTCTTCCTCTCCAGTTATCAGTATACCTTAATACATAAGGGAGGGAAGTCCATAAGCCACGCTGATGGACTAAGCAGGTGCCCTTTGGCACAAAGAGGGGAAGAACCAGTTCCTTCGGATGAGGTACTACTGTTAGAAATAGAAGAAACCCCCCTAACTTCAGCCAGGGAAGTGGCCGAGCATACTAAGTCAGATCCCATTCTTCAAACAGTGATTAATTGTATACACAGGGGTTGGCTTGGGGGACCAGAGGAGGGGGGACTGGCAGACTTTAAGACAAAGCGACTAGAATTGTCATACATGAAAGGATGTGTACTATGGGGGGATCGAGTGGTCATTCCAACTACACTTAGGAAAAAGGTATTGACTATGTTGCATGTGGGACACCCAGGCATTGTCCGAATGAAGGGTTTGGCAAGGGGGTACCTGTGGTGGCCGGGCCTAGATCTCGATATTGAACATTGGGTAGCTCGGTGTGACCCCTGTCAAGAGTCACGACCCAATCCCCCTCGAACTGCCCCCGTAGAGTGGGGAGAGCCCACTGGGCCTTGGTCCAGGATACATATAGACTTTGCTGGCCCCATCGGGTCCCAGTTTTTTCTGGTTGTCGTGGATGCCTTTTCTAAGTGGGTAGAGATAGTGGCTATGCAGAATATAACAACATGTGCCACTATAAAGGCTCTGTATCATTTGTTTGCAACCCATGGGTGTCCTGATGTCCTTGTTTCAGATAATGGGCCACAACTGACCGCACGACAGTTTGAGGTGTTTTTGAGTAATCTAGGGGTCAGGCATGCGCTAATCTCCCCTTACTCCCCATGGGCTAACGGGTTGGCTGAACGTTATGTGCGGGTGGCGAAAGAGGCGCTGCGCAGAGCAGGCCCTGGGGAAATACAAAGTAAATTAGACCAATTCCTGTTAATGCAACATATTACTCCAAATGCTGCCACCCATAAAAGCCCTGCAGAAGTCTTAATGGGGCGAAAACTAAGGTCTCCTTTAGACAGGTTACATCCTCGATATTTAAATACCATGGGTCAAGGTGAAATGTCTGTAATACCTGAAAGAAGCATGTATCTAGGCCAGAATGTATTTGCCCGAAATTTTGATGGGGGAGTTCAATGGGTAAAAGGGAAAGTCCTACAACAAAAGGGGCCTAAAACATATTTAATACAATTAGAGGATGGCCGTATTTGGAAACGGCACATTGATTATTTAAGAGGGCGGATTAACTCTGAAAATACGCAAACCGCCATTGTAACCTCTTCCCCCAAAGCAGACTCTTATGTACAACCCGATTTGTTGGATGTAAATTTGGGCTCACCGAGGCTGGAACGCTCCCACGACACCAACGAGCCACCATCATCCTCCTCCGACGTCGATTCAGCTCCCATCCGGACTTCGCTGCAGGCCGGAGCCCCCACTCGGGCCCAGCCAGGCTCCGGATCCGACAGAGAGCCAACCTCCACCAACGAAGTTCCAGACTCAACTGATCTGCGCAGGTCTGAGCGAGCCTCGCGCAGACCCACTCGATTGGAGGACTTCATCACATGGCTAAATTGATGGACAGTTGGCACTTGACTAAGGAGGGAGGGGTGTTGAGTATGTTAATATGCCATGTAAATAGTTGCCTGAGGTGAATGCTGTTACCAGGCAGATTGGAAATGCTAGGAGGCGTCTGATTGGCTCAGACGCAGGACAGCTCTTTTGGCGCGAGCCTTAAGAGTATAAATAGAGCCGAGTTTCTCATTGCCGGCTGGTGAGTTCCCAGCTGATTGTCACTTGCGGAAAGAGCTGAATAAAGGGAACCACTGTTTTAGCACTTCGTCTGGCGTCTCAATACTTTTCACCAACCAAGGTCATCTTATTTGGATCATTTATCCTCTAGAGCAGGGGTGTCAAACTGAATTTATTCAAGGGCCGGATCAGCATTGTAGTTCTCCTCTGTGGGTTAGCAGAGGCAATGAGCAAGGGGAGGGGGAAGAGATGGAACAGATGCCTCCTGTAGCACCCTGCTGGCCAAAACGGGATGTGGAGGTGCAGCACGTGGCCCCTGTGTGGCCCATTTATAGCTTGGATGACCTTCTGCAGAACTTTGCCCCTGTGTAGTCCATTTTCAGCCTGGGCAGCCTCCTGCAGCACTCTGCTGGCAAAAACAGGGCATGGGGGCCACATTTAACTCCCACATTGCCCATTTTGGCAAAGTGTTTCAGGAGGCTGTCCAGGACAAAACTGGTCCATGCATTGGCCACGCATGGTCCCACCCCACCCCATTTTGGCTGCCAGAGTCACTTTGCTATTTCAAGGCCAGCTCCAGGGGCCAGTGTTAAACACTCAGCTGGCTGGGTTTCTTAAATGAAACATACCATTGGTAGACCTTTTTGTAAAATAGGTTATTCAGAAAACATACGGTACATACCTTTTTATGACATTCTGTTGGGGAATTGAGAATATGTCTCAGAAGGAAGGAGGAAAAAATTGGGGACATGATGGTTAAATTTAAGCAACAGAGATTACTGCTTCCAGCTACAAGATTTTAAACTTAAAGGTAAGAAGTTATTACATGTACCACAATCTTTGCTCTCCATGCAAAAGCTGAAGCCCATCACAATCAGCAAAAACAAATTCACCTGATCATTGTGTTTTATTAGAAAAGCGAACCCTGCACTTGTGAGAATATGCTAGGAAGTGGAGATCAGTTGCGGGTTCCTCTTACCTGCATACCGATGCACTGCAGGTGCATCCTGGCTATTTGGGTGCACATATGCATCCCATCACATGCCCACGTGTGCGATTTTGCTTCCACGCATGCACAGAAACAAAAAAATCACTGAAATCACGCATGCACGAGCATCCCCTCACAAGATTTTGCTTCTGCGCATGCACAGGAAGCAAAAAAATAGGCCAAAAATAATAACTTTAAAAAGAGGGTGCTGCACAACGGACCGACAAATATGGCACTGGAGCCTTCACAAGCAAATTGCAGTTGGCAGCTACTGGAAAGGTGGACTTTAGCACACCAATAGGAATCCATCACTGGTGGAGACCTTTCTTACATGGAATGAGGTTATTTTTGTGAATTACAAGAGCAAGCATGGTTTTGTGTCCCTTTTTCTCATAATATGCTTTAGAAGTTTGGAGAGTGTGTTAGTATAGTGGTATGGAGGAGAATCAATTAAAATGGAGGCCCAATCATTAGGGGTGTTTCCAAGGTCTTTTAGAAAGGAAAATTCTTAGTTTATTTTGCAAAATAATTTAGATTTAAATCTCTGTATTTAGTAACTACCCTTAAAGCTCTCCTTGAATAATGTTATTGCAAAGATGATCTTTTTTTTCTGCTACTATTTTAGAAAATGGACGTCTTGTCAGAATAAAAATGATACGGGACTTTATTTTTGGCAATTAAATACACTAAAAGAGAGCAATATAACATTTTGATTCCTTCAGGAAATGATTTGCACAATAAACGTCATTGCTATGAAACAAATATACATTTCTGTGTTTTCATTCCAAGCTGCTGGATGACAGTTGTATCACACATTGTCAAAACCATGCTTGCTCTTGTAATAGTTGTTAATTAGGTCTGTAGATTCTGGTTACTTATTTTTTACTGCTTTCCCACTTTCCTCTGTATAAATTTTATATTTTAGTTCCTTAGACAATAACTATGTTTTGATTTACATATTTCTTAGACTTCATGTTTGGTCACCGTATATTTGGTTAATAAAGTGAGCAAACTAAAGAGTTTCCCACCCCCACTTACCATACATCCTGGTTTGTTTGTTTGTTTTAGAAGCATAATGGCATGGGGGCTTTGACTTTGATTTGTAGATACATTTTCAAACAGAAATGGTGTGACATAATTACATAATCATTGGCTTATGAGAGAAAACAAGTTTCCATTTTGTTCCCTGTGTACCTAATTTGTATATTAAATCCCTGATCCTTGGAAGACTATGACACCTGAATATGTTCTAGAGCAGTGATGGTGAACATATGGCATGGATGCCACAGGTGGCACATGGAGCCATATCTGCTGGCACCCAAGCCATTGCCCTAGCTCAGCTCCAACATGCATGTGTGTGCTGGCTAGCTGATTTTTGGCTTGCACAGAGGCTCTGGAAGGGCATGTTTGGCTTCCAGAGAGCCTCCAGGGAAGCCTTTGGAGCCTGGGGAGGGCAAAACACAAGCCTACTGGGCCCATCAAAAGTTGAGAAGCAAGTCATTTCTGGCCCCCAGAGGGCTTCTGGTTGGGGTGGGGAGGAAGCTATTTTCAGCCTCCAAGGGCACTGAATTATGGTTGTGGGCACTGGTGCATGCCCAATATTGTGTATGCATGCTCTTTAGACACCCGAGGAAAAAAAGTTCTCCATCACTGTTCTAGAGGATGGCTTTGGAATAGATGAAGACAAGTTGAATCTTATCACAAACAAAACATTAGATGGTAGAACTCTCTTGATTTAACTAAAGTTGGCTATAGTTCCATTGTACTCTGACACTTGAGTGCACAGATGGGCCACCAATATTTTTACTGCCACGCTGCAGGGGGTGGCTTGATGGTAATGTGACCAGGTAGCAGTGGCTTGACAATCATGTGACAGGGGGGTGGCTTAAAAGTCATGTGACTAGGTGGCAGTGGCTTACTGACCAAGATAAGTTTTCAAATAGGTGCTTGGACTCTTTTTCAGTTGATTAAGTCACATTATTTGAATAGCCACAAAAAGGACAAATAATAGACAACATTATTTGTTGAGGAGCACAGTAACATTTTAAGGTTTTGTACTGAACCCACAAGGTTCAGTATGATAACAGATTAGGCAAGTAGCTCAATTTTCTTTAATTGCTATAAAAGTTCAGTTCTAGATAATGATTAAAATGATTAAAGCATTTATGGAAAAACATACTATTTATTATTTCCTATTTTAAAAGTAATTAAGGACCATACTAAGGTACAAGAGAAGGAAGGACTATAAAAAACTATTAAGTATTCAATAAATAGTGCATAAATTTACTACCCCCACTTTGCCCCCCCCATGGGGGCAGCAGCCCAACACTGCTTGAGTATAAACTGAACGTGATTCTGAATAAAAGTTCTGCCTGTGGAGTGACAGATGATAGCAACAGCCAGGAGAAATATTTACCAACTTTAGTCAATACATTAGCATTATCTAGATGAAAGTAAATTACTCTTGGTTTGTGTGAATGACATCCAAATTAAGCAACTTTAATGTATAGGACTTTGTTTAGAATAGAATATGGACACTCATGGCCAGGTAGTTGTATTGTATTTCAGCAATTCGGTACCAGTTGTTTTTGGTCCCTTGGAGGATATATTTTTGGAGAAAAGAATATATCTAGGAAAGTGAACACAGGAACAAGGGGGCACAATCTGAGGTTGGAAGCAACGTGAGAAAATATTATTTTACTGAAAGAGTAGTAGACTCTTGGAACAAACTTCCAGCAGACGTGATTGGTAAATCCACAGTAACTGAATTTAAAAATGCCTGGGATAAATATATATCCATCCTAAGATAAAATACAGGAAATAGTATAAGGGCAGACTAGATGGACCACGAAGTGTTTTTCTGCCATCAATCTTCTATGTTTCTATATCTAATTTTCCCAAAGGTGCTTTTTCAAGAGGCAACTGGACTTTCTGGTTTTTCTTTGAAGACTTCTTATCCAAGAAGCTTCTTCAGCTGACCTAATGACCTGGATGACTGAGAATCTCCATAGTTTGGCTTCTACCTGGAAACTGCTTCTAGACTTTGTGTTCGAGACATAAAAAATGAAATTTTAATTCTATTAGTATGACCACTTTTACAAGTCACCACATTTGTAAATTGAAATGTCCATGTTAAATAAGTGTAGCATATCTAATAGATGTCTTTTATAATTTTTCTACTGGAATTTTTTAAAAAAATGCAAATCATGGTTATGTAACTGCAGAATACTGTAACCTGTTATGAATGGGAGCCAGTTGCCAAATGCTAAGAATGCAATCACATGACCACAGGGGAAGGGGGAGTGGGGCAATTATAACTTCAAATATGGGTGTAGGTAGCATTTTTAATGTCCATTGTAATTTCAAACTGTTGATTAAATAACCAGTCATAAATTGAAGGCTGCCTGTAGAGATCTCATCTATTTTGAAAAATAGTTTAATAAATAAGTAAACATTTATTCATATGCTGGTCTCCCTGTTTTCAGAATCCATATGCAGTGAATTCCTCCAGAAGGCCATATTTGTCCTTTTCCAATGAAGAAGGATTGCATCTGCTTTGCCAGTTTTATTGTTGTTCCATGTTATCAAGTTTAGTGCATTGATCTAAGAACACATTTACTAACTAATAAACTTAACAGGTCTGTCTAAAAGAAAGTAAAACTCCTGTTATCATAAAATTTGTTGGCTTGTGGTTGCTTCAAATACATTGAGCTCTGACTGATACCATGCAGGGTAAAAGTTGCTGTTGGATTCTGGAAAAGGGGGAAAGCCAACCATATTAAACATTGACTATTACTTTTTCAGTCTAACTATTATTGTTTCTTTAAAAAAAATGTAAACCAAAGCAAGACAAAAATTAAAAAGATTACAAGAATATCGCTTTTTTCTTTTGAATTATTTTTTTGAAGAAATTCAAAATTCTTCTTGAATTTTGTGTGCATTGAGTGAGGTATATCTGAAATAATTATCACATCTGTTAAATTTTTAAATTAATGAGTCACTTCAAGAAGGGCGGCATAGAAATCTAATAAATAAATAATTCACTTCTATCCCACCGTAGTCAAAAAGTCTCTTGCTTGTTATTATAGAACTTTTCTTTTTCTCAAGTTTTCATGTCAGGAAATTGGCCAATTTGAAAAACAGATTCTCAAAATGTGACTAAATATTGATAAACAATCCAAAATATATAATTTATCTTTATTACTTCTCACATCCATTTGACAAAGAATAGTAATTATATATAAATCCTGCTTATGATATGTGTAAAACAAATTTAATTCAGAACATGTGGCATTCTTTTATAGTTAGCAATTCTAAAGTATTGGAGAAAAATCTGACAACCCAGGATATAAAATATAGATAATTGGATATAATTTATATGATTTATATTTGTAACATATAGTTACTGAAATGCAATCAACGATTTATTACAGTAATAACCTGAAAATACACACACACACACACAAACACACATACACTATTCGATATAAGTAAAGATTAATTCTGTGCAGATGCTTTCTAAATGAGGATTAGATTGGGCCATGGAATAGAAAGCATTGGCACCCTTCAGTCTCGAAAGACCATGGTATCATGCTCTGGATTCCCTAATTATAGAATTGATAAACAATTTTGTGGATCCTACTTGATTTGCAACTCTTGTTCAAGGAACAAGTGGCATCATAGTCAAGATAGGTGAAAACACAACAATTCATGTCCTAATCATGGACTGAAGAACTATTATTGTAGCATCTAAAATGATAGGCAGTTCCAAGCACGGTGGTTCAGTCAATTTTCATTCTTAAGGCAGGAATCAAACGTACAGTTTCCTGTTGTCTAGCCTGGTACTTTAATCAGTAGACTAAATTGGCTTCATTTTATGTTCTAATTGTGTACTATGCTTCACTTTCAACAAGATTAATCTTGTATGTTAATTGTACTCTTTCCTGAATCCAGCATTGATCACAGTTACTCATGCTGTTTACTCCCAAATGGATTATTGTGATAAACTCTATATGGGTTTGCCCTTAAAAACCATTCAAGAACTGCAGCTGGTCCAGTATGAGATACCACTAACACTTATGGGTACATCTTGTATGCCCACATTAAACCATTGCTCTATCAGCTATCCTGGTTCCCAACAATCCATTCTTAGGTAAAGGAAACATGAGACCATGAGTTCTAATCCCATCTGAGGCATGAAACCAACTTGGTTACCTTGGGCCAGTCCATCTCTCCCAGCCCTGGAAAGAAGGCAATCACATGTCAAATTATGTCAAGGAAACTACAAATATTTGTTCAGATAGTTTCCAGGAATCAGCATGGTGGGGGAGGGGGGAGGGGGAGAAGATATAACAGAAAGTTGCATATGAAAAATGTATACAGGGTGAAAGAGATATTTGAATTTGTGGTGGTTTTTTTAAAGACACATCATTTTCTTTGTAATTTGGTGAAATTGAATAATATGCTGTTCATGTAGCACTCAGACCAGAACTGGATTGATTTGCTTTCCTTTCTCTCTCAAAGCCACTGTTTTGAAACTCTTATCTATTGATTAGTGATACTATCTCTACATATAAATGTCTTCCTAACTACTGCCTGCCCTTTGAAATATATGTGGAATTGAAATTTACTCAAGTAGCACCATGGAATAGTTCAAGATGAGAATAGCCTTCTTTTAGTAAAACCTTTTAAAAGACTGGCTCAGAGCCTTTAACGTTTTCTCCCCCAAAATCCTCTTTTTGTGACTAGTGTCCTCCTTGCTTTCAGGGGGGAAGCTCAGAATTTCAGAATGGTGAAACTCAGGACCTTTAGCATTTTTTCCTCTGGAGAGAAGGATATTAGCAAAAGAGTTGGATTCTGGAGGAGAAAAATGCAAAAGGCTTAAAATCTGAAGATTATGAAGTGTTGAGTTCAGAGTCCGGGTTTGAATCCCAGGAAGGGTATGGTCGGCTGATGAGAGATAAATAACTTAAAATAGATCTGTACTAATGTCCCTTTATTTCTTTGTTGGTAAAATATAAATCGAAACCAAAAATAGTTTGTTGTGCAAGGCTCCTGGATTGGAGCTGATAGGCGAAAGTGGAAGCAGTATGATCCGTCCCATATTTGCGTAGACCAGGTTGTCCTGATACACTGGTCTCATGGGAAAAACACATGAAGTTCAGAGCCTTTCAAAATGCTGGCTACTGTAGGGATTTGGTTTCCGATCAGTTTCTGGTCACAATTCAAAGTGTTGGTTATGAACTATAAAGCCCTCCATGGCATCGGACCAGAATATCTCAGAGACTGCCTTCTGCCGCACGAATCCCATGACCGCTTAGTTCCCACAGAGTTGGCCTTCTTCGGGTCCCATCGACTAAACAATGTCGTTTGGTGGGACCCATGGGAAGAACCTTCTCTGTGGTGGCCCCGACCCTCTTGAACCAGCTGCCCCCAGAGATTAGAACTGCCCCCACCCTCCTTGCCTTTCGTAAACTTCTTAAAACTCACCTCTGCTGTCAGGCATGGGGGAACTGAGACATCTCCCCCGGGCCTATACAGTTTATACAGGGTATGTTTGTGTGCATGTTTGCTTTTAATAATGGGGTTTTTAGTGTTTTTTAAATTATTCGATTTGTTTTTACATTGTCTTTATTATTGCTGTGAGCCGCCCCGAGTCTACGGAGAGGGGCAGCATACAAATATAAATAAATAAATAAATAAATAAATAAATAAATAAATAAATAAATAAATAAATAAATAAATAAATAAATAAATAAATAAATAAATAAATAAATAAATAAATAAATAAATAAATAAATAAAGAAAGAAAGAAAGAAAGAAAGAAAGAAAGAAAGAAAGAAAGATTTCCCACTCTGGTGAAAATTCTTGACAAATCTCATGATTGTCAAGAATCAGGGGTTCAAAAGAACCTCACGATTCTTAACAAATGTATCTTTTCTTTTACACTGAGAGCGTATGCATCAGTGACAAATTCCTTGTAATCACACTTGGCTATTCTATTCTATCCTAGTTTAGTCTAGTCTAGTCTATAGTCTAGTCTAGCCTAGTCCCTGAAGGAGAAAATGCTAGCAAATGCCATCATTCTTATGATAGTTTAGAGAGCAATTTTTCCAAATCTTCTGAACCATCATGAGAATATGGCCTGAATGCAGGATGGAGTGAGGCAAAGGAAAGGTAAGCAGAACCACATGCCAGTGTGCCTAATTAGCAGGTGCCTTCTAGCCCATGGCAAGTTTCTGTGTCCTAGGGTTTCCCAGGGCTTCCCTACTCCCTGAGTCATTTTTGTGTGAACACTTAACAACCCATGTGATCACTTAATGACTTCAATGAGGAGAACTCTGATTGCAGTCATTGTCATGTGGGTATCTCAAGTAATGATTTCATTAATTATGTTGCATGTCAAGGCTTGCATTTCCTAAATGGCAATCTTTACTGTCTCACTTTCCTTTATTTTTTTCAAAAGAGGCAGAATATAATATTTAAAGAGGGTCAAGAATCCTTCAAGTATTTGGTGCACATGTCTTCATGGTATGATTTTTATGCAAAAGAAATAAAACTCTGAATGTGAAATTAGCTCAATTTGACAAAAGTGAGATTACACACAAGACAAATCTGTTTTCTTCCATTATCATATTATCAATCAACCTAAGACAACACTCCCAGTTTTTAAAAAATATATATGGGGGTGTGGGTATGAGGGTAAACAACTAGTTAGCCTTTCACATAAATATAATAAATGCCCTATAGTCAGATCTGTTTGAAATGTGTCCAAAACAGAGAAATATTTTCTTGGAATTATGCTCCATTTAAGGCCAAACAGTAAGCAACTGCTCATAATTGTGTTAAATATGCTAAATGGGTTGTTATCAGCATTACGGAAAGTAACAGGATTATATTAAGCAGTTAATCTGAATAATACTCATTGATACCTATTCTTCACACATGGGTACCATAAGTGGGTTACATGAAATTACAAGAATTAGAATTTATAGTATAAAAGAATACAATCGTATTACTATTGTAGGGGTTACCCATACAAAGTATAATACTTTAAGAATGATATTCATTTCTAAAATTATTAATAAAAAGGGAATGACATGGCTATCCTATTAATTGCGAATAAGAAGAGCACAAAAGAATAAACCAAAACTAAAAAACCTAAATGTGATCAGCAGAACAAACTATATGGCATAAGGCACTAAGAATCATGCATGTGAGATGGCTGGCTTTATAAATTTACTAAATAAATGGATTTACATTACTAATACTAAACTGCAGATTCATTTTATTTAATTCAATCAAATATCCAAGATGGGGACGGGAAAAAGAATTCATAGCAAGCACAAATAAGAATGACAAAAAAAATCAATGCTGGAATATAGATAACAGTGGCAAAATTAAATCTTAGAATACAAGTCTACCTTGATCACTGGAGATACAACTTATTTCCTAATACTGATAGCACTAGAGACAATTTTTTGTGTTATGATTGGGATGAGTAAATATTGGAAGACTCTGTAAAAAGAAAAGTACAATAAATAACATATGTGCCACTGACTTAATAGATCCAAAAAAGGATGGATGTAGGTGTTTGTCACATAGGATGCCAGCAAATTTATTGTGAGTATTATAGGAGGGCAAAACTTATAACCAGGCAAAAAAAAAAACCCTCACAGAGAAGATGGAGCAAAAATGATATTATCTACCTGATACAGCATTGATCATACCAGTTGGGTCTATGACAATTCATCATGGCCACAGTCAACTTGCCACAGTCAACTCACCATAGTCAACTTGCCATGGCCAACTTGCTGTGGGACAACTCACTGCAGGACAAGAATTAGACTAATATCAATGAAATGGTGGAATGGGATCATTAAAGAAAGGATGCAAAAGGAGAGAGAAAATGAAAAGTAAATGACAAAATTTAAAATATTTTTGTGTTTATTTTAAATAATTAAATTGAAGTGTTAAATTGACTTGCAGCGAGTTGTCCTACAGCAGGTTGGTTATGACAAGTTGGCCATGGAGAGTTGTCCCATTCTGTCACCAGATAATGGCTGCTAGGCCTTCTGGACAATATATTAGCTGAAGCCAATATATGAGTCTACTTTTCCAATTCAAACTTTCTGGAGGGAAAACTCCAATTAGCCTCAATTTGCCACATACTGTTTGGAATGGTAAACTTGACTGCAGGAAAGACGACTTTAGTAACCAAGTAATTGATGCATGGCACTCACTATCAGACTCTGTAGTATCATCACCTAATCCCCAAAATTTTACCCTGTTGACCTCTCCTGATTCCTAACAGGTGAGTAAGGGTTGTGCAAAAGTGCACCAGAGTGCTTTCTGTCCCCTCTCCTAATGTTTCTCTTTTACTAGTATCATGTTGCAATAAAATTAAATATTATTATATCTTTGCATACCAACAATACATATCTGACAAAATAAACAAATAAATGAATATAATGGGGAATATCAACAATTATCCTTGGATATTTAGTTATTTAGATTGCATTTTTCCCCGTATTTTTTCCCCTTTGTAAACAGTACAAAGTTATATATTGCAAAATAAGTAAATAAATAAACAATTGTTTCCCCCTGAAAAACTTAAGTGATTGCGGGTTTAAATTGGCCACCTGTTTCATAAATAAAACTTTAGCAGAGCAGAAACTGACTTCTGGACATTTTCATGGCCTGAAAGGCTTGAGCATTCCAGGTTCCTGAATTACAGATATCTGTGTTGTCTCATTTGTTTGCTAATACAGCCTCTAGTCTAGTGTTTCCCAACCTTGGCCACTTGAAGATATTTGGACTTCAACTCCCAGAATTCCCCAGCCAAATATCTTCAAGTGGCCAAGGTTGGGAAACACTGCTGTAGTCCACCATGGTGTTTTTGGAAACAAAGCAAGAAAGAATGATAGTATCAGGATAAAGTAAAGTGGGAACTTTTCTGTTGGCCCAAAGTGGGGAAAGATTCTTGATTTCTAAGCATCTGATGTACAGAGTTTAAATAAAAACTGAACAAAAAAGGAACCAAAAGACAGCCCTGTTTCATCCCCTGATTTTGAGAGGCTTTTTTTTCATCAACTATCCTTGGCCATTACAAAACACCATAAAAATAATTCTAAGGCAGTTTTTAAAATAAAAAATAAAGCCTTCAATTTATTGTCGAGGCCGCCAGCTTTTTCCTGAGCCTGTCACTGTTCTGTCTGGGTGCCCCCAGACTTCAACACCAACTGGAAAAAGCAGCCAGACACGCTGGTAAAAGCAAAAGCACTTTATAGTTTGAAAAATAAACACAGAGAAAAACCTGTTCTTCCCAACAGGCAGGCTATGAGGCTTCACAGTAAAGTTCTGACGGCCAGACAATACAGCAGACTTCTTGCTGGCACACACACCACTGTAGAGAATAAGCCCCCACGCCTTTTCCCCCAAGGTTTCAGCCTTCAAGGCCACAAGCCAGAATCAGAGACGCCAAAGATCACAGCCAGGTCCCAGGACTCCCAAAGATAATACTCCACAATACAGGAAGGGTGGGTCTGCCTTTTCAGTCTTTCTGGGGAGAACCACACCCAAACCCAGCTGTTACCTATTTAGGACTGGAAGTACCTGGCTAATTGTCCCCTTCGTTGTGCTGCTCTTCTCTGCCTGTGATCGATGATGGCTTGAGCATTTTCATCTAAGGACTCCAGGCTGCTTGCTGGGGAGAGCTCCACCCCGGGGGATTCTGGCTGTTCTCCCTCTCCCTCAGCCTGATATTCCTCCTCCCCTTCTGCCTGGGCCTCCTCCTCCTCCTCCTGTTCCTCATCCTCCCCCTCTGAGCAGGGAGCCGGCAGAGGTTCAGCCGTTCCCTGAGGAGCCTCAGACGGAATCACAACAGTCACCAAGGAGAGAATCTAAAGTGGATTTATGAGCCTTGGTGCTGTATTTTTCCTCCAGATGTTCAAGTTCCACATAGTGGTCAAGTATGGAAACTGCCCATTCATCTGCAAGGATTTGTTTTGATTCCAGCCTATTGCAAAAAAATTTTTTTTTAAAAAAAAGATGTCTCAAAGTTGGTACATAGCAGACAAAGAGGATGATAGTTACCTCACAATGTGTCCTTGAACAAGCTTTTTTTATGGGAATAATAATGGCAAAGCAAAGTCAGAGGGGATTACGAGGGAAGAATCAAAGGTGGGAAACGGCTATTTAAATTGTTGCCCACTAATCCAAATTTGTTTTGTAAAGTTAATAGGAATATAATCTCAACCCGCTGCTTTGCTTATGTTAACCTATGCCACTAATTTCTTAACTCCTGCAATTGTGACTGGAGACCAGATTGAGAGAATGGGCATGCAATGTCAGAAGATAAGTCAGAATTTATATCTGCCTCTTAAGCAAAAAGGATTTGCAAATGCAGCAATATAAAAGCAGTTCACTGTAGCAATATAAAAGATTAAGCTTAAATATCTGTTTTTGGGCTATAATCTGGTAAAAAGGTTGTCTGGTCATTTGCTCTGGTGGCTTGTATAGATTTAGTCCATAATTCCTTTTAAGCATTTTTCTTTTAAAGCAGAGGTTTTTTATAAGGTTTTCTGAAACTCTGTAGGAGGGAGAAGAAAGTTTTGTGCGGACTAGGATTCAGGTCTGCCTCAGGGGTGGGTTCTAATTTGTTTTTACCACCAGTTCTGTGGACATGATTTATTTTGTGGGTATGGCTTGAGGGTCATATGACTGGGTGGGCATGGCTTGGTGGTCATGTGACTGGGTGGCATGGCTAGATGGTCACGATCCTAGTTCCCTCTATGAGAACTTCTGCATCTGGACCTTCTGAAATCCCCCAAAGGATTAAAGGAAACCAGATTCCATACAGCTCTGAACCCTTAAGGCAAACCAAATACAAGTGGTCCTCACTTAATGACCGGTTGCTTAGCAAGTGTTCAAATTTATGACTGACCCCCTCAGAGCTACTTGACCTGTTTTTGGAGTTTTGACAGCCATATGCATGCACACGTACACGCACACATACATTTATAACCATTTACAACAGAGGTCTTCAAATTTTAAGACTTGTGGAGGTTTTCTATGTTTTTGCCAATTCTCCAACAATTCCTTCTGGTATCTGTTTAAAAATGGCGATAGGGGAAAACGTACTTGTTTAACAACCACACTGCTTGCTTAATGACCACAAGGTTCATTATTTTGCCTAAACCAGGGCTCTACAACCCTAACTCAGGGCTGGGGCCAAGGAGCGGGAAGAAGGTAAGGTCCACGGAAAGGGGCGGCATACAAATCTAATAAATTTTTTAAAAAAGGTCATGAGGATGGTGGAGATGGTGGGGATGGTGGGAGGGCCCGTGGCAAGCTAGGCTGCAGGCAGTATGGCCTGGAATGGAGGCATGCTGGGCCTTGGCGTCTTAGTCAACCACACAAGCTTGGTGAGGGCAGTGGGGGAGGACTGCAGCAAGCTCCAGGGATGGGGCAGGAGGGCCCTAGTGTGACCAAAACTAACCTATAGGCAGGAGGAGACAGCTCAGTTGGGGTGCAGGGCAGGCACCACGTGGAAACTGGGAAGGCAGCTTAGATGGTGAAGAGGGAGTGAGTGGGCAGAGCAGGTGATTGGGTGGGGTGAGTGGGTGGGGACAATAGCGGTGACTGGATGGGTGGGGCAAAGGAGTGAGCAGTGACTGGGAGATCGGTTCAGGGGCATGGCCAGCTAGAGTTTGTTAATGGTTCAGTGAGCCAAGCCACCACGTTACTACTGGTTCTATAGAACCAATCCGAACTGGAAGGAACCTTCCTCTAGTTTGCCTCCCAGGAAACCTTGGTTACTTTACAGTCTAAATCAAACAAAGGGTTCAAAAGTACAGATTATTTCTGTTATTATTATTATTATTATTATTATTATTATTATTATTATTAATTAGATTTGTATGCCGCCCCTCTCCATAGACTCGTCTAAATTGTCTAATCAAAGCTGGAAAAGGTAAGTTGCAAGATTGAGCCATAGGTTTTTGACTATTTTTTGTGCAGAAAAAGAAAACAGCAGAGGGAGGGAAGGAGGGACAAAGGAAGGAAGGAAGGAAAGAAGGAAGGATGGAAGAAAGGAAAGAAGAAAGGAAGGAAGGAAGGAAAAAGAAAGGGAGGGAGGGAGGGAGGAATCTGACAGGAAATTGGAGTCACTTCCACTGATTTTTTTCGCCTACCCGCAGTCATTCTGTTTTTCTGTTTATGCAAGAAAATACCTCTGAAACAATGACTGAATGGATCAGTTGCTTAGTTAATATTATACATAGGTAATCTATAATTAGATTCACAAATTAAAACTAGTTGAAACTTAATAATTCAAATCCTAATCAAGAAACCAAGACTGATTAAGATAGCATCTAAGAATATACCAGTAAGCAGTTGTACATAGGGAGCATTTAAAAAAAAAATACGGTGTTTGGGTCCAATACATGCAATATGGCCTGGATGAACCCCTACAGTTTTGTTGGCAAGTATTTTGCCATTGCCTTCTTCCCAGAGTTGAGAGACAGTCATTTGTCCAAAGCCATTCTTTTGCTTTTGTGCTTAAAATGGGAATAGAATTGACCGGCTTTCAGTTTCTAGCCTGATTTGTTAAATACAACATTGAACTTCATTTCATAATTATTTATGTTATACTATTATGTTATATTTTTATTCTGCCTTTTTAATATATAATTAACATAAGAGCTGTGGTGGTGCAGTGATTAGAATGTAGTACTGCAGGCCAATTCTATCCACCGACTGTTTTGAGTCCCACTGTCTCAAGGTTGACTCATCATTCCATTCTTCTGAAGTCAATAAAATGAGGACTCAGATTGTTGGGGGAAATATGCTGACTCTGTGAACTGCTTAGAGAGGTGCTGTAAAGCACTGTGAAGTGGTATATAATAATACAAGCCTAAATTCCATTGCTATTGCTAATTCAAGGCAGCAAACATATAGGAAATAATGCCAATGGCTTTGAAAAATGAACCTAATCTGGATTAATAGGTGTTCTTTTCAAGTCCAAACAGAAGTAAGGACACCACATAATCTGCATGAAGCATGTTTGGGTTACCTTTTTTTTTTTTTTTTAAAATGCTGTTTCCCTCTGCTTGTGTTACCATATTCACTCTTTTGTTCCTTTACTAAAGTGAGCTAAAGAGCCAGTGCTGTCAGGGTTTCCAATTTGCTTGTGCGATACACTATTGATTTTTTCCAAAGATTCTATGTATTGTGTTTGGCTATTGCTAGATGAATTGGGTATCCTTCCAGAACTGTTTCTAACATAAACCTTGTTCATGCTTGAAAGGGGCTTATGATTGCAGGCTTGTTTGCCTCCTATCATAGCTCTGCATAAGTGACTCCAGGAACAGTTTCGATTTGTCACTTTTGTTGTTCATGGTTTTTACCTATCTTACCTATCAGAGATCAAATTTCAGTGTTTGCAGGGAAAAGGCTAAAATCCTCTCGGCAAAAGTAGATCAGAATGCCCGCATCTTGTCCACTTCATCCTTTGTGTGTCAGTCATATGTCAGCTTGATTAAAGTTCACGTCATTCTGTAAATGCACAAGAAATGCTACATTTATTTTCATATACAACATTCCATATGATAACCATATGCCTTTTCTCCCTAACATGCATATTTTTGCATACAGATTTTCTTAAACTGTTTGACTGCTGTTTTCCCTAAGGTAGGATTTTTAATTATACTTTCTGAATCTAGAATTGCATTGAGAAAACTGCAGAAGAGCATAACCTAAACCAGTGTTTCACAAACTTTTGACATATGTGTACCCCTTCTATAATTTTTGTAACGCTTAGTACCCCTCGTCAAAAATAATGGATGTATTTTAATAACAATCAAAATATATTTATTTTTATTTTTATTTTGGTACATACACAAAATAATAGTAAATGAAAAATAAAACTATTCATAATAAAATATTAATTAAAGGTATATTATAAATAACATTTATTTGGATCAATGAGAAGGATGAAATTGTGCTGAGATGACAGATCATCATAATTTGGTTCCTTGGTTGTTAATTTTAATCTGAGATGCGGTTCCACTTCTAATAGTCTGTTCTTCTTTTTAGACTTAATGTCTACAAATGCTGAAAAAGCAACTTCACATAAATATGAAGTTGGAAAAGGCAAAATGTATTTCAGAACTTTTTCTGAATGCGTACTCCCACCAAACTCTTCCCGTACCCCTGGGGGGATGCGTACCACCCTTTGGGAAACACTGAAATGATAACTATGAAGCTGGCTGGAAAATGAAGAACAAAAGAAAAGAGAAAAAAGAAGATGGAGAAGGAGATATCTTGACATATAGAAATGAAACAAGCCCCCCCCCACTTTTAAAGGTGTAATATTTGTTTTCTGATTACCAGATCCAGAGGGTTAAGTGGTTTCTGGTGAACTACTGTAGCAAACATGGGGCACAATTGTGAAACTAAGAATGCCATTCTGATAGCAGCAAATGGCTCCATTCATTGTATATGATCAGATATATTAGTCAGAAAACAAATTTCCAAGGGAATCTCTGCTACCTGGATCAGTTCTAATTAAGTTGGACAAAACATCAGTCAATGGATAAGAGGAAATAGTTCTATCCCAGCACCAAAAGATAGCGGGGAGCCTTGTAGTTTTGCTCCCAAGAAAGCTGATAACATTTTCTCAACTTAGCCATCTCAAACTTTTCTGTTTGTTCCTGTTGTTATCTATTATCTTTAACGGAACACTGTTTAAGCCCTGTTTGCTTTCCACAGGTTTTTTTAAAAAAAATAAGATTCATCAGCGGTTCAAATCTCATCACCGGCTCAAGGTTGACTCAGCCTTCCCTCCTTCCGAGGTGGGTAAAATGAGGACCCGGATTGTGGGGGCAATAGCCTAGCTCTGTTAAAAAAGTGCTATTGCTAACATGTTGTAAGCCGCCCTGAGTCTAAAGAAAAGGGCGACATAAAAATCAAATAAATAAAATAAATCATCAGCACTGGGTTACTGGCAGCAGGAAGCTCTGCCCACCTGCCTGGACACTTCTGTGCATGCGCACAAACCAGTACCAATGGGATTTAGAACCCATTACTACTGCCCAACATGATTACTAAACTGCTTCTGATGTGTTGAGTACAGCTTCCCTTGCACTACTCTATATTCGTCTACAGTTAGAGCATATCTTGAAACTTCTGTCAGCCTTATCTTCAAACAGCAATTCAAAGGACTGTGAAGTAAAGAGAGATGTTTGCTACAGGCCATTGTTGTACTCGGTCTCTGCTCCCCACAAGTCCTTGTCGAAGCTCTTATCTTTCACACCACAACTTCTTAATACAGATGCCTTGACTTCCATCTGTCTATCTGTAGAAAGTGCTACTTGTACAGCTACAGAGCAGAACATCCTAAGTAACCTGCAGGTCTGCAGAAGGAAACGTGGTTGCTGCAGGGATGCAATCTCCTGTCCTTGTCCCGATGAAGCCTATTTTGAGGAGTGGCTTTTCTCTGACAATCACAGTGTGCTGAACATTCAAGAGGAAAAAAAATTATGCTTCAAAAATAACTGAAATTAATAACAAAAATAAAAATAGTAATGTATAGCCAATTTTGATTAAGGCTCTGCAGATCTTTGAGCAGATGACAATAGTTATTCATATAACTAGGACAGGGATAGGCAAAGTTGGCTCTTCTATGACATGTGGACTTCAACTCCCAGAATTCCTGAGCTAGCATGATTGGCTCAGGAATTCTGGGAGTTGAAGTCCACAAGTCATAAAAGAGACAACTTTGCCTACCCCTAAATTAGGACATTGATAGCTTTTACTATAGAAAAGCAGATAGATCCTACTGTATTGTTTCAGAATTTACCTCTATTTATACATACACATTCAGACACACAATTATTTTTCCCAAATATGATATTTTAAAATTTGCATTGTGTTGTATTATTTTAAAACTCTTAGAAATAATTATTTTTATAAGTTCTTGAAATTTTGACAACAGAAATGATGAGAAGTAGAAACTATAGTTCTGATTCCTAAAACCGAGCTCTTAGCTAAGAGCAGCAGGTTGAAGACCTGTTTCTAAAATCAACTTCTTTCTGACTATCTCTGCCTTGTATGGATTAAGGCTGAATGTATTGTGATCATCCAACCATCATTGTGATGGCACAGAGGTTAGAATGCAGTACTGCAGGGCTAATGCCCTGCTCACTCCAGGAGTTCAATTCTGAGCGGCTCAAGGTTGACTCAGCCTTCCATTCTTCTGAGGCTGGTAAAAGATGATCCAGATTTTTGGGATTGTCAACCACTTAGAGTGGACTGTAAAGCACTATGAAGTGGCATAAAAGTCTAAGTCCTTGTCAGGGGTGAAATTCAGCAGGTTTTGACCCGTTCTGGAGAACCGGTAGCAGAAATTTTGAATAGTTTGGAGAACTGGCAAATACCACCCCTGGTTGACCCCAGAGTTGTGTGGGAATGGGGATTTTGCAGTATCCTTCCCCTGTTGCATCCACCATAGAACCAGTAGGGGGGAATTTTGAATTTCACTCCTGGTCCTAGTCCTATCACCTTCAACTTGATAATAAACTAAAGGAGGAATAAAACTAATGTCACTTGCATATAACTTTTTATTTTGAAAAAAGATTTCATCTACCAGTCATGTTTGACTCTACAGAGAGGTGCTCATTTTCACAGTTGAGGGAACCAATATTGTCCAAAGACACTTACATGTTCATGTTGCCAGCATGACTATATACTAAAGCATGCAGAAAGCTGTTACCTTTCTGCCAAAGTGATACCTACCATATTTTTGGAGTATAAGACACACCTTTTCTCCCCTAAAAGAGGATGGAAATGTCGGTGCATCTTATATACTGAATACAGCTATTTTTGTTGCTGTCCTGAAGCCCTTCCCCCACATTCCATTTTTGGACAGAGGATCTGGGAACCCTGAGAGAGCTCCTAGGTGTTGGGGGATGGCAAAAAATGCCCCCCTTTTTACAAAAACTGGGTCATTTGTTTTTCACAAAAATGGGGTGGGCAAAGGATCTGGGGAGCTGCAGAGAGCTCCTGGGGAAAAGCAAAAAATGCCTCAATCTTTGTGGGAAAAAAGGAGTTGAAGTCCACAAGTCTTAAAGCTGTCAAGTTTGAAGTTTGTAAAAAGGGTACATGGTTGTAAAAAGTATTCTGCTAGACTGGTGTTTTATTAAATAATATATTACTACACCATTTAGTTCAGAATAATCTTTTCCTTGTTTTCCACCTCTAAAATCTAGGTGCATCTTATATTCCAGTGTGTCTTATACTCTGAAAAATATGGTATTCATCTACTTGTTTTCGAACTGCTAGGTTGGCAGGAGCTGGGGCAAGAACTGGAGTCCACTGCAGCATGCAATGCTTGCGTCTCAAAATGCAAAATGTCTCTTTTGATTGACAAGCCTTTTGTTTTATCCAGTAGGCCAGTGTTTCCCAACCTTAGCAACTTGAAGATATTTGGACTTCAACTCCCAGAATTCCCCAGCCAGTGAATGCTGGCTGGGGAATTCTGGGAATTGAAGTCCAAATATCTTCAAGTGGCCAAGGTTGGGAAACACTGCACTAGGCAACTGCACTCCCTCACATTATAGAAAACAACCCGCAAATGAAGATCTATACCCCCAATTGTGAGGTTCTGATAAATCTGAGGAAAAATGGGAGAACTGCACTGGATCACTCTAAGTCCTTCTGTTACCAGTCTACCTGCTTCTCACATCCCTCCCTCTGCCATTTATCCCAATAATGTTCATACCATGGTTTAATATTTTCAACATCGGTTTGCACTTCAGCATTAGCATGCAATGTTACTTGCAAGGAAAGACATTGTTCCCTTGACAACCAATATATTTGTGACAGTCCAATGAAAACAATGAAATTATATGATTTTTTCATGTTAGATTTTTTTAAAAAAAAAATCCAAAACAAATATTTGCTGACCTATTTTATGGTAAATTAGGCTGACTTGTTTAGAGCAGATGAATTAAATATTTTTTTGAAAAAAGTAATCCAGTGTAATAGGGAAGCATTGGCATTTTTTTCCATAATAGGGTAAAAAACCATTATTTTATTTATTGGATCATTTAGTAAAGAGAAGAGATAGTTGACCTTTTAGTAGTCTCTAATGCTGCCAAATTTTTGCTGAATAGCTCCAGCAGAATAAAATATTTGAAAAATTTCCCCATATGTTTCTTTTTCCCTGAAGAGAGCAGGGGGGCAGAGAGAGAGAGAGAGAGTAGAGATGAGAAAAAGATAACACAGAAGTCTCTAAACTGTCCAGAAAAAAAAATAATATGAGGGATTCAGTAAATGCAATAAATTGTACTTTTAAGTATTTTTTTAAAAAAACACCAGAATAGCAATTTCCCCTTTTTATTTCCAAAACACTGGTTGTCATGATATATTCCTACTTGACTTACACTTGCATAGAGATACAACTTTCATACACTGCTCAAAAAAATAAAGGGAACACTTAAACAACACAATATAACTCCAAGTAAATCAAACTTCTGTGAAATCAAACTGTCCACTTAGGAAGCAACACTGATTGACAATCAATTTCACATGTTGTTGTGCACATTCAACTTTGTACAGAACAAAGTATTCAATGAGAATATTTCATTCATTCAGATCTAGGATTTGTTATTTGAGTGTTCCTTTTGCTTTTTTGAGCAGTATATTATTAAACACCGAGTTTAAGCAAATTGGCGTACCTGTTTAGCAAAATGTTTTGGTTCTAGGAAAAATTCCTTCATCTTGGGTTTCAACAGAGTTCCAATTTGGATAAGGTATAATAGCAAAATCCAACATTAATTTGTTTGTTTGTCTACTTATTTATCATATTTATATGCCACCAACAGCTTCTTCAGGACCAAGCTTGGTAGAGTCAGGATTATGATTTGCTGAAAAAAAATTGCCTGAGATATGTAACAGAGGAACCAAAAGCTGGTTGAAGATATGTGAGAGGGACATATCACTGAACAGTAGTCTGCTGTGTAGCGGCATTGTAACTTTATTCCCCCTTCTTAAAGACAGTAAAACTTTTAGTCAGAACTTATGTTAGACAACTGTCCTTTCATTTATTGTTGAGAAATTTAAAACTGCCTCTCTTATGCAGAATTTTGTCCACGAATTTATACAGGAATGGTTAGCTTTGAGCTAATATTCAGAAAGCTGAGTTGAGGATGTCTAAGTTTGGGCTACAACAATCCAGACAACAACTATATAACAATAGTCCAATCTTAACTCTTTATGAACATTTAATAGACAAACACAGCTCAAATTTTATAATTCTAACTGAATTCAACTCCCTTGTGATGGCAGGACTAGCATAGAAGAAGTATAGCACTAGCACTTAGACTTAACAGTGCTTTACAGCCCTCTCTAAGCAGTTTACAGAGTCAGCACATTGCTCCCAACAATCTGGTCTCCATTTTACCAATTTTACCTCGGTCTCCCAAATTGGAAACTATACTATCATTCCACGGCCTTGACATGGATAAAATAATGGCTGACCTTAGAAAACCAAAGATTGCTCAATTTAGAAGGTCATGATTTGATGGTCGGTTGGCATGCATTTGTATGGTATGATAAATTAAAAACTCACTCATATTTTAAAAATAATGTTATTAGAAAAGCATTGATAGAAGTATGGAATGAAATAAAGAAAAATCACTTCTTAGTAATGCCAGAATGGGTCTCACCCCTTGAAGCCATTGTATACCCGAATCTTAAAGAAAAAGGTAAGACTTGGAAATATAGTGACTTGTTAGATAATCAATTAAAATTAAGAACAAAACAAGAGTTACAGGAGTTAGGTATAGATTTAGATTGGTGGCATTATATGCAGATTAGTTCTAGATATCAAATAGACGTAAAGACTTATATTTTTTAAAAATAAAATAATGTATTGAGTAAATTATTATTTCAAAATCAAACAAAGACAATTGGAAATGTCTATAAATATTTATTAAATTATAGAACGATAGGTTGGATATTGAAAGATAATATGATCAGTTGGTGCAAAAATTTTGGCAAAGAGATCAATTTAGATACTTGGGAAAAGATATGGATGTATAATTGGAAAATAACAAAATCAATTTCTTTTAAAAAAACCAAATCAAGATGTTTATAGATGGCACCTTTCACCATATAGAATTTCTAAAATGTTTCCATCTGCATCGCCTATTTGTTGGAAATGCAAAAAAGAAGTCGGTACATATTATCATACATGGTGGACCTGTTCTGAGACCAAAATATTTTGGAATAAAGTAGAGAATTGGATAAATGAAATAACAAAGGAGAGGATTAAAAAATCTCCTGAATTTTTCTTACTGGGTATTTCAAATATAAAGTATAAAAAAGAAATTTATTATTTAATAATACATATATTGGTGGCGGCACGAATAGTATTTGCACAGAAATGGAAAGAAAAGACGATACCGAAAGATACTGAGGTATTCAAAAAAATTATAGAATGTGCAGAATTAGACATGATGACTAAACGTTTGAACAATCAAACCGAAACAGAATTTTATAAAATATGGGATAAAGTATATGATTGGTGGAATGTTAAAAATAGTATTAAAAATTAAATATATAAGAATAAATGACTATTTGAAGAATTATAAGATAGAATGAAATAGTTTATATTATAACTAACTTAGAAGGGCTTATTTTATCTTTTTTCTGTATTACTAATAATTTGTTTATTTCTCTTTTTATATATATATACATATATACAAGTATATCACTTTTTAAAATATAAAGAAATTTAATTAACAAGTTTAATGTTAAAAACATAGAATTAAATTCAACAAGAATGTAATTTACAAGTGTGGTACTTCTGCATAGATCTGGTAATAGTTAGAGTTTTTTATATTCTGTATTAGTTAGACTTCTACGATAAGCGGAGCAATGGCAGCCCCTTAAATGTTCAATGTTGTATGTCTTTGTTTGTCCTTTTTTGAAAATAATAAAAAATATTTTTTTAAAAAAAAGGATGGAAGGCTGACTCAAATTTGAGCTGGTGGTGAGATTTGATCTGCCAAACTTCTGGCAGATGGCGACCAACAGAAATAGCCTTCAGTACTGCACTCTAACCATGGGCCACCACAGCTCTTATAATAATAGTATAATAATATTCCAGTAAAATATCAAAAAGCAAAGTTGAATATTGGGGCTGGTCACATTTAAGAGGTTGAGAGCTGAGAAATTGAATTAAATCTAAAACAATGTTAACATTGCCACCTCAAAAGCAGAGTACTTAATGAAGTGATGCTACTCATCACAAACTTGGAGAGTCATCTGCACAGTCTCTCTCAGTAATCTCCACTTATGAAGGCGAAGTTGCAACTTTGTCTGATGAAAGCCAGATTTTTTTTTTTAAAAAAACCACCATTAAATCTGAGAAGCTCTTCAAAGTTTCAAGCTTTACAAAAACATTTGATTCAATTGGTTGCTTTGAAGTGGGAGTTTGTGCTTCAGTGCTTGGTCAGAATCTGTTGATCAAGGCTTTTAAAATTGAAACATTCTTTCAAAGCTTGCACAGCCTTAATATTTAATAAAGTCATTGTTTGTAGGCAGTGATGGGCTACCAAAATTTTTACTACCACACTGTGGGCATGGCTTATGCATTTTCCTTCAATATCTTTCAGTGCAAATTGGGTGTTCTGGGGTGGAGCTCCATTTTCGCTACCCCACTGTGTTTCCCCCCTGTCTGGGCAGTAGCCCACTCCTGATTATCTACTATATAAAGTGTATGTACACACACACATGAACAGCTCTTCTAAAATTATAGACATTCAACCTTGTTTACTGTGATAGGAAAAACATACCCAGAGCCCGGAAGGGGAAAAAAGAAAAAAAAAATCAAACTTTTGCTACTGGTACTATGTACCTGACCAAACTTTTGCTACCAGTACTGCATACCTGACTGTACCTGTAGGAGCCCACCACTGTTTGTAGGCCATCTTAGTGAACACACAAAATAATTGACACTAAGAAAACATCATCCTAGTTGTGCCATCATGAACTTCTTTTATGAGAATAATGTCATTTTCTCTCAAAATTTAAGAATGAGGGTTAAGGTTACGGCGAGTTTATTAGAATAAACTAATTTTCCTCAGTTTACTGCTAGTATTGGATTATTAATCATATTATTCACAATTGCCATGAGTAACATGGATAAATTGTTTCAAGAAGTGAAACAATTCTGACTGAAAATGCAATGGTAGAGGTGTTGTTATATGTCAAAATGTGATTATTATGGTTGGTTGCATATTCAGCCAGATGTTTATATCATTATTCTCTCTTTCTCTCCCTCCCTCCCTCCCTTCCCCCTCCCCATCTCCCTCTCTCCTCCATCCATCCCATAAATCTGTGCATATATGAGGTAGTCTTGCTTCTATTTTCACAATTTCAAAAATTCCCATGAGGTGGATTGGGCTGAGAGAGAATGACTAGCCCAAGGTCACCCCGTCAGTCTTCTTGCAGATCCAGAACTCAGTCTCTTGGTTTCTAGGCTATTACCTTAACTATTACACCAAACTGATCTTCATAATAAGATAAAAGAATAAAAGACCCTGCAACAATTTCTCGGTTGCTGTTCTTGGCACAGGCTTCCGGAGCGAATCCCAACTCAGAAATCACTTATTTTATGATAAAATCCCACTCTTTATTTGATTAGATTTAGATTAGATTTATTGGATTTATATGCCGCCCCTCTCCGCAAAATCAAGCATACATGAATGGAACACAGGTTTTAAAACTGTACAGAAGCAATTATTTTAATCTTTAGAGCTAACTGTAATCTATGTCCAGGAAGAGCGACAGAAACTCATTCTTTTCTGCATTCCTGAGACAAAGCCCATTCATTTACTTAAACATATGTGTCTGCTCACCAAAGCTTTCCCTAGCACAGCGTCCAACAAGGATTGTCTCTTTGAAGCAGAAATCATGATTTTAAAGCTTCATTCAAGCACACACTAATTTCATCTCTCTTCCACAGAATGACATTGATTCTCCACAACCCATTTCCCACAATCCTTTTCCTTTATACTGCCTGGAAGTGATATCATGCCTCAAAGAGGCTAAGGCTGTAAACTAATACCTTTTACTCCGTAACTCCTCTCACTTTTGAAGCATTCTTCTATAGCGAGGGTTGATCCAATTGCTTTCCACTCTCATGTCTTCCTCACTCTCTGACTGGGACCATTCCCCCATTGTCACATCATCCCCCTCTAGTGGTTCCTCCATGTTCTGCCGGGCTCTATGGTATGAGTCTCCCGAAAATTCAAGGGTACAAATTTCAGACACACACACACACACACACTTGAAAGTTCAAAAACAATGTTCTTTATCACAAAAATTCAAAAGAAACAAAGCACCCTTTTAATCAGTCCTTAAGTACTTAGCTAGCAGCTGTGAAGAAACATCACAGCCCTCCTTCTTCCACAAAGTGAAACACACACACTTTGCTCTGCTTTGGTTTCAAAGTCGTGAAAAATCAACAAACAGCAAGGCACAGTCCTGAAGAACAACGATCAGATAATCTTCCACAACGGCCCAAGTCATCAGGCTGCTATTTATATCAGCAGCTCTAATTACTGGAGCCCCACCCAAACACAGGTGGCCTCTCTTATTTCCTGTAATATTTCCTCAATTGGTCTCTTGTATGCATAAGTCTGCGCCTGCGTGGGTCTAACACTTCCTCATCCGAATCAACCAAAGATAATAGAGATTGGCTTCCTGGGCTGTGTGCCAAGCCCCCCTCTTCCAAGTCACCTCCACCTTCTTCTTCGTCCAAGGAAACTGCACTACCTGACTCTGTCGGCAATAAAAGAGGCCTATGACATGTTGATGTTTCTCCTGCATCCACCTCCACATTCCTTGGGGCAGGAGCTGGGTCAGAGCCAACCACAACACTCCGGCTCACTCAAGTCACTTTCTGCCTCACTCTCGCTCTCTGCTTCATCTTGCAACCCGCCCTGGCCCAGGATATCCAAAGGGGCCTGGCTCATCCGCCTCAGAATCTGACATAACCTGAGGAAGACAAGGAACACTCACAACTGTTGCAAGATTCCTTCTTTCTTCATATGGCTTACACAATAGCTCCCCAAGGTATTCATTGGTCCACTGGTTTTATTATTATTTGTCTGACAGGAAGATATTTGATATAAATCTTCCTATATATTTCTGTATCATAATATTGTACCAAATAAGATTTATGTACAAAAATCAACTTTTAGGTGCATCAAAAATATAGGATGTGTTCATAGTTGCAAGTGAGACAATATGAATGACATGGATAAAGTGGACTAAGAGATTCCTTTTTTTAAAATACGAGGGACTGTACATTCAGCTAATACGTGCATAGGCCCTTGTAAAATCCAACAGTTGCTCACTTGCAGTGGGATTTATGGTAGGACATTTTCAGCAATTTCTCTTTCCCCTGCACTTTTCACAGCTATATGGCTACTGTGCATGCAAGTGATGGAATGATTATTTTCTATTCCTACCCTACATTTTCCCTATCTCCTTTGGATGTGACTATTTTATTATTTTAGCCACTAAATTCTAACATAATTCCATAGTAAAAATATTAGGGAGTAAAATTAACAGTATTTGCTACTGTATTTAGTGGTGGTTCTGGAGAGCACCAAAAACAGTTTGAATTTCATGTGACCTGGATCATGAACAACTCTTATCATAGGGAAACAAATAGAAATAGGAAAAAGGTATTTCATGCCCTCCAGATATTTTGGATTACAAATTTCATTAGCCTCAGATAGCATGTAAACTCTATGGGTGAATTGATATATCACATTAAACCTGAGTTAACAAAATACTCATTATGCCTAAATAATTAAACCAGTGTTCCCCAACTTTTCCAGCTTTGTGCGCCACTTTGGTGGGGGGGGGGAGTGGGGATTGCTGTCTCTCTGTGCGTGAAGCTCCATTTTTCCAAGTGACAGGCACACACACACACATCTCTTGCACAAATGGAGCTTCATGCACAGATGATCACCCACTGGTCATGCAAGTGGAGCTGCATGTGTGCTCACATATTCTCCTGTCACCTGCTCATCCTGGTTCTGAATGGGACTCGTCTTGGCTCTGAATGAGCCACATCCCAGTATCAGGCTGTAGCCTGGGGATTGTGGATCCCTGAATTGAACCATATTACGTTCTTACTGTAATGGTATGTTTCACATCATGTATAAAGACGATGTCTGGATTCTCACAGGATGCAGAACTGCAAACAACTAAAACCCATTTGCTGTATTCCAGTGTGTCTTATGAACCCAATCAGTATAATTACAGGAATCACTAGTTCCCTACCCTTAGGAAGAATATCTAATGGAAATATGCAATCTTTTTATATATTTTATATTTGTATAGTATTTTATTTGATCTTCAGGGACAGTTTCCACATCTCTTCTTCTCAAATGTGCTTTTCCATAAAGCAATAGCTAAGTTTGTTCTTGCTTATAATCCACCTCCATCACATCTGTGTGCAAGAACAGATTTCTTTCCTGGTTAATTTGGCTAATGACTGGATATGGGAGGAAAGAGTTATGTTGCCCTATAACATAATTTATTTGCTTGATTCATCTGTGCCTATTTTGTCTGCAGAGAGTTTTGCAATATGTCTTTTCTCTTTTTGTGGCACACTGTGATTTGGATTGCATAAACCAAGCTGGGTGGTGGGGTCTGTCTTCCAAGTGAAGGTTGAACGAGATAATGTTTGCATCCTTTCAACTTTATGGTTTTCTGTATCCCGTTGCTCATATTTTTCTGCTAAATTATGACTTAATTATCAAGGTCATTGCATTTAAAATGTCATTTTCTCACCACAAATAATAATAATATTATTATTAATTATTTTTTATTTTATTATTATTATTATTATTATTATTATTATTATTATTATTATTATTTATTAGATTTGTATGCCGCCCCTCTCCGAAGACTATTGAAAGCCGGCATCCCTTTTCTAAACAGAATTTCCCCTAGATTTCCCCATACTATAGATATTTCTTGCAAACGAAGAAAAGGACAGGCTGGCTCCAGTTAAAGTCCTTGATTTAAGTGACAACCTCACTTTCATCTCTGCACATGCTTTGTTTGCCATGGGAAACGGGGGGTGGGATATGAGATTTGGGAAGGGAAGATTCTGGAGGCCCTGATAAGTTTTGCTTTCCCAGCAAAAGCTGGGATAACTGTCGTTTTCCTGGAAAGCAGGTGACCAGAAAAATCTGTTTAAAAATGCATTCCATAAGTGTGACGTGGGGGTGAAGATGCCTCCACCTGACAAAGACGGACAATGGGGATCGGCTATTTTCCTAAGGGGGGCAAGTGGGAGTTTTTTGATATGAGCTATTGTCATGTCTTTTTCTTCACTCTTTGCTTTGTTCTTGTTGATTTCAGTATTGATTTTAGTTTTATTTTTCTTAAATTCTGATTGAAGCAGCTGACACACACAGAATTCCACACATCTGATGGTTTAGATTTTTGGTTTCACATTCCAATAATCTTTGTCCCTTTCCTCACATTATTCTGCTTCCCCCCCCCCAAGTTTTGTTCACAAACCTGCCTGTTCCTTATTGCATTGTTGCATCACAAATGATACTTGAGGAACTATAAAGCCCTTCATGGAATTGGACCAGGATATCTGCGAGACCGCCTTCTGCCGCACGAATCCCAGCAACCGGTTAGGTCCCACAGAGTTGGCCTTCTCCGGGTCCCGTCGACTAAACAATGTTGTCTGGCGGGACCCAGGGGAAGAGCCTTCTCTGTGGTGGCTCCGACCCTCTGGAACCAGCTCCCCCCAGGGATCAGGATTGCCCCCACCCTCCTTGCCTTTCATAAACTTCTTAAAACCCACCTCTGCCATCAGGCATGGGAGAATTGAAACATCTCCCCCTTGCCCATGTAGTTTTTGTGTATGATTCGATAGTGTGTTGTTTGTGGTTTCTTTTTTGGACTTTTTAATTTAAAACTGTAATCTAGATTTTTAAATATTAGATTTGTTACTATGTACTGTTCTTCACCATTGTTGTGAGCCGCCCCGAGTCTGTGGAGAGGGGCGGTATATAAATCCAATAAATCTAATCTAATCTAATCTAACTACTGGATTTTATTGACTGTTATCAAGGTCTTTTTGTTTTAGATGTCCCATTGATATAAATCACAAATATTTGCTGGGATGAAAATTGAATTCTATGAAATTTGGCAGAAATGGAAACATTCTGAAGCAAAACATATGGAAATGAGCACAGGTATGGTTTTTGTGAAGAATTTGCTTATTTCAGTGAACACAGAAAAACTGAATGGTGGCCATTGGTGGCTGTGGATTATGGGACTTAAAGTTCAACGGAAAGACATTAAAGCTTCCCACCCAGAAAAAATCTGCTTTCATGCTTTCTCCAAGGGTAGTTTCTTCTTCCAAGAAGCACTGATAAGCCCCCAAGTGCAATATGTCCAAATCTCTTTTAAATCTTCCTGTTATTCACTATCATCAGAGTGGGCTGCTTAGATTTAACAGAAAGCAGCTTGGTTTAACAAGATAAGGGGGAAAGGTAACATGCAAGATATTTCTGAGAATTGTCTCTGGAGAATAAACGCAATGCTAGGTAACGAAAATAAGAGCATTTTTCACATTTACTGTTTCAGCAGAAATGAAAGAATGCACATATTTCTCCTGTTCCTTGGGGAGAACAGCAGAATGAAAGGGAGAGAAAAGAACAAGGCCAAAAGATTAGACAAATTCTTGGTGCACTGAACCATCAGAAGCTATCACTCATGAGAGCCCAAGAAACAATTTTATTTTCAGCTTATTTTAAACCTCCAACTGCAAGGTTCACTCTCAGTAATTGAGTAGGAGAGCAAGAAAGTTTAAGTTACAGTTCCCCTTTTGAGTTTGCTTGGCCCTATATATTTTTATCCATTTATTTTCCCTTCTTGCATCTATTGTGAACCCCAAATCTGTATTCTTCTGGCTCCCTCATTGCTTTTTCAAACTGTATTTGTTCAGCTTAACTCAGCTCAATTTGTACACATTTCAGACTGACTCTTTTCTTCTAGGACTGTTACATTTGCAGACTTCTCCTCTCCCTTGTAGTGAGACTAGCATTATTATTTATTTAAAAGATTTGATTAACAGATTTTTACCTACTCTTCAATTGAAAATGACTGCATGTATTCAAAATAAAAGCAAGGCAATGTCTTTCCCTGGTTGTAAGACTAGTTACATTAGAAAATATATATATAAAGGAAGCAAAAGGAAGCATTAATCTCCTCCCATATTTGGGTATGCCAGGGTAATTCGACAGAAAAAAACATATAGCACTTCCCTAGTACAAAGCTGAAAGAATGAGATCCTGTGGCCTAGAGGTTAATTCTCTGCCTAGAGGCTGCAGGTTCAAATCCCAGTGAGGGTATGGCTAGCCAATGAGAGGAAACAACCTTGAAATAGATCTATATTATTCTATACAGTACTTCATTTTAAATTCAGTAGAAATATGTTACACACACACACACATCTATCTATCTATCTATCTATCTATCTATCTATCTATCTATCTATCTATCTATCTATCTATCTATCTATTGGTTTTAAAAGAATTTTGTTTCAGTATTGCAAGTGAAAATACCATTTGGATGAAACAGGGTGTTTGCAATGAACCTAATCAATAAATAGAAAATAGAAGATACAGGTTTACATGAGAAGATGTGCTTCTTCGTGGCTGTGTTAATGTGCATACACTTATACAACAGATGCCAGCAGAAAAATATACCTTTCTGTGCATAATTTGCATTGCCCTGGTGTTCAACCTCTATTGGTCTTCAGCAAAGGGGCTTGCAACTGGTGCTTTCTTTATAGTTTTAATGCAGGACAATTTAAGAGCAGTAATTTCTAGACTCCCTTAAATATTTTTGTTCTCTCATAGCATCACCAGCTGGTGAGAATAATAGCCATCAGTGATCTCCCACATGCAATTGATTAAAAGCTACAAGACACATTTGGAACATGTTGGGAAGGAAAAATAGATTTCATACAAACTCTCCTAAAATAGATGTATGTAGACATTGTGGACCATCAAACCTTTAAGATTAGCTAGTAAGTCTTTTTTTCTTGGAGTTAATAGGAAAAAAGGCATTAAGAATTTAATTAATGCATTGCTAATTGGTTTTTCAAAACACTGAAGTTTTAAAGTTACTAATAGCATTAGAAAAAGATTTTTTTAATCCTCAAATCTACAGATAATTTTAATTTACACTATTAAGATGTACTAAGTTGTATTAAGATACATATGCTTCATGCAGTGGATGCCGAGAAATAATTAATTAAGAATCATTCATTCATTCATTCATTCATTCATTCATTCAATTCAATTTGTATGACAGGACTCTGGATTGAGTTATCCTAACAAATCAGTGGGTTAGGATCTACAAGTACCATATGCTCATTTAGATTTATTTATTTGTTTGTTTATTTATTTATTTATTTGCTTGCTTGCTTGCTTGCTTGCTTGCTTGCTTGCTTGCTTGCTTGCTTGCTTGCTTGCTTATTTATTTATTTATTTTATTTGATTTGATTTGTATGCCACCCCTCTTATATGACAGAAGGTGAAATTAACAACAAACTATTATTGAATGCATGGGAAGGGTTGGGATTTAGCCCAGGTTCATATAGGACAGTAATATTAGCAGGTGCCCACTGTTTTACTAGAAGGCCACTAGAAATCTCTAAGAAATGCATTCATCAGAAATTGTAATAGTGTCTTCACCATTTTTCCAGAAGACTGATAGACATATCACCTTACTACATGGTAGTGGTTAGTGGACGTCTCTTAGGTCAATCCCCATGTCTTTATTCCTTCCTCCATGGATTCAAAACTTTATACACTTGAGAAGTGACACCTTCAAAGTATAACTACCCACATTTTGCATCTATAGAGAGATTTTTTTGTGGGGAGATTTCTGGTAGCCTTGCAGAAGATGCATGCATACTCCTCCCCTGTAACACTTAAGCTATGTGGATAGAGGGAGTCAGCTTCTCTGTGAGACTGTTAAGAGAAATGCTGCCAGCTACAGAGCAGCCTCCAATTTACTGCCTTTCTGCTACTAGAACAGGAGAAAGCCACAACATGATGGAAGAGAAACAAGGATGTTTGGTGCTGAAAGAGTAGGCACCAAAGAGTCTTACTTCAGCTTTAATCCCCTTGTGTGGTAAAGAAAAGCAGAAAATGGTTATTTGCTGTCAGTGTTTGATCCCATGTACTGATCACTACAGGAATGTGAACCTACAGCAGGTGACATACATCTTCCCTTCTCAACCCATGGCAAGAAAAGAGGGGAGAGAATGGAAGACAATGAACCTTTCTCATGTGGCCAGTTACATGGCCTGATAATTTGGGGAATTTCATGGGAGAAATGACTGAAAGTAAACAACAATGGCATTTGCTTTCAATTGCTATAGGAGCTACAAGAGTATGTGTATGTAGCAGGTGGGAGTGAAAAGAAAGAATAGAGAACAACTCTTCTCTGCTAGTTCTTTGATCCTACATTTTGCTTTGTCACCAAGGCAAAGTGAGGGTTGGAAGTGCTGTTGACAGTTCTTTAAACTGTCTCTTAGCTACTGTTCCGAATATAACCCTTATAGTCCTTCTGTTCTGAAGAGCCCTTGGATTGCAGAATACCATAAATGGAAGAACAAAAGTCTATTTGCCTGTCAGACTTGTGATATGAGAGAAGTTACAAAATATGGTGATGACAGTTAACATTTCTCAGGTAGCCAGTTACATGGCCTGACAATTTGGGGGATTTCATGGGAGAAGTGACTGAAAGTAAACAATGATGGCGTTTGCTTTCAATTGCTATAGGAGCTGCATTGATAACTGTGACATCAGAGTCTACTGACAAAGGCTTCCAGAGCCTGCTTCATCTCCATCAGACTATCACATTCCTTGCAGCTCTGGCAAGAAGAATATACGTTGTCCAGATAACTAAATGATAACTAAAGGATTTTAATGCATATTTGATACACAGAGCTTTTCTGTACTGCAGCCTGAAGCTGCTTGACTTCTGAGTTTAAACTGACTGGACATGAAGCTGGGTAAAGACATTCCTTTTCAGATTTCAACTCTTCCTTTTGACCAGAGTGGTGGCCTATCTGGACTGCACTTGTTCTCTATCTTCTTTTTTCTCATTCACTTTTACCAGGGAAACAAGGAAACACAAAATATTTCTTCACCCAGCATCTGAAGAAGTGGCACAGGCACTTATGTGACTAATAAAAGGGATTGGATAAATGTATGGAGGGCATGTTTATCAAAGCTACTAGACTGAAAATTTAATGTCTTCAAATATTGGTAGGAAGGAAGTACTAGCGGAAGAGGGATTCCTGATTATGAAACCTTAGCAGAGGTAGGCAAAGTTGGCTCTTCTTTGACATGTGAACATCAACTCCCAGAATTTCTGAGCTAGCATGATTGGCTCTGAAATTCTGGGAGTTGAAGTCTACAAGTTATAGAAGAGCCATCTTCGCCTACCCTTACCCGAGGGGTATCTTAGTGGCCACTACGTGAAATTGGACTAGGATGACTTTTGGCCTGATCTGTCAGGATTTTTTTCTTGTTCAGATTGCACCTAATTATCTAGACTTATAGAATCTCTAGATATGTATTTCTCTCAGTGATTAATCGTCTGCCTTTCAATAGCTTCCATGCTGTTTCAAAAGAAATGTTTGCACGTCTTCTAAACCTGGAAGACATTTTTATGCACAAGAAAGCATTTATAGTTTTGCAAAGGATTAACATGATCATAGTTTGTCAAAGTCATGGCAACCATCAAGATGACAGTTCTAAGAGAAAAGAGTACACAGACTTTGGACATGGCATTAATGAAGAGGGAAGTGAACTCAGGTCCAAAGATCCCCTCCTATATTTTTCATTGATTGGGGAGTATAGTACAATGCTTTGTATGTTTTTCCAATATCAATTCATAAAGACTCTGCACCCTTCAAAGCAGCTCTTTGAAATCTGTTTGCCAACAGTAGCATAACGAGATAAAGGTCTCAAAAATATTAGAATATCGCCGGCTCGACTTACCGGCCACGGCGCTTTTGCTGAAGGGCCGGGCAGACACCGGACTCTTCATGGCGGCCGCCATTTTGTTTTCGGCCGAAATCTCGCGAGATGAGATTTCGGCCGGGAAAGCCAGGCCCACGTGGCCTGGAATGACGTGGGGACCGGGCGGGGCTTGCTGGCCCTATTTAAGGGCCGCAGGCCCTGGGCCAAGCCTGTTCGCCCGGACCCAGTCAAAGGAGCAGACACTTGGCTGTCTGCTCCTGGAGCCTTTCGGCGGCCGCGTGGAGGCGGCCGTCGCTTTGGAGGCCTCGTTGGAGGCTGGAGGTGGCCTGCTCGTCGTGTGGCAGCAGGCTTCGGCCCATCCGAGGCTGGCGGTCGGCCCATCTTCCGTGGAGCTCTTGGGCAGCAACGGGCTTGTGGAAGAGTCCCGTGTGAGGCCTCCCACCCCCACCCAGATGAAAGGCGGCCGCGTGTTGCGGTCGCCATTTTGAGAGCCTCATCGGAGGCTCGGGGGAATGGTTTGGTGGGCCTCGGGTCCGGCGGGAAGGCCAGGCCTGGTGCCGTTTGGCTGTTGCCCCCCCTAGTTCTGGGGGGGGGGAATCGTTCTGGAAGCCCCCTTGGGGACGTGGGGGGCTCGGGCGGAGGGCTCGCGTGTGCGGCCCCTCCCGTTTCGTGGCCCCCGAAAAACAAGAACATAAATAAACATAAAAAATATAAAAATGGAGGACAGTTGGGCCCGTGGCGGCAGCTTCTTGCTGCTGCGCTGCCTGTTTGGGCAGAGGCCTTTTGCTGCCCTCTTGGGGCCCGGGTGGCCCCGGTTCCTTCATGGGTAAAATTAAATAAATGTGTTTGTATCATTCGCATTTACTTATTTTTGCTGATTTTCATTATTCAACCACTATTCCCTCTTTCACCAAAAAGGGAAACATAAAGACAAGAACCAAAACATAGATTTTGCCATGCTAACATCAGAATGATTTGCAGACTGAAAGCTTTAATATAAATATACAAGATTATATTAATAATAATGGGACTGATGATGGTTGCAATTATTTCACATATTTATATGGAACCATGGACATGGCAAGAGAGACCCATTGATCCCTCTGGTCTGCCCTTGTTCTGTTCTGTATTTTATCTTGGGATGGATATATGTTTATCCCAGGCATGTTTGAATTCTGTTGCTGTGGATTCATCTGCCGGGCCTGCTGGAAGTTTGTTCCAAGCCTTTGCTACTTTAGTGAAGGCCTGGACAAACTTCAGTTCAGTTATGGTCTAACTTAATTCTTTAAATATTGTGGCCACTCGGTCCCAGTTTCTTGGGGTTTTTTGTTTCGGGGGGGGACACCTGTACCCAGGTTTGCCCCCCCCCTGGCTCCTAGTGCAGGGACACAGGCCCCTGGGGCTGCTTTTGCCAGGGCCTGGTGTGTCGGGGGCGGGGGGTTTGACCCCGCCATGCCAGGCTGTAGGGCCTTCGCCCCTTCTGACGGCTTACCCGTCGGGGCCAGGTTGATTGGACTTGGGGGCCACCACAGTGTGGGACCCGTTCACTGCATGTCATGGGTTTGCTGCAGAGGGGCTTGTTTTCCCCCTTTTGTATGTACAGCCATGCGTGTGGGAAGGCGGGGCTCCCATGCCGCTTCAATGTGCCCCTGCCCCTAAAAGGGGACGGTTAGGAGGGAAGGGGGTCCAGGGTACAAACCCCACCTACTGGGGGGAAAGCTGGGCCCTGCCCAATTAATTTACAAAACAACAACAACAACAACATTGGGGTTGGTTGAGGGACGACCACCCTCGCTCGAGAGCGGCCGCTCTCTTGCTAGGTTTCTCCAAGGGATTCAGGATCCCTTACATGGGTTCGAGCAAGCCTTTGGGTTCAACAACCACAGGTTGGTTGTGGGGCATGACGGCATTGTTCGGTCCGGAATAGCATAAGAGGTGGCCATGGGGAGGGGCCTTGGGCCCTTCCCGGAGCCGCCCTTCCCGAATCTTGGGGTCTCCCCATTAGGGGGGTCCCCTGCAAGGTGGGTGATGAATTTAGGTTGATTCACCACTTGTCTTTTCTTAAAAGGGAGTCAGTGAAGGGTTTCGTTCCTGGCGAACTTTATTTAGTCCGGCTCGCATCCTTGATGCGGTCGTGGCCATGGTAAGGCAGTGTGGGGTTGGAGCCCTTATGGATAAATGCGACATTAAGTCAGCATCCCGGCTCTTCCCCATGCACCCGGACGGCTTCGGGTTTTTGGGCTTCCATTTCATAGGTGTTTTTATGTGGTCGGGGTTTTACCCACGGGTGGCTCCGTCTCATGCTCTCTTTTGGGAGAGCTTGAGCACCTTCTTGGAGTGGGCGCTCAGGAGGCGCAGCGGTCTAGGCTCGGCGTTCACTACCTCGAGGGTTTCTTGGTGGCGGGGACTGCGCGGGCGGAGCACTGCTTTGCTCTGCTGCGGGTCTTCGAAGCCCTTTGGCTCTGTTGGGGGTGCCTTTAGCCCCTGCGGGGACTGAGGGCCCCGCCACCGGGATTACCTTCCTCGGTATTGAATTGGACTCTGAGGTGCAATCTTCTAGATTGCCCCTGGACAAGTTGACTAAAATTAGGGATAACCTGGGTACGGTTCTGGGCTGCAGGAAGGTCACCCTTTGGCAGCTCCAGAAACTAGTTGGGATACTTAATTGCCTGCCGGGTCGTGGTGCCGGGCAGGGGTTTTTTCTAGGTGGTTATATGCTGCGATGAAGGGGCTCCGTTGCCCCATCATCGTACCCGCTTATGTGCAGGGGTCAGGGCTGACCTCTGCGGGTGGCGGGAGTCTTTGAAAGTTTTAGGGGGTTGTCTTTTTGGAGGCAAGAGCTTCTTTTGGAAGCTGTATTGCAGTTGTGTTCTGATGCTGCAGGGACCTGTGTAGGTGCAGGGTTGTGTTAGGTGACCAGCGGTGCTGGTCTGCGTGGCCTCCAGAATGGAGGGCCTCTTCATTGGTAAGGATTTGACCTTTTTTGGGAGCTCTTCCCCTTGATAGTGGCCCTAGAGCTTTGGGGTGAGCAGTTTAGGGCAAGACTGTGCATTTTGGTGCGACAGCCTTGTGGTTGTCCACGTTGTGAACGCCCTGTCCTCTAAGAGTGACAGGGTCATGCGGCTTTTTCGCCATTTTGTGCACAGGTCCTTGTCCCTGAACACATTGTTTTTGTCTAGGCATGTCCCCGGGTTAGATAACGGGGTTGCTGACGCCTTGTCCCGTGGTCAGTTGTCCCGGTTTCGGACCCTGGCCCCGTGGGCACGTGTGTCGCCAGAGGTTTTTTCCTGTCCACCTTTGGAGCCTGGGTGGGCTCCTGGGCAGTGGAGAGTAGAGGCTTGCTGGGCTACGGCATTCTCGGGAGTGTCTGGCACTCTGGGAGGCTTAGCAGCAGGCAGGTGAAGAGTTTGGGGATTGCAGGCAGTATACGGGTTACCCCTATAACTGGCCTGCCCCAGTTGTGTACCCGGCCATATTTGTGTCCAGCTTAGGCAGCGTGGCCTTTCAGTTAGGACGATTATGGTCCAGGTTGGCCGGCTTCGCCTTTTGTCTAAGGCGGGGGCGGGGTTATTGATTTACGGTGACTTCCGCATTGTGATGGTGCCGGAAGGTTGGGCCAGGGCCTTATCGCAGGCCGTCAGGTCATTTTGTACCTTCCACCTCATTACCTCAGTTAGGTGGGGCTAGTATGTAGGGTTTGGCCAGGCCAAGTATGGATCCCGCCATTAGGGAACGTTGTTCTCGAGAGGCGCTGCCACTAGTGCGGAACCGGCGTTCTCGATACGGAGGATTCGGGGAAGTCGACCGCTGGCGGTCAACGGCCTGTTTTAGGGTACGAACGGCCTGTTGAGGGTCCGGGGTAAGATCTTAGGCCAGGTTCCCCTTTGGTCCCTTTCTATTCGACCCCGCCAGGACGCAACCGAGGGTGTTGCTTTGGGTCATGAGCACTCCGAGACCACTCAGCAACAAGGTACCGTCGGGGGTGGGGACCCTGCCGTCGTGGCGGCTGGGTCCTTGTTGTCTGGCGGGGAGACGGGGTGTGCGGTGGGACGGGCGTTTCTACCGCCATTGCTGGGAGGGCGGCATCCCATTGCTGCGCCCAGGTGGTCCTGGGAGGGCGGCATCCCATTGCTGCGCCCAGGAGGTGCTGGGAGGGCGACATCCCTTTGTTGCGCCCAGTTGGTCCTGGGAGGGCGGCATCCCATTGCTGCGCCCAGGTGGTGTCGGGGGGCGGCATCCCATTGCTGCCCCAGTTGGGCTGGGAGGGCGGCATTTCATTGCTGTGCCCAGTCGGTGGCCAGGGGCGGCATCCCATTGTTGCGCTCAGAGGTGTGCTGGGAGGGCGGCATCCCATTGCTGCGCCCAGTTGGTGCTGGGAGGGCGGCATCCCATTGCTGCGCCCAGTCGGTGCCGGGGGTCGGCATCCCATTGCTGCGCCTGGATGTGTGCTGGGAGGGCGGCATTCCATTGCTGCGCCCAGTTGGTGCTGGGAGGGCGGCATCCCATTGCTGCGCCCAGTTAGTGCCGGGGGCGGCATCCCATTGCTGTGCCTGGATGTGTGCTGGGAGGGCGGCATCCCATTGCTGCGCCCAGTCGGTGCTGGGAGGGCGGCATCCCATTGCTGCGCCCAGTTAGTGCCGGGGGCGGCATCCCATTGCTGTGCCTGGTTGTGTGCTGGGAGGGCGGCATCCCATTGCTGCGCCCAGTTGGTGCTGGGAGGGCGGCATCCCATTGCTGCGCCCAGATGGTACTGGGAGGGCTGCATCCTCTGGCGGCGCCCCGGTGGTGGGTCTTGCACCTTGTGGCAAGGACCTGTGTGGGCCTGGGGGTCTACTTCAGATCTGCCAGGCTCGCGTTGCCTGCGGTGGCTTCGCAATGTGTGCCCCTCCACGCAGGGGGGTGGTCGAGATCCTCACGGGGATCGCCTGGTGGGACGCCATTTCCCTTAGGGCCCTTCACCGGGTTGGGAGGGGAGTTAAGGCCCTGGGTACGGTAGTCAGAGGTTTAGGCGGGGTGGTTGTGGCCCATCCCCGCATCACCATAGATCAGCTGTGGCTTTACCTGGCTGCTGGTCTTCCTCGGTCAGATCTGAGGAACACCACTTTTTTACAGGACCTGCAGTGTCTCTGCGTGAGCTGGCGCAGTTAGAGGGGGGAGTCGGGGGGCCAAGATAGAGATCTGACCCCCGCTCCGTGGCAGGTTAGGGGCGGAAATCTGGGTGGTGGTTCAGCAACTGCGCGTTCTCCCTTGGGCATCTTTGGGGATGATTGACAGGTTCTCTCCAAGCTCATGGTGGGTGCTACCTGCGCACTTGGGGGGAACCTGTCTTTGGGTCCCGCTATTGAAGTCCCAGGGTAGGGGTGAGCCGGCGGGACCCCCCTCATGCGAGTGCATGGCAGGGTCTCAGGTGAGGGAGAGGTCCCTCACCTGGACCAGCATCGACTACGCCCTTAGTTGCCCAGGAATGTTGACCTTTTACGTCATTTCCGCCCCGGAAGTGTTTGTTTGACCCTGCAGGTCCACTGTTTCCGGGTCATAGTTGAATATGTTGATTTATGCAAATTTATGCTAATTCATGCTAATTTAATTAATAAATTATGCAAATTTATTTTTAATAAAAATGACCCAAGTTTAAATCCAGCTCTGGTGTCCGTGTCGTTACTCCGTCTCTTCTGCAAATGGAGGCCCTAATGTTGGAATTCTGTGATGTCAACCAGAATATTGTTTGAATGCCAATACTAGCAGCTGTGGAATAGGCGAAGTATTATTTTTTATGGTTTTGTAACTGTAGCCTATCTATTCAAGTCAATATTGTTCCAAACTCTGACAGATCCAGAAATGTAGTCCAAATTGCAAAACAATTTGCTGCATTATGCAACTGATTTGTACAGAATCTGTATGGACTAGAATCTCTCAGATTTTACAAATTGTGGAAGTTTTCAAAAATTTAGATTGGACAGAGATTTTTCTTCCAATAATGATATATAGATGAGCAAAAAAACCTAGTTAACCTTGCAGTCACTAAAATTGTCTGATCCAGACCCAGTTTAGCTCTTTGAGAATTGGAAACTTATTCAATGACATTGTAAACCTTGAAGTCTATTTCTGATTGCTGTCCCTGTCATATTATATGCCACATTACTGCTTCTGACCAAAAGCTATCAGGAATAATGAACATTATAGAAAATGCTTCTCTGTCATATGCATAAAAGCTGTTGACTATATTTAACCCATTTTTTTTCAGACAGGGAAGCCATAACACATAAAATAATATTTACAATGACAGAATTGGTATTTAAAATGGAATAAAATAAAAATACAGTAAGAAAAACTAGAGGTTTATGAGCAACACTTAAACAATTCAAAGATAGTACAAAACTGTTTGGGAGCTCTGGGTAAGCCAAGAGTGAGATTAATTTCAAAACATTTATTGCACCTATAAACTCCACCAGAAGATTAGAATTCTTAAATAGAAAGAACTATTAATGCTTATGTACAATATCTTGAAAGAGAATTGGAATTTGTCAACTGGGAGACCATAAATGCTTAATTGTTATACACAAGTTTTAAAGTATTTTAAGACTGAGGAAAACAGGGCCAAATGGGGACATATTGTTTCTACCATTCCATTCTCAGTACATGAGTCAGAAGTCAGAACAAAAACCCATGGAGACTTGGTTATATGTAATGATTTTAATTTTGTTGAATTTTGTTATTTTTGCATGTTGTTTTGAGTCCCGTGGGATTACACTGTATAATATGAATAGCCACACAAATGTTTTAAGTAAGTCAGTCCATATGTAAATAAAACAAAGCACACTACTTTGTTTCATGTGTAAAATAAAATATGGCCTTATCAAGCAATACTATTTGCTCTGTGCTGCTCCCCGCCCTTATGGATGATCTAGCTGAAATCATGCCTTACATTTGTTGTTGGTTTATTTGTTTTCCATCTTGGCCAATGCAGCAATTCCTATTGGGAGAGGATGAGTGGATTTATGGTTGTTGGGGGATGGAGAGCTGGAGAATAAAAAGAGTTAATTTGTTCTGGATCTAATCCCAAAAGAGAGAGGAGTCTGCAGGGAGGGCCCTATGATTGGATTGATTTTGCTATTACTGATAGAGCTGGTAGGTACTCATTATATCTGGCTGCTTACAAACAAGACTCTGTGCTGGTTTGATTGTGGTATGAATGTTTTGGTATACAGGCAATCTATACCTGCACTTGTGCCTAGCTGATGTTAAACCCAGGGATACATTTAAGGTTCCAACTGTATTGGTTTGGATGCTGGTTGTATTGATGTAGATAATATTGGTTCCTTGGTTTTTATGAATGAGCCGCAAATGCTAATATATTATTGGCACAGCTTGCATAATATGTAGCAGAGACTATTATACAATATTGTAATAACTGGAAACAAAGGTAGTTGGAACTGTTGTGTTGTCATCTCAAGTCTTAATGAATCTCAGACCATAGAGGGACTTGCTTCTTCAGCTGTTTATTCTCAGTCCTGCTTGACATTATCGAGATCTGACAAGTTCTTTAGGGGTAAGTAATCAATCTTACAAAAACAGTAGCTAATAGTTCAATGAAGATGAATTTGATGGAGCTGGTCTCTCAGGATTACTGATGGAATAGCCATATGTGCCATCTTTATCTCTGCTGTAGCCTTCATGTTTGCAGAACTTGCAAAATTGGATAAAATCACATTTGTAATAATAAATTGATATGTTTATATTTAAAAAAAACCTCATCAGGAATTATAGGCTAGGATGGAACAGCATTACTTACACAATCTTTGTTTGGTTACATAAGGTGCCAGAATATAAGATGCACCTTAGTTTGGGGGGAGGAAAATAGGGGAAAAAAATCTACCTACCAGGTATTTATCTGGCTAGCATCCTTAGTCTGATCAGCTTCAGCACATTATTTTATCCCCTGGTTAGGGCTGAAAAAATTTTTTTGGGAAGGAGTAGCAATGAAAACAAGCCTGCAAAGTCTTGGGGCTGGAAAAACCGTCTTCGGAGGGAGTAGGAATAAAAAAATCCTACAAGTCGGGAAGATCATTAGCACCTCGTTAGGGCTGAAAAAACCCTTTTTCAGAGAGAGTAGCAATGAAAACAAGCCTGCAAAGACTTAGGTCTGGGAAAAAAGTCTTTGGAGAGAGTAGGAATGAAAAAAATCATGCAAACTGGGAAGATCGTTAGCACCTCATTAGGGTTGGGAAAAAAAGATTTTAAAAAGGCTACATTTGGAGTATAAGACACATCCACAGTTTCAGCCTCTTTTAGGGGAGAAAAAGGTGAGTCTTATACTCTGAAAAACATGGCACATAAATCACTCAGCACATTTTTTCATATTATATTGCAATGATATACACATTATGAATATCATAAAAGGAGGACCTACCTCCTAGCATTTGATAACAATTCCACCAAAATGAAAGCAACAACAAAACAAAACTCCTCATTAAACAGTTATGCCCCTCAAGCAACCATAGCCAATGCCTCTTCAATACCTGAAGATTGATGCAGCAAACAAGTTTGCATCCTATATATTAGTTGAGTATGAATAGTAAATTTATACTATGTATAGTGAATAAATAGTGGTATAAATATGGCTTTTTGATCTGAATGCACTGTTTCTTTATCTTAGGTAGTGCATGTTGTAGATAAAATGAAGTAGATAAAATCTGTCCATGGTGAGATGTAATTTGCCCCTGCCACTCACTTTTCAATTTCACTATTGATAACACAACTGAATTTGATAAGTTGGTTACGTTTAGCATTTTCTTAATGATTTAGAGGGATAGATTTTAGTTGAATGTTGTGAAAAGGAGAAGTAGTTTTCCTTACCCAAATATCATTAATAAGCCAGCTTTATCTAACCTGAATTCTTTTTGGATCTGTTTGCTTGATTCATATTGTGATTTGCTTAATTTTTTTTCTCCAGGCGTTATAAAAAAAATTATGAGCTACTGACAAGCTAGGCAAACTCTCATTTTCTGCTCTCAGCAAAAATCTACTCTTGACTCTGCTCACCATATGCTAAAATCCATTACAGGCACACTGAGTCTGCACTCCCTTGAGTATCTCGAATCCAAAATAGAAGGTAATTTTTGCTTTCACTAGTCCCTTCCATTTCTAAAACAGGAATGTTGTGGAGCAGAAGGTTCCCAACTGTAGAATTTTTTTGCGTGATTTTGCGATTCTTTTTTAACAAAATAAATAAATAAGCAACAAGTAAATACTGCCAAGATCTGCACTCTGTTAGTTCTATTAAACTCTGCGGTTTAACTCTTCTTTGTCAGCTTTGAAGAGGACAGATGGAACTGTTGAAGGAGAGAACTGAAATGTGATACTCTAAAGAAAGAAAGGGCAGTGCTAGTAATGGATTGAGGGTGAGATTTCACAATTTTAGAGGCAAATTCAGCTTGGTAAAAGCATATATTTATCACAAAGATGCTAAGCTGAGAAAATATCAACTGTTAACCCTGTTTATATATCAAAGCAGGTTAATATATTTATGTATCTGCAGATTGTCAAGAAAAGTAGAATGCAACTTAGTTCAACCTTTACAATAAAACGTATTATTGTTGTGAGCCATCCCGAGTCTACGGAGAAGGGCGGCATACAAATCTAATAAATAATAATAATAATAATAATAATAATAATAATAATAATAATAATAATAACTTACCTCATCCAATGCATTTTCTTAATTAGAGAAAGAAAAGCCATCTCATATATGGTTTAGCTTGACAAGAGTAAATCTTAGAAGGATCTAAGAGTCTTTAAAAAGACTGAAGGTTAACATGGGTCAGTAATGCAGAGAGGATCAACGAAAGAGCCGGGGTGGCACAGCAGGTAGAGCACAGTACTGCAGGCCACTGAAGCTGACTGTAGATTTGTAGGTCAGCGGTTCAAATATCAGCACCGGCTCAAGGTTGACTCAGCCTTCCATCCTTCCAAGGTGGGTAAAATGAGGACCCGGATCGTGGGGGCAATATGCTGGCTCTGTTAAAAAGTGCTATTGCTAACATGTTGTAAACCGCCCTGAGTCTAAGGAGAAGGGCGGCATAAAAATTGAATGAATAAGTAAATAAGTAAGTAAGTAAGTAAGTAAGTAAGTAAGTAAGTAAGTAAGTAAATAAATAAATAAATAAATAAATAACAATTGAGAAAAATAAATATTTTATTTTATTCTGGTGTGATCAAATCTTACCTGGAATTTGCTGTCCAATTCCAATGTAATTTAGAAAAATCGTTGGTGATTTCCTCCCATCAGCTGTCAAACAATGCCCTGTGGGAGGATCAGCTGGTAATTTACTTGTTCCAGTATAAGGGCCAACCACTGGCCCCTCGAAAGGGCTGCTTGGATTGAATACCCCTAAAAGGCCTGTCAGTATTCACCCTTTGTCTCCCCCCCACCATACTGGCCTTGGTACAACCCTGGTATGGATTCTGGTACCATCCATTGGTCTGATCTGAGCCCATGGGAACCCTTCTGGAGAAGCCCTGTATAGTGGGCTTTCTATTGCCTGAAGGAAGAATTTGTGCTTATCATTTGATTCTACCACTATTGGGCCCAAGACCTCCCCAAAAAGGGACTGACCAGATATAGGGGCAGCGCCAGTTGCCATTTGTGGCAGACATCAACTGACCAGGTGATCCTGCATGCCACCACAGCCAACCCCATAGACCTTGTGGCAAATTGAGTGGACTGTAGTGTGGCATCAGACAGGAATTGGGCCGATGCCAGGAGTTTGTTCAGGTCCAGTTGAACCCTAGTATCTGAAGCTGGAAGGTGGTCCTTAAGAGCGTGAAGCCACTTAAGGGTAGTTCAAGAGAAAAAGGATGTTGTTGTTGACACCCTCACTGCCCACATAGCTGATTGGTGGGCGTGCTGGAGTGCTGTCTCCATGCATCTGTCCTCTAGCCGGAGTAGGTTCTCGGAGTCACTGGGCATCTGAGTATTTGTCTATAGGGCCAGAACAGGACTATCAACAGGCAGAACTGGAAGATGTTTTGCCAGATTGGTATCTACATTAAAAAACCTCTTATTGAGGGAATCGAGCAGTGGCCCAGCCACAGGTGAATGCCATTGTTTCAGGATGCCATCTATGAACAGATTAGGAGCTGGAATGATCTCAGTTTGAGACATGGCAAGGACTACTGCTAAGGGATGTTTTGCCTCCCCAGAAGAGGGAGGTAAGTTGGTGGTAGCCTGAGCCTTGTGAAACAGAGGTAAGTTGGTGGTAGCCTGAGCCTTGTGAAACAGAGAGCAAAAGAGTGCTGGCTGGAACAGATTGCTGGAGATTGAGGTTTCAGGAGCCAAACCCTCATCATCAGACAGGGTGAGATCAGCCTGTCTGGCTCACAGCTGCTCCTCTAGTGGTTGATCCTCCTGCAACTGTCCCTCCTGCTGGTCCCCCAGGGAACCACTGTCTCCTTCAGCCCTGTAGCCGGGGGCTTCTACCTTAGGGTATGCATAGTAATCAGTAACATGTTGAGAGGAGTGATGAGCAGATGGTCACTGCTGCTGCTGAGAAGAGGAACGAGGAAGAGGCAAGAGCAGTCATAGCCCTAATGCCTGCCTCAACCCCCCTTCTGATGGCCTCATTAATTCTATCTTGAGCCTCTCAAGAATGAAGAGGGTCATCCTCACTCTCCTGCATATCCTCCGGTTCAGTAGAAATGACATGTGAGCCCCAAACATCTGCCTCTTGTAAGCTGAGATCCAAGTTGTCAAGCAAAACAGAATCTTAGAAGCACCCTGACCTCTGTCTGTGTCCAATAGCAACTTGGGAGGCCCCTTGATTTTTTGATGAGAACCCTAGTAGGGAGTGATCTACCTGGGGATTACTAGATGTGGAGGCAGCCTTGGTTACAGCCTTTGGGTCCTGCTTGGTCTTATGGACCCTATGCCTGGTCTTATGCACCCTATGGTGGTGGGGATGGTGATTGGGGCCTCATAGGAGAGTGGTACCCAGTTCTAGGAAGCCCCTGCTCTTCACCAGGCACAGGCCTATTCCTTCCCCAATTTTTGCAGCTTAGTTGCCATCAGAGTCAGTGGTGATAGGCAATCTAGAGACTCAAAATGGCAGCCAGCCATGAGGCCCCTATTCAAAATGACCAGCCGGCCTCTGTAAGTGGAAAGCTGGGCCTGGCAGCACTGAGAAATTAATCCTCATGGCTACCAGATGTCTACAGCAAGTACACAAGAAGCAGGAATCAAGAGAAGGCCTGAGAAGTTGAAAAAAACTGTGTGCCAAATGCTGCCATCTCCGCAGCTCAATCAGCTTCTTTGAACAGCAGACTGATCAGCAAAGCAGATAAAGGTCTCAGTCACCCAGCAGCTCACTAGAGAGACCTGAGAGCGCTGACAGCGGTTGACTGGAGCAATCGGCAGAGAAGATAAGTAGCTCGCTCACTGCTCGGCACTCAGAAGAGGCTGCTACTGATAGGAAAGGATGCTGCTGACAGGTTCTGCTGCAGACTCTGCTTTCTTGGCTCTCTCTATCTCCTGCTCTAGCAGCAATTAGCTGCTCAATTAGTCATCTCTAGAGCAGTCCATCTAGCTTCAAAGCAAAGTGCAGCAGTCCGCTCCATCAGAAATCAAGATAAGGCCTGGATTGGCAAGGAGATCGCCCCTTTAAAGCCAGGTAAGAGGACCCTTTATTAGAGCCTTTGAGAGAATTGTCAGTCAGCCTTGTTGGCTCTCGGGATATAGACTCAGTCCTGATTGGCTAAGGGTGGTGTCTTTTCCCATTCTTGGAGTCTAGCTCCACCTACTACAGTAGAACCCCGACTTACGAGACTAATTGGTTCCGGAAGGAGGCTCGTAAGTCGGAACGCTCGTATGACGAAACATTGTTTCCCATAGGAAACAATGTAAAGTCAATTAATCCGTGCAACAACAAAAAAACCCGCTGCCGCCGAACGCGGAAGTTAGCGTTCAGAGACAGCTGCGAAGCAGCGCGCGTGTTTTAAAACCTCAGAGCCGGCCTGGGGGGCTCGGGGGGAAGCCCCGGAGCCCCCCAGGCTGGCTGCCACGTTTTAAAACACGCGCGCCGCTTTGCAGCTGTCTGCTGAATCCGGAACGCTAACTTCCGCGTTCGGATTCAGCAGAGAGCTGCGAAGCAGCGCGCGTGTTTTAAAACCTCAGAGCCGGCCTGGGGGGCTCGGGGGGAAGCCCCGGAGCCCCCCAGGCTGGCTGCCACGTTTTAAAACACGCGCGCCGCTTTGCAGCTGTCTGCTGAATCCGGAACGCTAACTTCCGCGTTCGGATTCAGCAGAGAGCTGCGAAGCAGCGCGCGTGTTTTAAAACCTCAGAGCCGGCCTGGGGGGCTCGGGGGGAAGCCCCGGAGCCCCCCAGGCTGGCTGCCACATTTTAAAACACGCGCGCTGCTTTGCAGCTGTCTGCTGAATCCGGAACGCTAACTTCCGCGTTCGGATTCAGCAGAGAGCTGCGAAGCAGCGCGCGTGTTTTAAAAGGTTGCAGCCGGCCTGGGGGGCTTGCCAGCACCCCCCCGAGCCCCCCAGGCCGGCTGCAACCTTTTAAAACACGCGGGATACGAGTGCCAAGGAGCTGTCTCCTGAAGCCGAAAGCGGAAGTTAGTGTTCGGCTTCAGGAGACAGCTCCTTGGCGCTCGTATCCCGAATGTGAGCTCGGGAGGCGAACAAAAATGTCGCTCCCCTCCCAGCTCTTATCTCGAGTAGCTCGTAAGTAGAGCTGCTCGTATGTCGAGGTTCCACTGTATGGAGAAAGTCATGTTCCGCGCTATGTGGCATGAAAAGGAATGGGCATCAGATAGCTTAAGTGGGGAAAAAAAGTGCTATAGATAATCCAATGGCTACTATTCAGAGGTGGGTTTCAGCAGGCTCTGACCAGTTCTGGAGAATCAATAGCAGAAATTTTGAATAGTTTGGAGAACCAGCAGCAGAAATTTTGAGTAGTTTAGAGAACCAGTAAATACCACCTCTGACTGGCCCTGTCCCATCTATTCTCTGACTCCTGAGTCCTCACTGATCAGGAGGAAATGGGGATTTTGTAGTAACCTTCCCCTGGAGTGGGGTGGGAATGGAGATTTTACAATATCCTTCCTCTGTCACACTACCAAGCAATGCCCACCAAGCCACACCATGCCCACCAAGCCACGCCCACAGAACTGGTAGTAAAAAAATGAAACCCACATCTGCTACTATTTATCAAATATTCTTAGATATTAGTGGAATATCCTATTTAATTTCTTTGACATTCTTGTTTTTGGGGGGCTAAGATGAATAATAATAATAATAATAATAATAATAATAATAATAATAATAATAATAATAATTTATTAGATTTGTATGTTGCCCCTCTCCAAAGAAGAAGATGCATGGATATTTCATTTTTAAATCATTATATGAGATATAAATGTATTTTCTTTACTAAAAACACAAAGGTACCACACATTTAAACCATGTTGCAATTAAAGTGCTAAACTAAGAGAGTGGAGACTATTAAGTTATTTGCTCTTATCCCAAACCACTTCACAGAATTTTTGTGAAGCAAAAAAATGACCTTCAGCTCTTGAGGATGACTTAATTAGCCCCCCCTCCCCGCATTAGTGATTGCAGAACATTGGACTAGATTATTTTTGTAGCCCTTCCCAACTTCATAATCTTTATCATTCTATCCTGGTATAAACCATTATTCCCTTTGTGGTTCCAAAGTCTGGTAGATTAAATGAGTTCTGAACAAACTATGAACCACTGATCAAGCCCAGCTTAGTTACAGTATGTTATGCCAAATATTACTAAATGTTATGTTTTGCTCTTTTCATTTTCCAATAATTTTATATATTGGTTGATTACTCATTTTCTGTTTTTATTGTCTTGGTTCCTCATTTTCTGAAGTACAATCTGCCTGCCTGTACAACTTGTTCTACCCTGACTTTGATCATGTTCTCTTCTTTTTCTTGTAAACTCAAATGATTTGTGATTGCTCTTATACTTTTTCTGTTTCATTTTTGATAAAATCATTCCATTCCAAGCTCATCCAGAGGGATCTTTTTGCGCTGTGCTTCACTTAATCTAAGGATGAAGCTGGACTCCAACACATGGATGTTCTCCAAGAACAAAATCACACTTATAGTTTCATAATTCTTCTCTGTAACACCCAGAATAACTTAACTTTTTTTATGTTGGTATATTTAGTCTCCCTATCTCTGGCTGTGGCAGCCAGTGATATAAAACAGGGAGAAACAAGTACAAAATAACACAGTTCAAGAACACAAAGTGAATTCTGAGAGACATTAGAGGAAGCAAAAAATAAATATGGCAGCGATTGCAAATTTGGAGTAATGGGAAAATTGGCCTCAATCCATTGGTTCTCTCTTTCCTCACTGTTGGAGATACCGCCAGCATATGGTAAAAGATATGCTTGAATTTTTGCAAGGAGAATTGAGGTATACAGCTTACTTCTAACAGACCCATTATTTCGGTCTATTCAGTTCTTTTTTTTACTCTCTATTGTCTCTCCATTGTAGAAGAAAAGGAATTACATGGCGAGCAAAGTAGGATACTGGCCTTTTGACTGGTAGAAAATAATTTTCCTACACAGGAGTTGATGAAACTGGAATATATAAACCATATGATGTCTGTGAGAAATGATTTATAAACTATCGTTTCCAGCTATTGAGAAGCTGAAGTGATCTTCTCTCAGCTGCCCACTGGCGTTTCCCAAAATTAATATTTGAGAGAGGCAAAAGAAAGCTCACAAGTAGGTGGAGAGTTCAAACATGGATCACTGTAACCTGGTAGCAAAATTTACAGGTCTTTATTTGTATACTGTTTGATAGTCTTAAAAAAAACAACAAAAAGAACCTTTTACTATATTAGTAGCAAAAGTCACATTTTGTTCTATGCACATTCATTAAAAAGAAATTATTCATTGCAATCAATAAAAACTGATCGTATACATTGGCAATGTTTTTATAAAAATGTTTTTATAAAAATTACTTGCTATTTAGCAATAGAGTTGGCCTTCTCCAGATATCCATCAGCTAGGCAGTGTTGCCTGACAGAGCCTTCTCTGTAGCAGCCCTGGCTCAATGGAATCAACTCCCTCCAGAGATTCGTACCACCCCCACTCTCTCTGCCTATCGTAAGGTTTTAAAGACCCACCTCTGCTGACAGGGCTTGGGGCCACTACCTTTAACATCCAGACCAGCCTGACGAATGAATTTATATACAGTATATGATTGGCTGAATGTGAGTGACCGGTTTTGAAGAAATTGGGGTTTTTAAGAAATTGGGGTCTCAGGATATATTTAGATTTAGATTTCTACATCTTGTATTTTTTCTTGATGTGAGCCGCCCTGAGTCTGAGGAGAAGGATGGCATAGAAATCTAATGAATGAATGAATGAATGAATGAATGAAATCCCTTATATGTACCCTGATATACTTTGTGCTCCTTTTCATAATGTAACTGAAGTATTTGTGCTCAAATACTTTAGATGGTTTGACATTCTAAAAGCACCCTAGATAATGTTGCTTTATGTAAAATTCTGGATGAACTAAAACAACAAAAAAGTAAGGTAAAATCTGTGACCATGTTCTGTTCTCAGCAGGTTAATAACAATTATGGTTGTTTATGTCTTTCACACATCATATCTTGACAGTTATTTGTATACTGTCCCTCAATGTAAAATATGCACATTGTACCTTTTAGCATACAGTATGGAAGATAATGAAGCTGCATTGCTTCCAGAAATTTATTATAAATTGTTGATCTTACTAGATTCCTCATAATTAATTTACAGCAATTATTGACCCTCTACCCTAACTAAAGTAAAGGTTCCCCTCACACATAAGCATTACTTGTTCCCGACGCTAGGGGGCGGTACTCATCTCTATCACAAAGTTGAAGAGCCAGCATTGTCCGAAGACATCTCTATGGTCATATGGCTGGTATGAATAAACACCAGAGGCACATGGAATGCTGTTACCTTCCCAACTAAGGTGGTCCCTATTTTTCTACTTGCATTTTTTTAATGCTTTCAAACTCCTAGGTTGGCAGAAGCTGGGGCAAGTAACAGGAGCTCACTCCATTAAATGGCACTAGGGATTTGAACCACTGAACTACTAACCTTTCTGATTAACAAGCTCAGCATCTTAGCCACGGAGCCACTGCATCTCATTCTATTCTACCTAGTCCTCAAATAAAGTCTATGGTTTCTCTTTAATGGCCATCTTCTTCAAAATAATAACTTCACTATTGATGCATTATGTGAAGCATTGATATTTTCATTTTACCATCTCACTGGTTATATGACGCATATAACCAAAGTTGCAATGGGAAAGATTGGACTAGAATGACTGAATAACTTTAACACATTTTTTTTTTACCTGGGCTATTCAATCTTTTTGCTTTGATTCACAAGGGTATTTTGTTGGCTTCCCCAATTTGGACTTGGCAATAAATTTCATCCTTCTGGTTTTACACAGTCAACCTAACTCTCAAGCTTCCAACTTGGATGAAGTCTCTCAGATGCATGACTTGGTGGAGCTAGATAAAACTCTTTACTGCACTTAGAAGGAAGTCACATTAAACAATTTATTGCCCTCGATCAATAAATGGATGGAGTTCCCTCTTACATCTCCAGCAATTTCAACCTGTTGCTTCTTGCTTTTTATACCTTTTTCACATTTTTTGGGGGGGAAAGTGCTCTGTGCTTCATGGTCTTGAAGCTAAGCAATTTTTGGTTGTTGATGTAAGGGACATTTATGTCTCAAAATCTCTGGCTCCAAGATTTTCTTCCACATTTCTTTGAAGTTTTGGGATGATGGTGGTAAGAAGGAAGAAAGAGTAGGTAAGAGTAAGCACACATCAATGGAGAATGAGATTGGGCCTCTCCCTTTGTAATATACACAATCTGAATTTCTGATAGCTTTTTAAAGATTTGAAAGGCAGAATCCCTCTGGGATTCTAGGAAGGCTTTCAGAACTGGTATCAATGTGATTCATGGATCTCTGGTTTCTCTCTCTGGAGTTGTTCTGTTTTGTGTTTTCTTAAGATATTTAAATCTTACAACCAGAGAAAGAACAGTAGAATGGGATAAATGGACAAATCCCTCACATTCTGTGTCACAGATTAGTATGTTGGCTATTTACATGCACATTTATTGTGGCATCTGGATCTCCTTTTTACTTATCCCTCCCCACTGGGTTAGAATGCTAGCTCTGCTATCTTTGAGATGTGGTCGCCAAGTGAATAAAAACAATTTGATTTACTGGGCCACTGATTCCTGACTGATTCTTCTCCCTGCCACCGCTCAGGGTCAATTTGGCTTCTGTAAATGGTTTCTTATGGAGGAACTTTAAGCAGATCACATGATGTAGCCAGGGTAGGGAGTGGAGTATCCCATAGGTTTGGTAATGAATGCAGCTTACATGTATAGGAGATACCTTTTACTAATGCTTTTGCATATGAATATGTGCAGAATAAGAAAGGGAAGAGATAGTTTTTTAAAACACTGTAAGATTTCTTCCATATTGAAGCAAACTGACATAAAGCTGTACTGTGGGGTACTCTAATATACACTGCTCAAAAAAAAATAAAAATAAAGGGAACACTTAACACAATATAATTCCAAGTAAATCAAACTTCTGTGAAATCAAACTGTCCACTTAGGAAGCAACACTGATTGACAATCAATTTCACATGCTGTTGTGCACATTCAACTTTGTACAGAACAAAGTATTCAATTCATTCATTCAGATATAGGATGTGTTATTTGAGTGCTCCCTTTATTTTGGGGGACAGTATGTATATTTTGAAATGAACCATTTGCAACAAAGATATACAGGCTATTACTGTATATGGTATCTTGAGCCTTATTGATGTTTAACAGATAAAAACAGTTATGCTTTGTATCATCAGAATGGTGCAGTGGGGTCATTTTCTTTTATGCTGCATATTGTGATAACCTCTCATTTCTCTGAAATAGCGAAAAGCTGAGAAAAGAAAGTAATAAAAAGGTTTCGCTTGACTGCCTGCTGTAAGGAATGAATAAAGACTTATGATAAATTTGAATGTGGGATACCAGCTGTGCTTATAGATTCCTTTCTTAAATACAGTCAGCAATTTTTTTTAACTTTTCTGGAGTCTATTCTTTTTTTAATATATTCCAGCTCTTTTTCATTAGGCAATCTGTGGGGAAAATTCCAGTTGGTGAAATATATCAGATTCACACCTGCTTTTGTACTTCCATGGAAAAACTGCCAAATCCAGAATATCTCCTTTATTTTCTAGCTCAGTAAAATATTTCCCAAATCCTTAAATGTAGAGCCAATATTTATTTATGGCCTTTTTCATCAGAATGTTGTTTACAGTATGTTAATTTTTTTTCTAGCCATCCAATGAACATTTAAATGGATTGTCTGAATTTGGGATGGTGGACTATTAATTCATCTGCAATAAGTTGCATTGAAGAAAACATTTCCATGACAAAATGAATCAAAGAAACAGAATTTACTTTTTCAAATAGCAAGCCATCCTAAAACAAGCTTCTTCCTGGCCTCCATTATAAGACCAACATTTTCAACTAGATCAAAGCCTGGTCTGGATCTGTAATTACTTGAAGTCATCATGGATCCCATTTGCTTAATATGCATGTTCTCGCCAACCACAGATTTAAAATGTGAGTGTTTCTTGGGTACTCTCACATGTAATGGAATGTGTGGATGATCTTGGGGAATGATGGGGAGAACTATTGCTCAGGAACAATCAGGCAAGCAAGGAAGCAGCTCTCGGTGTTTAATGGTCAGAGAAAGAAACGTAGGAAAGACCCACCCCACTGGATCAAGCAGTTAAAAGTGGTAGCAGGAAGGTCGTACATTCAGACTAGCACGATTGAGTTCAGCCCTTCCAGATAAAGCAAACAAGAAACACAACTATATGAACTAATTCTACTTAATGTAGGGATATATTAACAGTGTTGAAAGTGTTGAGACTCTAGGAAGAGTGCAGAGAAGAATAAAGATTATTACAGAACTGGAGGCCAACATATAAAGAACAGTTGCTGGGATTTGGTATGTTGAGTTTAATGAAAAGAAGGACTAGAGCAGTGATGGCAAACCTATGGAACAGGTGCCACAGGTGGCACGCAAAGCCATATCTGCTGGCACATGAGCCATTGCCCTAGCTCAGCTCCAACATGCATGTGTGTGCCAGCCAGCTGATTTTTTGCTTGCACAGAGGCTCTGGGAGTGTGTTTTTGGCTTCCAAAGAGCCTCCAGGGAGATCGGAAGGGCGTTTTTACCCTCCCCTGGCTCCAGGGAAGCCTTGGGAGCCTAGGGAGGGCAAAATATGAGACTACTGAGTCCACCAGAAGTTGGGAAACAGGCTGTTTCCAGTCTCAAGAGGGCCTCCAGGGGGGGTGGGAGTTGTTTTCACCCTCCCCAAGCATTGAATTATGGGTGTGGACACTCGGCCAGGCACGATAGCATGCCCACACACTCTTTTGGCACCCGAGGGAAAAAAGGTTTGCCACCACTGGTATGTATATGTATATACAATTACAAGCAAGATACAAAGAAGATACTAAAGAGGAAGGTGTAAATTTTGAAAAACAAAATTAGATGAAATTCTATATGGCCCAGATGAAAATTTGATTTAAAAAATGTTTTACATTTTTTGATCCCTCGTTTTTTGCAGGGGATGTGTTCCAAGACCACGTGTGAAAAATGAAAAACCGTGAAATCAACATAAATATAACATAAAAAACATAAAAAGCATGGCAACTCCTCGATATCGCTCGCCTCTCTGCCGCCTGCCCCTCACCCAGTGCTCCTTGTTGAATGAACGGTATTGATAGTTTTTTAATTAGAATTTTAAAGATTGTTTTTTAATGTATTATTAATTGGATTGTTATTACTGTTTCTTGTTTTTCTGTACATGCTGTGAGCCACCCCGAGTCTTCGGAGAGGGGCGGCATACAAATACAATTAAATCTAAATCCTTTTTGACCTGTGCCTTAAACCAGGAGAGAAGGGGTGGAGACGTGTGTGTGCCTGAGAAAGGCTTCATGTGCTCCATCCAGCTCCGTCCTCATAGTTCCTGCGCCAGGCTCTCCTCCTCTGAAGCAATGACAAATCTTCCACCAGCACCATGTCAACGACACTGCCGGGCTCAGGCATCAGGGCAGTAGAAGAGGAGGAGGAGGCGGAGGCAAGGGCTTGCAAGTGGCCACCCCCCCTGTGGCACAAGGCAGTCATTTGGAATACTGTGTTCAGTTCTGGAGACCTCACCTACAAAAAGATATTGACAAAATTGAACAGGTCCAAAGACGGGCTACAAGAATGGTGGAAGGTCTTAAGCATAAAACGTATCAGGAAAGACTTAATGAACTCAATCTGTATATCTGGAGAACAGAAGGAAAAGGGGGGACATGATAGAAACATTTAAATATGTTAAAGGGTTAAATAAGGTTCAGGAGGGAAGTGGTTTTAATAGGAAAGTGAACACAAGAACAAGGGGACACAATCTGAAGTTAGTTGGGGGAAAGATCAAAAGCAACATGAGAAAATATTATTTTACTGAAAGAGTAGTAGATCCTTGGAACAAACTTCCAGCAATGGTTGGTAAATCCACAGTAACGGAATCTAAACATGCCTGGGATAAACATATATCCATCCTAAGATAAAATACAGGAAATAGTATAAGGGCAGACTAGATGGACCATGAGGTCTTTTTTGCCGTCAGTCTTCTATGTTTCTATGTTTCTATGGCAGTTGAGGGGCTGCTGTCAAGCCCGGCAGCAGCGAGCAAAGCCGCCCACCTGGGGAAGTGCTACATTTGAAAAGCTGCAGCTTGGGTGTGGGAGGAGGGCGGCTTGGGGTTCCTCTCTCTCTAAAATTGCTCCTCCTCTGGATAATTGTACAAGAGACATTGTACAAGAAAAGAAAAGCCGCGACTTGGCTTCCAGGCTTGCCCCTGGGGGAGGGGCAGATTGGGAAAATCGGTGGTGTTAAAAAAAACCTGCAGAGTAATTTTTTTATTAATATTTTTTGAAAACCCGTGGTATAACCAAAAGTCGGACCTGCAAATGTCAAGGGACCACTGTATAGTTATTTTCTGTCTATTAATCGGTGGAACAACTTGTCCTCGGAACAACCATTTGTCTGGTATAGAGTTTCCTGACTGAGCAGAGGGTTTGAGTATAAGACCTCAAAAATCCCTTCCAATCTGTTATTAGGTAATTCTGTTAAGTGTAAAAGTACAAACTTCCCAGCACCATTTTTAACTACTTGATGCATTAGGGGAGGGCCTTCCTAAGTTTCTTTTTCTAACTGTTAAGCCACTGCGGGCTTTTGTCTCTCTTGTCTTATTATTCTGCAGGTAGTATCTCTTTTTCTTGTTCCCCAAGGTTATCCACACATTCCATTGCACACATGACCTCTGCTCAGTACAGATATACTACCCAGAGCCAGCCAAACAACCATTTGTCAAAGTGATGGCATCGCTAGTGCATTGGGAAAGGAAGTCATTCTCATTTAAATTCTGCCCTTGCAAAATTGTAAAGAGACAAGAGCTGCTATAGTAGTAACTGCACCAAATGCCACATTGATTCAAGGCCTGCAGATTGTATGTACTGTTCCTGAAATTCTCTTTTGGATCTGCTCTGTGCATCCAGTAATTCATCAGGAATGAAGAAATGTAAATTTAGCTTCACAACAGCAGATCTGTCACAGGTTTGGATCTCCGGGGTGTCACTATACCTAATTAGTCAGTATTAGTTGTGATTCAGTTTGAATAATCAATTAAGTTCAGATTGTTGAACCAATTAATCTTGGATTGTCTAATTGAATAATCTAATTAATTTAATTTAAACTGTCAATTTGATATAGAAAAAAGTATGTCTGCATTCTGTTCAAAAAAGCTTCAAATAATCAAATCAATTCAGATTAATTTGACAGCCCAACTAGAGTGACTCAATGTTTCAATCCAATTTGATCTGAAGATTTGATTGAACTGCTTTTGAAACAAATCTTCACTTTGAATATTGGCATAGTGCTATTAGTTCAGATGTATCTTGATGAATAGAAATTAACTGAAACTTTTAAGTGGGAAAATTCATCAGTTTATAAGTCTTACAAAGATTCCATGAGAGTAGTATTCATGCTGTATGAAATTCACCTTATTGTAATCACTTTATTTCTTAATTAAAGAAAATGCGTATTAATCTTCTCCTTGGGACATTAAAATTATATAATGAGTGGTCCTCATATATTTTAGCTCAGGAGTGATCATACATACTTCAAAATGAAGCTACAGAGTTAAATATGGCTTTAATTTTTCCCAAGTACAGGATTCATAGAATGGCAGTTTTTCTCCAATTTTGAAATGACACGATTAGGTGACGTACTGTATGCTGACTTACAAATGGACAAAGGTCTAGGTGGGATACAATATTGTGAGAGCAGAAGACCAGTTCCTGGTCAATTCTTTTTCTTCTCTTCTTACTCTTCCTACTTCTTCCCAACTATGCTCGGGAAAAGCATCTCCAAAGATATGGAATATCATTACATAGTGCAGATTTTTGCTGGAGGGAGGGAGAAAGGAAATCTCTATTGTACTGATGCCTTCAGATTGCACTCCATTAGATTTCCCACTCTGTTAAAAACCGTTAAAATTACTGTATATATTTATCATACTTTTAAGAAGCTTTGATTCTGCAACTCTCATATGTTTCAATCTGAATGAATGCACACAAATTGAGGTAGTGAAATAGATTGCACTGAAAACAAATGTGAGATTACTTATCTATATATGTTCTTGTCTGTATTGATCTGATAAGCTAACCCTAATGTTAACTTGCAGCTTGAAAGACAGTTTAACTTACAGAAAATAGCACAGGGTGTGGATGGAAGTTTAGTTCTCTAAGGAATAGAAATACGCAGTGGGAATATTCAAAAACATGTCTTCATTATGGACCTGTCATATGTTCTCAGTGGCCCAGGATGCTGCAAGTTAACTTGGGTAGTCTGTCAGCTGTGACCATTTCTGGAAACAGAAAATCTGCCATAACAATTTATTGCTTGGATATTTCAATTTCAGATATACAGTATCTGAATAATTATTGAAACATGGTCTACCTGGAATTGCCTTGCAATACAACACAAAGCTGCTGCTACTATAGAAAGCATCAGGTGGATGATTGTCAACAATTATATGCAGGACGCCAAACCTCACCAGGGATAAAAGGGTTTTATTGACTGCCACTCCGAGTTCAAGATATTGGTGATACCATTCAGAGCATTGAAAGAACATCTGCCCCTCTATAAATTTGCTTAAGGCCTTTTCTCTGTGAGTCTCAATATTGCAAGCAACACTTGCTTTAGGCTAAAAAGCAAACTAATCTTTTTTTTAAGCATAATGAATATGGAACATCTTTTCTCTGCAACCAAAGCTGGTGGCAATCCGTATAGGTTTCATAATTACCTCAGGCAAATACCTCCATTTTATACCAATTCTTGGCTCTCAGCAACAGCAGTTGATGGTTTTTTTGTCCATAGGACAGTGATGGTGAACCTTTTTTGGTTCATGTGGCAAAAGGGAGGGGAGCACAGGTGGCCATGCATACATGTGGCCACACCCATAATTCCATGTGGCCCTCCAATGCATGTAGTCCTGGCACTGGGAAGAGATTTTCCACTCTCCCCAGGCTTCAGAGCTTTTCTAGGAGCCTGGGGAAGGCAAAAATGGCCTTCCCCACCCCCCACCCCCTCAGGGAGACCCTCAAGAGGCAGAAAATGGTCCATTTGCCAACTTCTGGGTTAAACTGGAAGGCCTGGGTTTTTTGGTCTCCCCAAGCTCCAAAGCCTTTTTAGGAAAAGTAGCCTTCCCCATCTCGCTGGAGGTCCTCCAGAGGCTGGAAATGTTTTGTTTGCCGATTTCCAGTTGTACCGGAAGTTAAATTGTTTTGATCTCCTCAGGCTTCAGAGCCTTTCTATGAGCCTGGGGAGAGCAAAACTAACTTTCCCCACCCCACCCCCACCCCTGGAGACTCTCCAGAGGTCAGAAATGGCCTGTTTCCCAACTTGAAATGGCTCATTTCTGGCCTCCAGAGGGCCTACAGTGGGGAAAGGCCATTTTCACCCTCCCCAGGCTTCTAGAAGGGTTCTGGAGCTTGGCAAGAGCAAATAACGGGCCTTCCCCACCCCTTCTAGAGGCTAGAAACAGTCTGTTTCAGTGGGCTCATAAGTCCCAAAAACCAGCTGGCCGGTGCACACATGCATGCCGGACATGGGTATGCATGCCCACTGTGCCACTGGTGAACACATGTGTTAAATATTTATGAAGGTTCCAGAGTTCAGAATCTGCATGGAGCCTCCTGAGCCATCATGATTGGTTGCTTCATTTGGTGGGAGACTTGTTACCATGTCAGATAGAGTTTGTTACATTGTGAACCCTATAAATACAAAAGCCGCAGCACTTTCTTTAGAGCAATTTTAACTGTAACCCGTTTGCGTTAACCCTGTCAACTCTAGCTGAATAAAAACTGCTAATTTTACCAGTTAACTCTCCGAGTATTTTTCAACATGTGCCATAGATTCACCATGACAGCCAAAGGTTGTTTGTACTGGGTATTATTGTTTTACTGTTTTCATTGATTGCCTCCTATCTGCAAAACTGCTTATGTGGGATGATTTATAAATGTTGCAGTAAGGAAGCAAGCTAAAGAAGGGACCAGAAAAGTCCATGAACTAAACAAAGTAATGCACCCTTTTGTAGAGTAAACTGTAGTTTTCCTGGACCAGGATTGTAAGGAAGGGAAGAAGGCAAGATTTGGGGAAATTCTTTGGAAAAATTTATGTTTAGACTTGAATCGTTTTCCTTTCTTGCAGTATCCAAATATGCTCAACCATGTTTGCATTATTATTTTCTCTTAAAATCTTAATCATCTCCTAGATTTTTCTTATATGATGGTTCACACTACTGCCCTCTACAACACATTAGCTATACAGTGCCTTTACAATAGTACCAGATTTTCCCCTCCCCTAAAAATATCCTGGTAATCTGACAAGGCCAACAAAAGTGAAGTTATCTGTGGTGCTCTGAAATGAAGACATGACGAGAATGAAACTGCACTAATTTGACAATGCACTGACAGGATTATCATGCAATTAGCAACAAGGCGAAACAGCACCAGCTTGTTCTACTGAATTGGTTGTGCTAAAAGTGGCAGTTGCTGGAATTGAGTGCAGAATCTTACAATATACAACTATTTCTTCTGCATAGTAATGTCAATCCTGTGACTGTCCTCATTTATTCACTTTTCCAACAGCTGAATAGAACATGTGGTGTGAAAAGCTCTTGATATCTTTTTTTTTCATGGAAGTCTTTTCATACTAAAGAGTTTAACAGTTAGCAGAAACATCAGTGCCACTTAACAATAATTTCTCATATAGATGTCAGCTCAAGTGATTAAGCTCTTCTCTTCAGTGCAACCTTCTTTAAATATGTAAGATGCATTAATATCAGTGGGTAGGTGTGATTGGCTATCTGCTTGGAATCGTGCTCCTAATCAAATGTAGGAAATGGGATTGCAGTAGGAAAAAGTATCCTACAGACTCTATAAAAAACCTTTATTGTAAAAATATACAACTAATCCACGTTTCGGCTAGCCAGGAAGGACATCTCCATGATGTCAAAGCTCCGCCCCTGGAATTCCCTATTGGGATTCCCCACCTCTGTTTGAGCCTCCCGACCGGCTGACAGCTCCACGGCTCTTCTGGGAAGGTGACAGCCAGGCGGTGGCGCTTCTCGGCGTTCTCCCGAACGCCGAACCCAAACTATTGCCAAACTTCAGGGTTCAGCATTTGGGAGAATGCCAAGAAGCCCCCCCCCCCTCGGCTGTTTCCAAAGGTGACATACGGGTGGCAGTGCTTCTCGGCATTCTCCCGAACCCGAACCCGAACTTTTTCTGAACTTTTCGGCTTCGGCGTTCGGGAGAACACCGAAAAGCGCCTGGCTGTTTCAGAAGGTGACAGCCGGGGGGCGCCGGCGCCCAGCGGAGTGCCGTTTTTGTGATTTTGGGGGAGGGGGCTTGCGCGTGTTAATTGGTTTTCCATTATTTCCTATGGGAAACATTGTTTCGTCTTCCAAACTTTTCACCTTACGAATCTCCTCCCGGAACCAATTAAGTTCGTAAGACAAGGTATCACTGTATTCTCAACCTCTTGGCAGGAAATTGAAAACAGTTTGGAAATTTTATTTCTTTTATAGATTTACAAGCAGATCTTTACTATTTTAAGCATTATACAGGTATAAGTATGAATAACTAGAAACATTTAAGTTCTTTAGCTCTGAAAGAAACTCAGCTTAGCTATCAGATATAGACAGAAAATCAACCATATGGCTCTTCCCTGGTAAAAGTTGATTTGGAGGCGAGCCTGTAGCTCAGAGATTACAGGTTCAAATCCCAGTAAGGGTATGTCTGACTGATGAGACCATAACAAGGTCAAAACAGATCTATACGAGGTTCCTTCCTTTTCACTTATCAGCAAAAATATATAAACACACACATACACACACACATGTGCTAGGGCAAACTAGCTGAAAGCACCAGCCTGAAGATGACGAGTGGGACCTCGTTGAAATGTTGCCAGGAATCTCTGAAACTTACATGGGAATAAACCCGAATATTCCAAGACCTTCATACCTTTACCCATGAAAATCTATGAATATATATGTGTGTGTATGTGTATCCTAGTCTTAAAGGAGTCTAGGATAGATCTATTTCGGCCTTGTTCTGGCCTCATCAGCAAGACATACCCTCACTGGGATTTGAATACACACACACATATACCCCTTGGTAACCTTCAGTCTCAAAAGACTATGGTATCATGCTCTGGAAAGAGTTCCTAGAACAGCATCTAGGGTGGCTGAAAAGGCCAATCTGAGAGTGGCAATCCCTGCTGAACAAGTGTCTCCTTCAAATGGAGAAGGTCATGATGTGTCTTTAGCCTCCAAGCTGAATGATCAGAGGTCAAGATTTCCCAGCTGTTAATCTCCTTTCCCAAGACCTTTAAATCCTTCTTACAGATATCCTTATTTTGTGGCTGTGACACTTTCCCTGCACTAGTTCACCATACTGGAGATCTTTCAGAATCCGCCCATCATCCAGTCTCACAACATGCCCGAAGATGTCACTGTTTCAATAGTGTACACATGCTAGAAATTCCAGCGTATTCCAAGACTGCGCTATTTGGGACTTTGTCCTGCCAGGTGATGCCAAGGATACTTTGGAGATAGCCCTATGGAAGATATTCAGCTTTCTGTCTTGCCATGAGTAAAGGCTCGCTGCAATACAAGTGTGCTCAGGACACAGGCTCTATAAACTGGACTTTTGTATGTTCTGACAACTTCTTATTAAGCCATACTCTCTTTGTGAGTCTGGAGAATGCGGTGGCTGTTTTATCAATATGTTTATTCAGCCCAGTATCTAGAGAGAGTGTGTGTTGATGATGATGGTTGAGCCAAAATACACAAAGTCATGGATGACTTCAGAGCAGTGCTACACCCACCATGCCATCTGCTGAGTTCGGTCCTGGATAATCTCAACCATAGCAGACTTCAAAAGGGCAGAAACATAGAAACATAGAAAAATAGAAGTCTGACGGCAGAAAAAGACCTCATGGTCTATCTAGTCTGCCCTTATACTATTTTCTGTATTTTATCTTAGGATGGATATATGTTTATCCCAGGCATGTTTAAATTCAGTTACTGTGGATTTATCTACCATGTCTGCTGGAAGTTTGTTCCAAGGATCTACTACTCTTTCAGTAAAATAATATTTTCTCATGTTGCTTTTGATCTTTCCCCCCAACTAACTTCAGATTGTGTCCCCTTGTTCTTGTGTTCACTTTCCTATTAAAAACACTTCCCTCCTGGACCTTATTTAACCCTTTAACATATTTAAATGTTTCGATCATGTCCCCCCTTTTCCTTCTGTCCTCCAGACTATACAGATTGAGTTCATTAAGTCTTTCCTGATACGTTTTATGCTTAAGACCTTCCACCATTCTTGTGGCCCGTCTTTGGACCCATTCAATTTTGTCAATATCTTTTTGTAGGTGAGGTCTCCAGAACTGAACACAGTATTCCAAATGTGGTCTCACCAGCACTCTATATAGCGGGATCATAATCTCCCTCTTTCTGCTTGTGATACCTCTAGCTATGCAGCCAAGCATCCTACTTGCTTTCCCTACCACCTGACTGATTTCTTCTGTGTTGGTCCTAAGGCCTGCTTGATGCCATCATGAATCCCTTTGTTGTTACCTCTGTCAGCTGCTATCTGGATCCTAGAGCAAAGCTGCAACCAATAGTTATTTGCACATCTCCTGGCGGCCTGTTGCACTTTGCTATGAGCAGCTTGCAGAACCTGTAGATTGCGCACCCTGGAGCTGGCTTTATATGCAATCAGTGCTCTCCTTTTTTCCTCAATGGCTGGTATCAGCTCCTCTGAGTAGGCTTCAAACCAATCTGCTGTCTTTCTGATCTTCTTACCAAATATTTTATTTATTTTATTTTATTTTTTTATTTATTCATTTGTCCAATACACAAATACATAAGAAGAAAGATAGACATGTGATAATATAAAAGAGGGTGAAAGTGAACTTAGAAGAGAGGATATATGAAAGGAAGAGAATATATAAGATAGGTGAAAGAAAGAAAAGACAATTGGACAGGGGACGAAAGGCACACCAGTGCACTTATTTACGCCCCTTACTGGCCTCTTAGGAACCTGGAGAGGTCAATCGTGGAGAGTCTAAGCGAGAAGTGTTGGGGGTTAAGAGTTGACACAATTGAGTCCGGTAGTGAGTTCCACGCTTCGATAACTCGATTGTTGAAATCATATTTTTTACAGTCAAGTTTGGTGCGGTTCGTATTAAGTTTGAATCTGTTGCGTGCTCTTGTGTTATTGCAGTTGAAGCTGAAGTAGTCATTGACTGGTAGGCCGTTGCAGCATATGATCTTGTGGGTAATACTCAAATCGTGTTTTAGGCGCCGTAGTTCTAGGCTTTCAAGGCCCATGATTGTTAGTCTATTTTCGTAGGATATTCTGTTTCGAGTGGAGGAGTGAAGGGCTCTTCTGGTGAATCTTCCATATGTATTGTATATTGGACAAAGAATAAATAAATAAATAAAATATCTTTGGACATTTTCAAGGGTGTTGATGTCTGAGATGTGATATGGATTCCAGACAGATGAGCAATAGTCTAGGATGGGTCTGGCAAAAGTTTTGTAGGCTCTTGTGAGTAGAGTGAGATTGACTGAGCAGAAGCTGCATAGGATCAGGTTAACAAGTGACAAGTGGTGTTATAGAGAGCATTCTTGAAACATTCCTATCTTTCAGATGTGTTTGCTTCAGCCAGGCCTGGGAGTGTTTCCTCTAATGCATGTGCAAATTTCTCCACTTTGGCCTGATGACGATTTCTTCCTTCTTCGAGTGATACAATCTCTTTGTTAGCAGTTTTATTCTGCTGCACACCAAGGGGTGATCTGTATCACAGTCAGCACCTTGACAGCTATGTGTGATTGTAAGACTGGGAAGATTAGAATGCCAGGTCAGAATCAAGTTGAACTGGTGCCAGTGTCTCAATTTTGGATGCCTCCAAGAGACTCTGTGTCGAGGCTTTGTTGTGAAGAATGTATTGCTAACACATAAAGCATAGTAGCAGCAAAACTCCAGCAGGCATTGGCCATTTTCATTCTTTTTCCCAACAACAAAGTGACCTAAACAGATAGGCCAAAAACTATAATTGGCTCCCACTGGCATCATGCATATGTGTGTGTGTATGTATGTATGTATCTATGTATGCATGCATGCATGCATGCATGCATGTAACATATTTTTGCTGATAATGAAAAGGAAGGGTATAGTATAGATCTATTTCAAGCTATTTTGTTCTCATCAGCTAGCCATACCCTTACTGGGATGTGAACCTGGGGAGTCTAGCTTTAACCTCTAGACCACAGGTTCTCCTCCTCTCAGCCTGTACCAGGGAAGAGTTATATGGTTTGTTAGTTTTTTTGTCAAATCACCCTAGTATACCTAAATATGGGACAAAAAAAATTGAATATGTATGTATGTATTTGTGTGTGTGTGTGTGTGTGTGTGTGTATGTGTGTGTGTATGTATGTATGAATGAATGAATGTATGTATACTATTAATTATCTTATTCCATATTTTTCTGATGTTTTCCACATAAGATCTCCACCATTCTTCAAAATATCTCATGATCATAGCACATAGCAAATTGGTTGAATTAAGAGCTTGATGCTGGTGGTCATTGACTGCTTAATAATTTGATTACCTCTTTCAAGCTAAATAGATAATGACAGAACAAATAACTGTTATTTACTAATATTCTGTTTAGCTTGAAGTACATTCTAAGGACATGCCAGGGGGAAAAAACATGGGTTACTATGAATAATGTTACAGCCTAAATTGATTTTCAGTTTAAGACTATTGATCTCTACGGTACATAATGAAAAAGAAAATAATCCCAACGGAAGGAGAACTACTATGTCCATCTCAATCTGTATGTCATGTTGTGCGTTCATAATGGGAATAAAAGGAGAAAGTGGATTATGAATAAAACACATAGTTTAATAGGTGAGAAACCAACCATCATAGACTTTCTCAACCTTAGCAATTTTAAGATGATTGTTCCTCAACTCCAAATAATTCTGTAGCCAGCATGGTTAGTCACATTTTTGTCTGTTATACCATAGAATGTAATGAACAAAAACTGATAATTTGAACAACAACAAAAAAGAGAACAAAACTAATAAAGCAGCATAAGATACTGTGAGAGGGAAACCATTTTTGACAGATGATGCCTTTTATTGTTTTTGATACCATAGATTTGATAAACAAAAAAATAATAAACAGCTTCATAAGGTATTCTGAGAAGGAAAGTCTTTGACAGATGATGTCTACTAATTAAATTTTGTAAGTTGCTTTGAATCCCTTTACTGTACAGTGAAGAATGGAATATAAATTAGCTAAACACATAACTAAATAATTAATTATTCTGAGTTCACAGTTGGTTCCAGAATCCAAAACTATTTTAAAAATTTTGACCAATACAGCTTGATATATTCAATTTATTAGGAAAATTCAGGTCATTCGAGTTTTTAATACATCTAAATTACTCAATTTAATACAGATATTTTCCTTTCCTTTCTCTGATTTTTAAGTTCATGATTGATTTTAAAATCTGAGAAATTTAACATGAGCATTAATGTTCATGATACTTCATGGTTAGATAGAAATCTCTGTTCACAGTGTCCCATAAATTAAATAGCTATCTCAGTTTTCAAGTGCTATACAATTATAAATAGTTCCAGAACTAGGCATTCACTGAACCATTTAATTTGTTATTTTTATCTGTTTCCTCAAGCAGGCATCTCCTTTGAATTTATGAAACTACCCTATTACATTACAGCTGCTGGGGATGAAACTGTTTTCAGATAAATGAAATATGGAATATCTTTTAAGACCATTTTCCAATAAGGAGAGAAAAGGAACTATTTGGTAATGTTTTAAGAAATTAGCTGAGATTCCTAAATATATTGTTCTGAAGACTATTAAATGAATAGAATGAAATGTAATAGTTATATCTTCTTATTATACTTTGATTGATCTAACCTATGAACAAGAATATCCACTTTAGTAAAAACATAAACAGACCAGTAATTGAATGTGAACAGCAAAAAAAATCCAACAACAACAACAACCCACAATTAGTGGGAAAAGAGCTGTTCATCCCTCTCATCCAATTATTTTAGCCTACCAGCTGCAATCATTGCTGTGTAATATAAATATGTGAGTAGGAAGAAAGGAAATTGGCTCTTGATAATTTCAGGACAGGAAACCAATTTATGTGTCCGGACAACATGTTTCTGATGAGCTTTCCCACTGAAACAAGCTAAAAACCCATTTATTATAAAACACTTCCACATTTAAAATAAAACCAGAGATGGGCATTAACCTTTGCATGGCTAGTGAAAGCAATTTACATTTTTAACTTATAGCCAACTAAATTTTGGCTATAATTTTATAACATCATAGATTTTCTAAATTTATAATCTGCTTCATTTTAAAACAGAAAAAAATATGCATCTTAGAGGACAATGTGCATCCAAAAATAACTAAGTTAACTAAGTTTATAACTAAGTTAACTAAGTTTCAATCTATGGCATAGAAAATTTGCAATAAATTAAATTTTATTGAAATGTGTATGTCAGAAAAAATGATACAAATGTTGATTTGTTTATAAATGTTTACAAATGTTTTTAGAAAGTCATAATGACAAAAACTATAATCACAATGTTCACGATCCTATTTCATACAGAGTAGAGCCCAGCAGAATGGCTTCAGTGAATAAATATTAATTTTAAAGCTCCAATAAGATCTGGAGTCACTGGAACCTGATGAAAACTTGGAAAGACAGCAAGAAGCTGCAGATGAGACACTGGGCACTATAACTCAAAGGCAGCAAGAACTGAAGGACCAAATACTTGCTCATGGTCCAAGGCAGAGCGAAAGAGACTGCCAGCCTTAAAAAACATAAGCAAGAAACGACTTGTCCCACTGATGGAAGATATTAACTCTGCACTTGCAACTGTCAATGTAACTTCAATTGAAGAATTGAATCAGCTTGCCTACAGTACAGCTGTGATAGTAACTGAAGAACTAGGGTTACTGCAACAGAAAGCAATCGGAAAACCAACTGGAAAATCCGACTAGAACTGAAAATCAAAAGCTTGAGATCAGATGCAAGTAACTTGAAGAACATTAAGGAGCAGAAACTGAACAATCAGAAGATCAAAGACTATTTGACAAAAAAGTACTGGCTTAGTACAAGAAAGATCGAGGAAGCTCTGGAAGTTGTAAAGCAGTAGATAACAGCGACAGCCAGGAAAATTGAACGATATGAAGCTAGGATCACCCAGTACAGGCAGAATCAAACATTTCAATCCAAGCAGAGGCAGTTCTACCAGAACATGCATCAGCAAACAGATAAGAAAATTGAAAAGCCAGAGGTGAAAATAGCAACAAAGTTTTGGAAAGATCTCTGGGAGGTCGAAAAGGACTACAGTAGAACCCCGACTTATGAGACTAATTGGTTCCGGAAGGAGGCTCGTAAGTCGGAACGCTCGTATGACGAAACATTGTTTCCCATAGGAAACAATGTAAAGTCAATTAATCCGTGCAACAACAAAAAAAACCGCTGCCGCCGAACGCGGAAGTTAGAGTTCAGCTTCAGGAGACAGCTGCGAAGCGGCGCGCGTGTTTTAAAACGTGGCAGCCGGCCTGGGGGGCTCGGGGGCTTCCCCCCGAGCCCCCCAGGCCGGCTGTGACGTTTTAAAACACCCGCGCCGCTTCGAAGCTGTCTCCTGAAGCCGAACACGGAAGTTAGCGTTCGGCTTCAGGAGACAGCTGTGAAGCGGCGCGCGTGTTTTAAAAGGTTGCAGCCGGCCTGGGGGGCTTGCCAGCACCCCCCGAGCCCCCCAGGCCGGCTGCAACCTTTTAAAACACGCGGGATACGAGCGCCAAGGAGCTGTCTCCTGAAGCCGAACGCGGAAGTTAGCGTTCGGCTTCAGGAGACAGCTCCTTGGCGCTCGTATCCCGAATGTGAGCTCGGGAGGCGAACAAAAATGTCGCTCCCCTCCCAGCTCTTATCTCGAGTAGCTCGTATGTAGAGCTGCTCGTATGTCGAGGTTCCACTGTATAACAAAACTGCTGGGTGTATAAAGGAGTTTGAGAAAAAATTCTCAAAGAGCAATATGCAGCAGCTGGAGATAACACCTGAAATGATTTCAAAAAGAGTGAAGAAAGTAAAGAACAGTTCTGTAGAGGAAGCAGAGAACATTGCTTATTGAGTTTATGTCTCCCCAAGATTCCAAAAAACATAGCTGAACAATTTAATTTACTATATTTGCTTACTGATTATCTTCACAGACAGTCCAAAAGAGTGCTGTAAATATTACAGAAGATGAATTAAATGAACTGTGACTTAGTACTGTATTGAAAGTCCTGCCATTGGCCAATGATGTTTATACAGCAAATATCAGAAGTGGTTCCAATAGCATAGATTATAGTTAAAGCCATTAATATGGATCATTACAATCTGATCTACATAAAGTTATCTGAGAAGCATCTTTATCCATACTGCAGTAGTAGTTCTTGGAGCTGGCTTGAATTAGTACTCAACCAAATTCCTGACAATTCTTACTCATTAATACACTAAATATTTGTATAACCTCTTCATATCCGAAGCTTTTCAGAAAATCAAGGAACCTGAATTTTGGTCAATAATTATTAATTATTAATTAATAATTCTTCTACTCCTGTGTCATTTTCTTTATTCTACAAATAAATCAGGATTTCACAATATTATCCTTTTAAAAAAATCTTCCATAGGGAGGAAACCAAGCTATAACAAAAATCTTATTATATTCTGACGATTATCTCACTATTTTCTCCCTTCCTGTAATATGGTTCTTTTCCTCCTCCTCTTCTTCTTCTTAGTTCATCCCCTCTGCCCTATTCTTATTGTTTTAAAGTCTTGCCTACTTTTACTTTATTTTACTTCATTATATTTTGATGTTTTATTGTGATGTTAATTTGTTTTGCTTTATATTCCTGATCTGTATCCAATGTAAAAAAATAACCTATAATACGGCTATTTTTGTAGTTCAGAAGTCTTTTTCTTTCTTATTCTGAATTGAGGATAATTAGTTTATATATTCTCTGACTTGGAATATTTTCCAACAGATTTAAAATATTAAATTTGTCTCTTCTTTTAACAGCTGCGTAGGAAAACAGACCTAAATTATGTTAGCTGAACATAATGGGTATATAACATTTTATTTGATAGTATTGAATTTAAGATGCCCCCTCCCATCCTAGAATAAAGAAAAGTGCATTACTGCCTCTAATTAGTATATTTTTAGTGAGTTAGAGGTGATACTTTAATTCTAAAGATTAAAATCTAGGGAGAAATGTCATATTCATTTCAAATAAATACAAACACACATTAAGTGATTTTTATGTTAATTTTGATTATTTATTTTGCCATAGTTTTGATCTTTTGTCATAGGCTAATGTGTCAGTATACCTCCTGTTTCAAGCAGTGTTCAAATGGACCAAATGTTTTATTCTGCTGAGAAATGCACATTGTATGACAAATTATGTATCTGCTAGGGAGCAACTGGCATGAACTACCTCAATTTCACTTTCATCAGTAGAGCAGAATTTCATGAAGCATGCAGTTGTGAGCGGTGGATTTAGAAAGATGATAAATGAAGTCCAGAATTGGCCTTGGAATCAGTTTCACAGTCAATGGACCCAAAGCCCATTCAGAAGGATCGCTTTCATAACACACAACAGTCCACTGAAGTTACAGTTGCTCATCAGTCAGAGTTAGATGCTACTTACAACAGAATATCTTATTCTACCAGACTTGAAATTTTAGGCTTAGATAGCTTAGAGCTATGTCATCTTCGATCTGACCTAAATGTAGTTCATAAAATCATCTACCACAAGGTCCTACTTGTCCATGAATACTTCAACTTCAACCGCAGAAATACACAAGCACACAGTAGATTCAAACTCAATGTAAGCCACTGGAAACTCAACTGCAGAAAATATGACTTCAGCAACAGAGTGATCAATGCCTGGAATGTACTGCCTGACTCTGTAGTTTCTTCCCCCAACCCCCCAAACTTTAACCTTAGATTGTTTATAGTGGACCTTACCCAATTCCTAAGAGGTCGTGCATAAGTGCACCATTATGCCTACCATCCCAGTCTTACTGTCCTATTGTCCAAATTTACCTGTACCTACTTTGCTTTTGTTTATGTTCATACCAATACCTACTATCTTGTACAAGTTTTGACAAATAACTAAAATAAAGTAATTAATTAATAACTAAAATAAAATTAAGTAATTAATTAACTTTGAAAACTAATGATAAAAATGTATAATTTTGTATAGTACAGTAAATAAATACAGGTAGTCCTCACTTAAGGACTATTCTTTCAGCAATGATTCAAAATTATAACAGTGCTAAACAACGGGAATTTATGACTGGTTCTTAAAGTTGCAGCTGTTGTAGCATCCTCACAATCTTGTGCTCATGATTTAGTTTAGACTTATGAGAATTGCAACATCACAGGCTCCCATGGTCATGTGATCTCCATTTGCAACCTTCACTGCCATCTACTGACAAGCAAAGTAAATGGGGAACCTGTCAGAAGGTCACAAATGGTGATCATGTGATACGGAGCATAATAGCTGTATGGTATTTATTTAACAACTGCAACTGAAACTGCAGAAAGTGCCATCATAAGTTGGTGCAGCTGCAGAATGTGTCATTGTGCTTTTTGACTGCATTGTTTAGCAACGGAGTTCCTGGTCATAATTGCCATCATTGACTGAAGACTATCTTTACATTGCTTGACAAACAGCACAATAGATGGTCAACAACATGCCCTTTTCTTCCACATGCTCTTTTTTGGGGAGGGAAAGAAACAGCCCCAAGCAGAACACAAACAATTTTCATCATGAAACAATTGTATTTTTTTCTTTAGTATAAAAACAAAGTTGGCTCATTAAAAAAAAGTGAAGTGCTTGGTTATTTATTATACATGATTTATAAACTTCTCCTTATCCTAACTTATTCAGCATTTTTTCAAATATATTTCTTATATTTGGACTTAATTCTGAGTTCTCTACTAATGTTTCTTATATTTCCAACTAGCTATAACTAGTGTTGGGCGTGCCGAACTTTGCAGTGTTCGGCATGCCGAACCCAAACCCGAACTTTTTTAAAAGTTCAGGTAAAGTTAGGGTTTGGGTTTGGCGTTTGCTCGAACACCGCAAAACGCCGCCGCCCAGGAGGCGTGTGGGGAATCCCATCATGGGAATTCCCACCTCCTTTTGCTTGCGGCGCTGCAAGCAAAAGGAGGTGGGGAATCCCACGATGGGATTCCGGGGGTGGGGCTTTGACATCACGGAGACTACTTTCTGGCCAGACGAAATGGTGAGGAAGGAGTCTCCATGATGTCAAAGCCCTGCCCCGAAATCCCATCGTGGGATTCCCCACCTACTTTTGCTTGCAGCGCCGCTGCAGCAACCTTTTCTGTAAAAATAAAAGGAAGCAAAAGGAGGTGGGGAATTCTCCACCTCCTTGTTTATTTTTACAGAAAAGGATGCCGCAGCAGCTTGCTGCTGCTTGAGTTCAGGTTCAGCAAACTCACCAGAACTTCACGGCAAAGTTTGGGTGAGTTTGCTGAACCCGAACTTCGTTGGGTTCGCCCAACACTACCTGTAACCAAATCACTTATGTCACAAGAAAATTCAATAACTCAATGAACTCAAAATCTCTTTTTGATGGAATTAATATTGCTGTCATTCTTATGATTCTAATGTAATTATTTGGATTCTGTTATAATATCTAATAAAAGGTCTTATTATTCAATGCATGAAATAAAAAAAGTAAAAGTTCTGCCTTAAGGATAGAATGATATGGTATAAACTAAAATAACAAATAAAAATAAAAAATGTTATTTTCTCTTACAGATGATGTTTGGGGTGGACATTCCCCCCCACTCTAGGGGAGGAAATCCGAGGGACAATTCTGAATTTTTAAAAAATATCTAATTGAAAACACACATTTATTTTTAAAAATCAACCAAGTTTATTGTTCAAAAAGATAAGAAAAGGATTTGAATGAGAAATAATAGAAGTCAGAAAATCAAATTTGCACTGTGGAGCTTTCAATCTGGAAAGAGGACGGGGGATTCAGGATAGTGTAAGTAGGAAAAAAGCCCTTCAGAGACTCATTCACACTGCTTTAAACATATCCATTACCCCACTCCCACCTCCAAACTTATATGAAATATAATTGATGCATCATGGATACCAAAAAGGAACTTTAGAGCACATAAAGTGTAGGGATTGTGTAAGCCAAATATTAGCTATGCTTAGGATATACAGAAACAGTTATCTGGACAAGCGTAGTGAAAATTTGCCTGGAGACAGTGACTCATAAGATAGCCATGAACTTTGGACAGACTAAGAAAATTCCTTAAGCACGCTCATGGCAAGAGATAAGACACAAACAGTGTGATTGGCTAGCAACTCAGCCTCCGATAGGTGCTTTAAGTGAAAAGTTAGTAACCTATTATAAGCCTTAGATGATATTTTTTGTAACCAATTAGAAGCTTAAAAGAAATAGCCTATGAAAACTTGTGTATTCAGAAGCCTTATTTTTAGCCTATAGATTTGAAAACCTTATATTTGTAGCCTATAAGAAACGCATATTAGGAAAAATTAAACTTGCATATAGCCAATAGAAAATTACCAGTTGAAACCCCGCATTTGCATATGAGGGGCGTAAAAGAAGCATACCTGTAACAATAAAGCTTTGTCACTTTACCCAGACCATTGACTCCGTGTTTCATTGGTAAGCACTAGTAATGGTTTCAGGATCGGGCCTCGTGAAGTGAACCACCACAGGGTTGTCGAGACCCCCGTCCAGCGGGGATCACGTCTCATCAATAAAGTACTTTTCTAGTCTCCGGGCCCAATCTGTCAAATTTCAGGTTCAATTTTAGACAGATGATGCAGCTACTTCACAATGCATAACTATGAGGAATCCTTCTGAACGGTGAATATGAAGTATCTGGTTGGTACAGTTAACTGTTCTGGAGACTTCCCACTTGAAGTACAAAGAAGCACAATGAAGCACAATACCACCTTGAACCCTGGGCTGAAGAGCATGGGATGGGAGTGGGAGGTGGTATCCAAAAAGTATTTATTCAGTCTGCCACTCTAAACCCCTTATTTCCCAAAATACTTTACATCTATCTGGAATTTGTTCTGTAAATGAGACTGATTAGAAAAATCAGACTCTCTAGCTCTCTGCTCTTCTATTGTCTTCAGGTTTGTACCTCTTCCTTTTTTTTCAACTTCCTTTTGCTACATCTGTCTTATAGATGGTGACCTGCAGCAAATGACTACATTATTTTTTTTTTCAATTCCTTTTCTGGCTACTAAACCACAAAATGTATGAGCCGAATGTGGAAGGCCTTCCTCCCCTAAACAGAGTGTAATAAGTTCTTGATTATGAGGTCTGCCTGTTTACACTGGTGTGCTCTGAGAAGACAGGATGAAGGGAGTCATGTAGTTCATACAGAGCTGTTCACAAAGCATACAAACAAGCTGTGTTGACGTTGAAGTGTTTGGGTGAATTATGTGGATGACATTCCTGCTCTCCTTTAACCACACAGAATCCTCATTAGGACAGATGCCGAAAATGAGAGACTCAGCAAATGGCATGTAAGGATGCATAACCCAAAGATGCCAAGATTGCAAAATTCCCTCATTTCTGTAAACCAACAGTTTAAATTCCTGGCAATCTCAATTTATGCTGACCTTATTGTCTCTCTCGGAGCAAATTTGCTCCTGGCTTCAGCTCATCCACAGTATTGTCTTCTCTTATAAAACAAACATTATCCTGAAGGAAAAGTCAGCTAAAATTATTGTGCCTCATTGCATGAAAAAGTCCATGTCAACATATCCAGCTGTAAAAGAATAGATAAATGACCACCTTGGTTCAGTATCAAAATTAAATACGGACATTTAATTGGCATTCACATGTTATATTTTAAGAGCTTTCACTCAAAGTCCTAACTTAGATGTAGACATCTATCAAATTCTCACATTTTATTTCTGAAGAATTTGCACCCTTGTTTTGAAAATAAGAACAATTTATAAATTATGAAGAATTTGCAAGTTTTTATTTTTTATTTTTTAAAAATGAAACAACCAAGTTCTCAACATGTTTTTACTTCTCTTTCTCCTGATATTTAGCATATTAGGTTATCTGAATGGCCCTTACTGAAATGAAAAGTCAAAGTATTACACAGGTAGGTTAATTGGGATTCATGCTATTCTTAGCAACTGTTCAATATAAGATGGGGAAAACTTGAATCTATTGGCTAATCTCCTCATGTTGCATAATTTCAACATAGCACAGGAATTTTAGTGAGCTTGAATGTAATATGTCTGAAAAGCATGAAATTGGGGAAAGCCAGATTAGACTTGATCTTTATCACAAACTTTACATTTGCAGGTTCATCAATGCATGGCACATTAAAAGTAATGAGATATATTTTTCAGAGGTTATTGTTTTTCTTATTTTTGGGTTTACAAATCATACATTTATGCACGCAGAGAACAAAACCCTGCATGCATCCTTTTGATGCCGAGCAAATTATTTATCTATTTAATGCTATTCCACATTAGCTCAAACTTGAGATAAGGATTAGCATTCGCAAAGATTAAATTTGCAACAATGGTTTCTTATCCACTAGAACCATGAAAAGAAATAGATTAGCCTATTAGTTTGAGCCCAGAATTGTGACTAAATGTTCTGTTTGCTTTCTTTCTTCTCTTTTTCTTTTTTTAAAAAGAACTTTATGAGCCAAATATTTCACTTACAGAGCATTGTGATGGTGCCAATAAGCAATTTGAGCTAACATTGTGGGCTCCAATTTACCCACAGAACATTTCTCATAAATTATGAGGGATACCAATATAATTTCTATGTTGGTATTTATTTTCAGATCCTATTTTTATCCCTAGCAGAGAAATGCATCACTCTTTTCAGCATTAATCACTCCCTTGAGCCCTGTGAAATTTTTCTTGGTCATTCTCTGCAAGCTCAGCACTGAAATATGTACACGTGGACTTTCTTATACACACACGTATACATGCACACACAATATACAGAATTGCATCAGTCATATTTACCTAATGTGTTCTAATCGTATGGACTTCATACATGGAATGAGATTTGGATGGGTCCTTCTTTTCTCTTTTACCCTGTTCAATTGTGTATAATTAATGGAACAAATTGAACAATTGCTCTTGTGGCTCTTCGGAGCAATGCTACCTGTTGCTAGGGCAGGCAAATGAATACATGTGGGGTGCAAGATTCCATACATTGTACTTTGTCAAGGTAGAGCTACATATAGGATCTTTCTCCTCTGGCTCAGGCTGTTGTCATATATCTGTTTATCACATATTTTTTCTCATCTTTAGTCAATGCATCCTATTTGTGTGTATTGCCAAGTATAAATTCCAAGGTTCCATTATTGCAACATGCCTCTTACCAAAATGCAGTAGGCACTTATTTGAAAATTGAAGGATTGAACATTTAATCAGATCATGAAGCTATGAATTTCTTCTTCATATTACAGTTAATAAAATGCTACAGAGTTTTTGCTCAGTTCCAACCAATGCACAAAGCCCATTGCAGTACTCATTCCAAGTGTGCTGCTCTTCTTAATAGCCTCTGAGTATATTCTTGAAGTCTAATGAAGCTGTACTCCATTGAACCAACTATTAAAACAGCGAAGACCAAATGTGTCAGCTTTACTTATTAGACCAGATTTATAGAAGATCTTATTCACTCCTGCTGTAGTTCTATATCCAGTTTCATTTAATGGGAATAAAACATTCAAAATGTTAATGAGTTTGGGCCAGGGTGCTGTTGCTACACTTAGTCAGTAAATGAAAGTAAGTTTAAAGGGGGGGAGAGACAATTTTGCCAAATTTCTCAGGGGGGCTTAGAAATGAAGTAGTGTCATAGACTGCAAATTCTGCTCATTAAACTAAACAGAGACAAAGAATTATAATGCATAAATTTTATTTTATTTTTGAAATGAATGGGGATGCATATTCATACCATTTGAAAGTTGTACATTACAGTAAATATAGGTGTGGGTTAATGGCTTTTGCTTATGTTTAGACTAACTTGATTTCTATCCTACTATTTCTTGGAGAGGTTTTAATGGGTAAATGAGTACATCAAAAGGATTAGAGAAGATTTCTGCCAAGACATTTTGTCCCAATAGAGATGTGCATTTTTGGATGTTTTACTGCAAAAGATATATAAGTGTTTAACTGCCTTTAAATCTTTAAAAATATTTGGATGGGATAATTGGCAAAGGAGAATTTTAATCTTGATGAAAAGGCACCATTTTAAACGTCTCTCCATCTCCAATTAAGTTAGTAAGAAGTTGTTTAAGCTGATTTTTAAATATTTATTATTTATCTTAAAGAACAGTTACAGTAAACAAATACATGGTGGTAAAGAATTTCATTTAATATGGGGATGGATAGTAAGCACCCCAAAAATGGTTAGAACAAATACATATGTAGCTTAATCAGGATATCAGAATTTATAACAGAACAACAGAACAAAGAATTAAAGAGTTAAAAAGAACTTTAGAAGTCTTCTAGTCCACCCCCCTGCTCAGGCATGAGAGATATCAGAAAATGGTGTTTCAATCTCTTCTTAAATCTTCCAGTGATGGAACATCCATAACTTCTGAAGGCAAGGTAAAGGTCTACATTTAGTCAAGAAAAACAAGATGTACAGGTACAGTATATGTGATACCTTGCTCAATAGTAGTAACTGTGAGAGAGATCTTGGAGTCCTAGTGGATAATGATTTAAATATGTGCAGCAGGGATAGAATCAAGATCACATGAAGTGTTAATACCACTTTATAATGCTTTAGTAAGGACACACTTGGAATACTGCATCCAATTTTGGTTGCCGCGATATAAAAAAAGATGTGGAGACTCTAGAAAGCGTGCAGAGAAGAACAACAAAGATGATTGGGAGACTGATTGGGAGGTGTTGAAGAGTTTTATCGGTGAAGAGAACACAGTTGCTTGTAATGTGATTGCAAAGGTCATTTATATAGAGTATGAAGATCGTTGGTTCTAGTTTGCTGCCTTGGGATACACTGCTGTTAACTGGAACAGGATTAGATAAGGTGCTCCCTATTTTGACCACTTCTTCTCTGTTTGATAGGAACACGGTTATCCAGTCATGTAGAGGTCCAGAGACGCCATAGGATTTCAGTTTTAGAAGTAGCTTATCATGAACCACTGAGTCGAAGGCTTTATAGAAATCAATGTAAATTGCATCTATTGATTTTCCATGATCGAGATGTGTAGTCCATGTTTTTGCAGTATAGGAGTTGCAAGTTGCAGGATATTTTTTTAAAAACCAAATTGTTTGTTAGTGAGTAGGTTGTTAGTTTATAGGTGGAGGGAAATTAATTGCTTTATGATTGATTCCATGACTTTGCATGTGAGGCAGCATAGAGAGATTGGTCAGTAATTTTCTACTGAACTGGGATCTCCTGTTTTGAAGAAGGGGATAACTGTGGCTAGTGACCATAGGTTTGGTAAGGAACTGGTCCTGAAGGATTTTTCAAAGATTATGCTAAGTGGTTCAGCTATGGCTATGGATAGCTTTTTTAGGAAGTATGCACATAGTCCACGAGACCCAATTGATAGAGAAGGTTTTGGGCTACATAGTGCTTTTTCAATGTTATCTTCAGTGAAGTCTATTTGTGCTGTGAGTATTTGTGATATGGCTAGGGAATTTGGGGTATGAGCCATTGCTGTTTATGAAGACTGAGCCAAAGAATGTGTTGAAGAGGTTAGCTTTCACTGTTTCATCGTAGCATTCTTTATTGCTGGGTCCTTTTAGTGGTGGGCTGGGTCTCGAGTCCTTGAATTTGTTATTTATAAAGTTGTAGAAGCTGCAGTTGGATTTGGTGCACAGAAGTTTTCCCTCTTGTTTGCTGTGATAATTGAAGCATTCCAACTCCCCCCCGGAGATTAGAATTGCCCCCACCCTCCCTGTCTTTCGTAAACTACTCAAGACTCATTTATACCGCCAGGCATGGGGGAGTTGAGATATTCCTTTCCCCTAGGCCATTACAAGTTATGCATGGTATGTTTGTGTGTGTATGTTTGGTTTTTATAAATAAGGGTTTTTAGCTGTTTTATTATTGGATTGTCACATGCTGTTTTTATCATTGTTGTTAGCCGCCCTGAGTCTACGGAGAGGGGCGGCATACAAATCCAATAAATTATTATTAAATTATTATTATTATTTGGTGGCATATATTTTTGTAGCAGTTTTTGAAATTGGCTACATAGCCTGTTTTGGTTTTATTCTTAATTCCAGTTTGCTCCTCTTCTTGATTAGTTTTCATCCATTGTTTCCTGTCTCACCTTCTGGTGCTTGTTCTGTTTCTGGGCTGGAATCAGGCTGACTGTTTCACTAATAATAAGAGCTTTACAGGCTGGTAATTTTGAAAATAACATTTATTTTATTCCTTCCACTTCTGTTCTTGTCATTAAAGCTCTGGTATGGAAAAAATGTATTCAACTCTTACAGGCTAAATTATGAAGTTATAAATCTTTCTAATTAACCAGCTGTCTACTTCAAAACATCTTCTTATCTCTGAGTAGGGTTTCTGTCACACTAGAAACACTCACTTATTTGGAGACGACATAAGTCACCATCTTGGTTGTATTCCACTTTGAAGAAAGTGTCGTCTCTTCTGTTAAATTCCAAAAGTGGTGTAATTAATTAATTAATTAATTTACACACTCTGAAATAGCATAGTAAAACTTCTTCCCCCCAATTTCTTCTTTTCTTTTCTGCAATCTTCTGAACTTTGGGTTTAACCAAGGACTGTCTACTAAACTCGAATTATCAGATGAAACAGGACTCTGCATTCTTTCATCCCACTGCTGTTCTGGTTCAGTTTCCTTGCTAGCCTCCCCCCCATCTCTTAAATCAGGGTAATTGACAGCTTCTACCTCATCTCTGTCTTCTGAATCTGACAATTCTAAAGGCTGACAGGGAACACACACAACAGTGCTTTGAAAAACAGGTTGACCCCCCTCTTCTTTGTGGTAGCCCCTCAAATATTAAATACTATCATGTCACAGTTTTAAACACAGTTTTTAAAAACTGTGAGATACCCTGTTTTAAATATAGTATTTTTTGTGTATCTTCCCCATTTCAGGATAACAGGAAACTCTGGTCATTTTTTCCTTTCAAACTCCTGCTTAGCAGATCACAAGATGGGGACATGATAGCAATAGGTGGTCCACACTCTTTCATAATTCTGTAGTACATATAGTAACTGTATAGCTTTACTCTTAACCAGATGAATACTGGTTATATTTTAATCAGTAGGAACCTTATTCAACAAACTGTAAACATTGTAGTAAGAAGCTCTCATTTGGATAAAACTGATTTATATCTTGGTTCTTGCATTTATAGAAATGCTCTTTTTAAAACAAGGAATCCTGAGCTAAATTGCTAATGAGGTGATGTTTGACAATAAGGCTGCATTGACAGGAACCTTATTAATGCTCCAAAATGAACAAAGGAGTGTGTTAGAGCAATTAAAATGGAGGCAAGAAAAGCAGAAACTCTATTGTGCTCAGGATTCCTGAATTTTATTTTCTTCTGAAGAAAGAGATACATTTTGTACTAGATAAAGTGGATTGTAGAAATGTGCTCAAATAACTGAAAACTGTAATGCACCAAGGTTTTTTCAGTTCAAATTAAAATGTGCATGGAATGTAGAAGAAATTGAAGAGATTTAGAAAAACAGATAAAAACAAAACAGAAAAGGAAGGAACAGCTGTCTTCTTCAATGTAGTGCCAAATGTATAAAGAAAGAAAGAACAAACAAATGTCACTAATGGTATTATTATTAGCCAGCCTGGAAAGAATGAATGCCAGGACTTCAGTAACATTAAATTAATGGCAGTTTCAAAGGGAAGAGTAATTTGGAAACCACTGAGATGAGGAGAATTTATAAGGTCACAAATGAAATGAATCAAAGACAAAAAAAAAGGGATATGTTTGCTGAAATACTTCTCCTTAAGATTTTATTTTTGCGTAAGACTGACTTTGATAGAGATAAATCACTGCAACTCTTGAGTATAGTTCAATCACCCCAGGATTCTGGCCAGTAAATATTTGGTAACATGTTGTTTGTGTTTTAAATTATAAGTTTCAATGAAAAACATTAATTTGTCAAATTATAATGCATTTGAAATCATATAAATATTATATTGTATTGTATTATATTATATTGTGTTGTGTTGTGTTATGTTATATTTTTCATTTAGTATAATGTCATGAGGATAGTGATATTCATATTATGAACTAGCAATTCAATATTCTAAGTGTGAGAATTTATAATGGCTATATCCATAGTACAGATGCAGTTTAACAAGTAAACAAGTTAAATACAATCATGGGGGATGGACATACGTTCCACTGAATTCGATTTTTACAGACATATTGCCAGAGGTATTGACAATTACATAAAATATCTACAAAACCTTTCCTTTACCCTGTAGTAATTCCACTGGTTGACATTGTAACTAACCCCCCTTTCCCCCCCTGCCTTAAGGTTTTTTCGTGGTTCTGATGAAAACCTTTAGCAATGCTCTCAATAGTCATATGTTATTCATGACCAATAAATTCAAACTCTCTTAGCTTTATCCTAAGTATTCTCTTAAACCATAAAAGCTCAATTTTAGACCCAGTGATTGAGCTATGACTTAGGTCCTAGAGAATGAAGATTTTTTTTAATAAAAATATCAATACCTTAGATAGGTTTCAGATATCACTGATGATAAAGACTTCAGATGGTAGGATGCAAGAAAAATGTTGAATTGTATTTCTTGACAATGCTTTAATACCATAATAGTCTTTTTCAAACAGTTGTTCTGGGACACCCCTTAGGCATACTTGAAGTCTTTAATTAAGGGATATTTCTAAAGCAGCCTGTCTTGCAAATATTGCTCTGTTAGGCAAATTCAAACTATTATTTATGGTTCATTACTAAAAAGAACAACATAGAAACAATAGGCAAAAAATATGCTGATTGTTGCAATTGAGAACAAGTTTTTCATGTGTTTCATAATCTCCCCAGTGTGGTGTAAGGACAAAATTGTGCCTTTCCTTTTACCTAGCCAGTTTCCTATTATTTCATGAAAGGCTATGAAGCATTCACATATAGAATAGAATAGAATTGAATGGAATGGAATAGAATAGAATAGAATAGAATTCTTTATTGGACACAAAAGGAATTTGTTGATACTGTGTTGCCTAGTATTGTAAGAGGTGGGAGAATGGGAGGGTTTCTCCTAAGGTCTACCACCATTTCTACAGTTTTGAGTGTGTTCTAAGACTGGATTGTTCCAGTCACACCACGGGGCTAGTTGTTCAACCTGCTGTCTATATGCAGTTTCATCATTGTCTCAAATGAGACCAATCACTGCAAATTTCAGTAGTTTAACAGATGGATCATTTGAGTAGCAGTCATTGGTATATAGAGAGAAGTGATGAGAACACATAGCCTTGTGGGGGGGGGGGGTGTACTAATTGTACAGGTACCTGCTGTGATTTTGCCTGGCTTCCCCTGCTGCTTCCTGTTTGTTAATTTAGTTTATTTATGTTGTGTTTGTGTATGTGTGAGTAGCTGTCTGTCTGTCTGTCTGTCTGTCTGTCTGTCTATATCTATCTGTCTGTCTATCTGTCTGTCTGTCTGTCTGTCTGTCTATATATCTTTCTCTACAGCAGCAGTTCTCGACCTGGGCATCGCGACCCCTTTGGAGGTCAAACGACCATTTTGCAGGGGTCGTTTAAGACCAGGGAGAAAGAAGATAGCTGTGGCAATGACAGAGGGAGAGATCTCTTTGTGCAGATGCTGGAGATGAGTGGGCTGCTCAACAAAATAAAGCAAAGGGGGTAAAGAGCAGGGTGAAGCCTTGGATTGGAAGTGGTGGGGAATAGAGGCAGGCAAAGCACCCTAGCTATATGCTCAAGAGTGAAGTTGCTGCTTGTGCGGGTGCAGAGGAGGTTTTTATTTAAGCAAACCAGCTGTGGTTGCTACCGATCACCATCCGAGTGCAATTCTTTCCAGCGAGAAAACTGAGAAATCCCTTCTTCATAGAACTCTCAGCATTTACTGATCAATGGAGGGGAAACGCATCTCAAGAAGCCACTCAGTTTCAAAAGTAACCCAGAAGGTCACCCGCCTCCACTCCGAAACTCCCACAGTCAGAAGTGCAATCTACGCCCCTGTCCCATTAGCCCACAAGCAGGTTAGAGTGTGCCCTTATGTCCCAGGTACTTTTGTTTTCCATGTTTGACTTTTAAAGTAAGTTTTGGGATTTGTTCTTCAGCGGCAATTATTTGCAGCCCTGATTCTTGTTTGCTGTTTTATGGAGTTGGGTATGTATACTGCTCAAAAAAATAAAGGGAACACTCAAATGACACATCCTAGATCTGAATGAATGAAATATTCTCATTGAATACTTTGTTCTGTACAAAATTGAATGTGCACAACTGCATGTGAAATTGTTTGTCAATCAGTGTTGCTTCCTAAGTGGACAGTTTGATTTGTGGCGCAGGCGGAGTAACAGTCGGACACAAAGGAGTGGGTATAAATAGGGTCACTTTTATTAAACCAAACTCAAATTAACTATTTAACCAATTAAACCACGTGACCTGCAAAGGTGTATAAATCAAATGGGTGCGGAGTTAACTTTCCAACAAGCTCAACTGAGCAACTCTAGGGTGAAAGCTCCTTGCCTGGGTGCAGGGTCAGGTAAAATTACACCTGCCCCCTGCCCAATGCCACGCCCCCACGGCGTGTGGGATGGCTCGCCACTGGTCTCTGATACGCCCCAGGCAGCGAGCCACAGGAGCGACCCCCTCCCCGAACCCAAGCCGGTCGAGCCCTGTAATCCGAGAAGGAGATCGCCCCTCACCTCAGTAGAGGTGCCCCTAAAGGAGATCACACAGTTGCTGCTTACGCCCATTTCCGCCCCCTATCGGCTGTCCCCCCCCAGTGACCTTGAGGGGGGGGCACTAGTTGGTGAGACCACCCCCTAACCAACACTCCCACGCACAGAGTGGAGCAGGCGAAAAAACAACCACAGCTCGGCCAATTTACTGTGGTTGCAAAAAATTCCTACTCGGCCCCACCGAGGGCGACCCATCATATGCACCCTGTAACAGAGGGAGGGTGGGCGGGTGTCCCGCGCCGGCAGGCAGGAGGCACTGTGCCACGAGGCAGCCCCTTCTGTATGGCTGCCTCCCTCCTGCCCGGTCAAGTGGGTGACCAACGCACCCAAACTCCACGCTGCGGCCCCCGGGGATGACGTGGGGGCCGCAGGCTCCGCCCCCAACATGGCGGCCTCCTTCCCCGGCCCACGCCACAACCCTCGCCGGCGGTAAGTCGCCAGCGGCATTGCGGCGCAGGCGGAGTAACAGTCGGACACAAAGGAGTGGGTATAAATAGGGTCACTTTTATTAAACCAAACTCAAATTAACTATTTAACCAATTAAACCACGTGACCTGCAAAGGTGCATAAATCAAATGGGGGCGGAGTTAACTTTCCAACAAGCTCAACTGAGCAACTCTAGGGCGAAAGCTCCTTGCCTGGGTGCAGGGTCAGGTAAAATTACACCTGCCCCCTGCCCAATGCCACGCCCCCACGGCGTGTGGGATGGCTCGCCACTGGTCTCTGATACGCCCCAGGCAGCGAGCCACAGGAGCGACCCCCTCCCCGAACCCAAGCCGGTCGAGCCCTGTAATCCGAGAAGGAGATCGCCCCTCACCTCAGTAGAGGTGCCCCTAAAGGAGATCACACAGTTGCTGCTTACGCCCATTTCCCCCCCCCTATCGGCCACAGCAGGGGGTGAAATTATAAATTTATTCCCCCTGCTCCCCCCCCTGCACATGAATGTGCAGGCACCTCTGCAGGTCCGCTATGAATTTGTCCTTCCCCTCGTCTGTCAAATGTACCCCCTCCCCTCTGAATAAAGCTAACTGGGATGCTCTGATGTTGGGGTGATCTATCCCTCCACCCCCCGTCTGGAGTACCCATTCCTTCGCTACTCTGTTGACTCTCTACCTGGCATCCTCCACCGCCCTGGGTTCTTGGCATACCTCCAGCACCTCCGTGGTAAAATATGGTACCACAACACGCGTGTGTCAGGCCACCTTTCCCACTTCACCAGCAACAGGTGGTTGCCACCAGTGTGCCACACAAAACAATCTGGGTCCAGCCCCTCACCGGTCCCCACTTTCCCAACAGAAGAGGCCCGTCTCAACGGAGACCTCCGAGCTCAATCCCTTCCACTGAAGCCCCAGTGACTCAGCAACCTCCACATTCCTGAAGATAATGGTGCGGCTGTACATCCAGCCGACATGCCACGCTGTGGCCGCAGTTCGCTACTGTGGGCAACAGAAGGGCAGCTCCTTCGCACTTTGCACGTAATAAAGTGGAGCAGGGCCAGGACCTAGAGAAACGATAAGAATAACAAGACAGAGTTAGCCACCCGCTCCCAAAAACGCTTGTACGCAGGTGCTCGAATCTACGCCATGAAAACCCACTGACTTCGATCCGCCACCGGATTCGTTACTTTGCTGAGAACTTGGAAACCGCAATCAGTATTGCTGAGGGAATACCACCCGATATCCTGCTAATCCTCCGGTAACGGTCCCCAGCTGTCATTTGCTCAGTGGAGGCCCGTCATATGCTACAAAGGGCACCCTTCCCTGGCTTCCTCGCTTTACCGGGACTCAGTCCATCACACCCAGGCCTATGTCCTGTTTGATGCGCCTGGCCGGTGATCAATCAACCATCTGCGCTACTGGGGACTCCGAGCGCAACCAACGCGGCTGCCGCAACCCCCAAATTAACATCAGTTTGCTGGCCCAGGGAACTGTACATGATCCACTACTATGCGACCATGACAGCACCTTGCATACCTAACATGTCCCAAAGGCCATTTTTTTGGCTGTCGTATGAAACGGCCTCGCCTCGTTGGGTGAGAATCTGGGTCCCATCCAATGCCCGCTGCCCCTGAGACTGGGTAAGGTATAGCGGCGTACTGATTTCTCCCCCCATCTGCGGCCTTTCCTTGGACCATCCCCAGATCATTCCCCCTGTCCTCAAATAGTTAGCCCCCGGGGTATTTTGCTAGGAGAGCTAAGCCCCCCCAGTTGCCCCTATCCGATGGCATGTAACCGTGTGGTCCCAACTGCACTCCTTTGCTTGAGCGATGGCGCCGCCCACCATTCTGGATACCCTGCGCCCCAGCCTATGCCATGTGGCTGCCGACCACCTACCCATGCGCCCATACTCCCTGGTAACAGACTGGGCCTCCTGTTGCTGTCTCGCTTCCCCGCCACTGGACCAGCTGTGCCTCAGTCGCAGACCCATGCTCCTGTATTCCTCTCAGGAAGTCACAATACTCCTCTTCCAGCCTTAAGATGCCTGGGAGATGAGCCAATATGCTCCGTGGCCCTGCTCGCTCGCCCAGGGAGTAGAATAGTTGCGAGAAATTTATGCAGATAAGCAAAGGCCCATGCAAATGCCTTCTTTACCGTTATAGCATGAATTAGCTTGACCAACATGCCTTAGATCAATATAACCATAATCTTAATGGTAACATCCTGACACCCCCAACGTCGATATAGCTTACAATAATAGCCCTTTATAAACTACCCGTCCTTGAAACAATTAGTATAATGCTTAATAACTCATCTTAAGGTAACATCAACTCAAGCATGAATTTGATTCAGATGACCGTAAAACCTAGCGTTCGTGCAAGCCCCCCATTCCAGGAAATGACTACACCAGTTCTCTGAACAACCAAAGGGGCTGCGATAAACAGACTAATTCATTTATTTATTCATTTATGCAATTGTCATGACGCCCCTTTTCCCTAGACCCATAGCGGGTCACAACATGTCAGCCACAGCACTTTTCACACAGAGCCAGGCTATTGCCCCCACAAACTGGTTCCTCATTGCTTACTCCTGAGTGGATTAACCAGAGAGTAGGAGATTTCCAAACTTCAGCATGGTAATGACCCGGGGGTCTGCAGGCTGTAGTCATGACATTAATAGTATCTCCCAGATTAGTTGGTACAGAAAAAGGCCTGCTACCAACTGCACCCGTACTGTTATGGCCCTCAGTACAAACTGACATTTGGAAATGTGGCCAAATTCAGAACATTAGTAGGGAGGAGCCACCAACAGTCATGCCTATAGTGGTGGAGATCTACCCCCCATTGTCGAGGGCAGTATTAATGCTTTACCCTTAAAACATCGTATAAGGGAAGAAAATGCTTCCCTGGCGTAATGTCTCCCTTACCAATACCTGGTTCTCCTTATGGTTCTTGTCCTGAATGGGACTGCCATAACATACAAACAGGTTCAAGGAATCCCGAATTATTGGCCCCCGTTGCCTAAATGGCCATCGCCAATTTTACTACCTCCCTATGTAATAAGGCCAACAAGTACCTCGTATGGACCACGTGCCCAGGCCGAATTGGCCAATGATAGAAACATAGAAGATTGATGGCAGTAAAAAAGACCCCAAGGTCCATCCAGTCCGCCCCACACTACTTCCCGTACACCATCCCACAATGGATATGTTCATCCCAGGCACGCTCAACTTCAGCCACTGCAGATCCCCTGCCCCTGTCTGCTGTACGTTCGTCCCAAGGATCAACCACCCTTTCAATAAAACCGTAAAATAATAAATGACAATGACAACGATAACACACGAGGCACCCAATCGGACAGCGCTCACAGATACACTCCACTCTGCTAGAGACGTAAGCCTTTACAGTGAGCGACTGTGCCCAGGCTGCTTACTGCCAGGGTGTGTATGTGTGTGTTCCAGGCTTTGCCCTAAACTGGGGAAAGGTGGGAACTGCCATATGGGCAATCCCCCTCCTTGCAATGATGGCATAGTAATGCTGCTGTCCAGCCAAATTACTGGTGTCTAGCTCATAAATCCCATAAAATTAAAATAAAATATATCTTTTATAATAATAGTAATAATAATCATAATAACAATTCATTAATTTTCCATGTCACCCCCCTCTACCGACAATAAATATATCATTGTAGCGTTGATTGACTCTTTATGCATCCAGCCAGTCGAGAAACCCAACCTTTGGCCTAAACCAGACCATTAGCTTGCAGGCAGGGGCCTTGTTTCTCCCATTCGGTATACCCTAAACCCACCGTTAGTATTAAACTAATAAAATAAATTAATAGTATATTAAATAAAACTGAACCCAGTGGTTCAATTAATCCAACCACTTCATCAGCTGAAGCTTCCTAAAAGGGGAGGAATTAGATCCATCAACCACTGTATTAATCCATATCTCCAGTGTAAGTTCCTCCTGATTCTAGTGGATTAATAATAATTAGTACTTTAATTATTTGTTTTTATAATTCATCAATAAATCAGTCAAGAATGAAATGCATCTTATCCCATAACTGGGTGCCAAATTATATATATGCAAAATTAATCGGGAATAAATAGTTCAATATTGGCATTATAATCGATAAATTACTCCTTTGTCCCGAAATGAGGGGGAGGGGGGACAATCCAATTATAATTTTATGACCAATTAATAAATCCCCCGCCCTCAATCCAGGCTGCTGTGTCTCTACCAAATTAATCCTGTGGTTTTCAGCGAACCAAACAACTTCTGCCCACAGCTGGAACTACTCGCCTTACCAATCACTACCAGTAAAAACAGATTTATACGTAATAATAATAATAATAATAATAATAATAACAATGATAATAATAATAATAATTTATTAAATTCGTATGCCGCCCCTCTCCGAAGACTCGGGGCGGCTCACCACAAACGCTGTGTACTAATGTATGCTGGCAAGAGGCAACAACCATGTAAACCTCTCCTCCACCAGGGGAAATGGGGCCCCAATCAGTGTCAGCCTGTCTAGAGCTAATGGGGGAGGGGCCGGCAGGAGGCAAGAAACGCCCCCCGCGCGCGCGCCGCGCAAAGTCCAGCCACGTGGAGGAAGGGCGAACGGCCTCTCTGCTGCTGTCGCCCACTCCCTAGCGTTCGCCCCGGCCTCCCCGCACCGAAACGCTCCAGTCGCTTAGCCCGCAGGGCCGCGAGAGCCCCGGCTCACCTGCCCGGGTGGCACAGAGGCCCGGAAAACAATAACCCATCTGGCAAGCCGTTGCAGCCCACGCGCGCCCCGCCGCCATATACACAAAGTTGGGGGGGGCCGCCGGCCCGCGGCAGCCATCTGACCCCCTCCCCCCTTCCCAAGCAAGCAAACCCGGCAGGCAAAAAAGCCAAACAAACGGCGAATCCCCCAAGTCCCCGCCGGCGCCATCCTGCGCGCTGCCGGCAACGAAGGAGAGGCGACGCCGCCATCCTGATGGGCGCCCGGCGAACAGCATGTTCCCGGGCGCTGGATGCCGCCGCCCCCGCCCCCCGCAAACCCGAGCTTCCCCCGGCGATCGCCATCGATCCCAGGGGCTTCGCAAGGGCACCGTCCTCCGCTTCCTCCTTCCTCCCGTCGGGGAGAAAAGGCTCGCTGGTCCCCCCTCGCCGGTCCGTCCTGCGGCGAGATCGGGGGCAAGAGATGTCCCGCGCCGGCGGGCAGGAGGCACTGCGCCACGAGGCAGCCCCTTCTGTATGGCTGCCTCCCTCCTGCCCGGTCAAGTGGGTGACCAACGCACCCAAACTCCACGCTGCTGCCCCCGGGGATGACGTGGGGGCCGCAGGCTCCGCCCCCAACATGGCGGCCTCCTTCCCCGGCCCACGCCGCAACCCTCGCCAGCGGTAAGTCGCCAGCGGCATTCACAGAGGTTTGATTTACTTGGAGTTATATTGTGTTGTTCCCTTTATTTATTTATTTATTTTTAGCAGTGTATTATTTGCCCTTCAATTTTCTTGGACTAAAACTTCTGTGATTCCAGATTCACATGAGAAAATAATGACCAGCAATAACAGGAGTGGAAATACTGTGCATCATTACAGCTATTTTTATGGATAAGAAATTTTGCATTATGCAATAATATGTTAGTTGTGGATGAAAGAAAGAGGCTTTCAAATCCAGAATCAACTCCCTACCCAATTAATAAGAGAAAATAAATAGAAAGTAAGAAAATATAATTGGAAGAATAAGTTAGAAAAAAAATAAGAGCAAAACTCAAGGAGGGGGAATAGAAAATGTTGGAAATGATGGTGGAAACAACATCAGGCAAGAAATAACACAGAACAAAAATAAAGAAATGGAGGGAGGAGAAATTGGCTGACCAACTACACTCAGTGTCCTCATTGGAACTGCGTCTACATGGAGGGAAATATGAGTGGGGTATCTCATGGCTCGGTTTTAGGCCCAGTACTCTTCAACATCTTCATCAATGATTTTAAAAAAGGGATAGATGGGAACTTATCAATTTTGAAGATGACACAAAGCTGGCAGGAATAGCCAACATTCCAGAGGATAGGATTAAGATACAAAAGGATCTTGACAGACTTAAACATTGGGTGCTATCTAATAAACTGAAATTCAATGGTGAAAAAAATAAGATTCTACATTTAGGCAAGGAAAAACAAAATCAGAAACAGTGTATGTGGTACCATGCTCAACAGTAGTAATTCTAAGTGGGATCTTAGAGTCCTAGTGGACAATCATTTAAATATTTGCCATCAATGTGCAGCAGATGCCAAAAAAGCCAACAAAGTTCTAGGCTGCATAAATAGGGGGATAGAATCAAGATCACATGAAGTGTAAATACCAATTTACAATGCCTTGGTAAGGCCACACTTGGAATATTGCATTCAGTTTTGGACACCACGATGTAAAAAGAATGTTGAGTCTAGAAAGAGTGCAGAGAAGAGCAACAAAGATGATTCAGAAACTGGAGGCTAAAACATATGAAGAACGGTTGCAGGAACTGGGTATGTCTAGTTTAATGAAAATAAGGGCTAGGGGAGATATGATAGCAGTGTTCCAATATCTTATTGGCTGCCTCAAAGAAGAGGGAGTCAAACTATTCTCCAAAGCACCTGAGGGTGGAACAAGAAGCAATGGATAGAAACTAATCAAGGAGAGAAGAAACATAGAACTAAGCAGAAATTTCCTAACAGAACAATTAATCAGTGGGACAACTTACCACCAGAAGTTGTGGATGCTCCAACACTAGAATTTTTTAAAAAGAGAATGGATAATGGTTTGTCTGAAATGGTATAGGATTCCCTACCTAAAGAGGGGGTTGTACTAGAAGACCTCCAAGGTCCCTTCCAGCTCTGTTATTCTATTCTATTCCATTGTCTGCCTGAAAGGAAACAAGCCATAAACAAAGGAAAATTCAAGAAGGGCTACATGGCTTCGAGGAAATCAATTTTTACCACAGCAACTACTAGACACTAAGATTCCATGTAGATGCTCCTATAATTATCAGACTATATGCCTAAATCAAAGATCTGGTCCAAAGTTAGGTCAGTGCTTACTCTCAAATGGAAATAATCTGATAAATCTCAATTGTGTCAGAGTCTTATAACATGGTGGCATATATATTTGACCTAGAAGAATCCATGAAAAGTCCTACACATAATGCTAACTCCAGCAGAGTTATCTCTTATCGTAAAATAATTTCCATATGTATTCAATATTTTAAACATTCAAACTAAGATGGATTGAAAATCTAAAGAGAAAGGGAAATAACTTGCAAATACAAACCTCTTTTCATAATATTTGTAACATTTTAATACTTTCAGTACATCTTTCACTGAAGACCACAATTTGTTTCTTTATATATTCATAATTTACCAGCATTACATTTAAAGAAAGAAAGACTGCTGTAGCAAAACAAATAACATTTTGTTTTTAACCAGAGTGCCTTCCATCCCCTGTCCTAATGTTTCTCTTTTGCTAGTATCATGTATATAAATATTATTACATCTTCGTATACCACCAATACGTACTTGACAAAACAAACAAACAATAAATAAATAAATAAACAAAATAATATATTTTATTTATTTATTCAATTTTTATGCCGTCCTTCTTCTTAGACCCAGGGCGGCTTACAACATGTTAGCAATAGCACTTTTTAACAGAGCCAGCATATTGCCCCCACAATCTGGGTCCTCATTTTACCCACCTTGGAAGGATGGAAGGCTGAGTCAACCTTGAGCCGGTGATGAGATTTGAACCACTGACCTACAGATCTACAGTCAGCTTCAGTGGTCTGCAGTACAGCACTCTACCTGCTGTGCCACCCTGGCTCTCTACGTTAACATCTCTTCGACATTTTCTAGGCTCAGGGTCAGGCCTGATTACCAGTAGTAGGGCTGTAGGTTAGACTAGCAAGCCACAATATCTCCGAAAATGATAGTCACAAACCACTTCTTTTTAAGACTAATAATTGAAACTGTAAGTTCCATTCATAGAATCAGCGAGAGTCAAGGCTGACTAGAGGATAGCTTTCTGTTTTCTTTTTTTTTACTGGTCTGCTATTTACAAAAGAGTTGCTTCACATTATGATGGAACATTGCAAGACTCAATACAGCTACTTTGAAATCTGCTTCCAAATCTCTCCAGGTGTGTGTTTGCACAGTCACCTTTTTCATAAGGCTGTTGGTTTATTTCATTTTTCTCAACAAAGTGGAAGGGGTGAATATATACATCCATGTAGAATAGGCAGGAATATTTCTGAAGCAACCATACGAGCTTTGCAAATGTATTTCCTGCTTTAGCAATTCAGAGAGAGATGTTTTGTACAGACCTATTAATAATCATTAGAATTCTTTATTGGCCAAGTGTAATTTGTCCCCAGTGCATAAGCTCTCAGTGTACATACAAGCAGTAAGTGATAAATCATGATCATAATCATCATAAAACACATTTGTCATAAATCATAAGAGACAATACTCAGTTATAGCCATAGGGTACTAAATAAGCAATCAACATAAATCATATTAGGATCCTAAATAAAACAATTAATATAAATCATAAGATACAAGCAACAAAGTTATAGTCATATAATTATATAATAATATAATCACGTAATAAGCAGCTACAATCTTTTAATGATAATTATGGATATCATCCTCTCATCTGGCCTATAGGTATTTGTTTGGAATATTTCTTTTGAAAATGAAAACACACAGTATTGTGATTGCTAATTTTTTTGTTGCTGTTATTTTAATGTATACCCTTTCTTTCTACTCCAAGAATGCTAAACATAGTAGATGCTCCTATACAGCTCTCCGAGATTATATCCCAATAAAGATATGCAGAAGTGTAGGATTGCATTAATGTGGCCAAACAAGAGTTAATTGACATTTTAAGGAATGCTAGTGGATTTGGAATATGGTGTTCATTTTTTGTTCAAGAGCCAAACAACTATAAAATGAATGGTGTGTTTTGCTGGAGGAAGTTATGTGTAACTATGTTGCCAAAATATCAACACCCTTTAATGCCACATAAATATCAATTAATATTTTTTTCAAGACTTTTCATCCTGCTTTGGGATTGTTTTGAACAATGAAAATGTAGGAGGTATAATTTATAAATAAATACATTAGCTTGGCAATCTGATGGGAGCAAAAACATAAATAATCCACTTCAAGGGATGGATTAATTAACCTTGATGACGAAGCAGGTGCTGCCAAGGGTAGGAGGCTAACAGTCCCAAAGCCCTGTCTGAGTATACCTGTACACATACTGCTGCTTCATTTGGCTAATCTGTTTAGCAGAAATGGACCTTTGGGTGCACTCATGGATACAAACCAGTGTAGAGAGCATTGAAAGCAGCAGGGTGAACTTTCTAAAGGACAAGGCCGCTTTAATACTTTTTAGAGACTTACTTTAATTTGTACTATATGCTTTGTAAAGGATTTTCAAATGCTTTGCTCAGCCCTAATTCTTTTTCGGTGGTGGTGGTGGTGGTATGTGCCTTGAAAATGTTGTAGTAGGGGGTCACTTAGAGTATTAATTAGGACCCAAGCTTCCATAGTGTCTAACAATTGGGTGGAAATAAGTAACTTTATTTGTCACAGTGGGCTACTTTCATTCAGCAGCAAATCAATTCTATCCTTCTGCACTTTGTCCAAGGATCTTGTCTGAAGACTGTTCACTTTGGATTGGTTCATTCTGTTTTACTTCTAAACTAAGTAGAGTCATCCAAGTGCTTTATTCACTGGATTTGTATGCTTCTGCAAACAGATCTTTAAATATTTGAAGGAAATTATAAATTATACAGGTAGGACATACCCAAAATATTGAATGTATATTGGATGAAGTTCTTTGAAAGACTGCAGTTCTACTTAAATCCCCTCTAATATGTGTTAACATTTTCAATCAGATTTTATTAAAAGAAGAAGAATGAATGTGATACTTAAGAACAAAAAACTAACAAGGCCTCTTTCACAACAGTGTTTTGCATATTATATTAGCTCCAGACTTGATTCATGCAACAGTTATATTCACTTTTGAATCATGAGTTGAATATTTTGATTTTGCTCTGACTGGAAATGACAGTAAAATCGATGTAGCACTTTTTGAGGGGCCACTACATTTCTGAAGATCTCATGGGCAATTCTATTTTGTTAGACACTCTTGTCTCATCTGGCTTTTGGGTCAATCTGCAACCAAGCTTCTCTCTCATGTCTTTGGGTCTTGTTCCTGAAGGTTGTGTTGCTTAGAAGTACTATAAGAAGAGAATATTTGTAGCTCAGGGTTGAACTGTAGAGTTTGGTGCTCTCTATGAGCTTGGTTCTTTTCTTGCAGATGTTTCATTACCCGGCTGGGTAACTAAAAGTCCAATGCTGTTTGACACTTCATTACAATCACTTGAAGAAGACTGATGGACCATGCGATGAAGTAGTTTTTATTTGGTATACAAAATGTAGAAAATGATACAGATTCAATTCCAAGTGAGATAATGTTCATGAACCTTTCTGGCTTAAGGTTGTTTATGTCCCTTAAAAAGAGAAGAAAAAGTATTTGACTACAATCTCACAAAGTGAGGCTTCAAAAATTGACTTCTTTTTAATGAAAAGGAATGCAGATTTGGGGAATGAATGGTGATTTGTCTACAACTAAATTGAGACAAGGCATGCGTTACACTGTCTCTATTTGACAATGCAAAATAAATACTTGGCTGTATTTGTCTTTTATTTTTTTTAAAAAAATATTATTTTGAGATTGGTGCAAATTCTGATGGATTCACACTCTGCATTTTCTTCGATTGGGTACAAGGAATTCAAACTAAGTAAAATATGAAGGGCAGCCAAATCAATGATGGAACAGTAATTGCTAAAGTGATGCATTCTTGTGTAAGCATGGTTATAAAAAGTATATCCCTGTGTTTTGAGCTCCACCAGTGAGAAAACACTAATGCAAAGAAAGGAGGCAGGTTTCTAGGAGAAAGTTGCTTTGTTTAATACAGCCCCCATTATCTCAAGTTTCCAGACATAAGGGATACCCATTAACAGCAAGTGGAATATGTTTGCTTTCCCACCAAGATTGACACTGAGTTCAAAGGTCAAGCACTGGCTGATACCTTATTTACCAGCTTAAGCCTCCGTTTCCCACAGAGGATGAGTTTCTATGAGAACTCACCCAGCTGCCTTTCCATCAGCTGGGGATTTTTTTTTTGTACATCTTTTGTTTAAGAGCTGAATTTATTAGAAGCTTATAATCAGTCAGGAACTGAATTTTTTTTCACCCTGTGTGGGCAAAAGCACAAGAAGCAAATAAGCAAAGGATGTGTCCTTAAAAGTCAGTGTTAATAATTCAGTATTTCATTTCCTTTTCCCAATGTTCCCTGCATGCCTAGATGAAGAATAACAAACTGAACATCGAGCATTTGGTCTCTTTTATTTGTCTTTTTGTGCAGCCTTCGACCTGTCATTCTCCAAATCGTGGTCCAACTCATGTTGAAATTGCAAAAGTATGAAGGAGCTTATGAAAAGAACTATTGAAAACGACTTAATTTCAGGCATTGGTTAAATTTCAGTTACTCAAAAAACAAAAGGCAATGTGTTCCCACATCACATTGGGCAGAAAAGTCATTTTCCTTCTGCTGGCCCATATTTTTATTTTATTTTTTTACTTATTTGTTTTGTCAAATACGTATTGGTGGTATAAAAAGCTATAATAATATTTATATACAGTGATACCTTGTCTTACAAACTTAATTGGTTCTGGGATGAGGTTCTTAAGGTGAAAAGTTTGTAAGACGAAACAATGTTTCCCATAGGAATCAATGGAAAAGCGATTAATGCGTGCAAGCCCAAAATTCATCCATTTTGCCAGCCAAAGCGCTGGTAAATTGACCTTACCAAATAGATCAGACAGAATTTTTAAAATAGCAAATGTTAGGTTGGTATTTCCCTTCAGTGTTTTGAAAGATGTGATGGTTATGGAAGGGGAAGCAACTGGGCTTTTAACAAAATTGACTTTTTAAAACCACAAATGTTTCATCACCACTGAACCGTGTGTTGCTGACCCTTCCTCCATAATGGTGTTAATACCAGTGTTAAAATGAGTTCAATAATCATTTTTTTTGGTCATGGAATGAGTGAAGTATATGCTAAAGTTTAAATGATCCAGCATTTGCTCACTGCTTAGGTCTAACTACTCTGAATATATATATATATATATATATATATATATATATATATATATATATATATATATATATATATATTTTCAAGTCCCAGTGGGTATGGCTAGCTGATGAGGCCAAAATAAGGCCGAAATAGATCTATCCTAGTCTCCCTTAATTTTCAAATTCAGCTTAAACATGTGACACATACAGATAGAATTGTCGGCTATCAATAAAATTAACTGCCTTGGAAATGGCCCTGGGTTGGGCCGAGAGGCAAAACAGGAGCTGTGGTGTTCCTTCAATATACCAGGGTGATTCGACACAAAATGTAACCCTTCCCTGGTACAGAGCTGAAGGGATTGGATACTGTAGCCTAGAGGATAATTCTCTGCCTTACAAGGCAAAGGTTGCAGGTTCAAGTCCCAGTGGGTATGGCTAGCTGATGAGGCCAAAATAAGGCCGAAATAGATCTATCCTAGTCTCCCTTAATTTTCAAATTCAGCTTAAACATGTGATATATATATATATATATATATATATATATATATATATATATATATATATATAAAAAGAGGCCATGAAATATATAGATTACACTTAAGCATTATTTCAGGGATGAATAGAGAGAAGGCTAAAACTGCTTAGTGTATCTTTATTTTCTCCTCAATAAATGACAAACCTTCTGCATATAATAGGCAAAGCCCCTTGAACCCTTTAAAATTTAGTATTATAACTACCTATCTTTATTCCCACCTTTCCTTGATAAATTGCCCCCCCCAACCCTTTATTCTTGTTTCTTTTCTATAAAGCAAGTGGCAGTTAACCATTCTTGAGACTGTCAGGGGATTAGCCATGTTTAATGTTCACAGGCTCTATAGCCAGTAGGTTAAGAATATACTAAGTGCAAAAAAAAAAGAAAAGCTAGAATTGTCACAGATCTAAGAATTAGCTGTCATGCTAAAGGTCAGCTTTATATGCATTTCTTTGTGTGTGTGTGTGTGTGTGTGTGTGTGTGTGTGTGTGTGAAATATGTATTCATTATACTAGGCAGAACTAAAGAGATAATGCTTTGTGTGAGGGGAACCTTTTCTATTCACAATACCCACAAATAATTAACTTAGGCAGTCAGGCTAAAGTGCCTTTGCTTCTTTTATTACACTCATGAGATACATCAATCCTCTTATTTGTGTATTGAAAAGTGCTGTGTTATTTCGGCTATTGCCAAATAACAATTTCAGGCATTCAGCAATATCTTGACCGCTTAGAAGGCTGGAGTGCAGTTAATAATCTGCTGTCGGAATCTCATGTACCTGGCACTGGAGTATGTAGCGCAGTCATCCATGCAGTTTACCTGATTTTGTTTTAAATCTTGGAGGAAGCCAATAAATATCTTCAAAAAATATGCTTGAAGTGCCGGTTACTTGAATTTCCTCAGAACCTGGGAGACTGTTTACATGATAAACTAGTAAAACTAAACAAAACATCACATCAATAACAATGACTTAAATTTGACCTCATCGTTGATTGTCCACAAAGATTATTGTTATATCAACAAGCCCATCCATCACTTCTTTGGTTCAAGAGTTTTGCAAGGGCAAGGAGAAAAGTGAGATTGTACTTAGTTCCTTAACACTTCCAAGTGAATAACTTTAACAGGCTCCATGAAATGTGCGTCACCGCCATTAAGAAAAAGTTCTGTTTATGATAAACATTCTTGTTTCAAATGTCAGTGATTTTCAGAGCATTTATGGAGGTCCACTTCTTAGCAAGGCCATCTTTTTGAAAGCAGGTACTGCGGAGAGGGGCGGCATACAAATCTAATTAATAAATTTTTTTTAAAAAAATAATAACATAACCAATGAACACGCTACAAAGTTCCCGCCAAGATTTCTCTCTACCCAGCGACAGGAATGCCCAATGGCAGTTCCTTTACTAGTCACTGGGCAGAGACATAACAGTCCCTGCTTCCGATCTTGCTGAAAGAAGAGCTGGAAGAAGAAGATTAAAATATATATGACTGTTAAATAAGAAATATGTAGAAATAATTTATATGTGTTGGGATATAAGAGATAATTAGTGTTGATGTGTATGTTTAATCAATTTACTAGTATTTAATTATGAATAAATTGTTTATTGTAATAAGGATAAAATATATGTATGAATAACATGAAATGAAGTTATAAAACATAAAAGATGAAGATGTACAAAGAAAATATAAAGATTGAAATAAGTAATTTTGAAATATTTTTTGTAGAGGAAAAATAATTATGTGGAAAAGAGGATAATGAAATTATAAGTTTATTTTTGATTAATGTTTAGGAAACAAGTGAAGTAAAAGAATATTAATATTAGGAATATATAAGTTGGGAAATGACCACATTTTTATTTGCTGGAATTATAATGAGAAAAAACATATGAGAGGAAAAAGACTAAAGGCAGATATTAAGAGGAAAAGAAATGTGACAGATGTATTAAAAATGAAATGATAATGGTTTGTAATTTTTTTTTAAAAACAAGTCATTTTGTTAAGAATATTGTATGGATGTTTGAAAGGAAAGGAAATACTCATGACATGAGATGTTGAAAGAACAAAGACAAATAAAATTTATTTGGGGGGGGGCAGGAAATTGCCACACCAGCCTCAGAAGCATATCTAAAGGAAGGGATTTGGCATTTGCAATTTAGGCTTTTATAGAATGCTTGCTAGTAGATAAGAATATAGACAATTTTGAAATTTCTCATATGATTGGGCTCTCGTTTGCTTATGTTCCAACAGCCTTTGGAGGTGAAAGATAAAATTACTTCTCAAAGCATGTGAGTTTGAAGAGAGGTATCTGCTCTGGCTTTTTCTCACATAAAAGCAATTTCATGTGTGAATCTGCTAGCAAAAAGTTAAAACAGTGCTTTACAAACTTGACGACTTTAAGATGTTTAAGTCCACAATCTTCAAGTTGCCAAGTTTGATAACCACTGTGTTCAAGCCTTCTTAATATGCAACTGTCCAATCACTTAATAAAATCCTTGTGCAAAGTTTGTTCTGTGTTGAGTGAAAACAGCACATTACCCAAAATCAATTAATCAATTTATTCATCAACATATTAATGCTTTTCTCTGTACAAATAGTGATGTCTTTCACACACACACACACAAAACAAGTTTTAAAATAGTCTCATGAAACACTCCATTACAATATTACCTAAGTCTTCATCTGTTTCAAACTTGATCAATAGTACTCGATCAATAGTACAATAGTACTTGATCGATAGTACAATTAGATCACAATGTGCTTAGCTGAAGAAGGGAGAACTGATTTTGGTTTAGGACAATTTAGTAATAGCAGGAAGTTCAGGGCAAAGTATTAAAAACTGAATTGTCTCCAGACAATCCAGGTTATATCCATGATATAGAATTAATGAATTCACATTGTTGAAGCAAATACTAGTATTGTGTGAATTCTAGTGAAATGTGTCATTTGGCATTTGAATCTCTCTCTCTCTCACTCCGCCCTCCCTCCCTCCCCCTCCCTCTCTCCTAAAGGTAATTTCATGTAATTGCTGCTGTGTAGCAAATATATTTGTGTTCCAGGCACATTTGAGTGGTTATCTGTGATCTGAGTTAGAAGGGTTTTAAGGGTACTCTGGTTTCTCTTCAGATCATATAAACCTTTCGCCTTTTACTAAAGATTTCCATAGAGAGGAACATTTATGAGTTTCGAGTAATTTTTTGAGGCCCTGCTTTGGTGGGGCTATGTGGTCGACGGCTGAACCTTATAGTGAGTCCTTCTTGCAATGGTGTGTGACCTCCACCAGGAGAGGGACTGTTGAATGTGTGGTGGAACCCGAACTCGTCTTGAAGAACTTGTTTGTTGCACTAGTAATCCTGCTCAGTACAACAGGAACTGTCAGTTCAGACCTTTGGTGTATGCCTTTGGCTGAGGAGCCAATGGGGTGAAGCTACCCTCTGTGGGATTATGACTGAATGCTTCTAAGTCAGAATCCCCACTAAATGTAACGATAAGGGAACGTCAGCTGGGTTTAGACCATCATGAGACAGGTTAGTTTTACCCTACCGATGATGTGTACAATTTTAAGATTCTGAAAAGTGAAAATTGCAAGTCTGTGTGTATGTGTGCGTATGTGTGTGTGTGTGTGTGGAGAATTGTGTATAACCCCTGATGATTAGCCTTCAACTCCCACTTCTGTGTTGTTAACCTCTTTTCAATTTTGTCTGCACTTATGTAACGGGAAGATTGTTCTTTTGTAATGTAATTAACACATTTCTACTGTGCCTTGTAATAAATTTGGGGATTGAATAGTTATTATCATTCTGCTGTTTGTTCTTGAGTCTGAGCTAGGGCACTGGCTCCATTTGCATGCTATTTTTCAAATCTTTGTATAACATTTTGATATTTAGAATTGTCTTTTTGGGGGGGGGGCTCAAATTGTTCATGACAATAGCTTTTTGCTCCATTGGAGGGCAATTGTACAAGGTAATATATTTGGGGCATTCTTTCCATTCAGTACAATTGGGAGATACCCTTCAGAATGAAAGTATGGAATGTAAATGTTTGTTGTGAAGTTTGTTCTTTACGAATGTACTCATTCATTAATAAATAAGTGTCCTTTTTGGCACAAAGCTGTGCCATATACATCATCACATATAATAGATAATAATTATTTTGATGATGACATTTCTATCCCACTTTTCATTTTACAGCACTAGGCACAGGGGTGGGCTGCTAGCCAGAATGCTAAATTGGGCTTGCTGCTGCTAGACAGTATATGTAAGTCTTTTCATCCAGTCTTTCACCATCACAATAATCCTGGGTGGTAAATTGTGCTGGAAGAGGAGCTTGGCTTTGTTCCAAACGATTGCTACAGACGTGGGGAGGATTCCAACTTATCTCACCCCCGGTTCACTTCCTTCCATGCCACATGGCTGCACATGCATTGTGTGCCACTTGTTCGCACTGTGCATGTGTGTGCATATGCAGTGCTAAAAACTCTACTTTTGCACCTGTGCAGAAACAAAACTCAGCAAAAAATAGGGGTGGGGGAGGCAAAACAAGACAATGGTGTCCCTGGACCGATACCAACGGAATGCACACTGTGATGTCACCACTGGTAGAACTGGTAGGAACTATAGTACCTCTGCTAAAGACACATCAGCACATTCATAAAGAACCTCATGAATTCTTGGAATCAGCTGCTTTCTCCAGGAAGTTCATCTCAGATTAAACGGATTGGAGGTTTGCTTCAGTTGGGTGAGAACCTACTAAATCTTTTATAATGTCAAATGATCTTCTGCTGATCATCTGTTTTTCTCCCAATATAAATCAAAATATTTGCATATAGGACAGTAACTTTAATTTTCATAGGAAAACACTAATTTCCTATTGGATAATATAGTGATCTTGGTTCGTCCTACCTCAGTAGGAGACTGGAGCTGCAATGGAGCCACTGGCTTGACTACACGGCCTTAATAATTGGTACGGATATAATACTGGACATGAGATAAGGAGATTTTCCAGATGAGCCCAATATCTTGTGGGGTATACTTAATACTCATATTGTTTTGCACCTCCATGAAACATGAAACATTTGTATGAAGTGATGCAGAGATTAGCAATATCATCAGTATGCAAAAATCGCCATCTTATTTCTCAGCATATTTGAGACTATTCAGGTGCTTCCTCAGTCTTTAGACACATTGGTAACCTGGATCAGCATTTGTCAATGGAAGATCAATCAAGTTCAAATAAAATAGCTTGTCCTGAAGAGGTAAGGTGCTCAACCTCCTATGGCATGAATTCTACTTCCTTACAACTTGTTTAAAGGAAACAGTGGTCCATATTTACTAGTAAGAAAACTTACCTGCAGGGATGAAATCCAGCAGGTATAGGTTCTGGAGAACTGGTAGTGGAAAATTTGAGTAGTTCAGAGAACAGGCAAATACCACCTCTGTCTGGCCCCAGGAATGGGGTGGGAATGGAGATTTTGTAGTATCCTTCCTCTGCCACCCACACCAAGCCAAGCCCACAGAACCAGTAGTAACAAAAGTTGGATTTCACTACTGTTTACTGTACAGTAAGACTGAGTAAATCTGCCCTCCTTTAGTTCAGATTAAGATTCAAAAAGGACATCATTTGTTTTTCAACATGCATTTGAGTACAAAATGAACTACTTCTAGATATTTGCCTATGGATTACAATAGGAAAGTTTTAAAATAATTGTAGGTGCTTTTTGTTATTTTTTAAAAGATAATGAGATGAAGGTAACAGGATTGTTAGATTCTTTAGACAACATTACCAAAGTCTATGTATCTAGTTTGAAATGTTTTAGTGCAATAAAAGTTTGATTCCTGAGTTTTTTGGGATTCAGAAGAGCTAATTTGGCTATTTGGCATGTCCTGGGAAGAATCAACTCATCATTGAAAATACTCAATTAAGTCAGCTTCATTTATTAAGATAGTAAAACAGTGGAAACTGGCTAGACATAGAGATCCAATACCATGGGGACAGGGGTGGTCTGCTGCCCGGACGGGGGCGGGGGAACACAGTGGGGTAGCAGAAATTGAGCTCCACCCCAGAGCACCCAATTTGCACTGAAAAATGTTGAAAGAAAATGCAGGACAGCCTGCATAAGCCATGCCCACAGTGGGGTAGTAAAAATTTTGGTAGCCCTTCACTGCATAGGGATAAAAAAAGTCACAGAAAAAGATGCACAAGCAGAAAAAGTGGCAGAGATAGCTTTGATATCCCCTATTCTGGCAGAGTAAATAGAAATGTTAGCCTGCATTGTCTATGCAGCCTCAGTCAAGAATGTGAGCCTGTGCTAGTCATGCAAAATTTAGAAGTAAAATTGAAACCAAGAAAGTATAGCTGGCCTCATTTTCAGAATGCTAAAAGCAGGCAGGAATTCCCAGCTGCATTGGCATGACCAGCACAGAAATGAAAAATTCCATTAGTAAAAATTCAGCAAGAAATTGAAGGCTAAGATACTCAATGATACCTTAACAATATTAGCGTTGCCACTTTAATAGTGTTCAGATAAGCAGAGAATTTAATAAAGTGATAAAAGCTGCTGGCCTTCCAACTACTCAGAAAACTCAACACATAATATAGTTCTTCTTATAGTTCTTCATAATGAGCAATGGAAAAGCCATTAAATTTGACAAGTGTTTCAAAAGGCTACAAAGTGATTTGCAGACAGGGGAGTCTCTGCTTTGATCCATGAATCTGGTTCATTGGGGTGATCTGATCAAAGCATTGATGTATCAAAGCATCCCTTTGGACCTTTGCACAGCTGTTTTACAGGTCTGAAACCTTCTTCCACCTTAGATTAATTGGACAGAACACATAAAACTTATTTGGACAGAGAAAGATAGTTTTAATGGTCATTTCTGTGAAATTTCCTGTTTGGTTTTCTACAACGAGTTCTACGTTGCTTAAAATCAATGAAGCCGGTAGAGAAAATGGATGATGCTGAGACTGGATTCCTATATATAAAATATTGAAAGTATTTTATCATCTTCCTTGGCTCAATTCCCTGGTCCAATTTAAAGTACTATTTTTTTTACCCTTCAGTCTGGGACTAGAACTCCATTTTTCTCTCTCTTTAAATCAACATCATAGGACGACTTTCTCTAGGTGGCCTCATCAAATAAAATGTAACAGATGGTGTCATATAACAAAGCAGTGATCATCTGAGTACAAGATGAATTTAGCTCTGTGAATGCTTATGCTTCTGTGTTGTAATTTAATTTTAATTTTATTTTATTTTATTTTATGCTGCAGACTTCCTCCCCTCCCTGATACTCCTTTTGATTCCTTAATAGTGATTCATTACTACACTTTGTACTATATTTTATTATCTTTGCAATCGTGTTAACTTCATCAGAAAATTTCTCTTTAATCTGGCCCATAGGTCATATAAATAAATAATGTCACAGCCTTGGATGAATCAACAAGATTGGAATTATCATTCACAGACAGGATTTATAATTAGTTATTATGCAAATGGAATATTCAAATCGAATCAATCATCATGTCATATATACTTGAGTAGAAAGTTTGGCGATAGAACATACAGGTTCTAGAAAACGTTCAGTTATACAGGTATACCATTTAGTTCAGTGGCAGAATTTTTCTGCTGTTTATCATTCAATTTGCATTGTATTTTATCTGCTACAGTACTTCAATTCTGTTGCTTTCTTTGTTTTATTATGATTAATTGTGTTATTGAGAGCAAAGTCTCAGAACTCAGATTAGTTTACATAATGCTAAAATAAAGCACCATCATTTGCATATTAAAAATAACAAATCGAGACCGAGCCCTTTATCTACACAAAAGCCCCATGAGAACAGAATCGTTCAACTGCTTTGAGAAATGCAAGCAAGAAAGAGGAAACTTCTATCAGAGACCAACAAGACTCCTATTTTCTTACCCACCTGAAGTGGAAAACCCACAGGTTAGGCTGATTTTGACTAGGGGACACAGTCCCACAAGTACATAATTGTTAAGTCATGCAGAGTTTAATGCCAGTGTCAGATATCTATTGATAATTGAGCTCAATGTAGCTCTCACGACAGCTTTGTGCACTGTAATGGTCTAATTGCAAAATCTTGAAGGCGTCAGGTACTGTTACAAAAGTTACTCCATTCTAAAAAGTACGGGGAGCCCATTAATGTCAAGTGTATCAGGTAGACCAGACCAAGAGTAAACTTCACAGGAAGGCCTAGGCAACTTTTATTTAAAGTGGTTGTAATAACAGAATCCTGAAAGGATGATTGTGCTGTGCCTCTTCCTCTTAAACCCATTTCAATTAGTGAGATGTCTGTCTGAGCTACGTTATTTATATACTTTTTGCTTGCTTTAGCCTCCTTCTCCTTGTCATTTGTCACTCAGTAACAGATCTAACCTGCCTTCTTTACTCCCTACATCTGGCAACCAGTGCAGCTTGCAAAATAGTAGTTGTTACATAGGCATAGCAATGTGCATTTTGAATCAACTGCAATTTCTGTCTGGCTTCAAGAACAGCCCCTTGAAGAGCCCATTGTAGTAATCCAGACTAATGCACAAATCAGTTTGTGCAAAAGTGTCACCTGTTATTCCATCAGGTGTTATAACTCTAAGAATTCTCGCAGATTATGCACAGGTTCTGCCTGAGGGACTGCAACTCCATTTAGAATTAAGAATAAAAAATCTTTATATCCAGGAAGCATCAACATTCACAGCCTTTTATTCTTGTTCAAGATAAACTTGAGTTTGTTTCTTTCCTCTAGACATCCTCAGAACTTTGACATTATCAGTTGAGCACCAGGATTGAGATGTATAATTGTTGACAGATAACCTTACTCAGTGACCTCATTTCAATGTTAGATATTTATTTATTTCATTAGAGTTAAAAGGGACCCTGAAGGTCATCGTCCAACCCCCTGCTCAAGCAGGAAATCCTACACCTCCCCAGCCAGATGGCAGTCCAATCTTGTCTTGAAAATGTCCAGAGTTGGGGTGTTCACAACCTCTGATGGCAGGCCGTTCCACTAGTTGATTGCTCTGACCATCAGGAAGTTCTTCCTTATTTCCAGGTTGAATCTCTCCTTGGTCAGCTTCCATCCGTTGTTCCTCGACTGGCCTTGTGGTGCTCTGGAAAATAGTGTGATCTATTTCATATGTGAATGAGTAGAAAATCATTGAGGACTCGACCTTGTAGATGACCCTCACTCTGTCAAAGACCTTGGAGTACTCATATCAAATGACCTAGGTGCAAGAGCCCATTGGAACAACATGCCAAAAAAGCACTAAGAGTTGTTAATCTAATCTTCCATAGCTTCTTCTCTAGCAATATTACACTACTAACCAAAACATTTGCTAGATCAATTCTTGAATACAGCTCACCTATCTGGAACCCACACTGCACATCGGACATTAATACAATTGAAAGGGTCCAGAAATATTTCACATGAAGAGTCCTCCACTCCTCCACTCACAACAGAATACCTTATTCCACCAGACTTGAAATTTTGGGCTTAGATATCTTAGAGCGATGTCATCTTCGATCTGACCTAAATGTAGTTTATAAAATCATCTACCACAATGTCTTACTTGTCAACGAATACTTCAGCTTCAACTGCAAAAATACATGAGCACACAATAGATTCAAACTCAATGTAAACCACTCAAAACTCGACTGCAGAAAATACGATTTCAGCAACAGAGTGATTAATGCTTGAATGCACTACCTGACTCTGTGGTTTCTTCCCCATACCCCAAAAACATCAACTTTAGATTCTCTACAGTAGACCTCACTCCATTCCTAAGAGGTCTGTAAGGGGCGTGCAAAAGTGCACAGTTGTGCCTACCATCTCTGTCTTACTGTCCTATTGTCCAAATTTACTTGTACCTATTTGCTTTTGTTTATGTTCATACAAATACCTGTTATCTTGTACATGTTTTGACAAATAAATAAAATAAAATAGAATCAAGCCCTGAGGGGTTCCACAAAGCGAGGGCTCAAAAGAGATACCTATTCAGGACCTTCTCAAACCATGTGGTATTTCTCAAATGCTGGACTTCTGGATTGATTGATTTAAATACCCCAATTCACTTCCTGCCTCTGTAGTTTCGTCACCAAACTCCCAAAACTTTACCCTTAGTCTGTCCACTGTTGACCTCACCCGATTCCTAAGAATTCAGTAAGGGTGGGTGCATAAGTCCACCAGCATGCCTACCGTCCCTGTCCTAATGTTTCCTTCTTATTAGTATCCATTGAAAGAGTTGCTGGAATGCAGCTCCCCTTAACATATTCCATACATTGCACACACACCCATACAACAAAAGCATGGAAAAGAAACAAATCTGTTTGTCTTGCCATAAAAATCACCACTAACAAAAAAGTATCTGGTGGTCCGGCATAATCTCTTTCCCCTCATTCTGCTTAAAAAGACTAGCGCAGAGTCTACTGTGGCATTCTTGAGACTATGTTATCCTGTAATCCATTCTTTTGTATATGCACTGCATCTTTATTTGAGAACAAAAGACATCTAAGAAGCATTTTTCTTTTCCTGTTTAAAAGTATTTCATTCCTGACTTAAAATCTAAACTGTGCTTCAAAACAATCTAATTCAATATATCTGTAATTCAAAATCACTTATCCATAAAGATCGTCCTCATAGCTATACATTTTACCTTCACTTTTTTCATATAACAACTCCCCAGGTTGCACTGCATACAATAATTTACTGGGTGACATTAATTTATTTCTAAATGCTCATAACCACCTAGATTAAAATGCTCATTTACTATGGTAATCTCAATGAAACACAATTTTATCTTCCTTTCCTTTCCTTTCCTTTCCTTTCCCTTCCTTCCCTTCCCTTCCCCTCCCTTCCTTCCCTTTCTTTTCCTTTCCCCCTTCCCTTCCCCTCCCTTCCTTTCCTTTCTTTTCCCTTCCTTCCCTTTCCTTTCCTTTCCCTTCCTTCCCTTTCCCTTCCTTTCCTTTCTTAAATTGAAATTGGCTGGTCCAATATTTTCCCTACATATATATACATATGTGCCTGTGCCTGTGCGTATACGTATGTGTATATGTATATGTATATGTATATCTACATGTATATATTATATGTATAGAGATAGAGATAGAGATAGATAAAGATACAGATGATATAGATATAGATATAGATAGATTCCCTTCTTTCCTTTACGTATCAACATTTTAACTGATTACACCAACCATCATAGCAATCTGAGCAGCAGGTGTGAACAGGGGTGGGCAAGAGGCGGGACAGCGTGGAACACCGTTCCACTGGCGGAAATGGATCTGCATGTGCAGCTCCATCACTGGCGGCCATGCACATGCCATGCAAGCAAGATTTTGCTCCCTGCACATGCGCAGAAGCAAATTTTTGCTTAGATGCACATGCACACATGCCAGAGACATAGAGCTGTGTGCACAGCGCACAGGTAGCAGCAGGAATGGCAACCCATGCTTGCTGACATCTATACCTCTGAACAATTCCATAAATATTGATATTTATCATTCCTAGTCACTTATCTCAACTCTAGGTTATTTACCAATAAATTGTTACATTCTTCCTTTTGTCCAGCAGCTCTGCTTGCCTGGACAACTCATGATCTCTGGCAGCAGGCTAGATACATGATGCCTTCCATCTGTCTTCTCTGAAGCCATGGCTTCCATTCACTCAAAGAGGAAACAAATTCAAGACAATAGTTTTCTGGGCTGGCCATGCTGGAAGAAGAGTCATCAAGGTGAAATCAGTTGTTGCTATCATAGCTAATAATTGTTGCCCTGACCTGAATCCAAGCATCTTCTTTCCATTCCTACAAAAGGATGTTCCTTCATTTGGTTTTTCACTCTGGAATTTGTGGGCTGATAGGAAATCTTCAGAATGCTGATGTGCAAAACAACAACAACCCCAAAGCACTTTTGGGGACAGTATGACAGAGTAGACCCTTGTGGTGGTTTCTGCATGCTGAATGAGAAAGCTCACATTTCTTTCTTTCTCTTCTGTGGAACTTGATTTTAGTTGATATATTAAAATATGTTAGGCCAGGCAAATGCTGCTTTAGCTGCATTACCTCTAATGCATTGTGGCAGATCTTCCTTTAGACTGATAAATAAAACAATAGGGAGGCATAATGCCTCTGAAATAAAGCATTAAAAAAACTCATTTTTTGAGCCAGACACTTATAAAAAGAGTGCCAAGCTCTATTAAGGCAGGTAAGTCTAACAGATGCTGTAGTGAGTGGGAGGTTTCATTTCTATAGGGAATCTATTTTAATTTACATTTTTAATAAAACGCTGTGCTCTTGAAGGCTATTGGTTTTACTTCTCTTAACATAAATGAAAAAAACTGTTCGATTTTGCTTCTACTAAAAATCACACCCCAGAATTTATTGTCGCAGGAACTAAAAGAAAATATTTATTTTCTTTTTATATTCAAAATGCAGTTCTGTTTTATTATAGGATCAATTCACATGGCCTGTCAATTATTTGTAGTGTCAGTTTAGAACAATTCTGTATGCATCAAGTCTAATCAGATATGATACTGATACTCTGGTAGACTTACAAAAAGTCTGCACCCTAGATTTTTATACTTGTAATTCAGGATTGGTTATAAGTTCCTAAGTCATGGGGTTTGCGTCATGATGTCACAACACACATTTTATCATCTGTGCTCTGGATACTTAGGATTTGCATATATTCACACACGTTTTATAGAAATATATGCAGAGAAATGGAAGGGAGTTTATAAAAACAGCTTGTACAATCCTTCAAAACAGTGGGCTTTTGGTGGCTTTCCACTAAAACTGAGTATGAGAATTAATGCTTAGCTTAGATATGATATATTACAATAGTGCCAAATCCTTTCTCCCAAATTACTAGACATAATTCTTTTTCTTTGATTAGCAAAGTTTTGTGTTCTTCTACAATATATGTTATTTCTATTTTTGCTGATTGGGCACCTATGAATTAATTGAATATGTAAATATTTTGTTTTGCAAATTAAGCTAGGAGTCTTCTATTATTTGATGGTAAGTATTGCAAGGACAAAAACCAATTTTAATGGATATATGCCATAAATTTCATGTGTATATACAGTATATGTGGGTGTATTTCAGCTGTGCTGAAAACCCAGTTTAATATAATTGGATTGCATCTAGCAAATATATAGAATTAGGCAGATCAGAAGGGTCAAAAGAAATGCATCAAAAGGTTTATATTTTGAGCTATTTTATTTACTCTTCAAAGCTTTGAAGTCAATATGTAATTGAATGTGATTACAGCCATCCCACAAGAGAAATAATAATTTTAAACAACAGGTCATAAATGCCAAAAGTTTACAATTTACATTCTAAATATGCCAATATGAAGATAATTTCTTTTTAATTGTTAAAATGAGAAGTCCTTGCATTTATCTATTAGCAGTAGAATAAGGTCACATTAAAATAATAAAATATGGCAAAGTTTAATGTAACAGATTTTTAAGTAATTCAAATATTATAATGGGTTTTCACTTTTACATTGCATTAACATGGCCCTGATAAATTTTCCCCCAAGAAAAAGGCTTTCCATAAATAAGAGGTCCACCACTGAAATAGTCCTTTAGATAATGGGTAGTTTTGGTAAGAGTATCAAGAGAACAGTCTCACTTAAAGTTCTTCAGAGAAGGAGGACACAATAAAGGATACAGTGGTCTTTGAAGTAGACCCAGAGACAGGGTTTTGAGCAATCGGTACTTTTATTCAGCTCAGAGGACAAGTGACAGCTCAGCAAGGTAAAGTGACAATTCAGCGAGTACCGACTGACTCTGCCTGGAGAAACCGCTCCTTTTATATATTTGCGGTTCCCGCCAAAGCTAGAGCCGGCCGCGTCTGAGCCAATCAGGAGCGACTTCCTGCTTGGGCTCAGACAGCGCTGAAAGAGGAACAAACTATTTACAGAGTTACAAGGTAGCCATTACAGGATACAACACCCCTCCCCTCATAGTTGGACACATCCATCAAGAAAGCCATGTGACAAAGTCGTCCAATCGGTGGGGCCTCTGAGGAGCTCGCGCTGACCTGCGCAGTTCAATTTCTCCTTCGCCACTGACTGTGGAGGATGGCTCGCCGCTGTTCTCCCGGTGTGGCGGACTTGGCCTGGCGGGCCCAACGAAGGCTTCGGAGGACGAGGATGGTTCGGCGTCGCTGGATGGTTCCCCTTGGCCCGATAAGTCTCTTTGCGTGTCTCTTATTTCGGGCAATGTACAAAAGTCTGTTGAAGGGGGAGAGTCCATGTCGGCGGTTTGTGGCAATTGATTTTCTGTTCGCTTCCGAATGTGGTCTATGTGTCGTTTCCACAAACGACCATCCTCTAGTTTAACAACATAGGTCTTAGGTGCATTTTGCTTAACAATAATTCCCTTCATCCAGTTTACATTTCCATCAAAACTTTTTACATATACATTTTGTCCCAAATACATTTCTCTTTCAGGTTTTGTACACATTTGGTTATTATTAACACAGAACCTTGGGTTTAACCTGTCTAGTGGTGACCTCAACTTCCTTCCCATCAATAACTCTGCAGGGCTTACATGTGTGTGCGAGTTAGGGGTAATGTGTTGGGTGAGTAAGAATTGGTCCAAGTTCTGTTGCACATCCCCAGGGCCTGACCTGCGCAATGCCTCCTTTGCCACCCGTACGTAATATTCTGCCAATCCGTTAGCCCAGGGCGAATAAGGCGAGATGAGGGCATGCCTGACCCCTAGGCCATCTAAGAACAATTCGAATTGCCTGGCTGTTAGTTGTGGCCCATTGTCAGACACTAAGAGATCTGGGCAACCATGGGATGCAAACAGTCTGCTCAATACTTTGATAGTGGCACTTGTGGTTATGTTGTTCATTGCTATTATTTCCAACCATTTGGAGAAGGCATCAACCACTATTAAAAAATACTGAGACCCCACTGGGCCAGCAAAATCAATGTGGATTCTAGACCAAGGACCAGCAGGCTGTTCCCACTCAGCCGGAGTTGTTTTGGGGGGACTGGGCCGTGACTCTTGGCACGGATCACACTTTGAAACCCAGCTTTCAATATCAGCATCCAGCCCTGGCCACCATAAATGCCCCCTTGCCAGGCTCTTCATCCTGACAATCCCAGGATGACCCACATGTAACAATTTGAGTACCTTTCCCCTTAGGCTTTTGGGGATGATCACTCTATCCCCCCACAGCAAACAACCTTTTACATATGATAACTCAAGTCTTTTGTTTTTAAAATCACACAATTCAGGTTTCACAACATCATTTTGCCATCCCTTTAGAACACAGTTCACCACTTGTTTAAGGATTTGATCTTGCTGCGTGTGTGCAGCTACCTCTTTTGCTGTGGTTAGTGGGTTTTCCTCGAGTTCTATCATTAACACATCTGTGGAAGGAACAGGGTCTTCCACTAAGTCTGTTATGGGGCATCTGCTGAGACCGTCTGCATGATTGATTTCCTTCCCCCCCTTGTGGGTGAGCTCATACTGATACCCTGAGAGGAAAAGAGCCCATCTGATTAGTCTTGGAGACATAAAAGGTGGAGTGGGCTTGTTGGGGGCTAGCAGGCCTAGTAGGGGTTTGTGGTCAGTGACTAGCTCAAAGCTTCTTCCAAAAATGTAATTGTGAAACTTCTTTACCCCTGCCACTAATGCTAGAGCCTCCTTGTCTAACTGGCTATAATTCCTTTCTGTGCTGGTCATGGTTCTTGAAAAAAATGCTATTGGGGCCTCTGTCTTATTAGGTAGAACGTGAGCTAGAACTCCTCCTATGCCGTACGGCGAAGCGTCGCACGTGAGCCTAATGGGTAGTGAAGCACTATATTGTACTACTACACTTTTAGAAGTTAATAAATTTTTTATTTGAGAAAAAGCTTCACGTTCAGTTTTCCCCCATGTCCAGCGGGCTTCCTTCTGGAGTAAACGATGGAGAGGCTCTGCTACTGTTGCCTTCTGTTTTAAAAAAACGGAATAAAAATTAAGGAGGCCCAAAAATGCCTGCAACTCATTCTTATCTCGTGGCTCTGGGGCTTCTCTAATTGCTCTCAGCTTCTCTGTTGTGGGGTGGATACCTTCCTTATCTATCTTATATCCTAGGAATTCTATACTGTTGGTTCCCCAGACACATTTATCAGGCTTGATTCTTAAACCTTTGTCCTGTAACCTCTTAAGTACTTCCCTTATTCTTTTGTTTACTTGTTCCTGGTTTTCCCCTGCAATTAAGATGTCATCAAAGTATGGAATGGCCCCATTTACCCCTGACAATAGGCGTTCCATAATGCTCTGGAATATTCCTGGGGCTATGCTTACCCCAAACTGTAACCTCGTGCATTTGAAAGCCCCCCTGTGCGTTACAATTGTTTGAGCGTTTGCTGTTTGTTCATCGACCGGAAGTTGCTGGTAAGCTTGCGCCAGGTCGATCTTTGCGAACCTTTTCCCCTCCCCCAGGGAGTGTAGCAGTTGTTGCACAACCGGAATGGGGTAGGGGTGGTGTTGGAGTGCCTTGTTCAGGGTCGATTTGTAATCAGCGCAAACTCTTAAAGAGCCATCTGGCTTCAGAGGGGTAACTATGGGAGTTTCCCATGGCCCCTGTTCCACAGGGACCAAAATACCTTGGCTAATGAGTTTGTCCAGCTGTATGTCTAGTTTGGGGAGGAGCGGCAGGGGGACCCTGCGAGGTTTTAGTCTGATCGGTGGGACCTTGGGGTCAATAGAGAAAGATATAGGGGGCCCCTTATACAATCCCAGTGTGGGGCTGAACACTTCAGGGAACTCTTTCACAAAGTTAGGCATATCATAACAGTTTACATTACACACACCCGAAATCTCGATCCCCAGTGGTTCCATCCATGCTAAACCCAGAAGAGAGTGCTTGGCCCCTGTTACAATAAGCATGGGAAGGGTACATTTAACATTCTTGAATGCGATAGGTACATTTGCTGTTCCCAAGACCGAGATTACTCCCCCCTGAAAGTCTCTAATCACCAAAGAGGTTTGATTTAGGTCAGCCTTAGATACATTAGGCATATACAGTTTAAATTTTTCCCAGGGCATGATGGTATATCTAGAGCCCGTATCCAGCTCCATTGAGCAAGGTTGGTTATTGAGTAACAGTGATATAACAATTTTAGCCCCTTTTTTGGTTGCCGTGTTATTCACGGAAAATTGAGAGTTACCTCTATAGTAGTCGCGGTTAGCGGTTGAGTAGTTCCTTTGACCCGCGTTGCGGAATGGTCTCCTTTCTCGCGCTTGGGGGGTCTGGTTTTGAGGTCGCTGGTATTGCGGTGTGGCAAATGTTTCCTCTGGCGCTGTTGCTCTGCATGCGATGGCGATGTGGCCTCTCCGGTTGCAACGGCGGCATGTAGCGTCTCGGAAGGGACATCGATGGCGCTGGTGATTTCCCCGGCAGCCCGCGCAGGGGGCTGGGTGAGTAGCTCTCAGGTGTCTCGGCTGGTCTTGCACCAGGAGGCAGTTGTCTCCGCTGGGAATTTGTTGGCTGTTGTCTGTTTCCACGGCGCTGGGAGACGCGGAGTCGATTTTTGCAATGAGTTCTCGCCTTCCGTGCTCTTTCAATTCTCTCGCCGCTGCGTCGGCTGCTTCTGCGGTTTGCGCCAGTTTAATTACGGTTTGTAGGCTCGGCTCTTCTTCGATGAGGAGTTTATTTCTCACCGTGCTGTTTTTCATGCCGAAAACCAAGGCATCGGTGAGGCGAGCTTCCGGGTCTTTAAACTTGCATTGAGCAAGTACCGTTCGAAGCCGCGTTGTAAACTGGCTGATCGACTCGGTTTCCCTCTGAGCCATCATGTGGAATTGATGCCGAAAAACCATGGCTGGTTTGGTCGGCTTGAAATGGCTCGCCAGTTTTTGTTGTAGGACGTCCCACGCTGTGGCTCTTGCTTGTTCCGGTTCGGTGAGAGTTTGGGCAAGTCTACGGATTTCTGCGCCGCAGTAGTTAAGGAAAATAGCCCGTCTGCGATCGGCTTCGGCGTCCTGCATTCCCGCCGCCTCGAGGAAGATCTCGAAGGTGGCCATGTACTCGTCCCATGTCGATTTCTCGGGATCGAAGAGTTCCGGAGCCTGGCCGATCTGGATTTTGTCCATGTTGCACGCGAAGTTTCTTCCGTCCGTTCGTCGCCAGTGAAGTAGACCCAGAGACAGGGTTTTGAGCAATCGGTACTTTTATTCAGCTCAGAGGACAAGTGACAGCTCAGCAAGGTAAAGTGACAATTCAGCGAGTACCGACTGACTCTGCCTGGAGAAACCGCTCCTTTTATATATTTGCGGTTCCCGCCAAAGCTAGAGCCGGCCGCGTCTGAGCCAATCAGGAGCGACTTCCTGCTTGGGCTCAGACAGCGCTGAAAGAGGAACAAACTATTTACAGAGTTACAAGGTAGCCATTACAGGATACAACAGTCTTAATTATCTATTCTTGAGATACTTTACGAAAATGCCTAGATTAAATCTTGGATGACCATTGGAAAAGTATTGTCAATGGTATGCTTAATAGGAAAGTTCACTGCTATGTTTATATATATGAAGCAACATATTCTAATGTTTCTTTAGATGGCTAGTCCTGGCCCTTGATTTCTGTGGCAGAATATGACAAAAGGGCACTGTGGTCTTTAAAAGGAAATAATCATAAATAAGATTAATACCAACTTTAAAAACCTGCTGTGCTAAAAGACAGAGAATTTTGGTTTCTTATATTCTCAATCTATGAGCTATAGAATCTAGAACATCTCATAGGATGCTTCTAAATCTTCATCACATTATTCTGATACCCCATTTTATTCAAAGCATTGACCATCTTCATCTATGTTAACATAGATTAGTTATAACCAGTGAACTATATACATTTTTGAAGAGGAGACCTATTCCTGCAAAAAAAAAATCATAAAGCATAGCACTGTCTTGTGTATTAGCAGAATATACCGCTCATTTTTGTTAAAGTCTTACACACCAGTGAAATTAAAATTTTCACAAAAATTACATTATTGCCTTTCAGCTGGGATTTTCTTACCCACTTTGGTAATTCTATTAACTACATAACAGGCTCAGAATGATCTTTATATCCATCCCGGTTGTCTACAAACATTGTAAAGTATAGGACAGCAACACCATGACTAGGTAGAGGAAGCCAAGGAAACAGAGTTCATGAAGTTTTTAAAATTTTCTTATTTAATATTTAGCTTTATTTTGAACCTTATCAAATAGGAGGTTGATTATTTGTAAAACCATACAAATTAAATGAAAACCAAAAGCAAATCAGAATCTGTTGTTTTAGTTTATTTTTAAAAAAATATCCTTAATGCGTTGTTTTGTTGGCGTCCTTCAGTTTCAAAAGACATGATCTGGAAAGAGTTCCTAAAACTGCATCTAGTGTGGCTAAAACAGCCAATCCGAGAACGCATCTGGATTTGTAGATTTTATTTGTATTCACATATACCATTCCATGCTGACTCTGTTTTTCCAGTTCTTGCTTCATTTTAACTTCTTTCTTCTGCAACAAAATATCTTTATATGTAATAATATTTCCTATCTTAATAATATTTGGATGTATAATTGCTTCCATTGCCGAAAGCCAAACTGGTGTCTTCAAATAATGTTGTTTTCTCATTTTTTCCCATGTTAATTGTAAAACATTTCTTATATAATGTCTTTGAAAATAACAGAGTCTTATTTTTCCCATACCATAAAAAGGCATGCCATCCCAATTGCAAATCACATCTCTCCAATGTCAATAACCTTTCATTTCTCAATATGATTCATTCTTTCATCCATGTTAACATCACTGATTGATAATACAATTCAAAATTTGGTAATCCAAATCCTTCTCTAATTCTTATCTTGTAACATTTTAAAATTAATTCTTCCCCTTTTCCCTTACCAAATGTATTTCGCTATTATTTTATTAAGCTCTTCAAAATATTTTTCTCCAATTTTATCAGGATTGTTTGAAATAAAAGTAATAATCTCTGTAATATATTCATCTTAATTGTAACTATTCTTCCTACTAATGATAATTGCAAATTTTTCCATTTCTCCCAGTTGAAGTCTATTTGTTTTTTCATTTTATAATAACTATCTTCCTTGATTGTTGATTTTCCTGGTAATTATGTTATTTTATATTTCATGCCATTTTTGTGGATTTTCTTTTCCTAATTTGCAAAATTCAGAAACAAAAAAAATGACGCATGAAACTTCTCTACTTCTGGTTTCATACTACTAAGATGTCCGATCAGTTGAGTTCTTTCTGGCGGATTCTCAGCCGCTCTTGGGACTGTTGTTCCCATTTATTCTTGTATTCTTGAATTCACCTTAAAGCATACCTTCTGATCACTATATATGTTATACTCATTCAACTGGGAGCAAGTTTCATTATACACTGAATTGTATTGCAGTTTAAATCTTTCATAGTGAATTTTAAATTATGTAAGCCCTTCTACAATTATCAGGAGTCAGGTCATAAATGTTACTTACTCATTCATAGGCTAAGAAATATGGAGAGGAGAAGTCCCTCCTTTCTACAAGAATTCTTTCAATATCCCTAAGAATATTAAAAAGGATGGCATTTGTGTCCTTCCTTTTCATATTAACCCTACTGACTTATTTTCTGAGTAGACTGAAACAAATACAGTGGTACCTCTACCTAAGAATGCCTCTACTTAAAAACTTTTTAAAATAAGAACCAGGTGTTCAAGATTTTTTTGCCTTAAGAATCTACTTTTCTACTTAAGAATCCGAGCCCAGAAAAATTTCCCAGGAAATTTGGGAGTGGCACGAAGGCTCGGCCAGTTTCCTGCCATTCCTCCTTTAATCCCGGCCATCTTGGGCTTTTCTGGGCTGCCAGAGGAGCCTTTTGGTGCCACTTAAGGAGGCTTTGGCAGTCCAGAGAGAATGAAGCATTTTCCTTTCTCTGGGCACTTGGAGAGGGAATAAACCTCTGCCAGTGCCTAGAGAAAAGAAACACTCCCTTCGCTCTGGGCAGCCCAGAGCGAACGGAGCATTTCCCCCTCATCTCACCTTCTTTCTTCGGCAGTGACTGTCTTCCTCCTCTTCTTTCTCCTCCTCCTCCCACCCAAATTCTGAACTTTTATTTCTTTCCTAATGGCTTTGCACACATTATTTGCTTTTACATTGATTCCAATGGGAAAAATAGCTTCTACTTACAAACTTTTCTACTTAAGAACCTGGACATGGAACGAATTAAGTTCTTAAGTAGAGGTACCACTGTATATATTTTCTAGTTGTATTTTTTCACCATGCAGGGGTTGGACTGGGATTGGGAAGATACAGGTTCAAGCCATCTTTACCTTGGTGACCTTCAGTAGTGGGTTGCTGCATAGACTGTCTGGTACGCAGTCCCAGTTGGAAAAATCAAGATGCACATGCCTCCCTGCATCCCTGATGCGTGCATGTACACGCCCACATGAGATTAGGCTTATGCACATGCACAGCAAGCAAAATATCACATGAGGATGCTCGCGTGCATGAGATTTCACCGATTTTCAGTGTTTTATTGCTTCTGCGGAAGCAAAAAATTCTCCCAAAATTAGTGAAATCTCGCACAGAAGCCAAATCACAAGCTGCACATATGTGCGCACACCTCAGGCACATGCCCACCGGTGACCTTGGGTTACTTTCATTTTCTCAGGGTTGTTGCACTGAGGAAACATTAAAAGAGTGCCCTTTTACGTGCCCTTTCTTGCATTCTTAGATGGGAAGATGTAAATCTAATGAATGAATGAGGGACTATTTTTAAAAAAAGATGAAATTCTTCTAAAGAGAGATAATTCCTCAACCTTGTGTGGTTGTTTCCACTTACAATTGATTGATTCATTACAGTATGTCCCTTGCTTTCACCTCTAAGCAATCACGTGGATTGATATTCCCATTCAGAATCTAAGTCTAACCTGGTCTCTCGGTTCTTCCGATAATACATCCATAGCAGGGGTGAGTTCTACTTACCTTCCCCACTGGTTCACATCACAATGAAAATGCACAATTTATGCGTGCACATCACTTCCCAGAATTGACCTTCTGTGCATGTACAGTACTAAAACAACAACAACAACAAGAGAAGCAACTCGGGGGCGTGGCAGGTTCCAGGAATCCAGGCTGCCAAGTTACCTCTGGTTCTATACAATCAGAAGAACCCACCTCTGATCCATAGCCACTCTAACCAGTGATGGGCTGCTACGGGTACGGTCAGGAACACAGTACTGGTAGTAAAATTTGGAACTCCACCCCAGAGCACCCAATTTGCACTGAAAGATGTTGAAACAAAATGTATAAGCCACGCCCACAGTGTGGTAGTAAAAATTTTGGTAGCCCATCACTGACTGTAACTGTCCATCCACCTTGTTGATGGTCATCCTCTTCTTTTTCTTTCCACAGTTCCCAGCTTTTGAGCTTTTTCCAGAGAGTTAGGTCTGCACATAATATGTCCAATGGGATAATTTTTTCCAGCTATAAGTTATTTTTAAAGCACAATGACAGAAGGATTCACAGATATGAGATCCCATATTTACTATCAATTGGCTCGTGTGTATGCTTCAATGGTCACACTTACCCTGTGAATTTTGCTTGGTTATCATTAACGTATAGAATTTAGCCTCTAGCGTTATAAGAGCTCATGAAAAATGTTCCATCAAGCAAACATATATTTTATGGGGGGTGTGGGGGGTGTGGATGTTTGACTACCGCTTAAATTACTAAAGTAATTGCTAATATTTGTCTGTTTAAACATCTATCTTCAGAATCAATAATGGTCTAAAATAAAAAATAAACTGCAGAATTGTTATTGTAAATTACCACCTCATTACTCTCTTTAATGAAATTATCTTTCTTCCATTTTACCAGCTAAAGGTTTCTGAGGATTCCTCGCTCCCCCTTTCAGGAAGTATTCGTGTAAGTGATTATTTTTTTAGAACAGAAGCAGAACTGGAAAAAAGGGAAATAATTAATTATGTTATTCCATTGCAAGTGGTCGCAAAGCTCCTAGCAACTTAAATAATTGTTTACTGTACTTTAACACCTACCCATGTCTTCAACTACACAATCTCTTGGCTAGATAGGGACAATGTGTACCAATTTTCAGAAGAAATGCTATTTTTGACAGCATTCTCATGTGATGGCATCTAAGAAAGGACAATTTTGGGGGATATTTGGGACATAAAATGGAATATAAACAGCAATGTTCAAATCCTACAAAGAAAATTCTGATTTATATATATGAGGAACAAGTCATATTTATGTTTGTACAATAGCTGTACAATATATTCTGAGGTTTCTTTTTGACATTTTCAATTATTCCTTCCATCCTTTGAAAAAATAATATGTGGAAGATTTGTTGCTACTCTGGACTTAAAAGCAATAAGGTTATCTCCCTCAACCCCAAATATAGCTGCAACAAGTAAGCAAATTGTTCACTTGGGATTCACACAAAGAAGCGCCTCTAGAAACATTGTTCATATAACAATGTCAGAAAAATTCCGATACTTTTGTGCAAAATTTCTAACCTTAACCCTTTTGGGGCTCCCTTGCTTCGAAGTTCCACGAGAGTCCTTACCTTGCTATTTGCACTCACTGGGAAAAAATCCCTAAGAATCTATTTCTGTAAAGAGTATGTCATTTACGATACATATTAATGAGTGTTTTACAAATGCTTTGTTTAGTAAGCAAATCAAACTAGCACAAAAAGGGTTTTGTGATTTGTTGAAAAACCAAGCAGCATAGCACACATAGTGGACTAGAAGTTGGAGGCAAGCACCCTGGTGACCGACTCTGTTGCATTCAGTACCTCAAGTCTGAATAAAATAAAGAAATGTTTAAATGAGCAGCTATACTATTACTCCTTGCAGTTTCCTTTCACACTTGAAAGAGCTTTAGAAAATGTTTCTTTATTGGAAATGCTTTGGACAAACCAATGGGGGTGGGGTGGAGAATGATTAATTTGTTCAGGGAATTATCTATTGCTTATTATAGAGTTAAGTATGAGAAGTCTAAGGAGTGGAGTACCCTGCTCTAAGTTGATATCCTCATCCTAAATTACCCAGGAAACAATAGAATGTTCTCATACATTGGAAAGCAGCAAAGATGGGGATAGCACTTAGCTTAGATTTATTTATTTTTATTTATTTATTTATTTAATTTGTCAAAAATGTATAGGATAGTAGTTTGTATAAACATAACATAAGTAAAAAGTAATGATGGAAGAGGACAATAGAACAGTAGGACAGGAACAGAAGGCACAATACAGTAGTGTGCTTATGCTTTCCCCTTACAAACCTCCTAGAAACAGGGAGAGGTCCACTGTAGACAGTCTAAAGTCAAAGTTATTGGGGTTTGGGGGAAGAAACCACAGTGTCAGGTCGTGCATTCCAGGCACTGATCATTCTATTGCTGAAATCATATTTTCTGCAGTCAAGTTTAGAGCGATTTACATTTAGTTTGAATCTATTGCGTGCTTGTGTATTGCTGCGGTTGAAGGGGAAGTAGTCATTAACAGGAAGGACATTTTGGTGTGTGATTTTATGAACTACAGTTAGATCAGATTGGAGATGACATAGTTGTAAATTTTTTAATTGCAGTATTTCAATTCTGGTGGAATAAGGTATTTTGTTGTGAGTGGAGGAGTGAAGGACTTTTCTTGTGAAATATTTCTGGACACTCGATTGTATTAATGCCTGATATGCAATGGGGGTTCCAGACAGGTGAGCTGTATTCTGGAACTGGTCTAACAAATATTTTGTATGCTCTGGTTGTTGTGGTTAGCTCTGGCCCAGCTCCTGCCCCAAGGAATGTGGAGGTGGATGTGGGGGAAACATCCACATGCCACAGGCCCGTTTTGCTCCCGACAGAGTCTGCCAGCGAATCTGACGAAGGAAGTGTGGGTGACATGGAAGAGGGGGGTTTGGCAGACAACTCAGGAGGAGATCAATCATCTTTATCTTCAGTGGATTCAGATCAGGAATGTATGACAGACCCACGCATGCGTAGAGTAATGCATAGGAGAGAACAATTTAAGAAATATTACAGGAGATAAGAGAGGCCACCTGTGTTTGTGTGGTGCTCCAGTAATTAGAGCTGCTGATAAAAATAGCTTGTCCGTTGTGGAAGATTATCTGATCGTAGTTCCTCAAGGTGAATTGTTGTTTACTGATTGTATTCAAGACTGTGTTTGGATTCCTGGATTTTGGATTATACTTCATTGTGAGTGTTTATCACTGTTTGGACAACAGTAGCTGTGACCCAATTTCACACTGATTGAGTTAATAGTTGGACTTCATTCTTGTATTGTATTGTATTTCAACTGTGCCTTATTGCTACAAGAAATCCCTTTGAAGTTTAAAAGGGAGTTTTTTCTTCTCTTCTGTTGATAAAGAACATTTATTTGCCTTCTATCGTATGTGTGTCTGCTTGGACTAATTAACCTGTAATTAAGGGTGGTTGGCACACGCCGGCAGAACACTGGTTAGCAGTGCAATGTTGCCAGAGAAGAAGCTACATAAAATTAGATTAACAACTCTTAGTGCTTTTTTGGCAATACCGTTACAGTGGGCTCTAGCACTTAGATAATTGGATATGGCTACTCCAAGGTCTTTGACAGAGAGAGGGTCATCTACATACAGTGAAGGGCAACCAGAATTTTTACTACCACACTGTGGTTTCTTTCAATATCTTTCAGTGCAAATTGGGTGCTCTGGGGCGGAGCTCCATTTTTGCTACTCCACTGCGTTCCCCCCCATCTGGGCAGTAGCCCATCCTACATACCACTTCATAGTGATTTACAGCCCTCTCTAAGCAGCTTACGGAGTCAGTATATTGTCCCCAACAATATGGCTACTCGTTTTATCAACCTCAGAAGGATGGAAGCTGAATCAACCTTGACCCAGTCAGAATTGAACACCTGGTACTCAGCAGAATTAGCCTGCAATATTGCATTCTAGCCACTATGCCACCACAGCTTGTTTATAGATTATTATAACCACTTGTTTATGAACTTTCAAGGGCATCTGTTTGTATCAAATAGTTTTACATCCCTTGCCAATCATATTAGCTAGCAAGCTATTGTTATGACTTATCATTAAAAAACAAAGTGCTGACATTATAGGTTTGAACGCGCCTCCCCCCACAGCTAGCAGTTATTTTATATGTCAGTTCATCTGTATATTTTGTATACGTACGTGCAAAGACGGTTAGTCTTGATGATGAATGCTCCATGGCAGAATGCAGAGAGATGCTCTGCATTTTTAAATTTTTATTTTATTTTATTTTTGGATCTTGGAAGTATGGTAATTTGTGATTTTAATGAGTTTTCTTAAATTTTAAAAATGCAATATTCTGTAGAACAGACTTTTGCCTTCAGTTAAAGATGGGAGAAGTCAGGATTCTTTGAAATAAAGTATTTTAACTGAAGAGAAGAATAAAGACAAATTCAATTGAACTGAAGCAGATTTTCTTGGCAGCCGAAATGAAATACTTTGGAACCAATAATAAACTCAGATAAAGTCTGACTCTATCTCACCAGTAAGTATGGCTGCTTTGGATTGTCCATGTCACATGGCTATTTTGCCACCTGCACCATTACATACATGGAAAGGAATATCAGTGCAATCCAACCTTTTTGACTAGTCCTTTATTTCAACCCTGCTGCTACATAGTTCCCAAGAAAATCAAAATAATTTCTGATCTCTTATCTCTTTTAAAAGCCATATTGCTTAAAAAACCTGCGTGTATTTAATTATCAGCTACAATATTTGGCAGCCTATCTCTTATTAAAAGAAATTTGTACTTTAAAAAGTCAGCTCAATGCTTTTACTTAGCCAAACCAGAAAAACCATTTTCCAATTTTAATAACCATTTCAGGTTTGTGCATACTAATAAACTTTTCATTAAGATGCAGTCAAAATGTTCTTTTTGCACAGAACCTGGCAATTTAAATAATCTCCACTGAATTTTAATATTTAACTACATCTCTGTGAGCCTTAGCCAGGTCAAGATCTTTTGGTTTGTTTTTTTTTAAGAATCTTTATCCTCATTTATTGTAAGGAGTCCATCTAGAACTCTTACAAACTTCAGAAAATGTGGTCATTTCTTTTTCAAAACCTGTTGACTGAGATGTTTATATAATTTGGCTGTAAGTGCTGTTTTCACTTCAGGCTAAAACAAATTAAACAAAACTTCTGTCTGGGAGCAATTTTGAGGGAGAAAATTTGATTTTAAACTGTTTTCATTTATTTTGAAGCCATAGTTTTTGGCCTCCAAGAAAGCCTTTTGAGAGGAATGAAAGATGAGCAACCTTTTAGAATCCAATTCTATGCTTCTTCTCACATGAAGTAAAGCTATAATCCAATTTCCTTTGTTGGAAAATGCATTTATCCATTAGGATGGCCAACCACTCAGCATTTTACTGGTCAAGTAGTAAAATTGTATTCGGCTTCTGTTAAAAAAAACCCTACCTTTTCTTGTGAAAAGTCAATAAATGCAGACTGTAATCTATCCTCCTGCAAAGGCACACTGCTGATTTGTGAAATATCCCCTCAGGGCTCAGGAAAAACATGTTATTTCCCACACATTCTTTGCTCAGAGAACATACTGCAGAATAGCATTTGATTCTCACTTATGTGACTATGTCTAATATATGCATCACATGATAGGTGGCTCTTGACTTACAATCTTTCATTTAGGTTTGCAGTTACACCAGTACTGAAAAAAAAGTGATTTATGAACTTTTTTTCACAGTTTATGAACTTATTATCTTTGTAGCATTCCCATAGTCATATGATAAAAATTTGAAGTGTTGGCAACTGTCACATACTTATGACACTTATAATGTCCTGAGCTTATGTGATTGCCTTTTGTAACCTTCTGACTAGAAAAGTCGATGGGGAAGCCAGATTCAACTGTGGCAAGAAGGGTTATAGAAACATAGAAACATAGAAGTCTGACGGCAGAAAAAGACCTCATGGTCCATCTAGTCTGCCCTTATACTATTTTCTGTATTTTATCTTAGGATGGATATATGTTTATCCCAGGCATGTTTGAATTCAGTTACTGTGGATTTATCTACCACGTCTGCTGGAAGTTTGTTCCAAGGATCTACTACTCTTTCAGTAAAATAATATTTTCTCATGTTGCTTTTGATCTTTCCCCCAACTAACTTCAGATTGTGTCTCCTTGTTCTTGTGTTCACTTTCCTATTAAAAACACTTCCCTCCTGAACCTTATTTAACCCTTTAATATATTTAAATGTTTCGATCATGTCCCCCCTTTTCCTTCTGTCCTCCAGACTATACAGATTGAGTTCATTAAGTCTTTCCTGATACGTTTTATGCTTAAGGCCTTCCACCATTCTTGTAGCCCGTCTTTGGACCCGTTCAATTTTGTTAATATCATTTTGTAAGTGAGGTCTCCAGAACTGAACACAGTATTCCAAATGTGGTCTCACCAGCATTCTATATAGCGGTATCATAATCTCCCTCTTCCTGCTTGTTATACCTCTAGCTATGCAGCCAAGCATCCTACTTGCTTTCCCTACCGCCTGACTGCACTGTTCACCCATTTTGAGACTGTCAGAAATCATTACCCCTAAATCCTTTTCTTTTGAAGTATTTGCTAACACAGAACTGCCAATACAATACTCAGATTGAGGATTCCTTTTCCCCAAGTGCATTATTTTACATTTGGAAACATTAAACTGCAGTTTCCATTGCTTTGACCATTTATCTAGTAAAGCTAAATCATTTACCATATTACAGACCCCTCCAGGAATATCAACCCTATTGCACACTTTAGAGTCATCGGCAAATAGGCAAACTTTCCCTACCAAACCTTCCCCTATGTTACTCACAAACATATTAAAAAGAATAGGACCCAGAACAGACCCTTGTGGCACACCGCTTGTAACCTGACTCTGCTCAGAATACTCGCCATTAACAATAACTCTCTGATGTCTATGCTTCAGCCAGCTGCAAATCCATTGAACTATCCAGGGATTAAGTCCAATCTTCACTAATTTATCTATCAGCTCTTTATGTGGAACCATATCAAAGGCTTTGCTGAAGTCCAGGTAGGCAATATCCACGGCACCACCTTCATCCAACACCTTTGTGACATAGTCAAAGAAATCAATGAGATTAGTCTGACATGATTTGCCTTCAGTAAAGCCATGCTGATTTGGTTCCAATAAGTTATTGTTTTTTAGGTGCTGATTTATCCTATTTTTGAGTAGAGTCTCCATCATTTTAACTACAACTGATGTCAAGCTAACTGGCCTGTAGTTACCAGCTTCTTCTCTACTGCCCTTCTTGTGAATAGGCACAACACTGGCCATTCTCCAATCCTCAGGAACTTCTCCTGTTAATAAAAGTCACCTAACAAGTATCTTACCTGGTAACAGAAATTTCAGCCTCAATTGTGATTGTAAGACAAGGACCACCTGTTGCGTAATATTTCAGACAGTACATTTATCTGAAATTGACAATATTGTTTTTGGCTCAAATGTGGGCCAGATGCATGACACATCTGACCCGCTGTCCACAAGTTTGACACCCCTCACTTAGGGTTTATTTTTGAGATAGGTCTTTTTTTTTCAGAGAAATCCGGTGGGCAGGTCCGTTAGTAGGTAGGTAGTAGAGGTGGATTCCAACTTGAAGAATACTGAGACAGGCAGGTTTCAAAGACGATTCCTTTATTTAGCTCTTTTTGGAAAGTGACATTCAGCAGGGAACGCGTCTGCTGTCAATGAGAAAAGCCGCTCTATTTATACTTTTGCGGCTCGCGCCAAAAGGAACTGTCATGCGTCTGAACCAATCAGACGCGACCTCTTATTATTTACATTATCTGCCCGGAGACAGCGTTTGTACAGATTCAACTATTTACATAGGATTTAACACCCCTCCCTCCTTAGTCTGGAACATGTCAATCAGTTAACCATGTGATATAGTCCTCCAATCTGCTTGGTCTACGCAAGGCTCTTTCCGACCTGCGCAGATCATTTGAGTCCTCGCTTTCGACGGAGGAGGTCGGTTCGCCTGTACCTCCACAGTGCGGCTGGGGCCGAGTTTGAGCTCCGGCCCACTGAGTTGAGTGGGCAGGCACAACACCGACCTCTGAGGACGAAGATGGCTCTGCGTCGCTGGAGGACCTTTCCTGGCTTGGTAAGTCCATTTGTAAATCCATCAAATCGGGTTGTGTATAAAAGTCTGATAGGGGGGAAGAGTTAGCATTAGCGGTTTGATCATGGGAGGATCCAATGCGTCCTCTCAAGTGGTCAATGTGCCGCTTCCACATGAGGCCATCCTCTAGTTGTACATAATAAGTTTGGGGAGCAGTTTGCTGTACAATCTTTCCCTTAATCCAGTTTAACCCCCCATCAAAATTTTTGGCGAAAACATTTTGACCCAGGTACAAATTCCTTTCAGGAGTTACAGACATATAATCATGACAATTATTATTACAATACCGTGGGTGCAACCTGTCCAGAAGGGACCTGAGTTTTCTACCCATTAAGATTTCTGCAAGACTCTTGTGTGTAATGGAATTGGGTGTAATGTGCTGTATTAATAAGAATTGGTCCAAATGTTGCTGTATTTCTCCAGGGCCTGCTCTGCGCAATGCCTCTTTGGCCACCCTTACGTACCGTTCTGCCAGACCATTAACCCATGGCGAGTAAGGTGATGTGAGTGCGTGTCTGACCCCCAAGTTACTTAGGAATATTTCAAATTGCCTGGCTGTCAATTGGGGCCCATTGTCTGACACCAAGATGTCAGGACAGCCATGAGTGGCAAACAAATGGTGTAAAACCCTTATGGTAGCACAAGTGGTTATATTACTCATTGCAATTATCTCAACCCATTTGGAGAAAGCATCTACCACAATCAGAAAATACTGAGACCCTATTGGGCCTGCGAAATCAATGTGTATCCTGGACCAAGGCCCAGCAGGCTTTTCCCACTCTACTGGAGCTGTTTTGGGGGGATTAGGTCGTGACTCCTGGCATGGGTCACACTTGGCTATCCACTGTTCAATGTCTGTATCCAGACCTGGCCACCACAAGTGCCCCCTGGCTAAACTCTTCATTCTGACAATACCAGGATGGCCTACATGTAACATAGTGAGTACTTTAGTCTTTAGTCTTTCAGGAATGATTACTCTATCACCCCACAATAGACAACCCTTAATATATGACAATTCTAACCTTTTGGTTTTAAACTCACTTAATTTTGCCTCTTCGGGGTCTCCGTGCCATCCCTTTAGTACACAATTTATAACTTTTTGTAGAGTTGGGTCTTGCTGGGTGTGCACAGCCACTTCCTTTGCTGTTGTTATTGAATTCTCCTCAAAATCTATTAATAACACATCCTCAGATGGGGCTGGGTCTTCAACTAAGTCTGACATAGGGCACCTACTTAGGCCATCAGCATGGTTGATGGTTTTGCCCCCTTTGTGAATGAGCTCATACTGGTACCCTGAGAGAAATAAGGCCCACCTAATTAGTCTGGGGGACATAAATGGAGGTGTTGGCTTGTTAGAAGCCAGAAGGCCCAATAAAGGCTTGTGGTCAGTGATCAATTCAAACCTCCTTCCAAACAGATAGTTATGGAACTTTTTTACACCAGCCACTAAGGCTAAAGCCTCCTTATCTAATTGGCCATAATTTCTTTCAGTGCTAGTCATTGTTCTGGAAAAGAAAGCGATTGGGGCTTCAGTATTATTAGGCAGGACATGTGCCAATACCCCACCTACCCCATAAGGTGATGCGTCGCACGTAAGCCTGACGGGTAGTAATGTACTATATTGAACCACCACGCTCTTGGAGGTTAATAATTGTTTAATTTGAAAAAAGGCTTCGTGCTCAGTTTTGCCCCAGGTCCAGGGAATTCCCTTCTGAAGCAGCCGGTGTAGGGGTTCTGCTGCCGTTGCCTTCTGTTTCAAAAAGATAGAGTAAAAATTAAGAAGGCCTAGAAAAGCCTGTAATTCTGTTTTATTTTTTGGTTTTGGCGCTTCTCTGATAGCTTTTAACTTTTCGGTGGTGGGGTGGATACCATTTCCATCTATTCTATATCCTAAGAATTCTACACTTTCAGTTCCCCACACGCATTTGTCAGGTTTGATCCTCAGGCCCTTAGATTGCAGTCTATGCAAAACCTCTCTTATTCTTTGGTTTAGTTGTGATTGGTTTTCACCACAAATTAATATATCATCAAAGTAGGGGATAGTCCCCTTAACCCCGGTCAATAAACGTTCCATTATGCTCTGAAAAATCCCAGGGGCTATGCTTACCCCAAATTGTAGTCTGGTGCATTTAAAGGCACCCCTGTGGGTAACGATAGTTTGTGCTAGTGATGTTGGTTAATCATCTGGGAGTTGTTGGTATGCCTGTGTGAGGTCGATTTTTGCGAATACCCTCCCTTCCCCCAGGGAGTGAAGGATTTGTTACACCACTGGAATGGGGTATGGGTGATGTTGGAGGGCTTTGTTGAGTGTGGATTTATAGTCTGCACAGACTCTTAAGGAGCCATCTGGTTTTAGAGGTGTGACTATTGGCATTTCCCAAGGCCCTTGTTCTACGGGGACCAGGATGCCCTGGGCTATGAGTTTATCGAGCTGTAGGTCAAGCTTCGGGAGAAGCGGTAAAGGCACCCTTTGGGGCTTGAGTCTGACCGGGGGGACCTTAGGGTCGATAGAAAACGATATAGGGGGGCCTTTATAAGTCCCCAAGGTGGGGCTAAAAACCTCTGGAAATTCCTGTAAGAAATTGGGAATGTTATCAGAGTTAACAGTACAGATACCCGAAATTTCAATACCCAATGGGTCCATCCAAGTTAATCCTAGAAGAGAGTGTTTAGCCCCTGCAACCACAACCATAGGAAGGAGACATTTAACATTTTTAAAGTTAACAGGTACATGTACTTTTCCTAACACAGGTATGATGTTCCCTTGAAAATCTCTAATTACCAATGGAGTTTGTAATAGATCAGATTTTAAGAGGTTAGGCATGTACATCTTAAGCTTTTCCCATGGCATAATAGTATATTTAGACCCCGTGTCCTGTTCCAGATTGCATGGTCTGTTGTTTAGGAGCAGCGAGATTACAATTTTGCTCCCATTTTTCGTTGTTGTGCTATTTACAGAAAATTGTTCGTTACCTCTTGTGTAGTCGCGGTTAGCGGTTGGGTAGTTTCTGCGGCTGGAACCTCGGGGGAATCTGTTGTCTCGCGGTTGGGTTGTCTGGTTGTAAAATCGAGGAGGACGAGGAGTGGCCACATCAGTTGCAGCGGCGGCAGATAGCGTCCCGGAAGGGGCAGCGTTGGCGCGGATGGTTCCCTCGGCAGCCGGAGCAAGGAGCAGTGGGGCGAGGGTATCTGGGTTTGTTGGGGATGGATTTTAAAGCAGGACTTCAGCAGGCAGGAACCAAAGTGAAAACAAACTTTTATTTTATAAACAGAAATAAGTACATTGTGCCAGCTGCGCTTTATCAAGCAGCTTCTAACGAAAACATGGCTGCAAGCACACAAGAAGGTTAGATTAGAATGTGCTCGCTCACATAAGCAGGCGGATATATATATAGGAAACAGAGAAAGATAAGGATTGTGGGAGTGATGTAAGAGGGGGTGTGATCAGAGAAAATAAAGAAACACAGCAACACTTTAACTAAGGAAAGTCTCTGTTGGCTGGCAATTCTCAGCGTGACACCCCTTCTTTGGCAGTCATCAGGGACATTGATTCACTTAAGGCACAGTTTCTCAGAAAGGTATTCGTGTTGGTCAGCTGGCAGTGGCTTATTCAGCACATCAGCGATCTGTTCATTTGAAGGCACATATTGTAGTGTCACGAATCCTTGTTGCACATATTTTCTTGCATTTTTATATCGTAAATCGATGTGCCGTGAACGTGCTCCCACATATTCAGCGTCAGCAATGAATTTCACTGAAATATTATCTTCCATAATAACAATAGGTTTCATTGGCTCCGCCCAGATACTAGTAATGAGAGCAGAAACATTGGTTAAATCATTGCAACAGTCAGAAACACAAGCATATTCGGACTCAGTGGAGGAACAAGAAATAAATCTCTGCTTTCTGACTTTCCAATAAATTGGACACCCATTCAAAAACATTATAAAACCAGAAGTACTTTGACGAGTCTCAATGTCACTCGCCCAATCAGAATCTGCATAGCAAATCAGTTTAGGATACTTGTTTTGTTCTGGTTCCAGGAACAACTATGTCCATCGTGTGCTTCATGTATCTGAGCAATCTCTTTATACATGACCAATGAAATACAGTCGCGTTGCCTACGTGTCGTGACAACAAATTCACACTAAGTGAAATGTCGGGTCTTGTCCAACTACTAATATATAACAATGACCCAATTACTGAGCGATAAAGTGTTTGGTCCTTAAACAAAGGACTATTTTGGTATGTCAACCTATAAAAGTCTGTCTGCATTGGAGACCGAAATGGGCGTGCATCAGCCATGTTGCATTGTTGTAACAATTGATCAATCTTGTTTGATTGTGAGAGACTAAACCCCTTCTTAGTTTTCTGAATTTGAACCCCTAAGTAATCATGAATGTGTCCTAAGCTTTTCAGTGTGAAATGTTTTTCTAAACCCTTTGCAAAACTCTCACTCATATGTTGATTTGGACCAATATACACAATATCATCAACATACACAAGAACAATTTCATAAACATTACCTTGCCCTTTTGTAAACACGCATTGATCAGAGTCGGACTTAATAAAGCCCATTGAATTTAGTCAATTAGACATCTATGCCACATTAAACCAGATTGTTTCAATCCGTATAGACTCTTTTGCAAGCGCCAGACACATCCTTCCTGGTCCTGGAATCCGGGTGCGCCTTTCACGTAGATTTCTTCATCTAGATCGGCATTCAGATAGGCAGTTTCAACATCAAACTGGAAAACTTCTAAATTCAGGGCAGCGGCAGTTGTTAAGGCAATTTTGACACTTTCATTTCTGACAGTAGGTGAATAAGTATCGGTGTAATCATCAGGAAAAGTCTGAGAGAAGCCTTGTGCTACTAATCTAGCTTTGTATAGTTCCTCACCGTTTGGCTTTCGCTTAATTCTATAGACCCATCGTGTGCTAATAACTCTCTTATGTTCTGGAGGGTCAACATGTTTGTACACCTTCAATTTCCTTAAACTGTCAAGTTCAGCTTGCATGGCATCATACCATTTTTCCTGTTCAGGTTCAGGTAAATGTTTTATTTGATAAAAATTATCGGGAGAAAGTAAAACATTGTTACAAATAACAGGAAACAATTTTTCAGCTACTTGCGCTTGATATCTCTGAGGAGGAACTCCTTTTGTGGTTCTCTTGGAACGTCGTAGAACCGTGGTCCATTCATTTTGGTCATCTCCATCTTCATTTACATCGCTAATAACATCATCTGCGACTGGTGAAGACTGTACATCAGGAACATCTGGGACAACTGAAACATCTGGAACATCTATCTGAGAGTCAGGTTGCGCTGTACCTTGAACATGTTTAGGAAAATAAACTGATGTGTCGTTACTGTGTATCCTGGACCAATTTGTATCTTCCTCAAATTTTGCTGAATTGGAAACAATAGCTCTGTAGTTAGAGTCAGTAAATTTATAGTACTTGGAACTTTCATCAAAACCTATAAATCTCAATTTTTGTGCCACTGGACCACCCTTCTTTCTTTGAGCCAGTGGAATATTAACCATGGCATACGAGCCAAATATGTGAAGGTTTTGAATATCAGGCTTCTTCCCATAAAACATATAGTACGGAGTTTGTTTTAACACACTGCTCCAAGTACGATTAACAAGGTAGTTTGCATACTTTAATGCTTCACCCCAATAAGCATTATCGAGATCAGCGTCTTCTAAGAGACAGCGATACATAGTCTGTAGAACACCTTGCCTTCGTTCAGCAATCCCATTGTGGACTGGAGTGTAAGGGGCTGAAGCTTGGTGCCGTATTCCTTTATGTCTCATCCAGTTCTGGAATCGCTGAGACATAAACTCACCACCACGATCACTTTGGATTCTTCTGATATGGACACCGAATTGATTGAAGACCTTTGCAGCAAAGTCTGTAAAGATCTGAAACGTCTCTGATTTCTGTTTCATTAGATACACAAAGCCATATCTAGAAAAACTATCAACAATTGTTAAAAAATACTTATTGTTACCCCTAGTAGGCCGAAATGGACCGACAATGTCGGTATGAACCAAATCGAAAATGCGTGAAGACAAACGAAGGGCATGTTTAGCAATGGGGGCAGCCTTTGATTTAAATTTATTACAAACAAAACAATCAAGATAAATAGGACAATTACTATCAACTTTGAAACCGTTCACGCACTCAGGCATCTTAGATAATACATCATAGGAAGCATGGCCCAAATGTCGATGCCAACGGTGGATGCACCTAGAATGAAAAGGTTTATTTTTTAGTAAAGGTTTAGCATTTGCAACATTATGTGGAACACCTTGTGATTCATTGGCTTTATGAGCCTCTGATTTTATAATAGCAGCAGGTTTTCTCTCTGGGCCTGCGCTTTCATGTTTTGGAACGCTCATACTTACATCTACCAATGAACGAAAGTTCGGCTTGAGGTAGAAAACACCACCAATCGGAATGGCATGTGCGACAACAGTGCCATTTCTAATCATGTGGATATCAGAGTTCAATAGCATTGCTTTGTAGCCTAAGTCTTTGTTTAGGCGATGAAGGCTGAGTATGTTGCTTTCAGAATTTGGAATGTAGAGAACGCGTGGAATCGTCTGGTCCAGTTCATCTATATAGATTGTTCCTTCTCCTTCAACTCGGGATAAGTTTTTTGAGAATCCATACACCTCCTTAATATCAGATTCATGTAATTCCGTAAAAAGTTCTTTTTGGTGAGTAATATGAAAAGCAGCTCCACTATCTAAGGCTCTTTCTTCTTGTGTCCAGAGTCTGTTTGGCGGGTTGAATACGATGGTGTCAACCCCTTCTGCAGCTAATATCAGCGTGATCTGGTGTAACCACGTCTTATAATTTCGCCCATTATTTTGAAGTTGAGACTCACCTTGCAGTGGTGACAAAGTAGAGAATTGTCTTGGAAATGCAGCCGGCATCTGTTGTTGCAGTTGAGGGCGTGGTGCCAATAATGGCTGAACCGGTTGAAGTGGGATTTACACCGGGTGCACGGGCATAACAGGAGCTTGGGGCGGTTGTACCTGTGAATATTGCACCCCTTGATCTGGTTGGGGTACCTGCTGAAAAAAGTTCTGTTGAGGTACAAACCTTCCCTTGCTTGCAGAATAAAATTGTTCTGCTGAAGCTTCTTTATTCATTTGAAAATCTAAAAAAGAATCTTTTTGGCACGAATCAACATTTCTCCGATCATCTGGTAACTTATATTGCTTCGCTCCTAGCTGTTCCGGTAAACTAGGATTTACAGCTATCTCTGCCTGGAAATGTGGGCTAATTGCCCTTGCTTCACCTATTTGATTTACAGGCTCAGTTAAACTAAGCAAGTTAGTAACTTCACTTATCTGTTCGATGGATGTCTGCTGAGTTGAAAAATTACTTTGAGCGAGGCCCGGCAGATGTTCAGACGGAGTCGGCATGATGCTTTGAAGTTCAGAAGAAGAAAAATCAAATGGTCGCTTTTCTATCTGTCAGATTCTCTCTTGCCAATACTGCAAACACCGTAATTACCGCGCTCGATGAACTGTACCGCCCTATCTCTCCTGAGGGCACATGCCTGTTGTTCACTGATTTTTTTTAATGCAAAATTAAAACCTGGAGAGAAAATTGCTCCACACTTGTCGAAGCTCTTGGCGATGCAGAAGGAATTGATCGAAAGAGGATACAATATTAACCATCCTCTGCTACCATGTTGGGGATGGATTTTAAAGCAGGACTTCAGCAGGCAGGAACCAAAGTGAAAACAAACTTTTATTTTATAAACAGAAATAAGTACATTGTGCCAGCTGCGCTTTATCAAGCAGCTTCTAACGAAAACATGGCTGCAAGCACACAAGAAGGTTAGATTAGAATGTGCTCGCTCACATAAGCAGGCGGATATATATATAGGAAACAGAGAAAGATAAGGATTGTGGGAGTGATGTAAGAGGGGGTGTGATCAGAGAAAATAAAGAAACACAGCAACACTTTAACTAAGGAAAGTCTCTGTTGGCTGGCAATTCTCAGCATGACAGGGTTGTCTCGATTGGTCACTCTGTAGAAGGAGACAGTTATCCTCGGAGATGGCAGGTGGGCTGAGGTCGTCTGGGGCCTCGGCGCGGGAAGGCGAAGAGACGATTTTGGAAACGGTTTCTCTTTTGTCATGTTCTTTTAGCTCTTTGGTGGCAGCGTCGGCGACCTCGGCGGTTTGTGCCAACTTGATTACCGCCTGGAGAGTAGGCTCGTCTTCGGTGAGGAGCTTGTTGCAGACTGTGGCATTTCTCATTCCGACGATGAGGGCATCAGTGAGGCGAGCTTCCGGGCTGTCAAACTTGCATTTTGACAGCACCGTTCGAAGTCGTGTGGCGAATTGGTTAATGGACTCGGAGTCGAGTTGTGTCATTCTAGAGAACTGGTGCCTGAACACGACGGCTGGCTTCGTGGGTTTGAAGTGGTTAGCGAGCCTTGCTTGTAGGTCGTCCCATGGAACGGATTTTGCTGGCAGCGGGTCGGTTAGAGTTTGTGCGAGGTCAAAGATTTCTGGGCCACAGTAGTTTAAGAAAATTGCCCGCTTTCGGTCGGCGTCGGTGTCCCTCATCCCGGCGGCTTCGAGGAAGATTTCGAATTTTGCCATGTAGGCGTCCCAGGATGACTTCTCCGGATCGGAGTATTCAGGAGCCCGGCCGATTTGAAGGTTGTTCATCTTGCACGCGTGGTTTTCTCCGTCCGTCGTCGCCAGTGAAGAATACTGAGACAGGCAGGTTTCAAAGATGGTTCCTTTATTTAGCTCTTTTTGGAAAGTGACATTCAGCAGGGAACGCGTCTGCTGTCAATGAGAAAAGCCGCTCCATTTATACTTTTGCGGCTCGCGCCAAAAGGAATTGTCATGCGTCTGAACCAATCAGACGCGACCTCTTATTATTTACATTATCTGCCCGGAGACAGCGTTTGTACAGATTCAACTATTTACATAGGATTTAACACAACTGGTTCTAACTGGTTCTTTAGAACCAATAGTAATTTGGCGATGATGTCATGGAGTTGCTTCTGTCTCTATGGGTTCTGCCATCTTGGATTTTGCTTCTGTGCATGTGCAGAAGCTAATTTTTGCTTCTGCGCATGCCCAGAAACTATTTTTTGATTGCTGTGGGTGCCTGCGGGTAGGTAAGTGGATGATAGATAGATAGATGATAGATAGATAGATAGATAGATAGGGAGGGAGAGAAGGAGAGAGAGAGAGATAGGAAAGAGAAAGACCATTTGGTCCTTTACAAATGGTTAGAAAATAACATATCCTCAAACAGTGCTATACTGCCACATTTTCCCCACACAGTGCATAATTTAATGTAGTTGAAAAGTCTTCTCTGTTTACTAAGCGAGCATATTGTACCTTTGAACATTCACTCACATAACTTCTTGCTACAATTTCAAGGCACTTTCTTGGAGAATGGAAAACTCAGGAGAGTTGATTTGGTTTAGTGATTAAGGTGTCAGGCTAGGAAGCAGGTGACTCAGAGTTCAAGTCCCATCTTAGCCATGAATGCTAGTTGGGTGACTTTGAGCCAATCACTTTATCTCTCAGCTAAAGTTCATAGCATTGTGGTTATGGGGGAAACAGGAAGAAGGAAGGTGCATTGGATATACAGTATTTACCACCTTGAGATATTTTAAAAATAAGTCAATAACTTTGTCAGGATACAAATAAACAAACAAACAATTTTTGGGGTGGAGTTCCAAATTTTACTACCAGTACTGTGTTCCTGACAGTACCCGTAGCAAACAGTTTGAATTTATTGTCTATTTATTCAACAAACAAGCAAGAAGATCAGAACAACAAGAACAACAAGATATATACATATAGAAAACATCCAATTGAAAAGGGAAGCGGGGGTTATTACAAATTTTACAAGAACATGGTAAACTTCCCCTTAATTTTGGGTTGACGGAACAAAGATTTAGAGAACAGATTTCATAGCTGAATTTTAACATTTCAATAGCTAGCTGATTTATTCCTTTGCAAGTTGAATGAACACATTTTCTCCAGATGCTGGAAAACCTATTCACAATGTTGATTTATGTATTCAAAAGTCTAAATGTTCATCTCCTTTTCTCTCTTCTGCTAGAATATGTAATAGAAGACAGTGCAGAGCCAACCTTGTCTATGCTCAGAAACTAAACAGGACAGGCATGGTTAGTAGATGGATGGGGAAACCAGCCAGCAATTCCAGGAATGTAGGCTAAACTGAAAAATCTAGGAACATAACGGCAAAACACTTTTACGTACACTGTTGCTCATAAAACTTCATGGATGTGTTTATGAAAGAAGCAATATAAAATGTTTGAATATTTGCATGGAAAGTCTATAGAGACAAACATAATAGCTGTGCTTTATCACTAATCAGGCCAAAACGTTCCCATATTAAATTAAGTATAAGAACAGACAGAGCACTCTTGTTAAGTTCTGTTAAGACATCTCACTATTGAAGATACAGTTCTATTTGCAAGGATCCTGTTCGAATAATAAGAAATCCGAATTTGGCCTGACCTGCTCTATCCAACTTCTGAGAGAAACAGCCTCAGTTTTTGGAGCATTGGAGAAGCTTTATTTGTTTTTTTGCTTTTGTTTGTTTGAATATATTAGCTGCTCAACCAGTAGTTGAAACATGTTTGTAACAAAGTGCAAAGTTCATTTCCAAGAGCATACAAACTACAGTTGTTAATTACTATGACCTGCACCATCTTTTAAAACATTTTAAGGTTTAATATTTATAGTTAATATGAAATAATATTAAAATATGATTGTTATTGTTATTATTAAAATATGATTGTTACTATTATTATTAACCTTCTATTCCAAAAGAAAACTATTTCTGAATTTACAAGAATGGAGCTTTGGACTTTTTTTTCATCCTTATTTTATAAGAAGAAACAACTGCAGGTTATGGTTCTAGCAACCAGAAAACAAAAATCAAAGGAGAATCCCCAAATACTACTAAAATAATAAATCACTAAAGAATTTGTAAATAACAGTGATCAGATATTTTGAATAATGCACAAATTATGGATCCACTTCTTGATCCATAATTTTAAGGACAATTGTTAAGATTTCAAAACAATGATGCAACTTTTCATAGTCAATGATGCAACCTTCTTCCTCCAGCTTTGGCTTTTATAAGCATGTTCTTCACCTTTTTTTCACCTTATTTATCTGTGCATTGATGGTGCATGTCATAAGAGTCATTGTTCTCTGTGCTCAGTCACTCTGAAGGACTCCTGCCTTTCCATTAACCTCAAATTATAATGCACATGTTCTGCAAATATTATCATATCATACAATTGCCTAATAAAACTAATTGTTCGTCCATTATTTGTTAGGTTGGTAAGCATTTATTATTTGGCTGTGATTTCACTCAAGCTAATGAACAAATTGTTGGAGGACATAACACTTACTTTTACTAAGAGAGGTAGAAAATGATGATGATGATGATGATGATGATGATGATGATGATGATAATAGACAAAGAGTAACATATCTACTGTCTACAGAAAGTGGAACATTAAGATCTAGTATAATACTTGTAATGACTCAGGAAGATTATATTGCTATATTCCATGGCATTTTTGTGCCATTACAGCACTTTTAACCTTTAAAAAATTTTCTCCTTACACCATATGACAGATAGTCTCTCATCCCTGCCACAAGTATAGTTTGCCAACCTATTTCTTTATTATTATTATTTTTTTCTCCCTTTCTTTTCAGTCATAGGTCTCCAGAAATCGTTTCCAGAAATTATGTGAATCTATACCAGAACAAATGGGGAATGCTTGAAAAACATTGTTATTAGAATTTTAGAACAATAGTTCATAATCCATTGCCTGTGTTTATGTAAGACTTATGACAATACATTCCTGAACAATACCCAAGACAATTGGATTTTCAAGGCCAAGAACAGCCAAATGCTTTTCCTTATACAAAGGCAGCTGAATTGACAGTTGAAGCTTTTGTTAACAGACAACATAAATGTTTGTAAACAAATATTACAACAAGAGTAATCCATAGCCATATGGAGAAAGAAGATGGCTAGCATAGGACACAAAGGACAGAGTTCTCTAGACTCTTATTCTTACTTTCCAAGACCTGTCACCATGTCATTCTGTCAGGAGTGCTGGCCTCACTTTTTCCATGGAGAATTCTTAATAAAAGAAGTGTGCAGCTCCACACTAGCTGCACTTAACACAGCTTTTTTATAATATTCTACATGTGACTATTCACAACACTTTGGATTGCAAAAAAATCATAAAACATAAAATGTGATAGCTGTATAAAATATGATTAAAACAAGAAAGGCAATTGCAGAGAAGCAGGTAATGCTGATAGACCCAAAGGTCTCAGACAATACTTGAGAACATCTATGCATTACTATTGCATTATCACCATCATCATCACCACATTTTTGGTACATCCCAATCAGGCTTGGGTTGTCACTACTGCTGCTACTGATGCGATGTGTGTGCAGCTTTGCTTCTCCTGTGCATGCCTGCTTGCATCTCAGCGAGAGTTTGCTTCTGCAAATGCACAGAAAGCAAAATCTTGCAAAGGGATATGCGCGTGCATGAGATTTTTTTGCTTCCACATATGCAGAAAAGCAAAAAATTGCTGAAATCTCTCTCTCTCTCACACACACACGTCACATCGCAAGATTTTGCTTCCTGCGCATGCCCAGAAGCAAAATCTTGCTGGGACTTGCACCCATGCAGGAGAAGCGAAGCTGCATGCACAACTCGATTTTCACTACCAGTATGGCATCCTTTTCTGTACTTGTAGCAAGCTGCTACTGATCCCAATCCTGGATAGGTACAAACAAAATCAAAACAACAAAGAATAAGAAACTTTATATCAGCATTAAAAGATCATTGGTAAATCATATCACCCAGTGATGGGCTACCAGAATTTTTATTATTTATTTATTTGTTTGTTTGTTTGTTTATTTATTTATTTATTAATTATTAGATTTGTATGTCGCCCCTCTCCGGAGACTCGGAACGGCTCACAACAACAAAACACAGTACAAATCCAATATTTTAAAAATAGTTACTAAATGTTTACTACCACACTGTGGGCATGGCTTATGCATTTTGTTTCAACATCTTTCAGTGCAAATTGGGTGCTCTGGGGTGGACCTCCAAATTTTGCTACCGGAACTGCATTCCTGACCGTTCCCATAGCCATCATTGATATCATCCTTAAAATAACTGTCTAAAGAAATGGCTGAACATATAGAACATAGAATAATAAGGTTGGAAAGGATCTTCTAGCCCAACTCCCTGCTCAAGAAGTAGACCGTATACCATTCCAGACAAATGGTTGTACGGTCTCTTCTTTAAAACCTCCAGTGATGGAGCACCCACAACTTTCAGAGGCAAGCCATTCTATTGATTGAACATTCTCACTATCAGGAAATTTCTCCTTAATTCTAGGCTGAATTTCACTTACTTACTTACTTACTTACTTACTTACTTACTTACTTACTTACCTACCTACTTATTTATTTATTAGATTTCTATGCCACCCTTCTCCTGAGACTCAGAGCAGCTTGCAACATGTATTCACCAAAGACAAATTCCTTGTGTGTGCGATCACACTTGGCCAATAAAGGATTCTATTCTATATAATTCAGATCTGCATTTCTTGAAACTTTTTTTTCGCTCTCAGGCCCCTTTCCCACTTTTAAAAAGCATGGAGGACCATCAAAGAGCCTTTGCCCTTTGCTTATATGAATCATTTATTTTTGACTATATTAAAAATTAAATGTGATTCATGCCGTTAACAATTGTTTTGATGGTGTTATTTTTCTACACAGTCTGAGAAAGTTTTTTTGGGGGTGGTGGTGGCTTCTAATGGGACCCCCAGGAATACAATATAACCACACTTTAAGATATTCCACACATTATTTCTTGTCCTGCCCTCAGGTGCTCACTCTCACTCTCATCTCTGTGATAATCCCTCTGTTATTGGAAGACTGCTATCATATCATCTTATACTTCTCTTTATTAGATTAGTTCCATCAAGTAGCATCTTGTTTGTTCTTCTCTGCCATTCCAACATGTTTTTATATCATGGGGAGCAGAACTGGACACAGTATTTCAAGTGTGGTCTCACCAATGCAGTATAAAATGATACTCCTAGTCGTAATTCATGTGATGTTGAATCTATCTCTCTGTTGACACAACCTAAGAGTAGTTAGCTTTCTTGGCAGCTGTAGCACACTTGGCTCATATTTAAGTATGGTCTAGTAGGACATTTAGGTTTCTTTCACAGTTGCTGTTGAGCCAGGTACCTCCTATTCTATACTTGGTTTTTCTTGCTTAAGTGTTTAGAAAAATAAGCAGCCTTACTTTACTCAAGTCTGAATTGCATTTTGTTGGATAGGGTCCAGTGTTTAAGAGAGTTCTTGTAACTTGAGTCAAAAGTTGAGTCTCCTAAAGTGTTGACTATTCCCCCCAGTTTGATGCCATGTGAAAATTTGATGAGTTCCTCTTCTATTCCCCATCTAAATCATTAGTGAAGATATTGAAGAGTATTGAAGATATTGAAGAGACAGAATCACTGTATGCTTCCTTCTATGTAGATGAAGTTTCATTGATGCATGTTGAGTGTGGCTCTTCAGTCATAGTCAGTTACAAATCCATCCATGGTCCACTTTATAAAATGTCTTACTGACATTTAAATTAATCTTGTCAAAAACATTTCTCTTATTCACCTATTTAGTCATTTTTTCAAAGAATGCATGTTTGTTTGACATCATCTGTTTTTGACAAACATATGTTAGCTTCTAGCAATAGTTTGTTTACAGGTGCTCACAAATGCATGTTTAGTGGTACTCATTTTTCTGGCAGAGGGCTCTCTATAAAATGTGGGTCTGCCACTGAAAAGTTTGTTAGAATATTCATAACTGGAAGAGCCATGTTAATAAAGCCAGCCAATGAATAGGCATAGCAACTAAGTCTGCCAATAGGAGGTAATGTATCACAGTAAAAGGGATATTCAGGTATTTGGAGGGAACTCTGAATGTGGGTCTTCAAATACAAGTAAAGAATATTAAATTATTTGATTGATGTCTCTTCCAGTCATAAAGAGATGAATGTTAGAATATTCACGACTGGGAGAAACATGTTAACAAGGCCAGCCAATGAATAGGCATAGCAACTAAGTCAGCCAACAGGAGCTAAATACTTCTATATCTGTGCAGAGAATAAAAGTTGAAATTTAAGCTTAAGGCTGGGCATGGCTTAGCCCACTCAGTTCTCTGATCCAGTCTGTACTCTCAGCTCTCTCCATGTCTGCACTGCTGAAATAAATAATAAATAATTATTCTGCTTGTGTTTACTTCAAGAAATGATCTTTTTGTGGCATTGTATGTGTGTCTGCATATATGTGTGTGTGTGTGTCTAAGTCTTAGCATATTCAAGTCTTTTCCCATGTAAGGTTGATAGACTCCTGGCGACGTTTCAGCGAGGTCTCATGAGGCTGGTGTCTTTGGCTTTGTGTTTGGGTGAACAAAGCATGGTCTGAGCTGCTATCCATCTATACATTAAGAAGCACAAGAAATAACAATTAGCTGTATAACCTAGCTGTAGGAACAAATCTGGAACCAAATTGAATTGGTTGGTGGTAATCCCAGGAGACAAAGCTAGGATAAGGAGGTAGCATGCACCGAAAATTAAGATTTAAATATATTAGATAGATTTTGAAAAAAAGATGATTATGATGGGTAAGAGTTAGAGAAATATTTTAATCTGTTATGTAATGGTAATAGAAATATCCACTTAGGGAAGGATTTAGAAGGTGGATGGGAAGTAGGAAGAAAGAGAGAAGGAGTAAGAAAGTAGGTAGTAGTGGCGGAATAGCCGTTTGAGATAGGAAGAGGGAAGTGAAGAGAGGAAAGATGGATACAGATGAAATAATATAAAGCAAACCTAGAACATGATCTATTTTACTGTATTTGAAAAATTATATATATATATGACGGTCTTGGTATATTCGGGTTTCTTCCCATGTAGGATTTAGAAACGTCACCAGAAATATCTAAATCCTACATGGGAAGAAACCCGAATATACCAAGACCGTCATACCTGTACCCGTGAAAATCTACAAAATATATATGTATATATACATACATACATACATACATACATACATACATACATACATACGTGTGTGTGTGTGTGTGTGTGTGTGTGTGTGCTTTCGTGGTTTTTCACAATGTAGATTGTTCTGAGTTTGGGTTTTGCCCCGTGTAATATTTTGAATGTCTATGCAACGTTTTGGTGAAATCACATTCATCATCATCAGGCTGAAGTTGTAAGCTTCGTGCTGCTGTAAATATAGTTATATAGAAGATATATGAAGTTGCATGTTGAATGTGGAGAAAAAAAACACTGGGGGAAAAATAGAAAAAATAAATTTATGACTTTGATGACCAGAAAAAAATGGAAAAAAGAGAGTTATTCTGTAACCCCAGAGCAAAAGGTAAATTTACAATTGTATTTATAATTGCTGTAAAGAAAAACAAAAGCAGAAAAATCTCTTTTTTTCCCCCTTTTGCATTTCATGTTAAAGTATTTGTGATACACTTTATTGTTATCTTCCATGTACTCCCATGTAATCACCTGGATAATTTTTTTTGGGGGGGGGGTTTCTCACATGAAATCATTCTATGTATAAAACCTAATACATGGATGCCGCCTCTAATTTTTCTCAATCACGCCATCTTGTGTGGCAGACATTGGATGTTCCACTTATTAGATGTTTTCAGTCCTAGCAATGTGCTCCTATTTATGTGCAGTTTTCTATACCCAACATCATGCCTTTGTAAGATGGGCAATTTATTTCTCACCTCTATTGGAAATAATGCCAAAGATGCTATACTTCATTTTATGCACAGACTTCTTGCATGTGGAAATCATTCTGCACTGCTGAACAATCCTGAATGCCAGGAACAGGCAGTAACACAGGGAGGTGAGGAAGAATTACAAGCTGCTCAATGCTGCCACCTGAGAGAACGCATAGCATGAAGAGTTGCCAGACGAGGAAATGGCAAAAGAAAGAACAGATGATGGAACATTTCAATGAGTTGACCTGTTTCCAGGAGATTTCAATGTGCTTGCCACAATTTCTGTAACAGTGTCCTGGTAGACCTTGATGAAGGCTGACATGTTGACCTGTCTATTTGTTTGCACATCTATTACATGATAGAATACATGGCATCAAACAATCTAAGGACAGAATCTAGGACCTATCCACTGAAACTCTTTCTAGACATAAAAGAAGAAGAAGCTCCCATTGATTATATACCTGAATCACTCCCATCCATTTGGATTAGTAGATATACATCAGAAGAAGATATATAGATAAGAAGGCTTCATCACCTCACTCCTTGACTATTGCAACATGCTCTAAATGGGGCTACCCTTGAAAAGCATTTGGAGACTTCAACTGGTTCAAAATGCAGCCACACCAGCTATCATTGGCGTACCAAGGTACACACGTATTACTCCAACTTTCCATGAACTGCAGTGGCTACCAGTGAGTCTCCGGACACAGTTCAAGGGGTTGGTTATTACCTTTAAAATCCTACATAGCTTAGGACCAGACTATTTATGTGGCTGCCTGCTACTGCTTCTTCCCTATGACTAATAAGGGTCCCATCAACCAAACAATGTTGGTTGGCAGGACTACAGGGAAGGGTCTTCCCTGTAGCAGCTCCTATGCTTTGGAACCGACTGCCGTCAGAGATTTGTACAATCGCCACTCTGTCAGCCTTCCGGAATGCTGTTAAAACCTTGTCTCTTTCAGCAGGCCTGGGCCTGTTAAGTTGTCTCCCTGATACGGCAATGGATGATTGAAAGTATTATGGTTTGTAGGGATATTAATGTATTTTTACAGTGTTTTTACTCTTGTTTATATTGTAGCTATATTTTATATTATTCTCTTGTTAGCCACACAGAGTCCATTTGGAATTTGGCAGTATATAAATGCTACAAAGAAAGAAAGAGAGAGAGAGAGAGAGAGAGGGAGAGAGAGAGAGAGAAAAGAAAGAAAGAAGGAAAGAAAGAAAGAAAGAAAGAAAGAAAGAAAGAAAGAAAGAAAGAAAGGGAAAGCTGGCAGGGTAATTTTGGAAGATGAAGTCCACCCATCTTAAATTTGCCAAGGTTGGGAAATACATAGTTTGGAACGCAATTATCCCAGCCATATAAGAGATACATCAAAAGAAATTGCTTCTGCATTACAATGTTTCCCTCTTTTTGAATTTAGGGTAATTTTATTTCTTTTTGCTTCTGCAGGCAAGGTTAATTCTTTCTGCCATTTATTTTAATAAAGGATCATGAGGTTTTGCTGAGGGGGGAACTACTGACCGCTTCCCTGATTTGTTCTATTTCTTCACAGCTCAGTAAGTTTTCTGTAATAACCATGCTTGTGCTGGTAGTTTGTCTCCTCAATTATTGATTTCATGCATCATTATTGCAGACAAAATCCCCACTCCCTCCCAACACTTAGTTCATGGTCTCAAATTACCAGAACTCAAAGAGAATAAAATAATGTTAAGAAACAAGTTCTAATTGGGAAGATAAACAGAAGCTAAGAGTACATGAGGAACTCCTAATAGCTAAATGTAGAGATACTGTAAGAAATAGATCACCATTAAAGATGAACCTTTCTGTTATTTATTTACATTCCATGTGTTTTTTCTTTTGCCATATTTTGGGTTACAACATTGGTTTTTAACCTGGGGGCTGGGACCCCTTTGGGGATCGAGTGGCCGTTTCACAGGGGTCACCTAAGACCATGGGAAAAGACAAATTTCCCATGGTGTTAGAAACTAAAGCTTCTATTCTGGAGTCTTGGAACATATTTTTACAATCCGACCAATCAGGCATTTACAGATTGGGGTGTCCCTCTGACCTTCCTGCCAATCAGCTTAAAACTCTGGAGAATTGGGGCTAGACTTATGGTTGGGGTCACCACAACATGGGGAACTGTATTAAGGGATCGCGGCATTAGAAAGATTGAGAACCACTGGGTTACAAGCTAGGGAAATCTTTAAATGGACTCCAGAAATAATGTTTCAATGCCACTGCATCTTTTTTCATTGTTACAATTCAAAGGTGAACAGTGGGCTGAAGTCAGTTAATAACCAACAGTGGAATGTATCTTATTGTTATACCTACTTAATTGTCTAAATGGTATTTTCACTTCTTTTATATTTTGGACATTACTTACGAGAAATTTAGGGACTGAGATGGGCACAACTATGCATATACATACTTCCCCTTCTTTTTTTTCTCCCTTTCCATATTAATTTGATAAAGGATCAAGGCATATATTAAGCAAGCAGAGATGGAGGAAATTCTCAAGATTTGTGAAAAACACCTAACTTCTGTTAGTCACTAATAATTAGATTTTTTAAAAAACCCATTTCTTTTTATCTAAGTTGCTTTGGCAATATTTTGTCTTCTAAGAAATGTCTGTTTACCTAAAGGTAATTTAATGCAAATACAAACTCGTGGAGCTAGAAATTTCAGGGAACACAGGGTTGAATAATATTTGTTGGGCAAAAATACCATTAAAAGATACACAAAGACACAGTCCTGTTTATTAAACAAAAATGTGATTTCCCTACCAGATGGCACCAAATTATTAACATTCATTCTTTTTAAGCTAGAGGGAAGGAAAACAATCCATTTTTTCCAGGTAAACTACAGCCTTTTAAACAAGTCTAAAATGTATGTGAAACTGTTCCCTGTAACGTGATATTTTCATGTCCCCATTCTGTCGCTTTTTCTGCTCTTTAACAAACAGTTCCAGATGCCACTGTTATTTTGCTTTAAATAAAGTTTCAGCAGCCCTTCAGAGATTGACTTTAATTAATATCTGCAGCAGAATTTGTCACACATCACTGTTCACCATTCTCAGAGGATACCTATGGCTAATTCATTGTTCCGTAATCCTTCCCCAAACTGTTTTTTTTTAAAGGATCCAGGAAAATATTAGTTTGAAGCATCATAACAAGTTTTTTTTAAAAAAATTGTTCTTTAAAATTCCATGGAACTGAATTTATTTTCATACACATAGGCCAGTGATGGGCAACCTTTTGAGCTTGGTGTGTCAAAATTTGCCAAAAAACCCAGCATAACTTGGGTGGTGTGTCACCTTGAGAAAAAACCCATAATTTTGTGCTAAAAGTGTCTGGTAACCGATTCCAGGCACTCCAAATTTCCTGTTCATAGTGGCACTCCCTCTTGATTCTCCAAGCGGCACCTTTCTAGATTTTCAAGCTTTGACCTCAAGTCAACAAACAAGCTTCGCCGAGTCTTACTTTCACTTTGCAGAATAGTCCCCGGACTCTTTTTTAAAAAAAAACTCCTGCAGGAGAGGGCTGGGCGCCCTTGCCCCAAAGACTCACTGAAACGGCGAATTCTCACATGAATTGCAGGTTATTTTCAGAAGCCTGGGACAGATATCCTTGCAAAGGTTTGACAGAAAAAGCAAGCGAAGAGCAAACTTCAAAAGAAGGGAAAAGACGGGAGGGAAGGAGGAGGCAAAAGGAGGAAGGGAGGGAAGAAGGAAGGAAGGAAGGAAGGAAGGAAGGAAGGAGAGAGAGAGAGAAAGGGGCTCTTTGGAAGGAACAGGTTTGTTCTAATGGAAAGAATCGGCTCACCCAATGAAAGGGAACGCGAAGCGACGATATTTCTTCATCTGGAAAAATGGACACCTGACTTCCTTAACACCCGCGTGTCACTGAAAATGGCTACGCGTGTCAGTGCTGACACGCGTGTCATAGGTTCGCCATCACTGACATAGGCTAAGGGTTATTTTGAATCTCCTATGCAGGAGCGTCACTTTCATATTTAGAATAATATCACCATTTTCAACTTGGCTTCATGATTCAACATGCTGAGATGCATATTTTCTTACAATAAGTCAAACAGTATGTCAGCACCAAAACCTACACAAGAAAACCAACTTCACAGGAAATACTAGAACTTTTGGCACAGATAAGATTCTCAGAATCTTCTTTATCTGCTCTACCTCATCTCCATCTTTAGAATACAATGGAATGGAATGGAATGGAATAGAATAGTCTTGAAAGCTTAGAACTGCAGCACCTAAAACCCACAAGATCATACGCTGCAACGTCCCTCCGGTCAACGACTACTTCAGCTTCAACCGCAACAACACAAGAGCACGCAACAGATTCAAACTTAATATTAACCGCTCCAAACTTGACTGTAAAAAATATGACTTTAACAATCGAGTTGTCGAAGCGTGGAACTCATTACCAGACTCAATAGTGTCAACCCCCAACCCCCAACATTTCTCCCTTAGACTCTCCACGATTGACCTCTCCAGGTTCCTAAGTGGCCAGTAAGGAGCGTACATAAGTGCACTGATGTGCCTATCGTCCCCTGTCCAATTGTCTTTCCTTATCTCATATATCATATATATTCTCTCCTTCCCTTCTACTTCTCTTCTTTCTTACTTTCTATCTTTATATATATTACTTAATGTCTATTCTCTTTCATATGTATTGTATATTGGACAAAGAATAAATAAATTAAAAAAAAAGAATAGAATAGAATAGATTTTTTTATTGGCCAAGTGTGATTGGAAGCACAAAGAATTTATCTTGGTGAATATGCTCTCAGTGTACATAAAACAAAAGGTACATTCATCAATAATCATAAGGTAAAACACTTAAGGATAGTCCAGGTACAAATAAGCAATCGAATCGTATTGGGAGCCAGTCAACATAAATTGTAAGGATACAAGCATCAAAGTTACAGTCATATAGTCATTAGTGGGAGGAAATGGGTGATGGGAATGATGAGAAGAGTAATAGTAGTGCAGACTTAGTAAATAGTTTGACAGTGTTGAGGGAATTATTTGTTTAGCAGAGTGATGATGTTCAGGAAAAAAAACTGTTCTTGGGTCTAGTTTTTCTGGCATGCAGTACTCTACAGCATTGTTTTAAGGGTAGGAATTGAATTAAATATTTTCACAGCCCTCTTTTTGACTCATGAAATATACAGGTCCTCAATGGAATGCAGGTTGATAGCAATTATATATCCCAGGTATTCAGAGAGGAACCTTCCTGGTTTACCTCTGAACTCTATCTCACACCTCAAGACTGAAAAAAAATGTTTCAATCAATATAAAGGTTCTTGCATATTTCTCTCAAGGTCAAGTAGGAGGTGACCAAACTGAACCCAAGGAGTTAAACACATCATAAGTTATGAGACCCTGAGCACCAGCAAGAGATCTAAGTCTAGTCCACCTTGAATGCCCACTTAATTCCTGTCCATTTTTCTTGACCTCTAATAGCTTAAACATGCAATAAATCTTTATGCTCATTTGAACTTATTTGAATCTCTTGATTTCCCTGGCACTTGACAAATCAACTTCCTTTTTATATAAAAGATAATAATAATTTAATAATAATAATAATAATAATAATAATAATAATAATAATAATAATAGTTTATTAGATTTGTATGCCACCCCTCTCCCAGTATTCGGAGTGGCTCACAACAATAAAACATCATATACAAATCCAATGTTAAAACAGTCTTTTTAAAAAACCCTATTAAAAACAGATATTCAGAAAAACTTATTTCAAGGATGTGGACATACTGTAGGTCTCAGTAATCTTAAAGTCATGATAATGATGATTATTCATATTAAAGTAGACTATAGCTTACTTGTTTGGAAAGAAAGAGAAGTAAAAGGGAGATAACATAGCTTGGACTACAATATAGTTTCTAAATGGGAAATGCTCTCACCATGGGAAATGGATAGGGATAACAAGAAATTCAACAAAGCAGGATGGAGGTTATCAGGAACCAAACACTGCCCAAATAGTTTAGGATTCTGAATGGGAAAAGATTCAATTTGGAGGAAATGCCCATTTTTCGTCATGCTGAACAAGAAGGTTTCCAAAACCTTCCAAAAACCTTCCTATTGTTGTTAGCAGCCCTGAGTCTACGGAGAGGGGCAGCATACAAATCTAATAAATAAATGAATGAACGAATGAACGAACGAACAAACAAACAAACAAACAAACAAACAAACAAAAGAAGTCCAGGATAAATTTTTAGCCACTGAACGTATGATTCCTAGCACCATTTAACAAAATAAAATGGGCAAGAAGAAAAGTGGTTCTCACTTGTTTCCCTTCCCAAATCTTCAATTCTTTTCTTGAGATATTGATTGGAACTTTAATCAAGAAGACCTTGCTAGCATTTAAGAAAATAGCCCAATATATTGGACTAACTCATAAGCATCAGGTGGAATTGCTTATGGCAGAAATATGAATCCATCCATTTGTAATATGAAGACGATGTAAAGTGAAAAGTTAATTTCTCTGGAAATGTAATCTAAGATTTAGAATATGGAATGGAACTAAGCATGTGCACAGATTGTCTCCAGACTAGCCAGGATGGCTCTCTTAAATGCCTCTTTCTTTCTTTCTTTCTTTCTTTCTTTCTTTCTTTCTTTCTTTCTTTCTTTCTTTCTTCCTTCTTTCTTTCCTTTCCTTCTTTCCTTCCTTCCCTCTCTCTTTCCTTTCTTCCTTCCTTCCTTTCTCCCCCCTCTTAATTTCTTTCTTTCTATCTATCTATCTATCTATCTATCTATCTATCTATCTATCTATCTATCTATCTTTCTTTCTTTCTTTCTTTCTTTAGTTTTTCTCTTATGAAAAGAGGTCAAAGTAAAGTGTTCTAAGAAGCAGCCTTTTCTTTTGTCACTGTAATTTCTTTATTTAGCCACCTTTGTTTCTTGAATGATGAATATGCAACACTTTGCTATGAGGACATTTCTAAGAGTGGCATATCATGAGGAAGACGTATGTGACCCACAAATATATGTGCACCAATCTTTTAAATGGAGAAAAGGGTAGCAGCTCTAGCAGAGCTTTGTTACAGAAACTGAAAGCTAATATGCATTCAGCCGTGTAATCTTCTGAATACAGATATCCTCAACTTGTGAATGGTAGCTTAGAGGGCATTCAAAGTTGTGATGGACTTCCCCACTACTACTTGTCATCCAATTTGAATTTCCACTGGCCAGCCCTCATACCCCTGTGGACAGGTGATCACATTTTGGGCATTTGGAAACTGGCCTATATTTGTAGCCATTTACAGCTACGATTTATGACATTTTTTTGGTCATAAACTGATTTCCAGTTTCTGGCAAAAAGACATCCATTGGCTAAAATGGATTCACTTAACCACTGCAATGTTCATTTAATGACTACTGCAAACAAGACCATTAAAAAATCAGACAAGATTGGTTAGTTAACAACCAACATGACTTATGACCATAATTCCAGGCTTAATTACCATCATAAATCAAAGACTGCCAGTAGTTCCTCAATAATTCTCCAATCCTGAAAATCCCAATAATGGGGTCTTTCCTTGATTTCTTTTTCTGCATTTAATCTGTTTATTATTCTGTATATTTTATTTATTATTTATTTATTGGATTTGTATGCCGCCCCTCTTGTATATCAGATACACAAACCTTATCCATTAGACACCAAGGTTTATTGTTTAACAAAATCACTTCGGGTATAAAGTGGTACCTCTACCTAAGAATGCCTCTACTTACGAACTTTTCAAAATAAGAACTGGGTGTTCAAGATTTTTTTGCATCTTCTCAAGAACCATTTTCCACTTACAAACCCAAGCCTCCAAAACTATAACCAGAAAAGGCAGGGAGAAGCCTCTGTGAGGCCTCTCTAGGAATCTCCTGGGAGGAAGCAGGGCCTCGACCTTCTCCGTGGTTTCCCCAATCGCATGTATTATTTGCTTTTACATTGATTCCTATGGGATAAATTGCTTCTTCTTACAAATTTTTCTACTTAAGAACTACTTAAGTTCGTAAGTAGAGGTACACCTGTATCTTTAAAATTTTACTGGGTATTTGTAGCAGCTAATAAAAGTGGTTTAGCCAAAGCCAGAACTTATTATAAGGCAACCTTACATTTTACATTTGTCATTCTAACAGTAAAAGATCTGACCTGTGTTAAGTACAATCTCATTCACTGACAAGCTCAGTGACCCACAGCTTTGACTGATGTCCAGGTAAAATACATTCTTTGAAACAGGAACAGCCATGAAATTAGAAGCTCAGAAAGGCCGATCTTTTCGGCCTTAATTTGCTTTTAAAAAATGCAATAATTAAAAAATTACCAGATGGTATCCATGAACATTTCAATTAATAGACCATCATTGAAGATCTGCTTTCTAAACATGGAGAGAACAGGAAAATGTGACAATCCATTTTTAAATGATCGACAACATTGCAAACATGCAACAAAGTTTGGACTAATTTTTATTTAATATGTAGCATTCAAGTCAGAAAATCCATAAAAACATTATTTCATTCAAATACAGTATATATTGTTTCTAAAACAAATGAATGCTATATTATATACAGTGATCCCTTGCCACTTTGCGGTTCACCTTTTGTGGACTCGGTGCATCATGGGTTTTTATAAAGTATTAATGGAAAAATATATTGTGGATTTTCGCTACTTCATGTGTTTTCTGCAGAACTCGATCTGAGAAGCTACTTGCGTACATGAGATTGTAAACAACACACGATTGGTTGATTGATGGAGAAGTGACCAACCAGAGAGTGCTGCTTTACATCCGAGAGCCTGATTGGCTCAGGACAGTAGTGTGTTGTTTACTTTTCATCTGTGTGCAGCTTCCCCATCTCTGAGTCTGCTCCTACACTCAGCCATTTCACATGGAGTATCGTTTCATCGTGTAGGTTTAGGAATTCAAAACATTTTACAGTAAGTGTAAAGGTACAATACATGCACAAAACAGTGTGGGAATGGTTATTAAGGGAATGGGAAAAGTTTACGTAGCGTACAGGGTTTATAAAGCCTTAAAATAGTGAATAAATAAATAAATTTAGCATTCCTACTGCACGGATTTTCCTTTATTGCGGGTGGTCCTGGAACGTAACACCCGCAATAAATGAGGGACCACTGTAACTCTGAATTTAAAGAACTATTCTCTCTCATTTGCTAAATTTTGCCTTGTTACCCAATACCCATTATTGTTCCACATTTTATTCTAAGCTTTTATTTTTCTAATTGCAGAAGAAAGAGCTTATTGAACCCTGTAAAACTTCCTTCTGGAGTAAAACATTACCATCCTCCAGAGTTCCTAGCTTAGGGAAATATTTCCTATGCTTAGAGAATGTATCACTTGTTCTGTTAAGAAAATACTGCCAGAAGGCTTATTGTATTAAAAATTTCTTCAGAAATTCCAAATGAGAAAACAATCACCTATGAGTGACAGTACGATTACTTAAGCCTTTTTTCAACATAGGCTCTAAACTGTCGGGCTAAAAACTGTCAAAAGCGTATTGACATTTGTAATCACATAGTTGCAATATATACAGTATGTATACATGTTCCAGAGAAGATTGTCGTGCCCTTTATCCCAAAACAAAATGGCTTACCAACAATATCAGTAGGTCAGTGTGTGTGTGTGTGTGTGTGTGTGAGAGAGAGAGAGAGAGAGAGAGAGAGAGTTGAAAATGACTTCAGAGCCCTTTGCTGGATTCTGCTCCAACCTTTCTACTTGTTCCAGGGAACAATTCAGTAAGAGAGCTAAAGAGCTACCCATGTTGGACTCTCCTTCCCAGTGCAGTGGAGAATAGTTTTATCTGGGGAGAAATAGCTTACATTCCTTATAGTGATGGAGAAAGTAGAACAATCAAGAAAACAATAAAGAAAAAGTCTGCTAACTTGCAGGGAATCATGTCAAGGCAAGAGGGCAGACAGAGAGTAGAAGGCGCATGGAATAAAAGCTGATCAAAGTTGTGGTGTAAACAATATTTATTTTATTTTAATGTTATTTATTTATTTGTCAAACAAGTATAGTATTGTAGTACATATTAACATAACATAACATAAGTAGAATGTAGTAATAGAAAGGATAATAAGACAGTAGGACAGGGACATTAGGCACAAAAGTGCACTTATGCACGCCCCTTACAGACCTCTTAGAAAAGGGGAGAGGTCAATTGTAGATAATGTAAGATTGAAGATTTTGGGGTTGGGGGAAGCAACAACAGAATCAGGTAATGTGTTCCAGGTGGTGGCCATTCTATTGCTGAAATCGTATTTTCTGCAGTAAAGTTTGGAGTGGTTTACTTTCATTTTGTATCTATTACGTGCTCTTGTGTTGTTGTTGTTAAAGGTGAAGTAGTCACCGGCAGGGAGTACATTATGATGTATGATTTTATGAACAATAGTTAAATCAGTTCGGAGAGGACGTAGTTGTAAATTTTCTAGATTTAGTATTTGAAGTCTGGAGGACTTCTATATACTGCTTGAAGAAATTACACTTTGCAGAAATTACAGTACAGTAATTTCTTGTACTATTTCTTGGATACTATCCTTTTGATATGAGATCTATAGTGTCTTGTATGAATGAGGTGATAATAATGAGGTAATAATAATAATAATAATAATAATAATAATAATAATAATACACCACCCTGAGTTGTCTGAGAAGGGCGGCATAGAAATCTAATAAATAAATGAATAAATAAATTAACAAATAAATAAAATGATCATCTACTTTGGTACCACCAACAGACAGGTTTTATTCAAGCAAATTTTAATGTGAATCATAACATCAATGGATAACCTTGGAACAGTCACTCTCTTTCATTCCAACTTTCTAACAGATTCGTTGAGGTTCTGTCAACAAATTTGTGGTGGATCTGGTACAAGGACATGCATTTATGCCACCTTGTGTTCCTGAATGAAAGCCTGTGTATACAGTTAATCTAATAGCACAAATAAAATGCTAATAAGGCTTTGTGATTGCCAAGTTAAAATCATGTATTTGAGAAAATGGTTAAAGCTGGCTTGACTGATATTAATTATGGTGGTGGTACTTCAGATGGTTCTGAAGGAAGACAGGGGAGACCTTGAATCTCAGGTACCATTAGTGTTAGGGATAAATGTTGTATAATCATTGCTGCATACAATTTGCAAGTGCTCAAAAGTAACTGAGGAACATTGGATGTAATTGTTTCCACTCTATTCATATATTAATGATATACCATATATAAATAGAAACATTAAAATAGCCTGAATATCAATGAATATCCCTGAATAGCAATGTCTTTTCTTTAATTTTGTTCTTCAGTTGCTTATGTTGTTTCATGTGAAATGATAATTACAAACTCAGTTTAGATAGTTTAATGCAGTGTTTTTCAACCAGTGTGCCGTGGCACACTAGTGTGCCGCGAGACATGGTCAGGTGTGCCGCGAAGCTCAGAGAAAGAAAACAAGAGAGAGAGAAAGAAAGAAAGAAAGAAAGAGAAAGAGAACAAGAGAGAAAGCAAGCAAGAGAGAGAGCAAGAGAGAGAAAGAAAGAAAGCAAGAGAGAGAGAGAGGGAGGGAAGGTGGGAGAGAGAAAGACATAGAGGTAGGTAGGTAGGGAGAGAGAAAGAGCAAAAAAGAGGAAAGAAGGAAGAGAAAAAGAAAGAGGGATGGAGAAAGAGAAAAAAAGAGGAAGGGATAGAAAGAGGGAAAGAGAAATAGAGCAAAAGGGAGGAAGAGAGATAATCTTTTTGTCCAATATTTTTTTAGCCGCCCCCCCCCCCCAATGTGCCCCATGGTTTTGTAAATGTAAAAAATGTGCCGCGGCTCAAAAAAGGTTGAAAATCACTGGTTTAATGGAAATAATCAATTGTGTAGTGTAGCCTTTTAAATGGGTGAAATTGTTCATATTATAAAAGATATTTCACCCAATAGTTGGGTGAATTTTATTTGTTTTCTCATTGGACTTAGTTTGATAGACAAATGGAAAGAAACACAACTCTGGCAATATTACACCATTTAAAAACTTTAAAAGCTCGTAAAGAATTTCAGGAAATTATAGACACCAATATTGATTAGTTTCAGGATAGTGCTGAGACATCAACTTACTAATGAGAATGTCCTCCACTTTGTTAATTATCTTTCACATTCCTTTTCTGTGTAGAAAAAGAAGCTGAACAATGTTAGTGATGGATAGCAACATCCAACTTCCTCAGTGAGGTTTATTGATCAATATTTCCCATGGTGTTTTAAGTGAGCCATTTCTTTTCCTTTGGCAAAATGATTCTAAGATAGGAATGCCAACAGCTGCAGAAGCTTGATAGGATTTCAGATTGCTAGCCAAGGGATTGGAAATAATACTGTGAAGGAGATTAACAAACACAGTAACCTTATGAATCAGAACATGCAATTTGATGAGCAAAATTTAGTGCCAAGCATGCTTGCCTTTCAACTGCTTTGGAAATAACCCATCAAAAGCTAGGCTAACTGCAAATATTTGTTAGGTTGGATTCAAAGACTAAATTAGCTGAACTTAATTAGAAATGAAATAAATGAGACTCAATGTCAACGGGGTTTAAATTCAATCAATTTAGACAAAGTGTCCTTTATGACATTTTTATTAACATTTCATTAGCCCCCAACAATTGATGGAAAGGACCCTGAAGAATTCCAAAGGATGCTGGGGGTTGTTCTTGATGGTCTGCTGCACTTGGAATGAGAGAGTGGTTGAACCTTTGTATTGGATCATGCTCATGTAACATCTCTCCTCCAATGAATCCCATCATTTTTCATGGGTTATGAAAGCAATGAAGGAGAAGAAGCACCTTAAGAGACATCTAAAGTGGAACTGTAGGTCAACAAGGAATAAATTCAACTGAAGTCAGAGTTATTAAGCTATTAGGAACTACCTCATATCAGTAAAGGAAGCAAAGTATCAGTACTTCTCCATTCTTATTGTGTTCCTTGAGAGCTGTGTAGAGGAAATTCTGAAGTCTACCTTCAAGACCACATGGAGGAATTTGCAGAGGATTTGTCAGGCAAAATCATTTGGATTCCTCTCAATTAGATGCCAACGTTGGTACAACCTCTTGGGTTGTTATCTAGGAACAATTTGAGCCTATTGGACCTGAGGAAGTAAATAGGGTCCTTATGTCTGGAAGATTGGTCCCATGCATATTAAATTCATGACTCTCCCAGCTGGCTAAAGCTGCTCACAAGATAGTGGGTGATAGTGGATTCTGGTGATGGTAAATTCTTTCTTGAGAAAAGGGGTTATTCCCATGCATTTTAAAGAGATATTGGGTTTCTACCTCCTCAAGAAGCCATTGCTAGGTTCTCCTCCCCCTGTGTATTGAACCAATATCATCTAATCTTCTTTTTGTAAGGAAGATTATCTAGGTCCCCAGCAGTCTGGATTCAGGCCCGGCTACAGCACGGAAACTGCTTTGGTCGCGTTGATGGATGATCTCTGGCGGGCCTGGGACAGGGGCTTGTCCTCTGTCCTGGTGCTTCTTGACCTCTCAGTGGCTTTCGATACCATAGACCATGGTATCCTTCTGTGCCGACTGGAGGGGTTGGGAGTGGGAGGCACTGTTCTCCAGTGGTTCTCCTCCTACCTCTCCGGTCGGTCACAGTTGGTGTTAGTGGGGGGCCAGAGGTCGACCTCGACGTTACTCCCTTGTGGGGTGCCTCAGGGGTCGGTCCTCTCCCCCCTGCTATTTAATATCTACATGAAACCACTAGGTGAGATCATCCAGGGGCATGGGGTGAGGTATCATCAGTATGCGGATGATACCCAGTTATACATCTCCACCCCATGTCCAGTCAATGAAGCAGTGGAAGTGATGTGCCGGTGCCTGGAGGCTTTTGGGGTCTGGATGGGTGTCAACAGACTCAAGCTCAACCCGGATAAGACGGAGTGGCTGTGGGTTCTGCCTCCCAAGGACAATGGCATCTGTCTGTCCATAACCCTGGGGGGGGGATTACTGACCCCCTCAGAGAGGGTGGCAACCTGGGCGTCCTCCTCGATCCACAGCTCACATTAGAGAAACATCTTTCAGCTGCGGCGAGGGGGGCCTTTGCCCAGGTTCGCCTGGTGCACCAGTTGCGGCCCTATCTGGAACGGGACTCACTGCTCACAGTCACTCATGCCCTCATCACCTCGAGGCTCGACTACTGTAATGCTCTCTACATAGGGCTACCTTTGAAAAGTGTTTGGAAACTTCAGATCGTGCAGAATGCAGCTGCGAGAGCAATCATGGGCTTCCCAAGGCATGCCCATGTTACACTAACATTCCACAGTCTGCATTGGTTGCCGATCAGTTTACGGTCACAATTCAAAGTGTTGGTTATGACCTATAAAGCCCTTCATGGCACCGGACCAGAATATCTCCGGGACCGCCTTCTGCCGCATGAATCCCAGCGACCGGTTAGGTCCCACAGAGTTGGCCTTCTCCGGGTCCCGTTGACTAAACAATGTCATTTGGCAGGACCCAGGAGAAGACCCTTCTCTGTGGCGGCCCTGACCCTCTGGAACCAGCTCCCCCAGATATCAGAGTTGTCCCCACCCTCCTTGCCTTTTGCAAGCTCCTTAAAACCCACCTCTGTCGTCAGGCATGGGGGAATTGAAATTTTTCCCCCTCCCCCCTAGGCTTATAGAATTTATACATGGTATGTTTGTTGGTATGATTGGTCTCTTAAATTGGGGTTTTTTAGATTACTTTTTTAATATTAGATTTGTTACATTGTTTTTTATTGTTGTTAGCCACCCCGAGTCTTCGGAGAGGGGCGGCATACAAATCTAAATAAAGTAAACTAAACTAAGCTATCAAGAAGGTGGTCACACAACAGTGTCAGAGCACCATGGATCAAGTATATTATCTTGGCCTCTTTTGGGTTTCAGGCCTGGCCATGAAATAGAAACAACATTGGTCACACTTTTGAATGACCTATGATGGGAACAGAATGGGTGCATCTATTTGTGTTCTACTTGATGTCTAATAGGCTTTCAATATCATCAACCATGGTATCCTTCTGGACTGACTTACAAATGTTGGGAGTGAGTGGCACTGTACTGAACACAGGTAGAAGAATGGAGAGAGGTCTTTCCCCTTCCTCTTTCAATTCTTGCTAGAACAAGTTGCTATCAGTGCAAAGATGTATTGGATTGAAAAGTAAACCCATTTGACATTTACATAGCTGTAGGAAAAATCATTTTATTTGTAGTTGGATAGACCTACTGTAAGTTGGAATTGAGATCATACTCTCTATGTTTTCAGTGGTAATGAATAACCATCAAGTTTAATGGCTATTGATGGAGCAATGCTCCATGAAGCTGTCCAAGAAACTATAAAAATGGTGACCACTATCTCATTTTATGGCAATCATTTCCACATTCAATTATATGTATTTTGTAAAAAAAAAAAGTAGTTCAGGAACAGATCTCCTCAAATTAGTATTAATAAGATTCCCCCAAGTACAAATATTATGAATGGAGGAAGAACCTTTTCCCTATTCCAATTCTCCATACTCTACTTGAAAATTGTACATTTGATGGTCACAGAAATGTACAATTGTGAACTTCTTGGGCAATCATGGTATGATTGGATGAACACAGTGATAAGCCTTGTCCTATTTCCTCTTCTTGGCCCTGTCTACATTTTGGAGGTAGGTTCAAAGGACCTCAATAAAAAGGCAAGGGGACCAATTGACTAGAACAAGGTTGTATTGACAGTGTTGTTCAATGTTATCATTTTTAAGACATGTGTGTTTCAACTTCAAGAATTCCCCAGCCGGCATGTTCCTCAACCGGAATCCCCATACTCAGGAGCTGAAGTTGTTGTTGTGGTGCAGTTTCCATCCTTGTGTCTGCCACAACCAGACACAACACTCATATACTGCAATATATATTCAAATCTGGCACTTGCTTTGTGTAAAAGAATTGTAAGGCTGTAAAACTGGGGGCAATTCACTTAACAGTTGCTTTGCTTTATAATGGATGTTCTGCTCTCAGTTGTGAACATGTCACAATTCTAATCATAAGAGTATGCACAGGGAAATAGAAAGGCAGATCTGAGCTACTAAACCTCAAATGCAAAAAAACCTATTCAGAAATGAGCACCAAATCAGATGATGTCAGCATCAGTTTGTGGAACAATGAACTCAGGTTCCATTCCCAAAAATACCCTTGTCAAATTTAGCATTTGGTGTAAAGGCAGCAGTTTGGTCTTTTCCCCAACATGTGTGAACCTTATCAATTTATTTGTGACATGTATCATCCCATGACATCAATCTTAAAACTAAGAGGAGTTAAGTAGATCATTGAGTTGTCTCTCAATTCATCAACTTCTCTCCTCCTGTTCTTCATCCTGTTTCCTCATTAAAGGGAAGCCAGTTAAGCATCCTTTCATTCTCTTCCATTGGTTTTGTTCTGTCTCTCCCTCTCCCTCCCCTTCCCTCCCACCCTCCAAGTCATTTGGATATTATAGTGTATATGCTCAGTTATCTTTGGAAGATTTGAGACCTACCCCTAATGTCTCCTTTTTTCTCCTTCTTGTATTCAACAGACTTTGTCTGAGACATCTGAGACCATTCAGAATCTCTCTCTTGATGATGATGATGATGATTCATATCCTGCCCCTCTCCAAGGACTTGGGGCGGCTTACAGCATGTGAAAAAGAATACAATTCTGAAATCCAATAATAACTAAAAACAGTCTAAAACCCCAACTGAAATTAAAGACAGTCATTTCCAATCTGCCAGCATACATTCCATTCAACAGAGGGGCGGCATATAAATCCAACAGACAAACATACATACATACATACATACATACATACATACATACATACATACATAGGTAGGGGCTGATGATTAATGTCCCCAGGCCTCTCGGCACAAGTGCGTCTTCAAACTCTCAAGGAAGGCAAACTCTCCACGATTGACCTCTCCCGATTCCTCAGAGGCCAGTAAGGGGCGTATATAAGTGCACTGATGTGCCTATCGTCCCCTGTCCAATTCTCTATTCTCTTTTCTTACCTCTTTTATCTTATATATTCTCTCCTCTATATATATTCTCTTCCTATCCACTTCCCTTCTTTTTACTTCCTATTTTTATATATATATTCATAATGTATATTCTCTCTCATATGTATTGTATATTGGACAAAGAATAAATAAAGGGCTGGGGCAATAATAATCTCTGGGGGGGGAGCTGATTCCAGAGGGCTGAGGTCCCCACAGAGAAGGCTCTTCCCCTGGGCCCCACCAAGTGACATTGTTTAGTTGATGGGACCTGGAGAAGGCCGACTCTGTGAGACCTGACCGCCAGGGCTCATGTGACAGAATGTGGTCTCTCTCTTTAACTCAAAACCCTTAATATTCACAACTACACATTTGCTCTGGGATGTATGAGAGTGCACACCTAGCATTTATCCACAGCTAGATAATAGATTACAACACAATGCAAAATGTCATGAATTGTTTTCTATGATGTCATTTGACTGTGCTGTATAGTATCCCTCAGCAGGGGCTAATCTCTGAGTGTGTATGTCCAGCTTTTCAAGTAAAGGTACCACATTGGGAGCTTCATTCTGTTGAACGTGCTGAGGATCCTGGTAAGGAAAAAACTCTGAAAGGATAAGCTGGGTAGTCACAGTTGTTTCTTAGACATTTAAAATTAAGTTTAACAACAGCAACAGATCCAAGTCTATTCTTCTTTGCCCAGAATGTCTTCTCCTATATCACTGATCCTTTGCCTTCTTGGGGCAGGACAGGAGGAATTGCACTTTTGGATAAAGCACTGAAATGTTATCATCCACCTGATATTTTGCTCCTGTAGACCATAGAAATATTTATGGAAAAAAAGATGACTGCCATTCTGCCTTGCAGCTCACCAGGTTTATATTACATTTTTGATTTCAGTATTTATTTTTGCCATCCAAATTGGATGCAAACAACTTGATGGATTTTTCTAAAATTCTGATTGCCAACCCTTACGGTAAAGGCAGATAAATCATAGGATTAATGCAGAATACTAAGAAGACCTCTGTTCTGATAAAACTTTGGAGAGAGAGAGAAAACTGGGAATATTAATAATTGAGTTTTCTTTTTATATGAAGCTTCTCGTTAAGTTTGCAAATTTTATTAATACAGTTGTGATCTCATATGACTTCACAAACAAGATATTGCCTAAACTGTGAGAAAGCAACTTGTTGAGCTACCTTTACAAGTTTGGCATTTGGGAATAATATGTATGTATGTATGTATGTGATTTTTTAAAACTGTTTTTTGTTAATTTTTAATGATGTTTTTAATACTTTTTATATCGTGTTGTAAGCTGCCCAGGGTCGTTCAGCATAGAAATACAATAAATAAATACAGTGGTACCTCGGTTCTTGGCCACAATTCGTTCCAGAAGTGTGGTTGAGAACCGATTTGGTTGAGTACTGAATTAATTTATCCCATAGGAAATAATGGAAATGGATTTAATTGGTTCCCAGCCCCTGTTGACTCGCTGGGAACTAATTAAATCTATTTTGTTTATTTCCTATGGGATAAAAAATCTGAGGAGCTCTATAGTCTAAGCGCTCCAAGCTGCAGGAAGGGTGGGGGCGGCTGCAATCCCGGCAGCTTCGGGGGGCTCCTTTCCTCCGTGCTTCGTCTAGTTACCTATAGGCAACTGCACCAACTTTCTCCTTCCTGGTGGCGGCAATGGCGGCGGCTTCCCTTCGAGTAGCAACAGCACCGGAAACGTCACATAATGAAGGGAAGCTGCTGGAGCGGCGGCAACTGCTGAGATGGCTCCGGCGGCTTCCCTTCATCACGTGATGTTCCTGGCACTGTTGCTCCTCAAAGGGAAGGTGCCGCCATTGCCGCCGCTGGGAAGGAGAAAGTTGGTGCAGCTGCCTACAGGTAACAAGATGAAGCATTGAGGAAAGGAGCCCCCCGAAGCTGCCGGGATTGCAGCCGCCCCCGGGGGTAACATTTCGGATAATTAACAAAATTTTCTGTGGCTGTTCGGTATCTGAATTTTTGTTCAGATACCGAAGGAAATTTTTGCTGAAAATTTTGTTCGGTATCCAAAATGTATGACAACCAAGGCATTCGAGAACCGAGGTACCACTGTACAACAAACAAACAAACAAATAACATGAACAAACCATTAGCATATTTTTTGTTTTCTCTGAAAGTTGTGACCATTCAAAATGTATATAATAAATTGATCCTTGCAGGTGATATGTTGAGCTGCATATTCCTCTTGGAAACTTCAAGTGAAACTCTTCAAACATTCTCTATAACACTTATCGAATATATTTATGAAAAATATTCCATAATAAATTAGTGCACCACATTTTACACTACTTTGTTGTATGGCCCAAACTATGATTGGTTTTTAATGATACAGCAAATTGTATTCCTATGAACCCAGAAACCATAGTTCAGCTTTCCATGCAACAACGTGTGTACAAACAAATTTTATTTGGATCCTATATCTCAAAGAAAAGAGAACCCAGCTTAGAACTATGTTGTCTTTGGCACAACCTCAGCATAGCTCATAAAATTATTTGCTACAATATCCTTCCTGTCAATGCCTTTTTCAACTTCAACCACAACAATACAAGAGCACACAACAGATACAAACTCAAACTTCTCCAAACTTGACTGTAGAAAATATGACTTTAGCAACAGAGTGATTAATGCCTGCAACTCACTACCTGACTCTGTGGTTTCATCACCAAACCCCAAAAACAATGTTTAGAAACATAGAAGACTGACGGCAGAAAAAGACCTCATGGTCCATCTAGTCTGCCCTTATACTATTTCCTGTATTTTATCTTACAATGGATATATGTTTACCCCAGGCATGTTTAAATTCAGTTACTGTGGATTTACCAAGCACGTCTGCTGGAAGTTTGTTCCATGCATCTACCACTCTTTCAGTAAAATAATATTTTCTCATGTTGCCTTTGATCTTTCCCCCAACTAACTTCAGATTGTGTCCCCTTGTTCTTGTGTTCACTTTCCTATTAAAAATACTCCTGAACCTTATTTAACCCTTTATCATATATGTTTCATCTTTATATATTATATCTATGAAATATACTTTATAAAAAGTTAGGCTCTTGAAGGTATTAAGCTGGTTTTGTAACTCCCTGTGGATTTTTACATAATATTGCCAGAAATGCATAGTCTAATATCAGGAGTTTGATTTCAGTCTTTTGTGTAAGGCAAACCTAAACATTTCATGTAAAGTGAACCTAAGCATCTTGTTACAAGGAGATTTAGCTTTATAATGTTTTGTACTTGGCTTTGATATTGCTTTCGCTAATTATTTCAGTAATATATAAATGTATATTTCAATAAAGCAAAATGTAAGAAAGCTGAGACAATGGTTCTTGTGCTGAAATGTTGCCTCCATTTCTCTTTCATGGAAATCTTAGAGTTAGGAGATGTTTTATCCTTAAGCATTTTAACTGTAAGGTCGGAACTGCTCAGCTGAAAAAAAACTGAACATTTTTGTTTGATTTGTTGTTTTTTAAAAAAACAAGAAACAATATTTTTTTTAAGAAAGAAACAATATTCTAGCCCATCTTCTTTGAGCTAGAGACTGTATTTTCATTCAGTATTTGTTTATGTTTTCCACTTTTCACATGTAAAATAATTTACGTATTCTAACTAATCAATCTTTTGTCCCCTGGGGCATTTTATGTTAGGTAGGGGAAACAGAATTTGCTCCGGGGGGGGGGGGGGGGGAAGAAAAAATAGTGGGTGGTCAATTGAATCCTATTTCAGCATTAACTGTGGGGTGTCTTACCCATTTTGAGAGTAGCAAGCTAGTTTAAGGGGATGTATGGCTCACAGAAGTACTCAGGAATAATACTCCTTGGGTGTAGGACTCCCCATTGAAAAGGAACTGGGAGATTTTTCTTACAAAGCAGACCAAGAGAGGCTTTTGTTACCAATTGATGCAGAAAAGCCAAGTTTAATCACTTCTAAGCTCCTTACTCCAACTCCAGTTCCCCTCAGACATTAAATGAGATAGTAGACTGACTAGCCCACAAGAACATAGTTTTCAGAGAGAGCAAGAAAGAAAAAGGAGGCAATACATTTATGAGGCAAAAGCTTTTACTACAAATGGTAATGCTCATAAGTACTGAGTGCCCTTGCACTGTCAGATCATGTAATTTGTTCTAATAGGCTGCCCCTGTGCCCGGGGGGGTCGTGAGAATGTGTCCACTTAAGGCTTTACTCAATTGGTGCTTGGCACTGGAAGAACTTCCTGTTAGCTTCTCATCTGCAGAAAAAACAATTGCTGCCAACCGACCTTCCAATGAGGACCTGTATACTGCACGAGTCAAAAAGAGGGCGGTGAAAATATTTACTGACCCCTAGTGATGGGCGAACCCAATGGTGTTAGGGTTCGGCAAGTTCAGATGAACTTTACGCAAAATTCGGCCGAACCCGAACCAAACCCGAACCCGAACGGGGAATCCCACTAACAGATTCTGGGGGTTGATGTCACATATACCAGCAGGTTGCTAAGGATGTCAAGGTGATGACTTCCTGGATTCCATGGAATCCAGGAAGTGATCACCTTGATGTCCTTAGCAACCTGCCGGTGACATCAAGGCTCCGCCCCCAGAATCTCTTTGTGGGAGGGATTCCCCAACTCCTTCAAAGGGAGGTCTTCACGTAAAAATAAACATTATTTTTACGAAAAAGGACACAGCAGTGGTGCTGCAAGCAAAGGGCAGTCCTTTCACATAAAAATAAACATGTTTATTTTTGATGTCACCGGCAGGTTGCTAAGGACGCCAAGGTGATCACTTCCTGAATTCCATAGAATCCAGGAAGTCATCACCTTGCCGTCCTTAGCAACCTGCTGGTGACGTCAAAGCTCCGAATGCTGAACGCGACCCCGAACTTTGCCCGAAGTTTCAAAAAATTTCGGGTTCATGTTCGGCACACCGAACACCACAAAATTCGGTATGGACCCGAATTGTGTGAGTTCAGTTCGCCCATCACTACTGACCCCTCATGTCCTGGACACAAATTGTTTCAATTCCTACCCTCAAAACGTCACAGAGCACTGCACACCAAGACAACTAGTCACAAGAACAGTTTTTTCCCAAATGCCATCACTCTACTAAACAAATAATTCCCTCAACACTGTCAAACCTTTTACTAAGTCTGCACTTCTATTTCTACTGGGTTTTTTCTTATCATTCCAATTATCCTTTTCCTCCCACTTAGAACTGTATGACTATAACCTGTTGCTTGTATCCTAAGATATTGATTGTTTCTTCATTGCTTATTTGATCCCTATGACAATCATTAAGTGTTGTGCCACATGATTATTGACAAATGTATCTTTTTCTTTTATGTTCACTGAGAGCATATGCATCAAGACAAATTCCTTGTGTGTCCAATCATACTTGGCCAATAAAGAATTCTATTCTATCTGCTTCAGGTTACATTGATTCCTGAATTCTTGATCTGTCTATGTCTTGTCTTTGGGCCTTAGTTGTTCTACTACTCTGTTTCTTAGAATCTTTAATTTTATACTGTGTCCAGAGGTGGGCTGCATCAGTTTGGACAGGTTCAGGTTAATTGTTAGTTCTGACCAACAGCTGGGCCTGCCCATCCGCCCCAGCGCTATTCTGTCCTATATAACCACTGTGTGTTTCATACCACATGCATGCACTCACATTTTCAGTTCTGGGCAAACCAGTTGTTACATTATGTGATGCCCATCTCTGTCTGTGTCCCAAAAATCTCTTTGCTCTGAATTCAATTTCCACCACGACCCCTTTGATTTGACCTGAACTATATGAGTGGCCTCATCTTGTGTATTAACCAAGGATGAGTCCTTAATTTATTACTTGCTGAAAGCTAGGAGAGTAGTCTGCTGCCCCTTGACCTCTAAATTCAGGCCTCTAAATTCAAAGGCAGCTATTTTTTTTAGTAATATGCAAATATCTCCACCATTAAGCTTAATATTAAAGGGTTAAATAAGGTCCAGGAGGGAAGTGTTTTTAAAAGGAAAGTGAACACAAGAACAAGGGGACACAATCTGAAGTTAGTTGGGGGAAAGATCAAAAGCAACATGAGAAAATATTATTTTACTGAAAGAGTAGTAGATCCTTGGAACAAACTTCCAGCAGACGTGGTTGGTAAATCCACAGTAACTGAATTTAAACATGCCTGGGATAAACATATATCCATCCTAAGATAAAATACAGAAAATAGTATAAGGGCAGACTAGATGGACCAGGAGGTCTTTTTCTGCCGTCAGACGTCTATGTTTCTATGTTTCTAATTAGAAAATAAGAACTGTAATATTCAGAATATTTTATTTCTTTGAAGCCGTGTATAAGCTGCAATTCAACATTCATACATTTCTTTCAGAATAATTCTTACTAAATTAGAAGGATAACCTCTAAGTAAAACTGGGTATCTAAATGATCATCTCATCTTTCAAATGAATCCCTATGTAGCTTTCTCTTACCTGGTTCAATTAAGAATCTGTGTTTGCATAAAGTAACTCAGTCCTACCACCTAAACAGAAAGTTGCTGCTGTTGTATTGAACACATTAATGGTGGATTTGTAGATTTTTCCATGAGTTAAAAAGAGAATCAAGCACTTTACTTTCTGGTATATAATGGCCTCATGTATTAATATCATCAATGAGCAATCCAGTGAAACACTTGTATAATATTTTGCTGGTACCCAATACCTACTTGGGGTTGTAAAAATCTAAACACCAGATGGCAGCAAACAGAATTTTCTTTATATCCAGTATTTCAGATTTATGCATCCATACATAACCCAACATAGAGTTACCAGATGTCTGGAAAAAAGAAAAAACAAAAGGGAGGGAGGGAGGAAGGGAGGGAGAGAGGGAGGGAGGGGAGCAAGGAAGGAAGGAAGGAAGGAAGGAAGGAAGGAAGGAAGGAAGGAAGGAAGGAAGGAAGGTTCATATCATATAAAGTACAAAATAAAATAAATATAAAAAAGAAATGGGGGTGCAAAGTAAAAAGAAAAAAAGCAGGGACTGCTAACTTTTTCAGTATAGTAGAATATAATGCAGTGACAACATCACATTTTTGCTTTACATTTCTAGTAAATACAAGCCATTTCTATAATTACAGAGTTAATACAGTAATCAAAACCCAAAATCAGTTTCATTTTTTCACCTTCTGTTTCAAGCATAAAGTCTGGAAATGATTTCCAAATGGAAACAAAACTGGATAAATTATTTTTTATTTAAAACAATTATCTTTGCTGTCTTTACTAACTCCACTACTTTTTCCATCTCTTCTTCCACTGTGGGAGCGGGCATGTCTTTCCATTTTAGTCATATAAGATTTTCACTTATTCAACTTATTTTTATATTTCTCCTAACATCTAACTTTCAGGAAGAGAAGCAGTGAAAAGAATGTTCTTATACATACACATTTTAGCTTCTTTCAATTCACATTCACTCTCTACAACAGAGCCCTATCCTACTGTTGGTATTTGAGCATCTTAAAATATTTCCATCTATTTCCCCATCTTTAATAAATATTCTACTGTGGTGCAAAAATTTATCTTCTTGATCTTATTTTTTGGCATTAATGTACAGCGTATAATCATTCACTCTATTTTCACTGTCAAACTTTAATCTTGTTACATTAATTTTCAGATCTATGCTCCTCACTACATCATACAATCTAACATTTGCTGACACGGGCATGTATTTTTTCCAGAGCAGAATAAAAAAAGACCTTTTCACTGTAAAACATTTTAAGGCATGTTACTATTAAACTTCACGGTAAATGAATCAATCTATCAACCTGGCAATCATATTCTAGCCTTCTAGCCTTTAACATCATCTTTGTCAACCTTTTAGCCTTTGTCATCAATTTGGGAAGTAAATTATTTTCTTACTATTCATATAACAATTGAGATGGTAAAGAAAACCTATTTCAGGGTGCATATTTTTCATATGTATGGACACAGAACAGTTCAGCAATCCATCAGTGAAAATCCAGTGTAACCAACAACCACAAATCTGGTGCTGAAATTATCCAGGCAACGAATAATGGTACTTAAGTATGAAATCACATCAGGCTGTACCTGCAATTTGATATTTCAGCATGCTGATGAATCCAGGGCATATTCAAGGGTGGGCATCTAAATGACTTAAAAGAGGCTAGATCTTGCCAAATTATAAATTTTATCATTGCTTTAATAGACTCATTGGCATCTACATCCCGCTCTTGGCAGATATTGTGTTAAGTACTAGGACTGTATAAACTGGCTTTAATTCACTTCAGCATGTCATTTTGTCCTCAACAGCAACTGTAATTCACTCAATAATCAGGGTATTTCACACCTCAGACCCTCTTCTCTTTTTATCATTACTTATCTAATGTTTTATTTGTACAAATTACCACCTATAATTGTTTGAATGAATGAATGAATGAATGAATGAATAAATAAATAAATAAATAAATACTCTCTTGAATGTCTATATTAAGAAGTGTGCAAGAACATGCCATAAAGAATGGCCGGTTTTGCATGTTGCCCGCACTTAAATTTTGGCATTACTAAAAGCTAAAAAATCCTTATATTGTAAATTCCTGTCGCCAACAGCAGTTATGAATCTTGCTACATTATTTTGGTTACTGGAACCATTTCATGTTTGGGAGATGAGGGAGATGGGAAAGGAAATCCAACTTTTTAATAAGCACTAGTCTCTTTGTGGTGGGAGTGAACTGGTGGAAACTTATTCCCTAAGAAAACTGCTCAACAAAGAAATGATGGGAGTTGTGAATTATGTTGCTGTATGTAATGAACCCCATAAAAGTCTGAACAAAAGACCAGCGACTAGCATTTTTAGTAATTCCCATTCCACTTCTTTTGTTGTTTCTATGGTTGATTTATGTGAATAGCAATTTTAGAAGCACACTCTGCCTTACCTATAGTAAATAAAATAGCGATCTGGCAATAACAATGGGAAAAAATCTGCTGATGTCTGAGAAACCATTGATCTTTTAAAAACTAACATTAATTTTAGGAAACCAGCTGGTACGTTGTTGTTCTGTTTAGTATAAGTTGCTGCCAGTAACTTGAACAACTAAACTTAACATCTTTCCATGTATTCCTTATCATAAAGCAGCTTTTATAACACCTTGGTTACTGGTTGGTTGTAAATTTCACTTCATTAAAGTTTTCACATCTGGAGCATATATAGGCATACTTTCAATAATTAGCTCCTGCAGTAATCTGTCTGTAGTATAACTGACAAGAAATTCCTACAACATTTTGTTTACAAATCAATCAGTAATAAAACTTACGTTCTTGCTGTTTTAACTTTAAGAGAAAAGATATATGTGATAGTTTCTAGATACAACTCTAAAGACTAAGGCAGGATGGGTGGTGAACCAATGATTCTGTAACTTACAAAGAAAAAGTGAAAACTGAGAGGAGAGTCATGACATGCTGTACATCAAACATGAATTCATGTTTCTGTTACAAAAAATAACAGAATGATTATTATCATCATTTATTATTAAGAATGATATTAGGGAAATTAGCTCTACAGATGTGTGGAAGTGTGTGGCTCCTCCCTCATCAATAAGATGCATAGTTTTTATTTTAAAAAATTAACTGTTCTAGATTTTAGTCATCTATGAAAAATGGGTTTATGTCTAATTCTAAATACTTTGGACAGGATCTAACAGGTTGCATGTATGTACAAACTAGTATGACAATCTTTCTTTCTTCAATTCTATTATGCTGGATTCTTGGAAACTGCCAGGAGAACTTTTTGCTAATTTCTTAGCATAGTTTTTCAACAGTGGATTGCTATTGTCTCTTCTGTAGGCTGGAGAGAAAATCAATGGCCCAAGGCCACCCAGCTGGCTTTGTATCCAAGGAGGGATTAGAACTCCTGGTTTCCTGGTTTCTAGCCTGATGTCTTAACTACTAGACCAAAGTGGTTGAACATGAAAGCACTAAATTGTTATGTTATGATTGATTATATTTTTTAAAAAATGTGCAACTGACTCCTGGACTGCTGAAGCCCACAGTGTAAATTAAGAGTGTTGTTGAGCCAAATGGTATAATTTATTGGAACAGTGGAAAGTTCTAATGAAGAGTTTTGATTTGAAAACATTTTTATCAAAACACTCCTTTGAAATAGATATATGAATCAAAGAAGGGATGAACTACAAACCAACAAACTGATTCAGCTGCTTCAAAGCCCTTTGTAGCTCTTTTAAAGCATTTTATTTATCAAATTTATTTACCAAATTTCTAGGCTTCCCTTCTCCAGAGGACCCAGGGTGGCTTGCAACATAAAATTTTTGTAGATTTGTCTCTTTTTTACAGTTTCTGGGGCGGTTATCCATAATAACTGCTGCCTGCCCCGATTCCTCAGAGAGGGGCGTCATAAAATATAAATACATAAAATATAAATACATTTATTTTTCTTTATTTATTAGATTTGTATGCCGCCCCTCTCCGAAGACTCGGAGCAGTCTTACATATAAATACAAAATGTGGCAAGTTTACATTGCCACCTAGGAAATACTAAGAATAGGGCTGAAAATTCTGACAGATTGTCTAACATTGATGTGAGCATCTGGCTGGTTGCCCTATGCCCATTGCCATGCTTGTTACAGATCTTTCAAGGTGGCAAGGAAAATATTCATTTATTATTCATTCACTTTCTCAGCTCTCAGCATCTTGAAACCCCTAGTTGCAAGCCTCAATTTTATTTATTTTTTCCTTGTACTGATGGATATTTACACTTCTGCATTGCTCTACTAAACACAACTGGGAGTCCAGCTATTCTATCAGCATTTTGAATATAGGTTGAGACCGCCATGCAATTCTTCAGTCTACATACCTTACTTTAAAATTTTACATGAATTGAGAAGGCCTAGATTTCTTGACAACTGATGAATTAATGACAGACTAACACTTACACAAACTGACTAGATATTAATTGTAGGGGATATATAAGGCTCAGAATTGTTATGTGTCTGTGTCTATGCATCTGCCTCTTTCTTAGTGGCTTATCTCCATGGCATTTCATTATGCTGGGCTGCTGATGTTGGCTAACATAGAATATTCCTCAAGCCTGAAGCCTGATCATAGCCAAGTAATGCCAGCGATTAGAGGTTTCCCCCCCTCCAGCTTGCCAACCATCTTGGAATGCAATGAATCAGTAATCAAAGAAAGCTAGACTGCAGCCCTCCCTCCCCCAAAGCACAATTTAATAGTAATTCTTCCAACTCCTGTTCAGAAGAAAGAAGTTATGCCAGTGAATCTTGCCAGCCTAGTGCCTCATCAAACCCAAAGATGAAAGGATTTTTCCCTGGAGTTACTAGACTTGCCAACTAGCTATGCCAAATCTCATGACATTCCAGGAAAGTAGCAATTAGAGCAAAGCAAAGCATCTTGCAGGGGGAAGTCAGTGATTATTCTTCAGAGTCATAGAAGAGCCAGTGGAAAAGTATATATATAAGTTGCTGTAGGACACTTTTTACAGTGGCTTAGCATAGCTTTAACTTTTTCCTGGACCATTTAGGAGCTTCCAGTGCTTGCCTCTCTGCCTTAAAAGGGTTGAAGGTAATAATTTACTCATTTAATTTGTATGCCACCCATATCTCTACCAAGTAACTCTTGAAGACTAACAATGCCATAAACAACAGAATAAAATAGTTATAGGAACAAAATCTTAAAACATCAGACATTAAAAGCTAAAATATTAAAATTAATATTAAAACATTAAAATTAAAAACCAATGAGTAGACAGGATGAAATCTTCTACTACTTTACTAGTCCCTAGCTACCTCCAAAATGAGATGCACCCATTGGGGCTCCAAGCTGGTTGGAAAAACCAGATTTTCAGACTCTCTTGGGAAGGCTAAGATCATGGAAGGTGCGGGAAGGGCATGACATCCCAAAGGATGGGAATTATGGCAGAAGAAGCTCTTCTCCTGGACCTCACCAGCTGCAATTCTTTGGCCAATTCCTCATGTGCTGAAATGAATGGGATGGGCCTTTCCCACTGGGATGAAAGGGTTCTTCAGGTAACCTGGATTTATACCATAATCAATTGAAATAATGCAGATTATAATGGATATATCCCTGCATTGGTCTTTCCATTTAGCTGCAATTGTTATGTGCTTTCCTATTATCTATGGTACAATTATAATCTATGTTTATTTTTTTTTTAATGAAACCCTGAAGTTGCTTTGAATGAGTTAACTTTTCAATTGCAAATATGAATGAAACCCTATCCTCCCTGAATTTTAACTCTCCAGTTTGTAATAGATGGAACTGATTTTTTCATATCTTCAATTTATGACTCATGAAATCAAGCACACATCAATGTGCTACTTTATTTTGTTCTTCTTGACTCAGGGAACTGAATAAAGTAGTGACACTGAGATCTGATATGCGCAAGATTTGACCTCAGCTCTTCTCCAGTTGTAGCAATTTCTATTTGGTATTGAGTTTACCAGGAAATCAGATTTCTGATAGCAGAAAACATGTTCTGTGTATATGTATTTATTTAGACTTTTGTAACCCACCCTAATCTGAAGTCTTTGGGAAATATAAAAGAAATCAAACACCCCAAACCAGAATGTAAGTTTAGTCAATCCACCCAAAGTGGATGCCTTCAAACAATCCACTAGAATTAAAAGCCTCAATCTACTTGTAATACAAAGGAGACAGAGAAACCACGACATAAAAGATTGGCTGCCCAGTCCACATCCCACTGGCCTCATGCATAGAAGAGTCTCATAGGTACTATCAGGATAATTTAACTAGACAGGAAGAGTAAATTTTTGCAAGACAGTAAGTAATGTATTCCTCTGCTACACCATTATAGGGTTTTGTGGTTGATCAGCACTAGAAACCCACTGGTAGCTACTTCCATGACTTCATAATTTGTTATTATAAAATGGCAAGGTTGATTCTATCTCTAAAGATTGCCCCATGTTGAGCACATTATAGTAATACATTTATGTGATGATCATGGCATATGTTATCATCACGAAAACATAGTGGACTCAAATGTATGTCATTATAATTCCATGATATCTTCCATGCTATCAGAGCACTTAAGGATCAAAGCCCTCCATCAATGAGTTGATTGTGTCATGTCAAATTTCAACCTCATTTTGCTGTGAAGATTAGGTGTGTGGAGACCCAACCAATGTGATGTGTGAATCCAGGCAATATCTGTTCCTTGCACAAACTTTGCCATTTTGTCATGATGAAAAATGCCCAACAATATCATTGTTTGATCAATAGTGGGCTTAGCCTGTTTCCAAAATGGCTTTAAAACTATGAGAGCAAATGATTTTAACTTTGTTTTCAAAGTGGATTTGAAGCTCTGAGAGGAAATGCCCTTACTTATGCTTAAGAGGAACCACTTAAATAAATCAAGGTTTAAATCTCAATCCAACACTCTGTGCTTATGATACAGCTCTTAGATAAATTGCCCTTCACATCTAATGATAAAATATGTAGAAAGGCAATTAGAGAGTTAGGTCTTTTCATCTTGTGTCATCTTATTATTTATGATACATATTTAATGAATTTAAATATGCAATGAAAGGTGGGAGATGGGGATAAAATAATGAACTGCCTTGAGAAAATGTGTAAAATTTAAAAAACAGATATTCATGGGCATTCAAGCTAGCACTGCATCAGAACAATTAAATAAACTTATTGTCTGATACTGAGACTCATAGCAGATTTCTAAAAAATGTAAAATAGATTCATTAGTTGAAATGTTGCCCAAGGCACCACATTGCTAATTCCATAATAAAACTATGTTAGCACTGCCACATTTGAGTGATTGCATGCTTGGCACATCCCAACTGGCCATTTATTGCCTTCCAACTTTGTTATGTATTTCAATTACCGTAGTTTTCAGAGTATAAGATGCACCTTTTTCCTCCCTAAAAGAGGCTGAAAATTTGGTTGTGTCTTATATTCTGAATGAAGTTTTTTTTTTTAACTTTTTTTTCAGCCCTAACTAGGTGCTAACAATCTTCCCAGCTCTTACCTTGCAGGCTCTTTCATTGTTACCTCTGTGAATAATGTTTTCCAAGCCCCAAATCTTTGCAGGCTTTTTTTTTTCATTGTTCTACTTGCTCCAAATAAGTTTCTTTCCAGCCCTAACCAGGTGCTAATATCTTTCCAGTCTTACTGGCATGCACACTCTTTCATTGTTACTCTCTCGGAATAAGTTTTTTTTAAGCCCTAACCAGAGGATAAAATAATGTGCTGAAGCTGACCAGACTAAGGATGCTAGCCAGGTCAATATCTGGTAGGCAGACCCCCCCCCCCCTATTTTCCTCCCCCAAAATTAAGGTGTGCCTTACTTCAGTGCGTTGTATACTCAAAAAAATACAGTATCTTTAAAATCTGCAAGATTAATCTTTCCACTACAAATTCCCCACCCTGAACCACTCAACCATCTACATGACAAACCGAGTAATATTGTCCAACAGTTCACTGATGGTGACCCTTTAGTTCGTTGTTAAGTGCAAGTATAGCTCTGGGATAAAAACTATTCAGGAAACGTGTGGTCCGAGTTCTAGTTGTTCTGTATCTTCTGCCAGAAGGCAGCAGTTCAAAGAGATTGTAAGCAGGATGAGAAGAGTCTTTGAGAAGAGAAGAAAGTGAGAACCAGTCATAAATCACTTTTTTCAACACTTGTATTGTTGAACAGTTGCTAAATGAATTATCATAAATCAAGGGATAACTGTAGATACAAATGGGAACAGGTGCAAACTGGATCATCTCTAACTACACCACTGATCAGTAAAGGGCTACCAAAATATCTACTACCACACTGGGGGCATGGCTTATGCATTTTCTTTGAACACCTTTCAGTGCAAATTGGGTGCTCTGGGGTGGAGCTCCATTTTCGCTATCCCACTGTATTCCCCCCGTCCAGTCAGAAGCCAACCCCTGCCACTGATGCTTCTGGATATGTTTCTTATTCCCCCAGAAAAGAGACTCATGGAAGGTGGATGGGGAAGCTTAAATTTTCTCCTAGCTGGCAATGGCCCTGACACTTCTTTGGCCAATGTGATTTTTAATATTTTGTTGTACTAAACTGTAAAAATGCAAGAAATATTTAGAAATTATCCACTATAAATGCAGGTGAGCTAGTGGCCAAAATGGGAGCCAGCCAGCAATTGCAGGTGGGCGCTGGGTTTAACATTATTTTAAACTTGCTAAATGCTAGCCTAAGATAATATTGGTTAGCCAGTTAAAGAGAGTCTGAAGAGATGGAAAGACTTAATTTATTCCTGAATTATATACAGTATTTTTCATTTAAATGGGATTCTATATGCCTTTGCAAACCATTGGAAGAATTTCTAGATTTATAAATGATCCATTTGTTGATTAGGAACAGTGGAAGAAAGCATTCCATTTGCTAAGTAATGTCTAGGAAAGAAAACATATAAATATACCAACATTAGTAATGACATCAGAATATTGATAATGCAGATGAGGGAATATGCTGTATGCACTGGGTATTTCATAAGTGTATATTGATTTGTACTTTATGAAATCCTCATTTCTTTCTCCCCATATTTCCATTACACAGTTTATATTTGCCACACACGAAAAGAACACTGATGAAATGTAATCTATTTGAAAGCACAGCAATAAGAATGGAAGGCAACCCAAAAGTATTTCCAAAGCTAGATCAACTTTGAAAACTTCAGTAGTTGTATACAGATATATAGTCGCTTTTGTTTGGTATTATATTTCTTAGGTCCTATATATTGTAAATTCAGAAATACAACATGAAATATCAAAGCCACAAATCAGTTTTGCAAAAAAAACACCTTGCTACACATTGCCCTATCACTTCCTATTTTTTTCTTCTACGATGTCTGCTAATGCTGTTCACTGTAGAGAGCAAGATATAGACATTTTTTTCTTAAACTCCAGATATCTAAACAAGTTTGAATCTGATTAGTACTTGGATGGGAGACCACCAGGAAGCCATCTGGTTGTGAGAGAAAATAGGAAGTAAAAACAGAATCTCTGAAAACTATTATGATAAATTTCTTCAGTAAATGAAGATATTTCTGTAAAAATGATATGACTTCATGAATTCTGTAAATGGGAATTGTACATGAATTTGTAAATGAGAATATTACACAGGAATTAGGGAAGAGAGACTAGTCTATATTATTTTGTCCCTTCTCAATCATAGGAGCCCCTCAGCTGGAGAATATAATTTTACAAAAGAATTGCAACAAAAATAACATACATAACTATTAAGAAAGATTCAACATCAATTGTTGAACATCCTCAAAGTTCTTGAAAAGAAATAATCCACTTGGCTACAGGCAACTGAATATTAAAAGTTTGGTTCAGCTATCTGATTGAACTTATATTTTTAATATGTTTACAGAGTTGAGTAAATAATTCATTATAATCTGGACTTAATTTGGGATATTGAGGTAGCCAGGTATGACTTATTCTCCTCTCCTGCTCCAGCATAATTTGATGCCTTTAATGACAGATAACAATGGTGGGCAATGATATCATTTTGAAAGGAAAATGAAGATATTTTGTGATTTGTTTAATGATCAAAGGAAAAGTGAAGTCGTAAGCCCATCATAGTCACATCATGTTTTGCTTAGCCGCTACAATGGTTAGTTCCAGTAATTGTCAGTCACAAGTGTGGTCATTAGGAAAAACTGCAATCTGAATTATGAAGATTAAAATGTCAATTTTTCAAAAATGTTTTTGATGAATAAAGTGTTTTCTCCAAGATGGAAAAGACTGCACTGCATTTTTTTAATTTTTCAACATTCCTCTTGTCAAGATTTTGAAGAGCCTTTTGGTGGGATCCTAGGAACTCAAATTGTCAAAAGTAATATTTGAAAAGGGAGTGGTTGAAATATAAATATCTGTGGCAGGTATTCATCAGCACTTTCTATTAGGGCAAACTCTGACTTATAGTGCACCCAAATTTATTTTCTACTGGAAAGGGGGGGGGGGGGGCTTCTGGTTTTCAAACTTGTTTTTGGGTTTCATATAATTTCTTATGGTGGAATTTTTAGGCGTATTTTATTATAACATTGTTGTGGAAGAAGTTGATGACATTTCATTATTATTATTCCAATTCTGCTAATCATGTTTCAAACTTGATTGGCTTTCTTGTTTATGATTTGAACCCTACCCAATGGCTTGAGAATTGTAAAAATAATATCTAATTATGCATAAGATACTCAACTGTGCTCTTTTGTGTGGTTGGGCTGTTGTTCCAGGTTTAGGCCACCCAAACTGCAAGTCCTTTTAGTCTTGTGCTTAGTGCCACACCAATAAATGGTAGCATGGTTTAATTTATTTTCCATTTTTTGACAATTTATATTCACAAAATCTATACCTTTTTGCAATTCCTTGTCTTCATTATACTAGAGTCATTATTTCAGTTTCGCTTTGAAAGTTAGTACTCACGTTTTGTCTTATTTGGCATCTTGGTCAATAAAATTATCACCAAACCGAATAACAGAAAATCTTGGAACACCCCCCACCCCACCCCAAGTCCTTGTGCTTCCTTTATCTTTGTTTTGTTTTTATAATACAGAGTTATTAAAATGAATGAACTGATTTCATGAGGCAATATTTTATTAAGGAAAAGTAATTCAAAACTCCAGTCAAGTCACAAATATTTACTCACAATCAATTTTTATTTACTGTTGTACACGTGTTCAATGTGGTCTTCACAACTTAGATGACCCCTCTTTAAAATGGTCACTGACTCATTACATGGTGATGCTTGAGAACTGAAGTAATGTGTCATGAAACTGGTTCATTGTTTTTGAATAACCGTGTATTTTGACTGTTATCAAAAATCACCATATTTTTCATAATTCAACTTTCTGGAAATTGTCACAGGCTTTGTTGTAATACATTCTTTAGATTGATTACAATAAACCATCTGATGATTTTCAGAAAGTATTAGTGTAGTGGTTAAGATGCCAGACTAAAAAGTGGGAGATTATGAATTCTAATCACATCTTGGGCACAAAGCCAATTAGATGACATTTGGAATTCTTAATTTTAGCCTTTTTCACAGTGTATCATTGTTCCATTAGCTTTAATCCTATCCATGAATGAAATAGAAAAATAGCTTTAATGAAGTTTGTTAATTTCTCTTTTATTACTAGTTTGAATTTTATTATCTTGTTTTTTATGGCTTCCTGAGCTATCTTTCTAAATTCTCCTTACTATCATGCAACAATTTTCTTACATAAAAATTAATCTGAGAATCTTAAAAAAGAGTTAAATTTTACCACATGTAAGCAAATTTTTAATGATGCATTATTTGACATATCTTCTACTGTGTAGAAGAGACAGCAGTTAGGCTGCAGTGATGTTGAAATAAATAGGAATAGCTTCTGTATTTGTTCCTGAAATGTTTTATATGTCACAGTAGAAGATATGTCAAAAAATGCATCATTAAAAATGTACTTATATGTGGTAAAATTCAACTCTTTTTTTTAAGATTCTCAGCTTAATTTTTGTATAAGAAAATGGCATACTGTTTAAATAATTCATAATTGTTTAAACTAGTTTCTGTGCAATTAAATACTCTTTTGATACTGCTATCTCAAGTGAAGGGATCCAACTTTAATTAATGAACCCACATAAAACAGTGCACATATGTGTATATGTATGTGTACTCAGGCTAACACACACTGTTAGCCTGAGTCATATTGCTGTTTTCATTTTAAATATTACTGTGATGTGTGATAGTTATAAATGAAACGTTGACATTAGACCAATTTATAAGAAAGAATATCTGGGGAATTGGAACTTCCACCAACACAGACACATATCAAGTACACAAGGCAGAAACAGTCATTAATCTGAGTGGTACAATATAAACAATATTGGCTAGTAGCAGAAAGGCAAAGAGGTTAAGACACCAGTTCAGAAGTGTGAATCATTTCTGTCTTCAGGAAGAAGCAAACTTTTTGAGTTGATAGATAACTTTCAATTTTTGCTATACATGCTCTCCGTGAATGTGAGGGATTGTTTATTCTCAAATGGCTTCATAATGGTCCTGGCCAATTTCAAAGTGTTCATTTGCCAGTTAGTAAGGTTGTTCCAAATCTTTCCTTCTAAATCCCCACAAATAATTTCACTCACCTCCATTTTCTTCTGTCTTTTCTTTTGCTTGCAACTCAAGTACGGTGATGTTTTCATTGATTTTTTTCTTGAATGTCCAGATGTAGCTTTTATTCTTGGAAATAAAATGTTTTCTTTTGCAGGCCTGTGCAGGTGTGTATGCACATATACAAAAATATGCATCCATGCACTGCTACATAGGTGTTAAAGGAATGCACGCATTGAATCTAAATCATCTAAACCCATGATGGCTAGTCTATGGCACATGCCACAGGTGGCATGCGGAGCCATATCTGCAGGCATGTGCCATTGCCCTAGTTCAATTCCAGTGTGCATGTGTGCGCTGGCCAGCTGATTTTTGGCTGGCTCCTCCCATAGCACCCCTCCCCTCCCAGGAATCTCCACACAGCCTGTTTTGGATGCCAGGTAAGTACAGGGCTCACACAGAGGCTTTGAGAAGGCCATGGGGAGGGAGGCCATTTTCACCCTCCTCAGGTTCCAAGAAAGCCTCTAGAGCCTGGGGAGCAGTGTTCCCTCTAATTTTTTTTTGGGGGGTGGGCGGTAAAGTAGAGTGTCTGAGCGGCACTCCCTTCGGGACTGGGCAGCACAGAAATAATAAATAAACAAATAAATAAACAAACAAAGAAACAAACAAACAAACAAATAAATAAAAAACCCACCCTGTTTTGCCTCAGAGAATTTCAAAATAAAATACTGTACTGTGTGTCTATAACAGTGAGTTCATAATAGGGCAACACTATCAATATCAAAATGCCACTTAAATAGTTGAGCTAGTTTCAAACTAGATTTTGATTTTCTTTCTCTCTTCCTTACTCCCATTCTTTTCCTTCCTCTCTTTTTTCTATCTGTTTCTCTCTCTTCCTCTCTTCCTCTCTCTCTCCTTCCCTCTCACTCTTTCCCTCTCGGCTTCTGGGCAGGTTTGGAAAACTCTGAGTTGATTATGATTTTTAAGTGAGCGATTGCTCACTGCTCAGCTTAGAGGGAACTATGCTGGGGAGGATGAAAAATGGGTCTGTGGGGCACACTGGAAGTTGGGAAATGGGCTATTCCCAGCCTCTGTAGGCTTGCTAGGCCCAAAATGGGGGGGTTTGTGCATGCATGCACAGGGGAGGATGGGGGCCTGTGCTTGTGTGCATGGGAGTGGGGCAGTACAGTGGGATAGTGCGTACATACACCCGAGGCAGGGCACCTCCAGAGGGCTTGAATTATGGGTGTGGGCACCTGTGTGCATGCACATACTTTTGGCACCTGAGGGGAAAAAAGGGTTGCCATCACTGACCCAAACCATTGCAGCATCCTCCTCACTTAGGCCAGAATCATGTGGCTAATCTAGGTATAATATTTTCTGCTTCGGTATTTATTTTAATCAAAATATGATGAAATTATTATAATGCCAATATATAACAGTTTACTGTAAATTAAACAGTTTACTGTAAATTAAACATGCTTTCCAGAGTGTGGCCTATCATAGCTTTATTGTTGGTCAGTTAGGTCATCTTCCAGTTCCAAGTTATTCATGATTGCCCAAAGCTGGAAGCTCTGTAATAAGAACCAAATTGCTATTTGATGCCCTTAATATCTTTCTCTCATGTTTTGGGGTTAGCAGATGTAATCATGTTTCCATGCACCAACAAGTATTTCCTCCATACTGCTTATTATCTAAATGTGTTGGCTTCTAGATGGATTGTTTTCAATGAAAGGGATGCTCTTCAGTTAGCGTTAATTGAAAGGGTACTGGTGCGTGATCAGATATAGTACTGGTTGCATTATCCTTGACTCACTGAAGTAGACTAGTTGCTGTTATTAAAATTAAGTGTGTAAAGGAAAACAAAATCCACGGAAAACATCTCATTCAAAGAGCAATTGTATAGAAACAGTAGCGATGGGAATCAAAGCAGTTGCTCTGTTACATTCAAAACCTTGCCAGATTATTTCAGTCAGAGCTGTAAAATATTCTTTGTATATACATCCTCTCTCACAGTAGTGGGTTCTAAAATCCTTTACTAATGGTTTGTGCATGTACTAGCATACACGTGTATTGCTTCTGTACATGCACATCGCGGGCATCTGGATGGAGCCTCCTGCCACCAATGCTACCAGTTCTAAGAACCGGTCCAAACCGGGAGCAACCCACCGCTACATCAAACTGGCTGCAGTATCTTTAGTAAGGTGCACCTCTAGACTCATTCAGGGGAAAATATTGAACAATTGAGAATGATAAAGATCTTGCTGACTAGTGACAGCGCTTAGCAATTCCTTGACTTAATATTAATATTAAGAATTAATATTACATGGAGATACATCCTCCAGTTGCCCTAAAGTTCCCTCCCCTGCCCCCAGGAGAAAGAGGCTTCTGATTTTATTTTGAGGACATTTCTGCTTTTTGCTGTTTTTGGCTGATTTGATTTGCAAACTGGGGGGGGGGGCACTTGTTATTGTTTATATCGCTCTCTATCCTGATGTGGAAAAGGCTCACTGTAGAAATACCTTCCTGATATCTTCCTTTGGGACTTAATTGAAGTCCAGGAAACCAGGCAGGCTACAGATTGCTGGTCATAATTTTTGCCAAGGCAAGATGCTCCCTCCTGTTGCCCAGTCTCTGCACAACTAAAGCAAATGTGAAAAATGCTTCACTTTTTCACTTAAGTGAAAATTTCTTCTCTGGAAAAGAAACAAATCTGAAAGCTTTTCTTTATTACAATGATAAAATAATGATGATGAATATTGCTTTCTGTTTATCCCCTTAGGATCTTGCCAATCTTTTACATTTCTGGACCAGCAGCTTGTTATACTGCTGCAAATTCTCTCCTCTGACGAAATGTCACTCAATAATAAAAACTGATTTCTATATGTCTGCAATATAAAAATTATGAATGGATGTATTGAATATTTCAGTGAAACAATGTTGTAAGAAAAATTCCCACTTAAATAAAAAAAGTATCAAAGGATTTGGTCAGAAATGCAGCGAAGCATGTTTATTGGTATGTGATGGGTTGCTACTGATTTGGACCAGTTCTTTAAAACCTGTAGCTCTGACTCCAAGCCAAGAGAGAACCAGTTGGCGGTAGGGAAAGCAAGTAGGATGCTTGGCTGCATAGCTAGAGGTATAACAAGCAGGAAGAGGGAGATTATGATCCCGCTATATAGAATGCTGGTGAGACCACATTTGGAATGCTGTGTTCAGTTCTGGAGACCTCATCTACAAAAAGATATTGACAAAATTGAACGGGTCCAAAGACGGGCTACAAGAATGGTGGAAGGTCTTAAGCATAAAACGTATCAGGAAAGACTTAATGAACTCAATCTGTATAGTCTGGAGGACAGAAGGAAAAGGGGGGACATGATCGAAACATTTAAATATATTAAAGGGTTAAATAAGGTCCAGGAGGGAAGTGTTTTTAATAGGAAAGTGAACACAAGAACAAGGGGACACAATCTGAAGTTAGTTGGGGGAAAGATCAAAAGCAACATGAGAAAATATTATTTTACTGAAAGAGTAGTAGATCCTTGGAACAAACTTCCAGCAGACGTGGTAGATAAATCCACAGTAACTGAATTTAAACATGCCTGGGATAAACATATATCCATCTTAAGATAAAATACAGAAAATAGTATAAGGGCAGACTAGACGGACCATGAGGTCTTTTTCTGCCGTCAGACTTCTATGTTTCTATGTTTCTATCTCTGAAAGTTGGCCCACCTGCCCCTTGGTTATACGGGCCTTTATCTCTGCTTCTATAGCCCAGGTGATCAGGAGTGGCAGATTGAATTAGCACTCAGCAGCTATTTTCCATGCTCCTTGCCTCATTTATAACATAGAAGGGTGCTTTTTAAAAAAGTACTGAGCATGCACAGAGGATTAATTTCTGAGAAGGTATGCACTTCCATCATGATGCAAACTGGTGGGTTGATCCAATGCTTCTAAAAATCTACTTTTCTAAGAAAGCTCCAAGACCGTCTTCTAACATAAGCAACATCCCTTATTGTGTCCATATATTTCATCCTTTTACTCCCAAGGAAAAGGCAACAAGCTGGCTTTTGTTATCTTTGTCTTTCCTTGCCTGTTTCTTTTGTTACACAATGCACAAGCCATCGCAGCAATCATGTATGTGAGGACAGGCTATAATTTGTTCCCCATAGATCCTCTTATGAGAACATGAAAATGGATGGCTGCTCTAGGCCTTATTGCAGTGTTCTCCTGAAAGGTCCTACATGGAGAGAGACAATATTTTCTCACAATGAATTTACAACAAAGAAACTGAGTTTCAGAACTCAGATAATGAACTTCTGAGTCCTGGAATATTCACAAAATAATCTATATGGTAATGTTGCTCTGTAGTTTATTTCTCCCTTTGCTTGCTCAGAAACACCACTGCTATAAATTTTTCTCACTCATTTTTACAGATCTGGAAGAAAAGTTAATATTGTGTAAAATGTGTGCCTTTAGCAATAACTTGTTAAGAGCTACTGAATATTGGCTTATCATGTATAACTACACTTGAAAATGTATTTAGAATGACACAGAAGGAATGTAGTAAAATTGAGTCCGCAAGGAGAAGGGCAGCCTATAAATAAATAAACAAATAAACAAACAAACAAACAAACAAGTAAGTAGGTAAGTAAGTAAGTAAGTAAGTAAGTAAGTAAGTAAGTAAGTAAGTAAATAAATAAATAAATAAATAAATAAATAAATAAATAAATAAATTTATCTGAACGTCTTCAGGGAATTTTTGCAAAATGATTGGAAGGGACAGCCTTGATGAAACTATACTCCAGAAATTGAATCACTGTTTAAGTCAAAGCATATATAATGAGATTCTAAAAAATATGTATTTATTTCTGATTGGAAATTCTGAAGAAATGTCAAAATATGCATATGGATTATTTCAACATGCTCTAATGGGGTTACCCTCAAAAAGTGCTTGGAGACTTAGGTACACCCACATTACAGCAATCCTCCACGAGCTGCACTGACTCCCTATTGGTCTCCGGGCACAAATCAAGATGTTAGTCATTACTTTTAAAGTCCTACATGGTTTAGGGGCAAGTTATCTTCGAGACCGCCTTCTGCCACGCAACTTTCATTTTCAGCAGCAGACAAGCTTTCTGTTCAGAGTTCAGAGAGAGAGTACAGAGTGAACTGAGCCATGTCCAGCCTCAAGCTTAAGTTTTCAGTTTCGATTCTCTGCACAGACTCAGAAGTATTTAACTCCCATTATGTGACTTAGTTGCTATGCCTATTCATTGGCTGACCTTGTTACCATGGGCACTCCTAGTTCATGAATATCTTAACACATCTTCATAAGGATAAATATTCAGTTAATGGATTTATTATTCATTTATCTTTCTCCCAACACATTTTCAGGCTCTGTAACAGAGCGACATTCCTAATCAATAATATGATACCCTTTTGGTGGTTTTCTGGTTACATGAGAATGTTACAATTAAAGACAAAAAAAGTTGTTTGGGTGTTTGACAGGTGGTCTGCAGGGGATCGGAAAAGATGAATCACCCTTGTCATACACCCGTGAATCTCAATGTTGCTGAAACAGATTTATATTGTGTAAAGAGAACTTTGGTGCTTGCATAAACATGATGGAGAGGAAAAACCCAAGGTGACCACCACTGAGTCTCATGCACAAAATGAAGGGCGCTCTCCTGCTGTGCCCTCATTTCAGTCATGTCCAAGATGAGCTTTTGATGAAGCTTTTACTTTATAGATGCTTTTTAAATGATTCTAATCATTAGAGAACAGCAAGGCATCCCAATTTTTTTCTCAGCCAGTGTTGTCAATATATAGGTAGATATTTTTTAAAAGAAGGACTTTTAATAAAGCAATGAAGGAAATGTGGAAGCAAATTAACTATCAGAAGACAAAAAAGGAGGGGGGGGCAACTGAACTGAAAATAACTGAGGAAAGTTGACTTATGTCAACTTTTTGCCTTAGTGTAATAATCTGTTAATGGATATCTGGTCATGCATACCAAGAAAGATTTAAAAAGTGATGGGAGTCCCAACCATCCACCATGACACATTAAAAAAAAATACAGGACTTAGATTGCAAGGCTGTGGACCCGTTCCTGAGATGAATAATTCTTAATTCTAAATCTTAAAATACATGCTTTTCTTTATATTCCTTGAAGAAAAGATGCAATTTGACACACAGATCAGACTTTTCAGAACAAACAAAATGACAAAGTCACAGAATTTTTGTCAGATTAAAAATTCAAATCAAGGTATTCCCCAAATGTTGTGATTCCGTCTGAGGCTCCTCAGGAAACGGCTGAAACTCTGCCGGCTCCCTGCTCAGAGGGGGAGGATGAGGAACAGGAGGAGGAGGCCCAGGCAGAAGGGGAGGAGGAATATCAGGCCGAGGGAGAGGGAGAACAGCCAGAGTCCCCCGGGGTGGAGCTCTCCCCAGCAAGCAGCCTGGAGTCCTTAGATGAAAATGCACAAGCCATCATCGATCTCAGGCAGAGAAGAGCAGAACAACGAAGGGGACAATTAGCCAGGTACTTCCAGTCCTAAATAGGTAACAGCTGGGTTTGGGTGTGGTTCTCCCCAGAAAGGCTGAAAAGGCAGACCCACCCTTCCTGTCTTGTGGAGTAGTATCTTTGGGAGTCCTGGGACCTGGCTGTGATCTTTGGCATCTCTGATTCTGACTTGTGGCCTTGAAGGCTGAAACCTTGGGGGGAAAGGCATGGGGGCTTATTCTCTACAGTGGTGTGTGTGCCAGCAAGAAGTCTGCTGTATTGTCTGGCCGTCAGGACTTTGCTGTGAAGCCTCATAGCCTGCCTGTTGGGAAGAACAGGTTTTTCTCTGTGTTTATTTTTCAAACTATAAAGTGCTTTTGCTTTTACCAGCATGTCTGGCTGCTTTTTCCAGTTGGTGTTGAAGTCTGGGGGCACCCAGACAGAACACCAAAGATACATGAGAGACTCCCCTGAACATCCCAAGGAAAGGGCCCAAGATAATAATCAAATTTGCTGTATTGGCTGATGAAGTACAGTATTTTTCAGACTATAAGATGCACCAGACTATAATACACACCTATATTTACAGGAGGAAAACTAGGGGAAAACAGTTTTTGCCCTCTCCAGCCCCCAGAAGCACTTTGTAGTGCTCCACATGTCCAGTTTTTCGAAAAACAATGCTGTTTTTGGCCTGCAGAGTCTTTCTGGGACCACAGAAGGCAAAAATATGAAACTGGGAGAGTTTGAAAGCCCCAAAATGGGACTTACGGAGCATTGCAGAATGCTTCTGGGGGCTAGGGGATGAAAATATGATGTGTGGAGAGTTCATGAGTTCAAAAACAGGTCCATATTTGGTCTATAAGCTGTACCCACTTTTAGTGGGGATGGGGGAAGTGTGTCTTAAAGTCTGAAAAAATATGGTACTTGTTATTTTTAGATGGCTGTTGGTCAGTTTCACGATGGGGTAGAGGGTGGGGAGTAGGGTTTTTTATTGATGTTCACTACCCATAAATTATGAATTGGACATCCATGTAAACTCTATAAATAAGTAAATTTTCATTTAGAAGTTTGATGAAATATCAGTTCTCTTTTTTTTGTAGAAGATATGATTAAAATGAGCAACACACAAGAGAATAAAGTCAAAATCATAGGTGTGGATTTCATTTTAGTTCCAAAAAATATATAATTGAATGCATAGTTCCCTCTAAGCTGAGCAGTGAGCAATCGCTCACTTAAAAATCATCATCAACTCAGAGTTTTCCAAACCTGCCCAGAAGCCGAGAGGGAACGAGTGAGAGGGAAGGAGAGAGAGAGGAAGAGAGGAAGAGAGAGAAACAGATAGAAAAAAGAGAGGAAGGAAAAGAGAAAGAAAAAGAATGGGAGTAAGGAAGAGAGAAAGAAAATCAAAATCTAGTTTGAAACTAGCTCAACTATTTAAGTGGCATTTTGATATTGATAGAGTTGCCCTATTATGAGCTCACTGCTATAGACACATAGTACAGTATTTTATTTTGAAATTCTCTGAGGCAAAACAGGATGGTTTGTTTGTTTGTTTGTTTATTTATTTATTTATTTATTATTTCTGTGCCGCCCAGTCCCGAAGGGACTGCCGCTCAGACACTATACTTTTCCGCCCACCCCCCCAAAAAATTAGAGGGAACACTGATTGAATGTGCTTGGCACTTTCATTTTTCTGGCAAAACAATTTAAATTTATATAGTTCATTTAGTGATTGATTTATAGTCTATTCTTCTGTTGACAGGATAGAATTGTACAATTAAATATGTTTCCTTCAAATAAATAAACATTACATTGAAAAGTTTGAATGTCTGCAAGCAATCTTTTGAAAAGTTTGATAATGAAATTTTAATGCTACGTTGTACAGTATGTAAAATATTTATTGTGATGCTTCCTTTTTGTTTTGTTAAGATCTAGCCTTGTGGTGCAACAAGAACAATCTTCTACACTAAAAATACACTAAAAACTATACAAATGGTGGTAGATTTTAGGAGAAACCCTCCTATACTGCCACCTCTTACAATACTGGACAACACAGTATCAACAGTAGAGTTCTTCAAGTTTCTAGACTTAAAATGGATATCCAACATCAAAAACATCACCAAAAAGGCACAACAAAGAATGTTCTTTCTGCACCAACTCAGAAAGCTCAAACTGGGCTTTCACCCAAAGAGCTGTTGATTCAGTTCTACAGAGGAATTATTAAGTCTGTCATCTGCATCTCTATAACTGTCTGGTTTGGCTCTGCAACCAAACAAGACAAACACAGACTTCAATAAATAATTAGAACCGCAGAAAAATCAAACCTGAGGTATTCATCTGAGGGAGGTATTCAGGGGCGGGTCACCATTCATGACCCTACTGGAGTGGGCTGGGAGTGCATGAGCATGCCCTATCTGTGCGTCCCCATGTGGAGTGCAGCTTCTGCGCATGCGCAGAAGTGAAAACCCCCGGAAACAGACAAAAATAAGGTAAGTGGCCGACCGCGCTGCCACCGTTCGCCACTGTTCGCCTCTTGCTCTTGTGCAAATGGTGGCAATGCAGGTGGTGGTGGTGAGCCAGCATGAGCATGGGGGATGGGGCGAATGGCGTGAGCGCAGGCATTGGGGGAGAGCTGGCGCGAGAGGTGAGCGAGGGGTGAGGGGTTTGTGGCAGGAGAAGGAAGGGCTTGCGGTGGGGGAAGGCAGCGCTCGTGGCAGGGCAGGCCAGGCCAGGTGGAGGTCCAGGGAAGCGCCGATTGGCGTGCACACACTTGCATGCCCAGTGACTCCACCAGAACTAAGCTACGTTGTACATTGCCACCACCGGAACCACGTTCCCTACCATTCAGGGTCGGGCCCACCCCTGGACATATTGAAAATTTATTCTATGCAAATAATGTCTTCATCTGTAACAGAAATTTAGCTTACCATCTCTAACAAAATAATACAGTCCCTTTTTTAACTTTAACTTTTTAACACAAGCTTTAAGTGTCAATTTATCAAGCCCCATCACATAGTTTCATAGCAAAGCATAGGCATCAGCTAGTATATACATATGGATACACTAAAACACACACGCACACAAGTTTATCAAGTTATACTATCTCCTTTCATTCAGAAATAGTGAGGAAAGTTTGCATTACCGGTAAGTGTTATGTGAAAAATCCAACTATTATATCATATGCACATAATCCGGATTGTGGGGGCAATAGCCTAGCTCTGTTAAAAAGTGCTATTGCTAACATGTTGTAAGCCTCCCTGAGTCTAAGGAGAAGGGCGGCATAAAAATCGAATAAATAAATAAATAAATAAATAAATAAATAAATAAATAAATAAATAAATAAATAAATAAATAAATTTATTTACTTATTTATTTGCCATTACATGAACATGCATACAAGCTATTCCTTTGTAGCTAATGCCGCTGGCGACTTACCAGCCGGCGAGGGTTGCGGCGTGGGCCGGGGAAGGAGGCCGCCATGTTGGGGCGGAGCCTGCGGCCCCCATGTCATCCCCGGCGGCCGCAGCGTGGCGTTTGGGTGCGCTGGTCACCCACTGGACCGGGCAGGAGGGAGGCAGCCCTATAAAAGGGGCTGCCTCGTGGCACAGTGCCTCTTGCCCACTGGCGTGGGACATCTCTTGCACCCCGATCTCGCCGCAGGACGGAACGGCGAGGGGGGACCAGTGCGCCTTTTCTCCCCGACGGGAGGATTGAGGAGTCGGAGGACGGTGCCTTCTGCGAAGCCCCTGGGATCGATGGCGATCGCCTGGGGCAGCTCGGGTTTACGGGGGACGGGGGGCGGCGGCATCCAGCGCCCGTGAGCAGGCTGTTCGCCGGGCGCCCATCAGGATGGCGACGTCGCCTCTCCTTCTTCGTTGCCAGCAGCGCGCAGGATGGCGCCGGCGGAAAATTGGAGGATTCGCCTGGTTTGCTTGCTTGGGAAAGGGGGGAGGGGGTCAGATGGCTGCCGTGCCGGCGCCCCTCCCACCCCAGCCTCGTGTATATGGCGGCAGGGCGCGCGGGGCTTCGACGGCTTGCCGGCCGGGTTGTGGTTTCCGGGCCTGTTTTCCGCCCGGGCGGGTGAGCCAGGGCTCTTACGGCCCTGCCGGCTATGCGCCTGGAGCGCTTCGGTGCAGGGAGGCCGGGGCGAGCGCTAGGGAGTGGGGCGTCGGCAGCGGAGAGGCCGTTCGCCCTTCCTCCACGTGGTTGTTTTGGGCCGCTGATTTCGGGGTCAGGACTCTGCGTGGTGCGGGGGGAGTCTTGCCTCCTGGCGGCCCCTCCCCCCATTAGCACTAGCCATGCTGACACTGCTTGGGGCCCCGTTTCCCCTGGTGGAGGGGAGGTTTACATGGTTGTTGCCTCTTGCCAGTATACATTTAGTACACGGCGTTTGCTGTGAGCCGCCCCGAGTCTTCGGAGAGGGGCGGCATACAAATCTAATAAATTTATTATTATTATTATTATTATTATTATTATTATTATTATTATTATTACATATAGGTCAGTTCATAATGATAGTGATCGGTAAGGAGAATAGTTCCAGCTGTGGGCAGAAGTGGTTTTGGTTCACTGAAACCCACAGGATTAATTTGGTAGAGTCACGGCAGCCTGGATTGAGGGCGGGGGATTTATTAATTGGTCATAAAATTACAATTGGATTGTCCCCCCCTCCCCCCATTTCCTGACAAAGGAGTAATTTATCGATTACAATGCCAATATTGAACTATTTATTCCCCGATCTAATTTTGCATATAGATAATAGGGCAACCCAGTTATTGGATAAGATGCATTTCATTCTTGACTGATTTATTGAACAAGGAATTATAAAAACAAATAATTAAAGTAATAATTATTATTAATCCACTAGAATCAGGGGGAACTTACACTGGAGATTTGGATGAATACAGTGGTTGATGGATCTACTTCCTCCCCTTTTAGGAAGCTTCAGCTGATTAAGTGGTTGGATTAATTGAACCACTGGGTTCAGTTTTATTTAATATACTATTAATTCATTCTATTAGTTTAATACTAACGGTGGGTTTAGGGTATACAAAATGAGAGCAACAAGGCTCGTGTCTGCAACCTAGTGGTCTGGTATAGGCCAAATGCTGGGTCTCTCAGCTTGCTGGATGCATAAAGAGTTAATCAACGCTACAATGATATATATATATTGTCGGTAGAGGGGGGCGACATGCAAACTTAATGAATTGTTATTATGATTTATTACTATTATTATAAAGGATATATTTTATTTTAATTTTATGGGATTTATGAGCTGGACACCAGTAATTTAGCTGGACAGCAGCATTACTATGCCCTCATTGCGAGGAGGGGGATTGTCCACATGGTGGTTCCCACCTTTCCCCAGTTTAGGGCAGAGCCTGGAACACACACATACACACCCTGGCAGTAAGCAGACCAGGCGCAGTCGCTCACTGTAAAGGCTTACGTCTCTAGCTGATTGGAGGGTATCTGTGAGCACTGTCCGCCTGAGTGCCTCGTGTGTTATCGTTGTCATTGTCATTTATTATTTTATGGTTTTATTGAAAGAGTGGTTGATCCTTGGGACAAACGTTACAGCAGACTCGGGCAGTGGATCCGCAGTGGCTGAATTTAAACATGCCTGGGATAAACATATCCACTGTAGGATAATGCACGGGAAATAGTGTGGGGGCAGACGGGATGGACCATGGGGTCTTTTTCCTGCCATCAATCTTCTATGTTTCTATCATTGGCCAATTTGGCCAGGGCACGTGGTCCATACGAGGTACCTGTTGACCTTATTACCTGGGGAGGTAGTAAAATTGGCAATGGCCATTTAGGCAATGGGGGCAAATAATTCAGGATACTCGGGACCTGTTGTATGCTATGGCAGTTCCATTCGGGACAAGAACCATAAGGAGAATCAGACATTGGTAAGAGGGACATTACACCAGGAAAGCATTTCTTCCCTTATAGGATGTTTTAGGGGTAAAGCACTAATACTGCCCTCGACACTGGGGGGTAGGTCTCTACCACTATAGGCATGACTGTTGGTTGCTCCTCACTACTAATGTTCTGAATTTTGCCACATTTCCAAATGTCAATTTGTACCGAGGGCCATAACAGTACGGGTGCAGTTGGTAGCAGGCCTTTTTCTGTACCAACAAAACTGAGAGATACTATTAATGTCATAACTACAGCCTGCAGATCCCCATGTCATTACCATGCTGAAGTTTGGAAATCTCCTAATCTCTGGTTAATCCACTCAGGAGTAAGCAATGAGGAACTGGATTGTGGGGGCAATAGCCTGGCTCTGTGTGAAAAGTGCTGTGGCCGACATGTTGTGAGCCGCTATGGGTCTAGGGAAAAGGGCGGCATTATAATTGCATAAATGAATAAATAAATGAATTAGTCAGTTTATCGCAGCCCCTTTAGTTGTTCAGAGAAGTGGTGTAGTCATTTCCTGGAATGGGGGGCTTGCACGAACGCTAAGTTTTGCGGTCATCTGAATCAAATTCACGCTTGTGTTGATTTTACCTTAGATGAGTTATTAAGCATTATATTAATTGTTTCAGGGAAGAATAGTTTATAAAATGTTATTATCGTAAGCTATATCGAAGTGGGGGTGTCAGGATGTACCATTAATATTATGGTTATATTGATTAAGTCATGTTGGTCAAGCTAATTCATGCGCTAACGGTAAAGAAGGCCTTTGCAGGGGCCTTTGCTTATCTGCATAAATTTCTCGCAACTATTCTACTCCCCGGGGGAGCGAGCAGGGCTTCCGAGCATATTGGCTCATCTCCCAGGCATTTTAAGGCTGGAAGAAGAGTATTGTGACTTCCTGAGAGCAATACAGGAACATGGGTCTGTGACTGAGGCACAGCTGGTCCAGCGGCGGGGAAGCGAGACAGCAATAGGAGGACTGGTCTGTTAACAGGGAGTATGTGCGCATGGGCAGGTGGTTGGCAGCCACATGGCATAGGCTGGGGCGCAGGGTATCCAGAATGGTGGACGGCGCCATCACCAAGCAAAGGAGTGCAGGTGGGACCACACGGTTACATGCCATCGTATAGGGGCAACAGGGGGGGATTAGCTCTCCTAACAAAAGACCCCGGTGGCTAACTATTTGAGGACAGGGGGAATGATCAAGGGATGGTCCAAGGAAGGGGCGTAGATGGGGGAGAAATTAGTAAGCCGCTATACATTACCCAGCCTCGGGGGCAGCGGGCATTGGATGGGACCCAGATTCTCACCCAACGAGGCGAGGCCGTTTCACACGACAGCCATGTCCCTTTGGGACATGGTAGGTATGCAAGGTGCTGTCATGGTCGCATAGTAGTGGATCATGTACGGTTACCTGGACCAGCAAACCAATGTTAAATTGGGGGCTGCGGCAGCCGTGTTGGTTGCGCTCGGAGTCTCCAGTAACGCAGATGGTGGATTGATCACCGGCCAGGTGTATCAAACAGGACATAGGCCTGGGTGTGATGGACTCAGTCCACGGTAAAGCGAGGAAGCCAGGGAATGGTGCCCTTTGTACCATAAGACAGGCCTCCACTGAGCAAATAACAGTTGGGGGCCGTTACAGAAGGATTAGCAGGATATCGGGTGGTATTCCCTCAGCAATACTGATTGCGGTTTTCAACAAGTTCTCAGCAAAGTAATGAATCCGGTGGCGGATCGAAGTCAGTGGGTTTTCATGGCATAGATTCGAGCACCTGAGTACAAGCGTTTTGGGAGCGGGTGGCTAACACTGTCTTGTTATTTTTATTGTTTCTCTAGGTCCTGGCCCTGCTCCACTTTATTGCACGCAAAGTGCGAAGGAGCTGCCCTTCCGTTGCCCACAGTAGTGAACTGCGGCCACAGCGTGGCATGTCGGCTGGATGTACAGCTGCAACATTATCTTCAGGAATGTGGAGGTTGCTGAGTCACTGGGGCTTCAGTGGAAAGGGCTTGAGCTCGGAGGTCTCCGTTTGAGACGGGCCTCTCCCGTTGGGAAAGTTGGGAGCAGTGAGGGGCTGGACCCAGATTGTTTGGTGTGGCACACTGGTGGCAACCACCTGTTGCTGGTGAATTGGGAAAGGTGGCCTGACACACGCGTGTGGTGGTACCATATATTACCACGGAGGTGCTGGAGGCATGCCAAGAACCCAAGGCGGTGGAGGATGCCAGGTAGAGAGTCAACAGAGAAGCGAAGGAATGGGTACTCCAGATGGGGGGTGGAGTGATAGATCACCCCAACATTAGAGCATTCCAGTTAGCTTTATTCAGAGGGGACAGGGTACACTTGACAGAGGAGGGGAATGACAAATTCATAGCGGACCTGCAGAGGTGCCTGCACATTTATGTGCAGGGGGGGAGCAGGGGGAATAAATTTATAATTTCACCCCCTGCTGTGGCCGATAGGGGGCGGAAATGGGCGTAAGCAGCAACTGTGTGATCTCCTTTAGGGGCACCTCTACTGAGGTGAGGGGCGATCTCCTTCTCGGATTACAGGGCTCGACCGGCTTGGGTTCGGGGAGGGGGTCGCTCCTGTGGCTCGCTGCCTGGGGCGTATCAGAGACCAGTGGCGAGCCATCCCACACGCCGTGGGGACGTGGAATTGGGCAGGGGGCAGGTGTAATTTTACCTGACCCTGCACCCAGGCAAGGAGCTTTCGCCCTAGAGTTGCTCAGTTGAGTTTGTTGGAAAGTTAACTCCGCCCCCATTTGATTTATGCACCCCTGCAGGTCACGTGGTTTAATTGGTTAAATAGTTAATTTGAGTTTGGTTTAATAAAAGTGACCCTATTTATACCCATACCTTTGTGTCCGACTGTTACTGCGCCTGCGCCGCAATATATATTTGCATACTTTCCCTAAGCACTACAGAAACACATTTTTACCTAGCAAGGAAAAATAAATTGATTTTGTGTAGTATCATTAGAAGTCAAAACAGCTATAACAAATTCTAAAACTGGTTAAGTAATTTACATAATTGCTTATGCAAGTTACATAAATACTACAGAGTACATAAAATTTACAGCCTGGCCTTCCAAATATTACTGGTAGCCCAGGACAGACAACCAGCAAAGTTTGCATTGACTGTAATCAACACCACTGTATTTTTTTCTGAATGACAATAAAATCTCCAGTGGGACATATTTCATATCTTTCATATCTCTTCAAGTACAAATGATTTTTTTCTAAGTTTGCCATTAGCAAACTTACAATATTATATTGCATTTACTGTACAGTATATTATATTATATGTATCTATACAGTATATTTGTAATACCTTTTTCCAACATCAAACATAATACCAGCCAGAGCATAGAACAACAACAAGGAAGTAGTGCAAGATCAGAAGATGTGGAGAGACCTGGCCCATAGAATCAAACATGATTAAATGGATGTCATTGTCATCATCATTTCCTTCTCCTTCTCCTTCGTAATCGTCATCATCCATGTTATTCATGTTTTACGTTATTGTTCTAACCAGCTTAATGATAGTAGAATTTAAGTAGGGGAAAATTGTTGAAATTTGGTAATAATAATGTGACATTTTGTGAATTTTCAAGGCAATGTGTAAATATGTTAATAAAAAGGGCTTCCCAGAACCATAAACAATATACAGTACACTTAATTCCATTGTGTCCTTTACTTGATATTTTTAGTAAACACGGAATATAACAAGCATGACAATATTAATTTATGATGCAAAATGTGTATCAAACAGAAAAATATGGTAATCTGAATATTTTATAGTGATTTTTTCCTAATGTAATTACATTTCTAATGAAAAGACTGCTGGTGATGGAGAATTTTGCCAACTGATGCTTTAGTCCTAAGAGATATAGCAGTGAGATATACTACAGAAACTTTAATATAATCACTATAATTTTTGCATAACACTTTGTCTTCTTTCATTGAATGAAAATAGTCAGTGATCTAACCTATTGTATTTTTAGCATTGATATTATTAGATTCCACTTCTTATGGATTTATAATATTTCCATACAAATACCATCCTTGTTATAAAGAAGAATGGATTAAGATTGTTATGGAAGTATCAAGCTGCATTTATTTTGTTTAACATAGCATGTATGAAGGGTACAAGATAAAATGTGCTTTTGAGAATACAGTGATACCTTGTCTTACAAACTTAATTGGTTCCGGGACGAGGTTCTTAAGGTGAAAAGTTTGTAAGATGAAACAATGTTTCCCATAGGAATGTTTCCCCTCCATGGGAAACCCCACCTATGGACTTCTGTGTTTTTGCAATGCTGCAAGAGAATCCCAGCAGAGAAATACCAGCATCGCAAAAACGAGCTCTTCACTGGCAACGGAAGTCTGGAGGTGGGGTTTCCCAGCGAAGGGAGCATCGGTGAAATCGCAGCATCGCAAAAACACCAAAGTCCTCAAAACCCCACCTCCGGACCTTTGTGTTTTTGTGATGCTGCGATTTCACTGAGGCTCCCCTCGCTGGGAAACTCCACCTCCAAACTTCCATTGCCAGCGAAGCGCCCATTTTTGCGCTGCTGGGATTCCCCTGCAGCATCACAAAAACATGGAAGTCTGGAGGTGGGGTTTCTCATAGAGGGGAGCCTCAGGGGAATCCCAGCAGCGCAAAAACAGGTACTTCGCTGGCAATGGAAGTCCAGAGGTGGGGCATCCCAGCGGCAGCAGTGGGTTTGTAAGGTGAAAATAGTTTGTAGGAAGAGGCAAAAAAATCTTAAACCCTGGGTTTGTATCTCGAAAAGTTTGTATGATGAGGCGTTTGTAAGACAAGGTATCACTGTACTTAAACATGTTCTTTGACTTCACTAGGAAGGTAAATATATTAGTGAAGTGTGTTAATTTTATGGGGAAAGAAGTAATCTTCTCATAGATTCATTGGCTCTACAGCCAAATGTAATAAAAGACCTCAAAAAATAAACAAAGTTTAATCAGTTTCACAGCCGATAAGATTATTATTATTTTTTAAAACCCTAAAGTCTATGTATGTAAATCATAGTGAGTCTGGTTCAACAGAACATCTAGCTGCAAAATTTTATCCATTTACAATTTTGGGGGTTTTGCCATTTTTTTAAAAAAAGAACATTGTTATCTATGTAAGAGTAATAATACCAGTTCATGGGGTGACATACTCTCAGAAACAATACTGATGTAAATACATAACAATTTCCTAATCAGATATTTGATAACCTAGTTTAGAAGTGACCAACTTTGATAGGTTTGAAGGGCACAACAGGTTGGGCATATCATTTTGAGAATTTCTGTTCAAAGTAGATGGGGCCAAGACCTATTTTGAGAGGAAAAGTTTTCAAAGGCAGCATTATATAAAATAAATTTCCATATTTAAATCTAGCTATTATTAGAACATATACTGTGTTATGATAGATGACTAGACACTTGATCTAATTTCTAAAGAAAAATATATGGTTATAGCACCAGTTCATGTATTGGGGGGAAACAAATTAGTGGAATTTGCTCTGGCCAATAGATCTATTTTGAAGAGGAGAGTGTTTAGTTTCAGTTGTACCTCATTTCCACATTGCACCTACATCTGCTAAAGATATGAAGCCTCACTCAGAATAGGTTTTATGTATATCAACTTTTTATTAAAAAAACAGCCAGCCTAGAGTTCTTACATTTAGTTGGGATTGAGCTTCATTTTATTGACTTTGTCTAAGCCATTACTATATCCAGAAGTGAAAAATGTCTTGTTTTAAAGATCATGTAATGAAAAGAGAAAGAGAGAGCAATATCCCGAGGTTCTTCACAATTTAAAAATGGTAAAATGCATTTTTGAAGGTCAAAAACCAGTGAGTTAGTAGGCAAGGCTACATGGAAAAAGTTAGCTTTCAACTTCCATTTGACGTAGTGTTTTTCTTTGTAAATATTCCTACTAGCATAGAAACATAGAAACATAGAAGACTGACGGCAGAAAAAGACCTCATGATCCATCTAGTCTGCCCTAATACTATTTCCTGTATTTTATCTTACAATGGATATATGTTTATCCCAGGCATGTTTAAATTCGGTTACTGTGGATTTACCAACCACGTCTGCTGGAAGTTTGTTCCAAGGATCTACTACTCTTTCAGTAAAATAATATTTTCTCATGTTGCCTTTGATCTTTCCCCCAACTAACTTCAGATTGTGTCCCCTTGTTCTTGTCTTCACTTTCCTGTTAAAAACACTTCCCTCCTGAACCCTATTTAACCCTTTAACATATTTAAATGTTTCGATCATGTCCCCCCTTTTCCTTCTGTCTTCCAGACTATACAGATTGAGTTCATTTAGTCTTGCCTGATACGTTTTATACTTAAGACCTTCCACCATTCCCGTCTTTGGACCCGTTCAATTTTGTCAATATCTTTTTGTAGGTGAGGTCTCCAGAACTGAACACAGTACTCCAAATGTGGTCTCACCAGCGCTCTGTATAAGGGGATCACAATCTCCCTCTTCCTGCTTGTTATACCTCTAGCTATGCAGCCAAGCATTCTACTTGCTTTTCCTACCGCCTGACCACACTGCTCACCCATTTTGAGACTGTCAGAAATCACTACCCCTAAATCCTTCTCTTCTGAAGTTTTTGCTAACACAGAACTGCCAATGCAATACTCAGATTGGGGATTCCTTTTACCCAAGTGCATTATTTTACATTTGGAAACATTAAACTGCAGTTTCCATTGCTTTGACCATTTATCTAGTAAAGCTAAATCATTTACCATATTACAGACCCCTCCAGGAATATCAACCCTATTGCACACTTTAGAGTCATCGGCAAATAGGCAAACCTTCCCTACCAGACCTTCCCCTATGTCACTCACAAACATATTAAAAAGAATAGGACCCAGAACAGACCCTTGTGGCACACCGCTTGTAACCTGTCTCTGCTCAGAATACTTGCTATTAACAATAACTCTCTGATGTCTATGCTTCAGCCAGCTTGAAATCCACTGAACTATCCAGGGATTAAGTCCAATCTTCACTAATTTATCCATCAGCTCTTTATGTGGAACCGTATCAAAGACTTTGCTGAAGTCCAGATAGGCAATATCCACGGCACCACCTTCATCCAACACCTTTGTGACATAGTCAAAGAAATCAATGAGATTAGTCTGACATGATTTGCCTTCAGTAAAGCCATGCTGATTTGGGTCCAATAAGTTATTGTTTTTTAGGTGCTGATTTATCCTCTTTTTGAGTAGAGTCTCCATCATTTTAACTACAACTGATGTCAAGCTAACTGGCCTGTAGTTACCAGCTTCTTCTCTACTGCCCTTCTTGTGGATAGGCACAACACTGGCCATTCTCCAATCCTCAGGAACATCTCCTGTTAACAGGGATTGGTTAAACAAATCAGTCAGGGGGGTAGCAATGATAGATCTGAGTTCTTTAAGAACTTTATCCCCATACCTAAACATCTCCTGAGGAACAATTTTTGTCTGACATATCAAGGTCATAAAACAGACCGTTAGCAGTAAAATAGTGAGGAGACATTGCCAAGAACATGGAGAATTTCTCACCATGTTAAGAAAGTTAATAGTATTCAAATTTTAAGTACAAGTTTCCATAGCAATACCTGTAAGAAAACAACTTCTTCTGGGGGGTGGGGAGTATATTATATAACTGTAACAACAAACCTCTCCTTTAAATATTGGTTACTTTACTATCTCTAGAAATGTGATAGGAGGGATTACCAAGAATTCAAAGTTTCTCAAAGATCTTAAAGCCCATTGACTAACACAAAAACACAGATGTTCCAGAATTGTTCCTGGATTCCTCCTAATGAATCCCTAGCCAGGTTTTAAAATAATTTTCTGCTAGGACAGAAGATCATTCTCAGCAATGGAATCTACAATATGTTGTAACAATATTATTTCAATGCTCTCTAAATGGGGCTACCTCTGAAAAGTGTTCGGAAACTTCAGATCGTGCAGAACGCGGCCGCAAGAGCCATCGTGGGGCTTCCTAGATTCGCCCACGTTTCTGCAACACTCCGTGACCTGCATTGGCTGCCAATCAGTTTCCGGTCACAATTCAATGTTGGTTATGACCTTTAAAGCCCTGCCTGGCATTGGACCAGAGTACCTCTGGAACCGCCTGCTACTGCACGAATCCCAACGACCAATAAGGTCCCAGAGAGTTGGCCTTCTCCGGGTCCCGTCGACCAAACAACATCATTTGGTGGGCCCCAGGGGAAGAGCCTTCTCTGTGGCAGCCCTGGAGATTAGAACTGCCCCCACATTCCTTGTCTTTCCTAAATTACTCAAGACCCATCTATACCGCCAGGCATGGGGGAGTTGAGACACCTTTCCCCCAGGCTTTTTAATATTTATGTTTGGGTATGTATATGTTGTTTGCTTTTTTAAATATGATAGAGTTTTATGTGGTTTTTAATATTAGATTTGTTTTCGCTGGAATATTGTTTTTATTATTGTTGTGAGCCGCCCCGAGTCTTCGGAGAGGGGCGGCATACCAATCTAATAAATTGAATTGAATTGAACTTCTGCTTTTGCAAGCAAACCAATAAAAAATTAAATTATGATACCAACAATACCAACAATATATTAATCTTCAGCTTATTTGTCTTATTACTAAGATTCCCTAGATCTCAAGATGAACCACAGCTCTAGCTGATATTTGGAGAACTCACAAAGAGACATGGTTGTTTCTTTTCCAAGCAAGACCAATCCTGTGCACCTATCTATTTCAATTCATGAAAATACCTCTAACAAATCAGTTAAGTTCTGGGTAAATAAACTTTGACACAGCCATTAGATTGGAGCATGTGGCTTTATAGTGAAATAAGCTCACATTTCATCATCTTATATTCTGAACGGCAGAATCAATAATTTGCACTGTCAGGAATCTGCTACAATTCAGCTGCAGCAATTCAATCTCTATAGCAGTCCAAAATCTTCATATTCAAAGGGTGTGTGGGGGGGTTTGTAAAGTTTGTTTATATATTAATTGCTTGCTATCCAATGTGGTGCAAAATAATTCCATGTTAGTATTTGGGGGCGGCTTATGTTGCGTAATAGTGTTCTGATGAGATATTAATAAAATCTAAGATCATGCTTATTGAAAATATGTTCTGCCATAGTACTGTTGCACATGATTCTGTTCTTCAATATGTGGCATGTATCTTGTGTCAAGGAAATTCCAATTTGTTGATTTAGTTCAATACCTATATATCTATTAACAGAAATTGGAACATCTTGTTGTTTTGCATTCTTTATAGCTAATTCTTACAGTCCAATTGAAAAAAAAATGTACATAGGGGGTTTGCTTGTTTGTTTAATTCCAGATGTTACCAAACCACGATGAGGTATTGCAATATGTGATTCATTCTGTGGATTAAGACTTGTCCTGCAGCTATCAAGGCAACTTTGAGGTCTAATTAAATAGCAGACATAGCAACATGGAGCACTTCCAGGACAGAAAAATTCTCTAGCCTGAGGCTGCACCGAAGGCTAACATTATTCCCCCGTTCTTTAGCCATAGGAAATGTCCTATGTCAAAGAGGTAAAACTTTTGGCAAACTAGACAGGAAACAAAGAGATCACAACAAAACAGAGGCAGAAGGCTCCCTTTGCATCAAAGATGCATCCTCGGTGATAGCTCATTTTTATAGGATTTGTACTTGGTCTTTTAACTTCTCCAAGTGATTTTGTGGAAAAATAGAGAATGTGGACTAGGATAAAGAAAAAAAATAAACTGGATTGGATCCAAATGTTGCCTTTCTCTATCACATATTAATTCCCAGAGTCAAAGATGTGCAAAATGTTGATCACTGATCAGTAGATAAGTTCTGACCTCAGTCCTGAATCTCAGACTAAATTCTAGGTCTGATATCGGTAACCTGATGAAAAATGTTCCCAATGATTTGATTTGATTTGATTTGATTTGAATTTATTTATTTATTTATTTATTCATTCATTCATTCATTCATTCATTCATTCATTCATTTATTTATTAGATTTGTATGCCGCCCCTCTCTGTAGACTCAGGGCGGCTCACAACAATAACAAAGACAATGTAAGAACAAATCTAATAATTTCAAAAACACTAAAAACCCCATTATTAAAAGCAAGCATACACACAAACATACCATGTATAAACTGTATAGGCCCGGGGGAGATGTCTCAGTTCCGCCATGCCTGACGGCAGAGATGGGTCTTAAGAACTTTACGAAAGGCAAGGAGGATGGGGCAGTTCTGATCTCCAGGGGGACCTGGTTCCAGAGGGAAGGCTCTTCTCCTTGGGTCCCACCAAATGACATTGTTTAGTCGACGGGACCCGGAGAAGGCCAACTCTGTGGGACCTAACCGGTCGCTGGGATTCATGCGGATTTTATCTATTTGACTTATTTAAATTATTTATATGGTTGCTCATTTCACAATAGTGACTCTGGGTGCCACTGAAAGATTAAAAATATATGGGAGGAAAAACCAAGTACTCTTGTCATACATTCTTCTCACTATAATCAGGACATAAACTAGAGTTCATGGAGTCAGTTACCTTAACAGTAGGAAAATGTTGTTCGAAATAAATGTTTCCTCTAAACCAATTTTACGTAATTATTTTCCTAAACAGAATAAATAATTAAGTTGGGCTCAGAGTGTTTTTGGAGCAGCGTTACTGAATAAATACTTGAGGGGAAAAGCAGAAGAAAGCCAATATTTTGACAATGAAATATAAGCAACAGAAGAGTAGCAGAGACTGAAAATCACTTTTAGACAAAATGGATACCACACAAGTGTAATAAATAAATAAAATGGACCACCTATAAATGATTGTGTCAATTTTCTACAAGATAATACCCTCCTGATTTCTAAGCCAATTGCTATACCAATTACAACATTACCCTGTTGGAATTCAGTCTGGTTCTTTTCTATCTTATCCAAACCCACACAGCTTTCAGATACTGAATCAAGACTTTAAGGAGGTTTATGGTATAAAGAAGACCAAACTAACAACAATAGGCAAAACTAACAAGAATTTACAATAAATATTGAAGCATTTTTCTTTTAAATTAACATTCAACAATAAAGTATGAAACAGTGAAGGAATATACCAGAGGTGAGTTCTTCCCAGTTTGGACCAGATCGCCTGAATCGATAGCGACACACTGGTGATGTCACTGTTGATGCTGGTCTGCATCTTTTTGTTTGAATTGTTTGCAAATTTTTCCCTATTAGGATGGTCTTTACTCTTCTGCTGCTTGAAAAAGGATCCTCCCACCCGCCCCGGGTTAATACTGACCTTTATTTCTTCACCTGAAGCACAGCTGATCAGCTCCTCAGCTGTGTTTTGGGCTGAATTGTGCTACTGAGCATGCGTGGAAGCCAAATTGCATGAGGGGAAATGAGCATACATGTGCTAGTGGACCAAGCACATGTGTGCAAAACATCACAATGCAATTCGGTGTGGAAGGTAAGTGGAACTCACCCCTGGAATATGGCAGAGGAGCCGATATGCAGGTGCTGTGATGTCTCCACAAAGATGAGAATTGAGCAAGTCATGATATTACTTGTGACTGTCTATGGCAATTAAAATTGAGTGTTGAAGAAACAGGGTAGGGAGGCTATTGATTATTTTGACCATTGCTGTTGGGAAAAACTCCTGAAAACACCATGGACATCCAAGAAAACAAATAAACGGATCATTGAACAAATCAATACGGATTCTTACTTGAGGCACAAATGAACAGTCTGGAGTTATCCTTCTTCAGGATCATTATGTGGGTTCAGCTGGTTCAAAGGACAGAACTTCCACAGGCAACGAATTCAGAAGGAAAAACAAAGTTCTGATCAATTGTTTCCAATAATGAAAACCAGACGAATAGTGGTTCTTAAATAGAGCCTATGTCAATGAATCCAGCTATTATTATTATTTATTAAATTTGTTTGCCATCAATCTCAATGCAGCTTGAAAACAATAAATAATGCACAGAGGAGGGGAGGGGAGATCTTCTATTGATCCATCAACCTCCTTCAGTGTGGTACTCTGCTACTGGGATTCCAGGCCTACAGGCAGAGCCAGGTCTTCAGGCTCTTGTGGAAAGGCAGGAGTGTGGAAACCAATTTCACCTCCAAGGGCAAGCTGTTCTAAAGCTCCAGAGCCATGGCAGAAGATGCTCTTCTCCTAGATTTGCCAATCAGAATTCCCTCACTGACGTGGTTCACAACAATGCCAAATTTCATGACTCTGCTTTCTATGGCATATATCAGGATTTATTTATTTATTTATTTACAGGTGGATCATTGTCAGATATTAGAATGCTTATAGCTTTTCAAGGCTGGGTCCAGCTGGTTCTCCCAGGTTCTCCATCATACTCCTCTAGGTCAAAGTTTGCCGTGGGACACAAATTCTTTTTAATTTAATTTTTAATTTAAAATTTAATTTAATTTAATTTAATTTAATTTAATTTAATTTAATTTAATTTAATTTAATTTTTATTTAATTTTTTATTTATTTACTTACTTACTTACTTACTTACTTACTTACTTACTTACTTATTTAATTTATGCAGAATTAAGTTGTGATTGTAGCCATCTATTTAGATGGTTTTAAAAGGAGACAAAAAGGACAAAAAAAAGAAGCAGCTAAAAAAGGCAACACAATCTTGAGCTGCATCAACAGAAGGATACAATCTAGGACTAAAGAGATACTAATTCCACTTTATAACGTCAGACCACACCTAGAGTACTGCATTCAATTTTGGGTTCCACACTACAAAAAAGACATTGAAACTCTGGAAGAAATACAGAAGAGGGCAACCAGAATGATAAAGGGACTAGAAACCAAAACTTATGAGGAAAGGCTAGTCTAGTGAAGAGGATGTCCAGGGGGTACATGATAGTAGTCAACAAATACTTGAGGGCCTGCCACAGTGAGAGGGGGGGGGGGTCACACTGTTTTCCAAAGCTCCAGAGGGCCAGACAAGGAGCAACGGATGGAAGCTGACAAAGGAAAGATTCAACCTAGAAATAAGGAAGAACTTTCTGATGGTGAGAGCGATCAACCAGTGGAATGGCCTGTCTACAGAGGTTGTGAAGCCCCAACACTGGAGACCTTCAAGAAGAGACTGGACTGCCATATGTCTGGGGTGGTATAGGGTCTCCTGCACATCAAGGGATTGGACTAGAACAGTGTTTCCCAACCTTGGCAACTTGAAGATATCTGGACTTCAACTCCCAGAATTCCCCAGCCAGCATATCTTCAAGCTGCCAAGGTTGGGAAACACTGGACTAGAAGACCCACAGGGTCCCTTCCAACACAAACTATAAATAAATAAATATTCATGGAGAACTAAACTATAAATTGCTAGTAATCTGCTGCCTCCTGAATGACAGACAACAGACTTCTACCTGCTAGGAAGCATAAGAAGAAGGCTTTGTATCAGAGCGTCCTAGCCTTGTATGCCAGGTTTCTGATAAGGAATGTTATAGCTCGGCCACTGAACTGAATTCAGAAGGGCTGCTATGTTCTTTTCATTGTGCTTTATAATTTTCCAGTTTTGCATGATCTTGAGCAATTTAATATTATTTAAATAAATGAAATGCATTCAAACACTCTCTTTACTACATCTAAATATTCTGAATTTTCAGTACCTTTGCATTCCAAATCTCAACCACACTCCATAGAAAGAGGAATCTTGATACAAACCTTTTGTGCAATTATATCACAATTTATGTTGAACTATCAATATGTGTACATGGATTAAAGAAAAACAAGCAGGGAAGCAGAACAAATAGGTAGCCTGAAGCCACTGAAAGCAGTGATGCATTCAAAAATACAGATAATAAAATATTTCTTAAAGTAAATGTATGGCTAAGCAAATATTTGAAATGATAATAGAAGAACCTGGATGGATTTGCTTAGCACCTCATGGATACACTATACCTTGAAATTGAAGGTATCATGAATTGGGCAGCCATGACTCAAATTTTCCAAACCCAACCGTAGCAGTGATCCTTATGCTTTATCCTACATTCAGTGTAGCTGTTGTCTGTCAAGGTTGCAGTGGGATATAGAAACCACAACAGCTTTAGCTTTTGTCCTATAAGCTTCCTTACCCCTCCATATACAGCATAATTTAATATGATTACTACATAATATCCATATCTTGCTTTTCCGATCAGTAAGTACCTTTGTGGCACCTAAAAAAAATCTATACTTTTCACATAAAAGCAGAACTACAGGTGGAAGCATATAATTCTGATAAGCATCAGTTATGAAAAACAGCAACAAAACTAAAGGTCTGTAGGGAAACATTTTCTGTTTCCACAAGAAGGCTAGCAAAAGGGAATATTTTGACTCTGAGAAAGAAGATGTATAGTTGCCTGGGCAGTAGCACCAAGAAAATAGACACTCAATCAGTGTCTCCTACTCTTTTTTTCCCTTATTTCGTTCACATTCTCTGCCTTCTCTGTGGCGGCCCCGACCCTCTGGAACCAACTCCCCCCAGAGATTAGAATTGCCCCCCCTCCTTGCCTTTTGTAAACTGCTTAAAACCCACCTCTGCCGCCAGGCATGGGGGAACTGAAATACACTTTCCCCCTAGGCCTTTAAAATTTTATGCATGGTATGTTTGTATGTATGACTGGTTTTTATATAATGGGTTTTTAACTGTTTTTTAGTATTGGATTTTGTTATATACTGTTTTACTGCTGTTGTTAGCCGCCCCGAGTCTGCGGAGAGGGGCGGCATACAAATCCAATAAATAAATGAATGAATGAACGAACGAACGAACGAACGAACGAACGAACAAACAAACGAACAAACAAACAAACAAACATACAAACAAACAAACAAACATGCACTGGGATTCTGAGGTAAATCCTTAGGCCCAACCAGTTTAATATGGGTTCAGGCATAGGAGATGTCGGATTGTTAGAACCTCAAAACATGTGCTAGACTTTCAAAGCAAGACAGACAGTGGTACAAAATGAAAGCTTATAGATAATACAATACATAAACACCACTTTTCCATTTACTGGGAATAGATAAACATAGTGAGCCTTCAACAGAAGTCAACTATTTTGTCAGCCTAAGAAGAAAATAAATAGTCCTTTGCAATTGGATGAGGCATCTTGTATGTGGTAAATATTCATCAGACTGGAGTAAAGACATACTTTATGCAGCAAGAGATGCTGTATGCAAGTCTTTTACATTGTGTCTGCAAATATTGTCACTATTTTTTTTGTTGCCACAGGCAAACATTCCATGCTAGGTGATGAGCAAGAGGTCAGGGAGATAATGAGGGTCACCTTTACAAAGGACTGCAATTTTCTTCTTTAGGGAAAAAAAATGGATTCATAAAGAGCTATTATGCCTTTGGAGACCCAAGGAGGGCAAAATGAGATGAAATCTTTCAGTGAGAACGAACCCCAGAGCAATAAGAGACAGGCATTCCATCTATTTCATTGCAATCACAACACTTCGGTGATTACACCGAGGGAGTACAAGATCTGCAGAGGCTAAGAAGGGAGAAGCAGAAGCTTCGTACAATATCAGCACTTAATTTTACCCCCTTCAGAATGTAATTAGAAACCGCATTTCCCATATTCTGAATGAAAACTGCATGAAAACGGTAAAGCTCTTTCCCCTGCCCCTGTCAGGAGGCTACAAGGAAGAAGATTATTTCTGGTTCGTGGCAAGGAAAGTCTCCCTAGTTTATGGCTTTGTTTGCAGTACACAAATAAGTGTAATTACTCTGTTTGTATACTAACCATGTGCAAATGCCTGTTATTTATCTCCAGTAGGCTATCTACTTATTTTAACTAAGGCCTGGAAATGAATCTGTTAACAAAACGATTTACTTCCTCTTTAGAATATTATTTAAGTGATGTTTTCTTTGGTTTTCCACCGGTTGTTTTTTTTTTAAGCACCAGTGATTAATCATTTTGCACTCAGATTAGCCGGTTGAGAAAGCTGGAATCCAGGCAGGAGAGAGTAGAGGATTCTGTATAGTTGCCAAACTGTGTTGGGTTGGAAAACACTTTGGAATTAAGGGGATGCAAACAAAAAGAAGAATACCTGTGGGAACATTCACCTTAGGGAGCCACTATCTTTGTCCTGATCTTTTTGGGATTATTCTGCTTTCGGGAGTATGAGGAGCAATTGTATTTCTTAGCTTTTGTCCTGTGTGATTGCAGAATCTGCTTCTGTTTGCATTGTTCTCACTAGTTCTTATAACATCTCTCTGTGTGTGCATGAGCTGATAAAGGATTTTGTTTTTCAACCAGCTGACTATAGAATTGGAAGTGGATTAGGCTGAGAAAGGGACTGGTCTATGTTCTCTAATTGGCTCCCAGGCTTAAGGGACACTAGAACCTGGCTATTCCTGCTTCTTGATCACTAGATGACATTGATACGCAAAAATATGTGGTGTGTGCGTATATGTGGTGTGTGAATTTCTCATTCATTGTGCAGAAAGTTAGCATCCACCCCTGTCCTAGAAGAATGAAATATTTTAGGAAATATTAAAAAGACAGAATATTATATTTCCCCTAAAAGAGGAGTAGAAATTTTAAGGGAGACAGAAACTCAGCTCTCTTCCCCCAACAGATATTTGATGCCCATTGAGAAGGACTAGCCCAACCTATCTACAAAATAAAATATCTTCAGTTCTGTTCTGTCGGGCTCTCTGATAGTAGCCTCCCGAAAATTCAAGGATACAAATTTCAGACACACACACACGTTTGAAAATTCAAAACAATGTTCTTTATCACAAAAGTCAAAATAAACTAAGCACTCTTTTTGTATTGCAAAGAGCACTCGTCCCAAAAATACCGAGTAGTCTGTATAATTTCCCTTAAGCAGTCATTAAGTACTTAGCTAGCAGCTGTGAAGAAAGTTCACACCCCTTCTTCTTCCAACGAAGGGAGACACACACACTTTGGTTTGCTCTACTTTGGTTTTGAAGGCGTGAAAAAGCAACAAAGTCCAGCACACATGATTCCTGGCGAAACTGCAACAGATACTCTTCCACAATGGCCAAACCCACATGCTACTATTTATTGCAGCAGCCCTAATTACTGGAGCCCCACCCAAACACAGATGGCCTCCCTTATTTCCTGTAATATGTTCTTACTTGGTCTCTTCTACGCATAATTCTGCGCTTGCGTGAGTCCAAAATGTCATAATCTGAAGTTATAGAAGATAAAGAAGATTGACTGCCTTGGCTGTGTGCCAAGCCCTCCTCTGCCAAGTCACTCCCACCTTTTTCTTCGTCCGAGGAAACTAAACTCTGATCTGATTCTGTCGGCAATAACACAGGCCTGTGACATGTTGAAGTTTCCCCTGCATTCACCTCCCCATTCCCTGGGGCAGGAGCTGGGCCAGAGTCAACCACAACAAGTTCCAGGATGATGGGAAGACATGACTTTCCAGGACATGCTGGTAATAGGATATTTAGCAACAGGGCTCATTGCATTACAAAATCACCTGAGGGACATTGCACCAACCCAAGGTTCAACCAAATTTGATTCAGAACAAATGACTCCACATAGTCCCATGTGAGTCTGACTATAGCCAATAGAATACATGCTCTTGCCAAGGAACAGGAAGCTCAAGACCAAGATCCAATAGAGGGTATAAATAACCCCCACTCTCCACTCCATGTGGCCAGCTACTCAGAATCACATGTGCTTGGTGGTCCTGCTCCATTAAACCATCTGTGGAATCAGTTTCCATGTTTCCAATGTCTTTCTCCCCTCTTGGAACTGAACCAGATGGATATTTCTTCCAACAATTGGAACAAACACTGAATATGAAGTAACCCACAAGTTGACTAGACAATGTAGTTCCCTTTGCACTTATTTCCTCATTCTCGATGATAGACAGGAAACTCAAATAACAAATGCTCAAGCACAGAAATGCATTCAAGACAGAGACTAGACAGTACTCTTAGCAAATTATTTTGACTTGAAAATATTCGTTGCTATCAATATATCTTTAAATTTCCAGTGGATTATAAAGACTGATTTAGGTGAGTAATCATATTTAACTCTTAAACACAAGTGCCTTTGAATCAGTGTTGACTATTGGCGATTCCTCGAACAAGTCTGTGAGGTTTTCTTGGTAAGATTTCAAAAGTGGATTACCACCTCTTCCTAGGGTGGACAAAAAGTAATTGGTCCAGGGTTACCCAGTTGGCTTCATACCTAAGACAAGACTAGAATTCATGGTTTTTTGGTTTCTAGGATTTTGCCTTTGACCTATGTACCAAACTGGCTGTCTTCGGAGAGGGGCAGCATTATTATTATTATTATTATTATTATTATTATTATTTAGCAATTAACTCTCCTTTAATATGAAAACCTCTATAAAGGAAAGCAAGACAAAAGGTTCCATATGAACATTTGGGCTGAAAATTTTGGAAAAGAGTTTTCCAAACTCACAATCCACTAGTCCAGGGTTCAGATCTGCCGTCACGGCTGCATCACGTGACATATCACAACTTTCTCCCTCTTTGCTAAACTGGGTGTAGGCATGGCCAGCGCATGACTAATCCAGCCCATGGTCATGAGTTTGAACCCGTGCACTAGCTTTTTTGAGGTGCCTAGGACAACAAGCACAACTATGAGTATAAACTTATTGTATGGTTATATTAATAGGATTTTACAAAACTAAAAATAAATTTCTCCTTCTTTTCTTTTATGCTTTGGAAAACTAAGGTGAGTCCCTCCTTAAAGTCAGTGACACTGGGAATAAGGGGGGGCGGGTGGTATAAAAATTATCTTGCCTCACTTGAAAACACCTACTATATAATTAACCAATGTTGGTCCACAATGCCCTGAATGACTCACTACAGTGGTTCTCAGCCTTTCTAATGCCACAACCTTTTAACATATTCCTCATGTTGTGGTGACCCCAACCATAATTCTAGTGCCAATTCTCTCAAAAGAGCTTTAAGCTGATTGGCAGGAAGGTCAGAAGGACACCCCCACTGTAAACGCCTGATTGGTCAGATTGTAAAAATGTATTCCCAGGCACCAGAATAGAAGTTTTAGTTTGTAACACCATGGAAAATTTGTCTTTTATTTATTAATTAGATTTATTTATTAATTAGATTTCTATGCCACACTATTCCTCAGACTCCTGCAGGCTTAGGCAACCCCTGTGAAACGGTCATTCAATCCCCAAAGGGGTCCCGACCCCCAGGTTGAGAACCAATGAACTAACAAGAAATTCCAGCTATTGTGGTCCAATGTAGCTGGACAGCATTGAAAAGGGAGCTCAAACCTGCTACACTTCTCACCAAGCAGATGGAATTAAAAGAGGAATGAGCTCTTATTCTAGACCTGGCATGCCCAAACCATGATTTATTTCCTTTGCATCTTTGATGTAAAGAAAACCTTCTGCCTCTGTTTTGTTGTGATTTATTTAAATTATTGCTCTCTCATTGTTTTAGCATGCCCTCAAATTGGTTTACATAAAAGGGAGGATAAAGATCCAACAACTAACAAGATTTAAAAACAATAAAAATAGAATGGAAAAAAAAGATTCCAGTCAGTTAGAAAATTTCCTGCATGGATTCCAAGTTTCAGAACTAAAAGACAGACAAGCCAAGCTCATTTTTTATCTTTCATGTATACAGTGCTCCCTCGATTTTCACGGGTTCGAACTTCACGAAAAGTCTATACCACGGTTTTTAAAAAATATTAATTAAAAAATACTTAGTGGGTTTTTTCCCTATATCACAGTTTTTCCTGTCCGATGATGTCATGTGTCATCGCCAAACTTTCGTCTGCCTTTAATAAATATTTTTTTTAATAAACTTTAATAAATAAACATGGTGAGTAATGATATAAATGGTTTCTAAGGGAATGGGAAATTGTAATTTAGGGGTTTAAAGTGTTAAGGGAAGGTCTGTGATACTGTTCATAGCCAAAAATAGTGTATTTACTTCTGCATCTCTATTTCGCGGAAAATCGATTTTCGCGGGCGGTCTTGGAATGCATCCCCCGCAAAAATCGAGGGAACACTGTATACCTATTGGCTTGAATGAGGGGGAAATTGTGATACCCTGCCTGGAATGCACCTTAAACCTGTGAGCTACCCTGAGTTGGTGGCAATCAAATCAAATCAAGTCAAGTCAAACAATGCATGCATGCATGCATACATACATACATACATAAACTGCACATCATCACCCTGCAGCAAACATTTTCTTGCTTCTCTGCATTGATATCTATGCTACCAGTGAATCTCAGAAGGATGAATTAACCATATTTTCACAAATGTCTTATAATATTTGAAGATCGAAAAGGATGTGTCAGTGTGCCATCTAATAGCCATGCTGTGTTCAGAGGACTGAGCTACCACATTTTTCAGAGTATAAGACATACCATAGTATAAGATGCACTTTAGTTTTGGTGGAGGAAAACAAGGAAAAAAGGCCCCTGCCTCCCAGAAATTTGCCAAACAGCAAACAGTACAGATGATATAATGTACAGATGATATAGTGTTTTTAATAGGAAAGTGAACACAAGAACAAGGGGACACAATCTGAAGTTAGTTGGGGGTAAGATCAAAAGCAACATGAGAAAATATTATTTTACTGAAAGAGTAGTAGATCCTTGGAACAAACTTCCAGCAGACGTGGTAGATAAATCCACAGTAACTGAATTTAAACATGCCTGGGATAAACATATATCCATCCTAAGATAAAATACAGTGGTCCCTCGATCATCGCGAGGGTTCCGTTCCAGGACCCCAAGCGATGATCGATTTTTCGCGAAGTAGCGGTGCGGAAGTAAAAACACCATCTGCGCATGCGCAGATGGTGTTTTTACTTCCACCGCCGCCCGCCCTTCGCCTGCCCACCCCGTTGCTCACGCCTGGGGTTTCCCCGCGTGCCGCCCGCCCGCCCACGCTGTTGCTGGGGCCGCTTCCCAGCTGGGAAGCGGAGCTGGGATGTCCCCAAGCGCGCGCGCGTTGCTGGGGCCGCTTCCCAGCTGGGAAGCGGAGCTGGGGTTTCCCCAAGCGCGCGCGCACCGCCCGCCCGCCCACGCCGTTGCTGGGGCTGCTTCCCAGCTGGGAAGCGGAGCTGGGGTGTCCCCGCGCGTGCCGCCCGCCCGCCCACGCCGTTGCTCGCGCCGCCGCTGGGGTCTTACCGGGGCAAGAGGGGGAAGACCCAGGGAAGCCGCCCAGCAGCTTATCTGCCCGGCGGGAAACTCCACCATCTACGCATGCGTGGCCATAGAAAAAAGGCACGCATGCGCAGATGGTGGAGTTTACTTCCGGGTTGAAAACTCGCGATATAGCCCTTTCGCGATGCTCGAGGACGCGAAACTCGAGGGATCACTGTACAGAAAATAGTATAAGGGCAGACTAGATGGACCATGAGGTCTTTTTCTGCCGTCAGACTTCTATGTTTCTATGTTTCTATATACACTATTTGCTGTGTATTTCTGTGCATGTGTGCCTTACCCATAGAAATAGCAAAGAATTGGAGAAATATACATTATGGCAGTATATTAATGCCAGAAAGTTTTCTTAAATGCAATCACACTAACCCAACCAATTATTTAAATCCAAACATGACTAAGTCAGGGTTTAACTCAGCTGCCTTAAATTAAAACAGGACACTGTCACATTTCAGATTATACTTTTATAGATCCTGTTAAAATTTATGTGGCTTTCTGGAAGTATACATTATTCTCTATTATTTAAAAGAAGATGCAATAGTACTGGACTTCTTCAGATCAAGCATTTATTTTAAAAAGCTTCTTCATTTTATTAAGTTGTCTAGAATAATAATAAAGCAGTTTTAAAAAAATAAGTCCAACAATTTGAACATTCTATAGACATTTATAGTTATTACTTACCTCCTGGCATCCAGATTCAGAAACTGATTAGCACAAGAAAATAAAAAACTCTCAATTTGCCTCCTTGCAGCTAAAGCTGCACTTTAGTTTCACTTTCAGTTTAGCATGTAGCTTGCCTTGCAGCCTCAATCAGCTGAGAGTCGGGAAGCTGATAATGAGTTGCTTGACTTAACAGGCTCTTTTCTGTTTGCTGCAAGAAGTAAATTGCGGGAGGCTGAGGCCAAAGGGTGGGGGTGGATGGGTGGATGGATGCACCCAAATTTTCACCCTCTTTTTGGGAGTAAAAAGGTGTGTCTCATATTCCGAAAAATACGGTAGTCAACATTAGTGGAAAAGGGCCTACAAATAATTCCTTAATCAAAAGAAGAATTATTTTATTAGTTGGGTTCACCTGACAAACTTCTTCCTCCTTAACAAAGTCACCATTTACTCACTTAATGCAACATTCTATGTTGAACCATAAACTAATTACCTAATCCGGGGTTCAACATCCTAGGCAAAAATGTGGTTGGCTCATTTATGGATCAGTGTGTTACGTGAATGCAAGTACAGTGTTATGTCTATAAGAGCCTGCTTCTAATTAGGTGAACAATTGATAAGTGTAGTAGGATTTGCTCTGCTGAACAGAGATAATTGGATCATTGATATCAAAAGAATGTTCCATAAAATATGTGGCTATCAACCTTAAAAATAACACTTTTTAATGGCTGTTTTTAGTATGGATTACTGCTACCATTTCTAAAGGACCTGAGATTTTTCAAAGGCCACATGAAGCCTTTTAAAGCTTTATACATTTAATTGACTCTCTGGTCAATTGTTCTGTTAAGAGACACATCTGTCAGGTGTCAGCTTGTAAGATGACATCTTAAAAATATTGGCAATTTCCCAAAACTGGTTAAAATGTTGGTTGACTTTTGAAAAGCATATTGAAGCATGAAGCCAGAACAAAGCAGAACACGAGGGAAGATTCCTTCATTTAGCCTTGAGCTCTCTGATTATTTGCATTACTGAATTGCATTATGAAAATCAGAAGGAAAGGGCATTTTTGTCTGATGAACACTGATTTTTATTTAGCTTGTTGGAGGTTTAATCCAATCTATGAATTTCTACATGCAAATCTCAATTCTGACATAGTTTTTATTTTTTGGAATGTGCTCTAAACATCTTAAGTGAAAGAAATACATAAATACGTAAAATGTGTCTCCCATATTTAACTCCTTACATAATTTATATAAATAACTATGATTAACCTTATATACATCTAATTTCAAAATTCCCAATTTCCCAATTCCCAATCTCTTAGTTATGGTAGCATAGTGCAGCACATTGACAATAGTTCTTATTGGTTCACTTATCTTCCACCCCTTTACAAACCCATATTGATCTTCCTGAATAATATTTGGCAAAATATTCTCAATTCTGTTTGTCAATATCTTCATAAATATTTTATAATCCTGATTTGTCAAACTGATAGGATGATAGGAACCCAGGTCCTTTAAATGCCGATCCTTTTTCAGGATGGCAACAATCTCTGACATCCTCCATGTCTGAGAGATATTATAAGCTTAAAATATATCATTAAACAACTTCCCCAAATGCGGTATCAATTCATTCACATAAATCTTATAAGATTCCCCTGTATACCCATCAGGGCCCGGTACTGGCTGTTTTCAACTCTTTAATTACTCTGGCTATTTCATCTTCTGTAATTTCTGCATTTAACATTTGTCTATATTCCTCATTCATTTTTCCCCAATGTTAATGACTCCCACGTTCACATGTTCTTCTTTATACAGATCTTCATAATAGTTCTTCATTGTTTTCTCCAACTGATCTTTGCCATATCTTACCTTACCACTGGAATCTCTTAAAGCCATTATACAAATTTTTCTTTTCTCTTCTTTAAATACAGTGGTACCTCGGTTTTCGAACGCTTCTCAGTTTGAACAAATCAGTATTCGACCAGGAAATTCAAGAAACTTTTGCCCTGAAATCCGAACAAATATTTGGAACTCGAAAACTTGAGAGAGCTGAAGGCAGAAGCCGGCAAACTACAGAGAGAGAGAGAGAGAGAGAGAGAGAGAGAGAGAGAGAGAGAGAGAGAGAGACATGGGGACAGAAGCAGGCAAGCTAGAGGGAGAGACAACTGAGGAGGGGAAATTATCTTAAATTGTTTCAGTTCTCAACCAAATCGGTTCTCGACCACACTTCCAGAACGAATTGTGGTCGAGAACCGAAGTACCACTGTATTTTACAATTTGTTTCATTGATTTCGTCCCCCATCCTGTAATCCTTTGTCTCATTGCCATTCTCATTTCATTCCATTGTAACTCATCAAATATTTTCAATTGTTTCTTTTTTAATTTCAATAAAGTTAATAGGAAGAAATTAATAAGATGTTAAACATAAAATGGAGATGGCAGTATTAGTAATAAGGAGTGATATGGGTGAATTCAGAGAAATTAAAGAAGCAGCTATAGAAAGTGCCCAAGCGGTAACAGTTTTAGCTTGGAAGGATGCAACAAAACGGACAATACAAAATTGATATCGGTACATGGTGGAAAACATTCAGTTTGAAATTATGGATGAATATGATTAATGAAAATAAAGTGAAAGGACTGGTGGGAAAATGGGACAGGGTTATAGGTTTTATGGTTAGTAGAATTTGAGACCAAGATATAAAGAATAAACTGGAATCACTCTATAATTTGTAAACAGGGTAATGCTTTTGGTTTAAAATAATATAAATCAGTACACCCTCATTTCGGTGGAGGGGTCGAATGAATGATGTTGGGTGGTGGGAGCACGCATTACTCTGCACTGTCTTTTGTGTAGTGTGTATCTGTTGTTATTATTAAAAATTAATAAAATTTATTATAAAAAACATAAATACATAAAAACAGGACATAAATGGGTGAAATGCACAAATCGCTTTGCGAATGCACAGAGGGTAAAAGAACCCAGATGGTGGTGTCTGCACAGGTGGGCGGAGCCTCACCCTCCCTTTGCGACTGGTTCTCCGACGATTGACAAGCATGAGCAAACCGGGAGCATTTCACTCCTGGACACAACCCACCCAAATGAGCTTAATAACTTGGACCTTTATTCTCTTATATATGCCATGAGTTTCAATTTAGGCTAATAAAAAAAATCTCTATTCTTATAAGTTCTGCTGAATGCAATCAGATCTACCATCTTTACTTTTGAAATCTGCTAGCTAGAAAGCGTAAAGTTCAGGTAAAGCCATTCTTTCATAACCAGAGCAAGTTAGCACAGAAGTGGTGTGACTTGGCAAGCTGCATAGACAAAAAGTCATAAAGGTAGATTGACATTTGTACAAAATGTAGAATAGAATAGAATAAAATAGAGTAGAGTAGAGTAGAGTAGAATAGAATAGAATAACAAAGTTGTGAGAGACTTTGTAGGTCATCTAGTCCAACCCCCTCCCCCCAAGAAGGAGACCCTAGATAATTTCTGATAGATGGCAGCCGAGTCCCTTCTCGAAAGCTTCCGGTGATGAAGCACCCACAACTTCTGAAGCTAAGCTGTTCCGCTGGTTTATTGTTTTCACTGTCAGAACATTTCTCCTTATTTCTAGGTTGAATGAGGAAAACTTCAGTTCTGGGATCAGATGTTTTAGCCACACCAGTGTGCAACTGATGTAACTAATTCTTGCACTGATTTTAAAGGAAAGAAATTTCAAATCATAAACACCAGGTGGGCTTAAAACCTAGCAAGAGTGCTCTTTCCATCTCTGATTAAAGTCAGCATGGTATAAGATTAAGCAGCAGGTTATATGCTGCTCCATTTCTCCTGGGCATATTTAGGCTTATTTGTACAACATTACCTTAACCAAGTTTCATGGAATTAACAATTTTTATAACTTCACACAACATGTTAATCTCACAAGTTAGGCTTCCATAAGATGGTACTCTAAAATGTGGTTGGCTAATTTATGATACATGAGTACTTCCTATGATGTTACCCAGTTGAGAAATTAAATTTCTTCAAGCAAACAACCAGCTCAGAGAGCACCAAGGATCCCACAATTCATATGTTGTGTGAATTTATTTATTTATTAGATTTATATGCCACCCATCTTACCTAGCAGCTGCTTAAAATAAAGTAAAAGCAACAGTATGTTTTGTTTTGTTAAAATATTATAATAACTGTTAATATTTAAAATTTTAAAAGTGGTTAAGGAAGGGAATAAGATACAAATGGGGTGGAGGTAGAATCTTCTCTCAGTCTATTAAGCAAATCCTGTATGAAATGCTCTCATAGGGCTCCAGGCCAATTGGCAAAGTCAGGTTTTAAGAAGGTCCAGGGGAAGGGGTACAGAACTCAACTCGGGGGGGGGGGGCAATGTTCCACAGGGCAGGAGCCACAGCAGAAAAGACTCTTTTCCTGAATTTTGCAAGCTAGAATTCCTTCAACAATTCACAGCATGCCCCCTCTGCCAATAAGAGTGGGGTAGGCCAGTCCCTTTAGGATGAGACAATTCCTCAAGTAACCTGGACCTATGCCATTCAAAGTAATAACCAAGACATTGAATTGGACTTTGAAGCAAACTGGCAACTACACCATGCACAATAGTGGTGTCACATGGGCCATCCTAGGGGCCCAAGAACTATCTGAATCCAGCCTTAGTGAGTTTATTACTAAAAAGTGAATATGTATACGACTGAGCCATTTGTGTGAAAGAGAAAATATAAATGACAAACAACAAAATTTATCATGTCCTTGGAGTCTATTTTGATAACTGAGACTGAACTCGAGCTCAAAAATTGTTTGCAATTTAGATCTGTTTGAGTTATTCATTACAACTGGAGAAGATTAATTTTCTGAGATAATTGTAGACAACCCGTCAATTGTTTCTGCATCAATGGGTTAGCATTCAATTTAAGAGGGAAACATCAATCAGACTGGGAATATCATAGATAACTCATGACATCAGCTCAGTTCAATTGTCTTTTAGTCTCTAAAACACACAGGAACAGTTCTTAAGATCTTCCACAACAGACATATAACCATGGAACAATAGAATGGCTCAACAGCTAGACAGGAAATAACAATTATAATAGATAAGGAGGAGATTTAGCAGTAACCTCTCAACAGTCGTATACTTAATATAAGTATGGGGAAAGATTCAGAGTAAACAGAAAAGACACTCAATCTTAGATATTAGTATTGTTTAGAATTTTCTTTCAGATCTCCAAAAGAACGTGCGCACAGAAATGTTGTCCTAGTCCAATGTTGGCGAACCTTTTTTTCCTCGGGTGCCAAAAGAGTATGCATGCACACTATCGCACATGCGTGAGTGCCCAAATCCATAATTCAATGCCTGGGGAGGGCAAAAATGGCTCCCCCCCACCTCTTGGAGGCCCTCTGAAGGCCAGAAATGGCCTGTTTCCCAACTTCTAGTGAGCCCAGTAGGCTCATGTTTCTCCCTCACCAGGCTCCAAAGGCTTACCAGGAGCCAGGGGAGGGTTAAAACGCCCTTCCTCATCCCCATGGAGGCTCTCTGGAAGCTAAGAATGCTCTCCCAGAGCCTCTGTGTGAGCCAAAAATCAGTTGGCCAGCACACACATGCACGTTGGAGCTGAGCTAGGGTAATGGCTCACGTGCCAGCAGATGTGGCTCTGTGTGCCACCTGTGGCACCTATGCCATAGGTTTGCCATCACTGTTCCTAGTAGAACAAATATCCTAGGACTGTGGTGGTGAACATATTGGCACACATACCTCAAGTGGCATGCGGAGCTAAATCTGAGGGCATGTGAGGTGTTGTCCTCTGTCAGCTCCAGTGTGAATGTGCATGCTAGTCAGCTGACTTTTGGCCTTCCAGAGGACCGGAAGGCCATTTTTCACCTTCCCAAGGATTCAGGAAAGCCTCTGGAGACTGTGACTGGTGAAAAATGGCCCCAATGAGCCTACTGGAAGTTTGGAAACTTCCAAATACCATCACTACCCTAGGAGTTTGTTTCAGTCAACTTTGACCAGTGAAGGGCTGCAAAAAATTTTACTACCACACTGTTGGTGTTGCCATGTGACCAAGTGGGATGCCTTCATTATCATGTGACCAGAGGATGGCTTAAAGGTCATGTAACTGGCTTAAAGGTGGCCAACTTGACGTCACTCATGTGAAGGGTTTGGGTTAGTGTTTGGGTGCCTGGTCTCTCCTCACCTCAAGGAGATACAATTTATCTATTTACTATTACTGAACATCCAAAATATATTATTTAATTCTATGTATATATGTCATATGTGTACCGTATTTTCCGGCGTATAAGATGACTGGGCGTATAAGACGACCCCCTAACTTTTCCAGTTAAAATATAGAATTTGAGATATACTCGCCGTATAAGACTACCCCTCTTCTGTACATCATAGACCTGACTGAGTCTAGGTCTATGATGTACTTGCATTGAGAAAAAAATCATTTCTGAACATGATAACACAATATTTTAATTACTAATGATGAAGATCTTATTGTTAAAATTATGAATGAATTATTTAGAGAGAGAGAGCCAAGTGGGAGCACTCTTCTGTCTATCTCTCCATATGTCTCTGTCTATCTGTCTTGTCTGCCTCTCATATTTCTCCTCACCACAATTAAGTTTATTATTATAACTCATCATAATTTGTCAACACAAAAAGGTGAACCTGGCTATTTTCCTTTCTCCTACCATCTATTCTGCAGGTATCTTTCAGTCTAACATGCAGCATGCTGACACCTATGTGAGAATCTATTATGGAATGAGAATCTGTATGTGATATCATGATATCGCAATCCAAACAGCCCATCCATTTTTTCCTCTTTCCGCACTTTCTGTCTTTATCCTCTTGCAATGTCACTTAAACAGATTTTAACTTGTCGGGTTTAATTAGTGACCCTGCCAATTTTCAGTACTGTGCAGTGTGCTATGATACAGAGCAGGATGAATAATATGACCTCAGCTTTTAAAGTTATTTTAAAATGTTGCCTAAGAAATATGAAAAGATGATTCTTTTTGGAGGAAAAGTACATTTTCAATGGTTAAACATAAGAACAAATACAAACAGGCAGAAATAAATGCATCCAGTTTAACATTCAATCATTTCCCTGGCTCTTTTTATTGAAATGAACAAGTTCATACATTCAATTTTGCAACCACTAATAATGTTGGTCAAGTAGGTACAAAAATACCTGGGGAAATGATCAAAGTCTTTCTCTCTCCCCCTCTCTCTCCCTCTCTTTCTCTCTTGCTATCTCTCTTTCTCTCTTTTTTTTTGCTTTCTCTCTTTCTCTCCCCCTCTCTCCTTCTCTTACTATCTCTTTCTCTCTCTTTCTGTCTCCCCTCTCTCCCTCTCTCTCTCCCTCTCTTGCCATCTCTTTCTCTCCCTCTCTCTTTCTCTCTCTCCCTCTCTTGCTATCTCTTTCTCTCTTTCTTTCCCCCCTCTCTCCCTCTCTCTTTCTCTCTCTCCCTCTGTTGCTATCCCCCCTCTATCTTTCTCTCTCTCCCTCTCTTGCCATCTCTTTCTCTCCCTCTCTCTTTCTCTCTCTCCCTCTCTTGCTATCTCTTTCTCTCTTTCTTTCCCCCCTCTCTCCCTCTCTCTTTCTCTCTCTCCCTCTGTTGCTATCCCCCCTCTATCTTTCTCTCTCTCCCTCTCTTTCTATCTCTTTCTTTCTCTTTCTGCCCCCTCTCCCTCTCTCTTTCTCCTTCTCTTTCTCCCTCTGTTGCTATCCCCCCCCCTCTCTTTCTCTCTGTCCCTCTGTTGCTAACCCCCCCTCTCTCTCCCTCTCTTGCTATCTCTTTCTCTCCCCCCCTCTCTCCATCTTTTTTTCTCTCAGCAGCGGCAGCAGGGTGATCAGCTGTGAGGCGGAGCTACGGAACTGAGGCACGGACGGCGGCGTGTGGGCGAGCCTGCGCTTTGCGCAGGCTCGCTCAGCTGGGAGGCGGTGTTCGCGCGCCCCCAGCTGAAACTGACGTCCGGCCGGGGCGATTCTTCCCCGGCCGGACAGGCAGCGTGTGAGCGAGCCTGCGCTCCGTTCAGGCTCGCCCAGCTGGGAGGCTGTGTTCTCGCCCCCCCAGCTGAAACTGAGGTCCGGCCGGGGCGATTCTTCCCCGGCCGGACAGGCACGCTTGTGCTGCCAAAGGCAGCGTGTGGGCGGGCCTGCGCTCGGCTCAGGCTCGCCCAGCTGGGAGGCGGTATTCTCGCCCCCCCCCCAGCTGAAACTGAGGTCCGGCCGGGGCGATTCTTCCCCGGCCGGACAGGCACGCTTGTGCTGCCAAAGGCAGCGTGTGGGCGGGCCTGCGCTCGGCTCAGGCTCGCCCAGCTGGGAGGCGGTATTCTCGCCCCCTCCAGCTGAAACTGAGGTCTGGCCGGGGCGATTCTTCCCCGGCCGGACAGGCACGCTTGTGCTGCCAAAGGCAGCGTGTGGGCGGGCCTGCGCTCGGCTCAGGCTCGCCCAGCTGGGAGGCGGTATTCTCGCCCCCTCCAGCTGAAACTGAGGTCCGGCCGGGGCGATTCTTCCCCGGCCGGACAGGCACGCTTGTGCTGCCAAAGGCAGCATGTGGGCGGGCCTGCGCTCGGCTCAGGCTCGCCCAGCTGGGAGGTGGTATTCTCACCCCCTCCCCAGCTGAAACTGAGGTCCGGCCGGGGCGATTCTTCCCCGGCCGGACAGGCACGCTTGTGCTGCCAAAGGCAGCGTGTGGGCGGGCCTGCGCTCGGCTCAGGCTCGCCCAGCTGGGAGGCGGTATTCTCGCCCCCTCCAGCTGAAACTGAGGTCCGGCCGGGGCGATTCTTCCCCGGCCGGACAGGCATGCTTGTGCTGCCAAAGGCAGCGTGTGGGCGGGCCTGCGCTCGGCTCAGGCTCGCCCAGCTGGGAGGCGGTGTTCTCGCCCCCCCCCCAGCTGAAACTGAGGTCCGGCCGGGGCGATTCTTCCCCGGCCGGACAGGCACGCTTGTGCTGCCAAAGGCAGCGTGTGGGCGGGCCTGCGCTCGGCTCAGGCTCGCCCAGCTGGAAGGCAGTGTTCTCGCCCCTCTCAGCCATCGCAAATAGGCGCCACTGTCCTATATCCGGCATACAAGACGACCCCCCACTTTGGAAAAGATTTTCAGGGGTTAAAAAGTCGTCTTATACGCCGGAAAATACGGTACATATATATTATACACAGGCACACAAAAATATACATTATATAAATTGTTTGTGTATGTATACACACACATGCACGCACAGTATGTGTATGTATACACATTCAATATCATTTACTGCGATAGGAAAAACATATGCAGAGCCCAGAAAGGGGAAAAAAGAAAAAAAATCTGTTTTTTTTTTACTGGTTCTGCATACATAACCATACCCATAGGAGCCCATAACTGACTTTGACCTATCTGGAGGTCAAATATGTTAGCCCCCATTTCCAAGAGATTAGGAGGCTCAACAATCATTGTTACTCTGTGATGGCAGCAATGTTCTGCTATGCCCTGTCCAGGCAATATAATTGGCTCTTGCTTTCTACGTTAAGCTTCAGAAAATCAATAAAATCAAACTAATTTAAAAGGGGTTTTGCTCTATAGATGTCACCATCTATTTTTATTGCGTCTTGGTTAGTTGTGTTATAACTTTAGCTGTGCTTTAATTTGTGGGGGGACTGCTTTTTGCTTATTGCCACATAAATAAGGGATACATTCATTTTTCAATTAATGGTAATAACATTGTGGTTTGTAAGATTTAAGATGTGTTGTTATTGATTAATCCATTTTAATAGGGGCTGGTCAGCCACAGCCTGAAGATGGACTCTCCACACTGTTTCATCCTGTGAAATTTCAGCAGCAAACCCAGAGCCTCCTGTTCCTTCCCATGCAAAAAGGTAAGAAAAATATGATCCTATGAAGCATTTATTCACTTTAATTTTCTAAACCTGAAATATTAAGGCTATCAGCAGTTTTGACCTTTCATTTGTATTATTTTGCCATTTCCGGGATATTTATCTTCTTCCCTATTTTAATTTATTTTTCAATTTAGTGTTGAATATTACCAAACATGGGGTGACAGAGTGGTTCATTGGTTAAATTACTGGGCTTGTCAGATGGAAAACTGATTGGACAGCTTTGAGACTCAAGTCCACACAATGGGATGAGCTTCTCTCCTCACTCCAGTTCTTGCCAACCAGCGAAGGACTGCCGTCTTTGCTGCTACCGGTGTGCCCACCGAGGCTGCCGCGGGCATGGCCATGCCTATCGGCGTGAGATTTGGCTTCTGCACATACCCAGCAAGTGAAATCTTGTGTAAGAACGTCTGCATGAGTGAGATTTCAGTGATTTCTACAACAGAAGGGATTAAAGGGGGAATGGCAGAAAACTGGCCAGGCCTTCGTGCCGCTCTCAAATTTCCTGGGAAATTTTTCCGGATTTGAATTCTTAAGTAGAAAATGGTTCTTAAGAAGAGGCAAAAAATATTGAACACCCAGCTCTTATCTAGAAAAGTTCTTAAATAGAGGTGTTCTTAAGTAGAGGTACCACTGTACTTGCATTTGCATGCTTTCAAACTGCTAAATTGGCTGCACAGATAGCCTATTACCAGAATGGTTAGGAGCCATGCTCTGGTAGCATTTTTTGGGATGTGCACGCAGCTGTACATCCCCGATGCATGCACGCACACCCCCGCGTGATATTTCACCAATTTGTACAACAGAATTCAGGACTATTTCTGCAAGTTTTGCCTGAACTCTAAATACATCTCCAAGTGAGATACTGGACAGCATCTTGAAGGAGAAATAAAGATGATTCATTTAATTTCTGGAAGCCGAATAACAATCCAATCACATCTCATTTAGAATTAAGGCAGGACAGCACTTCTCAGGAAAGGGAGAAATGGAAATGTTCGATCCCAATGAAAGAATCAGAAGATGGACATTATTTTCATATCAGGATTCTTAATAATAGTGGTCCTGCCAAAACTAGAACACACGGTTCTATCTCATCAGTTCATCAGCGGAATACCAAATCGTCAGGAGCAACTTGTGACTTTTTGGAGCACAGAATTTTATAGTATATATATATATATATACTATATACCCAGCAAGCGAAATCTTGTGTAAGAACGTCTGCATGAGTGAGATTTATTTGGAAATTTCTGGCGACGTTTCGACGAGGTCTCACTCGTCATCTTCAGGCTGGTGTTTCTGTCCTTGTTCTAGGGCGAACACAGCGAGACCTGAGCTGCCTTCCTTCTATAAATACTGGTGTCTGGGTGTGGTTTGATGGCTCAGCAATTGCCTGCTGTGTAGAAACTTCCTGGTGAGTCAGTGGGGTAACACCTGGGGTCGTTGATGTGACTGAGGTATGCTGATTAGTTAATGGTTGTGGATTAGGCGTGATATGTGTTCGCCCTAGAACAAGGACAGAAACACCAGCCTGAAGATGACGAGTGGGACCTCGTCGAAACGTTGCCAGAAATTTCCAAATCCTACATGGGAAGAAACCCAAATATACCAAGACCGTCATACCTGTACCCGTGAAAATCTATGAAAACACACACACACACACACACACATATATATATACCCACTAAAACTCTCATTGTGTATTGGACTAAATAAATAAATAAATAAATAAATAAATAAATAAATAAATAAATAAATAAATAAGTATGATTATACATTTTGCCAAATGCACTAGCTATTTTTCTCTTACCAGATGATTTAGAAATTAATGCTTTGAGCAGTGAAGAAAGCTGTTCAGAGCCCCACAGACACAATCTCTCTCCATAGGTCTGCTTTTAAGACAAACTTCCCTGTCACCCTTTTGGATATTTGGGATTTCAGTACCTGTTACTCCCAGTCAGCTTTCCCAATTACAACCTAGCATTCCTGGAGGGTAACAGCTTGAGAAGAAAAATGGTGGCAGAAAGGGACTCTTATTCAAAGCACTGCAATGCTCTGATGGAGAACTAGAGCTAAGAAGTCTCTTTTCTGTGCTATTCTATGATTATTCAGAGTTAGCAGCTAAATATACCTCAGCAAGACAAAACAAACAGCAGGATGCTTGCTTTGGCTGATTTTGTTTCTGAAATGCGGTCATGTTATATCTGCAGATTTTGGTGCAGGGAAAGTGAGGACTAGGGAAAGGTACGAATATTTGTCTTCGTAGAAAAACTATAACCTTCTAGATGTGTCTCATGCTAACCAATAGCGTTTAGCATTTAGACTTATATACCACTTCACAGTACTTACAGCCCTCTCTAAATGGTTTACAGAGTCAGCCTATTGCCCCCAACAACCGGATTACTCATTTTACTGACCTTGGAAGGATGGAAGATTGAGTCAACCTTGAGCCTGGTGAGATTCAAACTGCTAAATTGCAGGCAGCTGACAATCAGTAGAAGTAACCTACACAGGAGTGGGCTACTGCCCAGACGGGGGGACGGGGGACACACAGTGGGGTAGCGAAAATGGAGCTCCAACCCAGAACACCTAATTTGCATTGAAAGATGAAAGAAAATGCAAGACATCCTGCATAAGACACACCCACAGTGGTAGTAAAATTTTTGGTAGCCCTTCACTGAGCCTGCAGTACTGCATTCGAACACCGCACCCAGCTGTGGCTTTTAATTTCCCTTTCTCAACTTTTGCTCATTCGTTGTGGGCTTCTGAATATTTAAATAAGAACTTTGTTAGCACTGCCTTAAAATCTATGCCAATATTAGCAACGACAATAAATTATTAGTAGCAGGGTTGTACAGATAAAGGTGAAAGGTGGGACATTTGTTGCATGTAACCGTTTCAATGACAGAGTTGATTTGTTTCCTTGTTTCGCTTTCTAGATCAGGGTGTCAAACTCATGGCCCACAGGCCATATGCATTATACTCTAGCTACAGCCATGCCCAGTTTAGTGAAGGGGGGAAAGTTGTGATATGTAACATGATGCCACCACGATGACACAAGTTTGACACCCCTGTTCTAGATGATGACTACCATCTGTTCTGCCGGCGTGTCTCAACCACCTGTAATTACAGGGTAATTAGTCCAGGAAGACACACACCACACGATGGAAGGAAAACCCAAAAGTTTTTATAAACAGAAAAACAGAAACAGCTCCCTTTTTAAATGTCAAAAGGATTTTCTGGTACACACAAGGCACAGGTTAAATGCAATCCAATTGCTCACCCAATAACTGGGAAATTGAGTCCAATTCTAAAGTCCAGAAAGTCTACACACAATCTTGAACAGCAAAAACCATGATCTTGACGAAACAATGAATCAGATAAACTGCCATGAGGCTAAAACACCAGGCTGCTCTTTTATCTGTAGCACTAATTACAGCAGCCCCACCCAACCACAGGTGGCCTCATTTATCTCCTGTAATAATCCTTCAATTGTTGGCTCCTATGCACCACTCTACACATGCGTGGATGTGTCATAACTTCCTGTTCCGAATCCAGGGATGATAAGGATGATTGATTTCCTCCTGGGCTGTCTGCCAAACTCCCCTCTTCCCTGTCACTCACACTTCCTTGGTCAGAAGAGACTTCGTCGGCAGATTCCATCGGGAGCAAAACAGGCCTGTGGCATGTGGATGTTTTCCCCACATCCACCTCCACATTCCTTGGGGCAGGAGCTGGGCCAGAGCTAACCACAACACCATCTATATTAACTTATTGTAGTATAGCTGCATCGAGAAGCTAGGCAAGATGAAGGCACAAAGTGGAGATCTAATGTACCTCATTATGTGAATTTGTTATTCAGTCCTAAAGCTTCCTAGCCCTGAGTCTGCAGAGAGGGGCGGCATATAAATCCAATAAATAAGTAAGTAGGTGTTGTGATTCAGCCTGAGGCTGCTCAGGGACCAGCTGTGTCTCTGCTGGCTCCATGCCCGGAGCAGGATGACAGCGCAGAGGAGGGGGCTGAACAGTCGGACGGGGGAGGGGAAAATCAGGAATGGGATGAAGGAGAACAGCATGAGAGCCCCGGGGGGGGGGGCTCTCCCCAGCCAGTAGCTTGGAGTCATTAGGTGATGATGCACAAGCTGTCATTGACATGAGACAGCGACGTTCAGAGCAACGAAAGGAGCAGTTAAAGAGATATTTTCACCATTGAAGTAGAAACAGCTGGTTTTGGGTGTGGTACTCATCAGCAGGGTTTAAAAGGCAGGCAAGCCCTTTAAGCCATGTTGAGTGTTATCAGCTTGGCGTGGCGTTATCCTGTCTTGTTTCTCGGCGTCTCTGTTCCTGGCTTGTGGCCCAGCAGCTTTGGAAGATCCGTGGGAGGTATAGGTCTGCTATCTACAGCCTTGGCTTGGCAGCAAGAATTCTGTATTGCTGCATGGACTTTTGGCCTTCGTGAATATATCTGAAGATACGGCATTTTCCTGTTTGTAAGGACATTTTCTGTTACCTGTGTTTTTCTTGAATTTTATAAAACTGCCTTTGCCTTTTACCAGTGTGTCTGGTTTCTCTTTTTGGGTTGGTATTGGCTTCTGGAGTGACCCAGACAGAACAGTAAGTAAGTAAGTAAGTAAGTAAGTAAGTAAGTAAGTAAGTAAGTGAGTGAGTAAGTGAGTGAGTAAGTAAGTGTAAATAAAATAAATAAATAAATTAAATAAATTAAATAAATTAAATAAATTAAATAAATTAATAAAAAAAATCTTCTCCACTAGAACACTTTTGTTTGTTAAGTCATTGCAAAAATATGGGGAATACTAAGGATCCAATTGTCAACAGAAAACAAATAAAGAGGGGGAAAAAAACCCAACAACCAAAAGCTCTGCTTGTTCAAAAGACACAATATGAACATGACGTTGAAGAATTAAACCATTTTAATGCATTCATATTGTGAGCGACTCAGTCACAAAATGTTCTTTTCCATAGCATAGAAAGCAAATGAGAAAAGCTATAGAATAGGGATAGTATTGTGGAACATAACATAGTGGAACATAACATATTGTGGAACATAACATAAAAGAAAAAGATAAAAGAAAGAGATAAAAGGAAATATACAGTATAGACATATGACACACCATGAATCCTGTTCATCATCCCACTTGGTCTCTCTCCCTCCCTCCCCCTCTCTGTCTCTTTTCTCCATCCCTCTCCCTCTCCCTTTCTCCCCTTCTTTCTATCTATCTCCTCTTCTGTCCAAAATCTTACATTTGGGAGAAATGAGGAAGGAATTTTTAACTTCAAACTACAGTTGCTAGTTCAAGGATATGGACTCCCAAGAATTATTGATTATTGCTTATGGTTTAGCTATAAAGAAGTATATTTTCTCTTTTATGAAAATCAGTACTTATTATTTTAGTTTTTTCATTACTTTATATGTAATTTTATTTCAGAAGCCAAATCTGTCTAGTATCCTCTAGATCCAAATATTTCTGCTGCTCTGAATGATAATGCTAAGGTTTGATAGCCTGATGATTTTGATCGCACGAACTCCAACAGGGTGCATAAGAGCACTTTTTGGCATTGATTCATCTGCCTCTTCCTTCCCACTGTTCTTTGTGAAATAATTGCAACGAACTCATCTGGACAAACCAGCAGAGGGTCTACCCTTTCATAGACCTCTTTAGGAATCTTAATGTTTAGCAGGATGCACATTCTTGCTTTTCCCACTCTTTAGCTAGAAGATCTATTTCAACAACATGTAATGTATAAAATGTGTTCCATGATGGATAGCGTTCTGGTCAGTCTGTCTCCTCTCTTCCTCCCTCCCCCTCTCTCTTTCCTCCTCGTCCTCCTCCTCGTCCTCCTACTTATCTGTCTGTCTCTTATCTGTCTATTGTCTATCTATCATCTATTAGCTATTAGCTATCTACCTATCATTTATCTCTACCCATTCATATGGTCAATAAGTGTCATGACAGGCCAGGTAAGGAAAAAAAATAGAACTTTATCATTACAGGGTATAATAACATAATCTTGAAAGTCTGGCAGTTCCTTTTCTTTACAATTATACGAGAAAAAGCTATGTTGGAACAAACTTGAATTTCTCTCTCACTTCCTTCTACCTTCCAGCCTAAGATGACATTTTTTGGTTTCTTTATTTTCTATTATTCTCTGTGATTCTCTACAGATTTCATATTTATGAGACCATGAGCCTTGGTGGCGCAGTGATTAGAGTGCAGTACTACAAGCTGCTTTTGCTGACTGCTGGCTGTAATTCACCAGTTCAAATCTCACCAGGCTCAAGGTTGACTCCACCTTCCATCCCTCCGAGCTGGGTAAAATGAGGACTGACTCTGTAAACCGCGTAGAGAGGGCTGTAAAGTACTGTGAAGCGATATATAAGTCTAAGTGCTATTTATTCATTTTATTTATTTATTTATTCATTCATTCATTCATTTATTTGATTTCTATGCCGCCCCTCTCCGAGGACTTGCTATCTGCTAAGAATTCAGAAAGGTTTGGAGCAGCTCTCTGTAACCTCACTCCCACTTGTCTTTACAAATTCAGAGGAGATTCTAACATCGGAGGAAGCTAATTCCATGCAACTATGGATCACCAAAAACAAATGCAGATGACAGAGACAAAGAGGCAAAGGGGTATAAATTTTAAATAAACTAAGGAATAAGGGAATTTAAAAAACCGCTCCCTTCAATCTTTCTATTTGTATTCACTTACCGGTACTAGTAAGATGGATGAAATACTTCTTTTAAACAGATGCAATTCTGATTTTTACAATGCATCTGCCCTGAACTTTATTGAATCCTGGCTAAATGAGGAAATTGATGACAATAGCATAAATATACCAGGTTTTAGTTACTTAGCGCAGACAGGGGGAAAGGAGGGAACAGTGAAGGGCTACCAAAATTTTACTACCACACTGTGGATGTGGCTTATGCAGGATGCCCTGCATTTTCTTTCAACATCTTTCAGTGCAAATTGGATGCTCTGGGGTGGAGCTCCATTTTCGCTACCCCACTGCATTCCTCCCCATCCGGGCAGCAGCCCATCCCTGGGGTGGGGGGAGATTTACGTATACATATCAACAGCAACTGATCTCAGGACATAACTATAACACAAAAAATCTGTGATGAAAACTTGGACTCCTTACTTATCAACTACAAACCCTTTTATTCTCCATGAGAGTTTATTTCATTTCTACTCATTGCAGTGTATATGCCTCTACAAGCCTGTGTAAACAAGGCATTAAGAACTTTAGCTGATCAGATTATGGAGGCTGAAGCCAAATACCCCAATTCACTGGTCATTATTTTGGGAGATTTAAACAAGGCAAACTTAAGGAAAGAGCGACCAACATACTTTCAGCACATCAATAGTCCCGGTGGAGGCAAGAATACTTAAGACCATTGCTACACAACACTAAAAGATGCTTATCGGACTTTACTATGAGCAGCTGTGCAACCCTCTGATCATTGCATGAATCATCTTGTACCTACTAACAGGCAAAAAGTTAAAGCCACAAAACCAAACAATTAAGGACTGAGGAGGCAAAATTAAAGCTACAGGCTTGCCTTGACTGCACTGATTGGAAATTTTTTGCAGATACCTCTGCAGATTTGGATGAATTCACAGACACTGTGACATCATATGTCAGCTTTTGTGAAGACCTATGTGTACCTACCAGGAACTTGCAAATATACAGCAACAACAAACCTTGGTTCGCAGTTAAACTTAAGCAGCTACCAAAGAGGAAGCCTATAGATAAGGTGATAAAATACTGTACAATCAGGCCAGAAATAAATTATCAAGGGAGATCAGAGCAGCAAAAAGAAGTTACTCTGAAAAGCTAAAGAATCAGCTCTCAACAGATAAACCAGCAAACTGGTTATGACAAACCACCTTCCCAGGTTGAAGGAAATCAGCAACTGGCATATGACGTGAACATGTTTTACTGCAGGTTTGAAAGGAAACTACAGCCACCTATCTCCACAACCCCCATCTCAGACACACCAACAAGAGCCAAGCCTCCTACAACTGACCCTATACCATTGGGTTCACAACCACTAGTGATAACAGAAAAGGAAGAGCAAGACCTATTTCACAGACAAAAGCCAGGAAAAGCTCCAGCCCCAGACAAGATAACTCCTTCTTCCTTAAAAGTCTGTGCTGACCAATTGTCCCCCATCTTCACCCAAATCTTCAATAAATTGCTAGAGATGTGCTATGTTCAGCGGTGGGCTACAAGCCAGAACGCTAAATTGCACTCGCTGCCATGGCTCATAAGTTCTTGTGGGACCAGCACAATTTTGCTGCTGCACCTGTGGGGTTAGCAAAATTGGGCATGGAGCCACAGGTGCGCCCATGTTTCAGCATGCACAGAAGCAAAAAACCCTCACCGAAACACGGGCACACCTGCGGCTCCGTGTGTGATTTTGCTACCTCCACAGGTACAGCAGCAAAATCGCACTGGTCCTGCAAAAACCTACGAGCCACGGCGGCGAGCACTATTTAGCATTCCAGCTTATAGCCCACCGCTGGCTATGTTCTTTCTTGGTACAAACTGCCCAAGGAGTTGCTAATATAGTTCTACAGAGGAATTAGGGTATTGAGTCTGTCATCTGCACCCGTATAACTGTCTAGTTTGTCTCTGCAATACAACAAGACAGACACAGATTTCAAAGGATAGTTAAAATAAATAATTGCTACCAACCTGCCTTTCATTGAGGACCTACATTATACACTGCACAAGTAAAAAAAAGGGCTATGAAAATACTTACAAACACCTCACATCCTGGATACAAACTGCTTTAACTCATATCCTAAAAAAGATGCTATAGATCACTGCACACAAGAATAACTAGACACAAGAACATTTTTTCCTGAATGCCATCACTCTGCTAAACAAATATACCCTCAACACTGTCAAACTATTCATTAAGTCTGCACTACTATTAATCTCATCATTCCCATTACCCATCTCCTCCCACAAATTACTGTATGACTGTAACTGTGTTGCTTGTATCCTTACAATTTATATTGACTGGTTCCTAATATGATTTGATTGCTTATTTGTACCTGGGCTATCATTAAGTGTTGTACCCTATGATTCTTTACGAACTTAGCTTTTCTTTTATGTACACTGAGAGCATATGAACCAAGACAAATTCCTTGTGTGTCCAATCACACTTGGCCAATAAAATTCTATTTTATTCTATTTATAAACACTGCTGATTATCTTTTTCAAACCTATCTTTGGGCTCCTCTACCACATTTCACTTGTCCTCTCGGTCTTTTTCTTTCTTTCTCTTCCAGTGAAAGCAGGCTGGTTCCCAGAAAGAGCTGTTGAGTTGAATGCAAGTTTTTGGATCCCCTCCAAAATACTTCTTCTACCTATAAATCCTGGAGGTTATCTATGTAGACCTGGACTGTATGTCCAGCAACTTTGCTTCTCCTATTTCTACTCCTTTTCTTGCACCATTTGCTGCGGCCATTTATAACCTTTATGTTGCTATAAAGAATTAAGTACAACTGGTAAAAAATGCATAACAGAACACACATAGCAGTATATCTGTGCATGTGAAATACCATTTAAATGCAAAACCTACAACCACTACAACAAATACACATAAATTGGAGACCAACATGCCACAAAAAGAGAGAATAGGCGTTGATTGCTTACCTGAACGCCTCTTCTCGTACGGTGAGCGGGTACAGCAGTCACATGGGTTGCTCATGTCCAATCCGGTGGAACTGAGCCTAGTGTTAAAAAAGCTTGCCGGATCCGCCCCTTCCCCAGAATTCGCGAATCCATAGACTAGGCTCAGCTGTGAAGCTCTGTAGTGTTCAACTCTTATTGTTAGAGGAAAAGGATTATAGAAGGTAAAGAAGACACATACAAGGGCGGGAAGTGACTGCTGTACCCGCTCACCGTACGAGAAGAGGCGTTCAGGTAAGCAATCAACGCCTATTCTCCGTACTGAAGGAGCGGGTCCAGCAGTCACATGGGACATACCCAATAGATGGTCCCTAGGGAGGGATTAGATTGCTATCGTGTGAGATAACGGATTGGAGTACCCTTCTGCCGAAGGCAGCGTCCGCTGAAGCGTAAGCATCAATCTTGTAGTGCCTGATGAAGGAATTTGGCGAGGCCCAAGTGGCTGCTTTGCAGACCTCCTCCAACGGGGCTTGAGTCGCCCAAGCGGCCGAGGTGGCTGCGCTCCTGGTGGAATGCGCTGTGATGTTCCTTGGGACTGAGAGGGAGGCCGATTCATAGGCCTTAGATATAGTCCCTCTGATCCAACGGCCTATTACTGTTGAAGACACTTTGGCCCCCATGACTCTGGGGTGATAGGCTATAAACAGTGCTTCTGACCTCCGAAAGGGTCCAGTGCGTTGGATATAGATTCTCAGCGCTCTAATAAGATCCAGGGTGTGCCATCTAATTGCCAAGGGATGGTCTCGTTGGAGGCAGAAGGATGGTAGGACAATATCCTGAGTTCTGTGGAACATGGAACTGACCTTGGGTAAGAAGGTGGGGTCCAGTCGCAAGACTACCTTGTCCTGATGAAATTGACAAAGGTCCTGCCTGATTGAGAGGGCAGCCAACTCCGAAATGCGTCGTGCAGAGGTAATAGCCACCAGGAATGCTACCTTAAAGGATAGGTACCTGAGGGACGCCGATTTTAGGGGTTCGTATGGTGCCTGCGTGAGGGAATGGAGAACCCGTGGCAAATCCCATGATGGATACCTGTGGACCTTGGAAGGTCTGAGGTTGGCTATGCCCTTGAGGAATTCCTGAACTTCAGGGAAGGATCGGAGAGGCTGTCTGCGGGGACCCCCTAGGACAGATGAAATGGCTGCCAGATGACGCCGGAGGGTGCTGGTGGAAAGTCCTTTATGGAAGCCTTGCATAAGGAAGGAAATGATTCTGTGTATGGGGATGCACAGAGGAGAGAGACCTTCCTGTAGACACCACTGGTGAAACTTGGACCACGTGTGGTCGTAGATTCGATTGGTCGAACCCCTTCTGGCCTTTAAAATGACCTCCACTGAATCGGGGTCATGACCACGCAGTTCTAAGTCTCTCCTGATAACAGCCAGGCGGTGAGATGGAACCACTCCGGGTCTGGATGGAATGAGGCCCCCTGCCGCAGCATATCCCCCGAAACGGGGAGTCGCCAAGGGTCCTGGACGGACAGCTGTTGGAGATCCGCGAACCAGGGCCGGCGGGGCCAATGAGGGGCGATTAAGATTACTCGGGCCCTCTCGGTGAGGACCTTGTGAATCACGTCCGGGAGAATTGGAATTGGAGGAAATGCGTAGAGTAGGCCTGGAGGCCATGGACTCCGGAGGGCATTGATTGCTTCCGCTCCCGGGGATGGAAATCTGGAAAAGAAGCGAGGGAGTTGGGCGTTCGCATTGGTCGCGAAGAGATCCAGGATTGGTAGGCCGAATCTGAGGCTGATTTGATGGAACAGGTCTTGATGGAGGTTCCACTCTCCTGGGTCTATCGTTGCTCGAGATAGCCAATCCGCCTGGACGTTGAGGCTCCCCGAGATGTGGTCGGCTAGGAGCGACCGAAGATGTTTTTCCGCCCAAAGGCCTAACTTGAGGGCCTCCCTCATGAGGGCCTTGGATCTCGTGCCCCCCTGTCTGCAGATATGGCTTTTTGTGGCAATGTTGTCGGTGAGAATGAGAACGTGCCGGTTGGGAATGCGAGGAGAGAAATGCTTCAGAGCCAGGGAAACGGCTCTTAACTCTAGCCAATTGATTGGCCTGGAAGCTTCCTCCGGGGACCACGTGCCCTGGGCTATCATCCCCTGGGCGTGGGCGCCCCATCCCGATAGACTGGCATCTGTGGTGATGACAAATTGATCCGGGCACCTGAACGGGGATCCTTTGTCCATGGCCGGAGACTTCCACCACTTGAAGGATCTGCGAACACTTGGTGGGATGACAATGCGACGATTTGAGTTGCTGTGCCCCGATCTCTGAAAGGGTATGAAGCGTGAAGGCGAGCCCAGGGAATGATGCCTATGCATGACACCATCTTCCCCAAAAGGGATGACAGAGTTACTATGGATACTGAAGAATTAGATAAAATGTTAGAAATTAACTCCCCTATACTGAGTTTTCTCTCAGGAGAGAGAAAAACCTGGGAGGATTCTGAATTAATAATGGATCCCAGGTGTAAGATGGATGTGGAAGGTTGGAGGTGACTTTTATCAAAGTTGATGGAAAATCCATGGTCCTGAAGGACTGACATGGTGACAGAAAGGTCTGTTTTCACTTTCTCTAGGGAGTTCCCATGAATCAAAATATCATCAAGATAACATAAAATGTGGATGGGAGACGCCCGGATATAGGCCGCCAGGGACCCCAAGAGCTTTGTAAAGACCCGAGGGGCCGAGGAAAGGCCAAATGGCATCGCCCTATACTGGAAATGCCTGCCTTGAAAGGAAAAACGTAAAAATTTTCTGTGGCATTTGGCTATAGGAATGTGGAGGTAGGCCTCAGTGAGGTCTAAGGAGACCATGAAATCTCCCGTGTGGATGGCGGCCAAAATAGAAGATAAGGAGTGCATCTTAAACTTCCTATATTTGATGAATAGGTTTAGCTTCTTTAAATCCAAAATAGCTCTCCAACCTCCGGAGGACTTTGGAACCAAGGATGGAGTAAAAACCTAGGCCCTTCTGACCGGAAGGAACCGGTTGAATGGCTCTGATGGACAATAAATGAGAAATGGCCTCCTCCATACGGTTACAATCTGAGGAGGACCTGGGAGAAGGGCAGGAAATAAAACGTTTCGGGGGAGGAGAAATAAATTCTAAAAGAAGGCCTGTTTGAACAGTGTCAATGACCCAGGGGTCCTTGGAGGTGAGACGCCAATTAGAGGCGAAATGGGCTAGGCGACCCCCTATGGGAATTGAGGAAAGATTACCATCTAGGTTTTTTTGAAGCCCTGTTAGAGGACGCTCCCCTTTGGAAACGAAAACCTCTGCCCCTGGAGTTCCTACCTTGGGAACGAAAGCGGGGGGAATACTGACCTGGAGATCTCTGATAGGAAGCCGCTTGATCTTGCTGGCGCCCTGGGCGACGAAAGGACTGCGTTTTGGTAGCCTTTTTTGTGGTTGGACCCAAAACTTTCTTCTTGTCCGTGGTTTCCGTGAGGAGTGGATCCAGAAGATCACCGAAAAGAAGGTCGCGCTTTAAGGGTCCCTGGGATAACTGCCACTTCTGGCGTACTCCCGCTTGCCAAGGGCGAATCCATAGGAGTCTTCTTGCCGTTGTAGAAGCTGCAATAGACTTAGCAGAAAATCTAGTAGATTGCAAGGTGGCATCAGCCACGTACTGGGCAGCTGCAAAGACCTTGTTGAAGTCTTGTTGACCTCTCAAGTCATCGGGAGGAATATGCTGTTGAAGTTGACGAAGCCACAGCAGCATGGCTCTGGAGAAAAAGGAAGCTGCTGCAGAACTTTTAATGGCCCAGGAATCTGCGGTGAATCCTCTTTTGAGCATTTGTTCAATCCGCTTGTCCTCTGGGCGGAGGACTTCCTCCGCTTCGCCTGGCACAGCCGCTGCCGAGTGAAGGATCTTGACAGGTTCATCCGGTTTGGGAAAAGATAGAAGCTCTTCATAGGAAGAGGAAAGTTTGTACAACTTTCTGTCCTTGGTGGAGGGATTAAGGCCAGAGGCTGGGAAATCCCACTGTTTGAGTAAAGCATCTTTAAACAATTTAGGCATAGGAATTACCTCGTTATCCTCCTGTTCCTCTGTGAAGTAAGGTAAATTCTCCTCCGGGGGATCAGTGGAAGTGGAGGCTTGTTTCTCCTGGGCCGCTAATCCCGTAGAAATTCTAGCTTTGAGGAGGAGAGATTTGAATAATTGAGAAGGAAAAATAGTAATTGGAGAAGGAACCTTTATTTGGGATTCCTCATCATCTGAGAGGCCTTGAAAGGGATCCTCATCATCCTCCATATCCTCATATTCGTCCTGAGAGGAATCTGAATCATCCTGAATAGGAGCTCTAACCGCTGGGGAAGAACCCAAGGGGCGGGAGGGACGAGGAGGAGGAGGAGGTAAGGGAAGCTCATTGATGGTGGAGAGTTTGGCATCAATGGCCTTGGACAACACAGCAAAAATAGATTGGAAACTCAGGAGGTAAAGTAGAAATATCAGCAGGAATGGCAGAAGAATCCCTAAAGGCCTGGGAGGTTCCTGGCTGGGGGGAATCTTCAATAATATCTGGTTCCTCTGGACCTATGCCCCATAGGTTAGGTTGGGGTCTGTCTAGGTTAGGCTCATCCAGAGATAACACAGGGACCCCAGAAGGAGGTAGACTAGAAGCCTCTGGGGGGTCTTGACTACTGAGTACTTGGGCCTGTACTTTCAAACGTTTTGCTGATTTGTCATGGATTCTTTGTAGGGCTAGGTCCCTTCTCTTCTCGGCCCTGGTGACCTTGGTCGAGGGGCGGGCCCCTGGAGAAGAGGAGGAAGAGGCCTGGGGGATACTAGTAATCTCATCGCCTGTAGGCCTGGCCTCTCTGGGACCTTTAGTTGTGCCTCTCTTGGGAAAAGTAGCCATAGTCTGACAATTAACAGAAGACAAGGCTGAGCCAATAACTGAATAATTAAGGAGAAGAATTTCAAGGACTTCCCAAGAGGAATGGATCCTGCTTCGAGGCCTCGAAGCTGCTGAGACTTGAGGGCAATCTGGGCAAACCCAGAGTTCGTGTCCCCAAATCCAGCGGGGCCAGCCTCCCTAAACTTTATAATTAAGTAAACCAAGGCACTCTGGTTGGAGGCTTAGCCGGTGGAGAATTAAGCCTGGGCGTCCCAAGGCCCGCTCCGGGATCCACGCGGTGGACTGAGGCCTACGCGGCTGGCAGGAGGCCAACACGAGAGGCCTAAATTTAAAAAGGGCGCGAAGGCCTTCGCGCCGAAAAATCGCTCCGTAATATTTCTTAAAGGGGAAGCGATCGACTAAGTCCAGGAGACTAGCAAGACGTCTCACTCCGCAGGAGGTATTTCTTAAGCCCTTTAATAATATACAATAATGAATCAATAAATCAATAAATCAATACTTGCACCAAGACCTCCAGGCCAAAGGATTAGAGGAATCCACAAGCGGCAGCGGGGATCGTACACGGAAAAACCGCCGGGGGAAAACGAAACTGCAACTTCTCCAAAGGAAAAAAGCCGAGCCACAAACGGCTGGCGCTATAGTGCAAGTAAATAATAATGGTAAAACAATTCTTACTACTTTTGAAGGAAAAGATCGAAGGGAAGGTGTTAGAATGTTGAACGAGCTATCACAATACAACCGCAGGATATGCGAACTGAGCGAATTCTGGGGAAGGGGCGGATCCGGCAAGCTTTTTTAACACTAGGCTCAGTTCCACCGGATTGGACATGAGCAACCCATGTGACTGCTGGACCCGCTCCTTCAGTACGGAGAAAGGGATAGTAAATTCTACTTTAAAAATTGCTAATCATAAATGATATAAATTATAGAATTTGTAATGATGAAAATACTAACAATAATGTAAAGGATGTGGAACAAACCCCAAATTTGAGCAAAATTAGAGGAGAGAGTAGGAAGGAAGGGAAATGGTACTACATATATGCTTGAGTTGTAAAAGTAGCAGGACAACATAGCAGGCAATCAGACCAGTGACTTAACTTCTAGAGGAAAAGCCAGGATTGAATTAATCAATCAAAATGAAAAATAAGGTTTTAAGAAAGGACAGGGAAAGTAGGCAAAAGAGTGTCTGGAAGAATAATGATTGATTAGGAAATTAAGAAATCAGGAGGTACTCAGAACACACAGGATTATCTCATTTTCTAATTCCATCAAAGCTGTTGAAATGCCACCCTGTTCAAATGAGACAAAAGTGACCTACCACTGAGAAGAGAGAACAGCAAGGTCAATGTAGCCAAGGAATATGTTAATTCCCCCCCTCCTACTCCCCAGAACATTGTGTTTGGAGCTAGTAAAGTAACACTCTGTGATCAGAAAGTAAATTCATCCCTGGATTCCTCATCCCTTTCCGATTTCCCCAATTCTCCATTTTGGTGTTTTAGAAAAAGCAAAAATAAAATAGCACATTTGTGCAAAACTTTTGCAACCTGTCTCCTTCCTGCAAAACCTCGCCACAACTCCAAAACACTGATATCTTTACAGATTCCAGATTCAGAGAGTTCCAGGATTTCTTTATAGTATAAAAAAGACCCCCTTCCACTTTATAACACTCTACAGCAATAAATCAAGTTTTTTTAAAAGTTTTTTTTATCTGTTTGGTTTAGACGGGAAAGGATGCTTGCCCTTCAGTTCTAAAAATGCCTATAATGTTGCCAATCTATCAAGTCATGCAAGAGTCTATTACAACTTGAAGCTCATATCAAGCTGATTTATATTGACATTAAAATGCAGGGAAATCTGTTCACAGACCACTTTTTCTGAGCATGTTATTCCATTCATTTCAGTAAGTGGCATTATTGATCTAAAATTGACAGAAGACAAGAAGAAATGCAACATAGTAATAAAGATAATGCATACGTTCTTCATCTGATATGAAAATGTTTTTAAACATTCCGTATTATATTTCTTCTGGAGGATCTGTTTAGGACAGTGATGGTGAATGTTTAGGGCTTAGCTGGTTTAAAATTTGCTAAATGCCAAACTCGTTCTCCCTCCCACCCTCCCCACCCACCCACCTACCCACCCCTCTCTCTCATACACACGCACACACAAAAGAAATGCATTTTTCTATTATCCACCTCCACCCAATGTCTAGGCCACCCTGAACAGCCTCCAAGGCTGGGTCTCAAGTGGGCTTCAACATTACACAACCACTGCCATTAAAAATGGTGACCTTGTACTGTTCCCCAAGGGAATGTCACAATGGCTCCCACAGCCTAATGCTGCCCAGGATCTGCCATATACCACTTACTTCAGGCAATGTTTTCTTATTGTTGATGAGCCCCTGCAGCATACTTAAGGCTCCTCTGGGTCACATAAAGCCTTTGTTTTGAAGTGGCTTCAGAGAATACTCTTCTCCAGCCTCCAAAAACCACACAAAAGCATACCCGCTCATGCAATTATCAAAGGATCCAGAAGCTGTGTGAAAGCATGGCTCGCTTATGTAACTTACACAATGAGAAAAATACAGCTTTAAGAAACTAACGTAGGTATAATAGTTAATTACTGTACTAGCTCACCCTTTTGGCTTGTTTCCTATAGGGACAATCATTTATTTTGTTTGTTTGTTTGTTTGTTTGTTTGTTTACTTCCTTCCTTCCTTCCTTCCTTCCTTCCTTCCTTCCTTCCTTCCTTCCTTCCTTCCTTCCTTCCTTCCTTCCTTCCTTCCTTCCTTCCTTCCTTACTTACTTACTTACTTACTTAACTTACTTATTATCCCCTCCCCACTCCTGGGGGAAGAATATTGTGAAATCTCCATTCTCACCCCTATTTGCTGGTTCTCTGAACTATCTATTCAAGCTTTCCGCTACTGTTTGTCCAGAAACTGTCAGAACTTGCTGGATTTCACACCTGCTTAGGATATTGTAAAGGGTGAAATACTATGGCCTGACTTCCAGTACAGTTCTGGATATGATTGTCCCTCCATATATTACTGCCTTGTCATGCTGAAGGGACTTGCATACCTCAATGAAGCTATGAGCTATTCCATGCAGGGAATGAATGAATGAATGAATGAATGAATGAATGAATGAATGAATGAATAAATAAATAAATTTTCCAATATCCTTCCCAAGCCACACCCACAGAACTGGTAGTAAAAAAAATGGATTTAAGTATGATCCTAAGTATAATTCTAAAACAATACATGTTTGTTGAGATGAAAAATTACTTTGCTGGGAACATGTGGTAGACAAATATAAATAAAATAAACATCAGAAATATTCATAAGCAAATAGTTTCAATAAAATTTGTCTCAAGTCTAATAAATGCACTAATTCATTGTGTGTAAATGCACTAATGCCTTTTATTTGCAAGACACTTGGAAGATAAATATGGAATATTAATCTGAACCAAATATGCATTTGGTGGTTCAATCCATTTTATAAAAAACTGGAACTCTTCCATGTGTTATGACTAAGAAGAAAACTCTCATTATTATGATATGGCTCAATGTGTTTTCTTGAAATAATGCCATTTTTAAAGATAAATTGGTTTGATTATTAGTTCCTTTGATACTTCTCACACTAAAGGCTAACATTATAAATTATTATCAGAACCATTTGTTGCCTAGTTTAGATAACAACCCTGAGCTGAACCATATTCAGAATAGAAGAAATGCTCTAGTAGTTTTTATAAATTAATGTCCTTGGATTTGCTCACTTTGTGAAACATCAGAAGTGGATTCAAAAATATATATATTGAGATCTTTTATTTGGAACTTATGTCACAACCATTTTCTATCAACCTCCTTTTTACATGTAATGTGAAGCCCAACTCACACATAGAGTTGGATTTGCAGGCATTTACTGCTATCTGATTAAAATATGTCAAATTATGCTTCATCAAAATTATGTAACAAAACTCTATTGAAAAAGCTTTGAATTACATGAATTAATTGCTACCTCTTGATCTCCCAACTTGTATAGATAAAGTTAGAGAGAATTTTGGTTGAATTGTTAGAATATCTAGTTGTGGGCTAAAAGGGGTACCAAGCTTACCTATAATGATCATGTCCCAATTACTATCATTACTATAGGTATCAATTTATATATAATATCTCACTTGAATTAAAAGTACTCCACAGGAATGATCAGTCATTGGATTGTAATTACAAGCTTTTTATTTCTCTGTGTTTTTTATTTGTTGAGTTGTTTATTGTTCTTACATTTATAGTTGTGATGAGTTTTCATTTTTATTTATATAGGTTTGTTTGAAAATGGACAGATTTTCAAGTCATTTGTATTTAATCTGTATCTCTTAATATGAAATGAGTTGGATTCAATTAAGTACCTTATAAATAGAACAAAATTTCTGCTTGTGGAAAGCTTATGACCCCACCAGATTGGCAGCCTTGACAGCTACAGATGGAGAGCAAACCACTATGATCACTAGCAGAATAAAGTTGGGCCTACTTATCTTTTGATTATATAAGTTCTGATCTCACACATACTGAGTGACAAGATATACACCCACACCAGACATGGAGGGGTAGGGATGGTGTGCCTTTGAGACAGTTTTTATCTCTTGGAGAGATAAAATTAATTTAATTTAATTAATTAAAATATGTATAGGGCTTTAAACTAGGACTGTAGGGGAATGAACACCATATATAAAATAATATAATGCAATAAATAAAACAAAAGCCAATAAAACCAGAAACTGAAAAACTATATTTACCCAATGCAATCCCAAAATCCTCTCTTCCTAGTCCCATCCTGGGGGAAAGTTTTAAGGGAATGGATCTGAAACATGCCTACTCTAATCAAATCTTGTGGGATTAGCAGATACCTTCAGGGAGAGGTAGTTATTCAGTTGACTTTAAAACTCTTCTCTTTCTCCTTCCTCCTTATCCTAGATTTTTTTCCTTGCTGTCTCCTTCACTAGCTGGCTGGAAAATTCTGTGAGTTGAAGTCCACAAGTCTTAAATCCCTGAAGTAGTCTTTTTTGTAATTCCTCAGGAAGAATTACAAGGGGACTTCAGATCAACCACAAGTGTTCCTCACAAGAAGATTGCCAAATGGCAGTCTACTACAGTGGGTCTAGAAGTCCGGGAGACAAGGGAATAGCCATTTTGATAAAACTGCGCTTGACACCTCAAAATGAATCCTGACTTCACATGCTTCCCTTTAAACCACTTTGGATATTGCTTCCTAATTCCTTTTCAGCAATCAGGAACTTTAGTGAGTTTCCTTCAATTCTTAAGAGAAAGAGATTTTAAACACAAGTTTAAGGATTAAAAAAACATTCTGGAATAAACAGCAAAAAAGGTAATTACTGGTAGCACTTTGATTTTGGAAAGTTATACAGGTTATGATGGTTGCTTCAACTTCAATTTTTCATTCACATGAAATTAACTGAAACTAACTAAAAGGTGTATATTCTTATTTCTTACCAAATTGAAATAACAATTACAGCTATAGCAACAGGGGTTGGGTTTTTTTTTGTTTCCATTTCAATATGTATAGCATACAAAAACAACCATATCCAGTCTTTATTATTATTTATATTAGTATTATTTATATAATAAATGTCAGTTCTTCTATACTGTATTTATGCTTATGGGAACAATTTTAAACTGCTGTATTTTCCATTGCCATATCTGTTCACATTATCTTATACATTTTGAAATATATCCTTTTTTTTTTTGCAAGTGAAAATGCCATATGGTAGATATACTTCAAAAAGTTGGTGAATTTTGGAGAAAACACTGTATTTAGGTTTTACAGAAATACCACCATGACTGTAAGCACGTCAGGGGGAAACAACTTACAATGAGTACCATTTGCATATTCATCTGCCACCATTTCCGCTATAAACACAATGCCCAAAGAAGAAATGGATACAACAAAACTTTTCAGACATTAAATCTATTGCTGAAAGAGACTTCATTTGGGTGGGCATCAGTCTCCATTCAGCCTTAAAAATCTATGTCTTTGTCAGTCACAGAAAAGTCAGGCAAATAAGCAAAGTTTTTTTAAAAAAAACATTTCAATTAACAAATGAAGTGATTGATTTCATGAGATTAAGCTGCCTTAAATGGTTTAAGGATTGTTCTGGGAATAAAGTACCACCCTTCAGAGACATAGTAGCATAATGAGTTCATTATGAAACATGCTAATAGAGTAGCCATAACAACATCTACCTCATTTGCTTGCTTTTATCTGCACACAAAACCTAATAAAATATCTAAATGTGCCAATTTTCATGTGTCCAAATTCTCTCTTTATTTAACCCACACTAAGTAAATCCATTTGCATGGTGGCGCCAATTGCTTAAAAGCTGCTGTTTTCATGCTTCATTTATATTTCTAACCCAGTTATGGAAATCCCACTGACAATCCTGTTCAAGCAATCTTAGTGAGGTATTAAATTCATCTAGCCCTTGCATGTCCAGTGAAGAATTTTTGAATTTCATTACTGGCTAGAGAAGAACCTTAATTATCCCTGAAGAAATCTTAATGATTGGAATTACCTGGCAAGTGAACCGACATTAACATGAAAGGATGCCTCGGTATCTATTAGCATTCAGAATAGACAGGCAATATCTGCTGAGCACAGCTGCCTAAGAATGCAAAGGCACCAGAGCATAGTTTGAGGCACCACCAGTGCTAAAGATGAGCAATATGGCTAACTCATTGGTAGGGTCTACGTACAGCCAGGATTTAATTTATTTATTTTTCATTTAGGGGCACTGTACTTTTTTTCTTTTTCTTTTTAAAATTTCTATATTGCGTTTTTCTCTTTTTCCATGTCGTAGTAACTTCTTAAGCAAATCTACAACCTTTTACATACATTACATTTACAGTATATTAATGCAGTTTGTATATTATCTTGCAAAATTATCTAATTCTACTTTTTCTTTGTACATTTTTTTCTTCATTTTTCTGTCATCAATCCAATCACACCACTTTTCCCATATTGTTCTATTGTTAACTTATCCATCTCCACACATTTGAATATTTTTTTGATTATCAAACTCCTGGTGGATGTGTTTGTATTTCTCCAACATTGTGTAAAAGCGATCCTGGCTGCAGGTATAATGTGTAAAATCAAATATTTAGAATTTTTTATCCTATTTCATATTCCCCTTTAAACTGGAGTCCTCGGAGAGGGGCGGCATACAAATCCAATTAAAATTAAATAAACAAACAAACAAATAAATATTCCTACGGGGGAAAATTGCAGGGTATATTCTTTTGTGACACTACTAATTCTTGTAGCCAACTATATATATTTTTTTCAACATTTCTTCATCTGACCATTTCTAATACTCAATCTGTGGAATTTATTTGTTCAATCAATCAATCAATCAATCAACCAACAGACCCCCCCCCCACACAAATATACATCAAAATGCAAATTCAAAGTTGAAATTGCAGAATATAGCAACCATCCTAGAGATGGGTAGATTTGACTGTTTCAAACCATGTACATTTGTTTCATTTATAAGGGAATTTTGTAAAGGAAATTTCAAACAATAACTTTTTGCATATGCTGATTTACATTTTATTTATTTATTTATTTATTTATTTATTTATTTTTTAAAACCCTCCATTTTATTCTTTGCAAGAATTCTCTGATATTTAATGGAACAGTCAATCCTATTCAGGAGAACATGCTGCAAAGCTCCATTTGAACATGTGTGCAACAGCAATCTTTCTAATCTGAGGGTTTACTACACAGGTTATACTCAATCACTTACATTTTTAGAAGGTTATTAAAAATTGTAAACATTATCAGTAGCCATAAGTACAAAACCTAAGTAGTTTCACAAAGAACTATCCAAGAGCACTTATCTATCAGAAAGGATTTTTCAGGCTGCAGGGAAGTATTTGTTTCTCATTTTACTCATTGTGCCCTTGGGTAGGAATTTGACACATGTCTCTAGAACATTTTCAAAAGTGAAGGGTTTTGGAATCATGATAAATGGAAACACCCCCCCCCCTCTCTCTCCCTCTGTGTGTGTGTCTTTCTGCTAATTGGGATGGCAGTGTGACAGATATGGAACAAATAGTGATTAAAGTAGAAGGACGGTAAGAATCAACATTGCCCAAGCAAGGATCCAATAGTATGCCATCACAGGTCCCACAGATTCAGCCAAAGCTCTTGTCAGGCTTTTTATTTGTGGAAAAGAGAGCAAACTGAATTCAGTACACAGTTCTGTGCACAGAATTTCAACATTTCACCACAAAACACTATGATTGGAAAGCTCAGGCAGAAACAAGATTCCTTCCTTCCTTCCTTCCTTCCCTCCTTCCCTCCCTCTTTCCTTTCTCCCTTCCTTCCTTCCTCCCCTACCTCCATCCCTCCCTCCCTCCTTCCATCCCTCCCTCCTTCCCCCTCCTTCCTTCCCTCCTTCCCTCCCTCTCCCTCCTTCCCTCCCTCTCTCCTTCCATCCCTCCCCTCCCTCCCTCCTTCCATCCCTCCCTCCTTCCCTCCCCCTCCCTCCTTCCTTCCCTCCCTCTCCCTCCTTCCTTTCTCCCTTCCTTCCTCCCTTCCCTCCCTTCCCTCCCTTCCCTCCCTCTCCCTTCCTTCCTCCCTTCCTCCCTCCCTTTTCTCCGTCCCTCCTCTCCCTCCCTTCCCTTCCCTCCCTCCTTCCTTCCTCCCTCCTTCCCTCCCTCTCCCTCCTTCTTTCCTTCCTTCCTTCCTTTTTTCCTCCCTCCCTCCCTCCTTCCTTCCCTCCCTCTCCCTCCTTTTTTCCTTCCTTCCTTTTTTCCTCCCTCCCTCCCCCCCCTCCCTCCCTTCCTTCCTTTCACCACCCATCTCAATCAATATTCTGGACAGCTTTGAATTCCAAAAGTATAAACACAATTAAAACAATAAGAAACAATAAGACATTCAAAATAAATATAACCGCAGCCGAGATACTTAGGCAGTTAACAGTAAAGATAAGAAACAAGTTTGTTAACATATTCATCTTGCATAAAACACAGCCAGGTTTTTAAATCTCCCAAAAGGCCTACAGGGTTGGGGCCTTTTTAATCTGGGGGGTTGGGGGGCGGGGCGGAGGAAGAGATATTTAACAAAGCAGAGGCTACTGAAGATAAGGCCCATCTTCTCCTCCCCACCAGACAACATTCTTTGGCTGATGGGGATAATCTGTAGCATGTCAATCTGTTACATTGAATTGGATGGGTAGATTTACAGTTATTAGGAAGCTGTTGAAGTCAGATATGTCCAGTTCTGTCTCTGTGTTCTTCTAAATTCTGAATTATTAGCACAGCTTTACATACTTTGGTCATCTGCAAAATCTTTGTACAAATCAGCCATATTTAGTATATAAAATTGTGCAGATCTGATGCACGCTGTTCATAGATCAACCAACATTACTGCTTTCATTTGATAAAGAGGAATGGAAAAATTGGATCTTGCAAAGGTTGTGCGAAAGGCAGTTTCTTATGTGAATACATTAAGAAAGCAGCTTTGTGAGGGAGTCAAATCCCCTTCTTTTAAAATCTGAGGGTGACAAATGGATTGCTTCAGAGCACACTTGATAGGTGCATGAGCCAAGCATATGTTACACGGATGAAACAAAAATAAACCAAAGTGCTGACTTCTGTTCTGTTCTGCCTGGCATGAGAAATAAGCAGACTGTTTAGTGCATACTCCGACAGCTGGAAACCATCCCTTTTACAAGGAAGCTGATGGCAACAAGAAATGACAGTACTTATGTTGCAGTATTTAGTATTAGACATAACATTGATAAGATGATGGGTTGTTGCTAATTGTAAACAGGCCTCCTGCAGCAACAGTCATAACTCATGATGGGACCAATTTTGGGGTACCCAAGGAACAATTGTATCTTGCTATGTCATTGGATTCAGTTTTCACCTGATCTGGGAAGCATTTATTTATTTATTACGCCTGTATGCCGCCCTTCTCAACCGACTCAGGGTGGCATACAACATAATAAATACAGTGCAAATGTGTGTTCTGGATTCTGGTTAGAACTTTGGTTAAATTGGAAATAACGCTTACTGAATGCAGGATTTCATAAACAAAAACTCCATCTTTATTTCTCCTCTCCTCCGTATTCAAAATGCATTACAGGCAGTCAAATTCCTTCCTCTCTTATCTTAATGATTAGAGCACACCAAAGCATTCCTCCAGGCCCCCTCCCTTATCTTAAGATTTATGTCTATGCAGCATAGTTCAAAGCACTAAGAACAACTGTTAAATAGCAGAGAATAAACTAACTTACTTCGTAGCCATACCGGCACACATCCATGATGGATTTACAACATTGAAAACTCTGCCCTTCTTCCCCGCTGGGACCCGGACGTGACGAATAAATCACTTCAGTAATTAACCCGTTCCTCCCCTTAATATCTCTTCCCTAACACTTGTTCCCTGCACCTTTGCACCCTCTTGAAACACAGATTTAACCATCTATTATCTGTCTCTTTTTCACTGGAGTCTGGACTCATAGCAACGTCCTATGGCTGGCCTCCCACCTGTTCTGACACCTATAACCCAGGACTTGCCACTAATTCATAAACACTATCTGTATCAGAGTCAGCAAACTCTTTGCCATCCTCCAACTGACCAGGAATCTATACAACAATGTGTAGAAATCTAATATTAAAAATACTACAAAAACTAAAAAAGTTCTAAAAACTGCATTTATCCTAACACAATCATCCACATCCATCTAATCTAGTCACTCATAGCATTGGCTGGCGTTAAATCTCAGCACTCACGGCCTTCATGCTCACTGGCAGAGATGAACCTTCAAAGCTTTGCAAAAGGCCAGGAGGGAGGGGGCAGTACAGATCTCCAGAGGGAGTTTGTTTCAAAGGGCCAGAGGTGCCACAGCGAAGGCTTTTCCTCTAGGTCCCAACAGACAACATTGTCTGGCGGACAGGACGTGGAGAAGGCCGACTCTATGGGACCTAATCGGCCCCTAGGATACATGAGGCAAGAAGACAGATTTCCATAGGTAATCTGGTCCTAAACCATGTAGGGCTTGATAGGCCATAACCAACACTTTGAATTGTGCCCGGAGAACAATCATCAACCAATGCAGCTCACGGAGTGATGTTGAAATGTGGGCACAGAATATAGGCCACACGATAGACTTGGAGAAATGGGAATCCCTTTGGAGCTATAACTTGAAATTAACTATAATTTTTTTTACCGTTGGCATCTTACACCAGTTAAATTAGCAAAAATATACCAAAGAAGATCTCAAAACTGTTGGAAATGCAAAGATGAGGTAGGAACATGCTATCATATGTGGTGGACTTGTGGGGAGGCTAGACGTTTTTGGAGAAAAATATGGAAATGGGTAAAAGAAATTACCTTAGTTGAGATTAAATTTGAACCGGAAATATTTATATTGGGAATGATTGATACCAATTTTAAAAAAGAGGACAAATATCTTATTATACACTTGATTACTGCCGCTAAAATATGTTATGCCCCAAACTGGAAAAAGGATTACATACCCACTAATGCACATATTATAAATAAAATAATGGAATTGGCTGAAATGAATAGTTTAACTATGCGGATTAAAGACAGAGAAGATACAATCTTCTACAAAATTTGGGATAAATGGTATAATTGGTTGCAAAAAATAAGAAGAACAGAGAACAACTAGTTTCTGTTCACATCGCAAAAAGAAATTTTACCAAAATTAAAGTTAAGACCTTTTTTCCTTAACCCAGACATGCCACAATATAGATAGACTAGAATTGTTTTTAAACTTTCTTTTGTACATGATTAGATTTAATAAACAGACTATCTATAAGAAACAGAAAAACACATTTATAAAACCTATTTAAAATTTTATATTATTCTATTTCTTCATTACTATTATTACTTCCTTTTTACTTCAAAGTTTTGTGATGTTCTTTTGTTATAACTTTAAAATGGAAAGAGATACTAATATGTCTATTATTAAGAAATATAGAGTTAATTTAGGAAAGCGTGAAAAATATAGATATGACAATCTGCAAGCTAAATATTATATTGTAAATCTACAAAATATAATAAGGAAAGGAGGGAGCAAAATATCTCTCCAATTGTCATTTTATTTTATTTTTGTCATTCTATTTTTTTATACTTTTTGTATTTTGTTCTTTTTTTTTCAAATGTATACATATTTGTCTTTGATTTCTGTTTTGTATTGTGCATTTGTTAATAAAAATTCAATAAATAATTTTAAAAAACAAATGTGGGCAGATCAGTTTTAAATGCTGTTCTTCAAAAATGGGGATCGTCCTTGATTACTCATAAAAGCTTGCATATAAAATCAAGCCTTTATTTAAAGATAAGGTATCTATAATAAATAAAATCATTGCTCCTCTCTTCCACATTTATTTACTCAAATATATTATAATTTAGAACTATACCATGATGGGAATCACCTCATAGTACCATGTTAAATACCCCCCCCTTCTCAAAGCAGAGGCTAGATGATTGCATAATAATAGAGGGGGGGTGGCGCAGCAGGTAGAGTGCTGTACTGCAGGCCACTGATGCTGACTGTAGATCTGAAGGTCAGCGGTTCAAATCTCATCACCGGCTCAAGGTTGACTCAGCCTTCCATCCTTCTTAGGTGGGTGAAATGAGGACCCGGATTGTGGGGGCAATATGCTGGCTCTGTTAAAAAGTGCTATTGCTAACATGTTGTAAGCCACCCTGAGTCTAAGGAGAAGGGTGGCATAAAAATTGAATAAATAAATAAATAAATAAATAAATAAATAAATAAATAAATAAATAAATAAATAAATAAATAAATAAATAAATAAATAAATAAAATATGTATTTTTTAATACTTGCCGCTTTATAAAAGCACAGCAGGGACCATAAGCCCTGCAAAACATTTCAATTATTTTAAAAATCACTCTTTTTTCCTGAAGATGCATACCAGTAATGGAAATCAGCCAGTTCGCACCAGTTCAGGTGAACTGGTTGTTTAATTACCCATCCATCCCTTGCTATCAAAGTGGATCCTGGGCAATGGAGCAATGGGCAACAGAGCCGCTGGCACAAAGGAAAGAGAAGGCCACTTTCTGTCTTCCTTCCCTTGTGCCGGCAACTGAATTGCCCTTTCTCCATTGCAGTGCAGCACCCAGAATCCGCTTTGATAAGGGGGAAGGGGGTAATTTAACATCTGGTTTCCCCAGAGTCAAGTGAGCTATTAAGGTTCATCCTGAAGGTGTGGCAGAGCTGAAGGATGGGGATTGGCCATAACTCCCATAACAGCCAACTAATCCTTGGTGTACTGATTGTTAAATTATTTGAATCCCACCACCGGGGATATCACTTGTTCTTCCATTATCTTCTTCTTCCTGGCCTTTCCAATCACCATTTCTTCCTAAATTGTCACTGGTAATGGCTTTGTTTAACAGCAATGCTGTTAAATGTCTTTTGTTGCTATGATCTATAAGATGATTAGTGCCTGCACTGGCCTGGAAAAAAAAAATGTGGCTATGCCAGGGGTTGTATTATCTTGTGCTTTCCACTTACAACAGATCTTATTTTCAGTCTCATCTAGAAACCTGTAAAAAGACAAATTATTAGGTAGTTACTCATGCAAGATCTCACTGCTTTTTCCAAATATAATTTTAGATAGTATAAAGCCTTAGAAAATATGAAGCTCTTATACCTATTTAAAACTACTGAAAGGTCATAGTAATTACCGTGTTTCCCTGAAAATAAGACACTGTCTTATATTAATTTTTGCTCCAATTTTTGCACATCTTATTTTCGGGGGGTGCCTTATATTTCTCAAATAAGACAAATTCACAGGCAGAAAAGCTGACACCCCCAAAGAAAGTGTACTGTACGGTACACTGATTACGATATGGTACCTGTCAGTATGGCACACACACACACAAATGACGGCACTTATATGGTACAACAGTATACTCCCGCTATTGCAACTTCTGGCCACCAGAGGAATTACAGTCTACACACTGTATTGGAGACTGTAATGGTGGTGAGACAGCAGCAGACTGCGTCTGCTGTACTGGATGATACAAAGTGATGAAAGGGGCCAGCAGGGGATGCCACATTATTACGGTACCGCTATGAACAGCTTTGAATGGTACCGTATGTTTTTCCACCGTACCGTATGTAAACTTGACTACGCCTTATTTTCGGGGGGTGCCTTATACTAGCAAATTCTGCAAAACCTCTGACATGCCTTACTTTCGGGGTACGTCTTATTTTCGGGGAAACAGGGTATTAATTAATCTGCCCATGTTTTCAGAAAAATTAGCAATTACTATAATCAAATTCAAGATGTAAGATTCATGTGGAAATGAAGGAATGAGACACAGGAACAGTTGAGGACCTTTGTTTCTCCAAAACGATCCGCTGGCAGGTTGCAGGGAAGCCATTTTTAAGGGCTTCCTTGAAACCTGCTGGCCACGGACAGCAGTTTATTTCTCCCACAACCTCTAGATTAGCCAATCAGTGGCAGCTAGGCACATCAGTACTACATACCGCAATACATAACACAAGAATTTATTTTTAACTTAGTGTCATATAGACAAAAATTTGAGGGCTTCAACTTTGGAACCAAACGTGTAGGTATTCTTTAAATAAACAGTATTGTGACTCCAGCAGAAAGTAATTTGGCACTTGGAATTCTCAGCTGGAGAAAAAGTAAGACCAGACTTAGAAGATAAGTGAAAGTGTTAACCAAAAGAATGCAAGTTGGCTGCAAAGGATTAATTACAACAGTTGGAAACTCAGGGTTTTTTCCGATATCAGCTATCTTAAAATAATAATTTACTTACATAATCTTAAAAACCCTTCCTTTAAATGACTGTGTAAGGAAATATGGTTTCATTATTTTTAACACCTTTCATTGTATTTCCCAGCACACATATGAATTAACCTTATCAGTGCCATTGACTACTATGTACTATTAAATAATTAATACAAAACTATTGTTGTAATGTAGCCAATTAAATAAAAGTATAATTTGCATAAGCTTACAACAACACTCTTTAATCCTACCCCACTTTAGATCCCTACCTTCCTGTCTCCACTACTGAAATCATCACAACCAACTTGTGGTTGTATGTAATTTCATTCTAGTCTTTGCTTCAAACATGCCCCTTGCAAAAAAAAAATTCCTTCAGTAATTATGGGCATTACCAAATGTGACTTGCAGTCAGCTCAGGAAACAAATTAAAATCCCTTTCTCAGATTTGTCAATGGGAACTTTTCATTGGCTCAGTCTTGACTTCCCCTTCATGGGAATGGCCTCTCTGTCTAAAATATGCCATTTTAATCTTTAGTTGTAACAAAAAATATTTTATATTGTCATAGATGTATGTAATCTAAAATGATTTGTTGATCTTTATAAAGCAAGGGTGTAGCATTGGTTACAAATACTAGGAACAATTTATTGTCAAAGGTTATTGGGATGGGGTTTTTTTTCAGTAATTCCCTTATAGTGAATCTTTAAAATCTTTTATTTAAAACTGAGAAGCCTTGATGGTCCTGTGGGGAGAGTTGCTGAGACATAAATATTCTGTACAAACCCAAAGGATGTGCATACCAAAATTCATTTATGACTAGATTGTGCGGAATTCTTTTTATTACACATCTTACTTATCTTAAAGGCTCAAGTTTCTAAAGAAATAGTCTTTCCATTGAGTAGCCAGGGAATTCAATATTGGCATTGGACCAGAATACCTCCAGAACCGTCTTTTGCTGCACAAATCCCAGCAACCGATAATGTCCCACAGAGTTGACCTTCTCCAGGTTCTGTCGACTAAACAGTGTCGGCTGGCGGGCCTCAGGGGAAGAGCCTTCTCTGTGGCGGCCCCAGCCCTTTGGAATCAACTCTCTCTCTAGAAATTAGAACTGCCCCCACCCTTCTTGCCTTTTGTAAGTTACTAAAGACCCATCTTTGTCGCCAGGCATGGGGGAACTAAGATACCCCCAGGCTTATATAGTTTATGCATGGTATGATTGTGTTGTATGGTTTTAATGTTGGGTTTTTTAGATGTTTTTAATATTATATTTGTTATACTGTTATTATTTTGTTGTGAGCCGTTCCAAGTCTACGGAGTGGGGCGGCATACAAATCTAATAATTTTTTTATTATTATTATTATTATTATTATTATTATTATTATTATTATTATTATTTTCCTCCACATTTTTTTCTAAATCTATGCTTAAAAAAAGAGATACAAATAAATGCTCTCTCATTCTCCCTCTCCCTCTTTGACAAATGAACCCCAGAGGCAACACATTTTTGATGTTAAAAAAAAGACAGTATCTTTAAAAAAGCACTAAAATTTGAACGCCCCACAACTTTTGTGCTGTGCCTTTAAATCATTCTGAATAGTAGATTCACTTAATGAAGTTTTAAAATTGCTCACCAAAAAAAAAAGATCATGCTTTTCCAACTGATTCAAAACAAGTGCACATAACATATGATCAATCTATTTCCAGCTCTTCCAACTTCTTCCCATTTCTTGCATCAATGATATCTTTGACGTTAATAGCTACCGTTAAGGGGGGGGGAAGCATTTTAGCCTATATTTTTCATCAAGTTACCTTCCAAACCCTCCTATTCGCTTGTCACACAGCATCAATGGCCTAATTAGTAAGCATGCACATTGAAGTGAGGAAGAACTACAACAACTGGAAACTACACAAAGGATATAACCATCAAAATTGCCAGGCCTGGTTTTTTACATCACTGTTTCATTCTTTATTTAAAAAAATACTATCCAACCCACCATCATAAACAGCTGCAATTAAATATAACTACTAAAAATATGGTTGCATATTTTCAAATATTAGTATGAATAGGCAGATGTTTCATTACTGGCCAGGCCTTTAGCAGTAAGCTGTCACACATTCATTTGGGTTCCTAAATTTGAAGACAGTCTTACAGTGATATCCCTGATACTTTCTCCTTGTTCAGAAAAGGCCAGAAAGAAAAGATAGCCAGTAATGATGCCTAGGAGATCATGCAATCTAGATGACAGATGACTTGTGTCTACCCAAATCTACAATATATCTGTGGAAAGTCAGTTCCAGGACTGTTCCAGTGGACAATAAATGCTCTGTCCATAAGGATAAAAGAGATTGAATGCCTTTTATAATATAGGTGTCGAAGCCATTTGGTTTGAATGCAGCAGCTGGTAGGAAATTATTTGGCCCTGACACAAGTCTTTAAATGCCAGGGCAGATCTATCAATTCTGATGCTCAAACCAAAGTGCCAAAGCAGATAGAGCCCATTTTGCAAAGACCTAGAATTTACTTCCCAATTTGGTAAGTTCAAAGACAATTGAAAACAACTGCAATAAATTGTTGCAACTCCTGTAACCATAGACGGCAAGGGTTGTGAGGCTGAACACAGTATTCCATAGGCCAGGTTATTTTTCTTTTTATGAACATTGTAACTTTTCATATTAATTCCCTTTTTCTTTTCTGAAGATCGTCACATAAAACACAGGAAAAGATAAATTCAGGTGCAAAAGGAAAAGGAGAGAAAACAAGGCTCTCAGGTAGACTGTAGCCTTGAAAGTACATTGGGTTCATGCTAAATTAATTAATTGCAGAATCTGTAATTCACTTGCCAGATGTCCTAAACAACGACAGCCTACAGTCAACAGCATTATTATTTCCTGGCATAATATTTCTGTGAACTGATAAAAGAAATGCTCATTATACAACTATTTCTTCAGAAATCAGTGATTTGATCTGAGGTCTGACCTTAGAAATATATGATTGTTCTCCCCCACTAAAGAACACACTTAAATGGTTCTGATTTCATAATCTATTCTCTGTATCTTCCTTACATACCCCAAAACCTAAAATGGATTGTGAAAAGTAGTCTCTTTCTAATCAGTAACATCAAAAGAACATTTTAAGCAGTTTTACTGCTTGACAAGGTTGTAATTTAAACTAATTTCCTTACAGAGTCCGGTACCCTGAGCAATATTTATATTTGCAAAATCATCTCATGCACAAAAGATGGTTTTATTTTTTTTTTAAAGTGCCTTGGGATTTCAAAGACTTCAGGATAATTTTTTAAAATTATAATAATCATATACATAGTATCTGAATATATCTGCATCTATTTGCCACTACAGTATTCCATGACCTTCACTTTAATCTTACAAACCACAAAACTCTTTGTATTGTAGTTTCAATTCATTTGTATCCAGATCTCCTCTAACTTCATAGCTAGATTTTAAACCATTTTTGTTTTGGTTCAAAAACCCATTCTGTAGAAAACAAATAAACATAGCCAGCTTCTTTTTTGTGATGTTTAGCCAGATTTTAATGTATGCATCAATATTTGTAAATCACCTGATGTCACACATGGGAGTGGGTGACATGTCAATTTTTAGGGAACAAACAAATAATTATGCATGCTCCATTTTTGCACATATGCCAACAGTGCTTCTATTTTAGGGTATCTAAATACCAGGGAGACTGTCTAGGAAGGGTTAAAATCAGCATACGATGAATACTAAGCAGAAGATGATTTTCAAAGAATCATGAAATAAATACAGATCTAGAGTGAAGAGAGTAAATTTTTCCCTCTAAATCCCAACTTCAATTATAATACTATATAATCTAGACCAGGGATAACAAACCTTTTTTAATTAATGTGCCAAAAAAGGGGATCATGGGGGGGCGTGGGCTTGTGTGCCCACACCCATAATTCCATGCATAATTCCCCCACATATGTACATGTGACCCACACATACACACGCAATGGCACACCCGTTTTTTGCTCTCCCCAGGCTTTAAAATATTTCTAGGAGCCTGGGGATGGTGAAAATGGATTCTCTCCCCACCCCCTAGAGGTCCGCCAGAGGCAAAAAACGGTCAATTTGCCAACTTCCAGTTGAACCGGAAGTTCATTTTTTGCTGTTTCCAGGCTTAAGAGCAGTGAAGGGCTACCAAAAACTTTACTACCACACTGTGGGTGTGGCTTATGCAGGACGCCCTGCATTTTGTTTCAACATCTTTCAGTGCAAATTGGGTGCTCTGGGGTGGAGCTCCATTTTTGCTGCCCCACTGCATTCCTCCCCATCCAGACAACAGTCCACTCCTGCTTCAGAGCCTTTCTAGGAGCCTGGGGAGGGTGAAAACAACCTCCCCCCACAGGAAGCCCACCATAGGCCAGAAATGGCCCATTTCAAGTTGGGAAATGGAGTATTTCTGGCCTCTGGAGGGCCTCCAGGGAGGTGGGGAACATTGTTTTTCCCCTCCTAGAAAGACTTTGGAGATCGGGAAACAAAAAACGGGCCTTCGCCACCCCCTCCAACTAAAAAAGGCTGTTTCCTGACTCATAGTGGGCCCTAAGACCTGAAAATCAGCTGGCCGACATGTGCATGCACACTGGACCTGAGATTGCGTTCCCACCAATATGGGAACTTGTAGCACACATGCTACAGGTTCACCATCATGGACCTAGACCAACACATAATTACAAATATATACAGAGATGATTTATGATGATGAGGGTTGTAATGAGACAGATGTTGTAGAGTGAGAACAATTATTCCATGTGCTGCTAATTTCTTAACTGATACAATTTTTCACATGGAATTAATAACTGCATTACTAACTGGAAAAATGTCTGAATTCTCTGACTTTTGAAGCCATGTACATTTTTCTCTAAAAGTGTATCCAAATAATTGGGAAAGTGGATATTTGAACATTCTCCATTTTTCTATTTATAAAATAGCAGACAGCAGTATTGTTGAGTGATGATCATCAAAAAAGCATCCAACAGAAAACAATACTATGTAATTTTGTACATTATTTTGAATCCTGAATTAAAATAGTTTCATTTGCACTGGAACATTATTTTGGGGATTCTTTTGCATACCATCTCCTTCTGCTTTTTCCTTTGAGCATTTTTCCTTTATCCTTCTCACTTCTTAAACATGGAGTTTTTCCTTCTTGGGAAATAATCCAAACATACCCATATAACTTTCTAAGTGATTGGTGAATTGAACAAGTTATACATTCAATATCCCCTGATATATTTTCCAATCTTAGTGGAATCATGCACAGAGATACATTTCGTCCACAATACTTTGATAATACACAATGCCCCTATTAATGAATGAAAACAACACTTTGTTTAGTCATAGTTTTGTAATCATATGTTTATTTTAGAGTTCTGACGCTGATGAATCTAATCCAGGACTCTATGACCTCTCAAGTTTTTTATGTACTGCAGCATTCAGCTGTGTGTTTCTCATCCCACTTGAAATAATTCTGGCTTAAAAATCCTTTTCCAACTTTTAACCCTTTTCTTAGTTATGGCCATAGCAATGCCTTATCTGGACCCTGTTCTCCACAGCCTCTAAGTGGTGGATTCTCCTGTTGACCCATGTGCAAAAATAGTTAAACCCCTCTCCCCAAAAGGAGAAGGGGAGAAAGAAAATACCAGTTTTACCATCTGCTTCCTATAACTTAGATTGGAAGAACGTTCTTGTAAATTTTACCTAGTTTAACACACACACACACACACATACGCACACACCTTCAAATATACTTGTCTATCACTACTATCATATAATTTAACTATTTTTTAAAGAAATCCAAGAGGAGAGGGATGGGCAGAGGAAGGAAGAGGTGGGGAGGAGTGGTATTAAGGGGAATGATCATGAATCAAAGGGCATTTTTGTGTTCTCACAACAAACCACAGTGGACTAATGAAGTGGTGGAATTTCATTGCAAGGTGTAAAACATGGCTCTTGAGAAAGAGAGGGTGGAATTTCTCTAGGTAAATAGAATCAGCAGATAAACAGATCATTACAGGCTTATCAAAGATATTAGTTTTTAGTCTTTCATGCAAACAATGTGAGCAACAGAAGTGAAAAACTTCAAAGCTTAATGACCTCACTAATAATAATAGTTGGGGAAAAAAAAGAACTTCTCAGTTTCAAGATTCTATACTTTAACCCCTCATTCTTGGCATTAGGGGTGATGGTGGGTGGGCAACCATAAACATTTAATTAATTAGCTAGCTAATTAAGAGTCCTTTAAAGCAAAACCATGTGAATATTGCTTCCTTTGTTGTTCTCTTTAGTCAAGGGGCCTGGCAGAAGAAATTGAAGACCAGCATGCAAATCCGAGAGCACGGCTTGAGCAAGGGCAAAACAGAAAATGCTACTTTTGATGCAGAGCCAGAAAAAAAGGGTGGTGGCTGCATCAGCCATAATCTGGAGGAGGGGAGGAATGATGATGATCTAATGTGTTTCTGCCCTCCAGCAATGAGGGATTGCTTGTGATCACGCTGGAGTAAGCTGGAGGGGTGAATCTTCCATCAATCCAGCATGTGTATAACTTATCCATGGTTCTGTAAAACTCTTTTGGTTGTTGTTTGATAGAAAAGACAATGTGGGGAATGGAAAATTGAAGGCAAAAATATACTCATTATACTAATCTTGTAGTTGTGTATGTTTCACATTTCAGCACACCCAAGCAAACCCATTCAGATTATGAGTCAAAGAATAGAAAGTTAAAAGTACAAAGACATGTCAAAGGCCCGGGATATTATTATAGGTTGGCCTTTGGTAAACAAGTGTAGGAACCACACTCCGCACTGATTAAAATATTCTTTATTCTTAACATTAAAAAGAGACAGGATAGAATATTTTCCCTAGAGGAAAAGAGGAAAAAATCTTAATAAAGTCAGACAACAGGCTCTGTCTTCCTGCCATAGGAAAATAGCTTCAAGCAGAAGCTTGAAGAGGTTGGTCTTTAGGAATGGATATTTTGTATTCATTCAGAAAGACTGGATCAATCTATTACTAAGCAAAAGACTCCAAATAAACAACACAATTAGGCAAGCAAAAGCTAGCAAGATTAGCTCAGACAAACACCTCAGATTTGCATTTCCCTTTTGTTTGCAAAGCCACCATGACCCCTACATGACCTCATAGGAATCTGGCAACAGCCGTTAAAATATTAAAGGGCACATTCTTACACACGAACAAGCATATCAACCACAAAGCCCCAAATATTGTATAAAAAACCAACTAATTTCAACCCTATTTTGTCATCCACCTCAGAAACATGCTGCTGTCACTAGTTTCTGGCTACAAAATAAACAGAGATCTTCTTTCCTGCAGCCTGTCGCCATTTTTATTTCAGCATTTTTCTCCCAGCTTGGAACTAGACAAAGGTTTTCTATTAATACAAGCATATCCAGCAATTTTTCTAAGCCTGAATGCTTTGCTAAATAGCATTAGTTTCAACTATTTGGAAATATTTTCCATTCCATTCCTCTTTACCAAAATCTGAAGATCTAAAATGTTTTCCATTCTCAGGAAAAGCAAATTATAGTAATAAAAAATAATCTCTCCAACTAGTAACTTGTATTTAAATGTAATTCCCCCCCCCCCCCCTGGCGAATATGCCAAAGGAAGATAGTCTGGCTCGGAGAGGAGTCGAAAGGACTGACGAACACCCCCCCTCTCCCCAGACCTTGCAGCCAGGAGCAGTGACTCACCTCAGAACGCCTGTCGGAGATCGGCAGCAGGGGAGGCGGCCATTTTTGGTGGGTTAAAGGGCGGGAAGAGTGAGAAAGTTCCGGCCCGTTTCCCAGGGCAACCATGGTGGCCATTTTGAATGCCCGAAAGGGACCGAGGACACAGTTCATTCAAGGGGGGAGGGCCTATACGGTCTCCATGACAACCTAGCACAGCTGTTCTACATTCAATTGCACAACGCAGGGGCTAGAGTGAGAGTGACGTGAGACCATAGCTATGAACATACACGTCATAGCCGCAGGCCCAATCTGCCCGGAGACACGCAGGCGCAGTAGAAGGCCTAAATGGTCTATACCTCAGTCCCATCAGAAGGAAAACCTTTTGATGATATCATAAGCAATTTCAACACATTAACAGCAGATGGAAAGTAATATTTCTGATATAATATTGTTCACATTGGCAAAGAGAGAAAGGTGGGAGTGAGGAGTAATATTAATAATAATAATAATAATAATAATAATAATAATAATAATAATGTAAGAAGGGTGGATTGTGATCAGAAGTTTCACTGAGAAGAATCTAGAAGTTGGATTTCATTTGAAGATCTCAATTGCCTATGCTCAGGGTACAATAATCACAATAATAGTATTATCCACATTTTAAAAAACATTAGCTATAATATTTTTAAAAACCCAGTTGTGTATGTTTTAACATAACAGTAGCTACACACAGTAGTTTCTGATGTTAGGTGAAGCATTCACAACAGGAAAAATGTGAAGAATATATTGATAAATAATATAAGAAAGAATTTGGGAGGATAGTTATTTCAAGATGTTTAGAAGAATTTAACACTGAGTAAAACCTCATTGTTTGTAAACATCCATAGACACCCTAGAGCTTTTATGTGATACAGGAGACTTACTTTGATTAACTGAATACCTTGATAATTTACCAAACTGATGTATTATGTTTATTCTGATACAGAATATCAATATGACATAATATACCATCAGCATATGATGACAGTTTGTATCCAACCTTAACTGCTTTTATGCTTGGCATGCCCTTTGACTGTTTGGCAAAGACAAGTCAATGGACCCTATTTGCTTGCTAGCTTGTTTTCTACATTTCATTGAAAATCCCAAGGCAATGTAAATAGTGTCCCCTCCTATATTTTACTCAAAGTAACAACAACATTTCAGTGAAGAGAAAGTAACTGGTTGTAATGGAATGCATTAGTAGCCTTCAGGAAAGAGGAGAGATGCTACCTAGGAAACAATCAGCCAAGAGGAGCCTGCAATCACTTAACAGTCTCAGAAAGAAACTGAGAAAAGGCATGTCCTAATGGATGAGGCAGTGACAAGTGGCAGCAGGAAGTTTGTACCTTTAGACTTGCAAGATTTTATTAATGTAGCCCTACAATAAAATAGAATCAGTTCTTCTGATTCCTGTCTGGTTTACACACTCTCTCTCCCTCCCTCCCTCCCTCCCTCCTTCCCTCTCTCTTTGTATGACATTTCCCATATTCAATGTGTTCTTTCTGCTCTGAGTCCAAGAACTTGACTACTGCTTGTCAACAACTTTCAAACAAACTATAGTAAGAGATAAAAGGCATGATTCTATTGTATTGTATTGCATTGCATAGCATTGCATTGCATAGCATTGCATTGCATTGCATTGCATTGTATTCTACTCTACTCTACTCCATTCCATTCTATCCCATCCCATACTGTCCTAAACTATTTTAAACTATACAAAGATAAAGACACTGAAAAGTAACACTATCTATGAAAGAGGAAATGCCATATATCATAATAGAGAAAGTATCAAGTGCCATAAAATCAATGAAAAATGGCAAAGCTTCAGAAGATGACTGTGTGACGATTGAAATACTGACAGCTGATGGCCACAGTTTACAAAGATACTAGCAAAACTATACTTGAGATACCCCAGAGAAGAAAAAATACCCAAAACATGGAAAATTTTTGAAGTGCTTCTTATATACAAGAAAGGAGCCCAAGATGATTAAAGAATTATCACCAATAAGCCTTCTTTCAGACATCTACATGGTTTTCACCAACATAATAGCAGAAAGAATATTGAGAACATTAAATGATGCACAGCCAAAGGAACAGTCAGGGTTCAGAAATGGCTACAGCACAATGGATCACATTCAGGTTGTTCAGCAAATCATTGAAAAGCACAATGAGTGTATCATGTCTCTGTGCATAGTTTTCATTGACTACAAAAAAGGCATTTGACTCAGTATTCCAACAAGCAATAATCAATGCATTTTTCAAGAAGTAGACACAGCTTACATAAACTAACTACAATCAATATATGAAAAAAAAATGCCTACAGTTTGTCTTAATGATGTTCAAGTAGAAATCAGTATAAAACAAGATGTACAACAAGGTGACACAATATTACCCATTCCTTTTTCAACTTTCTTGGAAGAAGAGTTTTTTATCAGGACAATCTGGTCTACCAAAATATGGATTAGAACATACTGCTTCTGCTTTTACCTTTCAGCCCCAAGCTTCGCAGGCTTCTGTGGGGCAAGGCTGAATGAGAGAAGGGGAGGATTCTGTGGGGCAAGCCTATGGGACAGAGTGGGGATAGAAGGGGATAGGAGAGAATCAGTGGGGCCAGCCTGAGGGGAAAAAGTGAGAGAGAAGAGGAGATGATTATGTGGGGCAAGCTTTAGGAAGAAAAGGGGAGAGGAGAGGACTCTGTGGGTGAGAAGAGATAGGAGAGGATCAATCGAGCCAACCTGAGGGAGAGGAGAGGGATAGAAGAGTAGAGGCTTCTGTAGGGCAAGCCTGATGAGAGAAGGGAAAAGGAGGGGCTACTATAACTATAACTATTCATTAATTTTCAAGCTCTAAGTGTCGATTTATCAAGCACAATCACATAGCTCTATACAGATATTTACCTAGAGTTTAATTAATTCACTAACCTTGGTCAACAGATCTAAATGGAAGATGATACAGTAAAGGAAATTGAATGGTATGTTAAATGTGGTTGGCAGGCAAGCAAACAAAATTTTCAAGAACAATCTCCCCCTATGCCTGAAGAGAAAATCTTGATTAGTGGGTGCTACGTGTTCTAACATATGCCAGCAAAAATGGCCACTAACCTCACAATCAATACAAAAGTTATGAGTGGCCCAAAGAGCCATGGAAATATGCATGTGCCACATGAGACAAGATAGAAAGACCTTCACATGGATTAGAAAACAGATGAAAGTATAAAATATCATCAAGAGAAATGGAAAGTGCTGGTCACATAGCAAGAAGAACTGATGGCAGGTGGACTAAGGCAGTTCTAGAATGGATGAAAAGCATTCAGAAAAGAGACTTAAAACAAGATGGATTGATGACACCAGCTAGTATTGTGGGTTCAACTGACAAAAGAAAGCTCAGTACTACAGTATATTGTTTGGAAACATGGAAGAAACCTTCATCCTTCAATTTTGTTGTTTAAGCATAATGTTCCTTTTCCATGAAGCACATTTTATTTTATTTTTATTAAAATAAATATTAAAATAAAAATAAATTTATTAAATTTATATGCCCCTCATTTCACTCTGATCAGTTTATGAAAATTATATGCAATAATGTGTTCACAAATACAGTATATACCTGACATTTTTTCCAAACCATTAAATTAGTTGAATCTTTGTTTTTACATTTTAAAAATCTTTAAAAATCTTTCCTCTCTTTTATAGAAAAAGTTTTTTAATGAAGTAAAAAATTATTTAAGGATGGATTATTTAAATGCCACTTTTAAAAATGCCATATTTTCTTATATAAATTGTTAATGTTGCTATAACATAATCAGATCTTGCAATATATATTTTATGGAGTTGGGGAAAAAGTGTTTTCTTGCTGTGAAGGATTTAAAAGTCATATCAAATTAAGCATATATCTTTACAGCACATTCCATATGCAAGAATTAAATTTAGCTACACTAGCAGAACACTCTAACAAGAATCTTAAAGTTGGTTCAGATCTTTAATGATAATTATCTATATTAAAATGGTACTCAAAAGACTTATGTAAAACAGCTGGGTAGACTCTTAATAGAGTTGTAGCAATTAATATATGCAACTCTTCTGGATCACTTTTTTAAATAGCAATTTTTATTAATTTTCTTAACAGTATGAATAAAACGTATTTAAAAATATGAATGCAAACAAACTATATATAATAAAATGAATAAAATGTAATTATTTCTCAGTCTCTAACAAATCTAATATAAAGCCAAAGATATTCAAAACACCTGTATAATATAACATGGAACTGCTTACTAAGAAAATAGTATATACAGGTTTTAAATGTAATATATTTAGTAAATTAACAATCAATATTTAAACAAATCCTTCTAGAGTATTATTTCTTACTCCACCATAAATACTCAACACTTGTTAATCAATATTTCTATATGTATGTGATTTAAGTTTTTACTAATGTACTCTTGAACATGATAAAACATTCTTCTCATGCGAAATGGTACCAGCTCCATGCAAACAGTCAACTACACAAAAATCCAACTTCACATTTGAAATTGGGAGTAGGAAACACCCCCCCACCCCCATTTTTGGGAGAGCACCTTACCCAGAATTTTTTTTAAACAAAAGAATACTGTACAATAATAAATTCAATGAATAAAACTAACCAAGAAGGAAGATTATACTAATTGGCACCTTATCACAAAGATAAGAATATTGTGCTTTGAGCATTATAAGTTCAGTAACTGTGTAATATCTGATGGTCTTTAGGTACCATGCAACACACTAATAATTGTTGGATGGCCTGATGGCCTGAAACTATCAGCTTACACTTATAGAGCATCCCATCTGAAAATGCTACAATAGCTGTATTTCACAGCATTATAATAATTTAAACAATGGTTACAAGCCAATTATGGTTCGCTGAATTCCTAGAAGAATATATTTATTTTTGGCTCTTTAGAAAGCTGGAATTTATCCAAGGATGCCAGTTCCTATCCCCAGAGTGGTAATTGATACCATACTGGGATAAAGAGCAGAAACAAAAAACAGGTTCTTTCAATGCATACAACAAAAAATTTTGTTGTCACTGTTGTTTCAGACTCTCCTGTCCAAACTCGTATTGTGATTCCTAAATTCTAAAAAGATACTTCTAACCAAGTATTAAGCACTGGGACTCAGATAGCTGGGCACAGTGGGAGTAGCCTTGTTAAGCCAAAATAAAAAAATATGTCTAAATAATGAATTAATTAACTGGGGCTGAAACATTATTTGGCATAAGGAAAGTTGTTTCCCACAAATCAAACCACCAAATGTTGCTATCTGTGCTTATGTTTTAACCGATCAAATGTTTTGATAAATGACTTTACATTTATGGACTTTTTCTCAATGCAGTAAATAAGGACATTGGCTTTTGTGTGCTCTCCACGCATGTTCCCTAGCTATGTCATTATTTGGGAACACTCTGCTCTCCAATTTACTGCGAAATAATAAATTGGATGGTTCAAAACAAATACATGACAACAAAATCTGGGAAAGTAGTTCTGTTTACTGCTCTGCCTGTCCTGTTCTTTCTATTATATGGCTTAGAATAAGCATTCCAACACATGGGAGAATTTGAAGTTATTTTGATTTTTTTGCAATTCATCCCAAAAAGTATAAGTAGACATAACATATTTGTGCTGAAAACATCCTAACAGTTATTAGAGAAAACCGTAATCCTTTTCTGCAATGTACTAGTCATCAATAATGTTGTAGCCTGGATATGGTACTCCTGATAAAGAGAGCCAGGCAGAAGAAGGTCATTATCTTTAAATGTTGATGAAGCCATCCAACATTTAAATGAGTAACAGCTGGAATTGATTTAAAGAGTAACTTTATCTTTTCTGGAATGTGCAACTTATTTTCTAGTATCTATTTAAAACTCAAATATTGTATTCACATCCTTATTTGTAAGTTATAAATTCTAAAGTGAAGCATACAGTTCAGATTCCATGCATGCCACAGGCTTTCAATAATCCTAGGAGTGTGTTCATTACTGCCTGGGATGTCCGCGATCAAAGAAACGTAAGGATTGCCTTTGTTCTTTTCAGTAAAATGATTAATTGGACCATCTTATCATGGATTATCTTTCTGTCTAAATCCTATAAATCTAAACCCAATCTTGCTAAGCGAGACATTTGTTAATCTAATTTTGCCCTGCGTTACAACATTTCTTAAGTGAATCACAGTTAGTCTGTAACATGGCTTGCTAAGTGAATCTGGCTTCCCCATTGACTTTGCTTGTCAGAAGGTCTCAAAAGGTGATCACATGACCCTGCACTGCAACCGCCATTAATACGAGCCTGTTGCCACGCATTCCCAAATTTTGATCACGTGACCATGGGGATGTTGCAATGGTCATAAGTGTGAAAACTGGTCATAAGCCATTTTTTTCCATTGCCCTTTTAACTTTGAACAGACATTAAATGAACTGTTGTAAGTTGAGGACTGCTTGCATATATGTGCCTCTATATATCCAACCCTGTTATTTAATGTTCTATGAAAGAAAAGCTGTGACTCGACCAGTTTTATAAAAGTGATAGATAAATCTTGTTGTCTTACCGAGACAAATTCTTCTGTTTTACTATTCTACTTTGTCTTTTATTTTTCTATTCTATCTTCTCCTTTTTAAGAAGAAAAGTTCTTCTATTCTCCTTTGGCACATATCTTGGCCTTTCCCACATGACAGAACCACCCCCAGGCATTTGGTGATAAAAGCACCACTCTCGTTTGCTAAGGTCCTTCCATAACCCAGAATCAGCTTGTTTTTTCTTAAGATGTCCTGGAGGCTCTTACAGAACAGAGATTTCTTATAGTTTGTTTTTAGGCAGGCTGATTACCTCCTAAATCATGACTGTCCCAGCCATTTTTTAATATATTATATTAGTGTTTCACAACCTTAGCAACTTTAAGATGTGTGGACTCCCAGAATTCCCTGGCCAGCCATTCTGAGAGTTGAATTCCACACTCTTAAAGTTGCCAAGGTTGTGAAGTACAGTATTGTGTACAAATCCACAATGTTTTCCCTACCCCTTCACAGACTCTTCTTAATTGAACTGACGGAAAAGGCTTTTTGTAAACAGGATCTTAAATGCAAATGAGCGTCTGTCTGCATCAAAGCCGAATTATTTAATTGTGTTTTTACTCTCACATGTAAACTAAACTGAATACAGAAGAAGCAGACTGCTGAGTTTTGATAAAATGGTTGCATGTTTAAACCTGCAAGGAATATGAGTGATACAGAAATAACTAAAGAAAGTACTGCATTCACAGGAAGAAACTGCATTACAAAATTGCAACATTGATTGAGCCATTGCGGCAATTCACAAATTCCGTCCTGATTTTGGTTAATTGTGATTAACATTAATGACATTTTAAATACATATTTAATCCCTGGCACCTTGATGCCGAAAACTTTCTTTGAGAACAGACTGAAATTGAAAAGGAATCAAGGACACCGTGAATATTGAAAGTCTCCATTTATCCCGGACGCTGAGTAATGATGCTGAGACATGTTGTGGATTAAATATGGGTCATTTATTGAATTAACATAAATTTAAATAAATTTAAATACGTCAATTTAAATATTTAAATTCAGAACGAACTAAGGACCTGCAGAGGCCAAAACTAACAGGGCGGAAATTCCTACTAGAAAATTCCTTGGCAACAGTGGGCAAAAACTCCTGCTGAACCAGGTGAAGGTAACTACCTTCACCTGGATCCAAGCCACGCCCCTTTGCGTGTGGGAGGAGTTCACCCTCCAATCCCCGTGGGAAATTGGATCTGGTGATTCCCATGGACATCCTCACTCCAATCCCCGACGTTGCTCCAACCTCTAGTTCCTGGAGAGAGGCGGTACATCACCCTTTGAAGGATGCCCAAAGGAGCATGCGCTGTCGCTTCTAAATGCCCATTTCCGCCCCTAACCTGCCCAACCCCAATGACCAAAGGGAGGCCTATACTGATATCTAAGTGCGCCGCACCCCCTAACCAATCCAATCCGTCAGTGTGGAATAGGTGAAAAAACGGCCGCCTCTAAAGGGGAGGCCGCAAAAAATTCCTATTCGGCCCCGAGGCGACCTTCTCAGGACACACTGTTGATAGCGGAGGGTGGGCGGGTGTTCGCTTTCCATGAAGCCGAGGGCAAGGGGGAGGTCCTGCCTGAATCGCCCTTAAATAGGGCGACTCAGGACCTCCCCCATCCAGCAGGCAGCGCGCTACCCTGGCGCGCTGCCAAAAGCCGAACTTCCGGGTTCCAGAGGAACCCAGAAGTCCGGAGCTCGAAAGAGCTGCTGCCAGCGTCTTCCAGCCCCGGAGGTAATTTCAGCCGGCGGTTTTAATCCGTCGGCTGTGCATTAATGTCAAGCATCTGACACATTGCTAACTCAAGGTGATGGGAAAATGTGTTGCCTCATCACTTGGGTGCTTCATCACTGGAGGTTTTTAGGAAGGGATTGGACAGTCAGTGGTCTGAAATTGTATATGATCTCCTGCTTGAACATGGGGTTGAACTAGAAGACCTTCAAAGTCCCTTCCAACTCTATTGTTGATTGATTGTTAGTCTTAAAAATAATGCTGTAGTTCTTTTGTGTGTTCCCTGTCTATGCATCCATTGTCTGGCAGCACCAACACTGCTATCTATCATCTTCCTAGCTAACTATGAATGTATGTATCATTCTGCCATTAGGACAGATGTTGCAAACACTGCATGATAGCATTGCAGAAATCACACATACATGCACAGAAATTGTGGTTAGACAAGCCAGACAATCTTTCTAGACAGTAAGACACTCTGGAGATTTGTGCACCTCAATCCCACTGATGTGGGTACTTCAGGCAGGGATTGGGGATGCAGCCAATAAAATCTTAATTCACATTTGTGACTGATCTTGCTCACCCTTTGAAATAGCTGCTTCACTGAATCGAATAGGGGACTTCTAATTGATAGCTAACTAAGCTCATGCCTCTTTCTACACCATAATGTACTTGTTAGGTTTGTGTTTGGAGGGTGAACTAAATTTGTGCTGACATGTACATTTCACAGTTTTGGAATTACCTTCTCTTTCGGTTTTGCTGCTCATAAAAAGATCAAGAAGCAGCTTTTAAATGGTATATAACTCCCCCCTGCGACTGTGAAAATGAAAACTTCAGGTATGGCCATTTCTTATATCATGTTCACATGGTTGCACAGGGATGCTAAACATTCAGTCGATTCAAGTCATTAGATTACAGGAAGCTCCCTGGTGCTGCCTAAAAGTCAATTAAAATCTTGAGTACAAATTACCTGAGGCTTATGAATTTTGTTACTTATGTTCCAGCATTTTGATTTCAGGAGAATGCTGTGCAAAACCAACAAGCGCTTGTGGCACCGGTTCAGACTTGGGAACAATCATTTCTCTCGTTCACAGGCCAACAGGAGCTTGGAAATCTTGGCTCAGAAGAAACACATCTGTTTTCAATTTCTGTTTCTCCTGCTGAATTTGAGCTCTGTTTGCAAATAATTACCCAATAACATAGTGAAGCAAACATGGCTTCACAAATCAAGCTCTCATTAGTGAATTTATTGTTCTGAGAGATGCACAACACAGATGAACTAGAGAGAAACATTTGTATTTTCTTAATAATATGTTAGATATGGTTGATCTTCCTTTGGGGTGTTTTTAGAGTAAATACCTTAGCTCTGAAGATGCTTTTGTAACCATTCTCCTAAAGTATGCATTTAGGAATCCTCAATTTCTAGTAAATTATTGTATCATCAAAATTTGTTTAGCTTGAGAAATTATTTATTTAGCATACATTATAGCATGCTCAAGCAGTTTAAATATTAGGTGTGCATCATGTTTTATAGGCTGAAATCCACATACCGTATATACTCGAGTATAAGTCGACCCGATTATAAGCCGAGGCACCTACTTTTGCCACAAAAACTGGGAACTTATTGACTCGAATATAAGTCCAGGGTGGAAAATACAGTGGCTACTGGTAACTTATAAAAATTGAATATTCTTCTATTGTGGCTTCTTAAAATTGTTTTTGTAGGAGAATAAAAAAATCATATGAAGACTGGTTGCAGGAACTGGGTATATCTAATTTAATGAAAAAAGGGACATGATAGCATTCTTCCAATATCTCAGAGTTTGCCACAAAGAAGAAAGAGTCAACCTATTCTCCAAAGCACCTGAGGGCAGAACAAGAAGCAATGGGTGGAAACTAAACAAGGAGAGAAGCAACTTAGAACTAAGGAGAAAATTCCTGACAGTTGGAACAATGAATCTGTGGAACAGCCTGCCACCAAAAGTTGTGAATGCTCCAACACTGGAAGTTTTTAAGAAGATGTTGGATACCCATTTATCTGAAGTAGTGTAGGGTTTCCTGCCTAGGCAAGGGGTTAGACCAGAAGACCTCCAAGGTCCCTTCCAACCCTGTTGTTATTATTATATTATATAACTTTTTCCTTCCAAAATGTTTTTTATTTCTTGCATCTTTCTTCCTCCCGTTCCAAAATCTTTCTTTTTTTTTAATTCCAAAAACCTATTAAAATATCTTTAGGAATGTTATCTTAATCTTAAAACCTGTTATCTTAATCTTCATTACAATATCATTATAATTTTCTTAATAATTGGGATTTCATATATTCTTTCAAAACAATTGCTTAAATCAAACTTCCATGTGATAAATATTCAGATTTTCCATTTAAAACATATTTCATAAGTTAAAATCATTATTACTATCTCAATAGATCAGTAAATAACAATTGGGGGTTACTCAATCATTAACTGTAAAATCTTTCTTCTACATGATATTTATCTTGCATAAGGAGAAACCATACTCTTAAAAAAGGTAAATCTATTCATATTAATTATGTAGAACAAATGATTAATGACAAAATTCATACTATTATATTATCCTAACCTTTGTATTGTTTTTAAAAAGTCAGCATTAACAATCTTCTTGGGTAGGATAAGTATAGTTGGAAGAAAAAGTTTAATTACACAGAGTTACCTCACTTTAAGCAACATTTTCTTACAAAATAACCTATCCTGTTAATAACATTTAAATGGGTAACTTACATTTTACTTGTACATTTTATTTACTTGTAAAATATAGTTGCTGGCTTGATCAGAAGAGAAAGCCATGGTTCCTTCCTTCTGAAAGTCTCTTCAACCCTCCCGCCCCTTCCCCCAGTGCTTCCTGTAGAGGAGGAGCTGTGATTGGTACAGCTTGCTGCCAATCAGATAGCTCTCTCAGTGCCTCCTTTCTGTGTAGAGAAGGAGCTGTGATTGGTTCAGCCTGCTGCCAATCAGGCAGCTCAGGGGTAGCAAGAGCAGAAAGAAAAAAAAACCCTCCTGTTGCCAGCCATGAGGTTTCTTTCCTCCCTGCCTTTCACATCAGAACTGTGGAGCTTTGGGACAGTTTTCAGGTCAGTGAAAGTCAGTGACTCTAGTATAAGTTGAGGTTGGATTTTTCAGCACATTTTTTGTACTGAAAATATCGACTTATACTCGAGTATATATGGTATGTCTTTGAATAATATGCATGGTTCTGCACTTTCTAAATAAGTGGCTAGAGTCAGAAGAAAAAACACCAATATATTTAAATTAAATTAAATTAAATTAAAATGGAGCATGTTGATTCACTATAGCTGAAAAGATTGCTCCCTGTGCAGTTAATTGTTTTCTACTTCTGTTAACTCATAACTATGATAAAATGGTAACTTTGGTGGAAAATTAGGGGTGACACTTAAGACTTTGCTGGGGATATATGATTTCAGCCATAGCTTGCTACCTTCACCCATAATATACACTGCTCAAAAAAAATAAAGGGAACACTCAAATAACACATCCTAGATCTGAATGAATGAAATATTCTCATTAAATACCCTGTTCTGTACAAAGTTGAATGTGCTGACAACAAAATGAAATTGATTGTCAATCAGTGTTGCTTCCTAAGTGGACAGTTTGATTTCACAGAAGTTTGATTTACTTGGAGTTATATTGTGTTGTTCCCTTTATTTATTTATTTTTGAGCAGTATATATTTGCATATGAATGAATATGCACTTCTATCTTTGAATAAAAACAAAAGAATCCAAACGGTTATGTACAGCGAAGGGCCGCTTGTCTTACCTCCTACTGGTGCGCCCTCCGAGGCCATTGTGGGTGCATGTGCGTCTGATAGGCACATCAGCATGAGATTTGGCTTCTGCGCATATGCAGTAAGTGAAATCTCGTGTGAGGGTGTGTGCGTAAGCAAGATTTCAGCAATTTTCGCCGATATTTTTCTTTCTGCGCATGCAAAGAAGCAAAAAATAAATCAGTGAAAATTGCTGAAATCTCACTCACTCAAACGTCCTCACATTAAATTTTGCCTGCTGTGCATGCACAGAAGCCAAATCTCAGACGGGAGCACATGGGGGGGCACAGCTGCACATGCATCCTGGAAATTCCTACCAGGACAGAGCACCTGAGTTCATCGGCTGCTGCCCAACACTGGTTATAATATTGAATATATATAGTTGTGTTAAGCCCTGCAAAGTAAAACTATCCTTTAGATCAGTGTTTCCCAAACTTGGCAACTTGAAGATATTTGGACTTCTGGGAGTTGAAGTCCAGATATCTTCAAGTTGCCAAGGTTGGGAAACACTGCTTCAGATGACCCTAACTGTTAACTGTAACTGTTTTGGAGGGGAACATTCATATTTGGGTGTGCTTTTTCAAGGATTATGATTGGTTAAAGCTCTGTGGGCCTAGAGTATAAATTACAGGCATTTACCTGCTCTTCCTCAGTGCCAGTAAATGCTGTTGTAGCTATCTTGGTCTGATTCTTGCCTACTGAAGCCCACTACACAATACAAATAATCATTAAAAATCAGCTGACTAGGTATTTTTTTGTTGCAGTTCTATAAAATTGTTTTAGGGAAAATCCTACCCTGCGTTCCCCCCTCTTATCTGTCTGCAATTGAATTTCTCTGAAGCTTGGAATTCCACACTGAAGGGATAACTAGATTGTTCTACTTAAGTCCAATATATAAAACAGAGTACCAAAACAATTTCAGTCTAATCAATAGACATGATATTAAATATATTCCCTGACCCTCCACTTTCTGTTTTACGCTTCAGCTGCAGGAAGAAAAATAATATTTGATCTGCCAAAGTAAGGAACAAAGTGGCAGTTTCTCCTGCTACTAACCAGATTGCATAAATTGATGGTGAACCTATGACATGGGTGCTGGCATGTGAACCATTGCCCTAACTTACCTCCAACGTACATGTGTGTGCTGGCCAGCTGATTTTTGGCTTGCACAGAGGCTCTGGGAGGGCGTTTTTGGTTTCCAGAGAACCTCCAGGGTTAGGGGAGGGCGTTTTTACCCTCCTCCAGATCCAGGGAAGCTTTTGGAGCCTGGGGAGGCCAAAACATGAGTCTACTGGGTCCACCAGAAGATGGGAAACAGGCCATTTCTGGCCTCCAAAGGGCCTCCGGGCAGTGGAGGAAGCTGTTTTCACCCTCTCCAGGCATTTAATTATGGTTGGGGGCACTCGTACATGCGTGATAACATCCACGCATGCTCTTTCAGCACCCAAGGAAAAAAAGGTTCACCATCACTAGCATAGAAAGAAAGTGGAAGAGTGCTTAATGATAATATAGGGGGGATATCTTAAATTCAATATAAAATAGTCCAGCAACATGGTGTGCAAATTGTTACATCCTTAATTTCACACATTAGCAGAATAATCCGAAGTTAGTTGGGGGAAAAATCAAAAGCAACGTGAGAAAATATTATTTTACGGAAAGACTAGTAGATCCTTGGAACAAACTTCCAGCAGACGTGGTTGGTAAATCCACAGTAACTGAATTTAAACATGCCTGGGATAAACATATATCCATTGTAAGATAAAATACAGGAAATAGTATAAGGGCAGACTAGATGGACCATGAGGTCTTTTTCTGCCATCAGTCTTTTATGTTTCTATGTTTCTATAATGATAACAAATGACTGCCCTACATGGAAGAGGAGATTCCAGGTGTCTAAGCGGGCTTTAGAAAAGACCAAAGAACCTGAAATATTATAACGACCAAAGAATACAAAAAATTAGTCAGAATGTACTTATGGATCATAGAAAAGCTTTTAATTGTGTCAATCATCTCAAGCTGTAGAATAGGCTTAATGGGGATGCGAACAATGTGAGAAATGTGGAATCCCAGGAATTCTCACTATCCTCACTTGAAACCTATATACAGGTAAGGAAGCCTTAGAATAGACAGAAGATAGTTAAACAGACAAGTTCTAGGTAGGAAAAAGAGTGAGGGAAGCCTGCACGTTTCCTCCTTTTCATTCAAGTATATGTTAAAGGAAGTTGGACTGGAAGAAGTTAGATTTGGCTTTAAAACAAAATCAATAAACTGCATTATTCTGATGATACAAGTCTATAGTGTATGCCCAATTAGTAGGTAAGTGAGTATTCATCATTTTCATGCATATTTATCACCTCCAAGCTGTACAAACCTGAATGCTTAGTGGACATAAGCATATCAAGTGGTATGTATTTGTGTAATGAGGGAAGGTATGACCTAAGGAGATCAATACCCTATATCAAGCATAATTATTAGGTGCATAATTATTAGGTAGCTTCTTTTCCTCGGGGAAAATGGGCCAAAAAGAGATTTAACTGACTGAAAAGTCTTTCACAGGGATGCAGCACTCTTGAAATTGCTAAAATATTGAGGCATGATAACCGAACCCTGAAAAGTTTTGTCACAAAAAACGTATTGAGAAAAAAAGATGCAAATTAACTGCCAAAGATTTGAGAAGAATCAAATGTGAATTTACCAGGAACACATTATCCTCCAGTGTTGTCATATTCCAAAACTGCAACCTCCCTGGAGTGCCCAGAAGTACAAGGTGTTCAGGGCTAAGAGACATGGCCAAGGTAAGGAAAGCTGAAACCTGACCACCCCTGAACAAGATACATAAGTTGAAATTTATTTTTATTTATTTATTTATTTTGTCCAATACACAATAATACACAATGGAGGTTATAGAGGATATAGTAGAGAAGACATACAAGATATAGGAGAGACTATAGGACAGGGGACGGAAGGCACTCTAGTGCGCTTATGTGCTCCCCTTAGCAAGACTGGCAAGACTGGGCCAAGAAATATCTGAAGACAGATTTTGCAAAGGTGTTATGGACTGATGAGATGAGAGTGACTCTTGATAGACCAAATGGTTGAGCCTTTGGCTGGATCAGTAGTGGGCACAGAGCTCCACTTCTACTTTGACACTAACAAGGTGGAGGTTGGGTACTGGTATGGCCTGGTATGATTTAAAAAATGAGCTAGTTGGACTTTTTTGGGTTGAAGATGGACTCAAAATCAACTCCCAAACCTATTGGCAGTTTTTAGAAGACACTGTCTTCAAGCAGTAATATAGGAAAAAGTCTACATCTTTCAGGAAGACCATGGTTTTTATTCAGGACAATGCTCCATGACATACATTGAGGTACTCCACTATGTGGCTAGCCAGTAAAGGTCTTCAAGATGAAAGTATAATGCCATGTCAGCTTCTTTCTTCATCTGACCTAAACTGTATTGAGAACTTGTGGGCCCTTCTTAAACGGGAGGTTTACAGTGAAGGAAAACAGTATATATATATATCTGAATAGTGTCTGGGAGGCTGTGGTTGCTGCTGCACAAAATGTTGATCATCAATAGATCAAGAAACTGACAGACTTCATGAATGGAAGGCTTATGACTATTATTGAAAAGAAGGGTGGAGTCAGTGTTCCAATTAGCATCCGAGAGATAAACAGAGTCCAAACCTTGGTCTTCTTCCAAATTCCAATTTATTAACAGAGTCATGTTGGTTAAAAACTGTAGTCAACCCGATACTAACTTTCCCTACAGTTCTCCACCCAGGTTAAGTTTCATCCCTTGTCCCCACACCCACAAGTTCATGACATGGACCACTTCAGTTCTCTCAATGTCCACGATCCTCCACTGTACCTCCGGCTGGTGCTGAACAAAGGATGACCTTGAATCTCTGGAAATAATTTATTGTGGCTAGTATTTTTCCCTCTCATGCAACCACCCCCTCCCCAGTTCCCACAGCACTATTCAACTTGTAGCAGGCTTTGGCCTGATAGGTGGCTTCATTGGTCACTGATTTTGTTTTTGAAACATCAAAAATGTTTATTTGTATATTTTGAGTAGTTTGTTTATTATCCTCACTTTAACAGATTAAACGGAGGAGAGGGGTTGGCAGGGGAGGGGAGAGAAGAGGAGACGAGAGGAGAGGAAAAATAGGAAAAATAGGAAAAAGGAGATAAGAAAGAGAAGGGAAGGGAAGGGAAGGAAAGGAAAGGAAAGGAAAAGAAAGGGGTGTAGATTTGTCTGAAATAGTATAGGGTTTTCTGATTGAGCAGAGGGTTGGACTAAAAGACATCCAAGGTCCCTTCCAACTTTGTTATTTCTGATGCTCACTGCCAGATTCCTACAAGGTAACTCAAAGGAAAAGCCAACAGGAAGTTGGAATTCCCTCCCACTTCTATTGATCACACACACACACACACACACACACACACACACACCTGTGGTCATTATATTTCTCAGTTTAAGTAAGAAATTATTTCTGAAACCATGACCCAATAGATCCAGGGTTGTCTAGCATAGGATTAGAATGCTCCTGGCAAAATCTCTTCAGTGCAAATTTGAGTTCAAGAATTTTTTTTTCCAGTTATAAGTGAACATATATTAGGTGCTTCCCTCTAATCCCACCCCCCTTCTGCTATTGCCCTCACTCAACTACACTAGGTTTGATAGAAATATGGGCAGTGATGGAGAAGGTAAAGGAATCGTTTTTGCTAGCTGATGCGTCTCACAATTTAGGTGGAAATATTACTCAGTTTAGTCATATTATTTGATTAATTCAACCATCCATCCACTTCATGTGGAATTAGATGACAGAGTTGAATAGAAATTAATTTGAATTAGGGTTTGGGGGAAATGATTCACTATTAAAACATGTATTCCATGAATTTTGTGCAAAAATAATTTCACCGACTGGCTTCTCACTTCTCCAAATTATTTCATAGATATTTCAATATGTTTAACTAGGAAAAATTCACACTTAAGATACTTCAACCCTATCAGTGTCTCTACTCCTCAATCCCCCAAAAAGCAGCCAAAAAGTTACCTTCACTTTTGTCAATGGTGAAATGATCAGAACGAGTGTAAAGATGGGGTTTCAGCCAGGGTCATATCTCAAGCTACATTGTCCTTTGAGAACAAAAATCCCCAGCAATGTCCCATTTTATTTGTTTCACAAACAACAACAAAAAGAAAATAGTATCCTACCGAACTACTTTCTTTCTTCACCTTCTACCCTAACCAAATAGTGAGAAAGAAATTAAGAAACTGTTACAGATGAGCAGCAATTGTGAAGCTCCCAAATGATCCTTTGCATCAATAGATATATTAAATCATTATAATAGTAGGCAAGTGAAATTCAGGCAGAAGCATCAGTACTTAACTATGATTATGCCATTGTTTCATGGTACTGAAAAGTGCATGTTATGTTATGTCACTTTGCAAGTGACTTGCATGGAGGCATCGCATATATATAGTGATGAGATTCAAATAATTTAACAAATGGTTTGCTCAGGAGTGGCCCATCTCCATGTTCCAGTTCCACTGCAAATGCAGGATGAACCTCCCACGATGGCCCACCTGATGCTGGGTGAACTGGTTATTAAATTACAGCCCCCTGCTATCAAAGTAGATCCTGGGCTCTGCGTTGTACTGCAGTGGAGAAACGGGCAACGGAGTGGCTGGCAGGAGGAGGAGAAGGGAGAAAAAATAGGGAAAGCGGTATTCTCATTCCCCCACCCTTGTTCTGACCCAGCCTTAGCAGAAACAAGAAACAGACTATTCCAATATTCATATGTATTTTAAAAAAATTCTGTCCAAAAAGTATCCTTATTTTATCTTCTTTTCAAAGTTTTTAAACAGCCACCATGAATTTAGTGAAGTTCTGAGTCCCCAAAAGATGGGCATGGATTTCAATTCCACTTTCTTTTAAATTTTCTCTATGGTTCCCAGTTAGCTAGATAGTCACTTTCCAAATTTCCTGTCCTTTTGTTCTCCCTTTAATGTTTCCAAACAGTCCATTTTAGGCTTCTCTTGGCAATAAACACTCACCAGCTCTCTATTTTCTATCCTCTCCAGCACATAATCTTATATCTTCCTTCCCATTTGACTTCAATCTTCAAGTAAACAATCCTTCCATTTGTGGCCTCCATGGCTAGGACGCTGCTGCTGGTTGGGAGCTCTTGTCAGCGCCCTGAAGGGTTTGCCCCCCCTCCCAGGAAATTCGATGTTATCTCCCTTCTTCACCACCCCTCCAGGGTGATTCTGACCTGGGTCCGAGTGAACCAGGTCCCCCAAGCAGTGTTGATATTGGGATTCCCTGCAGAGTGCAGAGAACACTGTGTTGCCACAGTGTTTGGCCACACCACCTCCTGGGGAGAGGCCATTTAGTGTCCTCGTGAGTCTTGCTTCACTGTCCTCAGCTGTAACAGATCTCAGCTATTCTTCCTTCCCACTTATCTCAGCCTCCAAATGTAGCTACCTTTCCGGTGGTTGGGGAATGTTGGGCAGCCCTGGTTCCATCTCCATGTCTGATTCAGAGCCTTCCTCAGACTTCAGAATTGGCCCATGTTCATCCCCAACTTCTCATCGTCCAAGTCTGGCAGTTGGCAAGTAACAACATCACCAGCCATTCCATTGCCCATTTCTTCATTGCAGTACAGCGCAGTGCCGAGGATCCACTTTGCTACCGGGGGGGGTGGGGGGGGGGTAGGTACAATCAGTTTGCCTGAACTGCTGCAAACTGGCTGAATCCCACCACTGCATGTACAGCATATGCGCATTGATGGCATCATGGCATCATGTGCTGTGTGTCTCTTTGCCTACCTACCTGCCCTGCCGATGCCCAGGAGCAAAGTAAATCAGGTGCATTCTTCACTGGAAAAATGAACTGTGCTCAAACTTGACAGATCCGCATCTTTACAAAAGAAAACATCATTTTTATTTGGGTTCAGCTGGTGTGAAATGACCGCCCTCCACTCTCTCAAACAGAACCAACATTATGAGGTTGCAAAGATCTTATTCTGTTTCTGAACTCTGGCAAAAACTCTATGTCAACTCTACTATAACTATCCGCCCTTTTGTTTCCCGAAAGTGACATTTAAAAATGTGAACTATGTTTCAAAGTAAAATGAAAACAAATCTTGGTTATGAGGAATCGTCCTTTTTATTTATAAAAAAGGATGATTTCTCATAACCAAGATTTTATGCATGTGGTTACATCTAGCAATAAATCGTAGCTTTTTAGCCAATCTGATACAATCACTGCCACATCTCTAGAAGATTAGATAACTCTGTGTCCTGGAATAAAACAGCTGCTATTTCCAAGTAATCTGGAAAGGCATGATTTTTTTTTTCAGTTGTAGGCTTCTATAATGGCAGCTGCCTGTTTGCAGCAGAAAAGGCAGCAATTTTTTTTAAATGGCAGCTGTTACTCTGTTCTGATTTTCTCAGAATTCTGTTCCCTCATCAAGCAAAATGGCAGTCTTTTGATTCTCTTTCTCCAAAATGATTTTTCCCCTTACCACAAAAGGATACTCAGAACAAAAGAGGGAGTTTTCAGATGGTAAATGGACTTTACAAATTCATAACAAACTCCTCATGCAGCATTTCATTATTTCAGATTTGTTTTTTTTTTCAATTTGTATTCATTTGTATCCCACCATTATTATATCTGCAAATAACTCAAGGCGACAAACGTATTCATATTTTTCCCACAACAATAATAACCTGCAAGGCAGAGGTGGGTTCCTACCGGTGGGCCCCAGGGCACCGCTCCATTAGTGGCACGCCGATTGCACAATTTGCATGCGACAGCTCCGGTGCCACCTTTGCTGGTCTTTGTGCTGCACCATCTTTTCCCCTAATTTTCAGCCCGTTTTTTGTTCTCTGAGCATGCACAGAAGGAAAATCATCCCACAGAAGCAAAATTGCACGAGGGGATGCACTTGTGTGCGTGTGAAACATCACAATGTATATGCAGCACATTGGAAGGTTAAATGAAACCGCCCCTGCTGTGAGAGATTGTAACTTACCCCAAATCACTTAAATGGCTTTCATGGCTAAGGCAGAACTTGAATTCACAATCTCCCACTTTCTATGCTGATACCTTAAACACTAGACCAAACTGGCTCTTTAATAATATAAATTTATTGGTTGTTGTCTTTGGCCATTAAACAGACAAACAAAAAAGATGAAAAGGGGAAAAAATGACCCCATTGCTTCTGTAGTTATTTTCTCAGCCCTTCTTTGACCTTCACAATATATAGGACTTCTATGGAAAGCAGGGTGGTTGCAGTTGTTTTTCTGCAGGCCTAACTATCAACTGAAGTCTGTACCTGCCCTGTTTAGTCACTATACCAAACCAGACAGTTATAGAAGTACAAATGACAGACTCAATAATTCTTCTATACAATTGCATCAGCAACTCCTAGGGCACTCTGAACTTCTTAAGTTGACACAGGAAGGACATTCTTTCTTGTGCCTTTTTGACAATGGTCCTAATGTTAGGTGATCATTTTAAATCCTGGGAGATTATAGAACCCCCAAACCTGGAGGATTCTACTGCTGGTACTGTGCTGCTGAATACAATAAGAGGTGCTAGAATAGAAGGGCTCCTCCTAAGATCCACTCTCATCTCTACAGTTTTAAACTTAACCTTCAGTTCCAGATTGTTATGGTTTAACTTCCCACCTATATGCAGATTCTTCATCATCTTGAATGAGACCAATGATAGTTGTATCATCTGCTAATTTCAGCACGTTAACAGAAAGATCCTTGGATATGCAGTCATTGGTAAAGAAGAGAAGAGCAACAGAAAGAGCACCTGTGCTAATTGTCTGGGTGCTCAATGTGATTTTTTCTAACATCTTTTTTTTTTTGCTGTCTTATTATATTTATTTATTTTTATTTGTTTGTCAAAACATGTACAAGATAGCAGTTATTGGTATAAATATAAACAAAAGCAAAGTAGGTACAGGTAAATTTGGACAATAGGTCAGTAAGACAGACGATAGACACAATGGTGCATTAATACACGCTCCTTACAGGAATGGGATAAGGTCGACTAGAGACATTCTAAGGCTAAAGCTTTTGGGGTTTGGGGGAAAAGAAACCATAGGGCTTGATCACTGGTGCTGAAATCCTATTTTCTGGGGTCGAGTTTCAAGCGGTTTACATTGAGTTTGAATCTATTGTGTGCTCGTGTATTGCTGCAGTTGAAGTTGAAGTATTCATTGACAGGTGGGACATTGTGACAGATGATTTTATGAACTACATTTAGATCAGATCGGAGGCAATGTAGCTCTAAACTGTCTAAGCCCAAAATTTCAAGTGTGGTGGGATAAGGTATTCTGTTGCAAGTAGAGGAGTGGAGGACTCTTCTTGTGAAATTGTTGCTTCTTGTCTGTCAAAAAGCTAGTAATCTAGTATGGATAGGCACAGCTAGCTTAGAGTGAAGAGTTTCTGGAATGATGGTATTAAATGCCAAGCAGAAGTCTACAAATAGGACCTGTGCATAGATCCCTAAGGATTAAAAATATTTTAAGTTATAGTGCAGTTCCACATTGACAGCATCATCTGCCAATCTATTTGCCCAGTAGGCGAACTGCAAGGTGTCTAATACTGTATTGGATTTGTGATGATTTTCAGGTAAGCCAGCACTTAAGTTCTCAAAGTTCTTTGTAACTACAGATGTCAGTGTGATCAGTCTAAAATTATTAAACTCCCTGATTGAAGGTTTATTGGGAACTAGGACTATAGTAGACCATTTGAAGTAAGAAGGGACATAGCATATCTCCAGTGGGTGAAGATGGGGGCCAGTTGCTCAGCATAGATTTTCAAGCAAGAAGAAGTAACTCTAGCTGGACCTGGTGCTTTTCCAGTCTTTTGTCTATGAAATAGGCCCTGCACATCTTTTTTCTAAGATCACTGTTGGTGGGGGCTCAGAGGGATAGAAATAAGTGTAGGAGCTGTGGCTGCTGAGATATATAGTATATGAGGTGGAAAAGTTAGTGGAAATTGATAGTGATTTCCTCTCGCACCTATAGTAGTCCACATTCAGGTCATCTTCCAGTTGACAATTCTCTTCAATAAAGAAGGGAGATCTGCTGTGGCCAATGATATTTTTCAGTCTTCATGACACATTTTTTGGTTCATTAGCTGGGAATTGATTCCTCGGCTTTTCAGAATAGTTTCTCTTTGCTACCTTGATCTTTTATGATATGAATAAGAGTTACGGATAATTTTATTTTATTTCTTTTGTATGCTGGCATGTAATATGGTTGGATAAAATACGAATTAAAATGTGAATACATACACATTTTCTAATTTTGAACACAGAGATTTTTTTTTAAAAAAAATCCATTGTTTATTTGAAAAAAATCAGTATACAATGAAGCCTTGCTTTCATGGACTTGCAGGAGATCACTACTTATTATCATTGAATTTTTTTGATAAATGGAGATTACATCATCACCATAATTACGCCATTTGCTTGATGGTGTCAATGTTTAAATTACATCAGTTGTGCAAATTTACCTCATTTGCAAAATGTCAGTTCTAGGAACATGATGTAAATCATATTGGAATTTGGTCTATTGCACAGGACATTCATTGCATAAACTGAGGTTCTGTTATTGATTGGCTCATATGGTACCAGGAAGTAGTTGTAGTGTTGTATTAATTTCATTGGTAAAAGATTCAAATAAAACAAAGCAATTTTTAGGGTCTAAATTATAACCATCATTCATTGCATCAGAAATAAGGAAGGTATACATTAGTAGGATCACCATTATTTCTGAAATCTTTAAAATAACTAACAAGTGCTACTAACTTTATCTATTTCACATAGACTGAAATTTCCCTAAAGAAAAATTGTAAGAAATTTGTTATAGACCCATCCACTCAGGGAACCTCCTTGTTTAACAGATGCATCAATATTTTTATCTCCTTCCTGTTTCCATCTTCCTTGATTTTCATACAGTTCTTGCAAAAAGCTACACAGATGGCTGAATCTTTCATTTCTTCTCCTTTGCTCAGTTTCTGGATTTTTAATTTTTAATTACTAAGACAAGATCATGTGTTGCCCTTTTACTTCAGTGGGAGTTTTAAGAGAAGGCTGTAGACTGTAGCTGATTAGTTTAAACAATGTTTTAAAAGATTTTTTTCCCTACATTGAAATGTACCCTTATGTAATGCTTCTTTTGGCATGCTGATCCTTCATTAGTTTAAATTTTAAAAGCCCAAATAGTTTGTTTTTAAGGAAGGAGTGACATTTTTGGACAGAAGTAGCTGTATATTCCAGAAACATGTCTGGAACATTTGGTCCTAATAAAAGAGTCCTTTGATTTTATTGCTCTTGCTATCTCTTTACGCAAAAAATAAAATAAATAAATAAATAAATAAAGTGACTTCGTTCTACATCAGCAGAAGACAAATATATGCAAGAATTGATTTTCATAAAAGAATGTCTCATTTTATTTGCAACTCAAAACTCTGATTATTATTTTAGTCAGCAGATTATTCTATACTGTGAATAAGATGTAATATGATTCTTCTTCAAGCATTTATAAAACTGGCAAGAGAATACTTATAGATTCTACTATTGTAATCATAGTAGGAGGTTTGCCAGAAGTCAGCATAAATTTAACAGAATAAGCCTTGCCAGACTAATTTTGCCTCATTTTTTTGATTCTGTAACTACTTAAGTACATTACAGGAACATGATACACATATTGATATTTCAGCAAAGACATTATGAAGGACCTCAAGACATTCTGATTACTGAGGTAAATAACAGAATGTAGAAGAATTAAGTGATTCTCTAGCTGGCTTAAAAATACTACTCAAGCTTGTCTTATCAATGACTCCTCATAAAATTAGACAGAAATATTGAGTGTACACAAAGTTTATATTATTTGACAGTTATGTTTAAGACTTGAATAGCTGTTAAGAGAGAGCTTTTCAAAATTGAGGGGGACACAGAAATGGGTAAGAGAGTTAATATTCCAGCAGACAAAAATAACATTCAAAACAATATTGATTTGTAAGAAAACTGGACGGAAAATAATTTTAACAAAACAAATTCAAAGTTACTAACCAATGAAACAAAAAGCAAATGAATGTGCAGAATGGAGAATATCTGGCTTGGCAACAGCATTTGGAATAACAGTTGAATACAACTGAATGTGATTCAGCAGCATGAAATGTCTTTCAAGAGAGACAATTGTGGTTTTAGGACTGCATCACCAGGAGTACAGTTTCCAAATCATGGCAAGTAATACTTCCAGTTTTGTCTGTGCTGGTCAGGTCTCAGCTTGAGTGTGGTCTCCAGTTTTGGTCACTAACCCTTTCAAAAGGACTCAGAGTGGGGTATTCAGAGACAAGAAAACACCGTAAGTCCTTTGAAGGAAAATGAAAGAAACTGAGAATGTTTGGTCCTAAGAAGAGAATAGTTGAAGGACATAGGTGTTGTGGTTGACTCTGGCCCAGCTCCTGCCCCAGGGAATGGGGAGGTGGATGCAGGGGAAAATTCAGCGTCACAGGCCTGTGTTATTGCCGACAGAATCAGATCAGAGTTTAGTTTCCTCGGATGAAGAAGAAGGTGATTGTGACTCGGCAGAGGAGGGCTTGGCACACAGCCAAGGCAGTCAATCTTCCTTATCTTCTAGAGCGTCAGATGATGACATTTTGGATCCACGCAAGTGCAGAATTATGCGTAGAATAGACCAAGTAAGAACATATTACAGGAAATAAAGGAGGCCACCTATGTTTGGGTGGGGCTCCAGTAATTAGGGCTGCTGCTATAAATAATGTCGGTTGGTGGGCCCCAGGGGAAGAGCCTTCTCTGTGGCGGCACCGGCTCTCTGGAACCAACTCCCCCCAGAGATTAGAACTGCCCCTACTCTTCCTGCCTTCCGTAAACTCCTTAAAACCCACCTCTGCCGTCAGGCATGGGGGAATTGAAACACCTCCCCCGGGCATGTTCAATTTTATACATGGTATGCTTGTGTGTGTGTCTGTTAGTATATGAGGTTCTTTTAAATCTTTAAATATTTTAAAGTTATTTGGATTATTTATGATTTGTTCTATCTTGTTGTGAGCCGCCCCGAGTCTTCGGAGAGGGGCGGCATACAAATCTAAACAATAAATAAATAAATAAACAAACAAACAAACAAATAAATAAATAAATAAATAAATAAATAAATAAATAAATAGCAGCATGTGTGTTTGGCCATTGTGGAAGAATATCTGTTGCAGTTTCATCAGGAATCTTGTGTGCTGGACTTTGTTGCTTTTTCACGCCTTTGAAACCAAAGCAGAGCAGTGTGTGTGTGTGTGTGTGTGTCTCACTTTGTTGGAAGAAGAAGGGGTGTGAAGTTTCTCCACAGCTGCTGGCTAAGTACTTAATTTATTTATTTATTTATTTATTATTTGGATTTGTATGCCGCCCCTCTCCGAAGACCGCTTAAGGGACATTGTACAGATTACCAGGTTGTTTTCGGAAGAGTGCTCTTTGCAATACAAAAAGAGTGCTTAGTTTATTTTGACTTTTGTGATAAAGAACATTGTTTTGAATTTTCAAACGTGTGTGTGTGTGTGTCTGAAATTTGTATCCTTGAATTTTCGGGAGGCTCCTATCAGAGAGCCCGACAGAACAATAGGCATGGCTTTATTCATTTATAAAACTTTATTGGCTGATCTTACTGTAGGGTAACTCTCTGGGCAGTTTACAGTCATAAATTAAAGCCAAACATCCAAAACTAATCTCTTCCTCCTCCTGTTTTGCTCGCAACAACAAATCTGTGAGGTGAATTGGACTGAGACTGAGTGACTGAGCTCAAGTCATCCAGCTGGCTTTCATGTGTGCTTCAGGTATACAAATAAAACCAGGACCTGTTCTTTATCATCCCAGAAAGCTGAGTGTTGAATAATAGATTAGATTTTTAAAAACCATGTACTGGTTCAATGTAATAGAAAATATTTTATTTATTTATTATTTATTTTTGGGATTTATACGCAGTAAAAGCAGTACAGTAATGGAAACAATTGTGAGCCGCCCCCAGTCTACGGAGAGGGGTGGCATACAAATCTAATAATAATAATAATAATAATAATAATAATAATAATACCACCAATACCAAATTACTATTGTACACTGTTTTATTGTCTCTGTTAGCCGCCCCGAGTCTCTGGAGAGGGGCGGCATACAAATCCAATAAATAAATAAATAAATAATAATAATAATAACCCCACGAGATGCTAAGTTTCTCCTTACTGAATGTGTTCCTGAATGTGTTCAAGTGTGAAGTGTTATAGATTCTTCAAGTTAGAATCCTGAATGAGTAGGTGGAGCTAATGTGTGTGTGTGTGTATGTATGTATGTGTATGTGTGTGTATATACATACATACATACATACATACATACATACATACATACATACATACATATACACCCACACCCACAGCTCAAAAAATTAAAGGGAACACTTAAACCTGACCAAATGTTGAAGAAGAGAGTAATGCGGACGAAAGAAGCTCTACCGAAGAAGACTTCCTCAATAATCGAGCATATTAACTGCAGCAATTGTGCAGGTCATTATATAGGAGAAACAGCAAAACAACTAAAAACCAGGGAGTATGTCATGAGCTCAACTTCCAGTAGACGGAAGTCATTGCTTAGGATGAAACAAAAGGAGTCCGCCTCTTGAAAAAAGACTTGTTCTCAACAACTCTCTCAATAGACATATTGATACGCCACCAGTATACCAGGCATTAAGACACCAGGAAGGACTTAAGGGGGACTGATCACTATGGTTGAATGGAGATCCCCCACTTTAGGCATAGAGATTTGCCCATTGAAGATATGATAAACTCTAATTGAGTGCAAGAGAGCATGCTAGAAGAGCAGCAGAATGAGAGAGATCAGTAAAAGTGGCATGTATTCTCATTTTCCTAAATCCAAGTTTACTCTTATCAGTTTTCTAACTGTAACCTTCCCAGAAATTTAGCAAAGCAGCATGTCTTGGCAAGGCATGGAAATGAAGGAGAAAAGTTTTTTTACCTAATTAAAATCTGCACGACTGGCTGCTGTTAAAGGCAAAGAGTAGAGGCAAGAAAGTCGTTAATTTAGATGCTAGTGAGTCAGATTGATATTGATTGCGCAGCTTAATTATAAACGGTCTGGTATTCAAATTGTTGCATATTCAATCAGTCTTCAAACAGATGTTAGAAAACAAACAAAATTATAATTATGATTTTTGTGAGAGGAATCTATTTCATAGGCTCAACTGAGAGGTGACTTTTTAAAATAATTAACAAGAGGGCCATGTTTTTATGGCTGTGTAGCAAGGAGACCTAAGCAGTTAAAGGAACACAAAAAAAATCTATTGATCACTTCCATATGGTATGTATTTGAAGACTGAGCACATCACAAACATGGAGGTAATAATTATATGAGTTGGAAAAGATAATTTAAGCTATTACACCTAACCTTCTCATAATTTATCTATACAGTGATACTTCGTCTTACAAACGCCTCATCATACAAACTTTTCGAGATACAAACCCTGGGTTTAAGATTTTTTGCCTCTTCTTACAAACTATTTTCACCTTACAAACCCAAACCAATACCACTGGGATGCCCCGCCTTCTGTTGCCAGTGAAGGCCTGTTTTTGCGCTGCTGGGATTCCCCCGAGGCTCCTCTCCATGGGAAACACCACCTCTAGACTTCCGTGTTTTTGCGATGCTGCAGGAGAATCCAAGCAGTGCAAAAACAATCGCTTCGCTGGCAACTGAAGTCCGGAGGTGGGGTTTCCCAGCGAGGGGAGCCTCGGCAAAATCACAGCATCACAAAAACACAGAAGTCCAGAGGTGGGGTTTCGAGGACTTCTGTATTTTTGTGATGCTGCATGGGAAACACCACTTCCGGACTTCTGTTGCCAGCGAAGCGCTTGTTTTTGCGATGCTGGGATTCCCCTACTGGGATTCCCCTACTGGGATTCCCCTGCAGCATCACATATCACAGAAGTCCAGAGGTGGGGTTTCCCATGGAGGGGAGCCTCAGGGGAATCCCAGCAGCTCAAAAACGGGCGCTTCGGCTGGCAAAAGGGGTGAGTTTTGGGCTTGCACGCATTAATCGCTTTTCCATTGATTTCTATGGGAAACATTGTTTTGTCTTACAAACTTTTCACCTTAAGAACCTCATCCCGGAACCAATTAAGTTTGTAAGACAAGGTATCACTGTATATGTATTAATCACATAGACCTTAAATGATTAGATAATTGGCACCAACCCACATTTCAATCTCTATGTTTATTAAACATGTACATAACCATGCTATAAAATAGCAATGGGCCTTATGTCTCTTAAGTATTTTCAGTAGTCTCAAAAACTGTGCATATATTGCCTTTTTTGGGGGAAAGCAACCTGTCATGCGTCTCATGAAAGCACTTGTCATCTGAAGATGAGCTTAAACCACCAGAGCAAGAGACAGCTCCACAAGGTCCTGAAGAGGAAATCAGAAGAGGAAAGTTCAAATCTGAACATAAAGACCCTATGCTCAACTTGGAGAAAGTGAACTTCAGAGTGTACAAGTGTACAAGTGATTGAATATTCAGCTATGGCTACTTTATATGAGTCACAAGATTCAGATGCCAGAATATATTCAGTCCAGCTATTATAGCCCTATTCCTAATACAGTGTTCCCTCGATTTTCGCGGGTTCGAACTTCGCAAAAAGCCTATACCACGGTTTTTCAAAAATATTAATTAAAAAATACTTTGCGGTTTTCTCCCCCATACCACGGTTTTTCCTGCCCGATGACGTTACATGTCAACGCCAAACTTTCGTCCACCTTTAATATTTTTTTAAAAAAAATAAACTTCAATAAATAAACATGGTGAGTAATAATCTAAATGGTTGCTAAGGGAATGGGAAATTGTAATTTAGGGGTTTAAAGTGTTAAGGGAAGGCTTGTGACACTGTTCATAGCCAAAAATAGTGTATTTACTTCCGCATCTCTACTTCGCGGAAATTCGACTTTCGCAGGCGGTCTCGGAATGCACCCCCCGCGAAAATTGAGGGAACACCAGTACTTCTGGCTCTATTGAAGAAAACTATTGAAAAAGTATAATCTTTTGCAAGTGATTACATTAACAATTTAAACTATTTTATTGGCCTATATGCAGCTAATGTTCTCCAAACAAAGCAGAAGAAAAACCCACAGAGAACATACCAAGTTGGTAAACTAGAACTGTACACATTTTATTCACAGATAGTTTTTATTGTTGTTGATCCAAAAATAAAACTTTTTGTTTGTGCTAATACCCAGAATTGTTTAATCATGGTAAGATGCAACTGAATGAAGAATTAGCTTTTACTTTCTGTATCAAAACTAAGTTTGTTAGATTTTCCTCAGCTGCATCTGTGATAAATGTTGAAAACAATGAAGTTATCTGAGTTTTAATTGGGAGGCAGCAGGATTTCATAGAAGTGAACTTGCAAATTTCACTATGGATAAAAACATAGAGTAGCAGAAGCCACTATTTTTGCCTAGAGAATATTTGGCCAATTTAGAGCATGAGATGGCTTTTAACTCATACATTACCAGTGGTTTTTAACTCCTATATTGCTGGCACAGAGTGATGTGTTAGGATTCTAATACTATTATTTTGTCTGTTCTAAAAAGAACTACATTACTGAATGCAATCATTCTTTGCCCCTGTTCCCTGAATCTTAATTAAACAAAGGCTAATTGATTGATAACCCCTGGGAAGTTAAATTTAACCTCAAATAGACCCAATCATGCACAGTGTTAATTTAACTTTTCCAATGAGTCATATTGTGGAACACCTAAACCCAGTAATTTCCTCCATGTTTTCCAAGAAAAATTGCTGAGAAGAATGTTTAAAAAGAGGAGCCTCTCCAATGCAGGCCTCATTACTTAGGCTCGGTAGTCCCAAATACACCTCCCAAATATATTTATGTGGCTTAAGAAATATTTATCAAGAGTCTCCTCGGGCAGAAATTCAAGATGGACAGGATATCACCCCTGGAGAGAGATGAGGAACATCTATTCCCCAAAGATGAAGTTCTGACAATAAGAAGATTTGATATGGTAAGGCATATTGGGGAAGGAGAGCCTTTGATTACAATAATGCCATACTCCAATTGTGAAATTGCATGAAGTTATTTACTTATTATTTTCTTATGCAACCAGGCAGGTTTTTAGAGTCTGGAGCCAAGTATTCCAGTTGCCCCTCTTTTCTGCCCTTGTTCTTACAAAAGACTTCTTTATTTGGATTAGGAATCAGGATTTAAAAAACATGTATTAATTTTCACAGTTGACTGCATAGGACAATGAGGGGCAACCTTTTGAGCTTGGTGTGTCAAAATTCACCAAAAAAACGAGCATAACTCGGGTGGTGTGTCACCTTGAGAAAAAAACACTCTCACTCTCTCCCACTCTCTTCCTTCCTCTCTCCTCTCTCACTCTTTCTTTCTTGCTCTCTCACTCTCTCTTCCTTCCTATCTTCTCTCTCTCCCTTCCTTCCTTTCCTTCTCTCTTCCTTCCACTTTTTCTCTTTCTCTCTCTCTTTTCCTTCCTTCCCCTCTTCCCCTCCCTCTCTTTCTCCCTCTCTCCCTTTATATTTATCTCTTCCTTCCTCTCTTTCTCCCTTTCTCTCTCCCTCTCGTTCACTTTTCTCTCCCTTCCTTTCTTTCCTTCTCTCTTCCTTCCACTTTTTTCTCTTTCTCTCTCTCTTTTCCTTCCTTCCCCTCCCTCTCCCTCTCTTTCTCCCTCTCTCCCTTTATATTTATCTCTTACTTCCTCTCTTCCTCCCTTTCTCTCTCCCTCTCGTTCACTTTTCTCTCCCTTCCTTCCCTCGCTCCCTCCTTTCCTCTCCTCTTTCCCTCCCTCTCTTTCCCTTCTTTCTCTCCACGTCTCCGGCGGGCAGACGGCTTTGCTGACCAGCACAAGGCTCAAGCCAGCTGCCCGGGAAAGCCCTGTGCCAGCCAGGAAAGCCGGCTTTACGGGAAAGCAGCACGCTTTTCAAATGCGCTGCTTTCCTGCTGCAACTCTTTCCTGGGCAGGGGGGGGGGCGACCCCCCAAACTGGTCAGATTCAAGAAAAAGCTTATCAAGGGGGGCGGAGGTTGTAAAAATCTAGTTACGAGCCGCCAAAGGAGGAAGCAAACGGTGCGACGTCCACGCAGTTCTTTTTTCGGACTCTCTTTTTTGCGAGCCCGGCATGATTTTTTAAATTACAAATTAATAACCCCTCATCCTTTACGTTTAAACTGGTAAGGGTTTACCTTAGCACCGTCTCCTGTAACAGCTATAAGAGGAAACGGCAATTAAGTTATTCCGCCCTCCCTGATGCGATCGACCCAAAGGGAGGGGATACCGCACGCTGCTCGTGGAGGGAAAGAAGCGAAGGAGGGGAGGGGAGGTTGGAGTAGATTTCCTGGTGGAGTGATATTTGTTTACGGGATGAGCAGTTTAATGTAAGCAAAGTAGGACCCCCGGGTAAATAGCCCTGGGAGTGAAATTAAAATTGCAACGGGCGCAATTTTTTTTTTATTAGTGCAAAACAAAATTAAGGGGAGAGGAAAAGTAATAATAATTGCGCTTGCTGTACCTGCTTGCAGTCGGTGGGAAATTAGAAAGCGGGGAGATTTGCATCTTGGCCACTCCCTAAAGCTCCCGGTTTCTCCTGCCGCGTGTCACCGAAAATGGCTACGCGTGTCAGTGCTGACACGCGTGTCATAGGTTCGCCATCACTGGCATAGGAGATACCAGCAATTCCATCAAAGCAAGACTACCAAAAATTTTACTACCACATTGTGGGAATGGCTTATGCATTTTGTTTCAACATCTTTCAGTGCAAATTGGGTGCTCTGGGGTGAAGCTTCCAAATTTTGCTACCGGAACTGTGTTCCTGACCTTTCCCGCAGGAGCCCATCACTGCTTTGGTGCATAATTTCTGATCCCCTCTCAGCAAAATCAGGAGGGTGATAGAGTTGGATTACGCAAATTCATATATATGGTACAAATGCTGTGTCTAAGAGCAACTGCAATAATGGTAACTGGCTTGAAAATGATAGGTGTGATTGCCCAGGTTTTAGTGCAAGCGGTACATGCAACACAGATTAAACAGGGACAGGTCTTTTATTATACAGTCACAACCACCATTGTGAACCTGGTTGACAATCTCCACGGATTATCCTGGCTGGGTTCTCTAATGCTACATTAAGTCTTTCTGCAAATGCAAAATGCCAAACGTTCCTGTTTCTTTTTGCCCCACTATTAAAGTTATGCTGATCACCGAAGAAATACTAGGAAGTATCAATTCACTAGTGAAAAACTCTTGAAATCAATCTGTTTTAAAGAAAACCAAATCAAGATGTTTTATAGATGGCATCTTCCACCATATAGAATTTCTAAAATGTTTCCATCTGTATCGCCTATCTGTTGGAAATGCAAAAAAGAAGTCGGTACATATTATCATACATGGTGGACTTGTTCTGAAACTAAAATATTTTGGAATAAAGTAGAGAATTGGATAAATGAAATAACAAAGGAGAGGATTAAAAAATCTCCTGCATTTTTCTTACTGGGCATTTCAAATATAAAGTATAAAAAAGAAATTTATTATTTAATAATACATATATTGGTGGCAGCACGAATAGTATTTGCACAGAAATGGAAAGAAAAGACGATACCAAAAGACATTGAGGTATTCAAAAAAATTATGGAATGTGCAGAATTAGACATGATGACTAAACGTTTGAATAATCAAACCGAAACAGAATTTTATAAAATATGGGATAAAGTATATGATTGGTGGAATTTTAAAAATAGCATTAAAAATTAAATATATAAAAATAAATGACTATAAATGACTATTTGAAGAATTATAAGATAGAATGAAATAGTTTATATTATAACTAATTTAGAAGTGTTTATTTTTTCTTTTCTCTGTATTACTAATAATTTGTTTATTTCTCTTTTTATATATATATACATATACAAGTATATAACTTTTTAAAATACAAAGAAATTCAATTAACAAGTTTAATATTAAAAATATAGAATTAAATTCAACAAGAATGTAATTCACAAGTGTGGTACTTCTGCATAGATCTGTATTAGTTAGACTTCTACGACAAGCGGAGCAATGGCAGCTCCTTAAATGTTTAATGTTGTATGTCTTTGTTTGTCCTTTTTTGAAAATAATAAAAAATATTTTTTTTAAAAAAAGAAAAACTCTTGAAATTTATTTGATAGCAACCATTGGAAAGAAGTCTACACTTAAATTCTCAATTTCACTACAGCTACAATGTCTCTTGAAAGATCTGGAATCCAAAAATGCTTGAATACTAATGAGGAGTCTTGTTCAATATTAATGAAGAGTCTTGTTCAAAGGCATCTAGAATTGAAACACCTTACTAAGAATTTTTCTAAACAACCACAGGAAAAAGCCTGTTTATCATGACTATGTAGAAATATGGTAAAGATTTTTGCCATCATCGTCTTGTCATTGTAAACATCTTCCAGGACTAGGGTATTCCCACCAGTATTCATCTCACTGTTACAAAAAGCATAAACAGCTGGTCCAAAGATGTTGACTTGTCTAAATGTCAGCAGTGCATTTGTTTTCTATTTACTTCAAACCAGAAAGCAAATGTGTTCTGTTGAATGAAAAGATCATACAATCACATGCATGGCAGACAAACCAATAATATACATTGGGAAGATAACAGAGTCAGCAGTCCATTAAAGTCTTTTTAGTTTCAGAATGATCATTTAATATAATACACTCACATACTTTTTCAGCTAAGCTGGTAAAACAATATATGAATTTATTTTAAAGAGCAATCTCTTTATTCCCCTTAGTCATAGATGCATGAGGGAAAAAACAGCAAAGGTGTAATTTATAGACTACAAAAAAGGAGAACACTTTTCCAACAGTGACCACAGCATGATAGGCATCAGCCTCAATCCACACCATTGCAAGAATCACCTTAATAATTGGACACCCAAGTACAACTTTTAAAAAGCCAACTATGAACTTATAGATGCTGACTCTTGACTGGCAAAGTCTATTCTCTGGCTGTAACACTGCCGATGACCTGAATAACATCTGCTTGCTTGAAGTCAAAAGAACTATCAGACTACACATACCACTAATAACCACCATAACCAAGAAAAACAAACTACCCATATCAATAAGGAAGCTAGAATCATCCCCACTCAAATTGCGCTGATTAAAAAACAAAGCAGACTATGTAGCTAACTTCAAAAACTGCTACAAAAATATATGCCACCAAATAAAGCTGGAATGCTCCAATTATCACAGCAAACAAGAGGAAAACCTTTTGCAAAATCCAACCACACCTTCTACAACTTGGTAAATAACAAACTCAAAGACTTGAGACCCCTCCCACCACTGAAAGGACCCAACAACAAAGAATGCTACAATGAAACAGTCAAAGCAAACCTCTTCAAAATATTCTTTGGCTCAGTCTTTGTAAACAGCAACGGCTCATGCCCAAAATTCCCTAAATGTACCACAAATATTCACAATGATTTAACCCAAATAGATTTCACTGAAGACAATGTTGAAAAAGCATTATGCAGCCTAAAACCTTCTCTGTCAATCAGACCTGATGGACTATGTGCATACTTCCTAAAAAAGCTCTCTACAGCCATAGCTGAACCACTAATCTTTGAAAAATCCTGCAGGACTAGTTCCCCACGAAACCTATGCTCACTTGCCATGGTCATCCCCATCTTCAAAAAGAGAGGTCCCAGTCTAATAGAAAACTACAGACCAATCTCTCTATGCTGCGTCACATGCAAAGTCATGGAATCAATCATAAACCAATTCATTAACTTCCATCTAGAAACTAACAACTGATTTCAAACAAGCTGTTCGGTTTCAGGAAAAAAATATCCTGCAATCTACAACTACCACACTACAAAAACATATGGACCTCAAAACTTGACCAGGGCACAATAATAGACACAATTTATATAGACTTTTATAAAGCCTTCAACTCAGTGATTCATGATAAACTACTTCTGAAATAGAAAACCTATGGCATCTCTGGACCCCTATATGACTGGATAACTGCATTCCGGTCAAGCAGACAACAAGTGGTCAAAATAGGGAGTGCCCTATCTAATCCCATTCCTGTTAACAGGGTGTACCCCATGGCAGGGTACTAGGACCAACACTCTTTATACTCTATATAAATGACCTTTGCAATCACATTACAAACAAGTATGGTGGAAGTGGTGGAAGTGATGTGCCAGTGCCTGGAGGCTGTTGGGGCCTGGATGGGTGTCAACAGACTCAAGCTCAACCCGGATAAGACGGAGTGGCTGTGGGTTTTGCCTCCCAAGGACAATCCCATCTGTCCGTCCATCACCCTGGGGGGGGGGAATTAGTGACCCCCTCAGAGAGGGTCCGCAACTTGGGCGTCCTCCTCGATCCACAGCTCACATTAGAAAAACATCTCTCAGCTGTGGCGAGGGGGGCATTTGCCAAGGTTCGCCTGGTGCACCATTTGCGGCCCTATCTGGACCGGGACTCATTGCTCACAGTCACTCATGCCCTCATCACCTCAAGGTTCGACTACTGTAATGCTCTCTACATGGGGCTACCTTTGAAAAGTGTTCGGAAACTTCAGATCGTGCAGAATGCAGCTGCGAGAGCAGTCATGGGCTTACCTAGGTATGCCCATGTTACACCATCACTCCGCAGTCTGCATTGGCTGCCGATCAGTTGCCGGTCACAATTCAAAGTGTTGGTTATGACCTTTAAAGCCCTACATGGCATTGGACCAGAATATCTCCGAGACCGCCTCCTGCCGCACGAATCCCAGCGACCGATTAGGTCCCACAGAGCGGGCCTTCTCCGGGTCCCGTCAACTAAACAATGTCAGTCGGCGGGCCCCAGGGGAAGAGCCTTCTCTGTGGCGGCACCGGCCCTCTGGAACCAACTCCCCCCGGAGATTAGAACTGCCCCTACTCTTCCTGCCTTCTGTAAACTCCTTAAAACCCACCTTTGCCGTCAGGCATGGGGGAACTGAAACATCTTCCCCTGGGCATGTTTAATTTATATATGGTATGCTTGTGTGTAGGTCTGTTAGTATATGGGGTCTTTTTAAAATCTTTAATATTTTAAATTGTTAGATTATTTATGATTTGTTTCTACGTGTTGTGAGCCGCCCCGAGTCTTCGGAGAGGGGCGGCATACAAATCTAAGTAATAATAATAATAATAATAATAATAATAATAATAATAATGTTCTTTTTGGCAATGATGTAAAACTCTTCAACACCACCGACAACACTGCTACCCTTCAAAAAGACTTTGACTTTGTGTCAGAATAGTCAAACATCTGGCAACTCCAAATCTCAACCAACAAATGCTCTATCCTGCACATTGGCAAAAAGAATCAAAACACCAAATACAAGCTGCATAAACAAGACCTTGCAGATGACCCTCACTCTGTCAAAAATCTTGGCATACTCATATCAAATGATCTAAGTACCAAAGCCCACTGCAACTACATTGCCAAAAAAGCTTCAAGAGTTGGTAACATAATCTTACGTAGCTTCTGCTCTAGTAATATAACATTACTAACCAGAGCATACAAAACATTCACCAGACCAATCCTTGAATACAGCTCATCTGTCTGGAACCCATACTGCATATGGGACATAAATACATTAGAAAGTGTCCAGAGATATTTTACTAGGAGAGCCCTAGTAACAACAAAGTACCTTACATAGTCGCAACAAAATACCTTGCATAATCAGACTTGAAATCCTGGGCTTAGAAAGCTTAGAACTACATCACTTCAGCATGACCTAAGCATATCATATAAAATTATCTGCTACAATGTCCTGTCAATGATTACTTCAGCTTCATCCACAATAGAGCACACACTTCAGCTTCAACCACAATAAAGCACACACCAGATACAAACTCAAAGTGAACCACCCCAAACTTGACTGTAGAAAATACGACATTAGCAACAGAGTCGTTAATGCCTGGAACTCACTACCTGACTGTGGTTTTTGTCACCAAACCTCCAAAACTTTACCCTTAGATTGTCCACTCTTGACCTCACCCGATTCCTAAGAGGTCAGTAAGGGGCATGCATAAATGCACCAGCATGCCTACCATGCCTGTTCCCACTGATCAATACCCATCTTATGTATATAAACAATGTTATATCTATGTATATTACATATATACAAACAAACAAATAAATAAATCATTGAGTCTTTCTGCTCTTCTGAACCAATCTCAATTTCAGAGCAGAATTTCTGAGTTTAGCATCTTTCAGTTTGACTTAAAAATGTAGCAGATGAATATGCCACAATCTTATAAATATACATGCCAAAACCAGTTTTGCCTGTATGTCAGGCTATTATTTAAAAAAAACAAAAACAAAAGCAAAGCAAATAAAAAACTACACCTACATAATTGCATCCACCCCAAAAGTATGGAGTGATTTCTCTATAAAGGCACAGGAGATATTTTTGCAACCTAATGAAATATAGACATGAGAAAAGCGATACCATGGCCTTTAAAACACCAGTCTTTCTCTATTAAATCTAACAAATCATGGTAAATCTATTAGTTTGCACGTGTTTTAGGCTTCTGTATCAAGGCAGCCACTTTAGGCAAACAAACTCTAATTGGTAGAACAAATAGAAAACCCTAAGGATGGCTATGCCTAATGACATTGCCAGTATTCTGTAATGTCTCTACTACAAAAATTACTCATTTCATGGCTCTAGGCAATGCAAGTTAATTTATTTATATCAGTTGCTAAGTTAAACATGCACTTCTGAGAAGATACACTGTATTTTGCCCATCTAGGAATGTTTCTGGCAATTCAGCTTTTAAACAAGGGAGAGCAAGGCAGAAGCAAGATGGAAGACAGTCAGGCAGGCTGACTGATAAAAAGCAAATCTAATAATAATTACAAAAGCACCAACCCTCTTACTCAAGCATCCTTCAGAGGAATTCATATTGATTTCATTTTTTAACAAAGTATACATTGTGTAATTGTAATTTGAAATTTATTTACCCAAACCAAACCAAGATAACCAAATTATCCATGGTCAGTGTTTGGTCTCCCAGTAGCTCCTTATCACTGAACTGAATGTAACTATTTATTCTAGGTTATCAAAAATCAGAATTTGTCTGATGTTGTCCAATCCACTCAGATGATACCATATTTTTATATTCCATGTATTACTTTATGCATGATGAAATGGAGTGTAGAAAATTAATTTATTTTTAATTAGTTCTTGTACTAAAATAATTTAATCTCATGGAGAACAGAATGCTAGTGTCAAAAATACTTCCTAAATTCTAGTCATGGACAATGTAATGGATATCATAGATCAAGACAGAAGATTCTTCTAAAGCCTTCTTCATCAACATGACTCAAACTATAAAAGAGAAAAGAGAATAATACAGAATTGGTACCGAGTTCATGGTAGAAAATGATTATTCAATATATCTACCTTGCTTCCCTATGAGCGTAGGTAAAATATAGCATCATTGTCAATCATATCATCATGTCTTAGCAAGAAAATATGGATCAATCAAGTATTAAAATTGAACTGGTGAGTAAAAATGTATTAGCTGTCCTGGAGGGATAATCATCTACTATGCATTCTTGCCATCTAAAAAAAGGGTAGGGTTGCTTTTTCTTTCTTACTAATTATTTCATATGCACTGTCAAAGATACATGCTTAACTAGACATGTGGCCTCAGTATCAGCTTTGCAATCAATTTACCAGAATAGCACACAATATTTCAGAGAAGTAGAATCTACTGTTTATACATTGGTGTCTTCAGGTCAGTGTTGACTCTGGGTGACTGCCTTGATAAACCCTGGTTTTCTTGGAACATTTTCAGAAATGGTTTTCCACTACCTTCTTCCTATATTTGAAAGAAAGGGAAAGTCCAACCTCATCCAGCTGTTTTCATGCCTAAGGAAAGATTAGAAATCATGATTTAGCCATGGTTTAAACACTACACTAAACTGACTCTCTTATCTAAAAGTGCTTTTAAATAAAGTTGATTTATCAGTGCTTCCTAACATTAAAAAGTGCCCTTTTCTTTTTGCCTCACACTGAATGGCTCTAATGAGCTATGCAGCACAATTTCAACATCCCTTTTCTGCACTTCACATCCAATTAGTACAATTTATTTGCCTCAGTATGTGCCACTTTATTCTTACTTACGTTAAACCATATTTGCCATCTTTATTTTCCCTTTTTTTTAAAAAAATGATCTTCCTAAAGCTTTCCACAGTGGGGATTTTGGGAATGTCAGCATATTGAATCATTTGGTTACCATCTGCAGTTATTCATCCTAGGTTTCATTTAATTAATAGTAAATTAAATTGCATTAATCCCAATGCCAAGATTAATTCTGAGAAATGCACTTCCCTTCAGATAGTTGTTCACTCTCCATTCCTTGATTGGATATCATAACCCTTTTAAGTGTTTCCTAAAACTATTTGATTTATTTATTTGTTTGTTTTGTCAAGAATGTATTGCTGGTATACAAAGATATAATAATATTTATATACATGATACTAATAAAAGAGAAACATTAGGACAAGGGAAGGAAGGCGTTCAGGTGCACTTATGCATGCCCCTTAGGAGTTGGGAGAGGTCAACAGTGGACAGTCTAAGGGTAAAGTTTTGGGGGGTTAGGTGATGATACTACAGAGTCTGGTAGTGAGTTCCATGCATCAACAACTCAGTTACTAAAGTCGTATTTCCTGCAGTCAAGTTTAGATAAGTTTACTTGAAATTTGTATCTGTTGTGTGCTCGTGTGCGGTTGTGGTTGAAGCTGAAGTTGTCATTGACAGGAAGGACATTGTAGCAGATGATTTTATGGGCTATGCTTAGGTTGTGTTTAACATGACATAGTTCTAAGCTTTCTAAAGCTAGGATTGTAAGTCTAGTTACATAAGGTATTCTGTTGCGAGTGGAGGAGTGGAGGGCTCTTCTAGTAAAGTATTTCTGGACATTTTCTAGAGTGTTTATGTCCGAAATGCGTTGTGGGTTCCAGACAGGTGAGCTATATTCAAGGATTGCACTGGTGAAAGTTTTGTATGCTCTGGTTAGTAATGTGAGATTACTGGAGCAGAAACTACATAGGATTAACAACTCTTGAAGCCTTTTTGACAATGTTGTTGCAGTGGGCTTTGGCACTTAGGTCATTTGATATGAGTATTCCAAGGTCTCTTACAGAGTGAGGGTTGTCTGTAAGGTCTTGTTTATTCAGCTTGTTCTTGCTGCCTTTTTAGATGTTTCTTAGCCCATGGAGAAATTTTGAAACAAAACCCAATTTCCTAAAACTGGAGATAATCAAAAGATGCCGATGGAGGGGGGGCAATGATGGCAGATGCACAAAATGCACAAAACCCCCAAGACTTTGACTTTTAGTTGTTTATTTACTGATGACCCAGTACTGTATAATTGGTTACTAGCTCTTCAGCCACTATGGTCTGATCAAAGGTGCTATTGAAATTTATACACATGATGAGAAAGATCAGGTACTGCACAAACCCAGTCTGAAATTATTCCATGTGTTACTGAACTCAGGTTGCAATTAAGTTATGCTATCAGGATCTCATACAGGATAAAGCTTTGTTATTAATACAGTATAATTTCATGGGACCAACCTGTTCTAAAGCCCAAGTTGTGACTCAGTCCCTTATGAAGGTTTTGGAGGGAACATTGGGTAATAAAACACCCACCATCAATCATTTCTTATAAAGGTTAATATAGGCGACTTATCAGTCGCTCACTCCCTCTCTCTTTCCCCCTCCTTCCCTCCCTCCCTCTCTGTAAGAAAGCATTTGATCAGAAGTCATTATGCTGAACATAGCTGAAAGGTCTGTCTCTCTGAACTTTTCATATTTGTGACTCTTGAAATCACAATATAACTCCCTAAAGCACATTTTATAGGTTAAGACTAAATTTGTAAATCAGCATTCTTCCCATGATTCAGAATGAAGAAAAAGAAGAGACAGTCACACCTTATTGTAAAAACTGCTCACCCATTCAGTTTGGTCTGAGCAATCTCTTATTAACGGGAGGAAATTTTTATTTTGAATAAGTTTAGTAAACGGTAATAATAAAAGGAATGCAATGATGATCTGACACGTTCATTGCAGAAAGAGAAAAAACTATGAAAGCTTTGCAGCAGTAGAAACTATCAAATTAGAGGTCTGTTCAGGACTGCCACAGCCATGAATTAATTCTGGGCAGGAACCTCTTGTCCAGGGACAAGACATTCTTAATTCAATGACAGCTCTGGAAAAAGCTATGCTTTGTTGGATTATTTGAAAAAGTGGACTGGTGACCACTAGGAAAACTCATCTGGAAAAGCTAAATTGGAAAATTGGAAAAAATATATAGGAAGAATACAGCAGTCTATGGCTTCTCTATTGTTATGAGGAAAACTACAATGCACGAAGGCGTTTGCCTAATTGCCAGGAGTTGAGTTCAATTCAAATGGAACTTTATACTTTAACCATAAAAATCCTCAATAATTATTTGCTAAAGATGAAACCTGTGTAACAGTTGCCATAAATACAAAGGGAAATATGGAAAACTGCAATGGGTTTGACAGCAACCATTTTACTAATTCTAGAGAAGGCCTTGTGTGCTGAATCGAATTGCCTTTAAATAAAAAATAAAAAATTTAATGTGTGCTTTTTGCTACCAAATGTTGTCTCATAGGCTAATTTGATGAACACTTCAAGGAAAGAAGAATGACCATCAACAGAGACTCTGTTCATTCCTGTCAATTCTGCTGCAGTGGGTTCTGCTTTTAACTGACAGGATGACTGTTTTTTTCAATGTTAAAGACATCTACAATGGATTTCTTTTTCATCTCTCCCAAATACCCTGATGTTTATTCAGGCACACACTTCATGGGGATCTTAAGGAGGAAAACTAAGAAAATTGACCCCACCAGCCTGTCAGACCTGTCTTTCCTTTTCTGACAGGTAAGCTCCATGAGGCTTCAGAAAGCCCAGCCTATCAAGGTTTGATCACTAACTTCTGAAAACCATGATTCAGTTTCACCAGCAAGTCTCAGCCATCCCAGTGTTGTCTCAATCAATCTAAGCAGGCTGGTTGATTTACCAGGCCCAAACTGTGAGGCAGTCAGGGCCATTAATAACTGAACAGAGGGGGAAATTCCAGCAAATCCGTTTGCCCAATTACTATTCTTTGCTGCTGAAAGAACAACATGTGGTGAGTTGCCACACTTAAAAGACAAGAGAACGAGTATATGGGGCTTCAGCTACAATGGCAGAACATTTTTCTGATCTTATTAAGGAACCGAAGAATTCATTGAGTTATAGCTTGGAAACAATTGTCATTCTGTTGCTTTTTTCTTCTTCTTTAGCTTATTCAGGTTAACTAACACCCCACCCCCAGTTGACACTGTATGAGAAATACACTGCTACATACAAAACCCCTACTGTTCTGTCATAAACACACTTCATTGAAAGGCCCCGCTTGTTTCTTGAAAACCGTCATCATCCTAATTATGAATAGAAGTGACTTATGGTTAGCAATTAAGTTTTAAATATTTTAAGGGTTCTTTTAAATATATATTTGGGGGCGGTTGGAGGGAGAGAATTTTTTTTTGTGATTACTTTTTGTCCTCCCATGCTTTATTGAACAGAAAAGATACAGCAATCAAACCAGTGTGTAAGGTGTGTATGAGTGTGTGAGTATAACATATATGTTGTTTCAGGTTCTGTATGGGTCTTCCCTTTTATCAAATCCCCTTTTCTAATGTTTGCGGTATAATATTATCGCTAAATGTGACTTCAGATTTCTTGAGAGATTCACCCTGAAAAAGGGATTCTTATTTTTCTATCTCACTCTCAGAAACATGGTACAATGGTGGTTTTAACCTTGCTTTTTTTTATTTGCTACTTTTGTCATTTTTAGATATACTTTTCTCAATCACTCTGTGGCCTTCCTGGTTACCCGTGCTCCTAATCTATAAAAGGCTTATTGAAAGTGTCTCTGTGTGTGTTTGTGTGTGTGTGTGTGTTTGTACACTTGTGCATGTGTGTGTTGCAGCAGCAACAGCAGTTCTTTTTAAATTATTTGAAAAGATCCCTGGGGTATTTGAAAACCCTCATCCTTCTATAATTGGTGAAAAGTTCCTTTTTAAAGTCAAGTGGAGGCAGCTAGTCTCAATAACTAAATAATCTCTCCAATATTGAAAATAAAACTTAATATAGGTAGTCATCAATTTATGACCACAATTAAGCCCCAAATTTATGTTGCTAAGCAAGATGTTGGTTAAGTGAGTTTCGCCCCATTTTATGATCTTTCTTGTAAAAGTTACTAAGTGAATCACTGTAGTTATTAAGTTAGTAACGTGTTTGTTAAGTGAATCTGACTTCCTCGTTGACTTTGCTGTTCAGAAGGTTTTAAAAGATGATCACATGACCCTGAGACACTATACACTGTCATAAATAGGAACCAGTTTATTTATTTATTGGATTTGTATGCCGCCCCTCTCTGGAGACTTGGGGCGGCTTACCAAGCATCTTAATTCTGATCACATCATCTTGAGGATGTGGCAATGATAGTAAGTGTGAAAAAATAACTCACTTTTTTCAATGCCATTGTAAATTTAAATGGTCACTAAATGAACTGTTGTAAGTCAAGGGCTACCTGTACTACTTGCTGTGGAACATAAACAGGACTGGTTTGTGCAGGGGTGTCTGCAAGATATAGTAGAAAAAGGCAAGATGGCAGCCATGACAATATGGTCAAAAATCCAATTTTAATGTGCTTTGCATTTTTTAATGTTTCTGTTCACCTGTGTTTCATCCAGGCGTGCTATTTTTATCATTCCCGGTTCACAATCAAGCTTCCTGCCACAAACAATCACACCATGTGTATTTTGTGTCACAAGAAACTTTACCCTAACACAGCTCGCTATCTACACAGACAAAATCACTCTGATCTTATTTCTTCATCCCAAGTCTTCAGGATTGGCACAGCTTCTTCAGAATCAGAATTGATCTTAGAGTCTTCTAATCCAGAGCCCTGATCAAGCAGGAGTGATTATGCCATTTCAGACAAATGACTGTGCAGTCACTTCTTAAAAACCTCCAGTGATGAAGCACCCACAACTTCTGAAGGCAAGCTGTTCCACTGGTTAATGGTACTACATCTACATGGAAGGAAGGAAGCAGTGGGGTATCACAATGGTCCATCTTAGGTCCAGTGCCCTTCAATGTCTTTATAAATGATTTAGATGAGGGAATAGAAGGGAAACTCGTCAAATTTGCAGATGACATTAAGATGGCCAACACCCCGGAAGACAACCTCAGGAACTAAAACAAACTTGACAGACTTGAACAATGCACCCCAGCCAACAAAATGAAATTTAATGTGGAGAAAAGCAAGGTTTTACACCTGGGCAGGAAAAACCAAAGGTACAATTACAGATTAGGTAAAATCTGACTCAAAACAGTAATTATAAAAAGGCTAATACAATCCTGGGTTGTATAAACAGAGGCATGGAATAAAAATCATGTGAGGTATTAGCATTTATTTATGAAGCCTTAGGGAGACCACTCCTGGTGTCCTGCACCCAGATTTGGTGACCAAATTACAGAAAAGATGCTGAGACTTTTGAAAAAGTGCAAAGAACAACTAAAATGATTAATTGCTTGGAGACTAAAACATATGAAGAACAATTGCAAGATTTGGTTTTGGCTATTCTAGAGAAAAGAAAGACTAAAGGTGGAATATGATAGCATTATGCATATATTTCAGAGGCTGCCACAATGAGGAGGGAGTCAATTTGTTTTCAAAACCAACAGAGGACAACCTGGAATAAAGGAATCAAGGAGAGAAACAACCTGGAATAAAGGGGAACTTCCTAACAGGTGAGGACAATTAAGGATATTAAGTATCACTGTGTACAGTTTGTCAGGCAATAACACAGGTTGAGGTTTCTATTTTTCTAGCTTACCAAGAAGTAGGGTGTGGTCTACTTTGTTGAATGTCTTTCTGAAATCTAAGTATACTATACTAAGTACTGTGCCTTTTGGATAACAAAGTTGTCAGCCAAGTTGTTTAGTTCAATCTCCCACTTTCTGTAGAATTTGTCTCCCAGTTGATATCAGAGTAATTAAAGTCTCCCATTACTGTTGTTGTATGTTTCCTATATTTGTTAATTGCTTAGCAAAGAGTTCATCTATTCTTCTGCTTGGCTGGGTGACCTGCAATATAGCAATGTCACTATCACCCCTTTATATTGACTCGTGGATTCTATCCTTGGCTTTATTTATTTCTATAGTGACCTTTTGTACATAATGCAACTCCATCTCCTCTTTGGTTAGATCTGTTTGTTTTGAATAATTTGTATCTTTCTATTGGTACATTCCAGTCATTACTTTCATCTCACCAAGTTTTAATAACGGCAACTATATCATATCTGCCTTCATGTACTCATTCTTCAAATTCATCCTGCTTGCTCTCTAAACATTGAGCATTAGTGTATAGGTATTTGAGTCCTTTAAGAGTCTTGGGTATGTTTCTTATATCTCTTACTTTGTAACTGGGACTTCCATCTTTTCCATCACTCTTTACTTCATTATGTCTTTCTTTTTTTAATTTATTTTTTCTATTTACTCCCTTCTTTTTATGATTGGTTATTTAGTGGGCTTTGCTTGGAATTAGTTCTAAAGAGGGTGAAGATTGCCTCCCATTCCCCTCCCTCAATTTTAGTTTAAAACCCTTGTGATAAAATGAGTCAATTATTTTCCAAATATATTCTTACCGGTTCTTGTGAGGTACAACCCATCCCTTGCCAGTAATCCTTCATCTAGGTAATGCAAACCATGGTCTAGAGCAGTGATGGTGAACCTTTTTTTCCTTGGGTGCTGAAAGAATGTGCATGTGTGCTATCACGATGCACGAGTGCCCACACCCGTAATTCAATGCCTAGGAGGGCGAAAACAGCTTCCTCCACCTCCCAGAGGCCAGAAACGGCCTGTTTCCCAACTTCTGGTAGGCCTAGTAGGCTAATGTTTCACCCTCCCCAGGCTCCAAAGGCTCCCCTGGATCTGGGGGAGGGTAAAAACACCCTCCCCCATCCCCCACGCTCTCTGGAAGCCAAAAACGCCCTCCCAGAGCCTCTGTGTGAGCCAAAAATCACCTGGCTGGCACACACATGCATGTTGGAGCTGAGCTAGAGCAGCTGCTCATGTGCCAGCAGATATGGCTCTCTGTGCCACCTGTGGCACACGTGCCACAGGTTCACCATCACTGGTCTAGAATCTAGGAAGCTAAAGTTCTCCTTGATGACACCAGTTTTAAAGACAATTTTTAAAAATTTCATTTTTAAAATCCTTTGCTCCCTCGTTGGATGTGAAGTGTAGATGAAAACAGCACTTGTGCTCCCAATTCTTTAAATTATTTCCTTAGCTGTTTTTAATCTCTTGTTATTGTTTTCAGATTCATTGTTCTGTCATTGGTGCCCACTTGTAGGAAAAGAAAGGGCTAGTAATTCAGTGGATTGATTACTTTAGTAAGGTACAAAAATATTTTATTTTTGTTCCAGGGAGATTATATATACCTGTATACCTCCCAAGACTGCCTGCCTGGTGTGCAGACTACAGTCTCTGTTTCAGGGATGGGTTCTAACCAGTGATGGTGTTCTGTCTGGGTCACTCCAGAAGCCAATGCCAACCCAAAAAGAGAAGCCAGACACACTGGTAAACGGCAAAGGCAGTTTATATAATTCAAGGAAAACACAGGTAACAGAAAATGTCCTTACAAACAGGAAAAACGCTGGAACTTCAAATATATACCCGAAGGGAATAGTCCATGAAACAATACAATTGAGCCGGGGTGGCGCAGCAGGTAGAGTGCTGTACTGCAGGCCACTGTAGATCTGAAGGTCAGCGGTTCAAATCTCATCACCGGCTCAAGGTTGACTCAGCCTTCCATCCTTCCGAGATGGGTAAAATGAGGACCCAGATTGTGGGGGCAATAGGCTGGCTCTGTTAAAAAGGGCTATTGCTAACATGTTGTAAGCCGCCCTGAGTCTAAGGAGAAGGGCGGCATAAAAATCGAATAAATAAATAAAATAAATAAATACCAGATTCTTGCTGTCAAGATGAAGCTGTAGATAGCAAACAGACGCCTCCCACGAGTCTTCCAGACTGCGAGGCCACAAGCCAAGATCAGAGACGCTGAGAATCAAAACAGGTCACCGCAACTCCAATTGATAACACTCCACATGGCTTCAAGGCCTTGCCTGCCTTTTAAACCCTGCTGATGAGGACCACACCCAAACCCAGCTGTTTCTAATTCAGTGGTAAAAATATTTCTTTAACTGCTCCTTTCGTTGCTCTGAACGTCTCTGTCTCATGTCAATGACAGCTTGTGCGTCATCACCTAATGACTCCAAGCTACTGGCTGGGGAGAGGGCCCCCCCCCCGGGGCTCTCATGCTGTTCTCCTTCATCCCATTCCTGACTCTCCTCTCCCCCGCTCGACTGTTCAGCCCCCTCCTCTGCGCTGTCATCCTCCTCCGGGCATGGAGCCAGCAGAGACACAGCTGGTCCCTGAGCAGCCTCAGGCTGAATCACAACAGATGGGTTACCAAAAGTTTTACTACCACTTGGCTTATGCATTTTGTTTCAACATCTTTCAGTGCAAATTGGCTGCTCTGGGATGGAGGTCCAAATTTTGCTACCGCTACTGCATTCCTGACCGTACCCGTAGGAACCCATCACTGGTTCTAACTTACCTCACTGCTGTTCATTTCCTACAGCGCCATGCGGGCGTGCCTTGTGGGCATACACGTGCTTTGCATGCATGCACATACGCAGTGCTGAATATTTTTTTAAACGCCAAAAACAAGATGGCAGCCTCATGCAAAGTGCCAGAATCTCAGCTTCTGCACATGCTCAGAAGAAAAAATATATTTAATTTTTTTAAAAAATGACTGCAACCTTGGACCTGCACAGACCAACCTAGATCCGTAATGCCATTGTGACTTCACCAGCGGGTCGATACTGGATTGGGTGAATTGATCTGAACTGGGAGGAACCGACCCCCTGCTCTGTTTCCTTAAGACAGTGCTTCTCAAATAGTGGGACGGGGGCCCCTTGGGGGGGGCATGGAGCAATGCCAGGAGGGGCATGTGATCCCCCGGGGGAATGTGCTTTTTTTGCCACAGAAAGTGGGAGGGGGGGGTTGCACCAAACAATAGCACACAGCACAGAGCAGGAGATATGAAGTGTAAATAACAAACCCTTAAGAGACACCATGGAAAAATATTTAGCAGGGATGAAAAGAAAGGAAGAGAGAGATGGAGATGAGACAAACATAAATATCTAGAAAGCTAAGACAAAGAAATAGGATGAAGCATATGTAGCGCTTGGCTTTACTGTGATTATGGTGGGAGACGAGGATTACAGTGGGAGACGAGGAAAGACCGCTATGTTTACTGAGTCTAAAAATGTTGGCAGTGGACAGCATGTAGTCAAATAAATTAAGGCATCGCTTAAACACATTACACCCCAATTGCTTGAGGTTTTTCAGTGAAAAGCCAAATATTACAAACAATCGTCCTGGCAGAGAGTTGGGGTGGGGGGCGTGAAATGTTTACTTCTTCGGGGAGGGCATAACAGAAAATATTTGAGAAACACTGCCTTAAGAACAGGTGATCTTGGTGATCTCCTATCACCAGTGTTCATCTTTTTTTCCCCTAGGGCAGTGATGGTGAACCTTTTTTTCCTTGGGTGCTGAAAGAATGTGTGCGCACACTATCGCGCAAGCATCAGTGCCCACACCCATAATTCAATGGCTGGGTAGAGTGAAAAAAGCTTCCCTCATTCCTGGGAGGCCCTGTGGATGCTGGAAATGGCCTGTTTTCTCAACTTCTGGTGGGCCCAGTATGGTCATGTTTCGCCCTCCCCAGGCTCTAAAGGCTTCCCTGGAGCCAGGAAAGGTAAAAATGTCCTCTCCCATCCCCCCAGGCTCTCTGGAAGCCAAAAAATGTTTCCCAGAGCCTCTGTGTGAGCCAAAAATCAGCTGGTCGGCACACACATACATGTTGGAGCTGAGTTAGGGCAACAGCTTGCATGCCAGCAGATATGGCTCCGCGTGCCACCTGTGGCACCCATGCCATAGGTTTGCCATCACTCCCCTAGGGAAATCTGGAATACTTTTCTTCCTGTGTAGGAATGATGGATCCTGCTACTTTTAAAATAAACTATTGATGAATGCTTTTGTTTGTGAGCATCTGTATATTTTCTTCCAGGGAGAGACTATGAAGGTGACTGTTCAGTTCCAGAGGGGCTTCATTGGAGTGGGCTAAGGTACCTCTCCTCCACCCACTGCCCTTTGGGACTTAGTCCACAAGGCATAGTGATAGGAGCTTCAAGTTCTAATTTAGGATAGTCCCAAGAGTATTTGGAGCAAGTCTCCTTACCTCCTTCAAATGAAGTTGACTTCCAAGTGAACGGGCATAAGAGGCAGAGAGTACCGCCCGCCCTCTCGGTGTGGCATCCCCCCTCCCCACGTTTCTCCTGGAGGCAATTAAAGTTTGCTCTTCAGAAACTTCACGCCCTAGAAACCGGGGAAGGGGGGGGCGAAGGGAGAGCTAATGTCACGAAGGCTGCCTATCCCGGGGGTCAACCTGCTCCGAGCAATCTGCGGCCACCAATGTTTGCACTGTCTGGCGGCCGGCAGATCGAGAGCGCTCAATAGACGAACATTCCCGGCTCGCTCTTTTTTCTCCCGAGTTTCTATAGAGTCAAAGGCAGGAATGTTAGGTGATTAATTCCGAGGCTCCGCTCCGTTCCATCCAAGCGCCCGCACATCACCCACAAACACACCCCGCGCGCGTACACACATACATACACACACACACTCGCGTCTTGGAGACGACAGCGCCGTACCCCGCAAACCACAAAACCACCCAGCCAAGCTCGGCTTATTTGGCCGACCCCCGCGAACCGAGACGGACTTAGGTAAACACCGGCGAGCTGCTTTTTTAATGACAAGGGCTGCGAAACCAAAACCGCACTTCACTTCGTGGCTGGGCAGCAGCGGCAGCAGCAGCCCTCCTCTTTCCTCCTCCTCCGCCTTTTGCCTCGGCGGAGGCTGAGCGGATCCTTTCCGATGGAGCAGAAGGAAGCCGCGTAAAAGAAGGGTCCCTTTTGCCTTTCCGCGCGCTCTCTCCAGGCTTTGGAGAGTCGGTGGGGAAGGAAGGGAGAGGAGAAGAGAGAAGAGAGGAGAGAAAACCTCCTTGAGCTGCGATCCGATTAAAAGCTGCGTTTGGTTACTTGTTTTTTTTTTCCCTGCGCTTTCTCCCGAGCCGAGACCCGCGACGCGCGGGTGGGTCGGGCAGGCTTTCCCCCAGGGCATCTTTCAACCTGTCCGCCTTGCCATTTCGGTGGCTCAGCCCCAGCCCGGCCGATTCCCTTGCTTTTATTTTTGTGAAGTTGTTGGAGGCGCCCGCAGGATGGGACGTTGGCGGCGTCCTTTCCGAGTCCTGCAGTTGCTCGTCTGGACTTTCCCGCTGGTGACATTGGCTACGTTGGCGGATGAAACCTTAGAGAGAGCCTCCAAATCCGAAGGCTACTGCAGCCGGATCCTGCGAGCACAAGGCACCAGGAGGGAAGGGTATAATGAATTTAGCCTCCGCGTGGAAGGCGATCCGGAATTCTACAAGCCCGGGAACAGTTACCGGGGTAAGTCCACCTTGGGCGCTTTGGGGAAGATTCCCAGAGCAGGATCGTGGGGAGATTAGACGCCGGCAAACTAGTAAAATTTCTCGGGATTGTTTCCCCACTCTCTTTGGTCTAGAACACTTGTTCTTTCGTCTTCCTTCCTTCCTTCCTTCCTTCTTTTCCTTCCTTCCTCCCTCCCTCCCTTTCTTTCTTTCTTTCTTTCTCACTCCTTCCTTCCTTTCTTTCTTTCTCACTCCTTCCTTCCTTTCCTTCTTTCTCGCTCCTTCCTTCCTTCCTCTTCTTCTTTCCTCACTCCTTTCCTTTCCTTCCTTCCTCACTCCTTTTCTTTCTTTCTTCCTTCCTTCCTTTCTTTCTCACACCTTCCTTCCTTTCTCGCTCTTCTCTCCCTCCCTTCCTTTCTTTCTCACTCCTTCCTTCCTCCCTCTCTTTCTTTCTTTCTTTCTTTCCTTCTTTCTTTCTTTTTTTCCTTCTTTCCTTCTCTCTCTCTCCTTCCTTCCTTCCTTCCTTCCTTTCTTTCTTCCTCTTTTCCCTCCCTCCCTCTCTCTTTTCCCAAGTCCTTCTACTTATCTCCCTCTGCCCCCTCGCCTTTCATATTTTAAGGGAAGCCAGCTTCTCTACTACCTGTGCCAGTGTTATTTTTTTTACCTTAATCGCCCCTTGCGCGCTCCTCTGTCAGCCCTACTCCTATTTCACACTTGGCCGGGAAGATTCCGTCCTCGGCTTGTAATTGTCTCCCTGGGAAATAGATAGGAAAAGTTTGCACACTGGCCAAGAAGGCTGTTGGAAGCCACTGCCAGGTTTTTGGTGTTCTCCCCCCACCCACACACCCATCTTCCTGCTTTAAAGTCTGGTTAGTTTTCTCACACCCTCCTCCTCCCTTCCTAAAAGAGGTCAAGCCTGCTTATTGTTTAGAAATCTCTGGGGATGGCTATTTAGCATGAAGATGGGGTGCTCTGTTTGTGCTCAGGAGCATGCAATGACTATCTTATGGGAAAATCTAGACATTATTTATTTATTTGACTTGTGTGCCTCCCAATCCCTTAGGACTCAGATTGATACACATTATATCCCCCCCCCCCATCCCAACATCCATTCCTCCCCGGATTCAGGAAACGGAATAAAGTATTTTAAGAAGAAAAGTAGGACTTTCCCTTCCTGAGGGTGGGAATCTGAAGGACAATCTAAATATGTGGGAGAATAAGGGAGTCTCCATTATGAAACAATGGAGAAATCACTTTTGTTCAGCCAGCATAGCAGATTCATTCTGAGATAAGCAGATTTAACATATCTGATCCAACATTTAATTTGTTTAGATATTTTAAAACATCCTTTGGAAGAATTAGCAAGTCCTAAAACCCAAGTCATCACTTTTTCCTTTAGAAAGTGCTGATGGTAGAAATAATTTTTTTTGGGGGGACTACATTTTCTACTGTTTTTTTAACCTATAGCTTAGATAAATAAAACATCAACCAAAAATGATTTATCCATCTCCTATGAGACATACTAAACTAAACGAAACTCAGACTTGAATTGCTCTCTCTCAAAACATATTCTTATAAAAGCAGATTTCTATCAAGCAGTAAACCACTTGTGATTAGAGCACTATCTTATGGTAGGTGGGGAAATACTAAACAAAAGTAGTTGAAGCAAAACATAGGGAAAAACCTAAATATTCTTTTTGAATAACTCTAAATATGCAACTCCTTATCTGCTATATCTCAACTTGATTCCTGCCTTTTAGAGGTTTCTTTTTTGCAGCTGTTAAGTTATAAATATGAAATTTTAGTTTATCTGAAAAGTTGTGGGATAGGAGGAAAACATCTGTCAAACTCCTAAAACAAACTTGGGGGGAAAAAATCCCCCAACAAAATGCAAGCAAAGATCTTTTACATGTTCACTAGCAGTTAAAGGTTGTGGTTCTAACTGCTGGTACTTTAGAATGTGGTATCAAAAATTTAGCAAACATAACTTATGGCATTCAAAGCCAAAATCCTTCCAAATATCTCTTACAATTTAGTCAGATGGAACAAGCATGAAAAGTATTGCTCAGTGCAACTTCCTTTCTTCTAGCAGTTTAATATTGTCACATTGTTTTATTTTTATTAACTGTCATAACAATTTAACAAGTATCTCTCAGGCAATATGGAATGACATCACACTAAATACTGTATGGAAGCAGATTTTTCCCTGTACTATTTTTTTTTAAAAAAAAATGATTCTCCCAGAAATTGTCTTATCAAAATGCAAAGGATGCAACAAGAACAGCTGATTAAATTAAGGGCAAACTGAGGTTACACAGCTTATAAATTATCAGGAAGCAGCGAAATGTTCTTTAAAATAAGATGGGAAATGTGAAATATAGGCAATAGTGCCTGAGGACATTAGTGGGGAAATCCTGATGCCAAGAAGTAGCCCAGGTGTTTTCATCATCCTGTGGGCTTTTAAGAAAAATAAATCATGATTTGGAGCCTGAAGCTCTTCTTCAAACAGCAAGAACAGGAATGAAGAGGTCCCCTGCTTATAGCTTTGTATAGCTGACAATCACTTGTTTTGGGATAAGAAAGATGTAATCCATTCTCAAGTGAATCAACATCTTGTTGATTTGGGGTCTATCCATAGGTCACTTTCATTCGCCAAACAGATCATTAGCACAACTCATTCAACTTCAGCCATGGGCTGTGTTGTGTCCCACCCACCACGGTTACCAGGAGGTGTAAGTGGTACACATTTTTGTGAAGAAAGGCCTATAAGAAGGCATCAAAAATGAAGAGCAATTTTGATGAAGAGCTGTGTCAACTTATAAAAAAAAATTGGATTGGGGTTGGGGTGAAAAGAAAGAAGCCCAATCAACAGACGTATGGCATAAAACTTTTTATATTCAACAATAGTGCCTTATTAGATAAATCCATTTATGGACCCTTTTCAAAAGCTTAGAAGGTATTTTTTGGCTGTCAGCCTTCAAGGACATTGGGGCAGATGAACACATGCTCACACCTAGAGTTCACAATATCAGGAAGCCTTCCGGAACCTTTAATAATCAGTGGCGGTTAGTTTAAGTCACCAAGATTATTTCGTAGCATTGAGAGAAACTACCATACACTCATTATCTAATATTATTCAATGTTGTGTGTTAATCTGTGGCAGAGAATGGAAAAGTAATGGTGTGGATGAAGATAGGCTCCTTCCTGTCTAAAACTAAAAAGAGTTTTCTCCAACCCACTCTTAGTATCCAAGTATACTTATCCAAGTTTAAGAGTAATTTTCTTTTTCCAAAATAATTTAAATTTGAAATAACCAGTGAACCACATTACATTTCTCAAGATTCTAGAAGGATATAGAGCCAAAATTTTCAACAACTTTTTTTTTTCCTAGGAAAAATATGGGTGGTTACTTTTTTTTTACAATAAAAAGGAAGAGCATTTTATAGGAGATCCTGGAATATTGCAAGCTCTCCCCTTCCTCTTCACTTCCTCCCCCCTCCTAGTGCTCCAGAAATTATTATACTTTAAATCTTGGGGTGTTGGAGAGTGCACATAGAGAAACTTTGCAGAAAGGGTTGAGAGAGAGGAAAGAGAAGCTAACAGCAAACCTAGTTTCCAGATAAACAGTTGAAGAACGTTCTGGAAACATTGAGTGAAATTTTGCCTTTAATTTCTATGCCACAGATATTTTGGATTTTGATCTGCAATAGTGGAGAAAGAGGGATAAACTGCATTGTTTATCCATCTATGGAGATACACACATGCAGCCCCCTTATACCAACCTTTCCTTTCTTGATACCCCAGGATTGGCCAGGAAGGGTAACATTACAATCTACAACGGTCTTGAGAAGCACTGTACAGTACAGTGGTACCTCTATCTACAAACGCCTCTACTTACAAACTTTTCTAGATAAGAACCGGGTGTTCAAGATTTTTTTGAACCATTTTCCACTTACAAACCCGAGCCTCCAAAACTGTAACTGGAAAAGGCAGGGGGAAGCCTCCATGGGGCCTCTCTAGGAATCTCCTAGGAGAAAACAGGGCCGGAAAAAGCGGGAAGAAGCCTCTCTGGGGCCTCTCTAGGAATCTCCTGGGAGGAAACAGGGCTGGAAAAGGCGGGAAGAAGCCTCTCTGGGGCCTCTCTAGGAATCTCCTGGGAGGAAACAGGGCCTCCATCCTCCCTGTGGTTTCCCCAATCACACACATTATTTGATTTTACATTGATTCCTATGGGAAAAATTGCTTCTTACAAAATTTTCTGCTTAAGAACAGTGTGACAGAGATGCATCTTTCTGTAAATAACAACAGCACATTCTCTCAGTTTGCAAATATGAAATAAGTTAGGAAACACCACTGGCAATACTTTATTTATTTATTTATTTGTTTGTTTGTTTATCAGATTTGTATGCCGCCCCTCTCCGCAGACTCGGGGCGGCTCACAGCAATAATAATACAATGTAAACAAATCTAATATTTAAGTTAATTTAAAACCCCAATTTAGAAACCAATCATACATACTAACATATCATGCATAAATTTTATAAGCCTAGGGGGAGGGAAAGTCTCAATTCCCCCATGCCTGACGACAGAGGTGGGTTTTAAGGAGCTTACGAAAGGCAAGGAGAGTGGGGGCAATGATTCCAATGAGTCCAATGATTTTGGAGACATCCCTTCAAATAAAGCTAATTTGAGTCTGCAATCCTATCTACAGGTGAACTTCACCAAATACATTTTGTTGGCATAGATGCAGTATATATGTAATCATGTTATTGTAGCTGGTCTTCATTTTCCTCTTGCCACTTGAGGCAAAGCACTTGTACCACCTCTCAGTTGTCTCTTAAAAACCAGCATAAGTGAATGTTGGCTCTTTTTGACTTTTGTCAGCATCATGAGCTGAGCAGTGAGCAATCGCTCACTTAAAAATCATCATCAACTCAGAGTTTTTCAAACCTGCCCAGAAGCCGAGAGAGAAAGAGTGAGAGGGAAGGAGAGAGAGAGGAAGAGAGGAAGAGAGAGAAACAGATAGAAAAAAGAGAGGAAGGAAAAGAGAAAGGAAAAGAATGGGAGTAAGGAAGAGAGAAAGAAAACCAAAATCTAGTTTGAAACTAGCTCTATTTATTTATTTATTTGTTTGTTTGTTTGTTTGTTTATTTATTTAATATTTCTGTGCCGCCCAGTCCCAAAGGGACTGCTGCTCAGACACTATACTTTTCCGCCCACCCCCCCAAAAAATTAGAGGGAACACTGATTCATGAGTGTAGATGTCCTCATATTCCCCTGGCTAAAATATATACACTCTTCACAATTGTTTAAAATTGCACTGCAAATAAAACTATTAAGTTGTGAATGCAGGTTGAGCAAAAGCACCTCCAAAAGTACAGCTTTATACAGTATAATATCTATTTATATACAATAATGAAAATTATTTCTATTTATCAAATGTGGTTCCTACTGTTGTTCTTTATCATAGGGATGTTTTTTCTGGTTTTTTTGTTTAGAAAGGCCAAGACTAAGATATTAGTAACAGTATATGGCAGAATATTGTGAGAGTTCAGAGATTTTGAAATAAGGAGAAGGAGTACTACACCGGAAGTAAAAAAGAAGAATCAATTATATTTTATCTTGACTCTTTCCACTGTAAGATTTAGGATTTTGTCCAAACTTTCTCTTACTCTATGTGCAGCCTGTGGAAGTGGAACTTTGTATAATCTACTCTGACAGCAAATGTGGATATAGTAGTATTAATCCTTTCTTTTGCAAATATCAGGAGGAACGTCAACTCCATTGAAAACCAAGGCTGGTAACCAGGGGTGGGCTACTGCCCGGACCGGGGTGGGGGGGACACGTGAAAATGGAGCTCCACCCCAGAGCAACCAATTTGCACTGAAAGATGTTGAAAGAAAATGCAGGGCATCCTGCATAAGCCACGCTCATAGTGTGATAGTAAAAGTTTTTGGTAGTCCTTCACTGCTTGTAACTAATTCCTTCCACAATGGGAATGTTTTTCATGGCTCACCTAAGGGACCAGTAGTGCAGGGTTGCATAATAGAAGAATTTGTACTACAAAGTTGTGATTCTACAGAAATAACCTAAAATAGATAGATTTAGTAAATATGTGCGGCAGAATTCTGATTGGCAGCTAGATGGAGGCAATACAGTTCATTCTGATTCATCTCAGGTTTGAGATACAGAATCTCAAAAGAAAAAGAAAATGATAACGGAATTAGAGAGTGGAAGTTGGGAGTAGGAAGTGGCTTGCTTCTGTTTTTGTTCCCGTCTTCTAAATTTGGGCGATCTCATATTACTTCTCATATCCAGAATCAAGAGATCTCTAGTCAATGCAGACAGAATGTAGAAGGAGAAGAGAAATAAATCCACCTCCCACAGTCTCTTGGATGTAACTCTAAGCTATTGTCCATGTGAGTGGCTTGATTGGTAAGTGGGATGAGTGGATTCCCAAAGGAATCTGTTGACCCAGTTAGACCCTGGACAGGTAAGATTTATTCCTAAGCAGACACAGTTTTATAGGGTTAAAACAATCCCATTAGTTAGTTGTATCAAGGGGACTATTGACTATGGGGATTAATTAATCCGTTTTCTGTACCAAGATGACATTGAAATTGCAGAGAAGCAAAGTGGAAACAAAGCCACTACAGCTGTCCTTTCCTACCCCGACCCCCAACTATATGAGCGAATGAGAAAATGAGCAAAACCAAATGGAAAAAGATAGTTGCATTTCCCTGCAGGCTTGATAAATCTACCTTAGACTGGGAAAACAGAAGGGTTATTAAGCACAGCAAACATCAGCATGGATAGCTGGGGAGATATATAAGACTTGCTTTATTGCAGCTTACAATTCTCTATGTGATGGTAAGATATCACATTTTGGCAAACTTGTTTGTCTGCATTTATGGGATTGTTTGCTACAATATCAACTACTACAACTAATTGGAAAGTATATTCCATTCCTTCTTCTCTCTGAAGAATACATACAGCCATCTCTCAATGGATGACGCTACAAATGCATCTTTCTGATCTAGACAATTAACTGATCATTACAGGCTTCTTCTTGCTTTTAGTGGCTCTTAATCCTAATGTTAATTGTCATAGTACCTGACCAATGGAACAGCTTCCCCCTGACATTCAGAGGGCTCCAGTCCTTCACAAGGGTGTGAAGACCTAGTTTCCCTCAGACATTTGACTGGGTCATTGAACTCCATATAGGTGCAGCTATATTGTGAGATTGTTGTAGTTACTATATTATGGTTTTATTATTTTTGTGTTCATTTAGATAGATAGATAGAGAGAGAGAGAGAGAGAGAGAGAGAGAGAGAGAGAGAGAGAGAGATAGAGACAGTTAGATATAGATATAGAGATATAGATATACAGTATAGATATATATAGATATATATAGATATATATATAGATAGAGATAGAGAGATAGAGAGATGATATATATGACAGAGATAGAAATAACATGTTTGTGGGTTATTGTCAGCCCTCCAAGAATACACATTTAAGATGGCTGGATAAATAAGTTTAAACCAATAAATAAGTTTCTCCAAGGACCAAAGTTTAGCAAAATTAGTTCTAATCAGGCCAAATCTAAAATATTTAGCTGCTTGATTAAGAGGTGGAGAGTTTAGGAACTCCTACTGAATTTAGTGGTTGTATTTGCACAACAAGTGAACTGAACAGTTAATAAGAATAGTACTGATAGTAGCAGCAACATATCTATTTAACATGGACTTGTAACTAAGCACAATATAGATGTTGATATACCATAATTATTGGTTTAATAAAGTAAAATATTTGTACATCCAAATTAATGTATTTAAACATTTTACTTTTAATATCAAATCTTAAAATATATTAACTTCCACAGTAAAATAGCTTTCAGTGACCCAAGAAAAAAAAGTAGGCTTAGTTAGAGGTGGTATTCAGTTTGTTCTGACCAGTTTTGAGGAACCAGTAGAGGAAATTTTGGGTAGTTCGGAGAACTGGCAAATACCTTTCAGCTGTGGCGAGGGGGGCGTTCACCAAGGTTCGCCTGGTGCACCAGTTGCGACCCTATTTGGACCAGGAGTCACTGCTCACAGTCACTCATGCCCTCATCACCTCGAGGCTTGACTACTGTAACGCTCTCTACATGGGGCTACCTTTGAAAAGTGTTTGGAAACTTCAGATCGTGCAGAATGCAGCTGCAAGAGCAATCATGGGCTTTCCCAAATATGCCCATGTTACACCAACACTTTGCAGTCTGCATTGGTTGCCGATCAGTTTCTGGTCACAATTCAAAGTGTTGGTTATCACCTATAAAGTCCTCCATGGCACCGGACCAGATTATCTCAGGGACCACCTTCTGCTGCACGAATCCTAGTGACCAGTTAGGTCCCACAGAGTGGGTCTTCTCCGGGTCCCGTCAACTAAACAATGCCACTTGGTGGGACCCAGGGGAAGAGCCTTCTCTGTGGCGGCCCCGGCCCTCTGGAACCAACTCCCCCCAGAAATTAGAATTGCCCCCACCCTCCTTGCCTTTCGTAAGCTACTTAAAACCCACCTCTGCCACCAGGCATGGGGGAATTGAAATCCTCTTTCCCCCTAGGCCTTTACAATTTTATGCATGGTATGTCTGTATGTATGTTTGGTTTTTATATTAATGGGTTTTTAATCGTTTTTAGTATTGGATTATTATTGTACGCTGTTTTATTATTGTTGTTAGCCACCCCAAATCTCCGGATAGGGGCGGCATACAAATCCAATAAATACAAATACAAATACCACCTCTGGCTGGCCCCGCCCCCATCTATTCACTGCCTCTTGAGTCCCAGCTGATCGGCTGGGTCTTCTTTTGTTGCAAAGGAGAACAGAGCTGGATAGCAAGTTAAATGGGTAGGGAGGGAATGGAGATTTTGCAGTATCCTTCTCCCAGAGGTCTGACTCCAAGTTTAATTATGGGAGGGGGGAAAATACAGTTTTGCACAACTGGAGCCAAGTGAGGAAAATCTCCCATCAGAGAAAAAAGTATTAATCTTGACCTAGTAGTTTGGTCAAATCCATAAGTCCCTGAACCACCAGCATATTTTTAAAACAATAACTGACAGTACACAGGGCGTGATGTATCAGCCTCAGCATAATAAGTAAGGTCCAGAGCTGTGATGGCGAACCTATGGCAAGGTTGCCAAAAGTGGCATGTGAAGCTATATGGGAGGGCATGCAAGACTTTTTCATGTTTCAGCTCCGTGCGCATGCCCTGGAGGCAAAAAGAATTTCCCAACAGACAAACCAAAAGTTCGGAATAATGCACATTTTTTTTCACCTACCAGCAGTGGTGGGTTCCTGTGGATGCATTCCAGAGTGCCACATTGTTAGGAACCCACTAATGATGCGATTTTTGGCATTTTTCCCCCGATGTCTCCTGAGAAAGAGCTTTTCAGCTGTGCTTTGGATGAAGAATAAAAGTCGGCATTAAGACGAGGGCGGGTGGGAAAGCTTCTTCCCACATGGAGATGCCACTCTGGACCATACCGGTAGGAAACCACCACTGCCTGACAGGCTTCAGAAAGACGCGTGTGCATAGGTGGGGGGCAGCACAGGCGCGCATGTCTGTGGGGGGAAAGAAGGGGTGTGAGCACGTACACGCATGTTAGCACACCCTCTTTTGGCACATAAACCAAAAAAGGTTCAACATCACTGGTCCAGAGTATTATAGGTAATGACCTATAAAGCCCTACGTGGCATCGGACCAGAATATCTCCGAGACCGCCTTTTGCCGCACAAATCCCAGTGGCCGATTAGGTCCCACAGAGTTGGCCTTCTCCGTGTCCCGTCGACTAAACATTGTTGTCTGGCGGGCCCCAGGGGAAGAGCCTTCTCTGTGGCGGCCCTGGCCCTCTGGAATCAACTACCCCCAGAGATCAGAACTGCCCCTACCCTCCTTGTCTTTCGTAAATTGCTTAAGACCCACCTATATTGTCAGGCATAGGGGAATTGAGACATCTCCCCCAGGCTTATATAGTTTTATGTATGGTTTTGTTGTATGGTTTTTAAATGTCAGGTTTTTAGATACTTTCTTTTATATATTACATTTGTTACATTGCACATTGTTATTATTATTGTTGTGAGCCACCCCGACTGTGGAGAGGGGCGGCATACAAATCTAATACATTATTATTATTAATTATTATTATTATGAGTGCCAGTATTCCAGACAAAAATTATGGGTTTAAATGCGGTGACCCAAGAAACAGATAGGTATACTGATATTAGATTTTTTTTTATTGTTTTACACTAAAGTAGTGAGAGAAATTATACTGGTAAGATTGCTACTTTTCCTAAATATTTTCTCCCTATCATCCTGCTTTGGTTTCCAAACTCAAATATGAATTTGATGCTACTGTGAAGTTAACTAGGAAAGGAAGTTTCTTATAACAGTTATTTTTCCTATGGTGAAATCCAGTACAACTCATGCTGTTTGGAAGGCCAGATTTTATCAAATGTTATCCATTTTTCTGATGCTTCTGATTTAAGTAAAGGTGAACTATTAGAAAGAAGTATAGAGGAAATTGTTGCAAATGATATGAACTGGTCCGATTTTAGCTTTCAAAAAAGCCACAGGAAAACTCACTTTACTATGAAGAATGAAAGTAATCAGACTGAATTTCTGCAAAAAATGTGGCTAATATTTTTCTGACTGTTGGTTTTGCTGTTCAAAACCCGCTAAATAAATGAGTACCACAGACATATATTTACTTAAGACAATATTACCTTGTCAATGAGCCAATGTAGTATTCAGTAATATTAAGATATTAGAGGACCACGGTGAATATACTTCTTTAGCAAAGATATTTATCTGAGATACTAAAATCTCTGAGAATAACTTATGTTCTAGATCAGATAGACAATGAAGAGATAAATTCTCAACTATCTGTTAATTACACTGGGTAGAATTAATTTAATGGGATGTCTATGTACATTCTCGGATATCCAAGTAATGGTTGTTACAAAGGTGGGTTTTTTTTTCAAAAGGCAACAGGACAGTTGAGTTACCTTTTGAAAAAAACCCCACCTTTAGGATAACTTATTGGAAATTTCAAATTAGCAATCAGAAATTCTAATGAATTTAATAGTTGCTGCTAAAGGAGTAGGCACAGAAAGTAAGAATTAGCAAATGTCGATATCATTTAGATTTAATCATGTGTCCACAGGAACTTAGCATGTCAGGTGAGATTAGCTTATCATATCATGTGAACATAAATAATTCATTCATTTCTTTTCCTTGACATGTTCCAGCTAGGACATGATTTATTTCTTTTTAGTTAGGCTTACTGTCCAAATTGTTGAAATAATTAGTATGAAATTTTCCACTGGAAGAAGCTAAAGAAGACTTAGTTTCTTCAAAGCAATAATGGAGAAGAGGGAAAGGATGTGAAATACGAAGTTTCAGCTTCATTACAAACTGACATATTATGGGAATGGAAAGATTAAGTTCTAACTACATTCTGTTTCATAACTATAAATCAGACTTTTACAAATAATATATTATTACTTTAAAATGCAGAGACATTTTGATAGTGAAATGCTGTGACTGGATTTTGACCTTTAATATCCACATATTCATATTTTTCTTTATAACAGGAAAGAGAAGGTCCTAATAACACTAGACTTATGTAATCTAATAAGTCTGGGAAACTATGTCTTCAGCCAAAGGTTAACATTGGGAAATAAGTCATATCACTCATGAATACTTTGAATTGCTTCTACTCATAGACCCCCCCCAAAAATAGAACATGATTCTTGCAAGTAGAAACAATGAATCATGCTAAATAATTTTTTAAATTAAAATTAGGCTGGAATAAACATTCTGAGTGATTTTCCAACAGAATGTTAGAATATCCAGTATGTGCCATTATAAATCTCTTGTCTTCTTTAAAGAAATAGCTTTTTGCCATCAGTTTCATTAACATTGGAAAATGCTGCCCATTCTACGTCAAAAGCTTTTTTAAAAAATTCCCTTGTCAGCCCACTCTTGTAACAATTTGATGTGGCATTTCGGTTTCTATTGACCAAAAGTACAAAGGTTCACAGATCAGTGAAAGTATAAAAATACAAGGGGCAGAGATCTATTCCCTTCTGAAATGCATTCTTAACATTTTGTCTTACTCTGTTTAATTGATGCTTTGTAGCTCTGTTGTCTTAAAGAATAGAGGTTTTTTGCTGTGATGCTCACTTTCATATGTAAGGAAAATATCTGTGTATTTCTCATAAGTAAGACAGTATTTATACAGGAAGTGATAAGAATGGAAAATACTAATTGAATGGACTCCTGGTATAACATTAAAATCCTATTTGTACTTTGGTTTAGGTTTTTTCCCCATTATCTAGTTCTTAACGTTACTATTTGTTTATATTTATGCATCTAAACTTTCAGATATCCTTTTTTTTAAATTTAGAAACAATGGCACTTAGAGTAGTGCAGATCAGCAACTATGTTGTTCAGTGGCTTTTCCCAGGACATATTACATGGATAGAATAGAAATATTTGTAATTCAGAATTGAACTGTGAGGTCCTTGATACCCTTTGAGCTTGATTGTTTTTCTTAAAGAGATTTGTTGTTTTATTTATTTTATTTATTTATTAGATTTGTATGCCGCCCCTCTCTGTAGATTTGGGGCGGCTCACAACAATAACAAGAACAATGTAAGAACAAATCTAATAATTTAAAAAACACTAAAAAACCCATTATTAAAAGCAAACAAACACACAAACAGTATAAACTGTATAGACCCGGGGGAGATGTGTCAGTTTCCCCATGCCTGATGGCAGAGATGGGTCTTAAGAACTTTACGAAAGGCAAGGAGGGTGGGGGCAGTTCTAATCTTCAGGGGGAGCTGGTTCCAGAGGGTTGGGGCCGCCACAGAGAAGGCTCTTCTCCTGGGTCCCGCCAAACAACATTGTTTAGTCGACAGGACCCGGAGAAGGCTAACTCTGTGGGACCTAACTGGTCGCTGGGATTCGTGCAGCAGAAGGCGGTCCCGGAGGTTTTCTCGCAGACACATTGATGATGTTATCTAGTTTGGTAATGAAATGTATGCAAGAAAACAACCAAGCTCAGAGAGCACCAAGGACTCCGTATTGGATGGTTTACGATTGGTTGAAAATAAAGTTTAGAGCTACACATTGAAAGTTACCCTCTCCCCAGCTGATCAGCTCTATTTATTTGAATAATTGATGTAGAGGGGTTTCATTTACTGGATATGCAAACATATCCATCTTGGTGTTGTGGTTCAGCCTGGGACCCCTCCGGGAATGGCTGATTTGCTGTCGGTGTCCGGCTCAGAGGCTGAGGACCAGGAGGGGCAGACTGATGAAGAAGCTGAATCCCAGGCTGAAGATGAAGGACAGCCAGAGTTCCACCAGGGGGAGCTCTCCCCAGCAAGCAGCCTGGATTCCCTGGGGGAAGATGCTAGTGACTTCATAGATATGCGACAGAGGAGAGCTAACGAGAGAAGAACGCAATTGGCCAGATATTTCCAGCATTAGGGGTCGCAGCTGGGTTTGGGTGTGGTGCTTGGGAAAGGATAAAAGGCGGCCCCACCCTTCCTGGCTTGTGGAGTTTTATCTTGGAGATTCGTGAGACCTGTTTGTGAACTTTGGTGGCTACAATCCTGGTTTGTGCCTTGGACTCTTGAAACCTTGGGGGGGTGTGCCAGCAAGAAGCTTTTGGAATTGACTGGACATCAGGACCCTGTTGTAAAGTATTGTAACCTGTCTGCTGTGAAGACAGGTTTTCTTTTGTGCTTATTTTTTCCTGCTATAAATTATTTTTGGATTTTACCAGAGTGTCTGGCTGTTTTTCAGTGGGTGTGGAGGTCTGGGAAAACCCAGACAGAACAGAATAAAACTCCACCAACCACCAGACACCTGGTGCTCATTTTGGAGGGGTGGTTTGGTTGTTTTGTTCCTTGCTCTTTGCTGCTGGTTCCTGGTTGGACATCTTTTGTTTTTCGGCTTCCTGTTCTTGCCTGTCACCATGGATGTTGCTGCAGCTGACATGCAGGCTGTCTTTGCAGAGTTGCGAGGGGACATTGCTCACTTGACCCAGACAGTCTTGTTCTTACAACGTCAAGTGGAGGTTTTGTCCCAGGCGGCCCCACCCCAGGCGGCACCTGTGGTACCACCTCCAGCACCTGTGCCCAGAAGGAAATGTTTTGTGGCGATGCCGGAAAAGTTCTGGGGGGACCGGCGGCTGTTTTCTGCGTTCCAGAGCCAGGTGCAGCTTTTTATCAACGCGCAGATGGTGCACTTCGCAGGGGATGACCACAAGGTGGCGTTTCTGTGCAGTTTATTGGCTGGCCCTGCAGCGTCGTGGGTGGCACCGTACCTGACCCGGGATGATCCGCTACTCCAGGACTACAATGCTTTTTGTGACTTGCTGCGTCACCAATTTGCGGACCCGGTGCAGGAACAAACGGCCACGCGGGCGCTGAAGCAATTACGCCAGGGTTCGCGCCCCCTGGTGGACTATATGGCTGACTTTAGGTCTCTGGCCGGGCACGTTCAGTGGAATGAGGCTGCCCTGATCGAGGCCTTTCAAGATGGACTATCCGACACGATGTTGGACGCCTTAGTGCATGAGGTGATGCCCGGCACGTTGGACGGTTTGGAGCGGCATTGCTTGGCAATAGAGGCCAGGCTGTTGGCCAGGGAAGTCCGTCGAGCGGGACGGTCCAACCCCCGTGCGTCAGGCGTCCCGACGACACCTGTTTCGCGGCGGGGGTTGCCAACCGTAAGCACCCCGGCTCCGGTCCCTGCGCCCCGACGTTTTTCACCAGCGCTGCCTCCACGCTTGATGGATCGTGTTGCTGCCGGAGAGCCGATGGACGTAAGTTACGCCCGACCCCGACAGACCCCGGAGGAACGAGGGCGTCGGCGGGCAGCTGGGTTGTGCTTCTATTGTGGGGCCCCGGGACATTTTGCTGTTGTTTGTCCCCACAAGAGGCGGAGCACCGTGGCTGCCGTCGTTCCTGTACCCTACAGCCCTCCCGTACTTCCCATGGCGTCCCCTGTGCAGTTACAGGAGACAACCCCTGGTGTCCCCGTTCCTGCCCTGAACTCTTCGATGGCGGGGCCTTCGTCTGGATGTCCCCCGTCGCCGGAACGATCGGGAAATGAGGGGGGCCCGGCTTGGTGGCAACACTAGGTCGGGCGGGGATCCCATTTTCGTCTGACTCCACGACTCCCGAATTCGGACCGTCTCGACATTTGACGCTTGCGGTGACCTTGCATATCGCGCAACGGACTCGGACTTACCCCGCGTTGGCCCTCGTGGATTCGGGGGCGACGACAAACTTCTTAGACGAAGCCTTTGCCCAACGTCATTCCTTGCCCCTTTGTCCTGTTACCCCGCCATTAACTGTGGAGACTATCAATGGGCGGGTTTTGTTGGCTGGTCCCATCCGTTTCCAGACCCTGCCGGTGCGGATGTGCATCGGAACTCATGAGGAGGCCCTACAGTTTTATGTTACCAAGGGGCTTCATTTTCCCCTCGTGTTGGGGTTGTCATGGCTGCGTGCACATGATCCACAGGTGGTGTGGTCTCAGAACTTGGTCACCTTCTCCAGTTTGCAGTGCGTGGACCATCACCGACATGTGTGCGCAGCCCAAGGCCCAGTAGTTCCCGCGATTCAATTACCCCGTTGTCTCGAGGAATTCGCCGATGTGTTCAACGAAAAGGAGGCGGATCGGCTACCACCACATCGGACGTATGACTGTGCCATTGACCTGCTCCCTGACGCCAAGCTCCCGGCTGGTCGTTTGTATTCCATGTCCGAGCCGGAGCTTGTGGCTCTCAAGGAGTTTGTGGAAAAGAATCTGGCCAAGGGATTTATTCGGCCATCCAAGTCCCCTTTGTCTGCCCCTGTTTTGTTCGTGAAAAAGAAAACAGGTGATCTTCGCCTCTGCTGTGACTATCGCCGCCTTAACGCCATCACAGTGCGGAATAGGTACCCCTTGCCCTTGATCCCTGAACTCATGGACCGGTTGCGGACGGCAATGGTATTCACCAAAATCGATTTGCGCAGTGCGTATAATTTGGTCCGGATGCGGGCCGGGGATGAGTGGAAGACAGCGTTTGGCACGCGTTACGGCCACTTTGAATATACAGTGATGCCATTTGGCCTCACCAACGCCCCGGCCGTGTTTCAACATCTGATGAACGACGTGTTCCGGGACATGTTGGACCATTTTGTGGTGATTTACCTTGATGACATTTTAGTGTATTCCCCGAACCATGCCTTGCATTTGACCCATTTGCGCCGGGTCCTGCTCCGGTTGCGGGAGCAGCAGTTGTATGCCAAGCTGGAGAAGTGCCAATTCTTCCAGACTACCGTCGAATTCCTGGGGCACATTTTATCTCCAGGTGGCATTTCCATGGACCCGAACAAAGTGGCCGCACTTCAGTCTTGGCAACCTCCACGACGGGTGAAAGACGTACAACGTCTTTTGGGGTTTGCAAACTACTATCGGGCTTTTGTTCCGGGGTATGCCACGTTAACCACGCCCTTGACTCGGTTGTTACAGAAACAAGTCCCATTTGGTTGGGGGGAGGCGGAACAGCGGGCTTTTGATGCCCTGAAAGCGGCGTTCATGGCGGAACCGCTTCTGCGCCATCCTGATCCCGCTCAGCCGTTTGTGTTAGAAACCGACGCTTCAGATGTAGCGGTTGGCGCAGTGCTTCTCCAAGCCCAGCGGCCCGGTGACATGTTGTTTCCGTGTGCCTACTTCTCCCGGAAGCTGTCTCCCTCGGAAAGGAACTATACTATTTGGGAGAAGGAACTTTTAGCGGTGAAGGCCGCCTTTGAGCATTGGCGGCATTACCTGGAGGGGGCCCGTCATCAAATCGAGGTACGGACGGATCACCGGAACCTTGAGTATTTGCAGACGGCCCGGAAATTAAACCAGAGACAGATTCGCTGGTCTTTCTTTTTCGCGCGGTTCAATTTCCGCATCAGGTACACTCCCAGTGCCCAGAACCCCCGAGCGGATGCCTTGTCGCGCAAGCCAGAATACACGCACCCGAAAGAGCTGGCTCCTCTGCAGACAGTGTTACCCCCTGCAGCGTTGGCTGCCACTCAGGACCCAGTGGACTTGCGTCACCGTTTACGGGAGGCGCAGCGTGGGGATGGGTTTGTAGCGCAGAGAGTGCGGGAGTTAACACCCAATTCCCCATGGACGTTTCAAGACGGGCTGCTTCGGTACCGGGGGCAGCTGTATGTTCCCGCCGGCCCAGTGAGAGGGTTGATTATGACCCAGTGTCATGACTGTCCAGTGGCGGGGCATTTTGGGCTGTTTAAAACATTGGAGCTAGTCTCTCGGACATTTTGGTGGCCACGCCTTCAAGATGATGTGCGTTCCTATGTGGCCACCTGTGTCCAGTGTCGTACGGCCAAGGGGGTGACTGGAGCCCCACCGGGATTACTGCGACCTTTACCCACGCCTGAGAGACCCTGGGGTGCCGTGTCCATTGACTTTGTCACTCATTTGCCTGCCTCTGCTCGCTTCACGGTAGTCATGGTGGTGATGGACATGCTCACCAAGATGGTGCATTTTGTCCCTTGCACTAGGGTGCCCACTGCCCAACTCACGGCTCAAATGTTTATTAGTCACGTGTTTCGGTTACATGGGCTTCCGGATCGAGTGGTCTCTGATAGGGGCACACAGTTCACAGCCCGGTTTTGGCGGGAATTGATGTCGGCCCTGAATGTGTCCGTGTGCCTCGCCTCGACGCAGCACCCCCAGACCGATGGCGGTACAGAAAAAGTGATCGGGATCTTGGAACAATACCTGCGGTGTTTTGTGGCGGATCGCCAGACGGATTGGTCCCGGTTTATCCCTGTCGCGGAGTTCGCGTTCAACAATTCCCGTCACTCATCGACCCGGCTCACGCCCTTTTTCGCAAACTATGGATTTCACCCTCGCTTCTTTCCTTTGACCCTCCTAGATTCCCCGGTGCCTGCTGCTGAGGACTTTCTCTCAGAGCTGCAGGCGGTTCACGAGATGGTGAAGAGATACCTGAATAAAGCCAAGGAGGACTACAAGAGGGTGGCTGATCGCTCCAGGCGGGATGTGCCCCCCTTGGTGGTGGGGGATCAGGTGTGGTTGTCCACAAAATATGTAGCCTCTGAACTACCCCGGCACAAACTAGATCCCCGGTTTCTGGGTCCTTTTCCCGTTGAGCGGGTGATTAATCCGGTAGCTTACCGGCTCACCCTGCCGGACAATTTGCGGGTTCACCCTGTGTTTCACCGTTCGCTGCTAGTCCCTGTCCCTCCCGATTGTCCGCTCCGTCCCAATGTTCCCGTGTTTCCTGCCCCGTGTGTTCGTGATCACCTCCCTGAAGCTATGGTACATGACATTGTGGATTCCCGTTGGGTGGATGGGTGTTTCCAGTACAATGTGCAATGGGTAGAGGGGGATCCGGATGATTGCTCCTGGGTGGAAGCGGCGTTGTTGGACGCTCCCGATCTTCTTCGGGCTTTTCACGCCCAGTTCCCTCAGAAACCGCGTCCTCTCCGCTGGCAGGTGGGGAGGGGCCTTCCGCGGGGGGATGGTGTTGTGGTTCAGCCTGGGACCCCTCCGGGAATGGCTGATTTGCTGTCGGTGTCCGGCTCAGAGGCTGAGGACCAGGAGGGGCAGACTGATGAAGAAGCTGAATCCCAGGCTGAAGATGAAGGACAGCCAGAGTTCCACCAGGGGGAGCTCTCCCCAGCAAGCAGCCTGGATTCCCTGGGGGAAGATGCTAGTGACTTCATAGATATGCGACAGAGGAGAGCTAACGAGAGAAGAACGCAATTGGCCAGATATTTCCAGCATTAGGGGTCGCAGCTGGGTTTGGGTGTGGTGCTTGGGAAAGGATAAAAGGCGGCCCCACCCTTCCTGGCTTGTGGAGTTTTATCTTGGAGATTCGTGAGACCTGTTTGTGAACTTTGGTGGCTACAATCCTGGTTTGTGCCTTGGACTCTTGAAACCTTGGGGGTGTGTGCCAGCAAGAAGCTTTTGGAATTGACTGGACATCAGGACCCTGTTGTAAAGTATTGTAACCTGTCTGCTGTGAAGACAGGTTTTCTTTTGTGCTTATTTTTTCCTGCTATAAATTATTTTTGGATTTTACCAGAGTGTCTGGCTGTTTTTCAGTGGGTGTGGAGGTCTGGGAAAACCCAGACAGAACACTTATGAACATTTTTTTTTTTAAAAAAAATCCACTTTCAAGGGCTTTCTTAATGAGATAATCTTCAAATCATCCGTTGCTTTCTCTAGTTAGTCATATTAATAAGTGAAGGATTGTTTGAGATTTAGGGAACATATGTGCTTGAAGTATTGCTAGTGGACAGCATCTGGGGATAGATTATCCAATGAAGGGCCTTCTTAGTTGTGATATCCAGAGTTTCCAGTATCTTCGTTGTTAAAAAAATATGTAGTTATCATTCATTTAATTGATAGTAATGACTTGCTGGATTAAACACCTTTTATAGACAGAAAGAACCTTATGTCCTTAGGTGGAAGAACCTAGATTCAAGCAATTGTCATTTGTGAAAATTGCAAGTGTATTGTATTGAATAGTTAGATGAGGCTGAGGTCAAACTTTAGTATTTAGAGATTAGCAATATTGCCTTTGGCATGCCATATAGACAACTATAGATGTTTATTCACATCTACCGTATATACTCGAGTATAAGCCGAGTTTTTTAGCTCCAAAAATGGGCTGAAAAACACAGCCTCGGCTTATACTCGGGTCATTGACAAAGTCACCACACGAGGGCGCCATTGCTTGAGCCAGAGCGAGGAGGCACCAGCTTTTGTCCCCTCTGGCACGCCGTAGTTCCTCTCCCTAGCTCAAGCAAAGAAGGCAGCCATTTGCAATGGTGAGTCGGATTAAAAAGGCCCCCTGCTGTCAGATTCTCCTCCCCCTCCTTTGAAAGGATTTAAACTGTTTAAAAAATGGTATTTTGTGGTAGTTGCTGTCCTTGCTTGGATAGGATCTAATAATGTGTTATGAGGCAGAGCTAGACAGGAATTCTTTTTCTATCTGTCTATCTTTCTATCTATCTATTTTTCTATCTATCTATTTTTCTATCTATCTATCTATCTGTATCTATTTCTTTCTATCTATCTATCTATCTATCTATCTATCTATCTATCTATCTATCTATTTTTCTATCTGTCTATCTTTATTTCTATCTGTCTATCTATCTATCTATCTATCATCTATCTATCTATCTGTATCTATTTCTATCTATCTATTTTTCTATCTAACTATTTTTCTTTCTATCTATCTATCTATCTATCCATCTATCTATTTCTATCTATCTATCTATCTATCTATTTTTCTATCTGTCTGTCTGTCTATCTATCTTTCTATCTATATCTATCTATCTATCTATCTATTTTTCTATCTGTCTGTCTGTCTGTCTATCTATCTTTCTATCTATATCTATCTATCTATCTATCTATCTATCTATCTATCTATTTCTTTCTATCTATCTATCTATCTATCTATCTATTTTTCTGTCTGTCTGTCTATCTATCTTTCTATCTATATCTATCTATCTATCTCTATCTATCTATCTATCTATCTATCTATCTATCTATCTATCTATCTATCTATTTTTCTGTCTGTCTGTCTGTCTATCTTTCTATCTATATCTATCTATCTATCTATCTATCTATCTATCTATCTATCTATCTATCTATCTATCTATCTATTTGGTTTTCTATGCTGATAACCTCACAGCAGCTAATGCTGAAGCTCTTCTTTGGATACACTTATTTGTTTGTTTGTTTGTTTATTTATTTAATTGGATTTGTATGCAATCCCTCTCCAAGGACTCAGGGTGGCTCACAGCATATATAAAAACAGAACAATAATGTAAATCCAATTAATGATGAGAAGGAATCCAGTTTTGAAGGATTTTAACTCTTAGGTTTTAGCTTTGTTCCTGATCGAGCTACTTTTTTTACTTTTTAATTTATTGTTAATATTGTTAATTTGTTTACCCTCTTTTAAATTTACAGAGCTAGTTTACTGGTTTTCTTTAAAATAAATATTCTAAAACATGTCTCAATTAATGTAATTTTATTGTTTTCCATTTTTATAAGTTACCAGTAGCCACTGCATTTTCTAACCTCAGCTTATACTCGGGTCAATACGTTTTCCCAGTTTTTGTGGCAAAAATTGGTGCCTCGGCTTATACTCGGGTCGACTTATACTCGAGTATATACGGTATATAAAATTCTTTATTTTAAAAAGAAAACACAAAAAACAACAGAGGAAAATATTAAATAAGCTTTAAATCAAAATTATGCTGCAGGGACAAAAAAAATCTTCATGTTGTCTAAAAAATGTCTTATCTGGAACATTTATTGGAGTTGGCAAATTACTAATGGGGAGATATCTCCTATCAAGGCATCATCTTCATAATTTGTTGAATATATAAATTTGATGTTGGTCCTGTGAATTGGAACATTTTACAATTGCTCAGATGGCATAACGTTGTACAGTGCTACACTATACATATATGCACACATAGTGCAGTGCAGTGTAGTGCAGTTTTTATTTTTTTATATTTTATTGATCTTCCTGTAAACTTCCCAGGATTATTGTATATAGGGTGGACAGTCATCTTAGTTAAGGAAGGGAGGGTGGGAGGGAGGGAAGGAAGGAAGGCTGTATCCTTCTATCTATCTATCTATCTATCTATCTATCTATCTATCTATCTATCTATCTATCTATCTATCTATCTATCTATCACACCACCTTTCTCAAATGACTCAGGACAGCATTGCATTCATTGCAATTTATAAGGGTTGCAATGAAAATGCACAGCAGATTGCTTTTGACTGTGGCAATACCAGCTGTATTTAAGGTAGGAAGATCCATCCTCTTTCAAGCTTTTCATCAACACACATTCATCTACGACATATCTGATGCTGCATTCCCAGAATAGTTGATTCCCAAATTAGCATAATGCTAAGCAAAGCAGAATTCTCAAACCTTCAGACAGAATTCCTTGACTATTATTAATATATGAAACTTCTTGTACCTTGGACAATATTGTAATGTGCTTAAAGAAGGAGAAAATAAGATTGTGAACTTTAGCATCTCGGATTGTCATTGAATGGGCTAGAGCTATTGTGGTTGGGTCATTGAGGTGTAATAGTTATGTTCAAGTAATTAAGTAATGATTAGACTATATTGAATATATTCAGGTTCAATTCCTTATTTGTCTCTGGGCGAATGTATACATTTTAAAATTATTTTAAAATTACAGATTCAATAGTTTTTACCCAATATATTAAGGCAAATTTATTGGATTTGTACAGCATGCTAAACCAAAACCAAACAAGCTCTGTCATATTGTGCTGTGAACTGAGCATTATTTGAGAAAATGGTAATGGTGCAAGTGAAATGTCAGTGCCTTTTCATAACTAAAATCAGAAGTTAATTCTAACAAAATGCATTTCACTTTTGTATTCTGTGATATCTTTGTTCATATTTGGTTAGGTGATTCATGTAGACTAATTTTAATTCAGCATAAGTGCTTGAAGGTGGCAGCCTATTTCTTCAGCTGCTAGAACTGCTGGCAGCAGGAAGTAGAAGGCAATTAAGAGAATGTTTACTTTCAATAACCACTGATTTTTTTAAAAAAAGAACCCATAACCTGAATAGTAAAGTATGTGGCAGAGAATGTCACAGATTATAGTTTTATGCTCTTTTCTCTGGGAAATACTTCTGTTGAACTTTTATGGGGCTTACCTCTGGGTACCTAGACTAAAATGTGGATTCTCAGTGAAACTTTTCTCTTTGTACAAACATCCTGTCTCATCAATTTAGCCTTAGTCTCCCAAAAGTACCATGGGGTGTAGACTGTAGCACCTATCAGCATTATGGCTGTTGCAGAGACAGACAATGCTTTCTTTCCATGGGCTCCAGGAAAACTTTTGGACATCAAATCTGAAGCCCTGCTCATCTCTAATGCCTTCTGTTTCTTGGCATTGATTTTGTGGATAAAGACCATTTTGAGCACTCTCATAAGGAAGCTTAAATGTTCACCATATTTCTGTTCACTCCCTACTTCGGTATATTTCCCACTAGAGAATAACTAGCTCTTAGCAAGGAAGAATGTTAGACAAGTTTGAAAATATATCGATGGAAGCTGTCTTAGTAACATGTAGCGTGTCTAGAAATGTACTTGCATGAAAAGGAGTACATTCAAATATCTCTGTTATCAGAAGTACTACTATAAATTAAACAATGTCCAGTTCTTCCTTACATCTCATCAAATTTACTTAGGAGATATAGGGGAGCATCTTTGAAGGGAAATCCAGTTAGCAAAGCAGGAATGTGCTCAATTTATATTTGATATTCCATTTCAAAGATGCGGCTTGTTCTCTGCCAAACACCTTACTACTACTCTTCTTTTTTCAGTTTATAAAAAAAAAACCACAAATCATTTTCCACAGTATTTGGAAAGAGTTCACCATAAGAACTTTTCTTTAGACTAAAACTCTTCTCTGATGGCATGGCTTCCCTTTTCAATTTTAGAAGAATCCATTGAAGATTCCATGTTTGATGGCACCCAGATTCTGGAATGATCAGTCGCAGGGGTGGGTTCTAACTTACCTTGCTGCTGGTTTGCTTCCTCCTGCACAGGTGCACCTCGTGAGAGTGCGCACACTTTCCGTGGGCGCGCATGTGCAGGGCTAAAAAAATAGAAAAGGCCTAAAACAAGATGCTGGCTGCATGCACAGGGCTGGAAACTCAGCTGCTGCATATGCTCAGAAGAAAAAATAAAATTTTAAATTGCAAAATAAAAAAATAAAAAAACATGTCAGGGCCCACGGACCAGCACTGACCGAACTGATTCTGTGACATCATTGTGAGATCAGTGGATCGCTACTAGTTTGGGTGAACTGGTCAAAACAGGGAGGAACCCACCTCTAGCCACCTCTTGGCCAAATCAGTAGCCAATATTTGGGATTTTGTTTTTTGAAAAAAAGAGGAAACAACTTTATGGATTTCAAATTTGGTATTTTTTTCTTCCTTCCCTCTTGCAGTGACACTATCTGCAGCTACACCAGCCTATTTTCGTGGATTCACATTGATTGCCTTGAAAGAAGGCAAAGAAGGAGACAAAGAAGAAGACCATGCTGGTACTTTCCAGGTGAGGAACAGTCTTTTGAACTATTGATTTCGAAATATGAAGTAGAATATGTCTTCCTGTCTGGAAACAGGAGCCATACCTTTCTTTATATACTTTACCCATATCTTAAATTGTCACTGTAACAATGAAATAAGACGTAACAATGAAATGGCTTTAATCAAGTCAGATTAATATGAGAAAAGAACTTTATTTTTTCCCTTTAAAAATAATGTTTATTAAGTATTAACATTAAAAAGGGGGAACAAACATAACAAAAAGTGACATAATACATAGTATAGTGTAAAATTAGTAGTACATAATAATAAATATGTATATTTATAATCAAAGTACAATAAAGAGTGTAAATAATATGGAGTAAGAAAATGAAAAAAAAAGACACAAAGGGATAGAGAGGGGAATAGGGGAAAGGATAGGAAGGAAAGAAAGAAGGGAGGGGACACTTTAGAGTTGTACGACTTTTGGGTGTGAAGGGGTGGTAGGTGTAAATAAACATATATCTTAAGTGTAGTTAATGAGAATTCATAAGTATCGATTAGTCTCAAATGCTATAAATGTTTTGACTGTTAACAATAAACAGTCAGAAAAGAACTAAATAGGCTATAGAATTCAACAAGATGCTGCTATATTCTTACATTTGGAATACTATCTTTTGCCTTACTTTTGAAATCCTTCCAATGAAATTAGTGGGATTTTTGAGCCCAAGTAACATTTATATTTTGCAGCCTTAACTAGTTTATCAAATAATTTGGAGATTGTCCTTGGTACTCAACAATTCCAAGCCCAGATCAAATATTTCTTGACCTTTATTTTTCTTGACACCATTATGTTCTTTCCTGTATGTTCCAATGCCTAGACTAGCAACTTTTATTTGATCTTGGTGAGATTAACACAATCTCTACAAGAGATATCCAGCTATCATCTTTTGGAAATAAGTCTGAATTATTTCAGTGTGGCTTGCTTCCAAGTAAATACAGAAAACATGTACTTAATGAACTCAGATATTATTACTCTTACAAATCGTAGAGATTTCTCAGGAAAAAAATTGTAATATTGTCTTAGATTTCCTAATGATGCCAAATCTAAGCAAAGCCCCAAAAAAGATTTTGCAAAGCAGCCAAAATGATTTCCTTCTGGACAGAGTAAGCAAGGATACTCTGCATGTCTCGCTTCTAGTGAATCTAGGATGCAGGAAGTAGAAAATCGAATCATTACAGTACAGTGATACTACTAATCAGCTCTTCTCACAAAGTTTTTATCAAATTATTATTTAGGATTTTAGTCGCAGACCAAAAACAATATGTACTTATCTGAAATTGCAAATAAAGCATTAAAGAATGTAGTATTAATTCTTGACCTTAATATTACTAGTTACAGGCAAGAACTTGATTCATGAATAATCTCTTAATATACAGTATGATCACTAATTAATCCTTAAAGACCAAAAGTATATTTTGATGAATTGAAGCCACATACTACCATCTCTTCCATTAAACTAGTTTTTGTTGACAGACATAAAACACATAGGATCAAAGTATTCATATTACTCCTTTGGGAAATACCAAGGATACAGGAAGATTGTAATCATTTTAGCTAGATGGAAATTAGTAACTCTATTCAAAATACAAAGAAAAAGATAAAATGCTAAGTAAATTAAATTCTCAAATCAGTGTTAGCTCTGTGACTCTGGTGTTAATAGACTTTTGGTCTGCCTAGTTTCATTAATAATAGGGAGCAGAATTTGCTTTAGAAATTTTTTTTTTGTAAAAAATAAAAATGGAGAATAGGCAACATTGTTGAAAATTAAAAAGGAATCCCCTCCAAAAGGAAATATGTATACATTATTTTCTACTGTTCATTCCTTCCTCCCTTTCTACCTGATATATATTGTTCCATGTATTATTCTTAATGAATTAATTCTTAATTATAATTAATGAATAATGGGTAATTATAATTAGTTATAATTAATGGTTTAATTAATTAATTAAATAAATAACTAATTATGCCTGTTAATTTAGCAGGAAAAAACATTAGGGCAGAGTGGAACTGTGGGTTAGGCTTCCAACTGGAGATAAAAAATTTCTCTGCAGGTAAAAGATAGGATTCAAATACAGTGGTACCTCAAGATACGAACCCCTCATCTTACGAACAACCCGAGATACGAACCCGGGGTTCAGAAAAATTTTGCCTCTTCTTACGAACTTTTTTCGTGTTACGAACGGCAAACCCGAACTTCCGGGTTTGGCATTCCGGAGGCTGCTGGGAAGCCCCGCAGCCCGGCTGTCACCTTTTAAAACAGCCAGGGGGCTTCCCAGTTGCCTCCCGGAGCCAAACCCGGAAGTTCGGGTTTGGCGTTCGGCTTGGAGAGGCTGCTGGGAAGCCACCCGGCTGTTTTAAAATGTGACAGCCGGGCTGCGGGGCTTCTCGGCGGCAGCGGCAGGTACGTAAGACGGAAAACGTTCAGGAGGCCGCTTTGGGTTTTTGGCTGGGAGGGAGGGCAGGAGGTCCGACGCTGGGGGAGGGAGTCAGGAAGGTCCTCCTGCTCCCCTCCTCAGCGAAAAACACAAAGACGGTCTGCCATCGCATGACAGGCAGGGCGGAGCAGTGTGGAGCAAAGGGAGTCTGAAACCGCCAGCAGCTTCAGTTTCCCATTGCTCCGCGGGCGGCGGCAGACCGCCTTTGTATTTTTGGCTGGGGGGGAAAGCAGGAGGCGCAGGATCAGGCCGGCGGCGGGCACGGGAGAGGCAGCAGGTCTGCATCCTGGGCGGGTGGGCGGGCCGCGGGCGAGGAGGCGTGACCGAGCGGGCTGGCTCAGGCTCTGGCTAGGACGGGGCGGGCAGCGGCTGGGCGCGGCAGCGAGGGTGCGTCTGACTCGGGGCTTGCGGCGCCTGACGCAGCGGGGAACAACAGCGTGGGAGGCAGGAGAGGACCAGGCAACCGGAGCAGCGTTGCCGCTGCTCCCGACTTGGCTTCCCTGGCCGCCTTGGCTTCCCTGGCCGCCTGGCGCTGCGATCTTCCAATCTTCCCTTGGCGATCTTCTGATCTTCCCTGGCTTCCCTGGCCGCCTGGTGCTGCGATCAGAAGATCGCAGCACCAGGCGGCCAGGGAAGTGGCCAGGGAAGCGGCCAGGGAAGCCAAGGGAACATCGGAAGATCGCAGCGCCAGGCGGCCAGGGAAGCCAAGGGAAGATCGCCAAGGAAAATGCCCAGCCCAGCCCCCCCCCGGAGGCGTTTTCCTGGAAGGAATGCCATCCACCACCGAGCTTTTCGTAATCTGTTTAAATTTCCTTCACTCCCCCAACATTCCCCGCCTTGCCTCGCTTGACTGGCCAGAGGACATGACATTCACCGCCTCCCGTGCCTCCTTTGGCTTTGCGATTGGACGCGCCTCCCGCCGCTCTGCCCAATCGCAAAGCCGAAGGAGGCACGGGAGGCGGTGAATGTCATGTCCTCTGGCCAGTCAAGTGAGGCAAGGCGGGGAATGTTGGGGGAGTGAAGGAAATTTAAACAGATTACGAAAAGCTCGGTGGTGGTGATTGCACTCCTTTTAGAAAAACGCCTCCACGGGGGCTGGGCTGGGTATTTTCCTGGAAGGAATGCCATCCACCACCGAGCTTTTCGTAATCTGTTTAAATTTCCTTCACTCCCCCAACATTCCCCGCCTTGCCTCGCTTGACTGGCCAGAGGACATGACATTCACCGCCTCCCGTGCCTCCTTTGGCTTTGCGATTGGACGCGCCTCCCGCCGCTCTGCCCAATCACAAAGCCGAAGGAGGCACGGGAGGCGGTGAATGTCATGTCCTCTGGCCAGTCAAGCGAGGCAAGGCGGGGAATGTTGGGGGAGTGAAGGAAATTTAAACAGATTACGAAAAGCTCGGTGGTGGTGATTGCACTCCTTTTAGAAAAACGCCTCCACGGGGGCTGGGCTGGGTATTTTCCTGGAAGGAATGCCATCCACCACCGAGCTTTTCGTAATCTGTTTAAATTTTCTTCACTCACCCAACATTCCCCGCCTTGCCTCGCTTGACTGGCCAGAGGACATGACATTCACCGCCTCCCGTGCCTCCTTTGGCTTTGCGATTGGACGCGCCTCCCGCCGCTCTGCCCAATCACAAAGCCAAAGGAGGCACGGGAGGCGGTGAATGTCATGTCCTCTGGCCAATCAAGCGAGGCAAGGCGGGGAATGTTGGGGGAGTGAAGGAAATTTAAACAGATTACGAAAAGCTCGGTGGTGAATGGCATTCCTTCCAGGAAAACGCCCAGCCCAGCCCCCGTGACTGGCCAGAGGACATGACATTCACCGCCTCCCATGCCTCCTTTGGCTTTGCGATTGGGCAGAGCGGTGGGAGGTGCGTCCATAGGCTTGGTCGGGTCGCCGCAGCACCCTCCCTTCGCCAACCCTTTGGCGGTCACCGGTGGGCTTAGGGTGCCTCGGCACCGACTTCGCTGCCCCTTCCCGAGCCCAGCCCCGTGACATTCGCTTTCCTCCCGCCCGCAGCCGAGACTGATCGTGGGCTCCTTCGCAACCTCGGAGAGCTTCCAGGGCATGAAAGCTCACGAAAACCAGGAAGCTCTCCGAGGTTGCGAAGGAGCCCACGATCAGTCAACTGCGGGCGGGAGGAAAGCAAATGCCAAGGGGCTGGGCTCGGCTCCCCCCTCGGCTCCCCCCCTTACCAGCCCCGCCGCGGAAGGCTCCATTCTGTTCCCTGCCGGCCCGATTGAGCGGCCGGCGGTCTCCATTCAGGGAACAGAATGGAGCCTTCCGCGGCGGGGCTGGTAAGGGGGGGAGCCGAGGGGGGAGCCGAGCCCAGCCCCGTGGCATTCGCTTTCCTCCCGCCCGCAGCCGACTGATCGTGGGCTCCTTCGCAACCTCGGAGAGCTTCCTGGTTTTCGTGAGCTTTCATGCCCTGGAAGCTCTCCGAGGTTGCGAAGGAGCCCATGATCAGTCGGCTGCGGGTGGGAGGAATGCGAATCCCCCGTGGGCTCCGTTACATCTTCCGCTGCCAGCCAGGCCATGCTGGCGGCAGCAGAACAATCGCCTTCCTCCCGCCCGCAGCCGACTGACCGTGGGCTCCTTCCCGAGCTCCCTTCCTGAGCCTCCCGTTCTCTCTCCCCCCCCTCGCCCCTTCGCCTCCCTGTGTTCCTAGGAGAAGTGCTGGGGATTGAGGCAAGACAGACCTTCTGCTCCTCACCAGCACTTCTCCTAGGAACACAGGGGGGCAAAGGGGCGAGGGGGGCGGAGAGAGAACAGGAAGCTCAGCATTCCGTCAGCCACAGCGCTGGCTGTCAACTTTTCTTTTTAAAACTGGGCAGGAGCTGACTTGCCTCCCCAGTGCTAAAAAGAAAAGTTGACAGCCAGCGCTGCGACTGACGGAATGCTGAGCCTCCCGTTCTCCCCCCCCCCACCTTGCCCCTTCTGGTTTCGGCGTTCGGGAGACCGCTGGGTTCCCAGCTGTCTCCGAACGCCAAACACCAAAGCCGAACTTCCGCGTTCGGCTTCAGGACACAGCTGGGAAGCGGCGCGGCTCTTTTAAAAGATGACAGCCGGCCTGGGGGGCTTCCCAGCACCCCCGAGCCCTGTGCTGGGAAGCCCCCCAGGCCGGCTGTCACCTTTTAAAACAGCCGCGCCGCTTCCCAGCAGTCGTGGAAAGCCGTTTTTTTGCGGGGTTTTTTTTGGTTGCACGGGTTAATTGACTTTACATTGTTTCCTATGGGAAACAATGTTTCGTCTTACGAACCTTTCGTCTTACGAACCTCCCCCCGGCACCAATTAAGTTCGTATCTTAAGGTACCACTGTATTATTTTTCCCATCAAAAAGTTTTATTCTGAGTGTTTTAGAAAAGAACTGAAAAGCAGAGATAGATGGGTTCATCAAGGAATTTCTTTACTACTTGTAGTACCACAAATCTCTGCCATTTTCCTGTACTACATTGGCGAGACGTCACTGCTAATCACTTGCCTTTGCTTTATGGCATATTCTTTGATAAACTTTCTATATTTTTTAGTTTAAAGATCAAATTTATTAGGAGATTAAGAGATGTATTGCACATGGACTATAAATACAGCACAGATTACTTTATTTACAGTCAGATATAGAGACAACCAATGGCAACCTATTTTGTGGACACACTTGTTCTTTTGTTCCAAAAAATTTTGTGCCAAAAGACTTGGATGTAGGTTTTGCTATCCTCTGCTCTTGAACCTCATAGCTCCAGCCACTTTTTTCAGCAAATGCAATAGCATCTTCTTTTGTAGAGAACGTTCATTGCAAATTGGACAGAGGATCCGCTGAAGATGCTCAGCCCATGCGTGGGTATTCCCAGCACTCCCTTGTATCAAATTCCATTTTCCATTTTTTCATGCTGTTAACACCAGCTTGCATGGCATTATAGGCTGAACAAAAATACAAGCTTTTCTTGTTTTAATATGCTCCTCTGGAACACCAGTTAGAGAGCTAATGTCCAATATTTGATCAACTGGGATAAGTTGTGTATCTTGGGTTTGGTCCTGTGCCAGGTGCCATGTGGAAGTCTTCAAAGCCCCCCCCCCCCCACGGAGCAGGTGCCTCACCACATCCATTCTCATTGAGATCCCCCACAGCAACAGCACTACCACCACCCTGATGGTGCAAACAGATTTCTATTTTAGATAGTTAAACTTTCTATTTTATTCTGTTTTGTCAGAATAGAGGGTGAGGAGTGTGATCATTTGGAATAGGAATAAGTTACAGCCATATTTAGAAAAAAAAGTCATACCTCACTGGGAGCATCAAGTGTTCTTCAACTGATTTTTTTTTTTTACGACAAACTTGCGAAGGAAAACCAAATATTAATATCTGGGATATTCATTTTGATCAGCTAAGAATGCGGCCTTGTCAAAATGGTGTAGCTTTTTTAATGAGAATCTGAAAATCTGTTGTAATAGACCGTAGTTACAGAATTAGAAATAGAAGTAAAAATGGCTGGACCACAATTTGATTGGGTTTAGCCAATAGAAAGCCAAAAAAGATATCCTAGAACAGACCTGGGTAAGATGCGGCCTGAGGGCCAGATGCGGCCCACCTGCTGTCTGTGACCGGCCCGCGGAGGTCGGTCCAACTTTTCTAGATAAGAACCAGGTGTCCAAGATATAATATATAAAATATTATTATATATATAATATATAATATAATATATAATTATAATTTATAATTATAATATAATTAACTCAGTTCTACCCAATAATATACATTATTGGATAGAACTGAGTTAATTATATTAGTCCGACCCTCTAAAACCATCCCAATTTCTCATGCGGCCCTATGGCAAAATTAATCGCCCACTCCTGTCCTAGAAGGAAAATCTCAGTATAGAAGAAGCAAAAAATAAATGAATTCCTGACTTAATTTTTTCTGGCCCATTAGCTGGAAAAATATAATTTTGATTGAATTAGAATTTTACCAGGAAGTAGTAATAAAACTGATTGGTCAAGGTTTTCCATTGTGGGTTGAAATAGCATCCAGAATGGGTTAACTCTTGCCTTCAGTTGATTGGATTGAGTCTGTCAGAGCTAAAATAGGGCTGTTACCCAGCACTATCCAGAGGCAGGTGGTGGCCCTGTCTTCTGCCCTTACCTGGGGGTCACTGGGGTCCTTGGTGCAACATCTAAACATTCGGTGCTTCATCAAGGTTGCAGTTAATCTGCCCCCTCCCCTGTGGTTCACCAGTATCACATCTGGGACCTCTCCAAAGTCCTCAGCTCTTTAACCGGTAGCCCGTATGAGCTGTTGGACTCAGCCAGCCTGTGCCATCTGACATACAACGTTGTGTTCTTGGTGGTAATCACATCAACTAAGTAAATTTCAGAACTAGGGGCCCTGTCAGTCTGACCTGATCTTTGCATCTTTCACCCAGACAGGGTGGTGCTTCACCTGGACCCTTCTTTCATTCCCAAAACTAATTCCTGGTTTCATAGGGCACAGGAGCTAGTGTTGCCCAAGTTTTTCTCCAGGCCAGTTCATCCCCTTGAAAAGCGGTGGCATATGCTGGACGTTCAGAGAGCCCTCCATACTGTCAAATGTACAGCTGAACTGTGAAAGATGGAGGCACTCTTTGCTTCAGTTCAGCCAGGAACCTTGGGTGAGAAACATTAGGACAGGGGATGGTAAGCGCGCTGGTGTACCTATGCATGGCACTTATTGACCTCTTAGGAATCGGGTAAGGACAACAGTGGAAAGTCTAAGGGTAAAGTTTTGTGGGTTAGGTGCATGCATAGAGTGAGAGAAAGAAAGACAATTGGGCAGGGACGAAAGGCACACCAGTGCACTTATGTACGCCCCTTACTGGCCTCTTAGGAACCTGGAGAGGTCAATCGTGGAGAGTCTAAGGGAGAAATGTTGGGGGTTAGGGGTTGACACAATTGAGTCCGGCAATGAGTTCCACGCTTTGATAACTCGATTGTTGAAATTATATTTTTTACAGTCAAGTTTGGAGTGGTTCGTATTAAGTTTGAATCTGTTGCGTGCTCTTGTGTTGTTGCGGTTGAAACTGAAGTAGTCATTGACGGGTAGGGCGTTGCAGCATATGATGGTGGTCTCCCAGGACCAGACATAAGCCCATTCTAAGGGTTGAGATAGAATCAAGCCCCACCCTATGACTTTTCTGGCCATGACTTTGAGTTTAAAGGCGATACTGGAGTCAAGAACATTGGGTCTGTATTTCATTCTTTGTCAAAAGTTGGAAGCCCAAGCTGAAGTCAAGAGTTAACCCATTCCTGGATGCTACAAGAAAGAGAATATCAGGTAAGACCAATACGCCTTTTCTACAAAAGTCTACTTATCATGCCCAAAATCCCAGCAGTTTTATAGATTCAATTAATGTTCAGATTACTTCTTTACTTTTCCTGAAATAACATTTAAAAAAATATGATTAACAAAGCATATCTCTCAGTTCAATCAGCATGACCTTTTCATCTTTTGACTGCCCTTCAGACTTTTTAAAATCCAAGCTTCATAGCTGAGTCCAATGGGGGATAGTCTGCAGTCTGTGTAAAATTACCTATCATTTTCATTTTGCTCTAAATTGTACGTGACCTGTTTTCTCTCTTGCTACTTCTTAGTGGAGTGAAATACTGGAAATAACACTTCTGTTAGTGGAAGTTTTAATCTATCCACATAGAAAAAGGAGTGTTGACTCCCCTTTTATCATTGTGGTTTCCTTAATGTCCCCCTCCTACAAACACCCAATATTTTAATACTGCTATATTTTAATATTGCATGAGGCTGATAAAAACACTAATAATTAACTCAATCATATGAAGAGTATCAGGAATAAAACAAAATCCCTTTCTCTCTTTTTTTGACACAGTGTAGATGCAGTCAGTCCACCATATAATGATCCTATGAAATGTATCACTGTAACTTTTATTATGCCTGTGATGTTTTTGACAAATCTGTATCATTTCAGTATTTCACCAATTGTGGTACCAAGGCAGAGCATGTAATGTTTGCTGGAATTTTCACCATAGCTGTTCTGTGAAAAATAGATGTGTTGTTGATGATAGCAATATTATACACAGTTAATAATGTGGAGTTAGGGAGATTGGAAAAATATTATTATTCTTACAAATTTATCATTATAAATAATTCTGTGACATGTTCTTAAGCACATATATAATTTCATTGTCTCTTATTCATAATTTCTTTTTTCTAGGTAGGACAGAATATAAATTAATTCTGAACATATTAGACAAGCAGTTAATATATTTTATATTCCAAACCTCATATAATCTTGTTCTCACCTCCTTCTTGCTTTTTGAAACATAGTGTCTGTATTCATATTATTGAATAGTCAAGAACCTGGTTTCCCACATTTGACTACAATAGTTGTCATAGGCCACAATCACTAATATGGGAGCTTGGTGGTAGATGATAAATTGCTGATCTTAATGACAACAGAAGAAGACAAATTATTCTGTCTATCACTTAACATCAAAGGTAACCTCAGCTGTAATTTTTGGCAGAAGCCTGGCTTTGTGTTAATGGTAGGTTTATGTGAAGAAATAATAATAACAACTTCCTTTTTTCACTTTCCTTCTCTAAAGTTACGAAAATATTGAAAAGAACATTAATATTGGTAATCAGATGAAAAATGCTTTCTGAACACTGTGTATTCAGGCTTGGATTCAATAGGAAAACTACTCAAGAGATTTCTTTAGGATTATAGAATAATAATATCAGCTCATTATTGAAAGTTACTTAACGTGATACCAAAATTTCCTTTTCAGTGTTTAGATTTGCCAAACAAATGTGGCTGGGGAGAAAATGGCATTACAAATGTGTCGCATCAAGAAACACATCACAAAAAAGGGGGGAAAAGAGAGAGAAACAATTTGCATTACAGTGGTACCCCTACTTATGAACTTAATTTGTTCCGTGACCAGGTTCTTAAGTAGAAAAGTTTGTAAGAAGGAACAATTTTTCCCATAGGAATCAATCAAATAATGCGTGTGATTGGGAAAACCACAGGGAGGGTAGAGGCCCTGTTTCCTCCCAGGAGATTCCTAGAGAGGCCCCAGGGAGGCTTCTCCCCGCCTTTTCTAGCCCTGTTTCCTCCCAGGAGATTCCTAGAGAAGCCCCATGGAGGCTTCTCCCTGCCTTTTCTGGTTACAGTTTCAGAGACTCGGGTTTGTAAGTGGAAAATGTTTCTTGAGAAGAATCAAAAAAATCTTGAACACTTAGTTCTTATCTAGAAAAGTTCGTAAGTAGAGGCATTTTTAAGTAGAGGTACCACTGTATTTTGTATGCTAACTGAGAGGTACATATCTGTCATTTTTAAATGTAGAATAATATTTATTTAGTCTCAGGATTATGTGGCATAGAAATGAGTGTACAAAGGGAAGCAAAAGAACAATCTATGTATATAAAAGCTAATGCCACTCATGCCATAATCACCAAATCTCCAGAACCATAAATTCTACAAACTGGAAAATTTGCCACGTTTCTTCCTCTTGTCTTCTAGATGCTCACTAAGAAAACATTTTTCAAAATGATCATCAGAGCATTAGTATTTCCTATAAACTCTGATGCTATGGAGTTCTACTACCTCTCCCCACCTGAAAATAAATTTGTTCCAAATGCAAAACACAAGCACAGAAGAGGAGTTTCACTTTCACTTTCACAGCAGCAAGCAGCTTTACTACAGAACAATTGAGCTAAACCACGGCCAGGCTCCTTCCTGTCTCATTCTTACTCACACAGTATATACTGTTTGAGTTTCCAAATACCCCTCAACTCTCTCACGCACTGACAGGACGGTAGACAGATGAATATTGATGGATGCTAGTAGGCAGAGACAGCTTTCCCTCCCCTACACTTTAGTTCTCTCTTTCATCTACTGTAACAACAGTAAAAGGGAAAAGAGGCAAAAAGCGCAGAAAAAGATTTAAACATATTTTGTAAAGATCTGTAAGTGATGCGATTAGGAAAACACACGCAAAAGAAGCTGCACACAAATATCATCAAACTCATCCCCAAGTCTGCAGACAGGCTATAAAAGAGTATTATTAACATGCTCTGATGATAATTAGTTAGATGTTATATTGTTCACCTGAGGCTTAAAGTTGCTCTCTCTGAAGTCCAGCTGTGGTGCTTAAGTCATAACCAGTGGTGCAGCCCTTGTTTTATTCCACTTTGTTTTTTCAAAATGGGCATGGCTCTTAAATTCTGCCTTCCTATAGAAGTGCCCCAGAAAGGGGAGGGGGAGGGAGGGCTCCTCCTGGGAGCAACAAAAATTGGAACTTGCCAAGAACATTCAGATTAGATCTGAAGCAAAATTGGATTTGTTTTGCTACAAGTTTTCTACAGGATAAAAGCTTAGGCCAGAGGTCTTCAAACTTGGCAATTTTAACACTTGTGGACTTCAACTCCCAGCTGGCTGGAGAATTCTGGGATATGGAGTCCACAAGCTATGCTGGCTGGAGAATTCTGGAAGTTGGAGTCCACAAATCTTAAAGCTGCCAAGTCTGAAGACCATTGGCTTAGACTGTGGTATAGATAAGTAGAAATTACATTATGCCCCTTGAACAAGTGACAGGAAACCATGGAGTGACAGGGAACCATGGAGAAAATTAAGCAACCCCATTAAATATGAAGAGATTTATGCCTAACAAGACACGAAACAACTGTAAAACAACATACAAATAGGTGGTGGTAACATTTGAAATATATGTTTGTGAATTCAGTCCAATGCATGCTGCTCTGATGAGCTGAGAAGAGTAGGAAAAGTATTGAAGTCACTTATCACACGACTGTTAGCAAGCACAAAGCAATGGGGTTTATTTTCTAAGTAACTTAATGATAATTTCTCCATTGCAATAAAATTGGTTTATTTATTTCTTGCCACAGTTGGGTGCATTTCTACCATTAATATGCCATTGGTGGTAATATCCAATTAAGTTCTCAGCAATGGCAAGAAAAGGACATTTTTACAAGGACCTGGCCTTCAGGCCTAACTGCATTTTCTGCATGCCACTCCATACAACTCAACTCAGTTGACTTTGCAACCATAGAACTGAGATGAGAGTTGGCAGAAAAGATAATTTTTTAAATATTTCCAAATGGCTCATGGATCTCAGTGGAGGGATAATTATTAAGACATTTAATTAGTTTTATTATCCTGGTAAGAAGCTGAAATCAGCATTTTAATTGGCAGTTAAATATTTTAAAAGTTTTTGAATAGCTAAATTCATACTGTTTGGCATAAAACAGAAGGAATTGTCCTTCCCACCTGCAAACCCTCTGGTAAAGGCTCTTCCTGGAATTAACACCTGGCTCTAATCTCTGCATTCATTAAAGATTTAAGTGCCCACTTCTCTGCTATTTAGTTTTGCATTGCCATTGCCCTATTGCTCTTTTCACTAGATGAAAAGTGAGTGCCTGTAAATGATGCATTAAACTTAAGCCGTGGTAGGTTGCCATTATTTTCAAGCAGTTTTCTACAGGAAGCTTTTTTAAAAAAAGGAACTGGTAGGCTAATTCCACCTGGGCCTGTTTAGCTGCAGTCATGCAACTCTGAGACAAGGAAAACTGTTTCAATATTGGTATGGCTACCACACCATTAATATAGCCTTCCCCAAAGTTGTAACTTTTTTAATGGACTGATGCCACCTCTCTCCCTTTAGAGAATAATGTAAATCAATTCTCTTCTTCAGTATGATAAGACATATTGTTTGGGAGTCTCCAAAATTTCACTTTAATAGTATCACTGATTATCCCAGCATTAGTCTCATGCTAATGTCTCCTTCCATTCTCCTGAAAAAATGAATGAGATTTGGGACAAGATATGGAGAGTGGATAGGTAGTAGAGGGTTCTTAATGCTAGATTTCAAAACTTTTTTTCTGTTCTCTTTTCTGTATTTTTCTGCTGTTTGCTGCTGGTGGTGGTGCTACTGCTGATACAATGGTGGCTGGAGTGATGCAGAGACTATGAACATGTTTTAAATCAGGGATATCAAACTCCTGTTGTCACGGTGGTGTCACATGACATATTGGGATTCCCCCCCTTTACTAAACCAGTCGTGGGCAGCATGTGATGCACCTGGCCCGTGGGCCAGGAGTTTGACCCCCTGTTTTAAATATGCTGCTGAATACAGATTAAAATTAAAGCTGGAAGTGTAGAAAAGATGTGAAATGTAAGCATGCTACATAATTTTATTTTCTAAAATTTAGTATTCAATTTTGCACAATCTTTTCATTCCACCGTTCTTTGCAAATATCTTCCAAACCGTGATGAGGATGGACAAAATATTGTTGAAGGTGGTTTTTACAGATGAAATAGAAGTACCCATAGGATTTGTATCTCTTCAGTTTCCCTTTCCAAGTACATGAAGCCAAATGATCTTAGCTTCTGATTAGCGTCAGCCCTCCTACTCCTCTGTCCTTTGCTAAGAAGGTTCTACTTGGGTTTTGATTTTCAGTTCTTGAGCTCCTTCTTCCATCCTTATCTCCCAATCTGCATTAGATAGTTATTTTGCATTAGATAAAGCAGTTAACTCCTTGCTGTATTTCCCACGAAGAGTCTGTCACTTCATTCATGTTTGGGACTTGGTCATAGGAAGCTTATGTATGGTGATAATACAGTGGAATTCAGGAAAAAAATAATGTAAATGTTTACATTACTCAGAGTATATTAAATTAAAACTCTTACCATTTTGTACTGTATTTGTTTGTTTGTCTATTTGTCTATTTGTCTATTTGTCTGTCTATCTATCTATCTATCTATCTATCTATCTATCTATCTATCTATCTATCTATCTATCTATCTATCTATCTATTAAATTTGTATGCCGCCCCTCTCCGTAGACTCGGGGCGGCTAACAACAGTAATAAACAGCATATAACAAATCTAATGTTTAAAATACTTTAAAAACCCTTATTTAAAACCAAACATACACACAAACATATACACACGCACCTCTATTATTTTTTTAAAAAGTATGTTAAAATAGGATATTAATAGACAACAGATAAAATGACCAAACGGTGACACATTAATGTCATATCTTACTGGCTTCCAGCTCATTTTCAAGCATTACACAATTTTAATGATGATTGATTGATTCATCCATTCATTCAATTGAATGGCTAACCATAGAGACCTCTATGGGCTGATTCTACATTATCAGAAATAATGTTTCCTCCCATATCTCTTGTGTTGATTGTAGCAAGGGCCACGCAGGAATTATTCCTCTCATTGGTGCCACTTCATTCTCAATGAGACACAACAAGCACCAATTTTATTATATTTCCAATGGCATCCAACCCTTTTTCAGTGTTGAAACAGAGCATTCCAGAAATACAGTCAATCGATAAATTAATGATTTTTTTAAATTAAATTGCCACAATTGAGCTTTATAAAAGTAATCTGTGTCTGCTGTCTATGATCTTATATATTTTAATCATTTAGGGGGGGTTTATTAAAAAAATCAGGCACAAAATAAAAAAAGTTCCAATTTTAGAACTTCATAATAATGATTTTTCACTCTGAAGAAACTCTGAAGGGAAATATATACATTGTAAAATGAAATTAAATACTGTACATTGAGATTAATTTCCCCCCAATTTAGGCCGGGTCAATTTTTCAACTTTCAATTTCCAAACATTAGGGGTGCTCAAAAATTGGGACATGCCTTGGGGATTGTATATATTTTTTGGTCACTTTAATTACTTTGGTAAGTAATTACATAAATATCCTAAGTTTTTAACATTTTCCCCCATATACTACTGTGACTTGAGAATATTTGGTCTTGGTCAGAGAATATGACAATGTACGATTGGACAGATTTACACGATAGGTTACACTGTTATTAATATAATGTTCTTAATAAATGTGCTTAGGACCCTGTCAAAACTTAGGTTTCCAACCAATAGTGCAAAGAAAGAAATACTAAAGCTTTTTGAGTTATAGCCTCAAAAATTAAGAGTTTTAGTTTCACAAAAGTTTCACAAAGTTTGCATATCCATATGAGTAAGATGACTATGCCTGAGACCTGATCTACAATCTATAGGAACATTTGGTGGCCTTTTTTGCAGTGTGATTTACTTTTAGATATTCTGGAGCTCAGGGGATCTGGTCACCCATCATTAATCATAAATCAAAAAGGTCTTGATCTTTTAAAAAGCCCAGCTGTTCATGCATCTGTGTACAAAAGCTGAAAAGCGTTTTTATTCCTTTTTTTAGCATGCTTCGTTTTGCTGCCCCATTTTTCATGGGATTAAAGGTTCTTTGCTTATTAATGGTCAAAAAGAGCTGAAAATAGAGAATGTTATATCAGTAACATAATTGTGGAAACAAGCAACAATATAAGAATTACTCTGAAAACAGATCTCCAGAAGCATAAAGAAATTGCAGGGATGGTCTTCTAAAGAAAACAGGATTGTCCAATGCCTTACGGTGTTTTGGGTTTCTAAAGAATGACAGTAATTTAATGAGGAAGCATATACACTGCTCAAAAAAATAAAGGGAACACTTAAACAACACAATATAACTCCAAGTAAATCAAACTTCTGTGAAATCAAACTCTTGGTTTGGAAGCAACACTGATTGACAATCAGTTTCACATGCTGTTGTTCACATTCAACTTTGTACAGAACAAAGTATTCAATGAGAATATTTCATTCATTCAGATCTAGGATTTGGTATTTGAGTGTTACCTTTATTATTTTTTTGGAGCCGTATATTTAATATACAAGATGTCCCAGGTTAAATTCATAAATTCCAAGAAATGCTAGAAAAATGTTGAGTTGATCACTAGGAGAACCACTGCTTGACAGGATTGACAATATTTGGCTAGACGGAATACTAACTTTATTTGGTATAAAGTAGCTTGAAGAAATGTTACGATTTGAATCTTGAGTTAAGCCTTGAGGGTTTGTGGCCATGGTTCCTGGCCATAAAATGTATTTAAAGAGTTGAGAACCACTGGGATAGAAGGATATTGGATGGACACCATTCTACTGCGAAGCCTGCATATAAAGATTTCACCATTATCACTCATACATTTAAAGGCATTGTGATCTTTCTGGCAAATTTAGATGGCTGTTTTTCTGCACAAATGCTATCAAAGTTTAGCCCTTCCATCATATTACAGCTTCATTCCCCTGGAAGGTCAGTTAAGGTTTAAAATTTTTGCACTTATTTAGCTCTATAAAATAAGTTCTGAAAAAAAAAGGTTTGTGGCCTGTTGATGTCATATTCCGCATGGCCAATTTCCATTTCCAATTTTTTCTAGATGATTTAGTTATTCAGTTTGTCCCACACAGAATCCCAATTCTCCTTTGTATTAACAGAGTTTCCTCTCTTGATGTAATCAGGAGATGTCAGCAGCATGCTTCTATTTCACTCCCCTGTGTCTCTAATGAAATATTGATTAGTATGTGTCCTACGGCTGATCTTTGACAACTGTACTGCCTATTCCCTTGCTGTCTGAAAGTTGCCTTACAATGTAAAGCTTTAATGTTTTTCCCCCTCTCTGTAACTGGTTTCCAAACCATTATGTAACATATCCAGTGATGCCCTTCTTTTCCAGAGGATGAAATTGTGAAGCTGGTTTTGCAGAAGATCCCCCACTCTGGCCTGATGAGAATATGTAAAACAATAAAGGCAGAAACGTCCCTGCTTTCCCTTCAAAACAATCCTCTCATACTCATCGAAAGAAAGAGAAGCTGGGTCAAGAGGGAGAAATACTGAAAGCAGTGTTTGCACCAATACAACGCAAGCTGCCTTATGTCACTGTACACCTTCATATATAAACAAATGGAGCTTGACAATAAGGCAGCTGACATTACTGTCATTTAATACACTAATTGTATTGAATTAAATTACAATTAAAAAGATAAACAGTATAAGTTAAAAGGGAGAGGAGTGAAAAAAAGAAAAAAATAGAGATGATGGAAAAAATAAGAATATAGTAAAGAAAAGAAAAGAAATATATAAAGAAATGTTTTCCGCCTTCATCACAAGTATAAATAATTTCACTAACATTACTGTCTCTTTAAATATAACCAATGATCTCTTCTTCCCATATGTCATCTGTTATCTATAAACAAATGCTTAAAGTCTCATCATTCAGCAAAAGGGTTACTAGAAATACTTAGCTATTTAAACCTCAAACATTCCTTTCCTTTATATTCCTTTCCTTTTAACAATCTTGTTCTCTAATCCTTTCAAATAATGTTCTAGGATTTGATCTCTTTTCATATTTTTCTTTTCTCCTTCTTTACAACTTTAACAACTCTCTTTTGTAAATTTAATCACTTTCTTGGTTTGTTATTTGTGTATCCCCAGTATCAAGACATCAACCAGTTTCATTTAGATAACCAGTGTGACATCTTTTTTTCCATATCATTCTTGTAATCTGTTATTTTTGCATCCACTTTCAGATCAATCTCTGTCTTGATTTGATCAATCTCTCTCAGGAAGATTTGTTCTTCTATGACATCTATTAAATATAATTAATCTATAAAGGCAGATACTCTTAAAATTAACTTCTCGGACCATTCTACATAAGTGAAAGGCCGTCCATTTATGGATGGTCGACATTTGTGGTGGGGGCCGGATGTACTTGGCCACCACCACTGGAGGCTTTGAAATGGGCAGTCACGCAATAACACATGTGATTACCCAGGATGCCTTGCGCTTAGCACTAGGCATGCTGGGGGGCCGGGCAGAGAGCTCTCACATAAAAGAGACGGGTTGCTGCTCTCTGACCCTTCCAATTTTAGACTCATCAGCCCCCGTTGCAGGCACCTGCCCTTTCTCCCCATGGTTGCAGTATGATTGCTGGTCATGTTCAGGGGCCGAGTAGGAATTTTTGGCGGTCATACTGCAGTTTAGGTTATAGTAGCCATTTTTTCACCTACTCCAACTGGGTTAAGGGATGGGAGAGGTTAGGGGGTGTTTAGCAATAGTTCCTCACAGAAATGGGTTAATTGGCTTGAATTCCCTTGGTCACTGGGATGGTGGTATGGGGCGGAAAAAGGGGCTAGCAGCAACTGTGTGATCTCCTTTAGGGCACCTTTTGGAAGGCAATGGGCTCCCCCTCACCAGAAGCTCCAGGCAGAATCCTCCTGAGTATTGGGGAGAGGGTGCCCTTGGGGCTTACTTGCCGCAAAACCCACAAATGGGGATGAGCCTTCCCACATGCCTTGGGTGTGACAGAGGGCAAGGGAAGGCCAAGGTCAAGTTCAAGGCCAAGGTCAAGGGCGACCTTTGCTTGCTTGGCAAGGAGCTTTCACCCTTAGTTGCCCAAGGATGTTTGGAACAGAAATTCCACCCCATTGGCTTCCTCTGCAGGTCCAGATTTAAATAAATAAAGTGACCCATAAAACCCAGCTCTGGGGTCCGTGTGCTCATTTTGCATCCGACACAAACATCTTTCAGTATGGCCAATCTTAAAATGTTTCCCGCATTCTGTATTAGTAATCAAATATAAGTGTTCTTCTCCTTTAATTGTAATATTTGGTTCCTTCTGGTTCTCTCTAGTGTATAACTGTCAAAGTCTTATCCTATCATGTTTTCCCCTAAAAATTTGAAACAACAGCATTTTCCCATGGAATGATTTCTTATAATTAATTTCAACATCTTATTTCAAATCCATCTGGATTTTTAAAATCAACATTTTAATCACTGTTTTAGTGTTTATTAAAAAAAGTTTTTAAAAAATCTATAAACTTCAATTAAACATCTCCTTCACTAAGGATTGAAGGAAACTCACCCAGTATTTTCAGATTTATTGATCCAAAGGTTCCTAATAGCTGAAAAGCAATTAACAAGCAATTTCAAAAAGTGACTACTAAAGGAAATAAGCAAACCCAGTGGCCATTTTAAGGACTGACCATGGTTTGAACAGGATTGTTGTTCCTTCATCTCCCAGAGCTCTAAACCATCTGAAGACTATTATTTTGCAGTCTCCTAATGAGGACCAAATATCCGAAGTACTTGTGGGTACTCTGAACTACTCTCCATTTCAGAATCCTCTAAATTGCTTTCAGAGAGGAATTACAAAGAGCTGGTTTACTCACTTTCATTATTTTGATGAAAGTATTAATATTGCAAATGCCTCCATAGGAATCCATCAAGCTGTGTAAAAGGGAATTGGTAAAGCAAATACAAAAAATATCTTGGGAGAATTAAAAGTTGCATGAAAAATATGATATGTCTTTTGGGTACTATCCTAAAGCTGAAAACGGGGGAAAGGTATTAATGTGATTGAACACGAGACTCTACTAGCCTAGAGCCACCTTGTGGGAGAGGTGGACAGCATAAAAAAATTAATAAACAAACAACAACAACTTGTGATTTTCAATTGACAAGAGAAAGATATCAAGATCTGAAATTACAATAGTTTCCCAAAGTATTGTTAAATAAACCTATCCTAACAATTTTTAATTGATAACATAATCAATTGGGATATACTTTATGTTAATATGGGAAACTGATTTCTAGTCAAATATCTGAAATGGTTTTCCATAGTTGCCTATTTTCTCTTTCTTTCTTTCTTTCTTTCTTTCTTTCTTTCTTTCTTTCATTCTTTCTTTCTCTTTCTTTCTCTCTCTCTCTCTCTCTCTTCCTACCTACCTACCTACCTACCTACCTATCTATCTATATCTATTTATCTATCAACAAGTGCAAGGAAACAGGATACATGAAAAAATGGCACAAATAAATGCATATAAAGAAGCAAAACATAGTCATAAACACATAACATGAGTACATAGAAATGAGTACAGTAGGACAGGGATGGTAGCTACACTGGTGCACTTATGCACGCCACCTTAGGGACCTCTTAAGAAACGTGTAAGGTCCACGGTAGACAGTTTAAGGTAAAAGATATGGTGGTTAGAGAAACTACTGTAATAACAGGTTCCAGTAAAGTGTTCCAGAAGTCATATTTTCTGCAATAAAGATTGGAGTGGTTTGCATTTAGTTTGTATCTATTGATAGCCCTATTGTTATTGCAGTTGAAATTAAAGTAAAGTAGTCATTAACAGGTAGGACGTTAAGGTAGATGATCTTGTGTACAAACTTAGGTTGGAATATAGATGGCACAGTTCAAGGTTATCCAGGCCTACATTTCAAGTACAGTAATCCCTCGTTTTTCACGGGGGATGCGTTCCAAGAACGTGAAAAATGAATTTCTGTGAAGTAGAGGAAAGATATTTTTAATGTATTTAACAAGTATTTGGACTTTTTCCCCCCCCAATATATTTTTATTTAATTTTTTTGCTTTTCACCCATAGCCCTCCCCCTCCCTTCCCTCAGTTCTTTCTTATTCATAGCCCCAGCCAGGTCAGAGTTCTAGACAATTTCTTCTTTATGTCATCATTGGCCTTAGTATTTGGACTTTTAAAACCCACCCTTTGCATTAAACAGTCATTATATAATGTTTCTTAATAGAGTATAGTAGTACTGTAGAAGAATTTTATGAATTTTTAATGGATTTAAAATTTTCAATGGATTTAATGGATTTAAGCCCCCTTTGAAAACCCGTGAAGTAGCAAATCCGCAAAAGATAAACCGCGAAGTAGCGAGGGATTACTGTATACTGGAATAAGGATTTCATACTTCTGTGCTTTCTTTCTTCCCATATGAAGATATCTTGGACAGCATGTTCTTTCTAATACGTTACAGATAGTGAAAATTGAAATTAAGCCATAGATTTTATAACTGGGATACATGCAACCCCCTGTACTGTTTTTGAACATTTTCATGTGCTGCCACACTTGACATTTAACTCTTTCAAAGTGTTAAATTTCAGGCTATATGCTGTAAAACCAGGACCTCACTTCATCTTTTTCTAAAAGGTTGCAGTCAAGCTGCGGGTAGGGTTACTGTGTAAAATGGATAAGGCCATGACATAAAATAGAATCTTAATATAAAAGAGGCAAGGGCAAAAAAATTAAAAGCAAACAAACTAAAAGGTCAATCTTTAAGCTTGCCAGGCTTTTAATTATTAATTGATTTTTAAAATTAGCAGTATTTAGTTTTTAATATTTTACATTTTAATATGGTTTGTTGTCCTGAATACTCAATGGAGTATAAATCTGGAAGTAAATAAAACTACAGTCTCAAAATAGCCACATACTTCTAGTTTTTGCCTGTAAACTGCACTCTAAATTCTGGTGGTCCTCTCACTGAGTAATGGTACATGAGAATGACCTTGGGAGATAGGAGGAAGAACTTGAAAGTTTCTATTAATATAATTTTACAATAAAATTAGAGCTAATATTATTGTTGTGCTTCTTATTTGAACTACCTCAAAGAGTTATCGTCAGTCTTGAAAGTCTCAAAAGTTATTTGCATCCCCCTCCTTTCCTTTGGCTCTTTAGAAAATTAGAGAAGGTCCCTTCTGAAACCCTTTCCTCAACCCTCTGCCTCTGTGGATTGAGATTCCTTTTGCATGATGATCTAACCTAGATAATTTTCTCCTGTGTTCTAAAGTCACTCTCACATACTATTGTACATTATTAAAAAACAGTGGCACAAGGAGATGGTTCTGGAAGTCAGTAGTTTCCCATTCGGGAAATAGTCAGTGGAAGGAAGGAAGCTTCAGATAAGCTTCTGATTGGAGCCGGGGTGGCGCAGGAGGTAGAGTGCTGTACTGCAGGCCACTGAAGCTGACTGTAGATCTGAAGGTCAGCAGTTCAAATCTCATTACCGGCTCAAGGTTGACTCAGCCTTCCATCCTTACGAGGTGGGTTAAATGAGGACCCAGATTGTGGGGGCAATATGCTGGCTCTGTTAAAAAGTGCTATTGCTAGCATGTTGTAAGCCGCCCTGAGTCTAAGGAGAAGGGCGCCATAAAAATTGAATGAATGAATGAACGAACGAACGAACGAACAAACAAACAAACAATCAAATAAACAAACAAATAAACAAATAAATAAACAAACAAACAAATTATGGAAGTTTCCCCCCCTCCCTTTAAAAATACTTGTATGTGGGAGAAGAGTGAATATCTAGATGGAACATGAAGAAGAGATAGTTGAAAATTTCTAGATTGTAGATCAGTGATGGCGATTTTTTTTTTTTGCTTGGGTGCCAGAAGGAGGCTTTCCTGCAGACTGGAGAGGGTGAAAAAGGGCCTAATGGGCCTACTGGAAGTTCATTTGCAAATTTCTCGTAGGCCCATTGAGTCCATTTTTCACAATCCGCTGGCTCCTGAGACTTTCTTGAAGTCTGGGGAGAATGAAAACTGCCTTCCCACCCTCGGGAAGGCTGAAAATCAGCTGGCCTGCATGCACATGCATGTTGGAGATGACATAGGGCAGTGATGGCAAACCTATGGCACAGGTGCCACAGGTGGCATGTGGAGACATATCTACTGGCACGTGAAATCAGCTCCAATGTGCATGTGTGTGTTGGCCAGCTTATTTTTGGCTCGCACAGAGGCTCTGGAAAGGCCTTTTTGGCTTCCAGAGAGCCCCTGGGGGGATGGGGGACGGCATTTTTACCCTCCCTAGCTTCAGGGAAGCCTTTGGAGCCTGGGGAAGGTGAAACACGAGCCTACTGGGCCCACCAGAAGTTGGGAAACAGGCCATTTTCGGCCTCCAGAGAGCCTCCAGGGTGTGTGGGAAGCAGTTTTCACCCTCCTGAGACATTGAATTATGGGTGTGGGCACTCGCACATGCATGATAGTGCCCACACATGCTCATTCGGCACCCGAGAGAAAAACGATTCGCCATCACTGACATAGGGCAATACATTCTCTGCCCACAGATATGGCTCCGTGTGCCACAGGTTCACCATCACAGCTATAGATGATGTTCAGGGCTACTTCCAATGATTAGTTGTACAATTGTACAGAGAGATTTTCTCTATGAAATCTCTCCCTAACCAAATCCTTCAAGTCTCTCACCAGTGCATCCATCAAAATGTGAGTGAATTCATCCACCGTGCTGCTGGTCTTCTCCTCCGTCTACTGTGTTTCCCAGCAATAAGAACTTTCTTCAGAAAACCTAGATTTTTGCATAATACATCCAAAGTATCTAATTTAAACCTGTCATTTGTGTCTTGAATAAAAACTTTGGATTGATTTCTTTGATGACCTATTTGTTTGTTTTCTTGGCTGCCTATAATATTCTCAGGAGTTTTCTCCAACATCAAAGTTCAGTTTGTTCTGACATCCAATTTGCCTACTTCTGTTTCTTAATCTTTGGCAGTTTCTTTTTATATTTATCTGTTTTTAAATTCAGTCCAGAGTTCTTCTGGTAATCTGTCAATAAGATTTGGGACTTCAAAACGATATTCAAAATGTGATATTTGAAAATGCTTACAGATCATATTACGGAAATTGGCTCTTTAAGTTAATTTATAATTTATGCATAAGCAATATGTTATTTGTTCTACAATTCACACCTAGCCTATAGGTCAGAGGAACCTTCTCAATATAGTGATGGCTTGAGGGACTGAAAGAAAACTCAATATTCCCAAAAAGGAAAGTGATGGTAACTAGTGAAAAGGGAAGGCATGTCAAGGATATGAGATGAATAATATGAGATATATGTCTGAAATATAAGATAAAGATATGATATATGAGAATAAGTCACAAGGCTGCAAAGTTCCGTTTTTCTTTCTTTTTTCTTTTATATGCAAGGCAACCTATCTGAGTTAGGCTTGTTTAAACTATATGTTACTTAGAAAACTGTCAAATGGTTGATTAAGATCATTCTTTATTGATGGACTATGAATTGAACATAACATCTTTTGCTACACATGGACATTGAAAGAAATCATAGGTGGCACTTGTTAGAAACAGACTTTTGATCTGGATCATAAAGTAACATGAAAGACAAGATTGGAATATATGTTTCCTCAGTCTTGTATTGTCAAACTGTAGTTTGCCATTCTATCTAAAAGTAGCCATTGGCTGGCTTCAGATATTACACTTAGCTATACTTTCAGACACAATTGTAGCATGACTGGGCCACAGATAGTGGTAAGTCATAAACAATGGCTAGGCTCACAAAATATGCCAAACTGAATCCTAATAAACTATGCTGTAACAAATTACAATGTGAGAACCTATCCAATGTCTGATAAATCCATCATTTCTTATATTCTGTTCTCTGCAACCATGTTTATACCAAAGATCAGAAGTCCACTGGTTAAATTAGCAAATATAACAATTATTCCCTTTTGAAATATCTACATCAGAGGTCCCCAATCTCCAGGCTGCAGCCCACCACCGGGCCTTGAACTGTTTGGAACTGGGCTGCAGAACAGAGTGAGCGTGTGTCCATCCCCATTTGCATGAGCAGTGGGCAAGAATATGCACACATGCTCCATTTCCATGAGTGGCAGGCATGCCTGCCACTCATACAAATTTATTTATTTATTTCCTCAATTTCTATGCTGCCCAACTCCCTAAGGACTCTAAGTGGCTCACAGCAAAAATATAAAACATCAATAATAGTACTAAAACTTCTAAAAACAGTTTAGAAACAATTTACAATGCAACAATTAAACCCCTGCATACTGTTCATGGTCAGATCTCACTGGTTACCACCATATACACAATACAGTGATCTCTCGGTTAGCGCGGGGGTTACGTTCCAAGACCTCCCGCGCTAACCGATTTCCGCGTTATATTGGATGCGGAAGTAAAACCACCATCTGCGCATGTGCGCCATTTTTTTCATGGCCGCACATGCGCAGATGGTGGAGTTTGCGTGTGGGCGGCGGGGAAGACCAAGGGGAGGTTCCTTCAGCCGCCCAACAGCTGATCTGCTCCGCAGCGCAGAAGCAGCGAGGAGCCGAAGATGGGGTAAAGGCAAAGGGGAAACCCCATCTTCGGCTCCTCGCTGCTGCCGCGCTGCGGAGCGGATCAGGTGTTGGGCGGCTGAAGGAACCTTCCCTTGGTCTTCCCGCTTGCCGCTTGCCAGTCCACACACGCCCCCCTGGATGAGCCGGCCACAGGGGCGAGGGGTGGGGATGAAGGGGCAGGACTTCCCGGGCGGAAGGCATGCTCGGCTCTGCCGCTCCAGCCCCTTTCGGCCGAGCAGCCAGGGAAGTCGAGCCAGGCGTGGCGGCGGCCTGCGCCGATGTTCCCCGCTGCGACGGAAGGCAGTCGCTTGGCTAGGGAGGCTCGGCCGAAAGCGGCTGGAGCGGCAGAGCCGAGCACGCCTTCCGCCCGGGAAGTCCTGCCCCTTCATCCCCACCCCTCGCCCCTGTGGTCGGCGGGAATGAAAGGGCAGGACTCCCTGGGTGGAAGGCGTGCTCGGCTCTGCCGCTCCAGCCGCTTTCGGCCGAGCCTCCCTAGCCAAGCGACTGCCTTCCGTCGCAGCGGGGAACATCGGCGCAGGCCGCCGCCACGCCTGGCTCGACTTCCCTGGCTGCTTGGCCGGGGAGGCTCGGCCGAAAGCGGCTGGAGCGGCAGAGCCGAGCACGCCTTCCACCCAGCGATTGTTCCGCTGCCGCCAGCATGGCCTGGCTGGCAGCGGAAAATGTAACGGAGCCCACGGGGGATTCGCCTTCCTCCCACCCGCAGCCGAGACTGATTGTGGGCTCCTTCGCAACCTCGGAGAGCTTCCGGGGCATGAAAGCTCACGAAAACCAGGAAGCTCTCCGAGGTTGCGAAGGAGCCCACGATCAGTCGGCTGCCGGCGGGAGGAAAGCGAATGCCACGGGGCTGGGCTCGGCTCCCCCCTCGGCTCCCCCCCTTACCAGCCCCGCCGCGGAAGGCTCCATTCTGTTCCCTGCCGGCCCGATTGAGCGGCCGGCGGTCTCCATTCAGGGAACAGAATAAAAAAATTTTTTTTAAAAAAAAAAATTTTTTTTTTAAATAATATTTTAATATTTTATTTTTTAAATAATATTTTTTGAAAAACCGCGTTGCAGCGTTTCGCGCTAATCGAGAACGCGCAAGTCGAGGGACCACTGTATACACAATGGAGCTGTGTTTGCATGCTTGCCTGCCACACATGCAAAATGATTGTCTCTTCTTCCCCACTGGTGTACAAAGCCGGAAAGTTTGGGGAACTCCAATGTATATTATGTGAACCATAGTTCCCTCTAAGCTGAGCAGTGAGTAATCGCTCACTTAAAAATCATAATCAACTCAGAGTTTTCCAAACCTGCCCAGAAGCCGAGAGGGAAAGAGTGAGAGGGAAGGAGAGAGAGAGGAAGAGAGGAAGAGAGAGAAACAGATAGACAAAAGAGAGGAAGGAAAAGAGAAAGAAAAAGAATGGGAGTAAGGAAGAGAGAAAGAAAATCAAAATCTAGTTTGAAACTAGCTCAAATATTTAAGTGGCATTTTGATATTGATAGAGTTGCCCTATTATGAGCTCACTGTTATAGACACACAGTACAGTATTTTATTTTGAAATTATCTGAGGCAAAACAGGGTGGGTTTTTTGTTTGTTTGTTTGTTTGTTTGTTTGTTTGTTTGTTTATTTATTTATTTATTTATTTATTTATTATTTCTGTGCCGCCCAGTCCCAAAGGGACTGCCGCTCAGACACTATACTTCCCCCCCCCAAAAAAAAAAAAAATTAGAGGGAACACTGATGTGAACCATTTTCTTCCATTTATGTCCAAAGAGTAAAAAAAGACCAGATAGATTAGTGATGGTGAACCTTTTTTTGGCTCACATACCAAAAGGGTGTGTGCATGCATACATGTGGACACACCCATGCCCTCTCCATGTGCATGAATACAACCCCTGTGCTGCCCCACAAACATGTGCCCAGGCCTCACTGACACCTCTGGACTCCTGAAGTCTAGGGAAGGTAAAAAATGGCCCTATGGGCCAGCCAGAAGTTTGTTTCCAAACTTCCGGTTGGCTCGTTGAGCCATTTTTCACCATCCCCAGGGTTCAGGAGGCTTTCAAGTCTGGGAAAAGTCAAAATGGCTGAAAAGAAGGCCAAATATCAGCTGGCCAGTATGCACATGTGCTCTGGAGCTGACATAGGGCAACGCATCAGGTGCCCTGAGATATGTCTCCGCATGCCACAGGTTCACCATCACTGACATAGATGATTGTGTGTTCACTTTAACTGTTTATTTTGTTTTGTTATATATCAGCTCGAGAGACAGATTAAAATATAACCATAAAATACAAAGCCTAGCAATTAAGAATTCTTCTTTTTTTAAAAAAATGGATAAGTACAAACATTTGTGCTGTATATTAGCTTAGATGGCAATGTTCCACAGCCTTGTTGTTTTAGTGGATAGATGCCTTATTGCTGTCACACAGGCAAATACATCTATCTGATTTGGAATGTTTTGAAACACTAGGCAAATTGTTTGCCACAAGAACTAAGTGATTTGATAGTAATTTATACCTGAACTCCACAAGCAGACACTGATTGACAGTAATTAACATTAGTGCAGTGTCTTTGCAATCCATGGATGCTGCCTGTTTTCAGAAAAGTTCGTGCAGTTTCAGCTATTGGATATATTTAAGTTGCAATTTCTAGACACCTACCCACTTGCCTGGAAATGAAGACACTGAATTGAATATTTATGAGGGTTATCCAGAAAGTAAGATTACAAGGCACGTACCTCTGGTGGATAATGTTTGCAGGGGAAGCTGGTATTATTATCGTGTAGTGGGAAGCCAGTGGAAGAGAATGAGCAGTGCCAGTGGTCAGTAGATCATCAACTGGCATTGTGGTGAAGGTTAGAGATAAGCATCCTCATTCCATTTCCCTAGAAGTGCAAAATGCACACTATAATACACTACCTGAATGCTAAGGGCATGAACGCTGGTGTGATGGGTGCCTAAGATTTGTGTGCGATGGGTGCCCAAGATTTTTCTTACTGATTGCTGAGTTTTGAATTTTTTGGCTGAAGGAGAATGAGTAATGCACTACTACATTGATTGATGTTTGCTCTCTGGAGTATAGTGATAAGCCCAAATTTCATCTCCTGTCACTATACAGTTGAGAAAAGCCTTGCCTTCAATCTCAAAATGGTCAAGAAATTCTTGGGCAGCACTGACTCTGTTGATTTTGTGTACTTCAGTAAGCTTCTTGGGCACCTATCGTGCCCAAGTATTCAAGTAACAAATTACAGTGCCCACTTTGCATTTGGAGTGAAACGGAATGAAGACGCTCATCTCTAACCTTCACCACAATGCCAGTCAATGATCTACTGACCACTGGCACTGTTTGTTCTCTTCTGCTGACTTCCTGTTACACTATAGTAATACCAGCTTAACCCATGAACATTACCCATGGGAGCTACGTGTCTTGTAACCTTACTTTCTGGATAACCCTCGTACTTTTGAGTAGCAGGCAATGGATTATGCAGCTGGTGTTCGGCTTAACCTGAAATAATAGTTCTAAGCCTGTGCTGTTCAACATCTTTATAAAATAATTCATCATATTAATGAGTTCTTCCACAATCGAAAACAGGAACAAGAATATCAACACAGATGACATAGACAAATGCATGTTCCTCGATTAGACTAGGATATATCAAAATCTAAATGGGTAGAGAATAGGGTTCAGACGTGCAGAAAGGCTCTTGGTGCTTTCTTGGATCAGGCAGCTTCAAAGAAAGCAAATGTAGTTTTAGGATGGATCAGCAGAAGTAACATGATCAGAGGAAGCCATTTTATTGGCCAGTCAGCATCTCAAATGTTATGTTAAATTCTGGGCACAATCTTTGGGGAAGAAATGAAAGAGAAATCAAAGGGGCTTGGAAAGGAAAAAAAAACCCAAGAGAGGTGATTAATGACACTAAGTATAGTTTTTCCTGAAGAAAAGCAGAATCCAAAGAGGCACAGTAGCTACTATGTAGAAGACCAACAGGTTCAGAATATTTTGAGAAGACCAGAAAAGAAACAGCACGTTTAAATTACAAAGGACTAGATTTCAGCTGAACTTTATGAAAGTAATTCTAATGGTAATAGCTGTTCAACAATAAGATAAGTTGTCTCTGAGATGGTTTTACTTTCCTTTGTAAAATATGTTTAAACACAGATTGGATAGTCATCTGTTTAGGGTACTTTAATGATGAATCTTTTATTGGAGTGGATGAACTCTAAAGTCTCTCCAAACCATTAGATTATATGAGTCTGACGGGTGGGTTCCAGTTACTTTGGAACAGGGGCGGGCCACCATTCCCCGCCTAACAGAGCACACCAAGAACATGCGCATGTGTACACATGTGCACGCCCGGCACGGGATTCAGCTTCCGTACGTGCGCAAAAGCCAAATCTCGCTTGCAGATGCATGTGTGCGAGATTTCTGGGTTTTTTCGCTTCTGCACATGCACAGAAGCAAAAAGGCCTGGAAATAGGCCAAAAAATAAGGTAAGTGACTACCGCCGCTCACCCCTGTTTGCTGCTGCTCACTCCGCTTGCCACTGCTTGCCTTGCTCGCCCCACCGCTTGCCTCTACTCCTGCTCATGGCCACTTGTGCCCGTTCCTCCCACTTGCTCGCCCTGCCGCTCACCCTGCCATGCTGCTCACAGCGGCTCCATTCCACCATGTGTGGCAGCTCCACTGCGAGCAGCAGCTCCACTGCAAGTGGTCCACCCACCGCCCGCTCTCCCAATTTTTTATCGGAATTATGCTGGTTGCATGGGCACAGCGCGGGCACACCTGGTGGCAATGGAGCTAAACTACATGCTCCATTGCTGCCAGCAAAACAGTGTTCCCCTGTTCCAGCCCGTAGCCCATCCCTGCCTTTGCTATTGGTGTGCATCCCAATGTTTCACACGTGTGTACATCCCCTTGTGCGATTTTACTTCTACACATGCTCAGAAGGACATTACAGCCTGAAACACAGCTCAGCTGTGCTTCAGACAAAGAAATAAAGGTCGGTATTAACCCCGGTGTGGGCAGGAGGGCTTTTATTCAAAGCAGAGGATGAGGAGAAGCCATCCAAACCCGAAAAAAATCACCCAAAATTCCCCCCCCAAAAAAATATGGCAGTGCACACGGACTGGCACAGACAGTACCGGAACCATCATGCCAAAATTACATTGCCAGTGGGCCACTACCAGTGCGCACATACTGGTCTGCACTGGTAGGAACCCACCCCTGGAGTCTGAGTTTTGACATATTAACATAAAATGCAAATTCTGGATTTTTCATGTCCATAACTTACTTGGATGTAGCAGCCTTCCTTTTACATTTCTTTTTTGTTTCCCTTCCCTTGTCTTCATCTCCCCTCCCCTTCCTTCCACCTCCCTCAGCTTTGGAAAACCTTCCCAAGGGAGTTTCTTTTAAAGGCAGAATACAGAAATATAAAAACAAATACTTCAACATGACTGGACATTTGAACATTATGCTGTGGTGTAGATGCATACTGTTTAAAGAACTTTGATGCTGTTTAAAGGAAACTTCTCTGTTGACCTTTGGAAAACATTTACTGCATTTCATAACAAAGTCAACACCCAGAAAAAAAACACAAAGCTCTTTTCATTTGCTTTCCTTAGAAAAAAGCTTCTCTTCTTATTTGATTTGACAGAATGCTTTTGAAATCAAGGAACATTTTCTGTTGTTTTTAATGGCTTGTAATGTAACATACACTGGAGGCAGCAATTTATAAACTGAAAGTTACAAGTCTCACCATAGTATGTGGGGAAGCATTTCGGTACAACTGAAGATGTTTACTGGATTGCTGCCAAAGCAGATAAAGTGCTTACACATGTTTTGTGACCCTCTCTAGCTTGGATATGTCAGACATGTATTCAGGGGTGATTTCTAGACAAGAAAAAACAAGCATAATAGTGGTTACAGCTCAGATTCATCACTGTAGAAACAGCAATGTAAAATAACCAAGAACAACCATAGCTCTTTTGATTTGCTTTCCTTAGAAAAAAAGCTTCTCTTCTTATTTGACTTGACAGAATGTATGGCCTGTCTTGGCCATAAGGTCCTCAGAGAGTGGAGGCAAAAATGCCCAATTAATAAATAAATAATACAACTTGATTGTAGCTTAGCCATAGTGACTGGTATCTGAAGCTAACCATATAGTAATGATGTCAGAAGAATGAAATCTGTGTTGAGATATCAATGCAATATCTGCCCTTTTGTACTTTTATCACAACACTTACATATCAGAATGTAAGCAGCAGAATTTGCATCATGACACATTCATCATTTACTTTCTTTCCCCCTTTTCTGTGGATGTGCATAATGGTCAAGCAAAGAGTTCATATGCAAAAGGTTTCCAAGTTCAGTTCTTGCTATGTATAGGAAGGGCTGGAAAAATGTTTACCTGAAAAACTAGAGAACCCATGTTTATAAATGTGAAAAGTGCTAGGTAAGATCAATTGATGCAGTTTTCTAAAGTTCTCCTAGGAGCTGCCATGGATTGTATTGTCAAGCAATAGATGACTATTGTCAAGCTTCACACCCAAGGCTTGTTAGTAAATCATAGTTCTTCAGATATTTAACCTTTTCATTGGCAATGGCAGAAGACTTGGTTACATTAGAAGCTAACACTAGAATCAAGATTACTGTTGACTGCTTGTTGCCTTATAAATATATCAAAACCATTCTCCATTGGGTATACCTTTAAAGAGTGTTCAGAAGCTGCAAATTGTGCAGAATGCAGTGGAGTGAGCAGTCATGGACCTTCCAAGACATGCCCATATTTCTCCAGCACTCCACGGACTGCATTGGTTGAAGATTGGTTGCTGGACGCAATTCAAAGTGTTAGTTATGACCTATAAAGTCCTACATGGCATTGGACCAGATTATTTGCGGGGCCGCCTTCTGCTGCAGCGACCAATTAGGTCCCACAGAGTCAGCCTTCTCCAGATCTCGTCAACTAGACAAGGTTGCTTGATGGGACCTAGGAGAAGTTCCTTCTCTGTGGGGGCCACGGCCCTCTGGAATCAGTTCCCCCCAGAGAATCATACTGCCCCCCTCCTTGCCTTCCACAAGTTTCTAAAGACACATCTATGCCACCAGGCATGGGGACATTAAACTCTAGCCCCCTGGCCAACAAGTGTGGGTATGTCTGTTGTTGAATGGGAATGAGTGATTTTTTATTAAGGTTTTTAATATAATTAGCTAAATTAATTGGATTTTTAGATATTTATATTGTATATTGTCTTTTCATATGTTGTAAGCCACCCCGAGGTCTCGGAGTAGACTCCAAGGATATAGATAGATAGATAGATAGATAGATAGATAGATAGATAGATAGATAGATAGATAGATAGATAGACAGACAGACAGACAGACAGACAGACAGACAGACAGACAGACAGACAGACAGACACACAGACACACAGACAGATAGATATGTAAATAAAATACACAGGTATGCATGTGTATCTCTTTCGCTCTCCTTCCCCACTTCTCTTATTATCTACCTGAATCAGTTCACTGCAAGATGAAAGCCTCTTCATTGAATGGCATGGACTGCAATCCACCTTACTGATTCAATGTCCATTAACAGATGAACTAGAACTGAATCTAGAAGTCTAGAACTGAGAGAGAGTGAAGAGCTCAAAATCAACTAGCTAGCTTTCATATCTAGGACAGGACTAGCTCGGTAGTGGGTTTACTTACCTTTGCTACTGGTTTGGAACTGTGAATGTGCATGCACACTTGCTTCAACTGAGCATGGCACTTCTACACATGCTCAGATTGTCCATGATGATGTCTGGGTGGGTGGTGGAGCCTCCTGCCAGTGTTGCTATCAGCTCGCCTGAAATGGGATGAACCAGTAGCAACCCACCATTGGACTAGATCCTTCCTGCCCTTAGACTAGCTTCTTAATGATTATACTACACTGGCATGCACGTATGTCAGTGTGTATGTAATAACAAAATTTAGGGTTTAAAGCCGTGACTTCTTCCTCTGGTTTTTGTGGATATGCTTTTATTTCAAGCTGGTGGGTTCTTAGGAAAACACTCTCTCTCTCTCTCTCTCTCTCTCTCTCTCTCTCTCTCTCTCTCTCTCTCTCTCTCTTTGTGTATCCTTTGCCAAAAATGCCAAAAAATGTCTGAGAAAGTGTCATCAGGCCAGTGTGTTATTTTTCATATTAAATTTATGAAGGTTATATTTTAAGAATATGTCTGTAAATCTTTACATGCCAGGACCATATGCTAATAATTGCTGATCCAGAGTGATAGACGTACAATTTTCAGGATATAATTCTAAGAATATGAATTGTGTATGCAAGCCTGTTATTAACTCCAGCTGGCTTAAATGTCCATGAAATGCACAAACACCTTTTGCATGATTTATCACTCCAATCTGAATCATAGTTGCAGATGGCAAGCACAATTGGTTCAACTGTGCAACAGATTTTGTCCCCAGTTGTCATTTTCCCTTTTGAAGCTTATCTCTCGAATCAATACCTTATTCTTGGCATTAATAAACAGCTGTGATTATCAGCTTGCATAGTGAGATTGATTGTTATATCATTTCAAAAAACACTTGAGCTTCAGAACATAGCATTAGCATTTAGACTTATATACTGCTTCATAGTGCTTCCACAGCCCTCTCTAAGCAGTTTACAGAATCAGCATATATTGACTCCAATAATCTGGGTCCTTATTTTACCCACCTCTGAAGGATGGAAGGCTGAATCAACCTTGAGCTGTTGGTGAGATTTGAACTGCTGAACGACAGCTAGCAGTTAGCTGAAGTAGCCTGCAGTGCTGCACTCTAACCACTGTGACACCCTGGCTCTCTCTATACACACACACACACACAGAGAGAGAGAGAGAGAGAGAGAGAGAGAGACAGACAGACAGACAGACACATATGTAACATATTTTGCTGATAATTACTCAACAAAAAAACACACACACATATCTATCTACATCTACATCTAATAATAATAATAATAATAATAATAATAATAATAATAATAATAATAATTTATTAGATTTGTATGCCGCCCCTCTCCGAAGACTCGGGGGGGCTCACAACAATAATAAAAACAATATAATAGTGAAACAAATCTATTATCTATATCTATCTATATCTATCTATCTACATCTGTCTGTCTGTCTGTCTGTCTGTCTGTCTGTCTGTCTGTCTGTCTGTCTGTCTGTCTGTCTACCTATCTATCTATGCAATATGTCACACGTAGGAGTATGCTCAATTTTGTTACCAGAAGTTTAGATATTAATGGCTGTGTGTTACATTATTTTGAGAGGACAGCACATTTATATTGTTATACAAGTTACAGTATATACTCACTATTTTACATTGTAGCCAAGTATCATTTCTTCAGTGTTGTCACATGAAAAGATATACATGAGGGGGTGTACTCATTTCTGTGACATTCTCTCTCTCTCTCTCTCTCTCTCTCTCTCTCTCTCTCTCTCTCTCTCTGTGTGTGTGTGTGTGTGTGTATTGTTATCAAGAAATGTTTGCTTTCCTTTGATGAATGTAAGAACAGAAGAGATTCAAGGTGGAGGCCTGAAATACCAACTGTGAGGATAAGATTTTTTTTTTAATTGCAACAAAGGAATTCTGGATGAACATAATTCTATTAACTTGGGTCATAGCTGGAAGACTTTCAATACCACATTTTGTTGTATGAAATTTCTTTGGAAAAAAAGCTGAGAAGTTTTATATTCAATATAATCAAAAATCATCATCCTTGGAATTTAAACTATATAGCAATTGCAGGTATGCTAAGATTTTCAAAGCTACAGTTTGCATGGTTGTCACCTATCTAACATTTATACGCATTTATTACCCAGAATAGAAATTGCATCATTTTGAAGATGATCTTCAAAGTGAGGCAAACACTTCATGAATTCAAAGACAGTTGCAATGTATCCCAAATGGAATGGAAAGGATTCTCATTTAGTAAAGACACAATCAGCAGTTTCCACTACTAGCAGGGGATAAATCAATCTAAACTGATTGTCTATACCTATTACATCCAGGATCCAACTATTTTAATTAGTGAAAAGTGTTTGAGATAAAAGGGTTGAAATATCCTGTATGTTGTCAGGTACTCTGACAGGAGGAAAATTATTTGAGGACACCATCTGCTGCAAAACCAAATTTAATCTCAAAAATATCTCATGGCAATAAAACAGGGAGAAAACACAAGCAGAGGAAGGCAAAAAACATCTTTAAACATGTTTACTCAGAAGTAAATGTCACTGACTTAAATGGGATTACTGCCTGATAAGTAAATATTTAACAACAGGACAGAATGAACTTTTGGTTTCTTTTATAAGGTGATCCTGTTTATGGATTATTCCCTGGTAATATTTCATTTATATAGACTCATGTCTATTGGTTTTTAAAGGGAAGAAATGGTGGTAACAAAAATGCCTATAAGTACATGAGAAATGATATAATATGTACTATCCTATATATCTGCTTTTTAATGTTTGTATAATAAAAACTTTTTTTAAAAAAAGAGAAACATAGGTAGATTGTCCATCTCTGTAGATCTTCTCTCTTGCTTTGACAAGGGCTTAAGCATTTTACTCCCTACCATTGTGGAATTATGTTGTGAGATAATCCAGATAACGAATGGGACAAAAGTTTGTCCTCCTTGGGCCGAATTCTCACCGTGTTCAAAATTATTTCAATATATATTCAGTTCAATATTTAATAAAGTATTCCTATAATGCTCGGGTCCTGCTGCACATTAAAATTAACCATGATTGTGGACGTTTCAACAGTTGGGAACCTGCAGAGCTGCTGCACTACTTATTTGAAAGGATGCATATATCATTTCTTAGCAAGTATTTTGCTAAAAGAGGAGTATAAATGTGATGATCCCAGGACTGAAGAGAGGAGGATACTACATCACACATGGGACTGCCTTGTTTTCTGGCAACAGCTACTTTGAAAGAAGGAAGTCCACTCAAAGATGTTTAGCAGTCCCTCCATTCCAAAAATTTTGGAAATGATGGCGGGAGGTCAGAAGGCCCATACATACCTGTAACTTTACAGCTGTTCCAGCTAGAATCCTGCTCTTTCAAATACAAAATTGTCCCAGGCCTCTCAAAATGGCATATCTGGCTGTGAAACTGTAATTACCCAAAATTCTATCCAATAGGTATGAATAATCAGACATTTTAATCCACAGGAAATCATACATGGAGCAGTTTCTAAAAATCTTTGTTCTGTAACTTATTTTCTTATTGTGTGGCAGATTTTGAGCACATTTTGGATTACAAAGATGGTGTGTTACTTTTAAACATACAAGAAGTGTATAAGTGCCTCCAAGTCATTGTTGATTCTTAATGATCAGATAGATTGTTCTCCATAATGATTTGTTCCTACCCTGGTCTTTCAGCTCCTTCTATATGTGGCTTATACTGGTCGTATTCTGATCTTTACTATTGCATATCTCTGTATAAATTAATGTAATCTGTCCTGGTAATAGCAAATGATTATCAAACATCAGACTGAGACATTTTAATTCACTTTGGAGACCATTGCCTAGTTTCTGTTCCTTTTTATATATCAAGGAAATGGAGCACCTCCCTTATGAAACCAGTTTGCTGCAGGGGAATCCCAGCATCGCAAAAACAGGCGCTTCACTGGCAACGGAAGTCCGGAGGTGGGATTTACCAGTGAGGGGAGCCTCAGGGAAATCGCAGCATTGAAGTCGAAGTCCGGAGGTGGGGTTTCGAGGACTTCACCCGTTTTTGCGATGCTGGGATTCCCCTGTAGCATCGCAAAAACACAGAAGTCTGGAGGTGGGGTTTCCCAGGAGGGGAGCCTTCAGCTGGCAACGGAAGATGGGGGCAGGGCATCCCAGTGGGGGCAGCAGGTTCGTAAGGTGAAAATAAGTCAGAAGAAGAGGCAAAAAAATCTTAAACCCCGGGTTCATATCTCAAAAAGTTCGTAGGACGAGGGGTTCGTAAGACGAGGTATCACTGTATATAGTTACAAATCAAATATATTTGTTTTGTATCAAGAACAAAAGAATTGGCTACAGCTAATTAATGAGCATTAAGTAGATATATTACATAGCATTGTGTCAATGTACAAAAGTCATTATTAACATTTGCTATTTCCTTTTCCAGTCATTATTATTTCTGGTTTTGAACTTAAGAATAGAAGTTGAAGACTTTCTGTGTTGTGCAGCTAATCTGTGTCTGAGCAGGGAGGCCTAGTTTTTTAAGAGGATGTTCAGTGATTCTCAGTGGTAGAATTCCTATGAATTGCCATGATCTATATCCTTCAATTCTTAAATTGTTTTAGATTTTTAAAGAAAAAGAAAAGAAATTAAATGGTTAACTATGTAGGTATAAAGCAAATCACTAACTGTTATATGGGTAAGCTCTTTGCTTTCATGCCTTGAATCTGTGGAAGTGATATAAAATCAAAATTCCATATATATAAAACAAAGTATCCCTACTTAAAATTCTCTAGTTTAAACAGCAAACAGGAGATCAAATGAATGTTCTTTTTCAAACTTCTATGAAAGTCCCATACTTCGCTTACATATTTGTAAATCTTTTCAACTGATAATGCTGTTTTCACTGGTGTACTGACAAAATCATTCATAGAACCCAGAGAAATAATAGTAAGAAATCCTTCTGTCTCTTTGATGGCAGACTAACCTTGATGTAAATAAAAATGCTTATTAAACGATGCTTCTTAGAACTATAATTTAAATCACTCCCTTATAATAACTTGTTTTGTGTTCAGCATACTTTTTTTGAATAGGGCTGACTAAAGACACTTTTGTGCTTTCCAGCCCATTCCAACAGCATCCACTGACTTTAATCTGTGTGGGAAGAAGGGAAAAAAACACCCCAGCATCCAACTCTTACAAATAATGCTGACAAGCAGGGAAAGCTAATTTCTATCTATAGGATGCCAGGGTAATTAGTTCCTTTAAAAAGACAACAGTAGGCCTTTTATACCAGTCAGGTAGATGAGTTAGAAATAATCAGCCATGTTTCAAACAACTTGGGGGGAAAATCAGCTCAACATCATCATTTATTTTTGTCAATTTGCAAAGGCTTCATTGCAAGGTCGCTAGAAATGAGCGTGTTGCTAACCTGCAAAATCCACTGTCAATGCACATCCCCAAATTCAGGGTTTCTGGGGCAGGTTTAGGGCTTGTGCAATGGAACATATTTTTTTTGTATGAAGGAACAATAAATCTCAGCATGTGTGCCAGAGCTCTTTTTAAAACACATTGGCATTCACATTACTTTTATTTAATTCAGGCTCTTTTTTCAATCAATTTTCTTTTAATTATAGCAACAGATCTATCAGTTTGAATGAAGAAAAGCATGAAAGTGCCTTTTCCCCATTTTGGAATTCTTATTAAGGTTTTTTCAAAGTTTTTCTGACATGAAAAAGATCGCTGCTATACCTCTGAATATCTCACAGCAGGGGAGAAGAATCTAGTTCAGAAATGAATTTCTGATTTCTTGTTGGGGCACACCATACTGAAAGTCAGGGTTTTTTCCCCTGAAATTAAATCTAAATGAATGTATTAAAGTAAAATTCAGGGGTATTCAGGGTGGGGGGTTTAAAGCGGTGTGTATGTGTGTTCCTCTTGGTTCAGACCAGATCGCCCGAACTGCTAGCAACTCACTGGTGATGTCAGAATGGTGTCACAAACCCAGTTTGATTAGTGCCAATCCATGGGCACCACCATCTTTTTTTCGGAACTTTTGATATTTTTTTCTGAGTATTGTATTAGCAGTTCTGTGTTAGCAAAAACTTCAGAAGAAAAGGATTTAGGGGTAGTGATTTCTGACAGTCTCAAAATGGGTGAACAGTGCAGTCAGGTGGTAAGGAAAGCAAGTAGGTTGCTTGGCTGCATAGCTAGAGGTATAACAAGCAGGAAGAGGGAGATGATCCCGCTATATAGAATGCTAGTGAGACCACATTTGGAATACTGTGTTCAGTTCTGGAGACCTCACCTACAAAAAGATATTGACAAAATTGAACGGGTCCAAAGACGGGCTACACGAATGGTGGAAGGTCTTAAGCATAAAACGTATCAGGAAAGACTTAATGAACTCAATCTGTATAGTCTGGAGGACAGAAGGAAAAGGGGGGACATGATCAAAACATTTAAATATGTCAAAGGGTTAAATAAGATCCAGGAGGGAAGTGTTTTTAATAGGAAAGTGAAGACAAGAACAAGGGGACACAATCTGAAGTTAGTTGGGGGAAAGATCAAAAGCAACATGAGAAAATATTATTTTACTGAAAGAGTCGTAGATGCTTGGAACAAACTTCCAGCAGACGTGGTTGGTAAATCCACAGTAGCTGAATTTAAACATGCCTGGGATAAACATATATCCATCCTAAGATAAAATACAGAAAATAGTATAAGGGCAGACTAGATGGACCAAGAGGTCTTTTTCTGCCGTCAGACTTCTATGTTTCTATGTTTCTGTTTGGACATTGTTTCCTCTGCTGCTGCTTGAAAAAGGACCCTCCTGCTTGCTCCCAGGTTGAAACTGACCTTTATTCCTTTGCCCAAAGCACAGCTGATCAGCTCCTCAGCTGTGTTTCAATTTCAGCTATTGAGGATGGGTGGAAGCCAAATTGGATAAGGGAACATGCGTGCACTCAAACGTCGTGATGCGAACTGGCAGCAAGGTAAGTAGGAACCCACCCCTGGTTTAAAGTGAAATTGGCAGAAATTTCAAGTAAACCTTGACCAAACTTTCTATTGCTAAGCAAGATAGCTGTTAAGTGAGTTTTCCCCCATTGTGTGGCCTTTCTTTCCATGGTTGTTAAGTGAATCACTGCAATGGTTAAGTTAGCACCATGGTTGTTAAGGGAATCTGCATCTCAGATGATTGCAAAAGGTGATCACGTGACTTTGGGACACTGCAATAAATACATGCTAGTTACCAAGTGTCTGAATTTGTGATCCCAGGGATGCTGCAACGGTTGTAAGTACAAAAAATGGTAATAAATTCCTTCTGGGTGATGGGGGCTTTGAATGGCCACTAAATTTGTATGCCGCCCCTCTCCGAGTCTACGGAGAGGGGGGGCATACAAATCTAATAAATAATAATAATAATAATAATAATAATAACAACAACAACAACAACAACAACAATAATAATAAATGAATAGTTGCAAGTCAAGATCTACATTTACTGTGTGATTTTTTTTTAAATGCCCCTTTTAATATGAACCTGAAACTCATGTAAAAGGGGGTGGGACTTTGACCACACAATTCTGACTGCCATCTTCACTTTTTGACCCCTGTGTAGCTCCCATTGTGATATAAGAAACTTATGAAATTGGTCTATGTTGAATACAAGTAATCCTCAACTTACAACCATTTGTTTAACAACCCTTTATAGTTAGAACAGCACTGGGAAAAGTGATTAATGACTGTTGCAGCGTCCATCACATGATCAAAATGAAGGTGCTTGGCAACTGGCATGTGTTTACAATGTTGCAGCCTCCAGGGTCATGTGATTACCACTTTTGACCTTCCCAGATGGCTTCCATCAAGCAAGTCAATGGGGAAAGTTGGATTTGTTTAACAACTGGGTGATTCACTTAACAACCATGGGGAAAAAGGCAGTAGTAGGTTCTGAATTAATTTGCTCCCAGTTCATGTGTGTGCTCACACACATGCACAAATCTTCTGCATATGCGCAGAAATATAGCACATTTATTTATTTAATTTATTTATTAATTAGATTTGTATGCCGCCCCTCTCCGTAGACTCCATAGACATGCACAGAAGCATCCCAAGCAGGTGGGCAGAGCCTCCCGCCACTGCCGCTATCAGTTGTAAAAACCGATCCGAACTGGGAGCAACCCACTGATGCAAAATGGTCATAAAAGTGAGTGCAACTCATTAAACAAACACATAGAAACATAGACGTAGAAACATAGAAGTCTGACGGCAGAAAAAGACCTCATGGTCCATCTAGTCTGCCCTTATACTATTTTCTGTATTTTATCTTAGGACGGATATATGTTTATCCCAGGCATGTTTAAATTCAGTTACTGTGGATTTATCTACCACGTCTGCTGGAAGTTTGTTCCAAGGATCTACTACTCTTTCAGTAAAATAATATTTTCTCATGTTGCTTTTGATCTTTCCCCCAACTAACTTCAGATTGTGTCCCCTTGTTCTTGTGTTCACTTTCCTATCAAAAACACTTCCCTCCTGGACCTTATTTAACACTTTAATATATTTAAATGTTTCAATCATGTCCCCCCTTTTCCTTCTGTCCTCCAGACTATACAGATTGAGTTCATTATGTCTTTCCTGATACTTTTTGTGCTTAAGACCTTCCACCATTCTTGTAGCTGTCTTTGGACCCGTTCAATTTTGTCAATATCTTTTTGTAGGTGAGGTCTCCAGAACTGAACACAGTATTCCAAATGTGGTCTCACCAGCATTCTATATAGTGGGATCATAATCTCCCTCTTCCTGCTTGTTATACCTCTAGCTATGCAGCCAAGCATCCTACTTGCTTTCCCTACCGCCTGACTGCACTGTTCACCCATTTTGAGACTGTCAGAAATCACTACCCCTAAATCCTTTTCTTTTGAAGTATTTGCTAACACAGAACTGCCAATACAATACTCAGATTGAGGATTCCTTTTCCCCAAGTGCATTATTTTACATTTGGAAACATTAAATTGCAGTTTCCATTGCTTTGACCATTTATCTAGTAAAGCTAAATCATTTACCATATTACAGACCCCTCCAGGAATATCAACCCTATTGCACACTTTAGAGTCATCGGCAAATAGGCAAACCTTCCCTACTTTGTTACAGTGGAAATTCTTTTCCCAATTTTTGTAAGTCAAAGACTTTTCTATTCCTACCTGTAGGAGAAGGATTGGCAGAACCTTGGGGCAGAGTTAAAAGGGGGATCAGCCTAGAATTCTAATGTAGACACAAGCGTACCAAGTTCTATCTCTCTTGAATTCAGTTGACTCTTATATAACTCCTAGTAGGTGATTATCATTGAGAAAATTCTTGACAACTAGATATTTAACAATACATCAGTTTAATTGGACCTTTTTGTGGGTACCTGATCTTTTGTGCTTGACATTACCTTGCTCACCATAGCCAAATCTTATTTTGCATAGCATCTGGGATCGTAATTCCAATGTCAAAGTGGTTTAGTTTTTCTAGTAAACCAGGATCTAATATAACAATCTGGCTTGTTTGTTGATCTTTGTTAGAATATTGTAATCTATTGTTGTTACATGCTAAGTCTTTATGCATTTTGTACATTTTCTGCTTCTGTGGAATTTTTTGAATTCTTTGTTAAAGTTGTCTATTAAAATAATAAAAGGGGACTAACAATTCATCAGCTTTACAGAAAATAGGTCTCCATTTATTTGGCATATCTTGCATTTAAGATAAACTGTTTATTTTCTGATGCCCATGTTGATTAATTTAAAATTACTTAAGTATGTTTAATTGCAGCACAGACTGTTTGAGATCAACAAACACAAATGTTCAGGATATTCAAATTGAAAGAATTAGGCAGTTATCAGCTGTTAACATATAAGCTTAGTGCCATATTTAAACATACAGGTTAAATACAGACAATTACCTCTATGATTTTCACATCTGATAACTGCATAGTATAATTACAATGTGGTGGCTTTAATTATGTATGATATAAATTTTGCATATTTAATACCATATGCTTGGAAGTGTACAATCATTGTGTGAGGTTCTAGAAGAATATGTAAAGGTTTAGAAGAGGCTGCTATAAGGTATAACACAGTGGTGGGATTCAGCCAGTTCTCTCCGGATCGTGCAAACTGGTAGTGGTGACTGCAGGAGGCTCCACCCACCCACCTAGATCTAAAGTGCAAGTACTGTGCATGCATAGAAGCCCATGCTCATGCGCAAACAAGGTGCATGCAAGCACTCACATTTGCAAACCAGTAGGGAGGGTAAGTGAATCCCACCACTAGTATAAAACTGTTTCTCAGTTACAAAATGTGTACAGTAATTAAGAGGCATAAACTGAGAATAGTTCAGTTGCTGGAATACTTATAACTCCATCCCTTTCATCTCAATGACATTTGCTAGTGAGAACTCAGTAAGAATCTTATCTGGAAAAGAATCATGGAGCCTGGGAAATGAAACATGAGCCTACGGGTTCCACCAGCCTCCAGAGGGCCTTGGGAGTCAGGGGAAGCTGTTTTTGCCATCCCCAGGCATTGAATTATGAGTATGGGCACTTGCTCATACGCAATAGTGTACACCCACATTCTTTCGGCACCCAAGGAAAAAAAGGTTTGTTATCATTTGTATATACCGTATGAAGGCAACCCATATTATATCTTGTCCAGTGTATGCTCCCCAAATAGTCAAGAGAAACTCAGTTTTATAATGTCAGTTTTATAAATAATCATACATCCTTTTCATCCATTCAAACTCCATCCAGCCTTTTTTATTTATATATTTATCCTATTTTTAGAAAACATAGGCCATTCAATTCTACAATGATTCTGGAGAGTATACAGATAGTCCTTGACTTACGGCCACAATGGAGCCCAAAATTTCTGTTGTTACACAAAACATTTGTGACATGAGATTTGCTCCATTTTACAACTTTTCTTACTCCAGCTGTTAAGTGAATCTGCGCAAGGGTTAAATTAGTTAAGTCAATTTGCTTGTCAGAAAGTCACAAAAGATGATCACATGACCCTGGGGTACTGCAACTGTCATAAATATGAGTCAATTTCCAAGTGTCTGAATTTTGATCATAAGGATGCTGCAATGGTGTGAAAAATTGTCATAAGTCATAGGTCTTAAGCATAAAACGTATCAGGAAAGACTTAATGAACTCAATCTGTATAGTCTGGAGGACAGAAGGAAAAGTGGGGACATGATCGAAACATTTAAATATGTTAAAGGGTTAAATAAGGTTCAGGAGGGAAGTGTTTTTAATAGGAAAGTGAACACAAGAACAAGGGGACACAATCTGAAGTTAGTTGGGGGAAAGATCAAAAGCAACGTGAGAAAATATTATTTCACTGAAAGAGTAGTAGATCCTCGGAACAAACTTCCAGCAGATGTGGTTGGTAAATCTACAGTAACTGAATTTAAACATGCCTGGGATAAACATATATCCATTGTAAGATAAAATACAGGAAATAGTATAAGGGCAGACTAGATGGACCATGAGGTCTTTTTCTGCCGTCAGTCTTCTATGTTTCTATGTTTCTAAGTCACTTTTTTTCAGTGCCATTGTAACTTTGAACAGTTGTAAGTCAAGGACTACCTGCATAGTAAAGCCAACCGTACAACTCAATTTAAATAAAACAATAGCAAAATTAAACAACTAACCCTCTTTCCTCTAATGCAACAAGAAAAGACACCATTAAAAGACCTGCCATTCATTCTAACTCCAAGGCCAGGGAGCAAACCAGTTTTTCAGTTTTTGAATATGGCCAGGATGGAGGAAAGATATATCTCGAAAGGGATGGTAATCCAGTGATAAAGAAAAGTATGCTTCTTAGAACCCATTAGTTGATATTGCTGAATGGGATCTATTAGAATTGCCTGCCGGCCGACTTACCAGCCGGCCAGGATTTTGCGCTGGGGCCGGGGGAATCTGTGATGCTAATGAATGTAAAAAGGATCTATATGTCAGTCACCAGGATGGATTAATGGGATATCACTAACAAAAGAGCCAGATGCCTGGTTAAGTATCATGGAGTCATAACTTAATGTGCAAGTTAGTAAATACTGTAACTCCTGGTCTTGGTAGTAATTCAAAACCTTAATAATAGAAGAGTTGCTATCTGAATGGAACTCTTTAGGACGTTTACCATTTAATTCTGAAATGCAGCAGGGTTTTAAAAGAACCAGATGTTCCCCTGCTTCTGTGATCTGAGGTATCCCCCCCTCCCCCCATCAATGTCTAATTTCTATTTGCTATCATTAACATTTCATCTGCAGGAATTATATTTCTCTGCCTGAAATTATCCAAATCCTTATCTTTTCAAAATCCCTGATTGACACCACTTGTAGATAGCTGAAATAGTTCCTCTGTGGTTGAGCTGCTTTTTTTGCTGTTTTTACTTCAGTGTTTTGTGTTTTTATTTCAGGGTCTTGTGGGATAACCTGATCACTTGAAGCAAATACTGAATGTACACACACACATATATACATGTAGTATTCTACTAAGTCATATTGTTGAAAACATCTAAGTGGAGGAACTTAAAGGCAGCTAGTTTTTGTAGCGGTTGAGAGAATGTTGGAAAGAATTCTTAACTTCAGGATAGTCTCCTGTGTCTCAGTTTTTACAAGTTGTATCTGCCCAAAGCCAGTTATAGATTTTTTTTATTACCTGGAGAATTAGATTAAAATATTAACTTTTAAAACAGCTAATGGACTGTAGTATACAGTGTTCCCTCAATTTTCACGGGGGATGCGTTCCGAGACCGCCCGCGAAAGTCCAATTTCCGCGAAGTAGAGATGCGGAAGTAAATACACCATTTTTGGCTATGGACAGTATCACAAGCCTTCCCTTAACACTTTAAAACACTAAATTACCATTTCCCATTCCCTTAACAACCATTTACTCACCATTATTACTGGTACTCACCATTATTACTGGTACTCACCATTGAATAAGACACTTAATGATCCTGATATTTATAAACAGAATTATTTATCAACAATAATTTTTTTTTGTTATTTATTTGCAAAAATTATTAGTTTGGCGATGACGTATGATGTCATCGGGTCCCACCGTGGTAGAGAAAAAACAACGCAAAGTATTTTTTAATTAATATTTCTTGAAAAACCGTGGTATAGGCTATTCGCGAAGTTCAGACCCGCGAAAATCGAGGGAACACTGTAATAGTTATGATTTTGAAACAGGTTCTTGGAGACTGCTTAGACAACTCCCTGAAATTTCCTTGGCATTTCTTTCAGAAAGAGCTTGTCATTACCTGTTTCCTAGGACTGAGAGAAGTGACTGGGACAATGTATCATTCAGCTGGCTTTGGTCTAAGTTGGGACTAGAACTCACAGTTTCAGTTTTTCGCCTGATGCCTTAACCATTACATCAAACTGGCTCTTTCAGGAGAATGGCACAGTTGCCCTGCAGATCCATTTTTGTTTCTAGAGTGATGGTCTTAAAGTGTACACACGTACATCCAAATACTTTGTGCCTTCTCAGAAAACAAGACATATATAAAACGGGCAGGAATTACCAGGGTTGCACAACTCACTCAGAGGGTAGTGTATCGGCTTTTTCTTCCAGTCAGACAAGCATTTTTTATTTCATGCTTCATTGCTTGTTTCCCATCTTGCTGCTTTTCCTCATAATCTTTGTTTCCATGTGCTTTCAATTCATCCATGGAAAGTTCCTTCACTTGAATAACATATTTTTTTTCTCTTAGTAAAACTCATATCTTCCCTCTTGGAGATGCATGTTACCTCTACCTCTAATCTCTCCTCCTTTCTCTAAGACAGTGTTTTTCAACCAGTGTGCCGGGGCACACTAGTGTGCCGCGAGACATGGTCAGGTGTGCCGCGAAGCTCAGAGAGAAAAAAAGCAAGAGAGAGAAAAAAAGAGAGAAAGAAAGCAAGAGAGAGAGAAAGCAAGAGAGAAAGAAAGCAAGAGAGAGAGAGAAAGAAAGCAAGAGAGAGAGCGCGAGAGAGCTAGAAAGAGAACAAGAGAGAGAGAGAAAACAAGAGAAAGAAAGAGAGAAAGAAAGAGAGAGAGAGAAAGAGAGGGAGGGAAGGAGAGAGAGAGAAAGACATAGAGGGAGGTAGGGAGGGAGGGAGAAAGAGAGCAAAAAAGAGAGGAAGGAAGGAAGAGAAAGAAAGAGGGATGGAGAGAGAGAGAAAGAAAGAGGAAGGAAGGGAGAGAAAGAGGGAGGGAGAAAGAAATAGAGTGAAGGGGAGGAAGAGAGAGAGGATTTTTTTGTCCAAACTTTTTTTAGCCGCTGCCCCCTCCCTGCTCAATGTGCCCCAGGGTTTCGTAAATGTAAAAAATGTGCCGCGGCTCAAAAAAGGTTGAAAATCACTGCTCTAAGAGAGCTATAGGAAAAGTGCTTGGAATTATTTTATTTTATTTTTTTGCCAGAGAAGCCATCCGACCAAATATCTGGGAAGGTTTATACTTGGCTTATATTCTGTAGCAAAACCAAAACAATACTGCTACCATACACGTCTTATTACTCTCAATTTGTTTTGAATTAGTCCTTTATGAAAAGAGATTCTGAAATGTGAGAACCACATATATTTTAGAATTTTATTATTTTATTTATTTATTTATTGGATTTATATGTTCGCCCCTCTCCCCTCGCTCTTCTCGATAAAATAAACAATGGTTTGTTTATCTGATTGGTCATCAAGTAGCTATTAGACTTCTAGGAAACAGATAGATTTTCTCCATGATATTTTGAAAAAATTAAAATATGTAAATTCATGTAGCAGCTACAGTATATGTGTTACAGTTTATTTGATCCCTTGTTGCTTTTTAATTTAAGCTAAGCAATTCTATCTTTAAAAGAACAAGCTATTCAGTCCTTCTTTTGCATTGGCCACAACCTATAGAACTTTTGCAAGCCTGTTGTAATGCTAATAAGTTCCGATGAAAAGATATGCAGGATATTTTTAATACATTCTCTTTAAATATGTGTTCATAATGGAATGTTTCCAGAAGTCAATGCTTTAGCAGATCTGTAAAATGAAATGGAGAATTCCATTTTAAGAGACTACTCACCTTTAATTTATGTTTAAGTAATGTCAGTAACGTATTATCATATGGGTTACTTAGTTTGGTTGCGGCTTGAAGGGAAAAATGAACAAAGGTTTGTGGAAAAGATTTAATAATTTTAGGCAAAATTATTCCATATATTTCTTTCTCCCTCTCCACCCCCACCCCCACATTATCTCCTAAATGAGAAGCCTTAGTTTATGACTTTGGACCTTCCTTCCATTGACAATTGCCTTCTTTCTGAATAGGATTTCACTGCTAATTTCTAATTCTTTTCTTTGCTCTGGTTCCCCCTCAAAAAACCCAACATCCTGGAATACCTTTAAATGTCTGGGCCTGGTTTCAAACACACCGTAGTTTCTGATTTGATTGCAAAATAGTTTTTTTTAAAAAAGATGAATAAAGTAATTTAAAAGTAATTCCCTCCTCTCTAGTAATTCAGCTTTTAAAATGGGCCATACTGTGATTTTTAACAAGCTTGCTTATATAATTGCCCTTTTTGGGGAGGGAGGGTAGGTTAAGGTGTTTGGCAACACAGCTCTCAAATAAATGAGCTAAAGAGTGAACTTTATAACACAATTTGTTTTGTGTAGCTATTCAGCTGTGATCTATTATATAGGCAGCCCATGGTGAGCAGACAAGAAAGTAACATTTTTTAAATGAAGATCAATTTGAATTCCTTTAAATTAAAACAAAACAAACCGTTTTCGATGGGAATTTCCTTTGTGTGTAGGGAAAGTGTGGGTGCTCAGTCACTGAAACGGATAATGTTGAAACATGTCAATCATCTGATAAATGTAAGAGTTTTTCTTTATATATTTCAAGAAACATGAGAGTGGGTCTAATAAGCTCAATCTCCTTATCAACCCTTGAAACCCCAAATTTGCAGCTAGGAGAACAATTGCATGGATGAGACTGAGATTCATACATTTGGATTGTAAAAATCCAGATGTCCAACAGATGGCAGTAAAAGAAGTACAGTGGTACCTCGTGATACGAACCCCTCGTGATATGAACCCCTCGTGATACGAACCCGGGGTTCGGGAATTTTTTGCCTTTTCTTACGAACTTTTTTCGGCTTACGAACCCACCGCAGATCGCAAAATGGCGCTCCTCTGGGCGCCACCACCCGGCTGTCACCTTTTAAAACAGCCGGGGGGCTTCTCTGTGTTATCCCGAACCCGAACCCTAACTTTTCAGGTTTGGGTTCGGGAGGCCGCCGAGAAGCGCCGCCGCCTGGCTGTCACCTTCTGAAACAGCCAGGGGGCTTCTCAGCATCCTCCCGAACGTTGAACCCAGAAGTTCGGGTTCGGGTTCAGGTTCCGGAGGCCGCCGAGAAGCGCCCGGCTGTTTCAGAAGGTTACAGCCGGGCAGCGCCGGGTGACGGAGCGCCGTTTTTACGATTGGCAGCGGCGTTTTCGGCCGATCTGGAGGCTAGAAAGGAGGTGGGGAATCCCAATAGGGAATTCCATGGGCGGAGCTTTGACGTCACGAAGACGTCCCCCTGGAGGCTCTCTGGAAGCCAAAAGCAATCTCCCAGAGCCTCTGTGCGATCCAAAAATCAGTTGGCCAACATACACATATATGTTGGAGCTTAGGGCAATGGCTCGCACCTGCGCCATAGGTTTGCCATCACTGCCCTAATTCCTTCTTTGAAAACATAATTTGTGAGAGATCTTTTGATGTTTTTTTCTTAAAGTTTACTATAGTCTTGGTTGCATATGTTAATTTGTGAATAGACTTAGGTAGACTTTTTAGATTCTTTGAGTTTGGTTCAGTTTTAGGGTTATAACTCCAAAAATCCAAAAATCAGTTGGCCGACATAGACATGTATGCTGGAGCTTAGTTAGGGCAATGGCTCGCACCTGCGCCATAGGTTTGCCATCACTGCCCTGCAGAGTTGGAAGGGACTTTGCAGGTCTTCTAGTCCAATGCAAGCAGGAGACCCTAGACCACTCCAGACAAATGGCTATCCAATCTGTTCTTAAAAGTCTCCCATGACCCACAGTTTCCAAAGGCAAGGCATTCCACTTATTAGTTCTAACTGTCAGGAAATTTCTGCTCATTTCTAGGTTGGATGTTTTCTTGATTAGTTTCCATACATTGCTTCTAGTTCTGCCTTCAGCTTCTCATTATTTTTATTCATTATAGAAGACTTTGCAGATCAGAATGCCCAAATCACTTAATATGGTTTAATACAACTATAGATCTTGTAATTTTAAGTTTCCATTCTTCCAAATTCTTGTACTTGTTTATAGAATACTTTATTTTTGATATTAACTTGGCAGCTGATGCTAATGAAAGCAGTGGTGTTGATCTCTTGCAAGTTCCTATCAGTAGATAAATAAAATTTTACATAAATAAAATTTGCAGTTCAAGGTAAACAATTTTCCAGTGGTGGTTTTAGGCATGGGTTAATTGTTTCTGTTTTTTTGAAAACAATCAACAGGAATTAAACTGACCTGCTTTCACCTATGGACTGTGATTTTGTAAATTCAGGCTTTGACAGCAAAAGTAAATGCTACAAGGGTTATTTATTCATTGCTACTTTGACATCAAAGTTTTTATTGCCAAGCAATGTTTTATAGCCTTATTCTTAATAGAGAGAAGGAAGAATGAAAGATTGTCGCCGGCTGACTTACCGGCCCCACGGCGCTTTTGCGGAAGGGCCGGGCAGACTCGGACCCTTCCATGGCGGCCGCCATCTTGGTTTCGGCCGAAATCTCGCGAGGCGAGATTTCGGCCGGGATTGCTTCGCCCACGTGGCTGGGCATGACGTTGGGTCCGGGCGGGGCCTGCTGGCCCTATTTAAGGGCAGCAGGCCTGGAAGCAGGCCTTTTCGCCCCGGACCCAGCCTAAGAGCAGACACTCGGCTGAGTGCTGCTCCGACGCCATTTTGGGTTGCCCTCGAGTCGCGGCCGCCATTTTGTGGCCGATCGAGGGAGCGAAAAGTTTTCTTCACCGGATCTCCGATTGAGGCTCCAATCCTTAGGACTCGTGGAGCTTTCTCCCAGTGGATCCCCCTCGGGCCCGAGGGGGACTGGTAACCTCCTCCCGGCTGGGAGGAGGGCGCGGTGGGGCGGTTTGGCTTCTGGGGTCCCCGGTCTTGGGCTGGTTGGTGGCCGGATTTAGGCCTTTAAGGCCTACCTTTGAGGGGAGGCTTTCCTTTTGCGCCTAAGGACAGGGGGCCTAAGGGTTGGCAAGGGTTTTCCCTTCCAGTAATTGGCTCTAGGTGGGCACAGTGGTGGGGGACCTTTGCTTGCCACTCAGACGGTGGGGAGTTCAATCCTAGGTAGAGTTTAGGTTGCTCTCTGCATACTAGAATTAATTAAGTTGGGATGGCTCCAAAAAAGAGGCCTGCCGCTGCCCCTACGGCTCCGCCGGCTGCGCGTCCCAGGAGGGCCCTTAGGCCTTCTGCCCGGGCTCGGGCCAGCAGGGAGGGGCCTACGGGGGTGGTCCCCGAGCAAGGGGGGTGGTTTCGTTGCCTCCTGCCCCTCAACCTGTTCTTTCTCCTGCCATGTCTTGGGCCAGGGTGTTGGAGAGGCTCGACGAGCTCGAGCAGTGGAGAAGCGGTGCGGGCTCCGGAGGGTCCCTTGATCCAGTTCCTGCGGCGTTGGGGAGAGATCCTGCGGCGGCCCAGGCTGGGCAGATGGCTCCGGTTGGACGACAGGCTCCGGCAGGGCCGATGGCGGCTTTACCAGGCCTCGCAACAATGGGCCCCCCGTGGATGGCATCAACCCCGTACGGGGCAGATGAGGCTACACCACACACTACACCGCTGTCCTTTCTTCCTTCCCCCGCCCCGGGTTTTCCCCCGGCGGGGGTTGGGAGCGGGTCCAGTTTTTTAGGGTCTTCCACGGGCACCTGCGGGCAGGTCTGGGCGCAGCCGGTTCCTCCTTTGGGGCCGCCGGCGGCCGGCCCTGCCCCGCTGCCCGGGCCAGGTCCTACGGGGATACCTGCGGTGCCCGGGGCAGGGGGGTGGGTTCCTCCAGCCCCTGCTGTTATGCCCCCGCTCCCTGTCTTGCCCTACCCCATGGTGCGGGAGTTTTTGGTGTGGCGGCCAACTCTGTATGGGACCCGTTCGCTTGTATTAAAGCAGGGGCTATCCCGTGCGGGTTGCCATCCACCCCTTTAGGATGCCACCTTCACCCTTCGGTGAAGGAGGCTATATGGCGGGGAGAATACGTGGATCTTTTTTCGCTTTTGAACCGAGAAGTTCCTAAGCAGGAGAAAGAGATTGTCCCGGGGGAGAAAACGAAGAAAACCAAAGTAACGAAATGCTTCAGCTCTTGGCTGTATGCCTTTCTTACTTATGGGTCTGTGGTGATTCAGAGGCAGCCGGCTATGGCCTCTGCCATGTTTAAATATATAGATTTGATTGCCAGGGCCCACTTTGAATATAAGGGCACCATATGGCGCCATTATGATAAAGGCTTTCGTATGAGGATGGCGGTAGAGCCTAACTTGCCTTGGGATATGGTGGTGCCGGACCTTTGGTTCCGGGCCACGCATATGTCAGGGAAGGAAGGGTGTGAGCGTACAGATAGTGGGCACTTCATGGAGGAGGAGCCTGGCGCGGCTTCGCCGGCCAAGGCGACTCCTGGTGTGGCTGGAAAGGGGGCCTCGCCCGCTTGTCATGAGTTTGCTGCAAAAGGGGCGTGTTTTCGTCCCTTTTGTAAGTACAAGCATGCCTGCGGGAATTGTGGGGGGTCCCATGCGGCTTCAGTCTGTCCCCGCCCCAAGAAAGGGGCGGAGAAGAAGGGCGGGGGTCCAGGAAAACCTCCCCCACCAGCTGGGGGAAAAGGGGCCCAGCCCAATTAATGTTTCTGTGCTTGAGGGTTGGTTGATCGACTACCACCCTCGCCCGAGAGCCGAGTTGCTCTTGAGGGGCTTCTCCGAGGGATTTAGGATCCCTTATGTGGGCGTTAGGAAGGCTTTCATGTCCGACAACCTCAGGTCGGTTATCGGACATGAAGACATCGTACGGGCTAAGATTCGGAAGGAGGTTGCTGAGGGCAGGGTCCTCGGGCCTTTCCCGGAGCCCCCCTTTTCGAATCTTAGAGTGTCCCCCCTGGGGGTGGTCCCCAAAAAGACGAGTGGTGAATTTAGGTTGATTCACCATTTGTCTTTTCCAAAAGGGGAGTCAGTGAATGACTTCATTCCTGACGAACTTTGTTCAGTCCGGTACGCATCCTTTGATGCGGCTGTGGCCATGGTTAGGGAGTGTGGGGTGGGAGCCCTTATGGGTAAATGCGACATTAAGTCGGCATTCCGGCTCCTCCCCATTCACCCAGGCGACTTCGAGCTTCTGGGCTTCCATTTTGACGGTGGGTTTTATGTGGACAGGGCATTGCCTATGGGCTGCTCTGTTTCTTGCTCCCTTTTTGAGAGCTTCAGTACCTTCCTGGAGTGGGTGCTCAGGAGGCGCAGTGGCCTGGGTTCGGTTGTTCATTACCTTGATGATTTCCTGATGGCCGGGCCGGCGCACTCGGAGCAATGCTTTGCTTTGATGCGGGACTTCGAAGCCCTTTGTGCTCAATTGGGGGTGCCTTTAGCCCCTGAGAAGACCGAAGGCCCTGCCACCAGGATTACCTTCCTCGGTATTGAATTGGATTCAGAGGTGCAATCTTCCAGATTGCCCCTGGATAAGTTGGTTAAAATTAGGGCCAAGCTTGAGGCGGTCTTGGGCTGCAGGAAGGTTACTCTTCGGCAGCTCCAGGAGTTGGCCGGGATCCTTAATTTCGCCTGTCGGGTAGTGGTGCCTGGTAGGGCTTTTTCTCGCAGGTTGTATGATGCGATGAAGGGGCTACGGTTGCCCCACCATCATACCCGCTTATGCGCTGGGGTCAGGGCTGACCTCTGCGTGTGGCGGGAGTTTTTGGAACAATTTAACGGGTTGTCTTTCTGGCGGCAGGAGCTTCTTTTGGAAGCGGAGCTGCAGCTGTGTTCCGACGCCGCAGGGACTTGCGGTTTTGGGGTTGTTTTAGGTGACCAGTGGTGCTGGTCGGCATGGCCTCCGGAATGGAGTGCCTGTTCATTGGTTAAGGACTTGACCTTTTTGGAGCTTTTCCCCTTAATAGTGGCCTTAGAGCTCTGGGGAGAGCAGTTCAGGGACAAGACTGTGCATTTTTGGTGTGACAATCTAGCGGTTGTCCATGTTGTGAACGCCCTGTCCTCTAAGAGTGACAGGGTGATGCGGCTTGTCCGCCATTTTGTGCACAGGTCCTTGTCTTTGAACGCCTTGTTTTTGGCTAGGCACGTCCCTGGTTTAGATAACGGGGTGGCTGACGCCTTGTCCCGTGGTCAGTTGTCCAGGTTTCGGACCCTGGCCCCGTGGGCCCGAGAGTCGCCAGAGGTGTTTCCAGCCCACCTGTGGAGCCTGGGCGGGCTCCCGAGAGCTGGAGAGACGAGGCCTCCAGGGCGATCGCCTTATCTGTAGCTCCTGGCACCTGCGAGCTTACCAGCGTGCAGGTAAGGAGTTTGGGGATTTCAGGCAGGCTAAGGGTTACCCCCATTGCTGGCCTGCCCCGGTTGAGCACCTAGCTGAATTTTGTGTCCTGCTGAAGGGGCGTGGCCTTTCAGTGAGGACTATCAGGTCTAGGTTAGCCGGCCTCGCCTTTCTGTCCAAGGCGGGGGGGTTTGGTGATTTTTCGGGTGATTTTCGCATCCGGAGGATGCTGGAAGGCTGGGTGAGGGAGCGACAGGGGTTCCCCTCCGACACTCGTCAGGCCCTGACGGTTCAGCAGCTGTCTCTGATTAATCAGACGTTTGACAGTCTGTGTGCCTCTCTTTACGAGGCCCGTCTGTTTAGGGCAGCGACTTGTGTTATGTTTTTTGGGGCCCTCAGGGTCAGCGAGGCAATGGCCTCCTCGCAGTCTGACTTGTCGCTCCGGGCTTTCCAGCTTACTGATCTGACCTTTAGGCAGGGGGGTGTCTCCCTTTTGGTGAGACATTCCAAGACAGATCAGTTACACAGAGGGGTTAGAATTGAGCTTAGCGCTGCCACCGATCTGTCGGTGTGCCCGGTGGCGGCTTTGCAGCAATTTTGTGTCTTGCGGGGGTCAGGGAGTGGGTACCTTTTTCGACACCTGGATGGTACCCCCCTGTCTCGGTATCAATTCTGGGCGTTAGTGTCTAAGGCTATGTCTCAGGTAGGCATGGATCCCGCCGGCTACGGAACGCATTCGTTCCGTATCGGCGCCGCCACTAGCGTGGCACTTTCCGGTTTCCCGGCCCAACGGATTTAGGAGATCGGCCGCTGGCGGTCAGCGGCATATTTGGGTTATGTTAGGCCCGCTGAGGATCCTGGGCAGGGTTTAGGCTAGGTAACCTCTCTGTGTGTGTCCTCTTCCAGGTTCCCAGTCCAGGCAGAAACCGACGGCGCTACTGTGTGGCCACAGCATGGTCTTCTGGGCCGGCCGCTCAGCAGCCAGAAGCGCCATTGGGACCCAGCTGTCGTTGGGACGGTGGGTCAATGTTGTTTGGATGGGCCGGAGGGGTATGCGGTGGGAGGGGCTCCTACCGACGTTGCTGGGTACTCAGCATCTCAGGGCGGTACCCGGCGCTGCTGGGCGGGCGGCTACCCAGGGTCGCGCCCAGATGGGACTGGGTGGTCGGCAACCCATAGCCGCACCCAGATGGCTGGTCTTGCACCTCGGTGGCAATGACCTGTGCCTGCTTGGTGGTCTACCACTGATCATCCAGGTGCGCGAAGACCTGCGGTGGCTTCGCACGGTATGGCCCACCACGCAAGTGGTGTGGTCAGAGATCCTCCCAAGGATCATTTGGAGGGACGCCATTTCCCTTAGGGCCATACACCGGGTCAGGCGTAGGGTGAATAAGGCCGTGGGAAAAACAGTCAAAGAATTGGGTGGGGTTGTAGTGGCCCATCCCCTTATCACCGTAGATCGGCCGTGGCTTTACCGGGCCGATGGCGTTCACCTGTCAGAACAGGGGAACGCCATTTTCTTACAGGACCTGCAGCGGTCTCTGCGTGAGCTGGCGCAGATAGAGGGGGGAGTCGGGGGGCCAAGATAGAGATCTGACCCCCGCTCCGTGGCAGGTTAGGGGCGGAAATCTGGGTGGTTTCAGCAACTGCGCGTTCTCCCTTGGGCATCTTTGGGGATGATTGACAGGTTCTCTCCAAGCCCATGGTGGGTGCTACCTGCGTGCTTGGGGGGAACCTGTCTTTGGGTCCCGCTATTGAAGTCCCAGGGTAGGGGTGAGCCGGCGGGACCCCCCTCATGCGAGTGCATGGCAGGGTCTCAGGTGAGGGAGAGGTCCCTCACCTGGACCAGCATCGACTACGCCCTTAGTTGCCCAGGAATGTTGACCTTTTACGTCATTTCCGCCCCGGAAGTGTTTGTTTGACCCTGCAGGTCCACTGTTTCCGGGTCATAGTTGAATATGTTGATTTATGCAAATTTATGCTAATTCATGCTAATTTAATTAATAAATTATGCAAATTTATTATAATAAAAATGACCCAAGTTTAAATCCAGCTCTGGTGTCCGAGTCGTTACTCCGTCTCTTCTGCAATAGCTATGGAAAAATTGTAGCAAAACTTATTGGAATGAAATCATTAATCCAGTTCAAAATTGGCTATACCAGTTTTTTCCACTCTGGCATCCTCATGTCCCCCAAATAATTTTATTGAGAATAATTATTGTGAAGATTCTGGGAGGCATTAGCCCACAAATTCAGAGGTGACAAGATTGTAGAAAGCTGGCTTGTGTTTTCTACCAGTTGATCTTTAATGATTCCTCCACGTTTTTCTAAGTTTTAATCCAGAAGATATTTTGAATGGAGCTTGTTACTTTCTGCATACAAAGTGTGCTTTTGTCAGGCGCAAGAAATCAGCAATATGTTCAAGTGAGTACAAGTTTATTTCATTTGATTCCTAAACAAGAATCTGATTTACTAATGATGAAGGCAAATTGGCAGTAGATAAGAGTCAACAGAATTCAAGGAGATCTGGACTCTCAGGTGCAAAGGGATTCCAAACTGATAACATGCTTGACCCCTTCCTCAGGTTCAGCTTGGCCATCTGTTACAGCTTTACTGTAAAGCTTGGGTCCTTCTAATTCTGTTTTAAATTTCCAGTAAATCAGTTCAACTTTGGAACTCTAAGCTGTGTGGACTACAATTCACAGAATTCCACAGCCAGCATGGGGAATGACTGGCTAAGGAATTCTGGGATTTGAAATCCACACATCTTACAGTTGTCAAGTTGAGAAAAATCAGAGTAACATGATTTGGATATTTCTGTATCCTGAGCAATAAAATATGAACATAGAAATTATATTACCTGTCAGGGCTCAACGCCTTTTGAGAGCTTACATAAAGGTATATTCATCTTTGTCATCCTCTCTCCTTTTAATGTATGCATTTATTTGCTCTTTACTCTTATTTTTATGCAATGAGCAATGTAAATAGTTGTCATAAGAAGTGTTTATCTTAATTATTAATGCTAGAGAATAGATTTATATCTTTTTTATTTTGCTGAGTGACATGAAAGGTTATTTTAAACTTCAAATAAGCTGAGGTTTCCAAGCAGGTTGTCTTTCATCTGGTAACTTATGGTGTTTTAACTGCATTATTTTAGTAGGGATGATAACTGATTAAAGATCTTTTCCTTGATTAATCCGTGAGTAAGCTTAAAAATAATCCCTTAAAGTGTTGTTCAATTTTGTTCTCAAACTGAGCAAGCTGCTAATTGAAAGTAAATTCTGCTGAACAAAATTGAGTTCCCAAGCTTAAAAAATATTGATAGGATTATACTACATGGTCATTTTTAATGACTTACAAAACAAAGGATTGCTTTGTAAATTGCTTGGCTTTAAACTGGTGCTCCAATCTTGCTTTCCTGAACCACTGAAGACAAAACTGCACCGATTGCAGGTGGGAGATTAGATTCAAAGCAGAAGAGTAGCTAAATCTTGGAAGTAGTTATCTCCTGCTCACTGTGGGATAGATGGCCCATAGGCAAAGCTATGTGTACATGAGAATAAGAAGAACCCATTTGGTGTATTGGTTAAGGCATCAGCTAGAAACAGGGTGACTATGAGTTATTGCAGCAGAAGCAGAGTAACAACGCGGACACAAAGCTGGATTTAAACTGGGTCATTTTTATTAATTAAATAAACTTATTTTAATTCAAACTAAAATGGGACCCGCAGAGGTCAACTAAGAAACATTTGGGGCGGAAATGATGTAACAAAAACTTCCTGGACAACTCTGGGCGTAGCTCCATGCTGATCCAGGTGAAGGGGACCATGCCCTCACCTGGATCCCAGCCATGCAATGCATGTGAGAGGTCTTGCCGTCCAATCCCTGAAAGGCAATTGAAATGGGCGAGACCCAGAAGCAACTTCTCCCCAATTGCTCAGGCCGGTTTAAAAGCCACCATGAGCCCTTGGAGAGAGTCTGCCAATCATCCCCAAAGATGCACAACGGAGAACACGCAGTGTGGAATAGGCGAAAAAACAGTCGCAGGTAAATGCTGAGACCGCCAAAAATTCCTATTCAGCCCCTTAAGGGCGACCCCTTTAGCACACTGAAAGATAGGGAGGGCGGGTGGGTGTTTGCCTGCTCGTCATCGGGGTGAAAAGGGCTGGCTGGCCACACCCCGATGACATCATTGGCCAGGATCTCACGAAATCTCATGAGATCCCAGCCAAACAAGATGGCGGCTACGCCGGGGACCACGTTTCCCCGGCCCCGTGGCAAATCCGGCTGGCGGTGAGTCGCCAGCTGGGCATAATGCTGCCTTAGGGACAAAATCAGCTGAGCTAGTCACTTTCTTTCAGCTAAAATATCTGTGGAGATTCTCAATCATCTAGGTTATCTTGTCCCAAAGGTGACCCTGAGGGCACAAATTAACCCCCAAGTGGCCTCAACAGCTCTCAGAGAGAGTGCTAACAATAGATGATTGCAAAGAAACACAATCCATCCACCCCAATATTAAGTTCTGAGTGTATATATAAGAAATGATAAATCATGATCATAATCATATATGATTATAGGATCATTATATGATCATAATTATGATTATGATCATGATTTATCAAAGTGGAGTGAATTTTGGAGATCCTCTTTTTTATCCGTCGTTCATACCAACAGGTTGCTTAGTACGCTGTAAATCAGAACAGAAAATTAATAGACACATAACAGACAGTTGTTTTTTCCCCATTCATATAAGAATGAAAGACTAGCTGTTTGATGCTCAGTTTTGATAGGCAGGTAGTCATTAAATGCTGTGAGATTTGTGTTCAATGAAAAAAGTTAATAGATCTGAAGAGAACAGCAGCTTTCATTCAATGGAGAGAAGCATGCCAATTTCTTGTAGCCATCAGCTCACCTAGCATTGCTTGAATTTGGGGGCCCTGTTCAGCAGCATCTTGCTTTGGATTTTTCAATTGCAGTAAATAAACAAACAAACAAAGCCTGTAAATTGTAGTAAAATCAATGTCCAACCCCTGTTAAGCAACACATGTCCATGCAATTATCTTTGCAGTCTTTGGGTGCTCTGAGTTTTTCTGTGTCAGCCTCGGAAAGACCACCCCGATATCTTTCAGACAAAGTGGGAACAGAAGTGTACAATGCACAAGTACACACTGTTGTGCCTGGATGATTAGACAGAATCAGATAAAGCTGATAAAAGGAAAAGAAGACAAACTAGGGAAGCCTCCCATGGTGCAAGCAGGAATTAACCTCAGTACTTCTTTTTACATGTCTGCAGGGGTTCAATTCACTCCAGTTCAAGCCTTTCATGGCTGCTCAAGAGATGTTGATTATATATACAAATCTGGGCATAGAGCAGAACAAATGATTTGTTATACTAAGAAATTAATTGAACAAGTCACTTTAGATTATAGGATTAAACTCTCAGCAGTAGCCAAATATCCCACTACCAATACTATCTAACTGCAATTTAATAGTAGCTGTTGTCACCGACTGCATGTTTTAATACTCTTAATCCAACTATTGTTTTTATGGTAACTTGGTGCCATGGCTAAATTCCAGAATCAGGACTGTTCTAAAAGGACATTGAGGAAAATAGTCAGAGAATTTTGTTTTATAGTAACAAACAAACAAAATGTGAAAAGCCTTGTACTTTTTTTCACAGCAAACAAAGTCAATTTAATTTCATATGCTGCTAGATTGGGATTTAAAGTAAATTCAGCATTTTTTTTTCAAATCCCAAGATCTCTGGGAAATAGATTAATGTAATGTACAGTATTTAATTTGATAGTTGTTTGTGATAATGGATTTCAGTGGTGCTGCTTTAAGTATGACTAAGTTTGGATTCATTATAAAAAGAGATACTAAAGACCTGGAAAAAGTAAATAACAGAATTATCATGGAATTCAAATATCAGTAAAAGCTGAATATTTAGGGGGCTTATTAGTTAAAGTAATATTTTAGCACGGTTGACAAGTTAGAATTTTTCAGAATTAGAAAAAAATATTTGTAAATATTTCCCAATGTTTTCATAATTTATTTATTTGTTTATTTATTTATTAGATTTGTATGCCGCCCCTCTCCATAGACTCGTAGTCAGTAATAATATAGTCAGTAGATTAGATAATTTAATTAATAGGGTGTAAATTAACATCAGGAATCATGTGCAATTAATGTTGAATAAAATTACCTGAGCTGGTATCATTTTCATGTATCCATTTTTTGGGCCTTGATAAAATCAGGATTCTCCTCCCACCACACACATACGTGTTCTATGCCATTCTCATCAAGGTATTCCAAGTCCACACTCAAATATCAAATGGCAAAGTATCTTCACAAAATCTTACAATGATGCAAAAAAATTTAATTAGATATGCTGTTTTATTATCCTATTGGTCTTCCCACCCTCAGTAATGAATTATTGTATGAAACTACTGGTATTTCTCATACTTACTGTAAAAGCTGGTCAAAGACCATAATAAAGGTACTCAATTTGATTCCAATTATAAAATACAGGAGAAAATATAATTTTCCAAATGCAATTAGTCCTTGGTTTATAACCATTTGTTCTCCAACTGTAGTTACAATGGTACTGAATTAACTGTGCTTCCTTCTTGTCCCCAAAATTTCAGTCATTGCCTACAATTATATGATCCACATTTGGGAGTCTGATAACCCGCTGACATTTATGACTACATGGCTGCTACAACTCCCTGATCCCCATCTCCCCCATCTCTGCCATTTTGGACCCCTACCCTCTGCTTCTTGCTCATGTTGCTGACTGAGTATGCCTGGCCTGGCCCTTTGCAAGGCAGCTGCTGACCACGTGAAGTTTCTTTTTCTCTTGAGGTTGCACATGGCAGTTTCCTCATGAGACTTGTGTGCCCCATAGTTACCTCACAAAGGCCAAGCACACCTCATCAACAGTGGGAGCAAGAAGATGGAGCTTCCAGTCTCTCAAAGACATTTTGGAAGCAAATACAAACGGAAGTGAATAAAATTACGAATAGTGACTGGAAACTAACCAAGGAAGCAGCATTATTGATAAAAAATAGTGAGGTAAAAGAATATGAAGAAATTAAAATTGCAGCAATAGAAAGTGTCCAAGCAACTATAGTGCTTGGGTGGAAAGATGACAATAAATGGACGATAAAAAATTGGTGCAGGTACATGGTGGATCACATTCACTATGAAATTATGGAAATTAGATTACATAATTATAATGAAGAGAAATTAGCAGCAACAATGAGGCGGTAGGAAAAGGTTAAAAATCATATATTAATATTAGTAAGCGATGCAAATGTAAAAAATAAAATTCAATCACTCTATAAAGAATGAGCAATGTAACCCGGAGCTGAGGTAAATGAAAGATATAGAATTGAATCTTCCCCGGTGGAGGGACATATTATTTTGTTTGGTGATGGTACACACATTTATGTTTTTGAATTTATGTTTTTTTTTCTTTTTGTAAATTTTTTTTAAAAAATCAATAAAAATATATTTTATAAAGAAGATGGAGCTGTGGGTCACAGGGCAGCAGGGTTCTCGAAATTCAGAGAAGTGAGGGCCACTCCACTTGGGTCTTCATGCCATGCTTCTGAGCTGGGCTCGATGGGCTTTATGCAACCGGGCTAGAGCTGCTAGGATTTCCAACAGTTCCATGCCATGTTGCTGGGCTGGGGTGGCTGTGGCTTCACACAACAGTGATTGGGTGAGTTGGTCACATGGGGCTTCCTGGTGCAGATGCAGCTTCATGCTGCAATGGTGGGCTTCATGCTCTGGTACTAGGGAAAGTTGAGGAAAATGCAGCTTGGCATTGCACTGCAGTTCACAACCTCAGAAGTCCTCTGTGGCACAGTGTGACAAACAGCTCCAGAGCCACAGGGTTCTGGGGCTGCTTGCCATCCCACAAGGCATGCTATAAGGCAGCCAATAGGGCACAGATGGAAATAGGCAGTAGAAAGGAGTCGAAGGGGAAGAAGTTCCTTGACTTAGAAGAATCAGCACTCAGGATTGGGAAGGACCAAGCAGGAAATTGTTTGGGTTGGATTGGGAAGGGGTAATGACCAGTTGAATTTGGTTAATGAAAGCAATGAGGATTGTCAAGATTGAATATCAGAACAGAATAATAGAATAACAAAGTTGGAAGGTACCTTTAGAGGTCTCCTAGTTCAACCCATTGCTCAAGCAGGAAACCCTTTACCATTTTTAAAAAACATGGCTGTCCATTCTTAAAAACCTGGAGGACCCACTATTTCTGGCAGCAAGTTCCACTGATTAATCATTCTTACTGTCAAGCAATTTCTCCTTATTCTATCAGGAAATTTCTCTTTGTTTATTTTCCACCCATTCCTTCTTGTTCTGCCTTCAGATTGCTTTCTCTAAGTAATGCAATCATGTGATGTTGCATTTTATAACCTCATTGCTAGTGATTGAAATCCCAGTCTTTAGATCCTCTTCACTTTCTGCCATTAGAGTGGTATCACCTGCATATCTGAGCTAATTAGTTGTTTTGGCCTCGGCTGGTCCTTTGGTTACTTCTGTTTATAACGTTTACATTTACGTTATTTAAATTTATGTTCATTTAAATAAAGTGACCCAATTTAAATTCCAGCTCTGGTCTCCGCGTTGTTATTCTGCTTCCAACGCAAAGTGTTTTTAATAAGAAAGTGAACACAAGAACAAGGGGGTAAAATCTGAGGTTAGTTGGGGGGAAGATCAGAAGCAACGTGAGAAAATATTATTTTACTGAATAGATGCTTGGAACAAACTTCCAGCAGACGTGGTTGGTAAATGCACAATAACTGAATTTAACCATGCCTGGGATAAACATATATCCACCCTAAGATAAAATACAGTAAATAGTATGAGGGCAGACTAGATGGACCATGAGGTCTTTTTCTGCCGTCAATCTCCTATGTTTCTATGTTTCTCACAGTTGCTTCTTGACCCGCATCTAGGTTTTTCAAGAGACAAATAAGACGATCTGGTACTCCCATCTCTTTTAAGAACTTGCCACAATTTGTTGTGATCCATACAATCAAAGGCATTAGCATAGTCAATGAAGCAGAAGAACGGAATCTTCTCACATGGGTACGGAGTCATTAATGCAGAAGAAAAGCATCAGTGGCTGCTAGTCCTGAACTTATTTCTTATTTCATTTAGTATTCGAAGTAATATGCCTCTAAGGCTGCATGGAAAGGTGTTATTCCATTTCTGTCCTATGATTTAAGGTTTTCCATTGATATGAATTTAGACAGACTGAAACTGAATATAAACTGACTATAATCAGTCTGTGGTCTTGGTACTGTTTTCTAAATACATGACTTTTATAAATTAACATATTTCTGGCTCAGTTCATGACTACCTATGGTTTTATTCTTGATGTCTTTTCGCTTTTCCCTTTTATTGCTTTTATTATAATTTCTTTGTTTTCATTACTGTGAACAACTCACAGTCGTTGGGAATTGGGGACATGTAAATACTATTACTAATACTTTGTATTGTATTTCCATTCTGTTTTGGTGAACTGACAAAATCTACATTTTTTCCTAGTTATCTCAGAAAATGTAAGTAATGAGCTGATAGTTATAATGACCTGACACCAAGTTTGATTTTTTTAAAGTCATAGTTTGCATACAACTCAGGACTAGTGATGGGCGAACTGAATCCGCACAATTCGGGTCCATACCGAACTTCGGGCAAAGTTCGGGGTCATGTTCGGCATTCGGAGCTTTGACGTCACCGGCAGGTTGCTAAGGATGCCAAGGTGATCACTTCCTGGATTCCATGGAATCCAGGAAGTGATCACCTTGGCGTCCTTAGCAACCTTCCAGTGACGTCAAAGTTCCACCCCCGGAATCTCTTCATGGGAGGGATTCCCTGTTCAGGTTTGAGTTCGGGTTCGGTTCGGGTTCGACCGAAGTTTGCGTAAAGTTCGTCTGAACTTGCCTAACCCCAACACCGTTGGGTTCGCCCATCACTACTCAGGACATGTAGTATTCATAGCAGAGGTATCTGATCATAGTTATTAGTATCATTCCTTATTCTGGTATTTCATTATTCTGGTGTTTCATCTCTCTTTTGGTTACCAACATTGTCAGCTGCTTTATTACCTTCCCTTTCAAAAGAGGCACTCACTGACATCATGGAACCCATATGTGCAATCATTCCAAGTCAGAACCCGACTTGATGGTCTATGTCACATTCAAATTCATACAGCTCCCAAAGCAAAGAAATCCAAGGGGTTGGATTAGTTTTGCCTAAGGACTGAAGCAAGAATAATGGCTCTGGGATGGTGAGGTAACTTAACACCTCTTTGCCTAAATAGATCTTATCTTCCACAATATGTCACTTCAGTTCTCCAGTGATTTATAAAGCCAGCCACAGTATTATGTTACCACAGGAATGAATATCAATCATGTATATTCAAAGCAATAGCACTCATTCTGATTTATTTCATCACAACCTCATAACTGGGCAGATTCTTCCTGTATTTCTAGACAATGTTACTATTTGCTTTTTGCTTTGACTCAGTAGCTTATTAAAACTTACAACTTAGTAACAGAAATATTTAATTGTGACATTTGCTAAGAAGAGGTCTCCACAAATTCTGTCCCTCCTCCTGATGTAAATAGAGGGGTTATTCTGAAAAAATGCATTTGCGTGATAAAATGCAATTGGGATTACAGAAATGACTTTAGAGTGAATCAAAATAAGAAATCTTTAGAATGAATACATTGCAGATCCCTTTACAATGTGGCCCTAACATAGCATCATGAAAATTCATTAGTTCTGAGCAAAGGAGTCTAGGAAGGCAAGGAAGACAAATGACATCATGGGTAGTAGCATTATGCAAATTATATGCATTATAAAATTTGTATTAGCTATGGCTTGACACATCCAATGCAACTAGCAGAAATGACATTATATGCACGAGGCATGTGACATAATAATAGAATAGAATAGAATAGAATAGTATTCTTTATTGGCCAAGTGTGATTGGACACACAAGGAATTTGTTTTGGTGCATATGCTCTCAGTGTACATAAAAGGAAATATAGATTTGTCAAGAATCATGTGGTACAACACTTAATGATTGTCACAGGGGTCAAATAAGCAATGAAGAAACAATAGATATTAATTAAAATCATAGGATACGAGCAACAAGTTACAGTCATACAGTCCTAAGTGGGAGAAAATCAGTGATAGGAATGATGAGAAGAACTAGTAGAAATAGAAGGGCAGACTTAGTAAAAAGTTTGACAGTATTGAGGGAAATATTTGTTTAGTAGAGTGATGGTGTTCAGGAAAAAAACTGTTCTTGTGTCCAGTTTTCTTGGTGTGCAATGCTCTGTAGCAACATTCTGAGGGTAGGAGTTGAAACAGTTTATGTCTAGGATGCAAGGGGTCAGTCAATATTTTCACAGCCCTCTTTTTGACTCGTGTAGTATACAGGTCCTCAATGGAGGGCAGATTGGCAGCAATTGTTTTTTCTGCAGTTCTGATTATCCTCTGAAGCCTGTGTCTTGTTGGGTTGCAGAACCAAACCAGACAATTATAGAGGTGCAGATGACAGACTCAACGATTCCTCTGTAGAACAGTATCAGATTGTGATTGATGTCTGTCATTCTGAGATCAACAATATTTTATGATATATATTATTTTGTTCATAACCTTAATTTGGTTACACAGGTAGTCCTTGACTTACAATCCCAACTGGGTTCAGAAGTGTGGTTGCTGAGTGATATAGTAATTAAGCAAACCAGACCTAATATTATGACCGCTTTTACCGCAGTTGTTAATGAATCATGTGGCTCTTTAAGAAGAGATTTTACAACCATTTGTCTGAAAAGGCATAGGGTCTCCTACTTGAGCAGGGGATTGGACCACACTGGTGGTCCACAGAAAAATTATGTGCACTATTTCTATTGTCCAGTCAGTGAAGCAGTGGAAGTGATGTGCCGAGGCCTGGAGGCTGTTAGGGTCTGGATGGGTGTCAACAGGCTCAAACTCAGCCCCAACAAGATGGAGTGGCTGTGGGTTTTGCCTTCCAAGGACAATTCCACCTGTCCATCCATTACCCTGGGGGGGGGGGAGAAATTATTGACCACCTCGGAGAGGCTCCACAACTTGGGTGTCCTCCTCGACCCACAGCTGACATTAGAAGACCATCTTTTGGCTGTGGCGAAGGGGGCGTTTGCCCAGGTTCGCCTGGTGCACCAGTTGCGACCCTATGTGGACCGTGAATCACTGCTAACAGTCACTCATGCCTTCATCACCTCGAGGGTCGACTACTGTAACGCTCTCTACATGGGACTACCTTTGAAAAGTGTTTGGAAACGCCAGATCATGCAAAACACAGCTGCAAGAGCAATCATGGGCTTCTCTAAGTATGCCCATGTTATACCAACACTCCTCAGCCTGCAATGGCTGCCGATCAGTTTCCGGTCACAATTCAAAGTGTTGGTTATAACCTATAAAGCCCTACATGGCATCGGACCAGATTATCTCAGGGACCGCCTTCTGCTGCATGAATCCCAGCGACCAGTTAGGTCCCACAGAGTGGGTCTTCTCCAGGTCCTGTCAACTAAACAATGCCGCTTGGCGGGACCCAGGGGAAGAGTCTTCTCTGTGGCGGCCCCAGCCCTCTGGAACCAACTCCCCCCAGAGATTAGAATTGCCCCCACCCTCCTTGCCTTTCGTAAGCTACTTAAAACCCACCTCTGCCGCCAGGCATGGGGGAATTGAGATACTCTTTCCCCCCAGGCCCTTACAATTTTATGCATGGTATGTCTGTATGTATGTTTAGTTTTTATAATAATGGGTTTTTAATTGTTTTTAGTATTGGATTATTATTGTATGCTGTCTTGTTATTGCTGTTAGCCACCCCGAGTCTTCGGAGACGGGCGGCATACAAATCAAATCAAATCAAATCAAATCAAATCAAACCAAACCAAACCAAACCAAACCAAACCAAACCAAATCAAATCAAATCAAATCAAATCAAATCAATAAATAAGATTGTGACACTATTATTTCATGAACTGCATTAAGTTTCAATTAAATTGTACAAATTGCACCAGTACAAACCAAGGACTGGTTATCACATCCATTGTAAAGCACTGTATAGCACAAAGTGGGTTCTTCACAGGACTGCTTCTTCAAATGGTATCTCCCCATCTCACACTCTCCAATAGCAGACATGCCTATTTCATGGTGGTTACTTCCTTGTGGAATGATCTCTTGTCAATCCCAATATACCACTGGCTTTTATCCTCCTTGTTTTCAGAAAAGGAGTTAAAAATGGCCTTTTTTTAGTGTGCATGCTGAGACATTTGGAATCCCTATCTGGAAGGGGTTTGGGTGGGTACAAATGTGGTACCCAATAGCCCAGTGGTTCTCAACCTTTCTAATGCCGCGACCCCTTAATACAGTTCCTCGTCTTGTGGTGACCCCCAACTATAAGTTTAACGCCAATTCTTCCAACAGATCTTTAAGCTGATTGGCAAGAGGCCAGAGGGACACCCCCCTGTAAACGCCTGATTGGGTTGTAAAAATTTGTTCTGAGATGCCAGAATAGAAACTTTAGTTGCTAACACCATTGGAAATTTGTCTTTTCCCAGGGTCTTAGGCGACTCCTGTGAAATGGTCATTCGACCCCCAAACGGGTCCCGACCTAAAAGTTGAGAACCACTGCAATAGCCTATTGATGGCTGTTTGGATTTTGTCTGAAATTATTTGTTTATTTTGTACTTATTGTACTCTGTCCACAATTGCAATATTTCATTAGGCAGACATATAAATAAAACAAATGAATATGGATATGCGGTGCTAGAAATTTAGTCAGCCAAGTAAGTGTAGTTATGATTGCAGAAATGAAATAGATAAATTTCAGTTCACCAGAAAGACAGGACACAACTTGTGTAGGCGGAAAGATATCTAGGTATGGCTGGAAAGGCATTTGTTAAAGCCAGCAAATTGTTTTCACACTAAGAGAAGGGTTGACATGTACCAAGTTAATTCAGAGAGGATCAGAGAGAAAAGATGCTGGCTTTTACCCCATCTTTTTGCTTCTGAATATTTTGCCACTGACATATCTAGGACAAATGCAACACAGCCCTCTCTCTCTCTCTCTCTCTCTCTCTCTCTCTCTCTCCCTCACTCCCTCCCTCCCTCCCCCCCCTCTCTCTCTCTCTGTGAGGCCTGATGCAAATTAAGACTGTTAAGAGTGGAAGGTAGTGATATAAAACAACTCTGACATGGTTCCTTTGCAGAAGATGTTTTGCAGACAAAAGAAGAGTGTCAAAATACATTTTTCTGACCTAACCAGTGAGAGATTCAAGAAGAAGCTGAAACTGCTTTTCATACCATATTGTTGTAGTCTGGCAGAAGATACAGACAGTGAGGAGGTTGGGGAGGAACATGGGTCAGTCCTGGATTGTGGGCCAGAATAGTCAGACAGTTATTGGTTGCCTTTGGAGTCAAACATTAGTGAGGCAGACAAAAAGCTGGAGCTTGTCCCCAGACCTGCCAGATGAAGGGGACATCCAAGGAACAAGGGAGTAAGGCCACAGGTGAAAGATGTATGGCCCCTCCCTTAGGGAATAAAAGAGGAGCGAAAGGGGATGGGAGTTTGCAGGAGACAATTACTTCACTTAATTGGTTTGTAAATTTCAGCGACTTCTTGCCAAATTTTGAAGATATTTGCCTTGACTGTAAATTTACCCTTGAAAGACTTTGTTGGATGTGAATGAGAAGAATTCACAGTAATTTAATAAAAGGGGGCTTTTGTTGGGACAAGGAGTCTGCTTTGTGATTTGTGGAATCCTAGATCAGAACACATACAGTATATCTTAATTAAATACGCTGCACAACCTTCTCTACCCCATTTGAATAAGCAACTGATTCAGGTTTTTTGACGTTGTTTGCTGTTGTTCTTACTGGCAGGAGAAAATACATTATCCCTACTCTAAATGACCAAAACAAAAAAAACTTCGTAAATAAGGAATCATTCATTCATTCATATAGCAACCTATCTCAGCCAGAAGACTCTGGGCAGATTAACATTCTAAAACTATACAACAGTTAAAACAATTAAAAACAATGAAAAGGTCCAAAGAAATTTAGCAAAAATCTGATCAACTGTAATAATATACTTTGATTCTAAAAGCAGATGCAATCCAGTTTATTGTATGTTAATTCAAGAGAAGAAAACATGTGAACTGGAAACACTGCAAGATCTTCTGTATGTTGTTAGATAGAGAAAGAAACAAAAAAAAGAATGTAAGGATTCTTACATAAACTCAACAAAGTGAGCTAGTTTCTGAGAAAGACACTGAAGTCAATCCAGTTCTTTTTCGTCTGTGCTTTGCGTAATATGCAGAATGGAATAATCAACCAAGAGCCATGTTAGTTTAATTTTACTTTACTGGGTATTTTTCCTGTCCTTCAAGTGCTAATAGCTTGAAGGCAGCTCACTATAAAACTGATTAAAATAGAAAAAAACCAATCAAAATTAATTAAACTTGAGAAGGAAAATGGTGATTTAAAAAATTCTATCAGCATACTTACAATTAAATTCTGAAAACATTTGAAGAGGCCAAAAATCGTTGGCACCCAAATGACATGGAGACTGCTGCGATGTTGTGGGGAGAGTCTACCATTAGTGTGGCAACTAATAATGTTTTAAACCCCACATTATAAACAGTTAAAAAGCTAAGTAATATTAATAATAAAAGAGGTACTCTTTGTCTTATGACCCAAATCTGGGAACTACTATCCTCTCCAGAAAAGCTGTGTTTCTGTACATATCATAAGTAATGAATATTTAAAAAAAATAAAATAAAGCAAGAGTAATTCCTAATGGAGGGTGTTGAATATCCTGGCTAGTGACTCATCCCTTGCCTTTATGTGACAGAGTGACAACAAGGTGTTCTTCAAAAGGACCTAGCCTGCAGTTCTTATGACCACCCTCCTTAAACCATCAATGGCTTTTTTTCCAAATTTTATTTATATTATTTATATAACATGCAATTTTCCTCAAACAGTATGTGCTCTGGGTACAGTTGTTTATAAACAGTCATAATCCACATATTTGTTTTAGCATTCATCACAATAATATTGATAATATAATAATATAACAATTACACTATCTTCTTTGATAGTTAATTAAGAGCCTCAGTGGTGCAGTACTGCAAGCTACCTCTGCTGACCACCGGCTGCCAGCAGTTTGGCAGATCGAATCTCAGTAGGCTCAAATTTGACTCAGCCTTCCATCCTTCCAAGGTCGGTAAAATGAGGACCCAGATTGTTGGGGGCAATATGCTTACTCTGTAAACCGCTTAGAGGGCTGTAATTTGTGATGAAGCGGTGTATAAATCTAAATGCTATTGCTAGTGCTATTACTATAACTCTCCGTTTTAACATTTCCTCTTTTTATATCTCATCCTTTCTAACTTCTGTTTCTGTTACCTAGCCATTGATAAAATGCATCCCATATCAAAAAATATCCAGTTTCTTCTTTATCCTTAATAGTGCGTGCTAATCTATCCATTTCTGCCCATCCTATGTCTCTGGTTTCAAGTCTCTTGTTTCAAAGCAGGGGTGAAATGCTACCGGTTTGGCCCAATTCAGGTGTACTGGTAGCGACAGGCTCTGGTGGTTCAGAGAACCAGTAGCAGCGGCAGTGCATGGCTCCTCCTATCTGCCTGGATGCTGCCAGATTCTTTTTTAACCCTCTGTACATGCACAAAGCATTCTGCGCATGCGTAGAGGGTGAAAAACCATGCACGTGAGCGGAGCAGGGTAAAAAAGCATGCATATGCATGAAGTGAAAGCATGTGCATGAATCATGCACTTCTGAACTGGTAGGCAAAGTAAATCGATTTCACCACTGTTTCAAAGTTGTCTCACATGTGCTTTTTTCAAGAGGCAATTGGACTTTCTTGGTTTCCTTTGGGACAGGAGTCACTTGCATTGCTTCAGAGTGGGCAAGGGCAGAGTGGGCAAGTGGCATGATTGCTCATAGTTAATAAGTGGATCCTCCTTCCAATTTGTTTTATTTTTCTCTCATAATAACATGGCAAAGTAACATGGCCCCTAATTGTAGAAAGATAGCACCCACTGTAGTGTGTTCTTTTATTTATCTATCTATCTATCTATCTATCTATCTATCTATCTATCTATCTATCTATCTATCTATCTATGTATCTATCTATGTATCTATCTATCTATCTATCTATCTATCTATCTATCTATCTATCTATCTATCTATCTATCTATCTATCTATCTATCTATTAGATTTGTATGCCGCCCCTCTCCGTAGACTCGGCGCACAACAAAAGAAAACAATTTATGACAAATCTAATAATTTAAAAACATTAAAAAAAACCATTATTAAAACAGACATACACACAAGCATACCATACATAAATTGTATAGGTCCAGGGGAGATGTCTCAATTCTCCCATGCCTGACGGCAGAGGTGGGTTTTAAAGAGTTTACGAAAGGCAAGAAGGGTGGGGGCAGTTCTAATCTGCGGGGGGAGCTGGTTCCAGAGAGTTGGGGCCGCCACAGAGAAGGCTCTTCCCCTGGGACCCGCCAAACAACATTGTTTAGTCGATGGGACCCGGAGAAGGCCAACTCTGTGGGACCTAATAGGTCGCTGGAATTCATGCGGCAGAAGGCGGTCCCAGAGATATTCTGCTCCGATGCCATGAAGGGCTTTATAGGTCATAACCAACACTTTGAATTGTGACCGGAAATTGATCGGCAACCAATGCAGACTGCGGAGTGTTGGTGTAACATGGGCATACCTAGGGAAGCCCATGATTGTTCTTGCAGCTGCATTTTACTTTAAACCAGATCAATAACAATGCATTCATAACATAATGTCTTGTATCTTGTTCTTCCCATTTTATCATAAGAAAGTGTGCCATCCTATTTGGAGGTCATGACCTTCTAAGGTTAATAATATTGTGTGTCTTAGCTGATCCATTATTTCACCCATGTGAGTACCGAGGCCTGATAATACAATTCCCAGTCTGGTAGTCCAAAGCCTACTCTTTTTTTGGTTTCCTGCAACATTTTGAAGCCTATTCTTGCTTCTCCCACTAACCAAATATATCTTGATATTATTTTATTTAATTCTTCAAAATGTCTTTTTCTCCAGTTTTATTGGTCTTATTTGGAATTGATATAGTAGTGTTGGCAAAATGTTCATTTTTATAGTAGCTATTCTTCCTGATAATGACAACTGCATATCTTTCCATTTATACAGGTCTAGTTTAAACTAGACCATTAGTGGCTTTAAAGGTTAATATCAATACTTCAAATTGTGCCCAAAATATAAATACTTTAAATTTTATCCTTAAAAGTGTTCAATACATACCTTACAAATAATCTTTACACCTCGTACTGCTTAACAGTTTAAGTGTCACATTTTGTACCAATTGCAACAACCAGATACTGTTCAAGGGTAGCCTTATGTAGGCTACATGGAAGACAACCAACTGGAGTAGGAAGAGTTACGGCTGGTTCAAGACTCCAGTAAAGAATCAACAGCATAGTCATAAATCAGTCCACTTACTGCTATGCCTGGTCCTAGAGCTATAAATCAGTCTTCAGTTTTTCATTAGAGTTGTAAAGGGTTTTAACAGTAGCAGTAGTCAAGGTTCCAGCAAGTTAACTGCATCCAACATTAAGGTTCAAAGGGTGAGGCAAAACGGTCATAGCTGTCAGGGCCTGATCAGAGAGCAAAGAATGTATATAGACAGGCACAAAGCACACAGCTTGGAAGTAAAACCATCACCAAAATTTCTCTAGCACATAATCTGCCTTTTGAGGCAGTCTTAAATGACAAAATGTTCTGAATAAAGAAATAGTCTTCATTTTTCTGCAATCCAATCCAGGGGTGGGTTGATAAATTAGCATTGGTTCTCCTGAACTGCCTGTTAATTTTCTGAGCAGTTTCGGAGACCCAGTTACTGAAAGGAATCTTTTCCCACTATAGAGGGATAATCCTGCAAGGGAGGCAGGAAGGAAACATTCTAGTATGCCTGTATTTCTAGATTAATCCTTATCTTAATTGCCCTGCCGCTTTAAGTGTTTTCAGAAACAGCCTCTGGGTTAATCTTGTTACATTGTAAGCCTTACACCTAGGCCAGGGATGATGAACCTTTTGTTTACTTCGGTGCCGAAAGAGCATGCATGCATGCTATCGTGCATGTGCGAGTGCCCACACCCATAATTCAGTGCCTAGGGAGAGCGAAAACAGCTTCCACCACCTCTCTGAAGGCCGGAAACAGCCTGTTTCCCAAGTTCTGGTGGGCCCAGTAGCCTCATGTTTTGCCCGCCCCAGGTTCCAGAGGCTTCCCTGGATGGGAGAGGGTAAAAATGCCCTTCCCCATTCCCCCGGAGATTCTCTGGAAGTCAGAAATGCATTATTGTTATTGTTATTGTTATTGTTATTTATTGGATTTGTATGCCGCCCCTCTCCAGAGACTCGGGGCGGCTAACAGCGACAATAAAACAGTGTACAATAGTAATTTGGTATTGATGATTAAAAATCAATTAATATAAAAACCAAACATACATACATACATACATACCATGCATAGAATTGTAAAGGCCTAGGGGGAAAGAGGATCTCAATTCCCCCATGCCTTGTGGTAGAGGTGGGTTTTAAGTTGTTTACGAAAGGCAAGTTTGTTATTGTTTGTTATTGTTATTGTTGTGAGCCACCCCGAGTCTGCGGAGAGGGGCGGCATACAAATCCAATAAATCTATTCTAATCTAATCTAATCTAATCTATTATTGTTATTGTTATTGTTATTGTTGTTGTTGTTATTATCATTATCATTATCATTATCATTTTATTAGATTTGTATGCCACCCTTCCACGTAGACTCTTAGTGCCTCTATGTGAGGTGGCCGGCACACCCATGCCCATTGGATCTAAGCTAGGCCAACGGCTCGCATGCCACCTGTGGCACAGGTTCACCATCACTGGCCTAGGCTTTCTGTCTCTAGACTGAGCTTCTCTGTAGTCCCCTACCCTGTAGTTTTTTTGTGTACTTTTATTCGTGGAGTCTGACTTTCTTAAAGATCGCTAAAGGGTTGTTTTAAGCTTTTTGGAGTATATTTCCAACATGGCTGGAACAGCTATTTATAGAAGAGTTAGCAACTTAGCATAGGCTTAGAAGAAATGGCTGAGAGACAGAATGCAAGCTCGGCATTCTGTCTGAATTTATTACTCCTTTCTGGGGGGCATGTGATCTTTCCTTAAATCTGAATGAGCACCTAAGGATATCTTGTGAGGTGAGTGAGACCAATTGATATCTTTAAGTGGTGCAAATAGATCTAATGGTTGCTTCTCCTGGGTGGGAAACTACTTTGTCAGTTCACTGAGCACAGGAGTCTCTTGCCTAGCTTTTACTAGTTTTTTCGCATCATTCCTATCATCCTTTTCCTCCCACTTAGGACTGTATGACTGTAACTTGTTGCTTGCATCCTAAGATTTTTATTAATATTGATTGTTTCCTCATTGCTTATTTGAATCCTATGACAATCATTAAGTGTTGTACCACATGACTCTTGACAAATGTATCTTTTTCTTTTATGTACACTGAGAGCATATGCACCAAGACAAATTCCTTGTGTGTCCAATCACACTTGGCCAATAAATAATTCTATTCTATAGGGATTTTTCAGTCATCCAGGTCATGGTTGTCCCAAGTGTGCTTTTTTCAAGAGGCAACTGGACTTTCTTGGTTTTAAGAAACTTCATTTGCCTCTTGAAAAAGCATTTTTGCAAAAGGACTCTGTTGCATTGCTTCAGAGTGGGCAAGGCACATGATTGCTCACTGATAATAAGTTCAAATTAGTTTTAGTTTTCTCTCATGATAATATGGCATAATAACATGGCACCAATTGTAGAAAGTTAGCACCCACTCTTCTCCTAGAAGAATGAAATATTTTGAGAAATATTAAAGAGGAGGGATGTATTTCCCTGAATGAGAAAGGGAGAAACTTGTTTTCTAAGAGGGAGAAAGCAGCCCCCATCTTCCTTAATAGCCCACAGCAGATGTCAGCACTTAAAAGATAAAGAGATATATAGTTATATTTATAGGCAAAAATTCCTTGCAGCAAGGTCTGAACAAAGACAGAATGGGATTACCCCTGACTCAAGATACAATTAATTTGTTAATTTGTCTCTTTAGCTGAGCATTTTGTAGCCCAAATATGCCCACCCACTTTCTGGAGAGTTTAAATGACCTCTCTGCTAAAGGGTACCAAAGGGCGACCTCTCTGCTATGAGCAAGAGTAACTTGGCTGCTGATAATTATCTTTGTATTTTAACTATTTTAATTCCTCAATGTTGCTCTGACAGCCTGCTTGATTTGTAACTCCAGATTACAGGTATTCCTGCGTAAAAAGAAGATATTCAGAGAGAATAGTTTAGGCTTTCATGATGGCTATGGCTCATTGACCTTCAGTGTGTATTTCTAATCTTATGATTCATATTTAGGGCAGCTTTTTACAAAAAGCAAAGAACTTTTTTGTATTTTTGTACAGATAACCCTTGACTTACAAAACTCAGCAGCGCCTTTTCATGTGGATGTTGACAAAAATAGGATTGCCTACATGATCACTAATGTCCGATGACAGATGTGGCACAACAACAACAAGAAGAATCATTGGCTTACAACAGTTCATTTAATGACCATTCAAAATTAAAAGGGCACTGATGTGAGCGAGGAAGAGAACTGGTTATTAAACAATTTGCAATCCACCACTGATCCAATACTGTAAAATTGTTGGATCTCATCCCATGGTAGTAATGACTGTTCTGTCGGGCTCTCTGGTAGACTCCTCCCAAAAATTCACAGGTACAAATTTCAGACACACACACGTTTGAAAATTCAAAACAATGTTCTTTATAATGCAAATTCACTTAAACCAAGCCCTCTTTTGGTATAGCAAAGAGCACTCGTCTCCAAACAAACTGGTAATTTGTACAAGTCCCTTATCAGTTCTGTGATACTTAGCTTACAGCTGTGAGGCAATTCACAGTCCTTCTTCTTTCACAAAGTGACACACACTTTGCTCTGGTTTAGTTTCAAAGCGGGGAAAAATCAGCACACAAAAAGTCAAAGTCAGTAAAGCAGTCACGAAACACAACAATCAGATAATCCTCCACAATGGCCAAGCCCACAGGCCCACCCAACCACAGGTGGCCTCATTTTCTTTGATAATAATCTCTCAGTTGTTGTTGCCTATGCCTCGCTCTCCGCATGCATGGCTGTATCATTAACTCTTGTTCTGAATCCAAGGAGGAGCTAGATAATTGATCTCCTTCTGAGCTGTCTGCCACACTCTCCTCCTCCCTGTCACTCATGTCTTCTTGGTCAGAGGAGCCTTCATCAGCAGATTCCACCGGGGGCAAAACAGGCCTGCAGCATGTGGATGTCTCCCCCACATCCACAGTCCTTGGGGCAGGAGCTGGGCCAGAGCTAACCACAACAAATGACTATGAGAAGCTATGAGAGAACTACATAAAGTAAATCAGCATAAATTTTATCCAGTGTCTTCTGTCGCAACCTGCCAAACTAAACATCATAATGAAACCGAACTCTTGTAATGAAAGAGAAAAATATTTATAATTTATGTTCAATACTTTTGCAATGCATTCTGGATAAAGTAAAGGCTCAGACTCCTTTTTAATAGCTAGCTTTCTCCTAGCTTACTGTTCCTAAAGTTGTTTCAGCCATCATATATATCCATATAGAAACTCATAGAGAGGCCTCACTGCATCCTTGTCTTCCTCCTTTTTTTTTTCTTTTTCCACACATATCTCTGATAGCATCATCTTATTAACATTAATTGTGAGCAGTGGACTATTCTGACCTGAGTAATGATTAGTGAATAGGGTTTCATAATTATAATAGAAAAGAGATTTATTTAAATGAAATGGATTAGAGGGTTAGGAAAGGCCTTGGATACAAGGAACGTAAAGTAAATCCTTAATTATGTAAACCCAACTGCCAGCTCACGGTCAATGGATCATAAAATGCTAAAAAGTTACTGCCGTTGAACTTGGACCTCTAATGATAGGAATTCAAAAGAATTGCAATGTTTTGCCAGCCCTGACATTGTTGGTTATAGACCAGATGTAGAAGCCTACTTGGAAGTTATTAATTTCTTCAAAACTGGCTTCTCTGAATTAAAAATAATAATAAAATCTGCAAATGGACTGACCAAATAAGTTCGATAAAAATTGATGACAATTATTGGAACTTGAATTGTTGATCTCTCAAATATATATATTGTTTATAACTAAAAGTTATAAACTTGTTTAAAAGATTATATGGCAGTGCTAGAATTGGTTTCTCACAAGGGTACAACCAAAGAAAACTATTTATTCAAAAGATGAGATTAAGAACAAAAGCAGTAATAATTAAAATCAGATTATATTATAGATTTAATAATATATAAACCTGCTTAGAAATCTTGGTGAATGAATTTACATGGTGAAGAGATAATCTGAATTATGTACTGTACATGGAGAGAGAAAAAACAAACAAACCCAGTACTGTTGTTGACGTCTACTATGCCTACCCAACCAAGGAGAGCAAAGTGAAAAAAAAGCATTATGCCAAAAGCAAAGTGAAGGAGAAGAATCATGAAATAACAATGATGGCAGACTATGATTATCCTGATATGGATGATATCAGGCACCCATTCTAGTAAAATTCCAGGTCCCTTAAAAACAACAACTGGATGTCTTAGGGTGGTTTGATTCCTTTGTGAGTTTTGTTGTTGACCAGATTTGCCATGTTGTTTTCTTATCTGGTTTCCAGAATTCTTGCTAGTTTATTTTTTTATGTATTTATTATTTTATTGCATTGTGAGCTGCTTGGAATCATTTGAAATCAGATGGCACTTAAATAAAAGCCCTAAATGGTTCAGGGCCAGACAATTTATGGGACCGCCTCCAACCTCATACCTCATTGTGACCAGTAAGGGCCCACAGAGTTGGCTTTCTCCAGGTCCTGTTCGCCAAGCAATGTTGGTTGGCAGGACCTCGGGAAAGAGCCTTCTCTTGATGGTTCCAACCCTATTGAATCAACAGGTCCTCCCTACGGAAAGCCATTAAGACCTGGCATTCTGGCAGGCCTGGAATTAGATTGATTGTAATGTATGTATGGTTCTTTTTATGATGTTATTTTTTTATTATATTATTTATTTTATTGTTGTATTTTGATTGCATTTTTCTATTGTTGTATTTATGTCTGTTGTTAGCTGCTCTGAGTCCGTTTTGGAATAAGCAGCATATAAATACAATAAATACAATGAATAAAAATACAATGGATTAAATTAAATTAAATTATTAAATTAAATAAATTAAATTAAAAAATCAAATCAAATCCTTTCTAGGAAATCCATGACCATGTACTTCAAAGAGTAGAAGAAGGCATATCTCTTGTTGATTTTATACTGACCCATAAAGACAAATGTCGACAAGGAAATAGAAATAACGTAGACTACATAATGCTGGACTTCTTTAAAGATACAAAAGCTAAGTGCTATTGAACATATATATTAGATATTGAAAAAATGCATTAATGCAATAATAAAAATGCAACAATTAATTAATGCATAATAAAAATGCAATAATTAATTAATGCATAATAAAAATGCAATAATTAATTAATGCATAATAAAAATGCAATAATTAATTAATGCATAATAAAAATGCAATAATTAATTAATGCATAATAAAAATGCAATAATATGAAATATGGCAGGAAAAGCTAAAGAAGAAAAAAGGAACCAAAGAAGTGTCTGGGTTCCTAAAAGTAAGAAATACTAAAAGATGAGCACAAACAAAGAATTCCAGTAGGGAAAAAAAGAAGAAGATAATTCAAAATGTTAGCTTGCACAAAAAGTTATATAACTAAGAAGGATATACAGAAAGGGGTGGGTAAAAGAAAGAAAAGATATACAGTGGTACCTCAAGATACGAACCCCTCGTCTTACGAACAACCCGAGATATGAACCCGGGGTTCAGAAAATTTTTGCCTCTTCTTACGAACTTTTTTCGTCTTACGAACGCCAAACCCGAACTTCCGGGTTCGGCGTTCGGGAGGCTGCTGGGAAGCCCCGCAGCCCAGCTGTCACCTTTTAAAACAGCCGGGGGGCTTCCCGGAAGCCGAAGCCAGAAGTTCGGGTTTGGCGTTTGGCTTCGGGAAGCTGCTGGGAAGCCCCCCGGCTGTTTTAAAGGTGACAGCCGGGCGGCGGGGCTTCTCGGCGGCGGCGGCAGGTTCGTAAGATGGAAAACGTTTGGGAGGCCGCTTTGGGTTTTTGGCTGGGAGGGAGGGCAGGAGGTCCGGCGCTGGGGGAGGGAGCCAGGAAGGTCCTCCTGCTCCCCCCTCCCAGTGAAAAACACAAAGACGGTCTGCCGCCGGAGACCCCTTTATATTTTTGGCTGGGGGGAAGCAGGAGGCGCAGGATCAGGCCAGCGGTGGGCGCAGGAAAAGGCAGCAGGTCTGGGACACCCCCCACCTCAGCACTTTGAATCCTGACGCTTCTGCTGGATACGGGCGGTGGGCGGGGCGAGCTGCCAAGCCCCTGGCTTCCGCGCCGCTCGTCCCACCCACCGCCCGTATCCAGCAGAAGCTGCTGGATTCAAAGTGCTGGGGTGGGGGGGCTGTCGGGACACCCCCCACCCCAGCACTTTGAATCCCACTGCTTCTGCTGGATAACGATCGATGGGCGGGGCGAGCTGCCAAGCCCCTGGCTTCCGCGCCGCCCGTCCCACCCACCACCCGTATCCAGCAGAAGCTGCTGGATTCAAAGTGCTGGGGTGGGGGGGGGCTGTTGGGACACCCCCCCACCCCAGCACTTTGAATCCCGCCGCTTCTGCTGGATACGGGCGGTGGGCGGGGCGAGCTGCCAAGCCCCTGGCTTCCGCGCCGCTCGTCCCACCCACCGCCCGTATCCAGCAGAAGCTGCTGGATTCAAAGTGCTGGGGTGGGGGGGCTGTCGGGACACCCCCCACCCCAGCACTTTGAATCCCGCCGCTTCTGCTGGATACGGGCGGTGGGCGGGGCGAGCTGCCAAGCCCCTGGCTTCTGCACCGCTCGTCCCACCCACCGCCCGTATCCAGCAGAAGCTGCTGGATTCAAAGTGCTGGGGTGGGGGGGCTGTCAGGACACCCCCCACCCCAGCACTAATGTTAATGACAACTACCCAGCGTCTTTAATTATTGGTAACTAGGACTTAATAGGGAAGGGTAAACCATAAGGCCCTGCCCAGATATTAAGATTGGTATAAACTCACAAGATTAATTTAGATGATAAGCATGAAATCATTTCTTATAATAATTCCAAAGTTTAAAACTCCCTTCTTATTGAGCTGGGCACGGTCCTAATATTAGAAGTCTTCCAATAGTGTTAAAAAGCTATTAATTTATGTGTGGCTTCCTTAAAGTCTTTTAATGTAAGCAGTATAAATCATTCAGAAATCTTTAAACTATTTTATGCTTGTACCTTACTTATTGGAAGCTCAACAGCTGCTTTATTAATATTTGAATTATGTCCAGTTTGCATTTTTTTTCTTTTATACTATTTTTTTCTTAATAGATTTAATGTTTCATTATTTAGTGCAGTGTTTCCCAACCTTTTTGGAGCCGCGGCACATTTTTCATATTTTCAAAATCCTGGGGAACATTGAGGGGGGGGGGGGTGCTAAAAAAGTTTGGACAAAAAAATCTCTCTTCCTCCCTTTCGCTCTATTTCTCTCTCTCTCCCTCTTTCTCTCTCTTCCTTCCTTTCTCTCTCCATCCCTCTTTCTTTCTCTCTTCCTTCCTTCCTCTCTTTCTGTCTCCTACTTCCTCTCTCATCTCTCTTTCCTTCCTCTCCCTCCCTTTCTCTCTTTCCTTTCTCTCCCTTTCGGTCTATCCTTTCTATCTCTCACCCCTTCTCCCTCTTTCATTCCCTTTATCTCCCTCCCTTTCTCTCTCATTCCTTTCTCTCCCTCTTTCCTTTCTATCGCTTTCTTTTTCTCCCTCCTTCATATCTTCTTTCTCTCCCCCCTTCCTCCCTCTTTCCTTTCTCCACCTCCCTTTCTCTTCCTTTTTCTCTATCCTTTCTACCTCTTACTCTTTCTTTCTCTCCCTCCTTCATTCAATTTTCTCTCCCTCCCTTTCTCTCTCTTTCCTTTCTCTCCCTCCCTTGTTCTCCCCTGGGGCTGCCTGTGCCTGCCCTGCACCACCCAACATGGACGGACAGCCCCCAGTCGTCGGTTCATCGCCCCCCCCCCCACACGGAGGGAGATCAGGCTGGCGAGGGCGGTAGATCTGCGTCCCCAGCCACTGGAGGGAAATCGGGCTGGCGGGGGCAGCGAATCCACCTCCCCAGCCGGGCGGAGGGAAATCGGGCTGGTGGGGGCGGCGAATCCACCTCCCCAGCCGGATGGAGGGAGATCGGGCTGGCGAGGGCGGTGGATCCGCGTCCCCAGCCGCGCGGAGGGAAATCGGGCAGGTGGGCGGGTGGCCGCAGCTCCCTGCACGCCCCTGGAAAAGGGTGCGCGGGGGGCATTTTGGGGTGCGCTGGCGCAGGCGTGCCCAGCCTACAGGGAACGGTGCCCAGGGCCGCTGCACCCGGCAGCCTCCTCTTTCTGCTGCCATTGCCCTCCCGCCGGGCCCCAAAGGACAATTGTTGCCACCCCCGCCAGGAAAGCTCCAGCTGGGCGGGGTGCTGCCGGTGGCTCCACCCTGGAGCTCTTGCTCGCCGCTGCCATCCCCCAGCAATTGCCCGAGGCCGATGCAGCCAGCAGCCTCCCGTTCCTGCTGCCATTGCCCTCCCGCCGGGCCCGAAAGGACACTTGTTGCCGCCTCCACTGGGAAGCTCCAGCTGGGCACGAAGAATAAAGTTCAGCTTCCAGTCTCAGAAGCTGAGCTTCGCGGCACACCTGATGATGTCTCGCGGCACACCAGTGTGCCATGGCACACCGGTTGAAAAACACTGATTTAGTGAGCCACTTTGCTGGGGCTATGCCATTAAAGGAGGGCTATTAATATATTAACTATTGTATCTGTTTTATGTATAATCTAACAGAACTGCTCAGGATTTAGGCAACAGGGTTGTGTATTATCAGCAGTGCCAAGTGCAGTAGTGGCATTATAGCATTTTAGAATATTCAGATGAGTTCTTAGTGCTTTTTACCACAACTCTCTAAGGTAGACAACTTTGTTTTGTAGATGGAAAACTGAGTTCGAGAAAGTGATTTGTTGAATACCAATTAAGTTGTTTTTCACACTATCAGGCATGGCTTTTTCCCAACTTGTTGAAAGTGTAATATAAACAAAGGCACCACTCAGTACCCAAGATGGCATTATATTAACTAGCAACTTTCCGTTGCCAAAGTTTTTCCTCCACTTTCAACCCACAAGTGAATTCCATTTAAGGAGTATCTCTTCTCTACTGATCAAAAGCTTTCATTTTGCAGATCCGTCCAACTGTATTGCTTTCCTGGACAGCACAGCAGTGGGTAGAAGGCAAATTAATAGTGAATTGTATCTTAATTGTCCTTTATTTAGCTTCAGTCCCCTGGCAAAAAAAGGATATTGAATTTACTCATTATTTCCTCCTTTTCTTCCTTTCCAAGATGGAAAAATAGCACTACTTTACTATATATAGAGAGAGAGAAAAATGAGTAATTTGATGCTCTTTTTTTCATGGGTGAGAGTCACAGATAAAACAGGAAGCAATTAAAATCTGACTCAGTATTAATTTCCAATGGTCTTGAACACAGAAACAATAAAGTTGACTAACCAGAAACTGAAAACTTTCATCTGAAACTGTGTAAGAGCATATGGTCTGTCTTTGCTACAATAATGAGTATGATTGTTTTTACTTAGAATAATAATTGTCTGCGACACTATATGAAAATGGAGGAGGGGTGCTGAAAAAATAAATAATGAGTAAATGTAACCATTTATCAAGAATATTGTATAGTTTCCCTATAAAAATAACAGAGTGAAAAAAGAATCACAATTCCAGATAAAAGGATGAGCATGGAAACAACATTACTGAATTATTTTTAAAAGTGGGGAGGGTGTAAAATTGGGAATTATTTGGTTTTTGCCACACTATGCTCATTTTCTGAAGCTAATTTACTTTGGATACTGGAAATCTTTTTATATACCTATGAATCAATGCTCAAAACCACTGGAGTTCTTGTCTATGCTTCTATTAAGATGAATGGGTCTACAAATTGTAGGTATGAAATGATCTGAGAAACTTGACATCTTTCACATACTGTTCTATTATAACTCCTGCATTCATAACCTATGGCATGTTGTCCAACTAATTGAATATCTCAGTAGTATGTCTCAGGCATGTTAGCTTACATAATCCTATGCTAATGGAGACATGAAACTCCACTGTTAAGAGACCCAGCCCTAAATAAAAATAAACCCATATGGTTGTGTCTCTTAATTCCAATAGTCGTGATTGCCCATTCTTAAACAAGCACTGTATGGGTTGTTAAGGGAGGACTTCATATGATTACTACATGTATATTGTTCAAGTCGAGGGGGGCCCCTCTCTCAGAGTATTAACTCAGCACAACGAGATATCACAAATTACTTTATTACAGGCATCCACAACAACAACTCATGGTTATGATGCAATTATTCTGCAGTGTAAGCTTTCCCATTGTACAGGTAAAAAGAGGTTGAATCGTTCCCAGTTCTGCCCTCATGCTGTTCTACCTGTTGCTTTTACATGCTGGCTTGCTTAGCAAATAAGAAAGAACCCGTGGGAATGTTCTCTCCAATTACTCCTCATCACAGGTCAGAGCCAATAGGAATACACAGATGTGGTTACATGTAAAACTACATTACCCAGAGTGCAATCTAACTACAATTCCCCTAATGCAATGTCTTAAAGAAACATGTCTTAGTACAAGCTAACTATTTCTGTCTGTGGTGATAGCACAACATGTGACTTGCTGCCAGCTTCTCCACTGACTTTGTTTATCAGAAATGGGCAGGGAAGATTACAAATCACAACCACATGACTTTAGGGGGATGAGACATCATAATCACGATTCAGGCACACCTAGATTGCAATCATGTGATCAAGGTACAAAGCAATCTAGAACTAAGGAGAAATTTCCTGACAGAACAATTATTCAGGGGATCAACTTGCCTCCAGAAGTTGTGAATGCTCCAACACTGGAAATTTTTAAGAAGATATTGGACAATCATTTGTCTGAAATGGTATAGGGCAGTGATGGTGAACCTTTTTCCCCATGGGTGCCGAAAGTGCACATGTGTGCGTTATTGCACACACGCGAGTGCCCATACCAATAATTCAATGCCTGAGGAGGATAAAAATGGCCTCCCCTTGGAGGCCCTCTGGAGGCCAGAAATGACCCATTTCCCAACTTCTAGTGGGCCCAGGAGGCCCGTTTCCCAACTTCTGGTGGGCCCACTAGGCCTGTTTTTCATCCTCCTTTTGGAGCCTGGAGAGGACATAAATGCCCCCCCCCATTCCCTTGGAGGCCCTCTGTAAGTGAAAATGCCCTCCATGTGAGCCAATAATAATAATAATAATAATAATAATAATAATAATAATAATAATAATAATAATTTATTAGATTTGTATGCCGCCCCTCTCCGAAGACTCGGGGCGGCTCACAACAACGATAAAAACAATATTATACTGGCATAAATCTAATATTAAAAAACCCTAAAAACCCTATCATAATTAAAAACCAAACAGCAGATACATACCAAACATAAATTATAATAAGCCTGGGGGAAAGGTGTCTCAAATCCCCAATGCCTGGCGGTATAGGTGGGTCTTAAGTAGTTTACGGAAGACAAGGAGGGTGGGAGCAGTTCTAATCTCCGGGGGGAGTTGATTCCAGAGGGCCGGGGCCACCACAGAGAAGGCTCTTCCCCTGGGGCACGCCAGATGACATTGTTTAGTCGACGGGACCCGGAGAAGGCCAACTCTGTGGGACCTTATCGGCCGCTGGGATTCATGCGGTAGCAGGCGGTTCTGGAGGTACTCTGGTCCAATGCCATGTAGGGCTTTAAAGGTCATGACCAACACTTTGAATTGTGACCGGAAACTGATCGGCAGCTGAAATCAACTGGCTGGCATGCACGTGCACATTGAAGCTGAGCTAGGGCAATAGCTTCAGTGCCAGCAGATATGGCCCCACATGCCACCTCTGGCACCCGTGACAAAGGTTCGCCATCACTGGTATAGGGCTTCCTGCCTGAACATGGGGTTGGATTAGAAGATCTCCAAGATCCCTTCTAACTCTGTTTGTAATTGCAGGACTGTATGAGAACTGATACTAACAACCATTAATTCAGCATTGTCATAAGCTGCAACTTTACTGAATGGGTACTCATTAAACAAAAGTACTGTACATTACACAATTTAATATTCCATAGACATTCTGATGATACTCTGCTTACTTCCTATGTTGAGATCTTGGCAGAAGATTCATAGATGCAGCTAGGCTAGAAATCTTTATGGCAAATCAGAATGAAACCAAATGAAAGAATTGATTGCCAGCATAAGGATGCAGACTTCTCTTATACTCAGTGTTTAAAATCCATTGCTTTTTCTCACAGTTCAGTGGATGCTTGGTGAACCTAAAGATGAATCATTCTTGAATATTTACATAATTGCTTCTTCTGGTGTGAAAACCCCTGGCTCTCATCTTAATGCTCATTCATACAGGAGTTGTAATCCAGACTGTCTAGAGGAAACAGGATTGCTTCCAATAATATTTAATATTTATTAGCATTTATGTGTTAATATTTATTAACTTCAATATTAACTATTGAACATTAATGTGTAATAACATTAACGTAATATTTATTATGATATTCTGTAGCAGCTTTTGACTCCCATCTCCTTCTTCTTCTGAATCTATTATCTTAAAGCTGGTCTTTTAATTCATAATACTGAGCAAATACAGTGGTACCTCAAGATACGAATCCCTCATCTTACGAACAACTCAAGATACGAACCCGGGGTTCAGAAAAAATTTGCCTCTTCTTACGAACTTTTTTCGTGTTACGAACGCCAAACCCGAACTTCCGGGTTTGGCGTTCGGAGGCTGCTGGGAAGCCGTGCGGCTGTTTTAAAAGGTCACAGCCGGGCTGGGGGGGTTGCTGGGAAGCCCCCCCAGCCCGGCTGTGACCTTTTAAAACAGCCGCGTGGCTTCCCAGCCGTCTCCCGAAGCCGAACGCCAAACCCAAACTTCCGCGTTTCGCGTTTGGAGGCTGCTGGGAAGCCACGTGGCTGTTTTAAAAGGTCACAGCCGGGCTGGGAGGCTTCCCAGCAGCCTCCGAACGCCGAACCCGGAAGTTTGGGTTTGGCGTTCGGCATTCGGGAGGTCGCTGAGAAGCCCCCAGGCTGTTTTAAAAGGTGACAGCCGGGCGGCAGTGGTTTTTTTGCGGGTTTTTTTTTTTTGGTTGCACGGATTAATTGACTTTACATTGTTTCCTATGGGAAACAATGTTTCGTCTTACGAACCTTTCATCTTACGAACCTCCCCCTGGAACCAATTAGGTTCGTAAGACGAGGTATGACTGTACAAGGTCATCTTAGCTCTGTTTTAACGATGCACTTTTACCATGAGGTTTTGTCCATTCTTATTGTATTGTTTCTACTTTTCATAATTTCATAGTGTATTTTTGATGTTTTTGATTAACCTCAACATGAGCATACAGTAATGACTACATTTCAATTGCAGAAATATAAATGCAGTCAGGCAGACTTTTAAATTTCTAAATCATTTAAACTTTTGCTTCTTAAAACTTGAGGCAGTTTGAGCTCTCTAAAAATAACTTTATGATATTATCTCCACCTTATAACTCAAGATACGTGGCTAGAGAAGAAAACTTATCTCATGATATATGTCCTTAAAGCAGTGATGGGCTACCAAAAGTTTTACTACCACACTGTGGGCATGGCTTATGCATTTTGTTTCAACATCTTTCAGTATAAATTGAGATTTGGGACAGAAATGGGTTGGGTTGCACTTTTGGATGATCTCTGGCAGGAATGGAATGGAAGTAATGCAGCCATCCTTGCTCTACTTGACATCTCGGTGGCTTTCAATACTATTGACCATGGTATTCTCCTGGAGTGGCTTCAGGAGATGGGAGAGGGAGGCCTTGTGCTATCCTGGTTCACTTCCTTCCTCTGCAACCAGAGGAAGGACGTGTTGATAGGACGTAAGAGATCAAGCCCACTCCCACTCAGGGCCACCATCAGGAATTTTGGGGCCCCATACAGCCTAAGTGTCTGGGCCCTCCCGCCATTTTAAAACTATTTTAAGTCGCCAAGCCACTCCATCCCCCGGGGATCATTTCCCGCTTCACGCCAAGCGAGACGGTCCCATAGGCCAGTGTTTCCCAACCTTGGCAACTTGAAGATATCTGGACTTTAACTCCCAGAATTCCCCAGCCAGTGAATGCTGGCTGGGGAATTCTGGGAGTTGAAGTCCAGATATCTTCAAGTTGTCAAGGTTGGGAAGCACTGCCATAGGCTATTTCAGGAACTGGGTTAAGCCGATTGTGTGGACTCGTCCAGGAGAAAGAAAGAAGCGGGAGTGACAAGGGAAAGAAAGATCCTGGCATCGGTCAGGCGGAGTGAGGCTTATTTACGGCTCCTTGGCACTTCTCCCTTCTTGTTGACAAAACCATGTGCTTTCTAGCGAGGGGAGAGGGGAAGGGGATCCCACACCCGGCAGCCACCGAAGAGGAGCTGGAAAGGACGAGGGGAGAGAAAAAGCAGGGTACCAGCAGTCAGGCAGGTGTCTTGAGGGGGCACTCCCATCTGGAAGGAAGGGAAGAAAGGCAAGGGCGAGCTATGAAGGAAGGAAGAAAGGAAGGAAGGAAGGAAGGAAGGAAGGAATGGTAAAAGGGGCGATCAAGAGAGGAATGGGTGAATGAATGGACGGAGGGTGGGAAGGAAGGAAAGAGGGAAGGGACAGGAACAGAGGAAGGGTGCAAAGCAAGCAAGGAAAGGTGTGAAAGGGGAGAGTAAGAGAGGAAGGAGTGAAAGAAGGGAGTGAGGGAGGAAAGAAGGGAGGAAGGAGAAGGAAAGCAAGAAATGGAGGGAGGGAAGGAAAGAAAGAAAGAAAGAAAGAAAGAAAGAAGGGGAAGGGACAGGAACAGAGGAAGGAAGCAAGGAAACTTATGAAAGGGGAGAGTAAGAGAGAAAGGACTGAAGGGAGGGAGGGAGGGAAGAAGGTAGGAAGGAGAAAGAAAAGAAGAAATAGAGGAAGGGAAGGTAAAAGAGAAAGAAAAAGAGCAAGAAAGAGAAAGAAAGAAAGAAAGAGAATGAAAGAGAAATAAAAAGAGAGAGGGGGAATGAAAGAAATGGAAGGAGGGAAGGAAGGAGAGAAAGAAAGAGGAAGAAAGAAAGCAAGAGAAAGAAAAAAAGAATGAAAGAGCAAGAGAGAAAGAGAGAAAGAGAGAAAGAAAGAAAGAGGAAAGAAAGAATGAAAGAGAAATAAAAAGAGAGGGGGAATGAAAGAAATGGAAAGAGGGAAGGAAGGAGAGAAAGAAAGAAAGAAAGAGAAAGAAAGAAAGCAAGAGAAAGAAAAAAGAATGAAAGAGCAAGAGAGAAATAGAGAAAGAAAGAAAGAAAAAGAAACAAAAGAAATTATGACTTTGACTATGCCGGCTCCTTCCCTCCACCGCTCCCCACAAACCACCTACCCCTCTACCGCAAGAGGGAAGCGCCCGAGGCGCCAGGTTCTTCCCTTTCTCCCTCGCCCGCATCCTTGCCGCGGTGACTCACCAGGAGAAGGCTGGAGACCCACGCGGCTCCTCAGGGGGCCTTGTGGAAGGCGGCGGCGGAAGCCCCCATGGCCGGCGCTGGGTGTGAGGAAGGATGCTTTCTGCGCGGGCGGAGGCCAAAAGCTGAGAAGGGCGTGCCTTGCCCACCCTCGCCGAAAGAGCTGCCCATCTAGCAGTCCCGCTGCCCCATTGCCCGGCAGGGGATGATGGGCAAGGGACGCCTCGGGGAAGGAGGGCAGGGTGGGAAGGGAAGGAGGGGGCTGGTGGGGGTTTAGGAAAGGGGAGCCCGCCGGGCACGAGGGAATGCTGGCCGCGCGGGGCTCCGAGGCCAGCCTTGCAGCTCCTCGGCGGGAGGAGCTGAAAGCCACCGGGCGAGGACTGGGCTCAGCAGGAGAAGCGCCGCCCCCCCCATTATTCAATTTCCCCGTGACGCCACTCCCAGTAGTACCGGTCTATCGGCGGCCCTGCTCTCAGTGTACATAAAATAAAATATAGATTTGTCAAGAATCATGTGGTATAACACTTAATGATTGTCATAGGGGTCAAATAAGCAATGAAGAAGCAATATTAATAAAAATCTTAGATATAAGCAACAAGTGACAGTCATACAGTCAATTTTTCCCGCCCTCTTTTTGACTCGTGCAGTATACAGGTCCTCAATGGAAGGCAGGTTGTCATGCTATGCTAGGCTAGGCCTTCCTAGATGGGTTGAAATATCCAGTACAGCATCTCAGTGGTTGCCACAAAGAAGGAGTCAAGTTATTCTCCAAAGCACCTGAGGGTAGAACAAGAAGCAATGGGTGGAAACCAAACAAGGAGAGAAGCAACTTAGAACTAAGGAGAAATTGCCTGACAGTCAGAATGGTTGGTCAGTGGAATAGAAGTTGCCTCCAGAAGTTGTGAATGCCCCAACACTGGAGGTTTTTAAGCAGATGTTGGATCACCATCTGTCTGAAGTAGTGTAGGGTTTCCTGCCTAAGCAGGGGGTTGGACTAGAAGACCTCCAAGGTCCCTTCCAACTCTGTTGTTATTATTATTAAATGCAGATCCCAGGATTCCATGATGCTGCCTTGGAATTCTGGGAGCTTCTCTATGGCACTGAGTTTCCAAAGATCTTGAGCACATTTTGGGGTAGGAAAATGTCTCCGATTTGAGGCGTGTGGGATGAAATGGGGAGCAAAATTTAGAGCAAGGGAAACTTCAGTGTAGCCTGCTTTCCTTCTGGGTTAACTTTGAGGCTATGTCATGATGAATTTCATGGGGAGTGGAGGGGATTCCTGGGAAAAAGGGCTTTGGAAGGTGAGTCTGCAGACCCCACCTTTCTCTCTGATGGGCAAAGAGGAGGCATCCCCCGAAGAGAGGTGAGGCCCCCTCCCCAATTGGCTACCTAGCCCGATTTCCCTTTGCTGCGTCTGGGGCCGGCTCAGGCGAGGAAGTGTTCCAGGTGGGGTGACCTTCATGTCCCCCCCCAGCGCCCATGGGTCAGGCCCCCGCCCAGCCCCTACTTTCCGCTCCCACTTGCCTGCTCAGGTTGCTGCACCGAGGCGCCCCCGCCCCCTCCTCAGTTAGCCTGCCTTCTCCACGGTCTTCCGCGGCGGCTTTTCGGGAGGAGGGGGCCTGGCTCCGTGGCGGGTCCGAGCCCCCCCGGCCTCCCCTGCCCGGGGCATTTCCTCTCGGCGTCAAGGAGGTGCAGCGGCGGGTGGAGAGAGGGAAGGGGGGCAGCGGCATCCCTCCTGGCCTTGGCGGGCCGCCTGACCCTCCCCACCTCCTGCAAACGCGGCGGGCGGTGGGGGGAGAGCGAGGAGCTGGCTCCGGCGGGCGCGGGGCTTGGCTGGCTGGCTGGCGGGGGGAGTGCCACTGGTGGTGTGGAGGGAGACCCTCCTCCAGGAGGGAGGGGGCCAGGCAGCAGCTAGCCAGCCAGCCGACAGGATGGCGCTTCCGAGTTCGCAGCCAAACTTTGCACAGGCGCCGGCCGGCCGAAAGGAACGCTAGAGCGGGCGCGCCTCCAGCCACAGCAGCTGGGCTCAGCAGGAGAAGCGCCGCCCCCCCCATTATTCAATTTCCCCGGGCCCGGTACGCCCCTCTCAGTAATACCCGTCTATCGGCGGCCCTGCTCCCACTGCTTTGTAGGGTTTCACAGGGTTTGGTATTCTCTTAATTTCTGTTCAACATTTATATGAAGCCACTGGGTGACATCATCCACCACCTTGGACTGAGGTATCACCAATATGCTGATGATTTTGTGCAGACCATGGTATGCACACATATCACCTCTCCTACGGGAGCTGATTGGCTGCCAATTTGCTTTTGGATGCAATTCAAAGTGCTGGTTATCACCTTTAAAGCCCTCCATGGCTTGGGACTAGGTTATCCGAGGGACCGTCTGTTGCCAGTCACATCTACCCGGCCCATCAGAGTGGGGAGACAAGGAATGCTGCAGGTCCCATCCATTAGGGCAGAGGACCTCAATCTTGTCAACTTGTGGACTTCAACTCCCAGAATTCTGGGAGTTGAAGTCCACAAGTCTTAAAGTTGACAAGTTTGAATACCTCTGTCCTAGGGAGATACACCTGGTGGGACCCAGAAGAAGGGCCTTCTCCATGGTAGCTCCCTCTCTCTGGAACATCATTCTCCTATAGATTAGAATGGCCCCTACTTAACACTCTTCAGAAAGGCATTGAAGACCTGGTTCTGTCAGTGGATCCGCTGTCACCCGGTTGGGGGGTGATTTTTTTATATTATATTATATTTAGTTGATTCTTTTTTTATTAGTTTTATTGTTTTAAATGAGGTTTTATATTCTGTAAGCTGCCTTGAATAACCATGTGCGAATAGGCAGTAATATAAATTCAATAAATAAATAATAAACAAATAAATTACAAAATTAATAGAAATCATACATATGTACATACATACATACATACATACATACATACATACATACAGCCGTGAGTTACGAGCCGAAACACTAAATTATGCTCACCACCGCGGCTCGTAGGTTCTTGTGGGACCAGTACGATTTTGCTGCTGCACCTGTAAAGGTAGCAAAATTGCACCCATGTTTCAGCGAGGTTTTACCTGAGGCTCTCTTATTTTCCTTTTGTAATTGCTAAAATGAATTTAACTTTTAATGGCAGATTACAGATCTGTATTTCTGTAAAGCTGGAGGGAAAATGACTTTTTTTTAAGGCTGTTGTCTCCATTTCCCCTTTTCCTTATTGTGTTTTTTTTCTTTTATTTCCCCTTAATTTCTTTCTGAAATATGCAAAAATATACATTGTGATATAAAATAAATAAAATCCATTTTGTTATTTGCTTTTGAAAGAACTACAGAATATTCTAAAACTAGACCCTACATAACTGGCTCAAAAGTACACCTTGCTTACATCAAAGTTACTTTCACATGGTCCAGAAATTCAAATATTCAATTCCTTGCATGAGATCTTTGTCAAATCTGATGAGCTCCACTTCTAGCATTTCAACTAAAGGAGATCACCTTAAGAAAAATTATCAGCTATTTCATAACATACAGAGCACCATGGGTCTGTGGGTCTGTGTGTATGTAAGTATATTTTTTTCTGTTGAATTAACCTGGTATACCCAAATATGGGAGGGAACATACTGCCTCCTTTTTGCCTCTCGGCCTCTTCAGGGGCCATATCCAAGACAGTTACATTTTTATAGCTGACAAACTGTATCCTATATGTGTAACGTATTTTTGCTGATAATGAAAAGGAAGGGAGACTAGTATAGATCTATTTCAAGCTATTTTGCTCTCATCAGCTAGCCATACTCACTGGGATTTGAACCTGGGGAGCCTGCCTGTAAGGCAGGAGATTTAGTTTATCTATCTATCTATCTATCTATCTATCTATCTATCTATCTATCTATCTATCTATCTATCTATCATCTATCTATCTATTAGATTTGTATGCCGCCCCTCTCCGTAGACTCGGACTTTAACCTCTAGATTCAAATCCCGGTAAGGACATGGCTATCTGATGAGACCAAAATAGCTTGAAATAGATTTATATTAGTCTCCCTTCCTTTTCATTATAGGCAAAAATATGTTTTATTTTGTATATATAGCATAATGTCAAGGATCTTTATTCACTTTCTAAATAGGTGGTGATGGTGCCTCTAATAAACTTTTGTTTCTTTCTGTGTAGATCATAGATGAAGAAGAAACACAGTTCATGAGTAATTGTCCTGTGGCTGTGACAGAAAGTACACCAAGGAGGAGGACTCGCATTCAAGTGTTTTGGACAGCTCCTTCTTTGGGCACAGGCTGTGTAATTTTGAAGTAAGTAAATGTATGGTCTAAATGTTGGACTGAAAGCATAGTTTGCTGCACATACTGTTCTTTATGACTTTACAGTGGTTTTTAGCCTGACCTTAGCTACACTATGAGAACCTCAGAAGCAATCATTCTCACGTTTTAATGCTCTGAATGCCTGTAAACATTGGGGAGGGGGGATTTATACAGGCAACTTGCACTGCTTTGAAACCTCTGTAATTTTACTAAAAATTATAATAATCAAGAATGTAGTTGATTTAGCTTTGATTCAATGGATGTGAGTCTGAAATTGTAGGAAATTAGTATCTTATTTTAAATGCTGCATGTGCATGGAATATTGGGTGGTCCATTTCCCCATTTACAGGCATGACTGCATGACTGTAACTTGGTTGCTTGTATCCTTATGATTTATATTGACCGGTTCCTAATATGATTTGATTGCTTATATAGAATAGGATAGAATAGAATAGAATAGTATAGAATAGAATAGAATAGAATAGAATAGAATAGAATAGAATAGAATAGGCATTCTTTATTGGCCAAGATTGGACATACAAGAAATTTGTCTTTGGTGCAGATGCTCTCAGTGTACATAAAAATAAAATACGTTTGTCAAAATCATGAGGTACAACACTTAATGATTGTCATAGGGTACAAATAAGCATAGAAACATAGAAGACCTACGGCAGAAAAAGACCTCATGATCCATCTAGTCTGCCCTTATACTATTTTTTGTATTTTATCTTAGGATGGATATATGTTTATCCCAGGCATGTTTAAATTCAGTTACTGTGGAGCAATCAGGAAACAATCAATATTAATATAAATCATAAGGATACAAGCAACAAGTTAAAGTTATACAGTCATAAGTGGGAGGAACGATGAGAGGACTAATAGTAATAGTAATGCAGCCTTACTGAATAGTTTGATATTGATGGGGGAATTATTTTTTTAGCAGATTGATGGTGTTCAGGGAAAAAACTGTTCTTGTGTCTAGTTGTCTTGGTGTGCAGTGCTCTATAATTTATTTTTATATTTTAAATTGAGTTTCTAAATCATTTTTAAAAGTAGTTATGAGCTTTAAAATGAAGTATTTAAATTAAAAACTTGAGATTTCAATTTCAGCCACCTGGTGTTTCTATAGCATGATTTATTAAAATATTACACATTTATTTCCTGATTAATTTTAGTTTTCCATCATATATGAAATCTGTATTGTGTTTGTTGCTTTGCTTCCAATAATGTGTTCTTCTAAAATGTCAAATTATACTTGGCACAATATAGTTTGGAAACCTGGTCTTGGTAGAAATTGCGCACATGTAAAACAGGAAAAAAACATGGTTTATTCTTTTTTAAAGGCAAAGTACAGAATTTGCTTATATATTCCTTTTCTGATTTATTCATGTATCTCTTTTTGGATGTTACGGTTGAAAAACTTGAAAAGAACATAAAATCTGCCAAATTAGAGATTTGGCAGATTTAGAACATCATTTACATGCATTTTTAAAAGTCACAATCCTTTGGGAAATTGTGCAGCTGGAACACCAATTTGAATGTTTGCAAAACAAAATACATGCAGGCTTCAGAAGTTAATACCATGAAGATCTTTTAGAGTTTTGCTTTGTCAGCTCCCCAAATAGTATTTCCTTCAATATTAAATTGTTAATTGTTCCTCCCCTGAGAGTTTGGATGTGGAAGATGAACCAGCTGGTGATTAAAAGATATTTTAAAAGCTCGAGGTTCAATGATTGCCTTTATGTAAGGACACACTGACCTCCCCCTTCTAGCATATTTCTAAAGTTCTAAAGTGTTTTCCAAATTTAAAGGCTAAAGTTTGCAAATGGAAAGTTTATGAAGGTTCCCTGTGAAACTCTCATATTGGAATGGAATAGGTCACTAAGGCTAAAGACAGCAGTATTTTGGGGTCATTATCACCTTCCTATGATGTACAATATAGCAAGAGGAATGAATAATGAGAAAGATGGGTTCCTTTGTTTTGGTTTTCACTGTACTCCAAGGATTAATTTCACATAATAAAGGATTTGTAAGAGTAGAAAAAAGCACCTCTTTCTCTAAAGAGGGAACCTGTTCTCTTAACTCTAACTGATGACAACTAACTGGGGTGAGTGGGTTGAAAGTAGGAGTAAGTGGCAATTGCTCCATTGCTCATAGTTTGTGAATGCTTGCTATTGTTGACTATCCAATGGCTTCCAAATGGAGATAAATGCAGTAAACACTTCATTAACAACTTCTTATAGTGGCCCACCAACTATATTTGCTAGCAAAAGCTTGATAAATTCATTGGTTTGATTCATATGATTTAACCAGGTGATTATAGATTTATTATTTCAACCAGTTGAAACACTTGCAATAAAGTTGGAAGAACTGTCCATGATGTTCATATGACAGTTCCAGATGGGTATTTGATACAGATGTGGGTTTCAGCAGGTTCTGACCAGTTCTGGAGTAGTTCCGGCAAATACCACCTCTTACTTGCCCTGTCTCCATCTATTCTCTGCCTCCCAAGTCCCAGCTGATTGGGAGAAATGGAGATTTTGCAGTATCCTTCCCCTGCCACGCCCACCAAACCACGCCCACAAAACTGATAGTAAAAAAATTGAATCCCACCATTAATTTGATGAACATTTATAAAACCTAACTAACTAAGTTAAGAAAACAAGTTAGGTTTCTAAGTTTATTCTTGGCTTACTTTGAGGCTTGTAGTAACTTTGTAGATAAGAAGAGCAAATAAGACACTAACTCTGACTAAGCAGGTATGAAAACTTGCACTGAAAAAAAGTAAATACTTTTTTTGATAATATAAAGATATCATTAACCCAGTTAATCTTCCTAAAAGGATATATAGTATGTCACAGGAGTACACCGTCTCATATTTTGTAAGTATTTAAGTATGTCTTTTGATGTGACAACACTGAAGAAATGACACTTAGTTACAATGTAAAGTAGTGAATATACAGCTTGTATAACAGTGTAAATGTGCTGTCCCCTCAAAATAACGCAACACATAGCCATTAATGTCTAAACTGCTGGCAACAAAAGTGAGTACACTCCTAAGTGATAGTGTCCAAATGGGGCCCAAAGTGTCAATATTTTGTGTGGCCACCATTATTTTCCAGCACTGCCTTAACCCTCTTGGGCATAGAGTTCACCAGAGCTTCACAGGGTGCCACTGGAATCCTCTTCTAAACCTCCAAGACGACATCATGGGGGTGGTGGATGTTAGAAACTTTGCACACCTCTACCTCCTGTTTCAGAATACCTCACAGATGCTCAATAGAGTTTAGATCTGGAGACATGATAGGCCAGTCCATCACCTTTATCCTCAGCTTCTTTAACAAAGCAGTGATAACTTTAGAGGTATATTTTGGGGTCGTTATCATGTTGGAATACAACCCTGCGGCCCAGTCTCCAAAGGAAGAGGATCATGCTCTGCTTCTGTATCTCACAGTACATGTTGGCATTCATGGTTCCCTTCATGAATTATATCTCCCCAGTGCCAGAAGCACTCACACAGCCCCAGACTATGACATTCCCATCACCATGCTTGGCTGTAGACAACACACAGTTGTCTTTGTACTCCTCACCTTGTTGTCGCCACATACACATGACACAGTCTGAACGAAATATGTTTATCTTGGTCTCATCGGACCACAGGTCATGGTTCAAATAAGTTTATCTTGGTGTCATTGGACCACAGGATATGGTTCCAGATCATGTCCTTAGTCTGCTTGTCTGCTGCAAACCATTTATGGACTTTCTTGTGCATCAACTTTAGAAGAAGCTTCCTTCTGGGATGACAGCTCTGCAGATCAATTTGATGCAGCATATGGTCTGAACATTAAGAGGCTGACATCCCTCCCTTCAACCTCTGCAGCAATGTTGACAGCACTCATACGTCTATTTTCTGAAGCCAACCTCTGGATATGACGCTGAGCACAGGCACTTAACTTCTTTGGTCGACCATAGCGAGGCCTGTTCTGAGTGTAACCTGTCCTGTTAAACCACTATATGGTCTTGGCCACCATGCTGCAGCTCAATTTCAGAATCTTGGCAATCTTCTTATAGCCTAGGCTATCTTTATGTAGCACAACAATTTGTTTTTTCCGATCCTCAGAGAATTCATTGCCATGAGGTGCCATGGTGAATCTCCAGTGACCACTATAAGAGAATGAGAACAATAGCACCAAATTTAACACACCTGCTCCCCCTTCACACCTGAGACCTTATATCACTAATGAATCACATGACTCCAGGAAGGGAAAATGGCTGCTTGAACACCATTTGGACTTTATAACTTAGGGGTGTAATCAGTGAAGGGCTACCAAAACTTTTACTACCACACTGTGGGCATGGCTTATGCAAGACGCCCTGCATTTTCTTTCAACATATTTCAGTGCAAATTGGGTACTGTTCTGTCGGACTCTCTGGTAGATTCCTCCCAAAAATTCACAGGTACAAATTTCAGACACACACACATTTGAAAATTCAAAACAATGTTCTTTATAACGAAAATTCACTTAAACTAAGCCCTCTTTTGGTGTAGCAAAGAGCACTCATCTCCAAACAAACTGGTAATTTATACAAGTCCTTTATCAGTCCTGTGATACTTAGCTTGCAGCTGTGAGGCAATTCACAGTCCTTCTTCTTTCACAAAGTGAAACACACTTTGCTCTGGTTCAGTTTCAAAGCAGGGAAAAATCAGCACACAAAAAGTCAAAGTCAGTAAAGCAGTCATGAAACACAACAAATGATCAGATAATCCTCCACAATGGCCAAACCCACAGGCTGCTATTTATAGCAGCCTCACTAATTACCGCAGCCCCACCCAACCACAGGTGGCCTCATTTTCTTTGATAATAATCTCTCAGTTGTTGTTGCCTATGCATCGCTCTCCGCATATGTGGCTGTATCATTAACTCTTGTTCTGAATCCAAGGAGGAGCTAGACAATTGATCTCCTTCTGAGCTGTCTGCCCCACTCTCCTCCCTGTCACTCATGTCTTCTTGGTCAGAGGAGCCTTCATCATCAGATTCCACCGGAGGAGGGGGGGCAAAACAGGCCTGCAGCATGTGGATGTCTCTCCCACATCCACAGTCCTTGGGGCAGGAACTGGGCCAGAGCTAACCACAACAGGTACTCTGGGCTGGAGCTCCATTTTCGCTACCCCACTGGTTTCCTCCACAACAGCCCACCCCTGGGTGTATTCAGTTTTGTGGGCCAGCAGTTTAGACATTAATGGCTGTGTGTTATTTTGAGGGGACAGCACATTTACACTGTTATACAAGCTGTATACTCATTACCAGCAATGGGCTACTAGCCAGAATGCTAAGTTGCCCACCCAACGCCATGGCTCATAAGTGCTTGCGGGGTCAGCACGATTTTGCTTCTGCACCTGTGGAGGCAGCAAAATTGCACACAGAGCCGCAGGTGCGCTCGTGTTTTGGTAAGGGTTTTTTTTTTTGCTTCCATGCATGTCGAAACACAGGCGCACCTGCAGCTCCAAGCACGATTTTTCTACCTCCACAGGTGCAGAAGCAAAATCACACTGTCTCCACAAGCACATATAAGCTGCTGCGGCCAGTGCAATTTAGCTTTCCGGCTAGTAGCCCACTGCTGCTCATTATCTTACATTGTAGCCAAGTGTCATTTCTTCAGTGTTGTCACATCAAAGGATATATTTAAATATTTACAAAATGTGAGGGGCTGTACTCACTTCTGTAACATACTGTAGATATGCAAGTGTTTAAATGACAATAAGTAAGTATAGTTTGCAAGGTCCAGCAGACTCCAATTTACTAAATTTCAGTAATCGTGTTTTCTTTTAAAGTTGGAAACTGTTGTTCTAACAACGTTGAGTAGCTGATTATGATGATCATGATAAGTTGCCCTCTTTAATTAATTACAGTGCTGAATAACTCAAGCATATTGTCATGCTGCTCCTATTTATTACTGAAGCATAAGTGCTCAATAGGAAAGATTTAGGAGCTCTGCTAAATAAATATACTGTACATGAATATCTGGAAAGTAATAATGGAAAAGTAAAAGCACAGATCATGTATATTTCTTAACTAACGGTCTGTTTTGCAAATTGTCATTTTCAACATTTTAAAACCATTCAATATCTCCAGAGGTGAACAATTATATCTAGGTTAGCTCTGAAATACTTCGAAGGAAAGTAACAGTGGGAGTCATTGCAAAAGAGTAAGATAAATTCTCTGAATTATCAAGGGCTAAAATCTGATTTATAAGCTCAGTCACACCAAAAGGACTTTTAAGTTGATTTTAATGGGAACAAGCGCTGGCCTTTACAGATCTGTCCTTTTCGATCCCTTCTTGAAATGAATCCTTCATTCATCTGCATTTGCAAGCAGTAAAAAGGCAGCGCTCCATCATTTCCTAGTTATTTGCTGCTTGTAAATGAATATCATGGTTAATTTAGGAGCCTGGCAGCTGTGGAGCATTTGCCATTCTGCTTCAGCTGTCAGCGATCCTCTGGTTTGTTTTATAAACAGATGTTTAATTTTACTTCAGTCTGCTTATCAGTGATGGTTTTCTTCAGCTTCTATTTGAGAAGTGATGAGAGAAAGAAAGCGTAATAAATAGGATGCTCATTGGTTTGTGTCTTTACAAAATAAAACTCTGGATAATTAATGATAACATTGGAAGCCTTTAAGATGTCTTTGCTGGAGAATGATTGAACCCATTATTTTCCCCTTTAAAAATTTGTAGTCCTGAGTTTATTATCGAAGAATGGATGTCAACAGAATGTTCTCTAGTCCAGTGGGACACTGTTTCAAGGACAACAAACAGATGACAATTTATTTTCCCTATATAATCCGTGTTACTAATATTTTTAATTCTGAATGGAGGAATCATTATTATTTATGGAATTATTGGCAGATTGGTAATATAGAACACAATCCTCTAATACAGTGACAGCGAACCTTTTTTTCCTCAGTTGCCGAAAGCAAGTGTGTGTGTGTGTGCTATCGTTCATGCACGAGTGCCCACACCCATAATTCAATGCCTAGGGACAGCAAAAATGGTCTCCCCCGCCCACTCTGGAGGCCCTCGGGAGGCCAGAAACAGCCCATTTCCCAAACTCTGGTGGGCCCAGTAGGCCTGTTTTTAGCCCTTCCTGGGCTCCAGAAGCAAAAGATACCCTCCCCCATCCCTCCAGAGACTCTCTGGAAGCCGAAAATGCCCTCCCAGAGTCTCCAGGTTATCCAAAAAAACCCCAGCTGGCCAGTACGCATACGTATACTGGAGCTGACCTAGGGTAACAGCTTGTGTGCCAGCAGATGTGGCACCCGTGCCATAAGTTCGCCATCACTGCTCTAATACTTTCTGTAATAACTCTCAAAGCAAGGTTAAATCAAGCAAGGTTTATTTCGCTAACAGGACAAGGAAGTCAATTCAGTCAAGAAGCAATGGAGTATTGAGAGCTCTATACAATGACAGTTCTCCTATTTATACAATCTAGCCCAGCAACAGGGCAGTTTTACAAAGATACATTTTAAGCACCAAATGAAGGCAACCAATCAACATGCAATAAACAAATCTGAACTTTTGACTTTTACCCTGTCTGGGGAGGTCACCCAGGCAAATACCTAACACTTTCAGTGGAATATTAGTTCTACAGTATGGAGCTTGATCATGAGTATAGCAGTATCCCTTCAATTATTGCCTCCCAAATGAGTGAGACCAGTGCTTCCCATGGCCCACCTAAGCATCTCTAAAATCCTGATGCCACCATCCCTTGACGTATGATTCTTACTATTCAAAAAGTGAATTCCTATTGATGCAGCGAAAGCCTAAAAGGCTATTAGCTTGGTTTCAACAAGATTCCAATTGCACCCCATTAAAAATCGAATTGCCCCACATTGAGAACCACTGTGTTAAACCAATTTCCCATCTTTCTGGCTTTGTAGATTAGCGGGGTGGGGATGGGGTGGAGAGGAGATGATTCTATGAAGTGGCAGGCAAGCACACACACAGCTCCATTTGCCTGAGTGGCAGGCAGGCCACTTGCACAAATGGATTCTGTGTGCACACCCTCTCACACAGCTTGCGCTTCCAAAGCCTGAATGACTCACAGCCTAGTAGTGGGCCATATCCTGGGGGTTGGGGACTCCCGTGTTAGACTATAACTCACATTATCATCAGCCTACATTTGTTTTTGTTTGTTTGTTTATTGTATTTCTATGCCGCCTAAGTCTCAAAGGTCTGTGGGTGGCTTACAACAGGATATAAAATGCATTTTGAAACATCATGAAAATACATTTAAAAATACCTTAAAAACATGAGGTAGAGAGTTACAGTTTTTGGAATGCTAGGTTACAGAAAGTGATTTTTCATTATGGCTAACTTACAATTCTCATTCTGTTATGAGAGTGAGCTGTATCTAAAAATATAACTTGCATATTATGCAGCTTTTGGTGGATAATATGTCATTTGATGATTCATACTCTGAATGTCCCTATGAATGAATAAGATTAGGCAGTATCAAAAGTTTGAGGTAGATTGTTCTTCCCATAACAATATATTATAAAACCCATGTTCCATTGAGCAATTGTTTCAGAGAGATTTTATTACCTAAACAGAGAAACAGAATGATGACGAGCGTACAAAAAAACCAGTGGAAACAGCTTCTGATTTCCTCCTAGCTTTCCCATTAACTTTCCCTTTGAAACCTGGCAGAGAGCATCAGGAATCCTCCTTCCTTCCCTCCCTTCGTCCTTCCTTCCTTTATGTTCTTCTTCCCTCCCTCCCTCCATCCTTCACTCACTCACTCACTCACTGTTCCTTTTCCTTCCTCCCTTCTTTCCTCCCTCCCTTCCCTTCCCTCTACTCCCTCCCTCCCCTGCCAACTTTCCCATTTACTTTGCTTGTGTAAGGCTTTCAGTAAGAAAGTCACTGGGGAAGCTAGCAAGAAATTGAAAGCCCAAGATCTGCTAGCAGGTAAGTGTCCGCTGCTGGGTGGGGGATGGGGTGATGGTGGTTGGAAAACTGTCATGGAAATTGAAAATGGAGATCATGTGACCACTGCAGCAGTAGCCAGAAATATTGATGTAAGTTTGCTCAAGTGTCATGAATACCGTATATTGGACATATTGTTAATCCATTTGAGGTGCCTTGGTTCAAAAATTGTTACTGATGATATATTGTTTTACTCAGTTAATGACAATCAGAGTTTTAATTGCATATAGATTTAACAACTGTACTTTTTTCATTCCATAGAAACAAAGGGTAATTCCTTCATGTGGGCAAAATTAAGAGTACTGCTTTTCTCAGGAGCATTAAAAGAAAATCTCAGTCACTTCACTTACTAAATCAGCCTATATATGAAAAGACCATCTCTTGAACTCTTGGAAAGTGACTTTTTTTCCATTTATTTAGCAAATTTGTACATTGCTAGAATCATATAATAAACTCTTGTCAGTTAACAAGATAAATGCAAAGAAGAATAAAACAAAATAATTAGCAAAGAAAGCAATGTAAACTATGTCTCCAACTCTTCTATTTGCAAGGCATCCCTTAACAATACTGTCATTACTATTTTCTTAAAAATCTTTAGGATTTTTAAGGGGACCATTTCAAAAAGCAGTGTCTGCCCTTTCTAAAATGAGGGGTCTCATATTCACAGTTTGTTTTAATTTAAAATGAAAACAGAGCCATTTAAAAGATTGTCATTAACTTGAAAGTTAGTCTGAAGAGGTAATAGTCATAGAGAAAACAAGTCCTTGGAGAAGGGCAGCATACAAATCTAATAAATAAATAAATTTAAATTAGATAATACCCTACTCATATTAAGTGTGATACTAAACGAGTAAGCTCTAAGTACTAAGTTGCAGCCAAGCAAAATTTTAATTTAATTTAATTTTTAATTTTGATCCTTGGACTTGGTGTTGTCTTCCTGTGACTGCTAAACAAGTTTCTTGGAAAGATTTCAGAAATGGTTTGCTGTTATGTTCCTCCCAGGGCTAAGATAGAAAGAGTGGTCCAAAATCACTCAGCTGGCTTTGTGCTCAAGGCCGGACAAAACCTCATGGTTCCCCAGGGCTTTCTTAGAAACAAGGAGTCTGTGAGTTCTAGTCTTGCATTGGCCATGGCTGGGTTTCAGCCATAGGTTAAATCCAGCAGGTTCTGACAAGTTCTTGAGAACCTGTAGTAGAAATTTTGAGTAGTCCAGAGAATCGGTAGTGAAATTTTTGGTTAGTTTGGAGAACCAAACTCTGGGTGGCCTCAGAATGGGAAGGGAATGGAGATTTTACAATATCATTCCCCCAGGAGTGGGGAGGGAATGGAGATTTTGCAGTATCATCTTCTGCCACACCCACCAAGCCATGCCCACCAAGCCACACCATGGCCACCAAGCCATACCCATAGAACCGGTAGTAAAAAAAATATGGATTTCACCCCTGTCTCAGCCCAGCCTCCTTCATAGGATCATTATGGGGAAAATAGGAGGAGGGAGGAGTATGGTAAATGTTTGCTGCCTTAAGTTACTATAAAGTATGAGTAATAAAGGAGAGGGAATAAAACCAATTGTAGAAACCCCTGGCTTTTAATTTACATTTAGTTACAAATAAATTACATTTATTTAAGTAGGTGCATGAAATTAATATTATTCCTCCTGCACTTATATTTTCCCATCAGCCAAAACTTCTATTTACACAACCTATAATCAGATTTCAGATTGTTTGTGGAAGAGAAGGAGGAGGAAGGGAAAATGACATTCTCATTACATAATGAAAAATAATTCATACTACAGGAGCACCTCAGAAGGTTTCTGCTGAAAATTAATTATCTAGCCTCTAAAAGTAATTGTTCATTATATTTTTCATTATAAGGTACACCCATTCTCTAAATGTCCAGTACTATTTGAAACATTATTGTAAAATATTTTATATTCCCAATGGAAAAAAATGAGGTTGCAGGCTAAAACAACGGAGATCCATCAACTTTTAGGAACAAATTCGTAGAACATTAATTGAAATAATGTATTCCAATTGTCATTAAAAAAAAATAATGTCAGCCAGGTCTCTCTTATTTCAGCATAGGATGTAGCTGGTTCAGCAGCCAAAGTTAACAAAAACACTCCAGGTCATATTATTACTAGGATTTCCATATTCCGCTCCTACCCGCTCTTGTTAAAAAAGGCCATTTGTTTATTGGGACATGATCTCATCCAAAACATATATTTATTTGGCATCTAGCCTAATGGCTTTCCAGTAAATGGAGAAATATACACTTATTTATGAAGCATTCTTGAAGGTAGTTGCAGCTTTTTAATGTTTAAAGTAAAAATAATGAGCTGTAGAAGGCCAGTTTAGTAAATTAACTGGAAAGTGTAGCTATTTTAACATCAGTTCTCTGACAGTTTGCTGAAGAGGGTGCCAATTTACTTAGATACTAAAAAGAGGCATGTGGTGCTTTCTTGTAATCTAGAAGAGAACTGTCTGATGCCGGACAGCCATACCAATGTCAAAGGAAAAAAAGAACAGTTTTGAAAATGTGACAGATATCCTGCATTTCATTTCAAGTATATCTATAAGAATGTCAAGACTTATAGAGTGGTTTGGAACATTGTTTCAGAGAACACCATAAAGCAGATGACTTGTGTTTGCTGAACAGGAAAAATCTGTACTACCATATCTTGAAAATGTTTTTCTGATACACGATCCTTCAGCACCATCAAGACTGTAGTAGATTTGGGAGAAGATGGGCGGGGTCTGATGGCCGCGGCAGCAGGAATCTTTCCTCTCCCTTGGAAAGGTTCCGAATCCCCACTGCCCAGGGGTTCAATTCTCACTGGCTCAAAGTTGACTTAGCCTTCCATCCATATTGTTGGAGACAATACAATGACTCTGTAAACTGTTAGAGAGAGTTGTAAAGCCCTATGAAGCAGCGTATGAGTCTAAGTGCTATTGCTATCATTTAATTAAAGGCCATTTCAACAGAGAATTGGGGAAAGAATCAGCAATGCCCTCTATTGATCCCTAGAGTCTTAGCTAAGAGGCAGAATCACATCTTTAAAGTCTTGTAAAAAGCCAATAAGATCAGGACCAAGCTCATTTGGGAATGGAAGGAAACATCCGCAACTTGGGAGTCCTTCTGGACCCACACCTGAGTCTTGATTACCATCTCTTGACTGTGGCCAGGGGGAGGTTCATTCAGGTTCGCCTGGTATATCAGTTGTGGACCTACTTGGACCAGGAGGTTTTGGCACATTCAGTCAGGCCCCCATCACCTCCCATCTTGATTATTGCAATGTGCTCTACATGGGGCTACCCTTGAAGAGTGTTCAGATAGTCCAGATAGTCCAGAATGTAGCTGCGCAAGCCTTCATGAGTTTACCTTGATACACCCATATAACACCAAAGCTCCTCATGCAGCAGTGGCTACTGATTACTCTCTGATCACAATTCATGACAGTACAGATCAGTGATGGTGAACCTATGGCACAGGTGCCACAGGTGGTACACGGAGCCATATCTGCTGGCACGTGAGCTGTTGCCCTAGCTCAGCTACAATGTGCATGTGTGTGCAGGCCAGCTAATTTTTGGCTCACACGGAGGCTCTGGGAGGGCATTTTTGGCTTCCAGAGAGCCTCCAGGGGGATGGAGGAGGGTGTTTTATCTTCCCCCAACTCCAGGGAAGCCTTTGGAGCCTGGGGAGGGCGAAACAGGAGCCTACTGGACCCACCAGAGGCTGGAAAACAGGCTATTTGTGGCCTCTAGAGGGCGGGGGGAAGGTGTTTTTGCTCTCCCCAGGCCATTGAATTATGGGTGTGGGCACTCATGCATGCACAATAGCACATGCCCTTGCTCTTTTGGAACTGGAGGGAAAAAAGGTTCACCATCACTGGTATAGATGGTGCCCAGAGTAGGCTTTGTGGGACTTTATGGGATGGACAGCCATGATCAAGTGAAGTGATCAGGGAGAGATCCATCAATAGACCAATCCCTTGTTATGAAGGCTTTATAGGTTAGAATCAGCACCTTGAACTGTACCTGGAAGCATATCGGTAGCCAGTGCAACTCTTACACCAGAGGTGTATTATGTGCTGATTGAGAAACATGTGTAACATTTAAGACTAGAAACAGTTAATCCAAAAATCTAAGAACTCTGATTATTAGTCTTTATTGGAAAGAAAACAAAAATTATACTGTAGGAATGCCACTGATTGCTCTACTTTCAAATTAGACTTCTGTACATCTGTACAAGCAATTAAAGTAGCAAAACATGCCCGCTTTCTCCTGCTCTTTCTGTGCAGTTTGGATGGGATTCTCTTTTAGAAAAGGGAGGCAGTTACCATCTGCTTAGTTTGGTAACTGCTAGTCCTTCAATCAGTGGGAGAAATAACTCCCACAGCATGCCCTTTTAATCTCTTTAAGTTAGGAAATCACTAAGGCAGTTGTGGAGGAACAGAGGGAGGCAGCGAGGAAAAGAACCTCCATTAAAGAAGCATTACATGATTCACATAACATTAAGGTCAGGCTTGTCCAAAACTGAAATAAATGATTCGGATGGAGAAGATAGTCTCGGAAAGTGCTTCAACCTTCTTGGGATTGGTTATCCGTAGCTCACTTCAAGGATCAAGGTGAAGTGTTTGAAAAGGGAGTATGCATTTCATTTTTCATCCAAGAAAGAAAATGATCACTTATTGCCAAGAAAACTACTTCTCAGAAACTAATTTCCAAGCATATAATATGTCTCTATATAATATGTCTCTTATTCAATCATTTGCAATAAATGGGATAATTTACATCTCAAAGAGTGGAGTTATTATCTTTTCTTTTACAATTTGTTCTTTGGCACATGATTTGCAATTCATACTAAAATTACTTATTTGGTTCTTAAGGGAACATTTGCCACAATGGGGGGGAAATGTGATTTGGAATAAGGAGGCCAGGGGCTGCTGGTTCAAGATGGGAAAGGCTGATCATTGTGTCAGAGTCCTGAATAAAGTAGTATGGAATAAAGTAATATGGAAATGAACAGAAGAGGCAGTTATTTATTATTTTGATAGCAAGTAGGTAAGATAGCTTGAGCAATAAATAAAAATAAATATTCCTAGCATATCTGCAGATAAAATTATTACAGCAACATAAAGATTATACATACACACACACACAACACACAAACACACAAAAGCATGCAAGTAGTATTATATAATACCAAAGGAAAATGTGGCTGTATGTGTGAAACAAGTGCAATGTCTTCTCATTCTTTAATAGTATATTACAGTTTTATTAAAACACATTAAAGAAAAGCCTGTTTGATGTAGTGTTAAGGCACCAGGCTAAAAACTCACAGGGGAAACGTCCGTTCTAGTTTGCCTTACGCATAAAACCTGCTGAGTGATTTTGGGCCAGTCATTCCCTCTCAGCTCTTGGAAGGAGGCCATGGTGAACCACTTCCAAAATCTTGTCAAGAGACTTCAAGGATTTGTCTGGACAATTATCGAGAATCCACACTGAATTAAAGGTACTCTCGCCTTGCAAATACAGTATACTGTATTAAAAAAAATAGGGTTGTGGACAGTTATAAAATTCTTCTGCAGGGCAAGTGCAAGATTGTGGGTCTTGAAAGAAAACATGGTGTTATGGAGTCAGTTTGTGCACGTCTCAAAATAGGAATATATATTTTTAAGCCATAATAAAGGACTGTGTTAATGAGTAGTAGATAAATAATTCATTTACATTTCGTGTGAAACTTTTCTTTCACATCATTTTCAAAGCACACCCATTCCTTTTACAGAATAAATAATTGGCTAATATTGTAATAAATTGTGCTTTTAAAATAATTAAAAATCCTACTTCCTTTATGTTCTTTTTTCTTCCATGGTAATTTCATATATTGAGAACATTAGATTCCCTTGAGGCCCAGGTTTTTAAAATGTATACAGAATAGAATAGGAATAGGAATAACAATTAGAATTATTAGAATTGGAATGGGAATTGGAATTGAATTGGGATGGGAGGGGAGGGAATGGAATGGAATGGAATGGAATAGAATGGAATAGAATAGAATAGAATAGAATAGAATAGAATAGAATAGAATTCTTTATTGGCCAAGTGTGATTGGACACACAAGGAATTTGTCTTTAGTATATATGCTCTCAGGATATATAAAGAGAAAATAAAATATATTCATCAAGAATCACAAGATACAACACATAGTGATAGTCATGGGATACTAGTAAGCAATCAAATCATACTAGGAAGCAATAAAAACTATATAAGTTGTAAAGATACAAGCAACATGGATAAATCCATAAGTGGGAAGAGATAGGTACCAGTATGGATGAGAAGAATGTTCACAGGCATGTTCCAGAGGGATTACACCTATTATTTATGGGAAAGCAAAGGGAAAAAGAAAGGTGGAGTAGAGGACAGGACTGGACTGGTCTTTTTTTTGAACTGCTTAGTGTGTCAGGTTTCCTGATTCTAAATTGGCAAAAGTTACTAGAATAGATACAAAATAAAACTATTATAGTACTATCTATCTTATATATATACTATATTCTACTAAATATATAAGTCACTATTCTATATGGTAGAATGAAGCCACTTCAAACAGATGATTGTCTTCTGTAAACAAAACTCCTTTTATATCCTTTGTATTTAAATCCAGCGTACATTTTTTCCCAACCTTTTCATGGCTTAATTAAGAAATTTCTTTTAATTTCTCAACTTGGCAATGAGTGGCATTTGAATGTGCTTGGAAGCACACTAGGTAGTGCTTCATCAGAGTTTTGACTAAACAGCTTGTCCGTAGTAATGGTTCGGAGGAGTCCTCCAAAGAATTTATTACCTGTAATTAATCTAGAATTGTATCAGAACAGATGTTAACCCTGTATAGCCCATGAATGTGGAATGTTGAAGATGGGGTTTGTATTATAGGCATACCTATCTTAGAGGGTGTGATGGAACCTGTAGAAATTCAGTGTTAGTGACAATGGTGTGTTCTACTGTGAAAATACTAAACAGAGTTAATGTGTCATTGCTGTTAGTGGACCTAGTCTTCAGATGTAATTTTAAGCGCAGAAGCTGACAACTAGCACTACACAGTCTAGATTGAATCATCTACAACAAGTAGGTGCAATTCAGGCATTGAGAAATGAATAGCTATTTTTTAATTGAGTCAAAAATAGTGGGAGGGAAAGGCTTAAGATTTAAATTATGGGGCTGATAACTCAGAAGCATCTGCAGTGGGGTTCAATAATAAGAGCAAACAGGCAGTTTTCTTTTTCCTTTCTAATTGCACATAGTATCATATACATGTAGCAATAGCTACAGCAATTAGACTTATATACCACTTCACAGTTCTTTATAGTCCTCTCTAAGCAGTTTACACTGCTCTGTAAAGAGTCAGTTTATTGTTCCCATTATTCTGGGTCCTCATTTTACCAACCTAGGACAATGAGACTTGAATTGCCAAACTGCTGTTAGCTGGCAGTCAGTTGAAGTAGCCTCCAGTACTATATTCTAACTACTGCTCCACCACAGCTCTTTTTAAAAAAAATGTGAAAAGGAAGTTAGTTCTTGGTCTTTAGGTCTCTCAACATTGTTGGATAATATTCTTGAGAATTACATATAAATCTAAGAAAGTGCAGAATATATCCTACTGGGATATATTCTGCACTTTCTTGAATTCATATGTAATTCTCAAGAATATTATCTGACAATGGTTACGAGATCTAAAGACCAAGACTTATAGTTGCCAGCTCCAGCTCTTAAAATTACATGTGTACATATCAAAGCCTAAGGTCCATTAACTGCAGTGACATCCCGACAGTGATATCTAAAAGAAACCAAACTGATTTAAATCAAATGACACATATGTGAAGTGAGATGGTTTGTCGTGATGAAGTTAAATGAACTGTGGGGGAGTGGGATCCAACCCAAATTAATAAAGCAAGAACTGATATCTTGTTAGCACAAAAGGCGCAGAAATCTTATAAATATTCAAACCCTTAATCAAATAGCTTAGAGGAAAAACTGTTTGGAATGTTCATAATTACTTTAAGTGGCTTATTAATGTTATCATTTTATGATAGTGATAGTGCATTGGGGACATCTAATACTTAATTGTGTCACAGAAGCATACTAAACACTCCATGTTTGGTCACTTGGGATTATTATCCTAACAAATGAAAACTTTCCAGTATTAATAATTCCAGGCATTTATGTAGTGCTTGAGAGTTTCAGTACTTCCCATAGTGTGATTCAATTACCCTGTATATTTCTAACCATCCATCTAGCCATGTAAAGTGGCTGAAAGAGACTAACTTGCCTATGGATGACTGTTGTGGTTAGCTCTGGCCCAGCTCCTGCCCCAAGGACTGTGGATGTGGGGGAGACATCCACATGCTGCAGGCCTGTTCCCCCCCCCGTGGAATCTGATGATGAAGGCTCCTCTGACCAAGAAGACATGAGTGACAGGGAGGAGGAGAGTGTGGCAGACAGCTCAGAAGGAGATCAATTATCTAGCTCCTCCTTGGATTCAGAACAAGAGTTAATGATACAGCCACACATGTGGAGAGCGATGCATAGGCAACAACAACTGAGAGATTATTATCAAAGAAAATGAGGCCACCTGTGGTTGGGTGGGGCTGTGGTAATTAGTGAGGCTGCTATAAAGAGCAGCCTGTGGGTTTGGCCATTGTGGAGGAGTATCTGATCGTTGTGTTTCGTGACTGCTTTACTGACTTTGACCTTTTGTGTGCTGATTTTTCCCTGCTTTGAAACTAAACCAGAGCAAAGTGTGTTTCACTTTGTGAAAGAAGAAGGACTGTGAATTGTCTCACAGCTGCAAGCTAAGTATCACAGAAATGATAAGGGACTTGTACAAATTACCAGTTTGTTTGGAGATGAGTGCTCTTTGCTATACCAAAAGAGGGCTTAGGTTAAGTGAATTTTCATTATAAAGAACATTGTTTTGAATTTTCAAACGTGTGTGTGTGTGAAATTTGTACCTGTGAATTTTTGGGAGGAGTCTACCAGAGACCCCGACAGAACAATGACTAGGCATGTTTGTGAGAAAATATCATGTGAACTAGAAATTTTATAGGGTCTAGTCTATAACTAGTCTACAACTAGTATGCTAAAGTAGCCAAATAGGTGAATTGTATGACTGGCTTTTCAACTTTCATGTCATGTTTTAGAGCCCATGAATGGTAAATAAAAACATTTTCCAGCAAACATATTTACCCCTGTGAGGAACATATCCCAAATCCCATATTTTTTATCCTTAATTTCTTCTAATGACAGCATCTGATTAAGTCCAGGTGAGCTAACTCCTTCTGTATCCATTAAAAAATGGAAAATAGTTAAAAAACAGCTTTTTGTTGGATGTTTTTTGTCAGGGAAATGTGTTCTTTATTTGGCTAATATCCTTCTCTACTTTCCAATGTTTTGCTTTTAGTAGAAAGTCTTTAAATATAAAAACTAACCACCTTATTAGTCACACATCTTTCCTTCCAAACAAATGTGCAGAATTTAATGAGGTTATTTCTCATGTTGCCATAAGCTTAAACATGTGTATAACAAGATATTTTACTTGTATTTGGATGTCTGTAAATAGTTATAGCAAAGAATTAACTATTCAGTATAGTAAGCATAGACCTATAAAACCATGCAATCAAAGTAATGGACCACATCTAGTAAGCTCTTTCATTAAGGCTGCTAGATCTGGGATGCAAAAATTCAAATGACCTCTAGATAGAAGTAGAAACATATAGAAAACTCTATGTTATCATCTAGGGTTCATCTAAGATTTTACAACCCAGACCTGTTAGCATTATAGGCTTATTTTTATGTATAACTGGAAGCACTGTTTTACAAGCTACATAACTAAACGTTAGAATTTTTCATTTTTATCTTGCAAAACGATGCCTCTGTGGATCTTCTAAGCTTATTTTTATGTCCTTGGGCCATTACACCCAAGATTACATATACTACACTCATTACTTGGCACAAATACACCCCTGTTGTATACCCTAGACACATACTTTTCCATTTAGTTGTACTCTTTATGATTATTCCTGTTACTATTTGTAATTGTAAATTTGAAGATTTGAGATACTGAAAAAAGCAGGAGAGACGCAAATGAAAGAATCCAAAAAAAAATGAAAAAGAAGGCACTATACCAATGACAATTTCTACACTATCATACTGTATGAAGTGTTTTTCACAGCCACAGGTTTGAGATTTATAGCAAGATGTCAATTATCTCATGGACTATGAAATTCACAAATGCAGCAAAATGATAAAGGGGAAATAAAGATGTTCCTTTTTTTAAAAATGGCTGGTTTCCAAATAAATGGTATATAATCATATATATATATATATTAAATATTAGTATTTAATATTTAAATATCATTTAAAGGATTTCCTATGAGAATATACTTTTTAAAAGAAATGATGCCTTATTGTATTTTTATTGGCTGCTAGATCAAAATGTGGATTTTGGAATTTTCAATACACAAGAAAGTGCATTGATGTCCATAAAAACTCTAAACATCAAAAACCAAGAAGAAGAGGCTTTCAAATATCTGGCTTTGTGTTTAACTTTGTTTCATTTTTGTGACTGTTCAAGACTTTGTAAACTTTACAAAAGAGTATTTCAAAAACACTGGATGCATAATCTCAAACCTTTCTGGGCTTTACAAAAAAAGCAGCTTCTGAGAATGAAAACAACCACTTTTGTGAGCAGGAGTTTATTCATATGGTCTTTTTCTTCTCCCTGTGGCTTTCCTTAATTCCTGACAGCCTTCTGTAAAGGGCCCTTCAATCCCTTTTGGAGCTGGAAGAATTCCATCACAGTTATGCTTCAGGAAGTCATTCTTTAAGCAGACAGAAATACTCTTGAATCTATAGCACTTCTCTAGTTCTTTCATTGACTGTGCTGGTAAAATGGGGATGTAAAAAGTGTTGTGCTTAAAACTGTAGACATTCTATGATTTAAATAAATGATGGCATTGCTCTCAGAATGATGGCAGACTTTAGCAGAGGGGGGGTGGTGCAAATTGTAATCAGAATGAAAATAAGCACATGCATAAATATAGAAAGGCAATAGAGTAGCTTTAATAAGACTCCCCCCCCCCCAGAGTATTAATGATAGATAAGAGATTTAATATTAGGGCTTCCTGCTCCATAACTATGTCTTATATCAACTTTATTCACATGATGAAAGATCTTGTTGAATTATGATTGTTTATCACTCAGGTATTCACATTTTTATATTTCCTCTTTATCATTGGAATTTTGAGTGAAACATGTCCAATAAGGTGAAATTTGTACCATTGAGGAGGATTTGGAATACACCCTTCCAGAGTTAGTAACACTTATTCGTGAGAAACAAAAGCAGAAAATAACATTTGAGTTGGAACTATAATCCCTCTTCCCCCAATATAATGGACTGGGAATTACTGTGGTCTAATTATTTGCTTATCTCACGTGTGACTTATTATAATATTGTGATACTTTTCTTTGTTACAAATGAGATGGAGGATGCTAAATAAGATGAGACATTATGTTCCTTAAGAAATATCTGGAGTGTTGTAGCATATCAACAAGAAAGAGAAAGGAAGGAGAACATTGGTTTCATGCCTCCGTTGTTTTTAATCATCCATGTTCAATTTAGAAAGTTTTAAATCATTCATGTTCAAGAGCCGAAGTGGCACAGCAAGTAGAGTGCAGTACTGCAGGCCACTAAAGCTGACTGTAGATCTGTAGGTCAGCGGTTCAAATCTCATCACCGGCACAAGGTTAACTGCTGTTCTGTTCGGGTCGTATGTGACCCGAAGCCAAGTTTGAGTCCCTGTAAAAAATTTTCCCTGCATATCTGAAACTTGAAATTTCATGACTGTTCATCATTTCAGGAGTTCTCTCTATGAGAATTTATTTTGGGGGGCGGGGGGCTTAGTTTTTGCTGGGCAAAAAAAGTTACAAATCTTCTGTTCCCGGGTCACCCTGACCCGGACCGAAAACTCTTCATTTGCAGTGCTTATGTTTGGTCTTTTTGAAAGCTTTTTTCACTTGGAAAGTAGTCTGAACATTTCTGTACACATTGGAATGAAAATTGAACTGAAAAAATTAATCCTTGTTGGTTTATTTTGCACATAAATGTGCCTCCCCCCCGTTTTTGTGAAATGTTTTTCAATTTATGGATAGTTTTGCTTGCAAAATGCATTCTATTTTACTGAAGTTGGTGTGGGATTGGTAGCTTGAACATTTCTGAATATAAGAAAAATATAAAGGAACTGAAAAAAATGATTCTTACTGGTTTTTTAACATCAGAAATAAGGCCTCCCCCCCCCCCCTCGGCTGCTTGCAACCATTTTCACTTTTTATTTTTTTATGCTCCAAATCCAAAATATTCTTTAAAATCTTAGGCATTCATTTACTCAATTTAACAATGCTGATCATCAAAAAAATATTTGTGGGGGTGGGGGGAAAAATTTTTTTCTGGGCAAAAAAAAAGTCACGTTTAGTCTGTTCGGGTCATATAGACCCGGACCAAAATGATTTTTTTTAGGTACTTGAATTTGGTCTTTTAGAAAACCTTTTCAACTGGAAAACTAGTTTGAACATTTATGAACATAATGATATGAAAATTGAACTGGAAAAATTGAGACTTATATTTCTATTTTGATCAAAAAGCCCCTCCCCCATCCTTTCTGAATTTCGTGTCAATTTATATTTTTTTAAGGCTACAAATCCCTAAGGAATTTTCCCCCAAAAGGTTTGATATACTAAATTGAACAATCCTGAACATAAGAAAAATATAAATAAACTGAAAAAAATGGTTCTTATTGGTTTATTTTTGCCACAAAAGGGCCACCCCCCTCGGCCTTGCTGTGTGCCATTATTGTCACTTGTTATACATATTTGGCTAGAAATATTTGGAATATCCTTTTGAAAATCAACCACATTGTAGCCAGAGAACTAATTTTATGAAAGAAATCCATTTTACTAAAAAAAAAGTATGTAAGTTTGAAATTAACAGCATATTTTTTATATAAATTGAAATAACTTTATGTGCAAAATAAACCAATATGCATCAATTTTTCCAGTTCAATTTTCATATCATTATGTTCAGAAATGTTCAAGCTACAAATCCCACACCAACTTTAGTAAAATAGAATGCATTTTGATAACAAAACTATCCATAAAGTGAAGACTATTTCACAGAAACAGGGGGGGTATGCATTATATCAGCAAAATAAACCAATAAGATTTACTTTTTCCATTTCAATTTTCATATCATTGTGTGCAGAAATGTTCAAGCTACCAATCCCACACCAACTTCAGTAAAATAGAATGCATTTTGCAAGCAAAACTATCCATAAATTGAAAAACATTTCACAAAAATGGGGGGGAGGCACATTTATGTGCAAAATAAACCAATAAGGATTAATTTTTTCAGTTCAATTTTCATTCCATTGTGTGCAGAAATGTTCAAACTTGTTTCCAGGTGAAAAAAGCTTTCAAAAAGACCAAATATAAGTACCTAAAATGATCAATTTGCAGTCCGGGTCAAATAGACCCGGGAACATAAGATTGGGGATTTTTTCTAAACAGAACAGCAGGGTTAAGCCTTGCATCCTTCTGAGGTGGGTAAAATGAGGACCCGGATTGTGGGGGCAGCATGTTCGCTAGGAATAGTTTTTAAAAGACACACACACACACACACACACACTTATTTCAATTCTTATCTCGAAATCAGCTTACTTAGATTCAAACTACTGATGTAATATAATGAAAATAATGTTACTTCTTGCACTAAGTTTACTTTTAATATCTTAATTATTGAATGCTTTTTATAAATGCTATATTTTTTCTCTTTCCAAACAGAGCAAGTATTGTACAAAAGCGAATTATTTATTTTCAAGATGAAGGATCTCTCACCAAGAGGTTGTGTGAGCAAGGTATGGGGAATATTCCTTTTTCTATTTCCATTCTTCTCGCTCTCTGATGAATATGATTTGCCCACAATACTCCTCTCTTTTAATTGGGAGCACATGCCAGCTGAATTTAAATAGCTTTCAGTCATATTTATTTCTGCTACTTCCTAAATTAGCTGCATCCTCAAAATTACCTTTTGAATTTGTGTATCTGCAAATGTTATGTTATATTTTAAGTTACAGATGAATTTTCTTTCAGAATTTATAGTGGTCTTGACTTGGACTTCATGTATGTTTAAATTTGTAAACAAGTAAATTTAGATGATTTTCTATGTAGGTCTTTCTTGCTATTCATAATATTATTTCCTAAATTTGTTCTGAAATTTCCCCAGACTGTAACTCTTGCTCTGTGCACTGGGAAGTCTGACCAGGATTGTAGTTTTGGAAAATTCTATATCCCAGCAGAAAGAATTTTATGGGATTTAGAATGGAGCAACAAAAACACTTGAATAGAATAGAACAGAATAGAATAGAATTCTTTATTGGCCAAATGTGATTGGACACACAAGGAATTTGTCTTGGTGCATATGTTCTTGGTGTACATAAAAGATACGTTCATCAAGAATCATAAGACACAACATTTATGAACTGAACTGAACTGAACTGAACACACTCAAAATCGTAAAAATGGTGGTAGACTTTAGGAGAGATCCTCCCATTCCACTACCTCTTACAATACTTGACAATACAACATTTTACTCAGAAAGATTGCAAAATGCGTATTCTGCAGATGTTTAATTAATTTTGAGATTAAATTCAAAATGCATAGTTTTTATGCCAAAGCCTTCTTCTTGCACAAGACTTCTGATTCCTTTATGCAGCCCTGCAGAGAAAATTACCACTGCAATTCATTTTATTTGTGTCTGTTTATTCTTTCATTAATAGTAATTTTTAAAGGGATACCAAGGCAGATAGCCTTCATCTTTTTCCTTTTGACCCTAGAATCCTGGATTAGCATAATTTGGTCTTGACTTTTATACTCTTCCTGAAATATCCTGAAGTATGTGCTCCAAGATGCTTAACTGAATTTAATAGAACATGACATATCTGACACTCACCGGGCTATCTCACTTTCTGAGTCTATTTAGTAATGCAGATTGCTTTCATTTTGAAACAGCTCTTTATGTCATAAAGGGTGAATGTGTTCAGGAAAATCAGTGGAGCAAGTTACATAAATGAAATGGAGATGTCTGCTTTGTGGTCTTGAATGCAGAAAAGTCAAAGGAAGCATTAAAAGCCAAAACAATTTGTCAAGAATCTGAATTGCATCCTATTTGTTTCTAAAAGAAGGAAAACATTCCGCCTCTCAACATGTTTTGAAACTCTTTTTTATGGCATGTTTTTATTTTTATTTAAAAATTAAGTATGAAACATTATGTTACATGGCATCATGTTCTACCTGTAACATCACTACCATGGACTGCTGTGGCAGTGAGCAGAATTTTCATAAAATAACAATTGGACATGATACTGCCTTTCTTTGAGAGGTCTTTTCAATATGAAGAATTTATTTATTTGTTTGTTTGTTTGTTTGTTTGTTTGTTTATTTATTTATTTATTTATTTATTTATTTATTTATTTATTTATTTATTTATTTATTTATTTATTTATTTATTTATTTATTTATTGATTTGATTTGATTTGATTTGATTTGATTTGATTTGTATACCGCCCCTCTCCGCAGACTCAGGGCGGCTCACAACAATAACAAGAACAATGTAAGAACAAATCTAATAATTAAAAAAAAACACTAAAAACCCCATTATTAAAAGCAAACACACACACAAACATTCCATGTATAAACTGTATAGGCCCGGGGGAGATGTGTCAGTTCCCCCATGCCTGACGGTAAAGATGGGTCTTAAGAACTTTACGAAAGGCAAGGCGGGTGGGGGCAGTTCTAATCTCCGGGGGGAGCTGGTTCCAGAGGGTCGGGGCCGCCACAGAGAAGGCTCTTCTCCTGGGTCCCGCCAAACGACATTGTTTAGTCGATGGGACCTGGAGAAGGCCAACTCTGTGGGATCTAACCGGTCGCTGGGATTCGTGCGGCAGAAGGCGGTCCTGGAGGTATTCTGGTCCGATGCCATGAAGGGCTTTATGGGTCATAACCAACACTTTGAATTGTGCCCGGGAATTGATCGGCAACCAATGCAGACTGCGGAGCGTTAGTGCAACATGGGCATATCTTGGAAAGCCCATGATTGCTCTCGCAGCTGCATTCTGCATTGTTGTTTAGAAGTACACCAGGAATTTTTTTCCTGTATTATCAAAACATAAACCTCAGTGGAAGAAGAGATTTGGGACACATGTTTCCCCAAATTATGTCTTTCAATGTTCTCTAATATTTTAAGGTGGGACCACCTTAAGGTGGGAGAAAAAACAAGCAGAATCAATATTAAAGATACCCTAGAATTCTACAATATAATACTTTCTTATCAATATCTTCCCCCTGTACATGCAATATATTTGGTATTTTATGGAACTATGTTTCAGGCCTTTTCACACGTAGGTAGGGTCATTTCAAAAAGGGGAGAGGGAGTCAGAAGGTCGAGAAGGAAGCAACAAATGAAGAATGCAAATAACCTTTGAAAAATGACAGGTAACCTCTGTCGCTTCTGACTCCCATCAGACAGAATTTCAGCTGAACTGAAGTCATTTATAAATAAAAGGCCATCTATAGGTCCAACTTAGTTCACGATCACAAATGTACCCTGACACTCAAGGTCACATGTGCAGTCAGCTGAGATTTACAAATATCTAGGGCTACATTTTACACAGAAAGAGAATGATATATTTGTTCTCAAAAATGTTATTTGCCAAGTTCTAGTATTTCAATATTTTTGCAGACCATCAAAGTTTGGTGACTTCATAAAGTTGAATTAGAATAAGTAACACTTCTTTTTCCTAAGTGATTTTGAAAGATTTGTGTTACTAGGGGCTTTATTGAACAAAATTGAAATTCTAGAATGTGAGGAAAACATATCTAAACATGTGGCTTTACTTTTGGGAATAAAATACACTTTCTTAAAATACGCACTTTTATTTCAATATTGAACCTATCCTGTATGCGCTTAGCCACTGCTTAATGTTTAACCTTCCTGTAATGAAATGTGAAATTATCTCTTAAGGAAATTCATTCAGCAAAAGAACCAAATGATCATTCATATATCTTATTTTGGTTATTGGAGTGGTCCTAATGTGGTAACGTCAGTAGACAAGGACACATTTTGGCATGCCTATATAATATCACTTGTTTGTAATACATCCTGAAAGAATGAAATTGCCTTATTTTGTGTTGACAAGATAAAGTAAATAGCAGGGGTAAGTTAAGCAACAGAACATAGTGTCAAGCTTCAAATAGAGTTTTTGCTGTTTCAACCATTATTGCTTCTCAGCTTGCCAACAAACTACAGTGGGAGGAAAGAGGGAAATAGAACTTAGCTCCCAACATCAAGATGCCAGCCATGGGAACCAAGGACATTCCGGCAGGTGTTTATCAGAGGGAGTGGGGGGAACCTCACAACAATATAAGAAATCTTCATTGGACAATATGACCTGGCCTAAAGATAGTAGGGAAGATCTGAAGACCTATATGGTTTGTGCAGGAAATAGTTAGATCTGGTTTTGCCCTGATCTTTGCTGATATAACGTATTCAATAAAGTTTTGCATTAAAAGATTGGATCGTCTCAGCTGTGCTTGCTTTCGTTGGGTTCATCAGTCAGAATATTGACACACAGACATAGAAACTATTCTAGAAGACAGGTCCTAGATATATATGCAAGAAGAAACATATGAAATATCTGAATCGTGGGGAGTTACTGTGCACATAAGGGGCGTACATAAGTGCACTGGTGTGCCTTTCGTCCCCTGTCCAATTGTCTTTCCTTTCTCTCACTTATCATATATATTTTCTTTCTTTCATATATCCTCTCTCTAAGTTCACTTTACCCTTATATATATTACTACATGTCTATTTTTCTTCCTATGTATTTGTGTATTGGACAAATGAATAAATAAAAATAAATAAACATGCATATTCCAGAATCTATCTACTATCACCCTTGGCGATTTCTGACAGGTAGAAGGGACTTAAAGCAATATTTGCACTATGTATGGTGCTAATTCTGTTTCATTTAATGAAATCCCTTCACAGATATGCTTATTATCTTTGAATTGGCACAAAATCTATTGCCTAATGTCTTATACATAGCACGATCCTTTTACAGTTAGGTGTTATATTTATTTTATTTTAAAATTAAATTTATTTTATTTATATTTTATTATAAAATAATATTTTGCATTATTTCCTCTTATTAGACTCTGCCATGGAAGGTGTGACAGATAAGCCAATCATAGACTGCTGTGCCTGTGGAACTGCTAAATACAGGCTTACCTTTTATGGAAACTGGTCAGAGAAATCACATCCAAAAGATTATCCGCGTGAGTATTCAATACTTTTTTTCCATACTTTAGATCAGCAGTCACCAACTGGTGGCCCACAAGAAAATTTTGGTGCTCTGCAGAAAAATATTTTGGATTTTTAATATTGCACTAAATCAGGGGTCCTCAAACTATGGCTCCTGGGTTGGCTACATGCAATGAATATTTGCATTGCTGCAGAGAGTCTCCCCCTTCAGGATCTTATTATTGGGGAGGGGCAGAAATTCTAACTTGGGATCTGCTTCAGCCTCCTGGTGCAGGGCTTTGGGTGAAGGCTGAAGGGAAGTGCTGCTGGTGCAAAGAGCTGGAGGGCCTTGTTTCAGTGGGACTGCATCATGTGCTGGAAATGGCTGACCTGGCCTTGCACTCCCACAGGTCTTCCCTCTGCTTGCTAAGCCTATGCTTGTGGTCCTCAGTGAGGTGCTTCTGCTGAGCCTCCTTCTTTGTCAGATCCAATTTGAACTGACCAACTCCCCCCAGAGTTTCGAATTGCCCCCACCCTCCTTGCCTTTCGTAAGCTTCTTAAAACCCACCTCTGCCGCCAGGCATGGGGGAACTGAGATACCCTTTCCCCCTAGGCCTTTACAATTTTATGCATGTATGTATGTATGTATGTATGTATGTATGTATGTATGTATGTATGTAAGTAAGTAAGTACATACATACATACATACATTCATAAATAAATAAACAAACAAACAAACAAACAAACAAATAAATAAATAGAGTCAGCTGTTTTGCCAACTTTCTCATGGTGGCTGCTTAGCTCCAGCAACTGCTGCCTGTTGGGGCCCTAAGGTGCCCAGGCGGGCAGGAGAGGAGTGGGTGGGAGGGGTGAGTAGAGGCTGGCGAGGCGCCCCTTTGACATGAGTGACATTGAGTTGGCCATGACCACCTAGCCATGGCCAGCCAGCCAGTCATTAGGCAGATCATAGTAGAGGTCTGCAAAATTTAAAATTGTGAATTTAGTGGCCCCTGAGGTCCACTAAATCATAAATGTGAAATGTATGGTTCGTGAGGTTTCAACTGCCTTCTATTGCTACCCTACAGGGAAAATGCTAAGATAAAATACATTTCAAAGCATTGAACAGGTAGGATTATAGCTCTAATTGGATGCTTATTTAACAACATGACACTCTGTTGCATTCATACTCTAGTCTAGACTACTGTATTATTTTCAGTGCTGATCAGAATATATATACAGTGGTACCTCTACTTATGAACTTAATTCGTTCCGTGACCAGGTTCGGAAGCAGAAAAGTTCATAAGAAGAGGCAATTTTTCCCATAGGAATCAATGTAAAAGCTAATAATGCATGCAAACCAATTAGAAAAATCCAAAACTTTAAGGCTTTTCTTTAAAAAAGTGGTGACTGGAGGAAGGGGCGGGAGAGGTAATTTTGGAAGCGAGATTGGGTGGAGAACGTAGCAGCAGGGGAAGGGCATTTAGAATTGTTATCAGGCAGAGAACTTAGTAGCAGGAGAAGGGCATATTGAAATGATATCAGGCAGAGAATGTAGCAGCAGGTGAAGGGCATTTAGAATTGATATCAGGCAGAGAACATAGCAAGAGATGAAGGGCATTTAGAATTGATATCAAGCAGAGAACATAGCAACAGGGGAATAAAATATTGAAGTGATATGAGGCAGAGAACATAGCAGCAGGTGAGGGGCATTTTGAAGCGATATCAGGCAGAGAATGTAGCAGCAGGCGACTAGCATTTTGGAAGTGAATCCGAGGAGCTATCTGCAGCCGCCCAATCTCACTTCAAAATCCCCCTCGCCTGGTCCTACTAGGAATCTTAGGAGTCTTCTACTGGGACTCCACTGGGAATCCCTGCATTTCGTGCTTGCCGTCCGTCTGAAGCACCTGTCATTCTGCTGCAGGGATCTCCCTTTGCTTCCCCCCGCTTGCCGGTGCCACTGGGATGCTCCGCCTCCAGACTTCCATTGCTGGCCGAAGCGCCTGTCATTCTGCTGCAGGGATTCTGCTGCATTCCCAGCGGGGGGAAGCAAAGGGAGATCCCTGTAGCAGAATGACAGGCACTTCGGCCGGCAATGGAAGTCCAGAGGCGAAGCATCCCAGCGGTGCTGGCTTGGGTTCATAAGTAGAAAATGGTTTGTGAGAAGAGACAAAAAAATCTTAAACACCGGGTGCGTATCTCGGAAAGTTCATTAGTAGAGGTGTTCGTAAGTAGAGGTACCACAGTATATACTGCTCAAAAAAATAAAGGGAACACTTAAACAACAGAATATAACTCCAAGTAAATCAAACTTCTGTGAAATCAAACTGTCCACTTAGGAAGCAACACTGATTGACAATCCATTTCATTTCGTTGTCAGCACATTCAACTTTGTACAGAACAAGGTATTCAATGAGAATATTTCATTCATTCAGATCTAGGATGTGTTATTTGAGTGTTCCCTTTATTTTTTATTTGAGCAGTGTGTGTGTATGTATGTATGTATGTATGTATGTATGTATGTGTATATATATATATATATATATATATATATATATATATATATATATATATATATTTCTGATACAGTGGGGGAAAGTCAGCCATTATTTGATTGCAGCTCCCCATATTAGAGGTCCTAAGGTTTTACCTTTTTTTTCCAGTTTTGTTATTGGATTTTACTTTTTGATCTTTAAATAATACCTTCATATCAATGACAATGAAACCAATCAAGTGACCTGAAATTTTGAGTCACTTTCAGTTTTGCTTTAATAAAGATTATACAATGGGCAACACATTATTAAAGGCTTTGTGCATATTTTATTCTTTAATATTGCTTTGTTCCCATGCAACAAGCTAAAGTTCATGCAGCCAGAATTTTGTCTATACTGTATATCAAATGTTACTGATATCAGCTTCATAGATTTTTGTCTCAACTTTATTAAGTTGAAGGCTGCCTGATTCAGATATAGAGCTGGGTGTGTTAATAAAGGAGTTTATATTGACACGTTAAAATTTGTGCTTTGAATTTGCGACTGAAGTTGAAACCATAGAGCAAATGCAAAGAATAACCTTTCCATCAGTTGTATGGAGATTCTCATTCATCCAGGTCAGGGTTGCCCCAAGGGTGCTTTTTTTCAGGAGGCAACTGGATTTCCTTGCTTTTCCTACTGCTAAGTTAAGTCTCGTCTCACCTTTTAGTGAGATGGACAGAAAATAAATTAAATAAATAAAAATAAATGTGTCCTTCTTACTTTTATTGTTTCAACTTGACCATGGGACTGTCACTAAGAGAATGTATTAAATATATATTAAATACTATAAAATGACCTATATATCTAGTATTTGTTGCCTAATATTGATGTGTATACTCCCTGTCAGCCTGAGGAATGCTCAGACTCAGAGGAGGAGTGTGATTTAGAGATAGATGGTAATGTTAGTGATGACCCTGGAGCTAATGACATAAACATGAGTTCGGATGAATCAAATGGGGGAGATGGAAGATGGATTGATCCCCAATTTAGACGCTATCAGAGACGCTTAGAAGAAAGAGGGAGGAGATATTAGAGTTAGAGAGTGAGGAATTAATTAATCAATTACCTCACATCCGGGTGTGAATGGAAGAAGAAGCTGATTCTGTTCAATCTTGTCCACAACACGCTAGCGTAAGCTAATAAATGTGTGATTTATTACCTGCTTTTATGACTCCTGGCTAGCACTGATTAGCCCATAAATTTTAGAATGACTTGTGGAATGTTTTTATGTTACCACCAAGATAATTTACTTAACCACTAAAGATAGAGATGAGAAAAGAAAGCACTGCGTGTAAAGCTGATATATGAATGGGAGAAAAAGGAGAAATAAAGAAGATGTTGTGTTTTTTACAAAGATATGCATTGAGCAATCATTTATTCCAATTATTATCTGAATTAGCCTGAAACAATATGACCCTGGCCCAGAAATATTTGCAACTCAGTTTCAGTGTGCATGGAAAAGTGTTTGTTGGCCATCCAAAGTGAAAAATATGGGCATGGAGAAGAGAACAGGCACACTTATTGTGGGGCATGCCGCTTACAGGATTATTTTCATTCAGTAGCTAGGACTAATATTACGTAGTTAAAAGAATGGTGAGTTTAAATCCAGGGTGCATTAACTGAGAATTCCTGCACTAGAGTAGTATTTTATAGTCCATTTTATTTCAGAGGGATATTGTCTTTTTAATCTTATCCAGTTAGGTTGACCCAGGTTTTAAGAGCCTTGGACCTCAGACAAATGGTTTATTTAGATCTTCCTATGAGAGTTTGGGGTATATTTTATTTTGTAAAAAACAAATATAGAAAAGTGTTATGTGAGTGTTTTTTATATTCTATTCTATTACTATACTGTATAGTAGATTATATACTATACACGGTTCAATTGCTGCTATTATGACAATGTTTGTACTATTATGTTATCACTGTTCAATTTACAATACCATCTTGATGGTATTGTAATTTTCCCATCTCAAAGGATTTTAGTAACTTCTGTGGGGCAGAATTCTACTCTGGAACTGCTTTCCTCTAGATAGACACTTGTATTTTGATATACTACACATATTGTTTAAGTACTATAGCAAAATTTGGTACAAGTGGTTAAGGCATCACTCTAGAAACTGGGAGACGATGAGTTTTAGTCCTGCCTTAGGAACAAAATCAGCTGGGTGACTATGGATCAATCATTCTCTCTCCTCCCTAGGAAGAAGGCATTGTCAATCCACTTCCAAAAACCTTGGCAGAAAAATAATAGGGATTAATTCAGAGAGTCGCTGGAACTCAAAAATCGGACTCCAAACTAAATAAACCACACCACAGTAAAAGTCCTGGTTACTGTACTTCTTTAAAGACCCAATCTAAGTTCCATCCAACAAGACTATTTTACCTGATTCTGTACTCACCCATTATTCCAAGTTCTAAAAAAAGATGATCACTTTTAAGTCATCTTTCTCTTTTTCAGACAAGAAACACATGTCCACAAAAAAGCACTTGACTGTAGAAATCACCCATTTACTTTAATAATAATATTTTCTGAATAGATGTTTTAAAACCAATGTCTTGTTTGACAAATATATGCTATTGCTCTTAATAATGTGCTATATATTCATGACAGTGTTACTGATACAAACTCTTTGATTGCGCTGTAAATTATATCATTTACAACTACCTTCATTTTATTTCTAAACAAAACTATTACCATCCTTAACAACAAAAGAATGTGAAATAACCTATGTTTTGCTATTGTTGTTTCATTATTCCAGCAGTTACCATTATGCATTCTCATTTTGTTGTTGGCATTCATTTATAGTAACAGTTTTGCCCTTCAGCTATAATACATTTTCTTCTCACCTGCTATTTCTTTGTTCATTTGAACAAAGGTGCAACATTGCTAGTCACAGTCATTGCTAATTATATGCAGTCTAGTAAAACTTCACTTTTGAAAAACAGCTCTGTAGGAAAGTGCTACTGTTCCAAAATTACTGATTTCTTACAGAATTAAATCTAATGGAGTTAATGTTGAGGGTATAAATCAAAACAATGCGCTGAAATTTTTATTCCCTATTTTTACTAACATAGGAAAAAAATAATGTTTTTCCAGTTTGGTATTGATATGAAGAGTCCCTTTCTGCTTCATTTTTTTGCCCATGGTATTAGTAGTATTTCATGCAAATAATTGTGTTAAAAATCTGTAAAGTGAATATATAATATATAAAATAAATTAATACAATATTAAAAATTAAAATACAATTAATTCTCAATGAAACAATAAACAATAAATCTATTTTCAAAATCTAAAATCTGGAACAATCAATTCAACTAGGCAAGGTAATATATGCTAATAAGTACTATACGAACCTTAATTTTTAATTATACACATATATACATATGGACATCATTTTAAAATGTTCAATTTCCACTAGCTTCCATGAACTGACAAAGTATAAGGACATCGCTGATGTCCTTAACTCATCAGACCAAAGAAATAGTCCTTCCATTAAAGCAAAGCCTAAAGCTATTTTAGTTCCTTTATAAATTGCATTAATTTAGACTTTAATTGAAGGGTCAAAGGCAGTTGACTTCACAAAACAAGTATCAGAGACATAAACACCCAAAGACAAAATGTTATTCTAGTAAATGGAACAAACTAGATCAGGTTACTTGGCGAAGCATATAATGAGAATGAAGGATAATGAGGATAATGAAGAATACAGCATCTATAGGGGGAGCTTGGAAAATTATAATGTGACTAGATTGGAAGTCTATAGAGAAGTACTGTATAGCCAAAAGAGTAATTTGACAGAAGGAGGAAACATCGCAAAGTGTCCTAACAGATTGAATAAAGGCAGAAAGCAGTGTATAACTGTCAAACTGCTACCTTAGTCGAGGAATGAAAATAATCAGCTTTATAGTCTCATGGCTACAGGATGATCAGGAAAGCAATAGCAGCAGCAACAGCAACATGTCTTACCCATATTTAAGGTGTGCAATGCCATCCAAGCCAAAACATCTGCAAAGCAATCTAACAAAATGTATTATATTTCTGTTTATAATGACCAGTGATTAAAAAAAACAATTGCAAGAGATTGAGTTACATGGCATCATATAAAAGAGAGATGGAGGCCTATACCTGTGTACAACTTATATAAATGTAATACTGAATCCGGCAATGTGAAATTAAGGATTCCCCAAAAATTATACTGATGATGTAATAAACAGTAAAGAAATATAAGGAACAATAAGAATAACAGGAGGAGAAGAAACCTATTTTATTCTAATCAAATAAAAATATACAACCAAGAATAACACTAGTTACCTAGTTTAGGTAATGAAATGTCTGCAAGAAAGCTACTAACCTCAGAGCATCAAGGACCCCTTGATTTCAATCCTAAACTACAAATATTCTCCTTTATTGGTAAGCTATTGATTGATAATAGATGTTTATTATTCTGTTTAATGTTAGTTTTAGTTTTATTTCATTCAGTGAGACTCTTCCAATGCCTTTTCTGTATCTGGATTTGTATTGCACATACTGATTTAAGTCATGAAAAACAGATTCTTAGGGGGTAGCACCTGGCTACAACAGGAGCCAGAAAATGAAGATCTTATGGTACTGCTAAAGGAAATTTTCAGGGCTTCTGCCAACTTTAGTATCTTTCCAGTTTTAATATCTGACAGCAAGAAGACACAAGCTGGGAAAAGGATGTTGGAGAAATTTGATTTTCTGGCTGGGAGAGATGACATTACAAAGCACCAGACGGTGTGCTGATACCTCCTGCAAAGAAAACTGGATAATAAAGTAGCCCAGATGGCATTGTTGGAAAAAAAATTACAAAATCATAAAGGCAGACAAGATCCAGGACAGTGGCATTTTCTCAATTTGGATATTCAAGATGAATTAAATGAAAAGAGGCCAAAAGACAGGAAAATTTCAAATTTCAGATGTTAACTTGTAGTCCCATGTCTGGGATGTTAAAGTTTCACCAATCAGAGTGTGGACACAACCTAAAAGAGAAAGCCTTGTGATTATGATGATCAGAATAATTATTTACTTCAGGTGGAGATAAATAAACCCAATTGGACATCTTAACACAATTTTAAGTGAATGATCAATAATACAAATAAAATGCAGATGGAAAAGTCAATTTTATCCAAAGAGCCTAACTTGTACTATGTAATAATAAACAGTAGACAAAGCAATTGCCATGGTATCTTCACAATTTAGCCAAGTTTCAATTATTGTTTACAAAACAATAGAATAGTCAACATTAGACAGGAAATTAGCTTTCCTGCTTAGTAAGTGTGGATGCCATAGAACACAGCTATAAGGAAACTTATTTTACAATGTTTTTAATGCAGAGAAATCTGACTTTCAAGCTAAATAAACTTTTACTAGCGGGGAACTCTTTTTGTCAAGCTTAGTCAAGATGTCTCCAAAATATGGAGGTCATAACAATAATCAACTGTTCAGAACCCAGTGAATATATAAGATTCTTAAATCTCTCCCAACATTTCTGAATACAGTGATCCCCCGATTATCGCGAGGGTTCCGTTCCAAGACCCCTCGCGATAATCGATATTTCGGGATGTAGTGATGCGGAAGTAAAAACACCATCTGCGCATGCGCGCCCCTTTTTCCATGGCCGCACATGCGCAGATAGTGGAGTTTGCGTGTGGCCGGCGGGGAAGACCGCCCAACAGCTGATCTGCTCCGCAGCGCCGCAGCAGCGAGGAGCTTTGCGTGGGCAACGGGGAAACCCCATATTCGGCTCCTCGCTGCTGCCGCGCTGCGGAGCAGACCGGCGGCTGAAGGAACCTTCCCTGGGTGCCGCCCGCCGCCCACGCAATGGGGAAACCCCAAGACCATGTAAGCTGAAACCGGGCAGTTTGGACTTCCCATTCCTCCAAGTCACTTCGCCGCTCGTGTCCTGGCTAAACCGGGCGGCAGGAGACAGGCTTTGAGTTTTGGCTGCGGGGGGAGGGAGTTAGGAAAGTCCTACTTCTCCCCCCGCAGCCAAAAACTCAAAGCCTGTCTCCTGCTGCTCGGTTTAGCCAGGACACGAGCGGCGAAATGACTTGGAGGAATGTGAAGCTGAAACCGGGCGGTTTGGACTTCCCATTCCTCCAAGTCACTTCGCCGCTCGTGTCCTGGCTTCAATTGTACCCATCAGGAACCCTTTCGCTGTCTTTTTTGCCTTAACCTTCCAACCAGCCTCAAGTTCTTCCCCTCGATTGGTTCAGCTCCCCGGTTTTCTGGAAGGCCTGCACACGTATATTTCACTCACACTCACACACACACACCCAAACCCCCCTCTCCCTTTCTCTCTCACACACCTCTCTCTCTCTCTCACACACACACACACGTTAAATACATAAATAAATAAATACATACCTCACACTGTCCTCCCTTCCCCGTTGGAGTGCTTGGGCTCGGGAAGTGTGTCCGCAAAAGAAAGCTAGGGCGAGACCCCTTTCCTTACAACCCGAGTTGTGGGAGACCGAGTTTTTTTGCGAGTAAGTGTGTGCTGGAGAGGGAGAGAGAGAAAGCGCGGCCGGGAATACGGGGGGTGGCCATGGGGAGAGAGGGAGGGAGAAAGAGAGAGACTCTCAGCGAGCAACTCCTGACAGAGTCTCTAGCCCGACAGCGCGCCTGAGACTCTTCAACTGGGAAAGCGTGAGAACGGGGAAGCAGTAACAGCCCTTCTCGGCTCCGGCAGCAGCTTCTTCTCGCCAGCTGCAAGCGCCCGACTAGCGCCGGGAGAGAAAAGGCGAAAAGTAGACTTTCCTAACTCCCTCCCCCCGCAGCCAAAACTCAAAGCCTGTCTCCTGCCGCCCGGTTTAGCCAGGATACGAGCGGCGAAGTGACTTGGAGGAATGGGAAGTCCAAACCGCCCGGTTTCAGCTTCACATTCCTCCAAGTCATTTCGCCGCTCGTGTCCTGGCTAAACCGGGCAGCAGGAGACAGGCTTTGAGTTTTTGGCTGCGGGGGGAGAAGTAGGACTTACCTAACTCCCTCCCCCCGCAGCCAAAACTCAAAGCCTGTCTCCTGCTGCCCGGTTTAGCCAGGACACGAGTGGCGAAGTGACTTGGAGGAATGGGAAGTCCAAACCGCCCGGTTTCAGCTTCACATTCCTCCAAGTCATTTCGCCGCTCGTGTCCTGGCTAAACCGGGCAGCAGGAGACAAGGCGAACTTCCGCGTTTGGCTTCAGGACTCAGTTGGGAAGCCGCGCGGCTGTTTTAAAAGGGTGCAGCCGGCATGGGGGGCTTCCCAGCAGCCCCCCGAACCCCCAACCCAGGTTCGGGGGGCTGCTGGGAAGCCCCCCATGCCGGCGGCGACCTTTTAAAACAGCCGCGCCGCTTTCCAGCTGACTCCCGAAGCCAAACGCGGAAGTGTTTTTTTAAAATTAATATTTTTTTAAAAATCGCGATATAGCCGTTTCGCGAAGATCGAGATCGCGAAACTCGGGGGATCACTGTATACACACCATTTTCCCCCATCTCCCTATTTCCCTATCTCCCTCCCTGCTTGGTTTGCTTTTACTAATAATAATAGCACTGGCAGTGATCTTAGAAAAACCAGTTTCTTAAATCAGTGTTTTTCCCCCAAACAAGTCTCAGTTTCCTCCATTTCCAGTAATATTGATAGATCATGAAATCTACTGATAAATAACAAACTATAGACCAGAAATATCCATCCTGCCTTTAATAATCACCCTCTCTCATTCTCTGTCACTTCTTCCAACTATGGATTACAGTGAACCCTCGAGTTTCGCGTCCTCAAGGATCGCGAAAGGGCTATTTCGCTAGTTTTCAACCCGGAAGTAAACTCCACCATCTGCGCATGCGTGCCCTTCCACACATGCGTAGATGGTGGAGTTTCCCCGCCGGGCAGAGGCTTCCCTGGGTCTTCCCCCTCTTGCCCCGGTAAGACCCCAGCGGCGGTGGGCTGGAGCGCGAGCTTGGGGCAGCCTAGCTCCGCTTCCCAGCTGGGAAGCGGAGCCGGCAACAGCGTGGGCGGGCGGGCGGGTGGCGCGCGTGAGCTTGGGGCAGCCTAGCTCCGCTTCCCAGCTGGGAAGCGGAGCCGGCAACAGCGTGGGCGGGCGGGCGGCGCGCGCGAGCTTGGGGCAGCCTAGCTCCGCTTCCCAGCTGGGAAGCGGAGCTAGGGTTTCCCCAAGCGCGTGCGCACCCCAGGCACGAGCAACGGGGTGGGCGGGCGAAGGGCGGGCGGCAGTGGAAGTAAAAACACCATCTGCGCACGCACAGATGGTGTTTTTACTTCCGCACCGCTACTTCGCGAAAAATCGATCATCGCTTGGGGTCCTGGAACGGAACCCTCGCGATGATCGAGGGTTCACTGTACCCCTCATTGCTACCAGAGGGACCATATGGGGAAGAAAATTAGTTGGTCTTCAAATTTCTTACTCCTAGGCAAGCACCATGCTACAGAAGCACTATATTAATGCAAACCAATATCCAGAATAAAGCATATGAGTACTATAATATACATAAACATAGATTTTGGCCTTGAATAAGTTGAAAAAATTTAAAATATAGTTGGCTGGCCAGTTGGTTATTGGAAAATGGAGCACCTCCCTTATGAAACCAGGTTGCAACATCTTGGTCTCTTCAGCCTTGAAAGATGGCATTTAAGGGGTGACTTGATCGAAGTGTATACAATAATGCATGGGATAGAAAAGGTGGGTAGAGAAAAAGTATTTTCTCTATCACACAATACTAGGACGAGGGGGCACTCCCAAAAGTTCATAGGCAAGAAAGTGAGGACAAATAAAGGGAAATATTTCTTCACCCAGAGGGTCAATGGTTTCACTTCCAGAAGAGGTTGTGACAGATGTCAGCCTTGATAGCTTCAAGGCAGGATTAGACAGATTCATGGATTTCAAGTGTATCGGTGGTTAATGAAATGGATGTCCAAGTGCCGCCTCTATGTTGGTTGACGCAGGCAGGACTCCCTTGGGTACCATTTGTTTGGAGTCAAGGGAGTGTTTTGCCTTCTCTTTCTGCTCAATATCCACATGTACCACTGGGGGCCACTGTGTGACGCAGAATGCTGGACTCAATGGGCTTTGGCCTGATTCAGCATGGCTCTTCTTATGTTCTTATGTTAAGGCACCAGACAAGAAAGTGAGTAAATTTGGGTAACTCTGAGCTACTTTCTTCATCTCGGCTCTAGGAAGGAGGTTATTTATTTTATATTTTATTTTATTTTATTTTATTATTTTATTTTATTATTTTATTTTATTATTTTATTTTATTTTATTTTATTATTTTATTTTATTATTTTATTTTATTTTATTTTATTTTATTATTTTATTTTATTTTATTTTATTTTACAGTATTTTATTTTACAGTATTTTATTTTATTTTATTTTATTTTATCTTATCTTATCTTATCTTATCTTATTTTATTAATTGTATGCCACTTCTCTCTGAGGACTCCAAACAAACTTCCAAAATCATGTCAATTTTTTTTTGCAAATTACCCTACATTTTCAGCTGTTCATGAATTCAAATGATGCTGGAAACGTATGTGTTTGTATGTATGTAGAGTAATGTTTTGTTGAAATTCTGGCCATAAAGCCTAGCGTCTTTCAATGCCTTGATCCAATTGGTCTTGTAAGAAGATCTTTTAATAACCAATAACATAGTTCAGAGAAATATGGAGTTGTTGCTACTACTCTGGTCTATTCACTGTTGCTAAATTTTAGAGAGGCTCCCTCTTCCACAGATGCTGCTTTAGTTTTTGAACTGATATCACATATAGTATGTTTGAAAAAGCCAGATTTTTTATCAGTAGCATGGTGATTGGAAATGGGAGATTTTACAACATGTTGAAAAAACAAGATATTGATTTAATAAACTCTTGGTGGCTGGCTATTCATTATGATTAAGTGGATTTTTTTATTTTTATGTGCTTTGGGTTTTATTAGCTGGCTCTCTGCAAAAAGGGAAGTTGCAATGATACATGGATTACACTTTCTTTAAGAACGTAGAATATTGAGAGAGGACAATATATTTAAATATTGTTTATTTATGCTGTTGATTCTTATGAAGAAATAGTTATTATTTATTTATTTATTTATTTATTTATTTATTTATTTATTTATTTTTATGCCACCCTTCTCCTTAGACTCAGGGTGGCTTACAACATGTTAGCAATAGCACTTTTTAACAGAGCCAGCATATTGCCCCCACAATCCGTGCCCTCATTTTACCCACCCTTTCTTTTTATTAGATTTGTATGCCGCCCCTCTCAGAAGACTCGGGGCGACTCACAACAATAATAAAAATAATATTCCAGCGAAAACAAATGTAATATTAAAAAGCACATAAAACCCTATCATATTTAAAATGTCTTGAGTAATTTATGAAAGACAAGGAGAGTGGGGGCAGTTCTGATCTCTGGAGGGAGTTGATTCCAGAGGGCCGGGGCTGTCACAGAGAAGGCTCCTCCCCTGGGGCCCGCCAAACGACATTGTTTGGTCAACGGGACCTGGAGAAGGCCAACTCTGTGGGACATTATTGTGCGGTAGCAGGTGGTTCCGGAGGTACTCTGGTCCAATGCCATTCAGGGCTTTAAAGGTCATAACCAACATTTTGAATTGTGACCGGAAACTGATCAGCAGCCAATGCAGGCCACGGAGTGTTGCAGAAACCTTGATTATGTAATATATATATATATATATATATATATATATATATATATATATATATATATATATATATATTTGTTTTCGTAAATTTTCACGGGTATATGTATGTAGATTGTTCTGAGTTCGGGTTTTGCCCTGTGTAATATTTTGCATGTTTATGCGACGTTTCGGTGAAATCACATCCACCATCATCAGGCTGAAGTTTCCAAGCTTCGTGCTGTTGTAAAATGGAATGTCTGCAACTGTCATTTCTTCCTAGTGTATAGTGTGGGGGTGGAGATTTGGTTTGAATGTAGCAAATAGATTGGGTGATTATGTTTCAGTGATCACTGAAACATAATCACCCAATCTATTTGCTACATTCAAACCAAATCTCCACCCCCACACTATACACTAGGAAGAAATGACAGTTGCAGACATTCCATTTTACAACAGCACGAAGCTTGGAAACTTCAGCCTGATGATGGTGGATGTGATTTCACCGAAACGTCGCATAAACATGCAAAATATTACACAGGGCAAAACCCGAACTCAGAACAATCTACATACATACATACATACATACATACATACATACATACATACATACATACATATATATATTGTATTATATAATATTCTCAAATATTAAACAATTATAACAGAAGAAACACTAACATTGAGTTATAATATCTCATTCTATCAGGACAGCCATTTCTGAGAATGCACACAAGTGTCTCAAAATTCTAAATGTGCCCAATAGCCAAAATGTTTAGCTCCTTGTATTAAAAATAATAAATCATAGAGCCTTATCTCCTGTGTTACCTTGTTTTTGAAGGAGGCAAATAGACTTGTAATTCCTTGCTAAACCATAATATGACTTTGTGGTATTCCCCCTAGGGCAATTGCTGAAGTAAGTGGGATTGACTTTGAAACGGGACTGATCAAATATTTGAAAAATAGTAGGCATATTAGCTTTTTGAGAAATATACAAAGCAAGGGATAAAATGTTTGATTCTTTTATAGAAATACGGGAGAATTATTTTCTGGAATCTTTCCCACTTGAAAATGAAATGATATACAATTACATCAAAAGATGAAAGAAATATCCCTTCAAAAGCCCTTTATACACTTGACAATTACAGAAGTGATAAATAATCATGTAGAGGTCATAATAATTTTTACGCAGTTGTCAGTCCATAAGAAATGATTAAATATTATTAAGCTTTACAATATAACAATTTTTTTTATTATTATTTGCCTGCGTTCCTATGCAGGTTCACTCCAAAAATATGAACATTTTTTAATCTTGGCACTGCCATAACAAGAATTATTCTCTTTGCTTTGCAGACATGGGAATTTTGCCAAAAAAACTGGACAGTAATAGAGATAGCACTAACTCCCACAGAACATCAAACTGCAAATTGTAACTATAAATTCCTGGGAGACCAGAAAGTTTTCTTCCTATCAAAATATTTTAGTTTTAAAAATGAAATGTACCTATCAAAATGGCCTTTTTTTGTGTAGAGGATATGAAAAAAATAAGTGACTGTGGAGTATTGTGGAATGTTCATCATCAGAGTTTTTCTGAAACATCCTAATAATTTTTCACTTGGCTGCCTTCTAGAAATCTATTTCATGTTGTTATTTATCAAATGATATATTTTTTTGCCGTGTTAATTTCAGGAGACATTTCAAATACAGTATTTTGTAGAACTACTTGTAAAAATAGGCCTGGTGTTTTTTAAGGAATAATGTTCCTTTTTACTGAGAATATAATTTGACCAAAAATGCTGACTGTATTACATTTCTATGGGGGGGGGGGAAGAGAATTTAAAGAAAATTTTGCTTATCCCTCCCCTCCCATGGTATTAATATAACTGGCTTATAAATAACGATATAAGCACTGACAGTACTGATGTCTTTCTCTACATTACTTACAGACTTTTTATTTCCTAGCTCCTTGTTGAAAGTGCATTTTAATACACATAAAATTCTGGTCTTGATAGAGTCTGAAATATATTTATAAAACATACACATTTCTCTCATGCTTTTGACAAAATAATGTAAATACAGTTGAAACATTTATTACAACTTGTACATGGCAATTTGAGATATACTCCAATCTGCACTTTGAAAATCTTTCTGAGCCTTTGAGTAGATTGCACAGACATTTCATCATAAAACAGCATTTTGCTTGCTTGAGGCTCTAACATTTCACATACATTTGGGAGTGCATTCCACTGAAATAACTAGGAAGCACTTGCTAGAAAGACAATGTCTGAAGCCTAAGCAAGTTTAATAGAACCTAGCATGCAGTGATCTCAGTGAAACTGATTTCCACATTAACAAATGCCCTGCACATTTATAAACACATAATTGTAGACTGCATGCATGAATATACACAATATCTCTCCTATAGTATTTTGGAGGAACTGGTGGTTTTGCAATTTGCATCCTTGGAATATAATAGCTTTAGCAGGCTACTGAAATATGCCATTATAATTTTTCCAAGATTTCATCTGGGAATGAATACTTACAATATGAAAAGGTACTTTTCAATTTAAGAGATTGAATGCATTCAGCTCATGATTTGTCAAGTTCAAACCCCTGCTCTTAATCAATACTCTGCATAAAGATAGTTATAATAAAGTTCTGCAGAATTTTAGGTCTACCGTTTTCATAGATAACAAGAACCATGATAAGACAATTGCATTATAAATTATTTGTATGGGGGTGGTAGCTCAAAAAGTATCATTAAAATACATTTATAGATAAAATAGTCATGAAACCATAGGTGGCAATTATAGTCTTTGCAGCAGTCTTGATACTTCCACTTATATTCTTTATCTTTAGACAGTAGCCTGTACCTTGTTATATCTTTATCCATTTTCCTAATGATATTTAGAAATTGATAATTAAATTTCCGATTTTTGTTGTTGTTTTTGTTACTTCCTAAATAGAAGTAAGGTGAGTATCTCAATTGAGGGTGCTCAAAGCAAGGACCCAGCTAACTGAACAGGACTACCCTGTTCACATCAGGACTTAGAAATGATTGAAGATTCTTCAAGACTCAGTAACAGTCAGAAATTATGTACCTTATAGCCTCATTTGCCTGACATTTGTTGGTGCAGTAAGTCTTATAGTTAAAAGAGGGTGTCATTGAACAGTGTATTATGCTGTCCAAGGTGCTGACTGTTCTTTTATCTTTTCTAGTGTAAGGAATTACATGTTACAGTACTCCTGTACTCTGTACACTGACTTCCTTAGGGTTTATAGCTAAGCCAGTAAAATGAAGAATGTCTTATACATATATCCGAGTCTGCGGAGAGGGGCGGCATACAAATCTACTAAATAAATAAATAAAATAAATAAGAAACTTTTAAGTTGCTATGGTAGTATTGCCTATCCTTCTAAATTCACTTTTTCACACTTGAATTTTTAAAAATGTCACCTGCTTGTAACAATGAGAAAAATGTTTTGATTATTAAATCATGAAATGCCTTTATACTTAAAAATACCTGCTTCTTTTCTTTGGTAGTTTCAAAGGGAAGCATTTTGGAAGCTTTATACTGTATGCTATTTAACAATTTCTTAAAAGCCTTAAGTTTAAGCAATGCTAATAAAAGCCATGAACCATTTTCCGGGAAATATCTTTAGAAAGAAACTCTGCAAATGTAGATGAAGCAATAGCTTTGATCAATATACTGCACACTTTTTCATAGACATTTAAAAGATTCTTTCTTTTTTTTAAGGACGAGCCAATCACTGGTCTGCAATTATTGGTGGATCTCATTCCAAAAACTATGTTCTTTGGGAATATGGAGGATACGCAAGTGAAGGGGTGAAGCAAGTTGCAGAGCTGGGATCCCCAGTTAAAATGGAAGAAGAAATTAGGCAACAGGTAATATATCATATAATCTATTCAAACAAGAAAAAGGATTGTGACTCATTAAAAAAACAGATTGGCAGCAAGATTAATGTAATTAACTGAGGAGAATTGAGATATTTTGTTATGAAGATTGTCAGTATCTATTCTAGGACACTTTAACTAAGTTAATTATAGTTTTTAAAGTTAATTACAGGGTTTAACATGTAACATGTAATTAAATATTCTCTTTAGGCCATGTACCAATTTATTCTGTTCATAATGCAATATTGAACCACAGAACTTATCAGCTTATTTAAGTTATGAATTTCTATATAACATCTTTAACTTTGCTTCCCCTGCCCCCCTGACATCAATGTGTGACTTAACTTAAGCATTTATAAAATACACGGGGAAAAATCATCACAAGTGAGTGATCATACCATCTCATATTGAAGAGAGGTTCTGTAGGGGAAAAAATGTAATGGCAGATGGCATGCAGGGCATGGGAGAAGTTTGCAATCAATATTGTAATCTTAAATTCTCATATTATTTTCTAGTATGGTATCACAATTGAAGTGAATGAATAGCAACAATAGTTATAGACTGAACTGGTTGAAGTATCAGATTTGATCTAAATGACAAGATGTTTTCTACATTTTTTCCCTATGATTTCAGTTTTATTTAGCTTCAGAAAAGCTCTCAAAGTGCTTTCTGTTGAGCAGTTAATTCTGCCTTTAAGGTATAGAGCATATTTTTATGAAAAAAAGTCTCCGTAGGAACATACAATGTTTATATGCCAAACTTTATTGTTGCTAATAATCTCCATCAAACCAGGAAGAAATATGGTTGATTCAGTTTTCATGATGAAATTTACATCAGATTTGACTTTAGCCAGTTTTTCCTCAAGCTCCAAATATTAATATTACAGTATTCTTAACACTAATAGGGTTGGAAGTGGCACAGATAACCTTTGCATATATTTATTGTGTTTCCTATTTTAAGGATACAGCAGTAGTAATTAAACATTTATACTTAAGCTGCAGGCCCTATTTGAACTTCATATTTTGAGAATGCATATGGTGGGGAAAATATCCTAGAGCATGCATACATTTTCTCTTCTTCTCGAAAATATTTCCTAAAAAGCAATGTTGGAAAAGATGTCACATCAATTGATTTTTGTCCTGCAGTCCAAGGGGCCACAAAAATATTAAAGTCTATTAAAGGTCATAAGTCAAATAAGAGGTGCATTTTTAATATCTGTAAATAAGTTTATAAATAATAATGACTTCATTCTGAATGTGATGTTCTGACAACAGCAAAGGAAGATACCAGGAAAATAATTTGTTGGATTGTAGTAAAAATAAAGGTAAAAGATGGGTGAGCTGATCAGAAAATGGCAGAGTAGCAAAATCTGCACAGAAGTTGGAGGCAATCTTCACTTAAAGGCAGAATTCTAACATTTGAGATGCATATGTGGCTTTTAGTGTATGATGTGTGTGTCTTTAAAGAGTGTCGGCCTGCATTTCAGGGAGCAGAGATGGGAGTATTCCCTCAGGCTGTACAAAGGTTTTATTGCTAAATGCATCCTGAACTAAAACTTTCTGGAGTGAATTTAAATAGACATTCATTTTATGTATCAAATGTGAAATGAATGAATAATTGAATTTTCTTAGTCTTCTCCAAGACAGCTCAGCTAAGCAGGAAAAATGTCAGTGCTGGATGGTACATTTCTATTAAAGTGAGATACAGGGCTTCTGGTGTAATTTTTGTTTTCATTGTCCTCAGGGGCCTAACTTGTGTGCTGCTTAACCAGAAAATAAAGAGGATGTATGTGGAATGTAGAATGTAGATACATGTAGAATGACATCTCCGTATCTCCATTCTCTCCTTCTCCTTCCATTATTTATTTTATTTATTCATTTGTCCAATACACAAATACATAGGAAGAAAATAGACATGTGGTAATATATATAAGGGTAAAAGTGAACTTAGAGGAGAGGATATATGAAAGGAAGAGAATATACATGATAGGTGAGAGAAAGGAACGACAATTGGACAGGGGACGAAAGGCACACCAGTGCACTTATGTACGCCCCTTACTGGCCTCTTAGGAACCTGGAGAGGTCAATCGTGGAAAGTCTAAGGGAGAAATGTTGGGGGTTAGGAGTTGACACAATTGAGTCCGGTAATGAGTTCCACGCTTCGATAACTTAATTGTTGAAATCATATTTTTTACAGTCAAGTTTGGAGTGGTTCGTATTAAGTTTGAATCTGTTGCGTGCTCTTGTGTTGTTGCGGTTGAAGCTGAAGTAGTCATTGACCGGTAGGACGTTGCAGCATATGATCTAGTTCAATGTTGTTGAGTACTGTATAATACCAGACTTGGAGGTCTCATGTCCTTGCTTCATTCTGCTGCTTATCATTTGGCAGGGCAAGAAAGCATGGAGAAGGGTCATATTTCATTAATTATTAGGTGCTAAATATTTCAAAGACATCTCTGCAGCAATCACTATTAATTATGGAGGCTGTCACCAGGATCCAGGGTAGCCTGCTTTTGGATTCAAATGGTAAAAATTCCTGGCTTCAGGACCCTGATTTATGAATTATTTTACGTGGGTATGATTGTAGTAGTTTACTATAGAACTCATTTTTGTGTAACTTCAGCAACCATGATTTTTATTCGGTTTCTCTGTTCTGCTGAAAGTGTTGCCATTTCTGTTAGATGACTCTCTCTTTTCTTTTTTTATGATTATGCCGTTATATCTTTTTTTTCTCCTAGTAGTGAAAATGGTCTTTTGGCTTTGTGGTTTTACTTTACTTTTTAGTCTATTTTCTTAGTAGCTTGGAGGGCATTTCATTTTAATTTGGGAACTGCAAAACTGGTGTTGGGATGGGTTTGTGGTTGGTTGGTTAGTTTGTGTATTTGTATATTCAATTTGTATGGTTGCCCAGCTCAATAAGTAGCTTTGGGCAGACAACAAAACAACATCAATAACATAAAAATTAAAATAAATTAAAATACATAGTCAAAAGTTGTATGATCACTGATACAACTCTGAAATGAGTGTCTTCACACAATTGTGAGCCAGGGTCTTTAGTACTTTAGTATTTTATGAAAGGCCAGCAAGGTCAAGCCCATTCTGGGAAGTTTTTGAGGATTGGGCACCATGGCAGAAACTGGCATTCCTTGTGTGAGAGGATCTGAAACATGTCCACCCTGCTTGACCAAACTGGATGAGTAGAAACAAATGAGGAAAGATGGCCCCTCAAATTGGTTGCCTACAGTTTGACTATTGTTTTTGTAATGGAGTGTATGGTTGATTTTGAAGGATAAAGGAAAAAGATTCTGCATAGGAACAAAGAAGCTGCAGGAGAACCCTACAGCGGCTTAATGGTCAGAAAAAGAAAATTAGGAAGAACTCATCCTAATTGATCAGATAGTTAAAAATGGTGGCAAGAGGTTCATGCCTGCAGGCTTGCAAGGTTCTGTTAATATAGCCTTACAATAAAGTAGATTTAGTTCATTTAATCATATTTCCTGGTTTACCTAAGAGAGCAGTTTTTGAAGCAAAAAAAGCCTTCCCAAAATATGTTCTGGTGGTCCAGTTTTGAGCCATTATTTTATTTTATATTTTATTGTGTAATTTTCATTTTACTTTGATCTTATGACATTGCCATAAGATATTTGCAGGTGATGGAGTTAGTGACCTGGAACGCAAATATTCCCTTCCTTCAGCTTCTGTAGACAGACATTATTTTACATTTTGGATGAGCAATTGCTGAATATATAATCCCCTTAGTCAGAGTTTGAGTTTTCTTCCCCTATACAGTAATCTCCTTGGAAAGGTTACATTCAACACACAGGACCTTCTCTCTCTCTCTCCCTCTCCCTCTCTCTCTCTCTCTTTCTCTCTCTCTCCCTCTCTCTCTCTCTTTCTCTTTTTGAGTCTCTGTCATGGTAGATGAATATAATACTTTTTCTTTTACATTGAGCTTGGTAAAATAGATTAGATTTTAGATTAGGATTGAGTTTAGAGACAGGGAGAGCTTATATTTATAACTGTAGCTCAGTAATCAATAAAGCCTAATCTACACTTGTATCACCAGCATGGAAATATATGGATAAATCAATGTTTAGCACGTATATATTACATTCCCAATTATCTTCTAAATTGGGATTTCTAGCCAGGAGTGCAACTGATGTGCTGTAAATAAGAAAATATACTTCAGTTAATTCCTATTGTGGTTAGAGAATAAGTGGAAGAGAAAGCTACAACACCCTCTTTCTCCTTTGCATTGATTACTGTGGAAAAGAAAAGGCTGGACTAGACCCATTGTTTGATTGACAGAAAAGAGCTGTTGTTAGATATGAAAAGTACAGATAATCCTTGACTTACAACAGTTCATTTAGTGCCTATCCAAAGTTGCAATGGTATTGAAAAAAGTGACTTATGACCATTTTTCACACTTACGCTCATTGAATCATCCCCGTGGTCACACGACCAAAATTGAAATGCTTGGCAACTGACTCATATTTATGATGGTTGATGTTTTCTGAGTCATGTGATCACATTTTGCACACTACTGACAAGGAATGTCAATGGGGAAACAACATTCACTTTACAGCTATTTCACTAATTTAATAGCTGCAGTGATTCACTTAACAACTGTGGCAAGAAATATTGTAAACTGGGCCAAAGCCTACTTAACAATTATCTCACTTAACATAGAAATTTTGGGTTCAATTGTGGTCTTAAGTCGAGGGCTACCTGTATTCTATATGTTGTAAAGCCTATTATTATCATTATTTCTGATTAACATAATTTAGAAAATATGACAGTTTAAAGGGTTATTATTTCTATACTCTATTTTTCTGTCATGGAAATATAATTTTTCATTTTTATGCTTCTATAAATCCATGTGGAATGTAGTCACATAAAATAAATATAAGCAAATAAATGAACTGAGAATAACATATTCTTTTTCTGCTTTATAAACCCAACTTTGAATGTTATACTGTTGGGTAAGATTTCTCAGTCTCGTCATCTGCAATTAGCATTAAATTGTATTATTAGTTTATTGTATTTTTAAAAGGACACACATGTTTCTTTATATTTCTGGATATAATTATACTTATAAATTATACATTATCTTATCAAAAAAATTTAAGGTGCAGTATGGAGATATAAAAACATGAAAAGTATATTTTTCCAGATTCAAGATGTACTTTTTGGGATATATAGGAAAGGATATGTGAACTATCTACCAATTTATCATTCCAAATTATTCTTTTCAAGTAGAAGATTGAAAATGAAAAGTATGATTTAGATTTCTTTTTTTAAAATAAACCTGTTGAATATAAATGAAATATAAGACAATTGGATGTTGTGAGATGTTTGTACAAACTTTCCTGGAAGTAAGGTCCACTGAAAAATACATTTTTTGTTTTTGTTTTGAGAAAATGTATTTAAGATTGAATTGTTTAAATAAAAAGTTTAAATAACTTCCTGTAGAATCATTTACAGTTTATTTCTCCACTTCTCTAATGTTTTTTTTAATTGGGTAATTCTTTTCGGTGTATAGTTTGGTATTATCTTTTTATCAGCATTAACACATTGGGTAGACATTTGTTTTTTAATCTCCGCTTCTGATAACGATATTGTTGGAAAAGTAAATACAATGCTTTCTTTTTATTTTGTTTCACACAAAGACCTAAGGGTTTGGGGAAAGTTTAATTTTATTTTCTTGGAAAAAGTGCTTGCATGATTAATTAGACTGCTTCTAATTGATTGAAAATTAATGCCCTGCAACATTAATTAAAGGTTTCTTTAACTTTCATCACAACAACCTTTCAGTTTTAGAATTTTTTTATTGGCCAAGTGTGATTGGACACACAAGGAATTTGTCTTGATGCGTGCAATGCTGTGTAGTGACATTTTGAGGGTAGGAGTTGAAACAGCTTATGTCCAGGATGCGAGGGGTCAGTAAATATTTTCCCTGCCCTCTTTTTGACTCATGCAATATACAGGTCCTCAATTGAAGGCAGGTTGGCAGCTATTGTTTTTTCTGCAGTTCTGATTATCCTCTGAAGTCTGTGTCAGTCTTGTTGGGTTGCAGGATCAAACCAGACAGCTATAGAGGTGCAGATGACAGACTTAATGATTCCTCTATAGAACTGTATCAGCAGCTCAGGTGCAGGCTGCTGCCCGGACGGGGGAGAATGCAATGGGGTAGCGAAAATGGAGCTCCATCCCAGAGCACCCAATTTGCATTGAAAGATGTTGAAAGAAATTGCAGGGTGTCTTGCATAAGCCATGCCCACAGTGTGATAGTAAAGATTTTGGTAACCCTTCACTGTAGCAGCTCCTTGGGTAGTTTGCGCTTCCTGAGTTGGCGCAGAAGGAGCATTCTTTCTTGTGCTTTTTTGTTGATGTTTTTGATGTTAGGTGACCATCTTAGGTCTTGAGATGTGATAGAACCTAGAAATTTAAAGGTCTCTAGTGTTGATAATGTATTGTCTAGTATTCTGAGAGGTGGTCGAGCACATCAAGCACATAGACTATTTGGGATTCCTTGTGTTAGCGTCATAAAGGTACTAATCATTATGTGGAATTAACTTAAGTATTTCAAAGCATACCAACAATGAATTGAGTGGAAATGAATCCACAAATTTGTATTTAGCTTACTTAAATATAAACCATTGAGCTGCTTAATATTTTATTTGTGAATAGTGTCATGTGGGGTTGTTACACATTATTTATTTTTGTTTTGCTTGAACATATACTAGGAAACACAAAATGGTTGGGATTTCAATGTTTATATTATGAAAAATGATGGTGCCTTATGATGGCTTGGTTTGGCAAAAAATACTTCCTTTTGAGAAAGATGAACCATCTGTTTTCCATTAGTCCAACTACCTTTTTACTATCCTATCCTACATAGTCCTAAGGAATTGATTGGAGATAGGAAGCAGAACAACCCATAAATAAATACTTGGATATAAAACCACCAGATTTGAACATTTCGGGTAAGAAAATCAGTAAAATCACTTCCATATTAATATCAAGAAAACTACATTATTGTGTTTACTAAGTCCCAGTGAACTGAATTGTACTTGAAGGAGATTTTTTCCTAACAATTTGATTAATATAATGCCCTCTAATGGAGAATGATGAACATTGGCTTTTAATAATCAAGATTTGCCATCTTCCTCTTTCCTCAATTAAGAACATTTAGCTGGCTTTAGCAATCACATTATGCATATGATTAGTTCATTTTTCTTATTATTTTAATATTATGTATGTGGAAGAACTACATTGCGCTTGAACTAGTCCTTAATATGATATTGCAGCAAGTTTTAGGAAACAAATGCTAGTCACATTCTATTCTGCAACAGGCTGAATAATAAGGGAGAGGTGCTGAAATTCTCTTTTCCCAAAATGCTTATTCTATTTTAAGTTTTTATTCTCAAGTAACAGGTGTCTTCCTGATATGTGAAACATTCTCATTGATTTAACTTGTAGAACTTCACTCATTGCAACCTGGATATAGTTAAGACACAAAGCATTGTGTTGTTACATAAAACCTACAAGAATTTAAATCCAGCTGCAGCATAAAGGGGACAAATATTTTAAAATTAAAAACTTCCTGAATACATTGCATTTGTCCAAGCTCATCTCAGCTCTTTCTAGTCTCTTAAGGAAAATAGCTGGTTTCAGTGGGATTTAATCTCAGAAAAGTAGGTATAATATTGGAGCTTTTCAGGTGATCCAGTTTGAAATGAAAGGAACCCTCTCCCACTCATGTTAGTATATACAGCATTTGAGATGGAATGAAAAAAATATGTTGAATGTTGTTATAGAGAAGCAAGTAGACTTTATCTGTTTTGTTGTTGTTGTTAGTTGCACAATCATGTCCAACCCATTGTGGCCGCATGGACAACATTCATCCAGGCCTTCCTCTTCTCTACCATCTTCTGGAGTCCATTTAAGCTCATACCGAATGCTTCAGTGATTCCATCCAGCCACCTCATTCTCTGTTGTCCCCTTCTTTTGCCCTCAATCTTTCCCACCATTAAGTTCTTCTCCCATGAGGCCTTCCTTCACATTAGGTTTGAGTTTCATCTTCAGGATCTGGCCTTCTAAAGAGCAGTCAGGGTTGATCTTCTCTAAGACTGACCAGTTTGATCACCTTGCAGTACAAGGGACTCACAGGAGTGTTCTCCAGCACCATAGTTCAAAGGCCTCAATTCTTTGGCACTCAGCCTTTCTTACGGTCCAACTTTCACAGCCATATATTGCAACTGGAAAAAACATTGCCTTGATTATATACATTTTTGCTGGCAGGGTGATATCTCTACTTTTTTAGTATGCTGTCTAGATTTGTCATAGCTTTCCTCCCCAGGAGCAAGCGTCTTTTAATTTCTTGGCTGTAGTCCCAATCTGCAGTGATCTTGGAGCCCAGGAAAATAAAATCTGTCACTGCCTCCTTTTCTTCTGTATCTATTTGCCAGGAGCTAGATGCCATGATCTTAGTTTTCTTAACGTTGAGTTTCAAGCCAACTTTTGCACTCTCCTTCACCTACATCACAATTCAAAGTGTTGGTTATGACCTATAAAGCCCTTCATGGCACCGGACCAGAATATCTCCGGGACCGCCTTCTGCCGCACGAATCCCAGCAACCGGTTCGGTCCCACAGAGTTGGCCTTCTCTGGGTCCCATCGACTAAACAATGTTGTCTGGCGGGACCCAGGGGAAGAGCCTTCTCTGTGGTGGCTCTGACCCTCTGGAACCAGCTCCCCCCTGAGATTAGGATTGCCCCCACCCTCCCTGCCTTTCGCAAACTCCTTAAAACCCACCTCTGCCGTCAGGCATGGGGGAACTGAAACATCTCCCTCTTGCCCATGTTGTTTTAGATTTAGATTAGATTAGATTTATTGGATTTATATGCCGCCCCTCTCCGCAAACTCGGGGCGGCATATAAATGGTGTTAAATTGGTGTTAGATTGATTGTGTGCTTGTTTTTTTAATATTCTGGGGTTGTTTTTTGAAGTGTCTGCATAGTAACAGCCGGCCGCCAGAGCTAGCGAGCCGAGCCCTATCCAGGGTGCTGATTGGGCGCGTGTGCCCCAGTTACATTGTAAGCGGGAAGTTTCCTCTGTGTGTATTGGCTGCTGCCTCAGATAGCTCTTGTTATAAAAGCCTGTGTATTGTGTTTCCTGTTAAGCCTGTACCTGCCACCGCTGGCATGTGTTATGATTAAACCTTCTTGCCAAATCAAGGCCTCAGTTATTATACTGGCGACGAGGGGTCGAGCCTGTTTATGCTGATTGTTTCTGAGTATAGCACAAGTAAGTGAGGATGTCAGTACAACTTACTTTTCCCCCTTTCGACCCTCAAGGGGATACGTGGGACTCGTATGTCGCCCGTTTCGACTGCTTTCTAATCTCTAATGGCTATACAGAAATCTCGGGGGACCGGAAGAGGTCTTATTTTCTTGGGTTTTGTGGGCCCAAGATGTTTGAGACTGCAAGGGCTTTGTTTGCCCCAGTTTCCATACATGATGTGCCGTGGCAGCAATTTCTGTCAACCTTGCAAGACCATTACGCCCCGGCCCCTTCCCGCTGTGCGCGGAGATACAAATTTTACCAGAGAAATCAGGCTGAAGGGGAATCAATCAATGACTTTGTAGCCGCTCTCCGCCGGGCGGCTCTGTACTGTGAGTTTTCGGATCTCAATGACTACTTATTGGATAGATTGGTTTTTGGGGTGAGGGATGGACGCCTTAAACAACGTCTCCTGGCCACCTGGGATTTAACGTTTCAAGCGGCGCTTGCGGAAGCCCGTGCGTTCGAGCTGTCAACCCAGTCTCTCGCGGCCATGGACAGCTCCGTAAATGTCACTAATAAGGGGCCTGCTCTCCCGGATAAGCCGAAGGCTCCTATAGAAAAGGAGGATTCAGGTGACACTGAGGAAGAAGAGGTTTGCCGGCTGGCGGTCAACCGCAGCCGTGATCCGCCTGCTGCCCATTCCCGTCCTCCTTTATCACCGTGCCGAGGTTGCGGGGGTAGCCATTTCAGATCGAATTGCCCTTTCAGGGATGCGGCGTGCTGGCATTGTGGTGCCAGGGGGCACATTGCGAGGGTTTGCCGTTTCCGCAGATCCCCACCTGCCGCGGCTAGAGATCAGAGGGAGTCCCAGAACTTCAATTCCCGTTGGCAAAGGAAATTTTCCTCGAACCAGAGGGAGGAATGCAATGCCATCTACAGCTCCCCCCGTCAGGTAACCTCGTATGTCCGGAAGACGTCTGGCTCCGCGGAAAAGATTTCAGTGGAAATTCGCCTTGGGGACGCTTGGTGTTCGATGCAAGTGGACACCGGCTCTGCGCATTCCTTAGTTTCTTGGGCCACCCTGAAGCGATGTTTTCCCAGACTGAGTAAGGGTCGCCTGCAGCCCTGCAACTCAACTTTAAAGGACTACCAAGGGGCTTCGATTCCAATCCTGGGGGAGGGTCATTTTACTGTCAGATTTAAGTCTTTTGTGGGCAAATTACCTTTAATTGTGGTTGATGGACCTTTCTCAAATCTGTTAGGTCTGGACTGGTTTAAGTCTTTGGGGTTGTCTATCACGGGGGTAAACGTGGTTAACGGAATTTCTGAATTTGACAAATTGGCTAAGGAGTTTCCCTCAGTGTTCGATAACACTTTGGGTTGTTACACGGGAACTCCTATTTCTTTTAGTCTTGACCCCCCAGGTACCAGCGGTACGGTTGAAGGCTCGCCGAGTTCAGATTCCTCTCCGGCCAAAGGTGGACGCTGAACTGGACCGGCTGATCGCCCAGGGAGTATTGGAACCAGTGGACCAAGCGGCATGGGATACCCCGCTGGTCATTGCTTTTAAGGGGGACGGGGGCATCAGATTATGCGGGGATTACAAATGCTCAGTGAACCGGGCATTAGCCCACCACTCCTATCCATTGCCTGTGGTGCAGCAACTGCTCCACACCCTTGGAAGCGGCAGGGTCTTTGCCAAGCTTGACCTGTCTCAAGCATACCAGCAACTCCCCGTGGACCCCCTAACCGCTGAGGCCCAGGCAATCATCACCCATAGGGTTTTTTTTAAATGCCATCGTTTACAATTTGGGGTCTCCATTGCTCCCGGTATCTTTCAAGGGTTAATGGAACGATTATTATATGGGCTGGATGGGACTGTACCCTACTTTGATGACGTTCTAGTGTCGGGTAGTTCCATAGAGGAATTGTTATCTAGGGTAAAGAAGGTTTTGGCTAAATTTCAAGAGGTGGGGTTAAAACTAAAACCACAGAAATGTGTTTTTGGGGTGCCGGAGGTGGAGTTTCTGGGATTCAAGGTGGATGGGAAAGGAATCCATCCCACCCCAGAGAAAACACGGGCAATCCAGGAGGCCCCCAGGCCCCAGTCAAAGGCTGAACTTCAGGCGTTCTTGGGTCTTCTCAATTTTTATGCGGTTTTTATTCCGCACAAGGCATCGGTGGCCGAACCGTTACACAGATTGCTGGACAATAGGTCTAGCTGGCACTGGGGTCACAGGGAGGAAACCGCGTTTGGGGCAGTTAAAAGGATCCTCATTTCCAATGATGTGTTGGCACAATATTTCCCTAGTTTACCATTGATCCTCACATGCGATGCCTCTCAGTACGGGGTAGGGGCCGTCCTTAGCCACAGGTTGCCAAATGGCTCGGAAGCCCCCATTGCGTTCTTTTCCCGGACCCTTGCAAAAGCTGAAAGGAACTACGGGCATATTGATAAGGAGGCGTTGGCGCTTATTGCAGGAGTCCGCCGTTTTCATGAGTACTTGTATGGCCGTAGGTTCGAACTGGTCACGGATCACCAGCCTTTGTTGGGTCTTTTAGCCGGTAACCGCCACAGTCCCATTGTATTGTCCCCGCGCATGTCACGCTGGATCATATTTCTGGCTAACTATAATTATGCACTAATTTACAAACCGGGTCGCCACATAGCACATGCTGATAGCCCCCTGCAAGAATTATTGTCCGACCCTGCCCCAACGTGCCCTGTCTTAGCTTTGTCCGAGGGACCCTTGGTATGGTCCGCTAGTGATGTGGCCAGAGAGACGGGTAAGGATCGTGTTTTAGCCCAGGTGAGACAATGGGTACTGAGGGGGTGGCCGAGCTCTGCCCCAGCTGAGCTTTTCATTCCGTTCTGGCGCTGCAGAATGGGGTTCTACGTGGAGAAGGGCACCTTGTTAAGGGGAGAGAGGGTCGTGATACCAGGTAAGCTACGGAACGAGGTGTTGGCACTTTTACACAAGGGTCACCCTGGCATTGTAAGAATGAAGGGACTGGCACGGGATTATGTGTGGTGGCCGGGCATGGACAAAGAGATAGAGCAGAGAGTGTCAGATTGCGCTACTTGCCAAGAGAGCAGACCGTTTCCGCCCCATGCGGAACCCCTGGTTTGGGAGCCACCGTCAGGACCCTGGACTCGGTTGCATATTGATTTGGCCGGACCGTTTATGGGTCAAACCTTTTTAATAACAGTGGACGCCTATTCTAAATGGGTGGAGATTGCCCAGTTGGAGTCCACACAAGCTCAGGCGGTAATAGACTCGCTAATGGCCCTTTTCGCCACACACGGCTTTCCGGATCTGTTAGTTTCCGACAACGGGCCACAGTTTACCTCTGTTCTTTTTGAATCGTTCTTGGCGTCAGCTGGAATCAGGCATGCCTTATCATCGCCTTGACATCCGGCCAGTAATGGTCAGGCAGAACGGGCAGTAAGGTCAGTGAAGGATGCATTGAAGAAAATGCCTCAGGGCTCTTGGAAGGAGAAGTTGGCGGATTTATTGCTGGCCCAGCATTCCACCCATTGTGTGGCCACAGGTAGGACCCCAGCCGAGCTTCTGATGGGACGGAAATTAAGGATTATATTAGATAGGTTGCACCAGGGTTATACCATAGCAGTGCAGTGGCCAGACCCGTCGGTTAGAGGTGTACATGTGGGGGACGCGGTGTTTGCACGTGCCTATGCCGGGAAAACTGTGTGGGAAAGGGGAACTGTGAGCAGGGAATTGGGGCCCCGCTCGTTCGAGTTGGTGTTACGGGATGGACGAATCTGGCGTAGGCACCTGGATCAGGTCCGCCTAGACAAGAGTGGTGACTATGGGGGACGGGCGGCCGTCGACCAACCCGGCGATTGCTTCCAGGAATCTCCTAGCCTAGCCTGTAATTCCGGAAAGCAAGCCAAAGACGAATCTCCGGAGGCGGTGCTAGTTTCGTCTCCGGAGTTGAACCAGGAGGCGCTGGCCATGGAACCTAGTTTGGCTCGTGTCTCGGAGCCACGTCGCTCTGAAAGAATCTGTCACAGACCATCGTATTTGAAGGACTATGTATGTGCTAACCAAAGGGGAAGGAGTGAAGTGTCTGCATAGTAACAGCCGGCCGCCAGAGCTAGCGAGCCGAGCCCTATCCATGGTGCTGATTGGGCGCGTGTGCCCCAGTTACATTGTAAGCGGGAAGTTTCCTCTGTGTGTATTGGCTGCTGCCTCAGATAGCTCTTGTTATAAAAGCCTGTGTATTGTGTTTCCTGTTAAGCCTGTACCTGCCACCGCTGGCATGTGTTATGATTAAACCTTCTTGCCAAATCAAGGCCTCAGTTATGACCTATAAAGCCCTTCATGGCACCGGACCAGAATATCTCCGGGACCGCCTTCTGCCGCACGAATCCCAGTGACAGGTTCGGTCCCACAGAGTTGGCCTTCTCTGGGTCCCATCGACTAAACAATGTTGTCTGGCGGGACCCAGGGGAAGAGCCTTCTCTGTGGTGGCTCCGACCCTCTGGAACCAGCTCCCCCCTGAGATTAGGATTGCCCCCACCCTCCTTGCCTTTCGCAAACTCCTTAAAACCCACCTCTGCCGTCAGGCATGGGGGAACTGAAACATCTCCCTCTTGCCTATGTTGTTTTAGATTTAGATTAGATTAGATTTATTGGATTTATATGCCACCCCTCTCCGCAAACTCGGGGCGGCATATAAATGGTGTTAAATTGGTGTTAGATTGATTGTGTGCTTGTTTTTTAATATTCTGGGGTTGTTTTTTATGAATTTTTTTAGCTTAAAATTGTAATTGGATTGGTGGGTATTGGATTTGTTATTATGTATTGTTTTTACTTTGTTGTGAGCCACCCCGAGTTTGCGGAGAGGGGCGGCATATAAATCCAATAAATCTAATCTAATCAAAAGGCTCTTTAGTTCCTCTTCATTTTCTGCCATTAGAGTGGTATCATCTGCATATCTGAGGTTGTTGATATTTCTCCTGACAATCTTAATTCCAATTTTTGATTCATCTAGCCCCACTTTTCTCATGATGTGCTCTGCATGTAAGTTAAATAGGCAGGGAGACAATATATATATTTGCTGGGGCCCTTTCTCAATTTTAAACCAATCAGTGGTTCTGTGACCAGTTTTCACTAATGCTTCTCTGCCCACATATAGGTTTTCTCAAGGGACAGAGAGGATGGTCTGATACTCCCATCTCTTAAGAACTTGTCACAATTTTTTTGTGATCTGCACAATCAAAGCCTTTAAGCATAATCAATGAAGCAGAAGTAGATGTTTTCCTGGAATTCTCTAGCTTTCTCCATGATCCAGCATATGTTGGCAATTTAATTTCTAGTTCCTCTGCCTCTTCGAAATCCTGTCTGTGCTTCTGGAAGTTCTCTAACCACATTCTGCTGGAGCCTAGCTTGTAGGATTTTATCTGTTTATGTGGCGTAAATGAATATACTAGATAGAAGATTGGGAACTTGTAAAACAGTTGGATAGGAAACAAATCCTTCATTATTTTTCTGGTTTTTATGGAAGATCTCTACCAATTTGCACTTAAAAACATGTATCATTATGAGAATTGCTACCTTTTAAAATACTGGATTTCATTTTTATGCAGTGAACCCAAGACTGATATAATCACTGATTTCATATAAATATTTTTCTACTTCAGAATCCCTTAAAGTTGCCAATACAGTAATACCTCATCTTACGAACTTAATTGGTTTCGGAAGTAGGTTCGTAAGGTGAAAAGTTCGTAAGACGAAACATTGTTTCCCATAGGAAACAATGTAAAAGCAATTAATGCGTGCAAAGGGGAAAAATTGCAAAATGGTGCTCCGCTGGGCACCACCGCCCGGCTGTCACCTTTTAAAACAGCCGGGGGGCTTCTCGGCGTTCTCCCGAACCCGAACTTTTCGGGTTTGGGAGGCCACCAAGAAGCGCCGCCACCCGGCTGTCACCTTCTGAAACAGCCGGGGGGCTTCTCTGCGTTCTCCTGAACACCGAACCCAGAAGTTCGGGTTCGGGTTCCAGAGGCCGCCGAGAAGCGCCCGGCTGTTTCAGAAGGTTACAGCCAGCCGGCGGCGGCCAGCGGAGTGCCGTTTTTGCGATCGGCGGTGGTGTTTTTGGCCGATCTGGAGGCTGGAAAGGAGGTGGGGAATCTCAATAGGGAATTCCATGGGTGGAGCTTTGACATCACGAAGACGTCCTTCCTGGAGGCCACCTTCTGAAACAGCCAGGTGCTTCTCGGCGGCCTCCGGAACCCAAACCCGAACTTCCAGGTTCGGCATTCGGGAGAACGCTGAGAAGCCCCCCGGCTGTTTCACAAGGTGACAGCTGGGCAACGGCGCTTCTCAGGTTCGGGAGAATGCCGAGAAGGCCCCCGGGTGTTTTAAAAGGTGACAGCCGGGCGGCGGCGCCCAGCAGGGCACCATTTTGTGATCTGTGGTGGGTTCGTAAGCCGAAAAAAGTTCGTAAGAAGAGGCAAAAAATTTCCGAACCCCTGGTTCGTATCACAAGGGGTTCGCATCACGAGGGGTTTGTATAACGAGGTACCACTGTATATGGTGAGAGTTAAGCAAAAGATTGTATGATATTTTCTAATGTCAAATAATCTCGTTCACTTGTTGAAAGAAAAATATTAGGATCTTTCATGCAACTGGATATTTTGGGAATATAGACTCCTTAGTGAGAGTATACCTGATGGCAAAAAACCAATTCCTTCTACCTCTTGGTTTCAAAGGTAGGATGATCTTCTCCATCCAGAGAATCCTCCAGACTTATGAACTTCAGTTCCCAGAGTTTTCAATGCCAGCATGACCACTGCTGAAAATCATAGATCTAGGTATGTCCAGTTCAAAGAATATTGAGGTAGAAAGGGTTGAGCTGTTTGTTCACTTTGTGTTCTACAGCAGATTTTCTTAAGTGCTCAGTAAAGTTGTAGGTCTGGTGTAATTTATATTCTCATTCAGGGAAGAATCGACAAATCAGGCTTCATATAGTGCGACTAGAGTGGCTCTATGAATGAAATTACATACTGTATTGTGCAATTTTGCATTAGAAATGATAAAAATCCATCTTGTAAGAGTGTGAAAGCAGTTACTCTTGATTCTAATCAACTTGTTAATCAGTATAGTGGCATTATAATAAGATTGCACAGAATCCTGAGAGTATCTGTCTACAACTTCTTAAAGAAGTTGTGCCTTTCTTTTTCTGGAATTGTGTTGATTCTTTTTTCTTTTTTTTAAAGAAATGAATCTGAAGGGCTATAATTATTATACTGTGAGGTGAACAGCTTTGAAACTGAAATGCTGGTCCTTAGCTTTTCTCTTTCAGATTTGACTATCATTGAATATTTTAAAATGTGAACTTTTAATAAATACTTCTATGTACTTTTCTTTTTGTATGTGTGTCTGAGTCACTGTTCCTGATGATTGCCTGGACTATAGTCCTTAGTTCTGTTGACAAGATTTCTCAGAGCAGTTTGTCATTGCCTTCCTCCTAGAGCTGAGAGAAAATAACTAACCCAAAATTACCTATCTGGCTTTGTCCCTAAGGCAGGGTTAGAATTCATAACCACCCAATTTCTAGACTGATGCCCCTAAAAACTATACCAAACCGGCTATTAATATGCACTATGAATTAAGGTTTCAAGCAATATTCTTTTACAAGAATTCCAACATATACTTCCAAATTTCTTTCCCCTGGAGGAATCAAAGGAGGGTGTACGGGAGAAGCACCGAGAAAAGTTAAAACTAATTCTGATGTACAGAATTGATTAATTAACTAATTAATCAGTCATACCACCATAGTTATAATATAAAAGCAAAAGAATGATGTGAAAGCCAGGGTGACTTTGGGACAATCATTCTCAGTCCAACCCATCTCATAGTGGTGCTGTTGTGTGGAAAATAGAAGAAGGAAGGAACATTAGCTTTGTTCACCATCCTGAGTTATCCTAACAAATAATGAAGGCAGGAAATAAATGAACAAACAAACAAACAAACAAACAAATTAATAATAATAATAATGATGATGATGATGAAACAATCGATCACATACTCAGCTGCTGCAAAAAGATTGCACAGACTGATTACAAGCATAGACATGATGCTTTGGCACATATGATCCACTGGAACTTGTGCCGGAACTACCATTTACCAGTGGCAAAGAACTGGTGGGATCATAAGCCCGAAAAAGTGGTTGAAAATGAGCAAGCAAAACTACTGTGGGACTTCCGACTTCAGACTGACCGAATTCTGAAGCATAACACACCAGACATTGTGATTGTGGAGAAAAAGAAAGTCTGGATCATCGACATCGCAATCCCAGGAGACATCAGAATTGAGGAGAAGCAACTAGAGAAATTATTGAAATACGAAGATCTAAAAATCGAGCTGCAACAACTCTGGCATAAGCCAGTGAAAGTGGTCCCAGTGGTACTTGGCACGTTGGACGCAGTGCCAAAGGATCTCAGTGGACATTTGAAAACCATCGGAATTGACAAAATCTCCATCTGTCAATTGCAAAAGGCCACTTTACTGGGTTCGGCAAACATAATTCGCTGCTACATCACGCAGTCCTAGGTGCTTGGGAAGCGCCCAACTGGTGATGAAATACGAAATCCAGCATAGTGATCTCGTTTGCTGTGCTGTACTGACATAATAATAATAATAATAATAATAATAATAATAATAATAATAATAGGATTTCTATGCCGCCCCTCTCCGAGAACTTGGATGTCTAGCATATACACTGTGCTTCATTTATATGATAAACAAAGTTTGTACTTTATCCATGGAACATCTTAAAAACAATCAATGAAACTGTGTTCTGTTTTCCTTATCAATTGTTTTCTTTCCTTTTCTTTCTTTTTTCTTTTTGTTATGTACTCACATTCCATATCCCATGTGACTTTGCAGCACTGAAATGTTTGGAAAATTTAACAAATGATCGGAAATAATTTAATTATCTCTGACGCATAGAGTGTGGAAATTCTCTTGGCCATTCCTCAGTCATTCCTGGCAATGATCAGAATACCATGAGCTGAGAAAAGAAAATCTTCATTGCTTCATCCTAGAGTTTTGGCTGTTGCGTAAAACAATAATTAATGAGGCAAGGAACTTGTTATTGCTCTTCTATAAGGCCATGACTGCAATTCTTCCCAATTTCTGAGGGAAAACAATAAAAGTTATGTTATAAACCAAGTACAGTGCTCATGGTGTGTCAAATCAGTATTTCCCCTGTCAAAATTTGTAGATACAGTACAGCCAATTATTTATTGAAATATTTTACATGGTAGAAGTGAAGGAGACAAATGTATATATTTCAAATTCATAGTAAGAATCATAAAGAAATAATCTTATACAAGTACATTGGTCAGATCTCAAAAGTTAAGCTGATAGTTTCTTTATAATTAACATTAGAGAACCATCTTTCGGCTGTGCCAAGGGGGTGTTTGTTCAGGTTCACCTGGTGCACCAGTTGCGGCCCTATTTGGACAGGGAGTCACTGATCACAGTCACTCATGCCCTCATTACCTCGAGGTTTGACTACTGTAACTCTACATGGGGCTACCTTTGAAGAGTGTTCGGAAACTTCAGATCGTGCAGAATGAGGTGGCTGCTAGATAGATGACAGAACTCTCCTTCCCCACCTCATTTTCTATTCTCCATCCATTCATCTTCTGTTATCATATTTATATTTTCTCTTTGTTTTCTATTTTATTGTTTATTTTATTGTTCTACTACTTTTGGATACGCTTCTTTTCATTTCTTGCCTTTTATTGTTGTAATCCGCCTAGAGTAGCCTCATGGTGAAATAGGGGGCAAATTAGTTTGACAAATAGAGTGCCATGAGGTCTGAAGCCATTCTGATTTTCAAAGCCTGCACATTTTCCTTGCTTGTTGGCATGGGTGAAGACTACCTTAATTGATGTTTATTTAGGAATAGCAATAGCGCTCAGAGTTATTTACTGCTTCATAGTGCTTACAGCCCTCTCTAAGTGGTTTACAGAGTCAACATATTGCCCACAACAATCTGGGTTGTCATTTTATCAATCAACCTCAGAAGGATAGAAAGTTGAGTCAACCTTGAGCTGGTCAGAATCTAATTTCTGGCAGTTGGCAAAATTATCCTGCAGTACTGCATTCTAAACATTATGCCACCATGGCTCAGTGGAAGAACAACTTTAGCCATCTCTGCAGTATTGTCTTCATGACCTGTATTACTTTCTGGGAAGAGGCTTCATGCAGTAATGGGCTACCAAAATTTTTACTACCACACTGTGGGCGCAGTTTATGCATTTTGTTTCAACATCTTTCAGTGCAAATTGGGTGCTCTGGGGTGGAGCTCCAAATTTTGCAACCGGAACTGCGTTCCTGACCGTTCCGGTAGGAGCCCATCACTGGCTTCATGGTATCCAAAGCACAACATCTAGATTCAGTCAGTTTTGTTCCATATAACATCAACCTTGTGAACTCTTAAGTTTTCTCTTTCCACTATTATTCAAAATGGACAGTAATTAATGTGTGTGTGTATGTATGTATGTATGTATGTATGTATGTATGTATGTATGTATGTATATAATGTGTATTGCGAGTCCCTCTTGATGAAGTTGGACTTAGGGGTTCAGGTGGGCTTGAACCCCTAAGAACCCCTAACACTCCACAGTCTGCATTGCTTGCAGATCAGTTTCCGGTCACAATTCAAAGTGTTGGTTATGACCTATAAAGCCCTTCATGGCACCGGACCAGATTATCTCAGGGACCGCCTTCTGCTGCACGAATCCCAGCAACCAGTTAGGTCCCACAGAGTGGGCCTTCTCCGGGTCCCGTCAACTAAACAATGTTGTTTGGCAAGGCCCATGGGAAGAGCCTTCTCTGTGGCGGCCCCAGCCCTCTGGAACCAACTCCCCCCGGAGATTAGAATTGCTCCCACCCTCCTCGCCTTTTGTAAACTCCTTAAAACCCACCTCTGCCATCAGGCATAGGGGAACTGAGATACTCTTTCCCCCTAGGCCTTTACAATTTATGCATGGTATGTTTGCTTGTATGTATGAATAGTTTTACAATAAGGGTTTTTTAGTTGTTTTAGTATTGGATTTACATGCTGTTTTTTATTGTTGTTGTTAGCCGCCCCGAGTCTACGGAGAGGGACGGCAAACAAATCCAATAAATGAATGAATGAATGAATGAATGAATGAATGAATGAATAAACAAATAAAGTGTTTTATGTATGAGTATAGGCAGTGAAGGGCCTACCAAAATTTTTACGACCACACTGTGGCCGTGGCTTATGCATTTTCTTTCAACATCTTTCAGTGCAAATTAGGTGCTCTGGGACGGAGCTCCATTTTTGCTACTCCCCTGTGTTTTCGCCCTCCGGGAAGCAGCCCACCCCTGAGCATAGGTAAATATATACTTTCTTTTGAGAACCGGCAACAGAATTTCATTTTTAACGTGCACCAGTGTGCTCACAGTAAAAAATGCCACTAAAGGATATCTCATCTTATCTTATGAATTCCCAGTGTTTTTCTTACACCCAGCTCTCTAAATGTGCCTGTTTTTGAGAGTTTGGCTGATTTAAATGCAGATATTAAATTAAGTGTATGAGGCATTCTTTGGTTATAAGGAAATAATGTGCCTTCTAAAATAAAATCATTTATTTTTGAAAAGATCTCCTTCCCTCTAAAAAAGAGAGATTTCCCAGCTTTGTGGAGCTGGTGGGAATTTCAGTAACGGGATGTGGGTTTTTGAAAAAGTTGCTTCTGGGTAGGCTGCTGTTTTTACAAAGTAATTGCCACCGAGGGGCATAATGAGTTTCCAAGTATCATCTCGGCAAAATGCTATTTTGTTTACAGAATACTCCACACTGTGCCTATGGGTTCATCTCGCTTCTGTTGCTGAGGGGCCCTTTCAAGACAAAAGCATTGGGCTTCAGCCATCTATCATATTTATTTCTAAGAAAGCCTTTGGGATCCAGCGCATACTTGGATATAAGGACAATTGTAGAGGCTGGTGCTTTGCTTATCAGCATGCCAACTACCATTGTTTTATCTATAAAAGATTGTGTGGGCTAGAGAGTCTGCAAATTGGAACCACCCCTACCGGTTGTCTGACAACCTAAGTTCTACAACAAAATATTTTCCTTGTTGCCATATCATGTGGCATTTTCTGTTGTTGCTTGTGTATACATGTGTGCATTATTTATTTTTTTCAAACAAGCGAGACGCTACATTTTCCCTTTATTTATTATTGTGATTCCTGTAATAGAAGAAGCCTAATTATATTCCTGGCAAACTTCTGTTCTTCATAGAGCGTAACCTTTGTGTTGTGGGTTTTACTTTGTCAGCCAGAGCAATTGCATCTTCCAATCGATAAGCTTAAAATTGGTTCAGTGGTTAGTATAGTCTCTAATTGGTAGGGGGAAAACATAATAGGTCTGAATAAATTTCTCAGACAGAGAGAACTAATGTTCAGGCTAGTAAAACAACTAAATATCTGGAAATATCAAAACACACACATACACACACACTTACTGTTTTAAATTAGTTTTTTATTGCTGTCTCCAATCAAAAAGCAGATTGTAAAAATGGGCTAAACCAGAGAATGTTTTTTTTTACATGATATAGTTTCTATTTTCATACATAGATTGTTTGGGTTTACAATACATATTGTGGTATATGGAAATCACACAAAGAATTAAAAAGGTTGCATTCCCCCACTCTTAAAATTAGGAATAATTGCAAATGTCTTAAACTTGGTAAAAAGAAAAAAGAAAGTGGGATTTTTTAAAATATTGGACTGATGCCTAAGCTCTGAGGATTTGGAACTTTGTTAAAATTAAAATGGTCGTTTAATAATCTGACAAATAAGTTTTTTTTCTTTTCAATAAAATACTTTTGTTGATAGAACTGAGTAAAAATACATATCAATATTACCACAAGGGTGCCACATCTACAGATTGGAGGAATAATTGCAATGATGGTAAACTTTCATGGATGTTTTCACAGCTGTTGGCCTTCAACAGGGAAATCTTTTAGATATCAGAAATACTGTGCAAGGAGTAATTTGTTATTCTACTGAAAGACAACTTGGATTTATTTGAAGTAAACTTAACTTTTAGGACACTTCAATGTTGAAAAGATACTGGGACCATAAAGGTATAAACTGAGATACCACAAAGGCTGTGGAAGCAGACATCTATTAACAGCTTGATTTTATCATACTAATGAATTCTTGATATTGATGACATGGAGATAAATAATTATGAAGAATTATGAAGGCACAAAAGATGCCTAATGGGATTTAAAAAGAGACATTTTTGGACTGAGAATTGGAAAAAAAAACAAAAAAGAGCCAAAGGACTGCAATGCCTTTAAGGACAAACTCAAGCTTAATATCATCTGTAATGATGAAAACAAAGAACAGGAAGATAAAGAAGAAAACATGAACTTAGAAAAGAATGAATGCTTTAATGACAAAAAGAAAAAGGACATTGTAAACGAACAAATTGCTGATTATATTGCAATCCATAATGATTTTACTGGGTTTTACAGTAAGCAAAAGAAAATGGAGAGAAAATATTGGCATCAAATGAAACAATTAAAAAAAGAAGAGGCTAACATTGAGGAGAGAGGAAAAATTGAAGGTAGAATTGGGCAAGCATTATTTTTTAAAAGGAAGGAAAAATCTTGGGGGGGGAGAAGATGGGGTTACAAACACAAAAAGAAGAAAAGGGGGCTACATGAAAATGAATGATTTAATAAATAAAGGAATTGATTGGTTTTTGGTTTTTTTCCTTTCTCTTTTTTCACTTCTAATTTTCTAACATTATTATGGTATATGATTTTGGTATAAGATTCAATTAAAAGTAATGAGTTGAAGGATTAGCTGTACTAAATGAAGTTTCAAATTAACTGATAGAAGAAAATATATTTTTAAGCTACTATTGTTGTATGTGTTGGTTATAATGTGAATGATTCATGAACTTGACATACCGTAATTCAATCAAATTAGTAAATTAAAATGATTATATTCATTTTCTCTTTTCTCTTTCCCTTTTTTCAGATTTTAGTATTAGGATATATAACATTATTAATCTTTATTTTCTAGTAGACAGATGTATTTCTACTAAGGGAATTTAAACACAAGCGTTGAAAGTAAGCATAAATTGCAGTTTTTCTGATAAAGGATTTCAATAACCTATAAATGTGAGTAAATCACAATGTAAGAATTATGATTATATTGATGTTATTGATGTGACCACAAGATAAGTTGAAAGTTAAATTTTGATTTTTTAAAATTGGGTGTATAGAAATGGTTGGGGGGGAAATAAAATATGAGTTAAGATATTAAAGAAAGAGAGGAAGCCCAAGAAACAATAATTAGCTGTATGTTCTAGCTGTAGCAATCAATCTAGAACAAAATTGAATTGGTTGTTGGTAGTCCTAGGAGCCAAAATTAGGCATAAGGAAGTAGTACAAGTTAAAATGTGTGTTACCAAAAGTCAAGATTTAAATATATTAGATAGGGGATTTTGAAAAAAGAGGGATGATTATGATGGGTAAGATCTAGGGAAGCATTTTAATCTGTTATGTAATGGTAATAAAACCATGAAGGATTTAGAGGAGAGATGGGAAATACAAAAGAAGGAGAGAAAGGGGAGAGGGTAGAGAAAGAGGAGGAGAAAGAAGGAGGAAGGAGAAGGGAATGGTAGTAGAAGAAAAGAGAAGGGGTAAGAAAGTAGATAGTAGAGGAGGAATAGCCATCTGAGATAGAAAGGGGGAAGTGGAGAGAAGAAAAATGGGTACAGATGAAATAATATAAAGCAAATTTAAAATGTGATCTTGTTTATTTTATTTGAAAAATGATATATGTATATTAAGATGTATTGAAGGTATATCAAGTTATATGTTGAATGTGGAGAAAAATAAGCAAAAACTATAGGAAAAAATAAATTTAAAAATTTATTGCTAGAGACTTAACTATTTTAATTGCTTTAATCCTAAAGCTTTAATTTTGGAAGAATGTAAGATCATACTACATTGGCAAGAGGCTAGGTTTACAAGATCTGTTTTATGATCAATTTACAAGACAGTGTCCTGCTTTCAAGACTTTTAAGATACAGTATTTCTAGGGGGCCTAATGAAAAGGAAGGACTTAAAGAATAAAGTGCCTCTCTAAAGATGCTGAGCTCAAGAATTTAGGTTCAGTAGCAGAGGCAGTTGTTCACAAGTGGCTTTGCACATAAATACACAAAATCCTATTTGTTGTTTTTCTGGTTTCTATTGTTGCAGGATTAAGCACTGGAAATGCTTGCCAATCAACCATGGAATTGCTGTCAACTCCTAATCTGATGGAATGTCACTTTGTGGTTTTATATGTATAGAAAGAAGAGTTTAGATCAGTTATATTCTCCTTCTGCTAAGAATGTATCCATATTTATTTCAAAATAGATATATATGTGTAAAAACACATGACAGGGGGTGGGGGAAAGACAAACGTAGTAATCCATTAATCTTAATCATGATGGTTAGGAATATTTTCGAACCATCAAAGAATTAGGAATATATTCATATCAATTTATGAAAATATCTTTGTAAGATGTTATCTTGATAAGTTCAGGAGAAATTCAACAAGAAGAAAAGCCAGGAAGATATAGGTTAAACAAGAAATAGGTAATGGACTAGATTTAAAGGGAGCTGGGAACCTTTGTCTTTCATCAACCAGGGAAGGTTGCTTGCATTCTGATTTTTATACAATCAATGCCTACTCAAAAATTCTATATGTAAGTGGTAGTCTTAGTAATCTAACTGTAGCACCTACTTCACAGGGAACTGCACACTGCAATTGTTTTCACACATTTAAAATGCTAGATTTTCCATTCAAAAATAAAAGAGCATATGATCTGCCACTCTTCAAAGGGTATATATTTATCCACAAATACCCTTCTGCAGGACAACCTCAGTAATATAGTCAAGATAATGTAAATTAGATGAGTAAAATAATCATCAGATTTGTGGAGTAAACAAGAGCAAAATTTTCAGCCTCCTTCCCCCAACCATTGGGAGGTTTGTAGGAATGGATTTAAGGAACAAAATGAATAGTATGAATGTTTTGAGTTTAAATGTCTAATCACTAATCTCACTGCTTAAGGTCTCAGATTCCAGTTCTGACTCCCAATAACAATAGCAGAGTTTGTCTTTCGGAAAGTAGCAATTAAGATGCTGCAGAAAACTATGACATGTACAACTTTAAAGGTAACCAAATATTTACTCCCTTGCATTAGTTTGTACATATGTACACCTGACCTTGGAAAAGGTATAAAGCATGAGAATCTGAGAATTGAAGTACACTTTGCACTGATCTTTCTTCTTATAAAAGTACTTCTGTATGTCACTTTTAACATAATGTATTATGTCTGATATGCGTTGGTTGTTGAAACCAAGTGTAACCTGGCAGTTGCACTATCTGAGTGGTTCACATTTGGCAGTGCCCTGCAATTAGTTCCTAAGAACATAAAGTTGTCTAGACTCTTTGGAAGCAAACCCTGACCTTGTCAAAATATTTGTAAACCTTAATAAGCACTTGGCACTCACATAGCTCTTCTGGATGTAACACAAATACTGAAATCAGTTTCTTTCATATGCTAAGTACATTGCTGTCATTTGTAACTCTGGAAGAGTACTGAACAGGACTTTGCTCCACTGCCAGCCATGTCAGGCTTTGCTTTGATGGATATGTAATGAACACATGTTTGCCTCTTGGAGATGGAGCATGTGGTCACCCCATGGTGATCAGGTGTTAAATGGGCTTGCACCAAATATGTAAAATTCAGGAGGAGGTGGTGGTGGAAATCAAAGTAGTAATGTAAAAACTCAAAATATTTCCCCAATATCAGATGTGTCTTTTTGTATAATTTGCTGTTTGCTATTCCAGCACCATTTGGGTCTGCTTCCACTTAGTATCATGGGTAATGACTTCTGTTTCTTCCAAGGTACTTGCTTCGTCTGAATCTGTGATGCATGTCATACTGAATGCAGCAGTGGTGGGATTCAATTTATTTTTACTGCTGATTCTGTGGCCATGGCCATGGCTTAGTGGGAATGGTGTAGCTTGATGGGCATGACTCGGTGGATGTGGCCAGGGAAGGATATTGTAAAATCTCAGTTCCCACCCCATTCCAGGGGAAGGTTACTACAAAATCCCCATTTCCTTCTGATCAGTTGGGATTCGGGAGGCAGAGAATAGATGGAGGTGGGACCAGTCAGAGGTGGTATTTACCAGTTCTCTGAACTACTCAAAATTTCTGCTACCAGTTCTCCAGAACTGGTCATAACCTGCTGAAACCCACCTCTGGAATGCAGATGCTGTTCATTCATGCAGCATATATTCTTTTGAAGGAACTCTTTTTTTCCTAGCTATACTCCAAAAAATGAAAACCTCTCTTTTTGGTCCAATTAGTCAGTTATGTATTTGATCAAATCAACAGCAGGAAAGCTGGCTTTGAGAACTGTACTTATCTTTTCCTGAACAGCTTTGCCAAGGGAAGCTAAAATTCTTCTAATTGCTAATTCTTCTTTTAGAAGAGATCTGTTTGTTGTCTTTAACGAGAACAGAAATGCTTCTGAAATATTGAGAATGGAGGATTATATAAGCTATTTGAGTTATTCTTATGGAACCTGATGTCTGCTAGTGAATCAGATCGGGGGTGGCTATCATTTACCTTTGCCACCAGTTCACAATGTTTTGCACACACATGTGTATCACCTCGTGCAATTCTGTTTCTGCATATGCTCAACCTGAAACACAGCTGAGGAGTTGATCAGCTGTGCTTCGGGCAAAGGAATAAAGGTAAGTATAAACCCATGGGCAGAAAGGAGGACCCTTTTTCAAGCGGCAGCAGAAGAAAAAACTTCGAAACAGTAAAAAATTCCCCTCTCCAAAATGGCAGTGCCCATGGACTGGCATCAACCAAACCAGATCCGTGACACCATTGTGATATCACCAGTGGGTTTCTACCAGTTCAGACAAACTGGGAGGAAGCCACCCCTCAATTAGATTCTCCCAATAGGTTTGTGAAGAGAAGTCGAGATCCTTTAATACTGGTTTTTTAAAAGAAGGTTAGGTACTTGTGACAAGGTAATTACTGTAGAGTATAACAACCGTTTCACATATCAGTTTTCATTACAAAGCCCCAGTGCTTTTGTGTTTTGCCATACATAAAGCATCTTTCACAGAGGAAAACAGCATGTCAGGTAAAGGGCTCTAATGATAATCTTTTCTCTGATAAACAATATTTCTGTATGCAGGAAATAATTTTTATATAAAGGTCAAACATTTGATGCATCACACAGAATCTGAACTAACACAGTAACATTTTGCACTTGGTGTAAATTGAAACGAAGAATGAATTCTATTGATTTCAGGTAACTGGTGTGTAGCTAGTTAACCTGATTTTTATAGAAGTTGCAAAAAATATTAATGTTGGGCTAAGATGAGTTAAATGTTAAAACTCCAATTTTATTTTTCTTTTAAACAGGAAATGGTGGTGAATTATGTTAATTAGGTTTCAGAAGACATTTGCTTTTGTTAAAAAAGGCTGACACGGGTTTGGAAAAGATTGCAATGCTTAAAAGAACCACAAAGACAAAACATTTGAAATTCTGAACCAATAAACTTTTCACATTCATATTATGAGTTAAATTACATGAATGAAAAGCTTAATGTCTCAGGCATTAATGTCTCAGGTGATGGCGAACCTAAGGCATGGGTGCCACAGGTGGCACGTGGAGTCATATCTGCTGGCACACAAGCCATTGCCCTAGCTCAGCTCCAACATGCATGTATGTGCCTGCCAGCTGATTTTTGGCTTGCACAGAGGCTCTGGGGGGGGGGTTGGCTTCCAGAGAGCCTCCGGGGGGGGGGGCGTTTTTACCCTCCCCAAGCTCCAGGGAAGACTTTGTAGCCTGGGGAGGGTGAAACACAAGCCTACTGGGCCCACCAGAAGTTGCCAAACAGGCCATTTGCAGCCTCCAGAGGGCCTCCAGGGAGTGGGGGAAGGTTTTTTTGTCTTCCCCAGGCATTGAATTATGGGCGTGGACACTCGCACATGCACAATAATGCACGTGCATTCTCTTTTGGCACACGAGGGGGAAAAGGTTCATCAGTCTTCGGAGAGGGGCAGCATATAAATCTAATAAATTATTAATTATTATTATTATTATTATTATTATTATTATTATTATTATTATTATTATTATCACTGATATAAGACCTGCTTCCATAAAACTAATTGAAAAGCAGAGACAGTATCCTAGAGATGAGTAGGTAGATAAAAAGGTAAGAATCATGCACTGTACTCAGGGGATATTGTGAAACAGAATTTCATGAAAGACATAACTTTAATCATCCATTCTTTTAAAGGCATGATTTCATAGGGAATAAGTCCACCAGAGATGGGAAATATATATATATATATATATGAATGGAGAATGATTCCAAGTTGGATGGACCAAAGTTTCAATCATCAGTTGAATCATTCAGTTTCAATCAAACTGAACTAAGCATATTTTTTTCTTTTTTTCTGGTTATTTGTTTGTTTATTCATTTATTCATTCATTTATTCATTTAATTTATTCCTTTATAACATTTTATAGCTGCCCATCTTCCAATCAATTCTGGGAAGCTCCCACTTTTAAAAAAATTGGGAACTTCTCACCACCAAATCACTTAAAACTAAAATACAATGGATTAAAAATCAATAAAAACCTGGTGCCAGTCAGTTCTAATGTGCGTCAATTATATGATATAAAAAAGGAAATTAGCCTGAACTATAAATAAAAATAAATTGAAAGGATACTAGATTACCAGAACTGTATTTTTCTTTTTAAGCCATCAACCATGTTTAGACAATATCTTCAAATTCCTAAGGTTATAGAGTTTGCTTTATAAATATATTGATAGATATTTTTAACATGATTTGGGCAGTGATTTCATTATTGTTTCATTTCATTTGTAATTTAATTGTCTGAGAGCGGTTTTCTAATCTTTAAGGGCAAAGTCAGCAGTGTGACATTGATAGAGCACAATCATTTCATTTGCAAAGCAGTTTTTAAACTTGTTGAATAAAGATAATTTCCGAAAAACTGATGCTCTTGCAGGTTTTTTAGAAAAGGGGAGGAAACGATGCTCTGACACTGAAATATAAAGCGCAAATGTATCAAGAAGTTATTTGCCTGAAGGATTAAAACAGATATAAGAATGAATAGAGGATATTGTAATATAAATGGTTGAAGCATTTTCATTAATTTCTGAATATAATCTCACTGAATTCCTTTTGAAAGACATTAAAGTCAGTTTTATCTGTAGGCTATCCTGTTCACACCTGGCTGGTCATATTCCAGAAAATCTAGTTTTTGTTTCTTACAAAATTAAAGTTACAAATCACCAGTTGTTTAATTTTTTCCACTGTGAATCTTTGGAATTAAGTTGTAACTGGATTCTGTAAACAGTTAAAAAAATTACAGCAGAGTTTGCAATATAAAAACTCCATGATGCAGCTATGCTAGGCCATAGCAATTCTGACAATATGGCACTATACTTTGTATAGTGCACAGTGTAGTGAGTTTATGCTATTGTTATTTATCTCCATGAGGATAAGGTGCATTTGGCACTTTAAAAGCAGGGTTTGTTTGAAACTCAAGCCAAGAACGGGGACTAAAAACTTCCTGGCTACTGGATGTGAAACAGGCTCTGTTCCCTTCCCCAGCAAAATATATTCAGGCTCTAAGTTCCAAAAATTAGGAGTTAACAACTGGAGCTGAAACAGTGTTTGGTGTCGTGGGAACAGTAAAAGGGAAGCAAGAAGTAATCTGCAGAATGTTTTGTTTTGTTTTAAGTAATGCAGTCTTCACTGCTCTACTAGTCAGAAGGTTGTGTGAATTGAACCAAGAACTCTTATGTGCTTTGAAGAATTTTAACTCTTGACTTTTTGCATGCTTCTATGTTTGATTATAGCTATATATACATTTTGTCTCATGGAAGAATGTACTTTAAATATTATGTTTTTTATTTATTTATTTATTTATTTATTCATTCATTCAAATTTTATGCCGCCCTTCTCCTTAGACTCAGGGCGGCTTACAACATGTTAGCAATAGCACTTTTTTAACAGATCAAGGCTATTTCCCCCACAATCCGGGTCCTCATTTTACCTACCTCAGAAGGGTGGAAGGCTGAGTCAACCTTGAGCTGGTGATGAGATTTGAACCGCTGATCTTCAGATCTACAAGTCAGCTTCAGTGGCCTGCAGTACAGCACTCTACCTGCTGCGCCACCCCAGCTCATTTGCTACTTTCTATTTATAAAAGTAGTCATTTGCTGAGTTGCAGATAAATGAATTAGAAGATGGGTGAGATGGAGGGGAGAGGGAGGGATCAGAAACATACACATTGTTGTGTTATTCCCCCCCCCCCCCCGGAGTTATATGTCTGCTTTTTATGGAATCTAGGGAACTGAATGCAGTTTTTCAATTTTCTTGTCCAGATTTCTATTTCAGCATAGTGGAATAATAATATTTTGAGATAAATTACTGTTTTAGGTTAAAAAAGGCTTTTGAGAACTGAAGCAAACTTTGAAAATAAAATACTACCTTTTTTTCCTTAAATAACTCTTGATTGAACCAGGTCAGCCCATAAGTCACCAAATTCCAAAGTGCAGTGTGCTTTCTGTCACATAGGTCATGGCTTCTTCTGCCACTTCTCCTCTTTTAACTCTCCAATTTGTTTTTATTCCTAGTGACTGCTAGGTTCACACAACCAGACTGTTTCTTTGTACTGCTCAGTCCTCTTGGATTGCTTTCCCCTTCCAGAAAACAGAACTCCCGAGCAAAGCTATATAGGCACTCCTGGATTTATAATGGTAATGGTGTTCATAATCACAGTTGTAATTTTTGTGGTCCTAAGACAAGTGACCAAGTTTAAAGTTAGGACTGTGGTTTTTTTTTATAGCAATCATTAAGCAAATGCCAAGTCCTTAAGTGAATCCATTTTCCCCAATGGGTGCTTTTTACAGTTGGCAAGCCTGTGATTGTGAGATGCTGCAAACAGCTATAAAGCTAAGCCAGTTGCCAAACATTCAAAATGCAATCCAACTTCAAAAATGCACTGTAAGCAGCTCTGGGGAGGTGGTCATAACTTCAAATGGTTGTTAATCACCGTTGCAAGTTGAGGAGGACTACTGTGTATGATCTCTGTTAGATCACAAAGGATGCGCAAACACTGGTCTGATCCAATTCATTTATTAGGAATCAGGCAGGAACGATAACAAAATAATCAAGAGTGAACGGGTACAAAATAGAAAGCAAGAATGCCAGCTCGCGGCTGTGCTGCCCTTTTAAAATCTTTTTTCCGCTAGGCACGGCTAGAGAGCTTCTTGAATTTCCCGGCTGCGGCTTAGCCAATCCGCGTCCAGTATGCATATTAACCTATTTACCATAACTATTTACATATCCTATTTACATACACAACAATCTCCTCTGCTTTCCCAGCAGTCCTGAGACAGTTGTCAGATATTCAGTAGGGTTTGTTTGTTTGGTTTTTTTAAAACATGCAAATCATGCATTGTTTTGAGAAGCAGATAAATCAGAAATCAGAAGCAGAGAAATGATGTTTCCCCCCACAATTGTTTTAATGCTAGATTTCAGGATCAGGCCATTTTAGATGCCTACAATTGATGATTTGGCTTCAAAACCTAACTAGTTTGGACTAAACTCAGCAGCACTTTTTTCATACAGCTGTTGACAAAAAATAGGATTTCCAACATGATTCCCAATATCCGATGATGGATATGGCACAAGAAGAAGGAGAAGAAGAAGAATGATTGATGAAATGTAATAAGAAATAATAGAGTTCCTGGAATTTTCATTCACGGAACCTCTTTTGAGTAATTTTATCCAATTGCTTGTAGCTTAATGCAGAAAGTGTTTGTACAACTACTACACTTCATTAATTGCAATTCTTATTAGAGCTGAACCCTGTTACCTGCCCAAATAGTTTTCCAGTGAATTTATGAAGACGGGGGGAAATGAAAATAATCAAGGGATATTATTTGATAATATTTTAATCATGTAATCTTGTTGTCTATTAGAGGCATCCCCACCCCCCCATATTCTCCATCCCAAAAGAAAGTTGCACTGGAGTGCACCAAGAGAACTATGAAACAAATCAAAAACTTAGCCTTTAAAAATAAATACAATGCAATAACATGCAGCCCACCTAGATTTAATCATAAGCCTTCCTACTAGAAGTTTCTTTGGGGCAGTGCTTCTAAATTATTTTCTGTTATCCCCCCCCCCCCCTCTTAGGAAGAAATAAACATTTCGCTCCGCCCCAACTCTCCGATCTGGGCCCCAATGGAATTTTAGTGTTATATTTATTATTTCACTTATTATAAGCTATAAGGAAACTCCTGGCTGGGGAAAGCTGCTCTACCCACTTACCTGGGAGTAAGTCACACCTGGGAGTAAGTCACACTGAACTCAGTGGAGCTGTTTTCAGTTAGGCAGGCATAGGCTTCTGTGGTTAGGGCCCTCTTTCAACACAGGGCCAGGCCAGCTTAATCAAGCTGATGTTTTGGGGTCTGGCCCATAAGCACCACCTCTACTGGGCAGTGAATGATGTGGAAGGAGGCTTTAAGGTGCCATTCAATGCTTCCACCTAGCTCCTCCTTCTCCAGCAGCAGGTTCACCACACCATTCATGGCTACCATGGTGTTCATCATGAACAACAAGAACCCATGCAACCACCCTTCCCTGCCTGGCTGCCTTCTCTTCCATGCTTGGAGCAGTGTGCAACTGGGAAAACACTCTCTGTCCGGGAGAATCGATCGAGAGGGGACATGTATGGTCCCTCTCCAGGATCACATGGTATAGGATCACATATGCCCCCCTGGCATTGCTCCACACCTCCCCTCCATGGGGTGTGTGTGTGTGTGCACCCCACTATTTGAGAAAGGGAGTTGGGGGAGATTTAAAAAGATAAGAAGGCAATCATGGTGGGAATGTCTGAACCCCATTTGGGTTTGTTTTGACATTTTATACATTTATAAAGGTTAAGGGTTTCAACTGCACTTTGAATTCATCTTCCCTATTTGATCTACCATGTGGTTGCCACTGCCCTGAACCACAACGAAAAGACTCAAAGCAACTTTTCCACCTCCTGAACAGATTATTTTTGTATGATGAAAGTTGTTCAAGAATTACTATTTAAAAGTGGGTTGAATGGTGAGGTAGAACTGTAGTTGCTTTCTAATCTCAAGAGTACAGGCCTGCGGTCTGAATAATGTTATCTCTACCTGTGTATGTTGAAAAATATTATGCAAATTACAAATAGTCTGATCTTGGAGTAATGTGCCAATCAGGATTTATCTCTGTGCCAGATTTCTCATCTCCCTGAATATTGCAATAAATTTATTGGTCTATTGTTGGAAGTCTAAGCATATCAATATTTGTATGTTTGAAAGAAAAATAATAATTTAAACATAAAAGTACAAATTTTATACTCATTAAATTAAATGTTTAAATTAGCATTCTTTGGGGATTTTTTTCCTTTCAAATTGGAATACAATTATGGAGCAAAATATGTGAGATTGGAATGCCTTTGAAATTAGAAGATTAGCTCATTCATGTGTATTGAATACCTGATCACTTAGCAGCAATGCAAACTTGGGTGGAGGTTTATGAACACTTTGATACACTTCTAAATAGAAAGTCTATGGCAAAAGTGAAATTTCATAAAAAGCCATTGCAGTTTTAATTGATCCTATTGTTAAAAATCATCATTTGGGATGTCCTGAAAATTCTTCCACTGGTATGCCAGTAAATCAAGAACAATCCCATCCCATTTATTTGAACAGCTTGTTCACTGCTGACTGGAAAATATTAATTTGTACAAATGTTTCAGAGAGAAAGAGAATTAATCCATTTCAAAATCTTGTCAAAAGAGAAAAAGGACAATATACTTCAAATGTATATTTTTAAACAAAGTATCCAGGTATTCCAACATTTTTATGGCTAAATACATGTTTTTATTAGCAATCCAGTTTCAAATTGCTAAAATAGCCAAGTTTTAGATAACCAGACATTATGCTGGCTGAGTCTATGTTAAATTCAAGTGCTTCAAATAAGGGAGAGTATTTGATGTTCCCATTGACAGCAACTGCTTGAAATTATTTAGGATTATTATTGTTGGGGAAAAGATCAAAAGCAACATGAGAAAATATTATTTTACTGAAAGAGTAGTAGATCCTTGGAACAAACTTCCAGCAGACGTGGTTGGTAAATCCACAGTAACTGAATTTAAACATGCCTGGGATAAACATATATCCATCCTAAGATAAAATACAGAAAATAGTATAAGGGCAGACTAGATGGATTATGAGGTATTTTTCTGCCGTCAGTCTTCTATGTTTCTATTATGTTCTACTTTGTGGAAACATTGCAACCATCTCCATAGTCCTTCATATGCCTCAATTTATGAAAATAAAACAAAATATTTAATCTCAAACCTCTTTCCTGCCAAGGGAGTTAAGCAGTTAAGAACATGCCAGCAAAAATAAGAAGAAAAATGTTTTGCTCAAGCAAATCTAAAGACTCCCCCCCCCTTGCTCTCTGTGCTTCTCCAACATCACTATCTTTGTGTTTTGTGGTATATCATGATTATCATTTCCACAATCATAATATCCACTACTGACTGGAACTGAGATTTTTCATAGCTCTCTGAGATAAATGAGGTATGACGAAGGTTAAGTCAACCCACCCATGGTGTGAAAACACAAGATCTTTCCTACAAGTCAGGACTTAATTCTTGTAAGATTACTTTTTGTGGTTTCCAACAAAGCTGGAGAAAGCCTAACAAAGATAGACATTGTCTCCTAAGAGTTATGTCACCATAAGAGATCATATTAAGCTACTATTTTGCCAATAGTATATTGTCTGTGTTCAGGTTCAATTCAAAACAGGGGCTTTTGGTCTTTAATGGCCTGAATAAGGGATGCTTGCTCAGAATAATCTTCTTATGGTCAAAGGTCTTTTTGATAAGGAAAGAAAAGAGCAAAGGGCCTATAGAATGCTTTTTGACAAAGGCTCAAATGGCAGTTTGTTTGTTGGTTTTAATCGTATGGATTGCTTTAATGCTTCTTTTTCATTGTGTATTTTTATGTTTTTGCTTTAATGTGTGCATTTAACAGTTTTATATATAAAGGTGAGCTATCATGCAGTCTGCTAAATAAAAAGTATAAAGAATAGCAAAAAATAATAATTGGTATTCTGTAAACACAATGCATTATGGACTGTCTGTGGCTGAACTTTCCATCCTTAGGTTACTGGCATTCTTTAGAATTTATTAAGAACTGAAAGAAGTGTAATTGCTTTTATATGTCTGTTATGGTGGAAAAAAAGAGGAAAGGAGAGAGAGAGAGGAAGGAAAGAAGGGGAAAAGAGTTGTTTTGGATTCCTGAATGATAGAAGCACATAGTAAAAGAAAAATGTTAAACAAACAAACAAGTAAGTGATGATGTTTGTCCATTGTGTTCGAAGAGGACCTTGACATGTAATGGGTTGTGGGCTGTATGCAATGAGTCCGCAGGTGGCTGGTAAGGCCTATACGGGCACAAAATGTTCTGCCACATGTTGGGCAGACATGTGTGGGCATCATTGTCATAGCATTTGCAGCTCTGGCTTTGTGGAATGCTTGCTTTTCTTCTGCTATGAATGTTCCTCTGGTCTCAGATGGTGGCAACCTTGGTGAATCAGAATGCGACATGTTGGTCGATCTTGTGCCAGGGTTTCCCAGGAGGTGGTGTTAATATCGAGGGACTGAGAGCTAATAGATATAAGAATTGCAATGCAAAATGTAAAACTCAAATATAATGCAGGGTGTTCTGTCAATGCAATGGAGAGAGGTCATTTCAACTCCTCTTGCACCATCCTGAGTACTCAAAGGATCTCTTTCAGAAAATTATGTGGTTTTTTTAATGTGGCAAGGATGTAAGCATTGCAGAAAAAGGAGAAAATGGCAAATGCTTTTTTCTCCACATAGATCTTTGCTTCCACAACATCAAATGCTATTCATTGGATCCATGTGAAATGAATATATGCATGGAAAACATTCCGCAGAATCCCATTTTTGTGGATTTTAGAATAATACACACTCTGAGTCAATACCCGCTTATGAATGGAACAATGTTGCTGCCATAGCATCCCCAGCAGAAAAAAATCAGGAAGAAATATGTGTGGTATGTTCAAATGTACTATAAGAACATAAGAACATAAGAAGAGCCATGCTGAATCAGGCCAAAGCCCATCGAGTCCAGCATTCTGTGTCACACAGAATGAAGAGTCCAGCATTCTGTGTCACACAGAATTTGATGGGGGTCAGGTGAAAGGGAGGGTCTTGCCTTCTCTTTCTGCTCAAGATCCCCATGGACAATTGGTGGGCCAAATGATACTCAAGGGAATCCTGCCTGCCTCAACCAACATAGAGGCGGCACATGGACATCCATTTCAATAACCACCGATACACTTGGCATCCATGAAACTGTCTAATCCTGCCTTGAAGCTATCAAGGCTGACAGCTGTCATGACCTCTTCTGGAAGTGAATTCCATAAACCAACGACCCTCTGGGTGAAGAAATATTTCCCTTGATTGGTCTTCACTTTCTTATCTATGAGCTTTAGGGATTGTCCCCTTGTCCTAGTATTGTGTGATAGAGAAAATATTTTTTCTCTATCCACCTTTTCTATCCCATGCATGATTTTATACACTTCAATCAAGTCACCCCTTAAACGCCATCTTTCAAGGCTGAAGAGACCAAGGTGTTGCAACCTGGTATCATAAGGAAGGTGCTCCATTTCCTTTATCATTCTTGCCCTTTTTTGCACCTTTTCCAGTTCCATTATATCCTTCTTGAGGTGCGGTGACCAGAAATGTACACAGTACTCCAAGTGTGGTCTCACCATCGATTTGTACAGAGGCAATACAACACTATCTTAGAGCAATGTGGTCCCACTGTATTGTCTTGTCTATACTAACATTATCTTGTCTATACTAACTCTGGATCAATTCTTGTCTTACTACCTGTCAATACACATCATGTACACAGGGAGACAGACACAGACACACACTAACATTTTGACATTGAATCCAATATCCTACTTAGGATGGGAATCAAAATTGGCTCCTATTCTCCGTATGAGCCCATCGTGGTAGGGAGCCACATATTTCTTTGAGGAACTGATTCCACCACAGGAATGCTGTTACTTCTTGTGGACTTCCCCCACCTCTTGCAATATTGAATCAGGCTGTGTTTATGTAACTTAAATCCATTATTCAATATCTTGCACTATGGAATTAGAAAGAGAGAACAGGTTTTGGGCTATGTATCTGACATCTTTCAGGAGTTTGAAGAGTTTATATTCCATTCTCTCATCTGCCTGAAGGCCAAACAATTCCTATCCTTCAATCTCTCTTTAGAGGATTTAGGTCCTTGTCCTATAATATTTTTTATTGTACTGCTCAGAACCTGTTCCAGTTTTTATGAATCTTTCTGACAGTGTAAAGCCTAGAACTGGAAATTGACCTAAGCAGAATAGAACAAAATAATTACATCTTGTGATGTGTAAATTTTACTTCTCTTGATGCCACCTAAAATTCTATTTGCCTTCTTAGCAACCAAATCACAAAAGTTGGGGTGGCACAGTAGTTAGAGTGCAGCATTGCAGGCTACTTCAGCTAACTGCTGGCTTGTAGTTCAGCCGTACAAATCTCATCACCGGCTCAAGGTTGACTAAGCCTTCCATCCTTCCAAGGTGGGTAATATGAGGACCCAGATTGTTGGGGGCAATATGCTGATTCTGTAAACTGTTTAGAGGGGGCTGTAAAAGCATTATGAAAGGCCAAAATGCTATTGTTGCCTCACATTCAGTTTTCAATTGGCTCTGTTCTAAGATTTCTTTCAGTAGAATATACCATTTAGGATTCCAAAGTGAGTGGGATGAGCAAAGATGCTAGAGCATGGAGTGGATCCTGACATAAAGATGTCAAGTGATGGATGGAATGAAGTTTTGCAGAGTAAATGTTGTCAGCCCTCCCAGGTAAAGCAGACAGATAACACAATTAGATGAGCTAATTCTACTTCATTTGGGGGGGGGGGGGAGGATTTGGGGGGGTGTTATAATTTTTTTCTTTATTTTTCTTTCAACATACAATAAAACAACATGAGCAATAAATGCTTAAAATAATAATTAATAATATTTCTTAGATATGTTAAACATTCAGAGAGAGAAAAAAGAGCTAATAATACTTTCAATATGTACTTTTTATCCTCTTCTTTGCTAAGTTAATTAAAATTAACCACACATGAGATATATTTCATCTACAAATAACAAAATTATAAAATCTAGTCCCTTATATTCCTTTTTTCTATTTATAATAAAACATCAACATCTTAACATCTTAACTCAATATCTAATTTAATCCTTTCATTTCTGTGTTAGCTCCTTATCCAATGCTGCCATCAGTCCTTATTTTGTCATCTGGGTCTTTAATAGATTAAAATTAAGTCATCATGTACTTCTTCATAAGTAAATAAAAGAAAGTACTTCTCAATTATTTTTAGTTTCTAACCATTCATAAAACCTTTCCCAAATCTTATAGTAATCACACTCCTCTTTATCTTTAAGCACAATCTAAAATCTTATGTAATATTCCTCTTTCGTCTGGAATTTTATTCAGCTTCCAATTTTGTGCATATGCTATTCTAGCTGCTGTTAAAATATGTATAATCAAATATGTTTCTTCTTTATTAAAATTTTCTGGTAAAATACATAATAAGAATATTTCTGGTTTACATTCAATAGTCCTTTTCAAAATCTTCTGTATCCATTGCTGAATCTCTTTCCAAAAATTTCTTAACTTCTGTGCATGTCCACCATGTATGATAAAAAGAGCCTGGTAACTGATTACATTTCCAGCATTTCATTGATCTATTCTTAAAATACTTTTGCTAATCTTTCTGGTGTCATATACCATCTATAAAACATCTTATATATATTCTCCTTATACGCTGTTGACATTGACATTTTATAATTTCTTTCCCAAATTTGTTTGCTACTTATCTCTATCTACTTCATTGTAAAATAATCTTACAAGTCTGAAGGTATAAATTTTCAGCTGCCACTTTTAACCATCTTATCAATTAGAATCCATAACTTTTTTTCTCTCTCTCTCAATCAGGGTTCATTCCTAGATTTCAGGTCTGGCACTAACCATGACACCAAAGTTGTGGAGGAGATAATGGTGGATACGCTCCCAAGGAGAGAACAGGGCATCTCTCAGTCCAACCATAGTAAGATCTGCCCTCTCTCCAGACTTTCTGTTTTAAGATAGTTGAAAAGTAGGCAGAGGACCCTCGAAGAAAGATATTATCTCAGTTCTTCCAGTCAGACCAGTCATGGGACAGAAAAATCATTGCTTAACTGGTAAATGTTTTCTGTCATTATCTTAATAGAGGAGCAAGCCCCTCCTACCTAGTCAGTTTTTTGGCAGAATTCAGTACCACCAAACATCTTGTTTGCAAGGGAGGCAAAGTCACCTTGTTCTCCTAAAATGCTCCTAGGACAGAAATAAAATTATAATACTTAGCATCGTTTTCCTTCCCATTCCTATTTCAAAGAAATGGGAGGGGTTTTTGTTAATTACTACAAAAGGAACAAATAATCATTTTTCCCACTGCTGCCAGATCAATACAAACCAAAATGGAATAAGAATGTAAATTGTGTCTGTTGTCTCCCCAGCGCTAACTACATTCAGAAGATTGTGGGCAAAATAAAATTAGAGCTGTCCAGCTACAGAGTGGTTGATCTGCATTTGACAATAATCATTTCAGCTCCCAGTGTCATCTTTTACATCTCTCCCTTGAATAATAATAATAATAATAATAATAATAATAATAATAATAATAATAATAATAATAATAAAAGCTAGCAATAGTATCATGACTGGAAAATGTCTACATGCATGCAGTCCTTTTGAAAACAATAATTAGGTATTGAAAGTATTGAAATAAATTGGTATCTATTATGTTGCATAGCTGTGCATCAGTTTTAAATGCTTTCCTTTAAAAAGTTAATGAAGTGATTGCTATATTACTTTGTAGATGGAGTGAGAAAATGAATAATGAAGAGCCTCTAAATATGCTGACCTTTTTCAAAAAGGAAACAACTCTTTTAAACTTTCCCTTTGGCTATCAAGTGCCTATTGAACTCGTTGTATAGAGTAGATTGCTGATATTTTTAAATACTTTTCTTGCTTTCAATAAATCATGTAGCCCCATTTCTCCACAGCATTTTTGTGAAAGACTTTCAGCTTTTATCCATTAAGATTAAACAGAATGTAATTATATTCCTTTAAAAACCATTTCTCAACTCACTGCAAAAATGTGTAGCTATTATCTGTCAAGTATACAAATCAACTTTGCCTTCAGGTAAGAATTGAGTAGCCTTTTAAATCTAATGTAGCAGCAGTGCAACATGCCAAAATGCAACATACCTTTTCTTTATGTTAGAAAATTATATGTGGCCCCTAAGAGACCATGCTTTTAGCAAAAGAATATTTATTATTTACATGGTTAATATTTAAAATTGTATTTATAATAAATCCTATAGTAAAAGTTCTGTAGATAGATTATACAGGCTAAAATATTATATCATAAAACTAACAAACAGTAATTGCTGTTGAAATAGCATTGTATTTGTATAAATAATAATACTAGATACACATTGTTTGGGACAAATAGTTTACCTCATCCTGAAACTATATTGGGGTAGGGGCAAAGTAGGCTTCCTTAAAGTGGGAATTTCATAATATTACAATTGTTGCAGAGTCTTCCATCTTGAAACCACATGTATAGATTCAGCTGAGGATAAAGAACCTGAGAAGGTTTTGAGCACAGAACAAATTCAGCAGGACCTATTTATCTATAATTCTATAATTTGTTTTGAAGTAGCTTGGCTCTATTACTCACATTCTCACAATTACAAACTCATTTGCATTAAGACTATGCTGCCAAGAAAGTCTTTAAGAAACCCAGTGGATGGTATTTTGGCATAATCAGAAGTTATGATTCTTAAGAAGGTTGTCTACATAAAAAGATTTATGTAGAACAAGAGTCAAAGGATAGACTATTACAAGACAAAGCACTAAAATTTAGCTCTGTATGTCATGCCAAACAGAAACTGGATACATGAAACGGAACAGAAAATAATGTGTGTTCCATCACATTGCAGCTTCATGCATGTGGATGGGTAGGAATAGTGTGTGTCTATACTGTTTATTAGAATTGTATGAAACACTGCAGAATTTCCCAGAAATGTCTATTCACCATGTCTACCATATTTTCCAAATATATAATAATATAATAACAGAGTTGGAAGAGACCTTGGAAGTCTTCTAGTTCAACCCCCTGCTTAGACCGGAAGCCCTACACTACTTCAGACAAATGATTATCCAACATCTTCTTAAAAACTTCCAGTGTTGAAGCATTCAGAACTTTGTGAGGCAAGCTGTTCCACTGATTAATTGTTCTAACTGTCAGGAAATTTCTCCTTAATTGCATATAAATCCAATAAATCTAATCTAAATCTAATCTAATCTTTTTTTCCTTGATTAGTTTTCACCCATTGCTTCTTGTCCTACTCTCAGGTGCTTTGGAGAATAGCTTGACTTCCTCTTCTTTGTGGCAGTTCCTGAAATATCATGTCTTTCTTAGTCCTTCTTTTCATTAAACTAGACATTCCCAGTTCCTGCAACTGTTTTTCATATGTTTTAGCTTGTAGTCCTTTAATAATCTTTGTTGCTCTTCTCTGCACTCTTTCTAGAGTCTCAACATCTTTTTTACATCATGGCGATCAAAATGAATGCAGTATTCCAAGTGTGGCCTTACCAAGAGCTTCAAATAGAAGCTCTTGGTTTGGAAAGAGAGAAGACTGGTTTGATATGAGGCTGACATAAATTTGCCATTCATACTTGATAGTGCAGTAATAGTTTATACATACCCAACTCTTTGTTCTATTATTTGTCCTATTAATATCTAAGCTAATCTCAAAATCTGTAATGGGTTTTCACAAAACTAAATTGTACTCATTATAATTTATATTTTTTAATTGTTATAATTAAAATATTGTAACATTAATTTACCCATTTTGTTTCATGTTTATATTAACAAAGAACTCTCTTGCATCATTCTAATCATTTTTTATCAGACATGCCAAACCCTGCTAGAAGAAAGACAGCATTTTACAATGATGCTAAATACGTTTATCATTTCCCCAGGGTATGTGCACACACATGCACACACACACTTTCTTAATTTATCTCATCTCTGAACAACACATGGACAAAATTACTTCTCTTTTCTCCCATCCCAAACTCTTTTAAAAAGAAAAAAAAAGGTATAGATAAAGACAGTTTAATTGTTTCCCATTTCAGATATGGATCACCTTTAGTTATAAAAGTTTTCTCTTGTCTTTTCAGTAGAACATTTGAAATGCCTTGAGGTTCATCCTAAAGAGATGATGGGTTATATAACTGTAATGGCAGCTTGGCTATTTTAATCTACTACTTGGAATGTTCCATGGCAGCACTGAAGAAAGAATGCAACTTTTTAAAAATTGGGGGTAGGGAGTGGAAACTTTCCTTATTCTTCTCTGGATCCCTGACAAAGCATCTCTAATAATGCCGCCTCCTCCTCAGATATAACAGCTGTCATTGTTATTGTCCAGGCACCATTTGTCTATTATGTATTTTTCAAACTTAACAAATCTAATACTTGTGGGTTTCAATTTGCATGATGACTAAGGCAATCTGGGAGTGGAGGTTCACAGATCTTAAACTTGCCAAGTTTTAAGAATACAGATTGATTGATTGATTGATTGATTGATTGATTGATTGATTGATTGAATGAATGAATGAATGCATGCATGCATGCATGCGTTTTTTCTTCCACAGTGTCTATTTTTCATTTGGAGTAAATAAAATGCCACTTCCAGAATCCCAATTAAAGATCACAAACACAAAAAGGTAATTGATCCTGGCTCCATGTGAGAGCCTGCTTTTAATATTCCTGCAGCTTGTAGTATGCTTTTGTTTTAGGTTCCTGTTCTAAGGAGAAAAAAAAAATCATAATCTCTTCATTTTGCTTTTATTTACAGTATACCAACCAGAATACAGATTGTTTTCATGATAGCTTTAACAATAACAATGTGGGAAGTGTTCATGTTCCCAACTTCAGTGACATTAGAGGGAAAACTAGTTCAGAATTGGATAATGATTGGAAAAATAAGCTTTTTGAATTGAGTTTCAAATTCAGAAAACGCATTGCAAAATGTTACAAACCTTAAACAGAACCTTTAAAAAAACTTCCACAGAATCAAGCTGAATGGTTTATCTAGTTTAATTTTCAAGGACTTTGGCAGAAGAAATGTTTTTGTCAGCTCAAAACACCTGATGTAAGTGATAATAATTTTTATTTCTCTGGATCTGTGAGGCATGAGAAAAATAGATGACAATGGAAAAATAGAAGGGCTAATTTTGTTTTCCTTGCTTTGCACGGTAAGATAAATCCACCACATGTTGATAATATCACCATTTTAATAGCAGTAATTTATCTGCTTTGGAGATAAAAATAATGTGCCTGTTTTAAATTAAAGGTATGCTTTAGCATGGGAATTAATTCTGTGATTGCAATCAGATAGCCAATTTACTTTCAATAAAACATATGGCTCCTTTTTTAACTGGATGTAATAGCGCTGTTACATATGTACTAATGCAATTACTATTTCACATTATACTACATTTAGCAGCCTGTGTGGTAGACATATTGTACTGTCAGTGGTGAGCTATGAGCCGTAATGCTAAATTGCACTCACGGCCGCGGCTCGTATGTTCTTGCAGGACCAGCACGATTTTGCTGCTGCACCTATGGTGCACCCGTGTTTCGAAGAGGTTTTACCTGTGGCTCTGTGCGCGATTTTGCTACCTCCACAGATGCAGCAGCAAAATCGCACACGGAGTCAGATAGTGAGTTACAGGCATTAATTACTTGGTTGCTGAAGTCATATTTTCTACAGTCATGTTTGGAGCGGTTTACTTTGAGTTTGCATCTGTTGTGTGCTCTACGGACATTGAAACAGATAATTTTATGAGCTATGCTTTGGTCATGCCGAAGACTAGAATTTCAAGTCTGGTTGCATAAGATATTCTGTTGTGAGTAGAATAGGGGATAACTCTTCCCGTAAAGTATCTGATGGTGCATACTTTTGTGATGCCAGACTCCTCCTTTTCCTCTAGTCCAAATAGGATTGCATTATGACATTTTTGCTCATGCTCGATGGTATCTTTGACTTATAGTGAAGATGTCAGTGGTTGAGTTGGTAGGTCCTTGTGGTTGGGGTAGTGGTTGAGGTAGTGGTGATGGAGATGTGCTGGGTATTTTTTTTGTTGGGTTTCCATTTTTCTGTGCTTTGATTCCCCCCCCCCCAAGGATGTAGAACATGGTTCTAGGTATGTTAGTAGTCATGATTCTAGACTTGCCAGTAGTCATGCTTCTAGTTTTGTTTCAATGCTTTCTGTGGTTGTTTGTGGGGTCTTTGTGTTTGTTTCTAAAGTACGGATCCTGTCAAACATAGTAATGAGGTTGTCCAGTTTCGGTGAGCAGGCTGGGCATATATAGAAAAATGAATGAGTTTCTTGAAGAAAGTTGGCTACCTTCTTGGTTATTTTTTTGGCAAGAGTAGTGGTTGGATTTGGTGCATATGTGGCATTTCTTGGACATTGATTGATGGCAACATTGCATTTATAGCATGTGCTGGGGTTGTTTGGGTTGCTGCTGTTTTCTAGGTCTTTTGCTTGTGGGTTTTTGGAGTTTTTGCTTGGCGTAGTCGCTGATTATTTTGTATGTAATAACTGAGAACAAAGAGTCTCTCCCTCACAAGGCTTATCTTTCTATCTTTCTTTCATAGGAGTCTTATCTAGATGTTAATAGACTCACAACCAATTATGTTAATAGACTCACAACCAATTAGTCATATAAGTCCAATAAAATAAATAAATATAATAAATAATAGTCAATGTTGCAATGTTCACAATAATTAATCTGTTGACAGTAGGTCAGTAAACAATGTAACTTTAATCAATTAAAATAATTAAATACTAATTAATTATTTAAATTCTCATAAATCAATCTAAACTATTAATTAACTATTACCTATTAATTAACTGGACAATCAATTAATAAGTATTGCTAATCAAGTAATTAATTAGACAATATTTAATCAGTTAGACACTCAATTAATTAAACATTACTAATCAGGTAATTAATACATCATTAATATCTTTAAAATTATCTTTTAATCAATGATAATTAATTAATCTCTTAACAATAGATCAGTAAACAATGCAACTCTAATCAATTAAAATAGTTAAACTATTTAAATTCTAATAAGTCAATGTAGTCTTATAAAACTATTAACCATTAATTAAGTAGACAATAATTAATCAGCTGGACAATCAATTAATTAAGCATTGCTATTCAAGTAATTAATGATTCATTAATATCTTAAAATTGTCATTAATCAATGGGTGATGTAGTGTAGTAGAATGAAAGTGAATGTTTTGTAGTAATTGACCTTTACTTCCTCATATAGTACTGGTGTACTTCCACATATAGTTACTGCTGTCCTTTGTGTTATATTGGAGTGGCTTCATTTGCCTTCTTAGTTGGGTGCTGACATCATATCTCAAGCCAGTTTCCGGGTTATAGAGTGTTCCAGTTTTTCCGATGATTTTTCTGAGCCTCACGGAACATCACAGAGTTCTGTGGTGATTCTCATGAGGTAGGAATGTAGTTGGTGAATTTTTCCTATATTCATGGTGCTTCTCAGCAACTCTGTCATTGTAGGAATGAGGTGGGCACTTTAGAGTGAGAGCCACACCTCCTCTCTCTCTCTCTCTCCTCTGGGTATGTTCAGAGTTCTGCTTTGCTCAGGACTTGCTATTTATTTTTATAACAAAATTCTTTTGCACACAATTACAATGATTGACTTACCCTAAAGATATCTAACTAGGAATAGGTTAATATACAGCAGACAGATGGATAATATAAATCAAGCAGTTGAGTGCATGATTGCTAGTTTAACCTTTTGCTCTTAGCTAGAACAATGGAAGAGCTGAATAAATAAATAATCTTTACCCTAGATACACAAAGAGTAGAGCAAGTTACCTTTAAGCTTAATAGAACAGAGGAATAGGATGTTTGATCAATATAATGACAAGATAGGCTTTCCATATTGTTGGCAATAATTAACAATAACCTACATTTGTCTGGATTATTCTACAGTAGACTTTACAAATTATACTCACAAAGTATTTTGTATGCTTCTGTCTATAGGCCATTTGAATATGAACAATTTAATCAATTAAAAACCTGTCTCACTGAAGCAGAGATTTTTAACTAGCTTTAAAGAACTTAGTATTTTAGTCTGTTTGCAATGAATAGTGCTTGGTTTTATTTAAAACATTTTCATATGTTATGGTTTATTATGAATAATAATATGCTTTCATTTATGATTTATTTTGATATAAGATGCATATGTCTTATCGATGCGCACACACATCTCTGAACTGGTAGCAAAGGTAAGTGGAACCTATTACTGATTTGAAGTTAACATGTCTCATGAAGTGTTAGTCAGATCAGTTTTCTAACTGCTGTAATTAATAGCAAATAAAAGGATTAGGAAATAAGAACACAGTAGATTGGGCAGAAATTGTGCAGTGAATTAAAACTGGGGGACAGAAACAGATAACAAGAAAAATAACTAAATTCAAGCAGGCAGCAGGTAGGAGGAAAACGAGCACTGTCATGTCTTCAATGGAAAAAAAATTCATCAATCCAATTTCTCCCTGCTACAAGTTTCTCAAATGGAGTCCTGGAGTTAAGATCTTCTGAAGATATAGATTCTAACTGAAAGAAGGAGGCAAGGAGCATGTCCTTGAATAATGCTTACAACTCTACAGAGCTAAAGTGACCAATAAAGGTGAATGTTTGTAGCTCAGGGTTGCAGTGACGGGTCTGAGCTTGGTTATATTTAATACCCAAAGTATGTAACATCATCAGCGCTAGTCCCCATTAAAATGACTTAGGATTCAGGTCTATAGTTGTGTATACATCTGAAAAACAGGGATTCCTGTGAATGGAAGCAGTGTCATTCTTGGTTGACCAGAGATAACTAAACTTAGGTCATATTAGTCCTGGGGTACTATAAGAAAAAAAAGGAGAGACATGAGGAAGAGTAGGAAAGTAGAAACCATAATTCTGAAGATTTTGTGCAGCAATGATGACACATTTATCATGTTTAAGTGAATCATGGTGAAAGAGAGGAAGAGCAGAGAAAACAAAGTTTAGAATGGAAGCTCTGTAAGTAAGACTAGACTAGAATAGAATAGAATAGAGTAGAAATTTATTGGCCAAGTGTGATTGGACACACAAGGAATTTGTCTTGGTGCATATGCTCTCAGCGTACATAAAAGAAAAAGATACATTTGTCAAGAATCATGTGGTACAACACTTAATGATTGTCATAGGGGTCAAATAAGCAACGAAGAAACAATATTAATAAAAATCTTAGGATACAAGCAACAAGTTACAGTCACAGTCCTAAATGGGAGGAAAAGGATGATGGGAATGATGAGAAAAACTAGTAGAATAAAAGTTAATCCAAAAATATATTAACATGATGTAAGAGGTACTGAGACTTTTGTCTTTTCATATACCACATGCAGGAGTTGGCAATTTACAAGTATGTTTGCAATCCAACTCTGCTCTCAAGAGTAGGTATGGCCCAAACTTTCAGATCTTGTTTTATATTTTTTGAAGGATTTGGAAATTTCCAATTGTTTAATACAACTCTACAATAGCTTTGTATAGTTGAAAAATTGACTCTGTGTCCAATCCCCCAAAATGGAACAACCCTTCCCATATTGGGAAGTGGTTATGGACCAAAATGGATGCCTTAAGTACTACTACATTGCAAGGGGAAGGGAGAGAAATTGGTGGTTGTCTACTGTAGTTACCAGCCTACTATACTGTTAATATTGGTTAATCTAAAGTAATCTCAAATCAAATGTCTCAGCAGCCTTAGGACTTCCTTTAATTACTCTTGCTAGTTTTTGTCACCTACTCCTGGTTTTTTTTGTATTTGCTTTAATAGTTGAAAAAACATCTTTAGCATGTCTGAGTTTGAATAAATATTATATTTCAAAAATTTCTAGTTAAAGGATATAATAAACACTCTTTGACATAATCACCTCATTAATTATACGAGTGTGTTACAAATGTTGACATTTATTTGAAATGAAATATGAAGTGCAATAATGGTCAGGAAGAGTATATCAAGATGACAAATAAAATAAAAGTTAGCTTTGAAAAGAAATATATTGACTTAATTAAATCTCTGTCATATGCCTAGGGGGTGGGGAGGAAGTAAATTGGCTTCTATTGTGTTGGGTAGAATACTTCAGACTTGATATAAATTAAGTTGTTATTAATTTTATTGCCTGAATCCATCATTTGTAGTCAGCATAGTGTATTGTTATTTTTGAGATGTGTTGGATCTTCTGCTCAACCTAATAAATTATATGTTAGTGCAAATCAATCCTTATGCAATGACAGAACACTCAAGAAGTTCTTCCAAAGCTATTTTTCATCATATTACAGATATCTATAATATTGTCTAATACTGTGAAAAATTCAATAGTATTATTTTAATGTGTGATATCCTCCTTTTTATACCTAATGCTTGAGTGCAATAACATAATTACACTTAAACTACTCAAATACAGTATGCACAAAGCCTTGAGAATCACTGCTTTCTCTACCCATCTACTTGAAAGGACAATGATCTTTCTGAAAAGATCATTATTTCAACATTCAATGAATGTTGAAATGTTGAAGACGTTTCATATATCCCATCTGTGTATCAACAAAAAGATATTAGATATTAGAAAGATAACAGAAAGAGAGCAATCAATTCAAAGATATTAAAATTGCTCATACATTATTCAAAGCCATAATGTTGTTGCTCTGGTTTTGACATCCCACAAAACATTTCAATGTTTTGACTTGAAAATTATACTGGGAGATTTAAAATAGGATCACTTGATAGTGAGATAAGTGGCATATAAATTGAATAAGCAAAAGAAAGAAACATGATATATTTAAGTAGCCAAACATTCTGGTATGTTTAACAAGCTATCATTATAGCAAAGACTTACTACAGCAGTGATGGCGAATTTTTTTTCCTTGAGTGCCAAAAGAGCCTGTGTGCACGCTATTGCGCATACACAAGTGCCCACACCCATAAATCAATGCCTGGGGAGGGCGAAAACAGCTTCTCCCACGCCCTGGAGGCCCTCTGGAAGCTGGAAACAGCCTGCTTCTCAACTTCTGGTAGGCCCAGTAGGCTCATGTTTCGCCTTCCCCAGGCTCCAAAGGCTTCCCTGGGGCCAGGGGAGGGTAAAAACAGACTCTCCCATGTCTCTGGAGGCTCTGTGGAAGCCAAAAATGCTCTCCCAGAGGCTTTGTCTGAGCCAAAAATCAGCTGGCCGGCACACACATGCATGTTGGAGCTGAATTAGGGCAACTGCTCATGTGCCAGCAGATATGGCTCCATGTGCCACCTGTGGCACCCATGCCATAGGTTCTCCATCACTGTATTAGGGGGTCTCAATCCAATATGTACTTTATTCACAAAATGAGTACCAGATTTTAAAATGATGTCATTTTGTATATGAAGCAGTTCAGGTGTGTCCTATCAACTTATTATTGTTGAGAGTAGTCTGGATTTTGCAGCTATAGTAGCCTCACCACAGGTCTTTTAAATGCCTCTGTAACTGGCCTTTTTAATGCCCTTTCTTGGATAAGCCTTCCATAAAAGTTTATTGTCATTTTATTTCCCCAGTCATTCAATTTATTGTAGTAAAGCTTTAGATTATTCTTTGTAAATTGAGTTTATTTTTATTGCTGTATACCCAATGTACATCCTCCTCCAAGACTGCTGGACCTCAGTTCACATCATCTCTCATGGCAAAACCAGCTGGGGTTTTGGCAGCTTTTTTTTTACTGTCTCTTGTGCTGGCAGTCAATTTTTAGAAATCTTACAAACTGTTTTATTACAAATATGCTAAATATATATGATAACTTTAATTCAATTCAGTTTATTAGAGTCATAGACCAGGGTCCAGATCCAACAAAAAACACTAAGCAAATATACAATCAAAAGTTATAAAATACAATAATAGATAACAGATAAAATCTATGATAAAATCCAGTCTGTCAATTACATACGGTTTACAATACTAAAAGTACAATCCATTAATTGTCAGGCCTGCAGTCAGTTTAATACTAAAAGGGAAAGCAAGGTTTACATTTGTCGTATAAATTAGCTATGGTGGATTAAACACTTGCTTTTTAAAGGTTCTAAGTAATGTAGGTCTATCACTGCTCATCAAAAGTTTTGGGAGGCCATCGTACCATAGACTTGTTGGAATTCTAGAAAGACCGTTACCTTAAGCAAGGTGCTCAGCCCGCTGGAACTGAGCCAGGACCTTCCGGAGGTGATGGTTATTAAAGTACAGACAGAGCATGTTCAAATGAACTAAACTTTTATTAGAAAAGTAGAAAAATAAAGTTTGTCTGAAGAGACATAAAAAAGCACATCTACATGGTTAATGAAGATGAAGCGTAATGGAGATTCTCTAAAACTAGAGACCGCCTTCTTCTTTAAGAAGGAGCATGTGAGCAAACAGGTTACATCACAAAGGAGGAGCTACATTAATAAACAGAGTTAACTATCTAACTACTGGATGTTTCTCAATGTCTTTGGGGGCTGTCAAATTCACAGCGTGACAAGACTAAGCTTAACAGCACAATTACTTCACTATTTAAAGCAAGAGCTCTAAATAATAATAATAATGATGATCATGATCACAATCAAAGTCATCATTATTAATTAGACTTCTATGTCGCCCTTCTCCTCAGACCCAGGTTGGTTCACAACAAGAAAAAATACAACATTTAGAAATCTAATCTAAAAACATCATAAAAACCCAATATCTTCAAACCAGTTGATCACATTCACCCAATCATACATATAGATTCATTGTTGGCTGGGGCTAGACGTTAAACTTAGTGGCCCCAAGCCTGTCAGCAGAGATGGGTTTTTAAGACCTTGAAGAAGGTAGAGAGGGTGGGGGCAGTACAGATCTCTGGAGATAGTTGATTCCACAGAGAAGGCTCTTCCCCTAAGCCCCGACAGGTGACATTGTCTAGTTGACAGGACCTGGAGAAGGCCAACTCTGTGGGACCTGACTAGTAGCTGGGATACGTGAGGCAGGAGACGGTCCTTGTATTGCATTCGAAGACCAATTGGCAGCATTTTGCACCATCTGAAGTCTCTGAAGGTTCTTCAAAGATAGCCCCATGTAAAGAGAATTGCAGTAGTTGAACCTCGAGGTGATAAGGGCATGAGTGACTATGAGAAGAGACTCCCGGTACAAATAGGGCGGCAACTGGTGCAGAGGCAAACCTGGGTGAACGTCCCGCTTGCCACAGCTGAGAGATGATGTTCTAAGCTCAGCTGTGGATCGAGGAGGATGCCCAAGTTGCGGACCCTTTCTGAGGGGGATAGAAGCTCCCTCCCCAGCGTAATGGATGGACAGGTGGGGTTGCCTTTGAGAGGCAGAACCCACAGCCACTCCATCTTATTGGTGTTGAGTCTGAGCCTGTTAACACCCATCCAAACCCTAACAGCCTCTAGACACCAGCACATCACTTTCACTGCTTTGCTGAGTTGACACGGGGTGGAGATATATAGCTGAGTATCATCAGCATACTGGTGGTAATTCACCTCGTGTCGTTGGATGATCTCACCCAGAGGTTTCATGTAGATATTGAACAGGGGGGAGAGGACCAACCCCTGGGAAACCCCATAAAGGAGGGACCTAGAAGTCGACCTCTGACCCTCTGTCAACACCGACTGCAAATGACAGAGAAGTAAGAAGTGAACCACTGTACAATGGTACCTCCCACTCCCAACCCCTCCAGTCAGCACAGAAGGATACCTTGGTCGATGGTATCAAAAGCTGCTGAGAAGTCAAGAAGCACCAGGTATAGGAGTGACCCCTATCCTGAGACCACCAGAGATAATCTGTCAGTGTGATCCAAGCAGTTTCCATGCTGTAGCCGGGCCTGAATCCTGACTGTTGAGGGCCCATATAATTGGCTTCATCCAAGGACTGTTTGAGCTGGAACACCACCACCTCCTCAACAACCTTCCTTAAAAAGGGAAAGTTGGAGACAGGATGATAGTTATTCAGAACAGCCAGGTCCAGGGAAGGCTTCTTGAGGAGGGGGCACACAAGTGCCTCCTTTAAAGGAGCTGAAAGGACCCCTCCCTCAAGGAAGTGTTGACAACGTCCTGGACCCAGCTCCATGTCACCTCCCTGCTGGCCAAGACCAGTCAGGACGGACACGGGTCCAATAAACAGATGGCGAAGCTCATAGATCTCATGGCCTTGTCCACTTCATCATGCCTCACCAGGTTGAACTCCTCCCACACAACAGGAATAAGACGCGCAAGCAGCAATTAATTAAAATAATATAGATTAGCCAATTCCATTGGAAAAAAATTGCTTGCAAATTAATTAATAATAATAATAACAATTTATTGGATTTGTATGCCGCCCCTCTCCGTAGACAATGATAAAAACAGCATGTGACAATCCAATAATAAATTGTGTGTATGGGGACAGCTCTGTAAAGAGATGTGGATGAAAATACACAAAAATGCCACCTTTTTGTTTCTACCCCTTCTAGCTTATATGATAACCTCAAGCTTTCCAGGGAGTCAGTGATTTATACATAAGAGGGGTTGGGGGAGAGAATAAATGAATCCTGTGTTTTAAAATGGATGGTGGACTCTGATCCTTGCAGCTACTTGCTACAGGGATTTAGTTGGAAAAAACAAGTTGACATGCCCAACAATTTATGTAACACACACACATCCTCACACACACACATTTTTATTTTTATAGGTGGGTGTTTCCCAAGCAAGTCTTTTGAATTACAGTGCATCATGCTTTTTTGGGATATTAGTTCCTCAAAGTTGATGGAAAATCTTTTTTTCCCCTTTGCCAGCAGCATTCTTTCTCTTTGTCATTTTTCCTCTCTTCGGGAACATGTGACCAATGCAATAAAGAAAACAATACAAAATTAATTTCATACAAAGGAAGGGAAACCAACAACCAATTATATCACCCAAGTTATCCCAAAATACTTCAGGTCATGCTGAACATCTTTTCTGCTGTCATTCTCATCTTTAAATTAAAGCATCAGCAACGGTCCACATTTCTTTTTCTTTGAGTCGCAAATGGCTGAGATTTTCAGCCCGATTGCCCTTGACAATTCCAAACTAGCAGGGCTCATGTAATATAAAAGGCTTTTGATTTCCCATGTTGACATTGCATTACTGCACACTGAGTTCTAGTGCTCTACAAAGGCTTGTACTCATCTTTCATCCATTGTCACTGTTTTCTTGTGCGAAATCTCTTAGCGGTTTCAAGCTCTGCATACCTGGGTAAACCAAAGCAGCCAGGTTTAAAATCTGAAATGGGTGCATCTCCACTATTATAAATCAAGCCATCCCTGACTGAATATATCTTGGAGGGAGAAGCATGGGGCATATCTACACTGCTCAAAAAAATAAAGGGAACACTTAAACAACAGAAAATAACTCCCAGTAAATAGAATAGAATAGAGTAGAGTAGACTAGAGTAGAGTAGAACAGAACAGAACAGAATAGAATAGAATAGAATAGAATAGAATAGAATTTTATTGGCCAAGTGTGATTGGACACACAAGGAATTTGTCTTAGTGCATATGCTCTCAGCGTTCATAAAAGAAAAAGATACATTTGTCAAGAATCATGTGGTACAACATTTAATGATTGTCATAGGGGTCAAATGAGTAATGAAGAAACAATCAATATTAATAAAAATCTTAGGATACAAGCAACAAGTTACAAATCAAACTTTTGTGAAAATCAAACTGTCCACTTAGGAAGCAACACTGATTGACAATCAATTTCAATTTGTTGTCAGCGCATTCAACTTTGTACAGGACAAAGTATTCAATGAGAATACTTCATTCATTCAGATCTAGGATGTGTTCTTTGAGTGTTCCCTTTATTTCTTTGAGTAGTGTATAAAAGGAAAAAAAATGTGGTATGGTTTACCTATATTTGGGCAGGACAATATTTTGATAGTTTAGAACTGACACAAGTGACATTAGACTTTTGATGAACAGCCTTGAAAGCCTTTTGCACAAGAAATTGCTGTGAACATACATTGAATTCAGTCATGGGCTGCTGCCTACATGGTGGGGAGAGACGCAGTGGGGGGCAGCAAAACTGGAGCTTACATATAGTAGATATGTATATTTTTGAGTGCCTGTGTATAATATGTATGTACACATATGGCATATGTGTGTGTCTGTGTATGTGTGTGTTTGTATGTGTCTGGGCCAGTTCCTGCTCAGAGGACCATGGGTGTTGGTTTGGGAGAATCCTCACGTTATCAGAGACTGGTTTTGCTGCCAATAGCTTTGGACAGTGAGGATTCTGGGTCAAGGGCAGGTTCTGGGAGTGAAGCAGGATTGGATGATGAGGTAATTACAGGCAGCCCATTAGCTAATTACCCCATTAGTGAGTCATCTTCATTAGACTCGGAAGAAGAGGGATTCATAGGTGCTCGCAGGCGCAGGTTTATGACAAGGAGGGAACAACTGCGCAAGTATTATAGAAAATAAGGGAGAACACCTGTGGCTTGGGCAATTAGGCTAATGGGGCTGCTGATAAATTGCCAGCGTGGTTGGGAGCATGTGCGGGAAATTATCCGTTTGGTGAGAGAGAAGTGCTGTTTGGTTTTGAACTGCTTCAGGATTTACAAGGATTTTTTTTGAACAATTCACAGTTAAGTACAGTGTGAGGACTCTTGAACGGGGGTGGCTGTGACGTCTTCACAGCTGCCTTTTATCTGCTCTGCTTTTGTTTTTGTTTTTCACAGCATTCCAGGCTCGCGGTTTGTGGGAGAGCACTTTGGCTGATTTAAAGTACGTGTGTACAATATGCTGATAAACCAACTCTTTGTTTACTTTACAACTATGTGTGTTTGAATTTACACTTTAGACTTAATTGGGGCTCGTAACATGAAGCCCAGCATAACAGTATGTAACATATTTTTGCTGATAATGAAAACGAAGGGAGACTACTATAGATCTATTTTGGGCTTATTTGCCTTCATCGGGTAGCCATATCCTTTTACTGGGATTTGAACCTGGGGCCTCTGCCTTGTAAGGCAGAGGCCTTAGCCTTTAGGCTACAGGCTCATCTCCTGTATATAGGATTAAATAGTATATTTTGGATGTTCAGTAATAGTAAATATCTTGTATCTCTTTGAGGCGAGGAGAGGCCAGGCACCCTTACCCAAACCCTTGACATGAATGACGTCCGGTTGGCCACCTTTAGGCCAGTCACACGACCTTTAAGTCACCTCCTGGTCACATGATCATCAAGCCACTCCTACCCAGTCACAAATTTTGACAAACCACTCCCACCCAGTCACATGACCATCAAGACACACCCACAAAATAAGCTATGCCCATAGGGTGGTAGTAAAAAATTTTGTGTCCCTTCACTGATTGTAATACATGCATGCATAAATATATGCATACTTTCAAATAAAAAAATCATGATTGGTTTAAATTCCCTCTAGCACAAAGGTCAATATACTATGACTAAAATTATTACAAAACCATCAGAAAATAAAGAAAGGTGAAGATGGGGAAGAATGCCTTAGTGTTTCTGCAAAATGAATGCTGAAATTAAAATATTCCTACAATGTTAACAAAAATAGAAAACGTGATGGCCTAACAAGAGAGTGACTACATTTGAATTTTCTAACAATGGAGACAACAGAGGAATTTTTACCTGTCCCTTCCCTTCTTTCCATTATCCCATTAGATTGTTTAATAATAAGTTGAATTCTGAGATGTTATGTGATATTGACTTGTCCAATCATTCTGGCATTGCTTCTGAGCCTTGATCAACAAAGTCTTATCAGCATCTGTAATTGGAATAAGTCTTTCTTTAAACAGACTTGACAATGACCACTGAACTTTCTGCTGCTTTCTAAGTGGGTCAGAGTTTTCACATAGCAAAATGAAGGCAGTGATATTGGACATACATGCAGGTTAGATAGTGTGAAGCTCAATTTTGCGCATGACTGCAATTCCAAATATAAGCTGCTCAACTTTTTTTAAAAAAATAGAATTCAGTCTAAATCTACTTGCTTATTCTAAGTCATATTTTTTCCTTACATTTTGTTGCTCTTTGTGGGAAATTAGGCTTTTGATGGCATTTTAATGTACTTTAAATAGTTTAATATCTTTGGGTCTAGTATTATGAAAAAGATGCTGATTTCAAATCCAATATCTTGTCAATAGTGTGGAAATATTTAATAGGTTTAATAATTCCTTGGAATCAAATTAGTTTGTTGATATCTGCTTATGCGTTAAGGTGTTTGTTCTGAATGAATATCAATGGCAAATTCAGTTGTACTAGCAAGAAATACATTGAAATATATCATTTTTATGGCCATCGACTAATTAATTTTTGTGCTTCTTGTCCATTTTGTAATTTTTTTTCTGTGACACTAATGAATGTGCTTATAGTTGTAAAATCATATACTTCATATATAATGTATCATATATAATACAAGATATGAATATCCTGTACTCCTGGCAATTGGAAAATAATTGTCATATGTTATCATCCTCAGTACAAGGGCAATTGAATCTAAAGATACATTAGTGTTTTTACTCACAGAAGAAAACTTAAAAGAAATTATTCGGGATTATCAGGAGAGACATGTGTAAGCTTTGAAGCTTGTTTTGAATCAAGCTTGAAATTTTCAGAAAACTTCCATGAACTCAGAAAATATATATGTATATATTACATTTCGGTTTGGGAACTGGAAGTAGGGAGAAGAATCAATAGCTTTTAATGATGGGAAAGGGGCAGAATGAGATTATAATTCTGTGTCTTTCTTCCCCTACGTTCTCTATCTTACTGTGCTCATGGTGTCTTAGAGAACACAGTTGCATATAAAGAAGTAGACAAACGGAGGAAAAAACATTGATGGATGCCTTTCTGCAAAAATAAGTATTGATACTTTAAAAATTTCAGTCATTTTTCTCGTATATTTTGCTTACTTTCAAATATATTCTATCTTCCTCCTTCTCAATGTCTAATTATTAAAGAAATCAATTAACCAGTGTTTGTACATGTTCTGTGAGCCGCTCCGAGTCTTCAGAGAGGGGCAGCATACAAGTCTAATAAATAATAATAATAATAATAATAATAATAATAATAATAATAATAATAATAATAATATCTCTGTGGTATATTCATATAATTTCCTCTCTTACTCTATAGATATTATTATTATTAATGATAGTCTGTGTACAGAACAGAATATAGAATAGAATCTTATTATTACTTTAAATGTACGCTAATCAGCATATATTAAAATGAAATTAGCTTTCTTGCTTTCCGAGATCCAAATTAAGACAATTCTTGAGTTTTGTTGAAATCAATAGGACAAGTTGTTCAGGATACATTGATTACATGGGAACAAAATCCTACTACGTATCATTGCAGAATCCATTTACAAGGTGACAGTACAAACAGGCACTTGGGAATTGGGATTTTTCCCTTGGGCTTGCCTTTAATGGTGTATAAGCTGCTAACCCAGTACTGCAAATTACATTGGATCTAGAAATGTTTATGGACTAAACATTAAATGCCATGAACACTTTAGGGAAATAATTCTGACTTCCTTCCAAAGCATTTTTCCAACTGCTTACATCATTACAGCTTGCTTTCCTGGTGTGGCTAGAATTAAATTCAGGCAGCTTTTCTATCATTAAACTTTATTTTCCAAAGGTTATAAACATTGTCGTTATGGTTCTGTATAAGTAAAAAATGCAGTACATAGTGCTTCAACCCAAGACCTCATGCCTTTTATAATTAAAAAAGGCAATGCTTTGAGAATTCAGAAGGGAACACCCATTGTTTTCTTTAAAAAAAAAAAACTCCCACATATTTACCTGCTTAAATCCTCCTCAAACATTGAATTTAAAGTGGAAAGGAAATCCTACAACCTGTATAGTGCTTGCAATATAATAACTCAATTTCACATATCTTCAAACATTAAGAAATTATTTATATTTGTCCCATTGTTTTATTGTGCTGAGCTTAGAGGATGGGAAAAGATTAGTGGATTCTGCTAGGCTAGAACATATGAGTTTGTTGAGAATGAGATGTTGATTATGTACAATAAGCCAGGAACAGAAGTACAACTGTGACCTTATATCAAATAAAGTGCCATGTCTTCATTGCAATCTCATTAAACTCCATCTGGATGAGAATGGGTGGGGTCTTTAATTAGTTTTTCTTAGCATGGTTTCCTTCTCCCTGCCTGCTTATGTTCACTTTAACTGCTAGCCTCCTGAGCAATATTTGTAATGTAGAATCTCCTTTTTTTCCTTCTTCCTGGTCAGGAAGAGGCAATTTCTCTTTGCTTCTGTTTTTCTATCCAGTGGGAACTTGAGAAGACATTGCTTTAAAAATGTTAAAAATGTGGAATCCTTGGAAAAGGAGTAGCCTTCCTCCACATGTAGGTGGAGAAAATGCAACAGTGCAAAGAACTTTTGCACATGTTTTCACCCCAGACCTGAGGAGTCCCATTGACCATTTCCTTATTGCAGGCATGGCAGAGGTTGCACATTTAATAGGAAAGTGAACACAAGAACAAGGGGTAACAATCTGAGGTTAGTTGGGGGGAAAGATCAGAAGCAACGTGAGAAAATATTATTTTACCGAAAGAGTAGTAGATCCTTGGAACAAACTTCCAGCAGACGTGGTTGGTAAATCCACAGTAACTGAATTTAAACATACCTGGGATAAACATATATCCATCCTAAGATAAAATACAGGAAATAGTATAAGGGCAGACTACATGGACCATGAGGTCTTTTTCTGCCGTCAGTCTTCTATGTTTCTATGTTTCTATGAGCACCCAGAGATACAAGGAGCAAGTGATGGAATAGATATGATTGTGTTATCATGCAAGTATCATGCATACTTACCGGTATGCATTTGCATCAAATGCTGGGATCTATGCATGTAATTATGGCATTTACCTGATTATGGATCACTGAATGTCTGTCATTTTGGATTTCTTGCTACAGTAATAGCCATAAAGAAAATAATGTACTAATGCAACATAATAAATGCCTGCATATCACTCATTTACCTCCTCTTTTTATATGCATACATATTGTGCATATGTTTATATGTATACCAGCATCAGATTAAGATGTATTCTGTCAAGTATCAGATAAAGATTTTAGAGATGCATGCTGGCATGATGACAGGAATCAAAATGATTCATAATGAGTCTGCGGAGAGGGGCGGCATACAAATCCAAATAATAATAATAATAATAATAATAATAATAATAATAATAATAATAATAAATAATTTAAAAAGAGTGGGAAGAGAACCAGTAATAACAATCTACACTTGAAATAATTGCACCGGGGTCCCTTCTGGCCTTTGCACCATCAAATTAAATGTTCTTCAAAAATCAAATGACTAAATCTATCCCAGAATAAATGTAGAATACAATAGAATACAAGTTTTTTATAAGTGTGACTGGACACACAAGGAATTTGTCTTGGTGCATCTGCTGTCAATGTACACAAAAGAAAAGATATGTTCGTCAAGAATCATAAAGTACAACACTAAATGATGGTCCAGGTACAAATAAGCAATCAGATCATAATTAGAAACCAGTTAATATAAATAATAAGGAAAATCATATAGTCATTAGTGGGAGGAGATGGGTGATTGGAACAATGAGAAGATGAATAGAATAGAATAGAATTTGTCTTGGTGCATATGCTCTCAGCGTGCATAAAATATATTAATCAATATTAATAAACATCTTAGGATACAAGCAACAAGTTACAGTCATACAGTCAACATGGGAGGAAAAGGATGATAGGAATGATGAGAAAAACTAGTAGAATAGAAGTGCAGATTTAGTAGAAAGCCTGACAGTGTTGAGGGAATTATTTGTTTAGTAGAGTGATGGCGTTCACGAAAAAACTGTTCTTGTGTCTAGTTGTCTTGGTGTGCAGTTTTGAGGGTAGGAGTTGAAACAGTTTATGTCCAGGATGTGAGGGGTCAGTAAATATTTTCCCCTCCCTCTTTTTGACTTGTACAGTATACAGGTCCTCAATGGAAGGCAGGTTGGCAGCAATTGTTTTTTCTGCAGATTAATAGTAGTGCAGACTTAGTAAATAGTTTGACAGTGTTGAGGGAATTACTTGATTAGCAGAGTGATGGCATTCAGGAGAAAACTGGCCTTGTGTCTAGTTGTTATGGTATGCAGTGCTCTACAGTGTCATTTTAAGGGGAGGAGTTGGAACGGTTTATGTCCAGGACATGAGGCGTCTGGAAATATTTGCATAGCCCTCTTTTTTTACTCAGGCAGTATACAGGTCCTGAATGGAAGGCAGGTTAGCAGCATTTTTTTTCTGTAGTTCTAATTATCCTCTGAAGTCCGTGTCTGTCTTGTTGGGTTGCAGAACCCAACAAGACAGTTATAGAGGAGCACATGATAGACACAATAATTTATCTGAAGAATTGTATCAGCAGCTCTTTGGGCAGTTTGAGATTTCTGAGTTGACACAGAAAGAACATTCTTTGTTGTGTTTTTTTATGACTTTTTTGGTGTTAGATGTCCATTTTTGATCTTGCAATATGGCAGAACCTAGAAATTTGAAGTATGGCTGCTTTTTTAAAAACTTAGAATATTTTCTTTTGTAAAGACCCAGTACTTTCCATATTTTAATGTCACAGAAAAAAATTAATTTCTGACACACTGTTAACATTCCTTTGTGTCGCAGTCAAGTGTTTTTATGCTTAAAAAACTTAATAAGAAGCAGACGTAAAGCTTAGAAAAAGACATAAAAAGCATTAAAAACAGATTTCAAAATTGGCGATAAAACTACCAAAATGGATGCTACTTACTGAATGTATGATTAGTGATGGATGAATTATTCTAAACTCAATTAAGAACTGGTTTGGCATATATGAGCTTCCAGAAATAATAATTATTAATAATTATTAGGGGGGGGAAGCGTATCTATGTTGAAAGAGTTGCACTTATGCAAAAGCTGCCACAATCCTATCCTCCAAAATTTTCATGGACATCTGAAATGTACTGTGGTTTCTCCCTTCTCAAAACAAAAATGTAGCAATATGAGAGCAGTTTATGTGTTGATGGAGATGACTATCAATCATATAAAAGTTTTTGCAAGAAAGATTTTCTTTTTCCAGAAAGAGAAACGATTATCATCAGACAAATGTATTCTTTTCAAAAGAACAAGATCCTGAATTGGAATAGGTCCTTCATCAAAGTATGAGGATCGTAATAAACCAATTTGATAAGAGACTTACAGAAGAACTAATGCTAAAGAAAATGTTTTATTCCCCATTGCAACACTATGAATTCTTTCCCAGTGCATATTTTTCTCAAAGACTTTATCTTGCAGTGAATGGAATTGGAGAATTGGAAAAAGAAGATGGGTATGTAGTAGACAGAAATGGACATATTTTTTTCCTTTTATATATTGCTTTTGAACATATATCCTTTTATATGCTTTTGAACATATAGCCTATCGTCCCCTGTCCAATTGTCTTTCCTTATCTCATATATCATATATATTCTCTCCATATACATATATATATATATATATATATATATATATATATATATATATATATATATATATATATAATCTCCTTATCTCTTATATCATATATATTCTCTCCCTCCCATCTACTTCTCTCTTTTTTTTTACTTTCTATCGTTATATATATTACTTAATGTCTATTCTCTTCCATATGTATTGTATATTGGACAAAGAATTTAAAAAAATAAAAAATTAATAACTGAAATACCCCAGACTCTAAAGACCCTATTTTGCTGAAAATACAACCTTGACTAGAAAAAGATCAAACACTGAGAAATGATAGCAACTTTAGCCTCAAACAAAAGTTTGGATTAAACTGTACTATTATGAAATTCCATATGACACATTGAAAGAGTTAGTATTTCCAGTAACAGCACAAAAAAATACTGTTAGAGAAAAGCAACCTAAGTAGATAAACAATGAAGGTCTATTTGAACTCTTGCGCTAGAAAAACCACAGGCTTTTTTTAAAAAAGAGAATTTTATAATTATCAGACCATGATAACAGGGCCCAGTCTCTCATGCTCACCAATCTAATTCATCCTACCAGTAGCTGTTCTGTTCATGGGCTTTCGATAAATCTCTGAAAAATCACTTCTTATTGATTAAAATCACTCTATTAAAACTCATGACTTCAAATGCAGGATTAAAGTAGGATAGAAGCAGATTCTATCTCATTTTAACTACATTCCTTAGATAATACCCGGCCGGTGCTTTATCCCCAGCCCGTTTTGCAGCAGGGCCAGGGAGACACGGCCCTTGGCGCAGCTGCCATCTTGAAAGGCCGAGATATCACGAGATTTCGCGAGATCACGGCCAGCTTTGGGAGGCTTCAGCCTACCCGATGACATCATCCAGGGCGGAGCCTGTCAGCCCTATAAAAGGGCTGGGCAGGCTTCAGGGCCTCTTTTTCGCCCTGGACGACGATGAAGCGAACACCCACCCACCCTCCCTATCTTTCAGTGTGCCAACGAGGGTTGCCCTTAGGGGGGCCGAATAGGAATTTTTGGCGGTCTCAGTATTTTCTGTGACCGTTTTTTCACCTATTCCACACTGCGGCGACGGATAGGCAGTTAGGGGGTGCTTCGCCCGCTGTTTAGGCTAATTGGCTTACCTCTGGTCATTTGGGTAGGCAGGTTAGGGGCGGAAAACTGGGTGGTGGTTAGCAACTGCATGTTCTCCGTTGGGCATCTTTGGGGATGATTGACAGGTTCTCTCCAAAGGCTCATGGTGGAAACGACCTGAGCAATTGGGGGGAACCTGTCTTTGGGTCCCGCCCATTTCCTTCCCATTGTAGGGGTTAGACGGCGGGACCTCCCACATGCAGGTGCATGGCAGTGAGTCAGGTGAGGGCATGGCCCCTCACCTGGATCAGCAAGGAGCTACGCCCATAAGTTGCCCCGGAAGTTTTTCTGACGTCATTTTCCGCCCCGGAAGCAATTGTTTGACCCTGCGGGTCCTTGTTTAGGGTTATAGTTGATTTATGCTAATTTATTTGAATAAATTATGCAAATTTAATTAATAAAAATGACCCATTTTAAATCCAGCTCTTTGTGTCCATGTCGTTACTCCGCCTCTGCTGCAACACCCGTCATTACTCAAAGCATATGCATTAGCTCACCAGAAACCTTTGCTAAGCCTGCACTCTAGCAAAGATTTGAGGCAGAGAACATGGTTTTAGAACTTCTTTTCAAGCACACCTCAGTTTCTCGTCTCTTCCATGGAACAAACATTGAGGATCCACGCCCCATTTCCCACAACCCCTTCCTTTGTATTGCTTGGAAGTGACATCACACCTCAAAGAGCTAAGGCTGCAAAATAATACCTTTTACTTTGGGTCTCCTCTCGCCTTCTTACCATTCTTCTATGGTGAGGGTTAATCCAACTATTTTCTACTAATATGTCTTCCCCACTGTCTGACAGAGACCATTTCCCCAGTCCCCATTCCCCCATTCCTCCTATATCTCATTTATCTTCTCTTCTATACCTATATCTTTTCCTGCTATTCTCTCATAGTTATATTTTACTCCTTTATTTCCTCCTCTATTCCCCCTTTAATACATTCTACCTGATTATATCCTCTATAACCCTCATTGTGTATTATTGTGTATTGGACAAAATGAATAAATAAATAAATAAATACATGTCACATCAGCTCCCTCAGGCTCAACCAAGTCACTTTCTGAGTCTCAGTCTCAGCTTCATGGAAGCCATCGAATAATCATGGAAGACATCGAGATAGAAAAACATCCCCAAAATATGAACAAGCGGGATGATACCTCCCGCCTACCAGACATCTGGAAAGCAGCCCTCATTAGCAAACATATCCCAGCCATAGAAACTGAAACCAGACTCAGAACACACATTGCAAAACAATCAAGTAGCCTGCAAGCTCCAATTACTCAGGATATCACGCCTAATCCACAATCATTAACTAATTAGCATACCTCAATTACATCAACGACCCCAGGTGTTACCCCACTGACTCACCAGGAAGTTTCTACACAGCAGGCAATTGCTGAGCCATCAAACCACACCCAGCCAACAGTATTTATAGAAAGAAGGCAGCTCAGGTCTCGTTGTGTTCGCCTTAGAACAAGGACAGAAGCACCAGCCTGAAGATGACGAGTGGGACCTCGTCGAAACGTCGCCAGAAATTTCCAAATGCTACACGGGAAGAAACCCGAATATGCCAAGACCATCATACCTGTACCAGTGAAAATCTACTAAAACAAATATATATATATAAAACCCTCATTGTGTATTATTGTGTATTGGATCAAACAAACAAACAAACAAACAAATAAATAAATACATGTCACATCAGCTCCCTCAGGCTCACCCAAATCACTTTCTGAGTCTCAGTCTCAGTTTCCTCTGGCAAACCCCCTGGCCCAAGGTACCCAGAGGGGCCTGGTTCATCCTCTTCAGAATCAGCCATGGCCTGAGGTGGACAAGGAGCACTCACAACAGTAGCAATATAAGCAAAGGCTTTAAGCACCTTCTATGATGGATTTAAGTTATTTAAATCCATCTTATTTACTGTTTATATGATGTACTGGAAGAGGAAACAGTTGCTGTTCAACCTGTACTTTCTCCTGCTCCCTCCCTCTCTCTCTCTCTTTTTGCTGTACACATATTTCATAAATCTTGCACAATTTCATGTGAAAATATAAAACAAATTTTAAGTTGAATTGTATGGTTCTTCAGTTTTTTGGATATTGCAGCTTGTCTTACTTTCTATAGCACCATAGACAAATCAATATTTGCCTTCGTTCTCTCTCTTTTAATCTGTCTTGGCTATTCTCCCATTCATGTTCTCCGTTTCCACAAAGAAAATATCAAATGGAGTAAATGGTGATGTTTTATTTGCTGCATTCCCTAAGATTGGTCTCAATATCAAAGGCTAACTTTCAAAATCATAATAGCCACCAGCAGCAATCACGTTTTATCACTTTCAGCCCAGATGGTCACCATAAGTTTGCTTAATTACTGAAATTTCTCAGCCATCTATTCTCAGCTGCAAACTCCCTGTCACCACCCACAACTTAAAACAACCCTCCGTTTTTTTTAATGACTCAAATAAAAATCAGCTTAAATAATTTTGTTGACATTTCTTGCAGCTGTTTTTTTTACTCACTTATGCCATTATCTTGTTAGATTTTACTCAGAGCCAACAGAACTCTGCCAGAATCTTTATCAATCATCTGTCTCCATTTCTGTTCAGTCCCAATATAATTGCTCTCTCTCTCTCCATTTCTTTTTTTCCAACAGCATGTAGCCAAGGAAAAACATATTTACAAAATGTTTAATTATTATTGGAATATTTTTGTTTTTGCTTGTTCCCGTGCTGTGTCTGTCCCAGTGTTTATCTCCAAACAGTTGATATTACAGAAAACATTTGTGTGTTGGAACTAAAGCTTGGACTCATGCCATAAGCCATGTAGAGGAAATGTAGCATCCCACTTTATGTCGCATCCATCCATTATGAATTACATAGAGGTAATGGTTCAGTATCAAATATGCAATAGGGAAAGAACCATATCTGTAATACAAATATGTGTTTAAGTAAGAGTCACCTCTCCTACATCCATTCAGGCTTATTCTCATCTAACAAACATTGGATTGCAACCTTTTTCTGTTTCATTTGTTACCGCTATATTCTGTTCAACCACTAGCATTTTAAATAAATCTTTAACTATCTTTATACTACGTAAGGCTTCTTAAAGATGTTTAAGTTACCTTTTAAATGATCTTCCATTGCAGGACTGGTTTGAGGGAATGTAGCTGCAAATAGAGAGAATGACAAGCAGGAGTGGGCAGACAGGATAGGGTGGAACGTAGTTCCACCGGCGGAAATGAAGATGTGTGCGCAGCTCCAGCTGATTGGCAGCTGTCACTTCCTGGATTACTGGTCTCGGCTCAGCTCTCCTTTTTTCCCGCTGCTGCTGCTGCGCCTGAACTCCTTGCTTTTTTCCTCTTTCCTCCTTGGACAAGCATCTCTCTCTCCTGCCCAGCTCCCCTCCAGCCTCATGCGGCCACCTCCTGCCTGAAGTGCAAGCAGAGTTGTGGGTGGAAGCAGCACTGGCAGCATTTATGCTTCTGGCAGAACCCGTTCGCCTAGCTACCCAGCCTGAAGGGGGGGTGACCCAGGAAGGAGAGTGTGGTAAACAAGAAGCAAATTGTCACCCAGTGAGCGACACTGGTAACGTTGTAAGTCGAGGACTTAACAGTTCACTTGAACAATGGTGATCATTCAAGCCACTCCCACCTGGTTACATGGCCAGCAAGCCACTCCTACCCAGTCACATGACCATTAAGCCACACCCAAAAAATAAGCCACACCCACAGTGTGGCAGTAAAAATTTTGGCTGCCCATTACTGGTGACAAGTTAATGGGTGAATGGAAGTAAGTGGAAATTGAAGGTGTGGAAGCAAAGAGCTTTACCCACAAGCTATCATTACTCCTTAACAACTGATAGATTGAGCTGGTTGGGTCGGTCACTTAAGTTTTTCCTGTGTGGCGTGCTCTATAAGGCACTATTCTATCCTTGGATCATCTCTCAGTGCAAAAAGTTATTTACACCATACCTCCCTTTTTCTCTATCTTATCTTGCAAAATTCTTGGGGTATGTGTTGGGGTCTTTCGTTTCTAAACCTTTCTTTTAGCGAAAATAAATAAAAGCTGTGTTTTTAGTAGCATCCTTGTTTTTCAGTGGCTTTTCAATTGCCTAATGTCAATACATCTTGGCAGATATTCCCAATTTTTCAGGTATGATGTAGAAGAAGCATGTTAGGCTATGGTAGCAAAATGGAAATAGTTAGCACCGTTTCTGAGTAATAACTTTTATTAAAAGGAAAATGTTTTCATGAGTTGTAGCTCACTTCATCAGTTGTGTGTGTTGTGGATAGATTAACATAGATTTAAATTGAAATGAGACAGTGAGGGGGAAGGAGAGGCAGACAGGTTGCTTATACAGATTCAGGTTACATGAAAGAGTAATTACAAGTACCTTATAAATTAACAATTGTAATTGGTTAAAAACACAGTGCTCCTCTTGATGTACATGAGCTATGCAACTTCTGTTTCAGCTTCTGTGGTTAGTAATGATACCCAGTGTGATTGTCCAGCATGGACTGTATTTTTATAATAATGTGTTAGAATAGTTTGAGCTGTGAGCTGTATATGACGATCATCAGCATTTTGTTGTCTGTTTTTAAAATAGGTCCTCCCTGGTGATTGATCCTGCTCTATTGATTTGTTTATTGATCTTGTTAGGTGGGTAGTCCAATCTCCTACATGTTTAGTTTAGTTATATCAGTTGAGCATCTCTGAGAAGTGACTATATACAATAAATGTAATAGTGTGGTCTGAGTAAAATGCTGTACATAGAAAGTTATAATTTACACCAGGGGTCCCCAAACTTTTTACACAGGGGGCCAGTTAACTCTCCCTCAGACTGTTGGAGGGCAGGACTATATAAAAAAAACTATGAACAAATTCCTATGCACACTGCACACACCTTATTTTAAAGTAAAAAAAACAAAATGGGAACGTACTATTTAGAGGGGGGGAAGAAGTCTCAAATTCATATATGTTTATGTTTTCTTTTTAATTTTCTTTTGTTAACATCTGATTGGCTATACAAGGTTTTCTTGGTTTATAGAAAAATGTATAAAGAAAGAAGGAAGCACTTTGGCACAATGGTTAATAAGTTAGAAATATAATTGGTGTTATACTTTTTGAAGGAACATTAAGGAGGGAATTTAATTAAAAGAAAAGTATGTACCTGAATGACAACATTAGAAAAAAAAACTTTTCCAATTTTTTGATAATTGATATTAGTTACTAACAAAATACCACATTTTATTCATGGAAAATTAGATGGTACACTGTATTGTTTGAATGTATGTTGAGAGAAAAATTTTAAAAAATTTACACACACACCCATTTCTCCTTCCTTCCCTCCCTCCCTCCCTCCATCTTCTCCTTTTTTCTTTCTCTATCTCTCTTGATTTCTTTCTCTCTCACTCACTCACTCTTTCTCTCTTTCTCTCTCTCTTGCTTTCTTTCTCTCCTTTGCTCTCTCTCTTTCTCACACTGTCTCTTACTATTTCTCTTCCTCCCTCCCTCCCTTTCTCTCTCCCTCCCTCTCTTTCTTCCCTTTCCTTCCCTCCCTTCCCTCCCTCCCTCCTTCCTTCCTCTCCTCTCCACTTCTCTTTCCCTCTCTCTTTTTCCCTTCTCTTTCCCTTTTCTTTCTTTCTCTCCACTTCTCTCTCTATTTTCCCTCTTTCACTCTCCCTTTTCTCTCCCTGCGGAGGATTCGCCTGACAAGCCTTCACCCTCCGACCATGGACTCCCATTCAATCCCCATTCAGAAAACGGAGCCGGCTTCCCATCCAATCCCCATTCAGAAAACTGGTGCAAAATTTCCCCACACTTTCATTGCCGCTCCCTGCCCCAACTCCAACTCCCAGCTTCCCTAGCCGCTAGAGGGAACAGTGGCCAGAAGCAAAGGATGCAGACGCATCCTGTGCTCCTGTCACTCACCCGCGGGCCGGATAAATGGCCTCAGTGGGCTGCATACGGCCCATGGGCCGTAGTTTGGGGTCCACTGATTTACATAGTTTGGCTAAGTTTGATCATTATTAATTACATTTTTATTTGTGTTCGTTGGTAACATTTCTGTTACTAGGTAGACTACTATGAGTGAAATAAGTAATAGGATCTTGTAGAATTCATTCATGAGAATTCCTTTCTCTTTCCTCACTCCAGTAATTCCATCACTTTTGTGTTTTCAATCAATTTATAATAGATAGAATCTGCACTCTGAATTGGATCATCAGAGAGATAAGGCAGAATTGTTATAGCTTGTGATATATGGAAGAAATATACTTCCTAAAAATCAGTAAAGTCTTTAAAATGGAGGCTGCAACAGTTATTATGTGCATCATATGTAGGTGCAAGAGACTACTTTACCATCCCATCTGTTTTTCAGTCTTATAAGTTTTATGTAGAAATGCAATATGTCACATTAAAGTGAAGAACAACTATTGAAATCTTTTATGTATCTATCTATTTTCTAGTATTGCCTAATCAGAGTTAATGTTTGTCTATTTTGTTGTGTTTGTCAGGATTTCATCGAGAACTGTTTTTTGCATAATTCATGGAACTGAAAAAAGAAAAGTACAATTTTGGAGAACCATGAAATCTAAAAAGATTCAAATGGGGGGAATTTAATAAAATCAGAAGCTATAGAAAACAGGGAGAACAAACTTGGAATTGATTATGAGGTAGTTTTACCAGTTTTAAGCATTAAGCTTTACTAGCTTTTAACATTAATCATATTTTTGGGGTGTGACTAGAGGTGTTGACTCAAGTGTATTTATCAGTACTGGCATCATTAGATTTTATATAAATAATTCATCGTTGCAATCTCACGTAACCACAGCTATCTAAGTCAATTGCATGTACAGTATATCCATTCTCAAAATGACTTTATTCTTTTTACTTTATTTCTTAGTTGCCATACATATGGGGGAGAGGGAACTATGGGAGATAATTTCCTTTCTGGTGTCAGACATAACAGCAATAAAGTCTGTGAGAATCAAGATCATCTCAATAAGAGCTCGTAATGGTAGGAGGGGGTAGCTGAGCAGCCTGCCATCTACCTGGTTGGTTAATGTGACCAGTTACACTTGTTCTGTCGAGCTCTCTGGTAGAATCCTCCCAAAAATGCACAGATACAATTTCAGACACACACACGTTTGTAAATTCAAAACAATGTTCTTTATAATGAAAATTCACTTAAACCAAGCCCTCTTTTGGTATAGCAAAGAGCACTCGTCTCCAAACAAACTGGAAATTTGTACAAGTCCCTTATCAGTTCTGTGATACTTATCTTGAAGCTGTGAGGCAATTCACAGTCCTTCTTCTTTCACAAAGTGAAACATACTTTTCTCTGGTTTAATTTCAAAGCGGGGGAAAATCAGCACACAAAAGGTCAAAGTCAGTAAAGCAGTCATGAAACACAATGATCAGATAATCCTCCACAATGGCCAAACCCACAGGCTGCTATTTATAGCAGCCTCACTAATTACCACAGCCCCACCCAACTAATCTCTCAGTTGTTATTGCCTATGCATCGCTCTCTGCATGCGTGGCTGTATCATTAACTCTTGTTCTGAATCCAAGGAGGAGCTAGATAATTGATCTCCTTCTGAGCTATCTGCCACACTCTCCTCCCTGTCACTCATGTCTTCTTGGTCAGAGGAGCCTTCATCAGCAGATTCCACCGGGGGCAAAACAGGCCTGCAGCATGTGGATGTCTCCCCCACATCCACAGTCTTTGGGGCAGGAGCTGGGCCAGAGCCGCCCCGAGTCTGCGGAGAGGGGCGGCATACAAATCTGATTAAACTTAAACTTAAACTTAAACTTAACCACAACAGACACTCATGGAGTTGCGATATCTATTTCTTTTATTATACTGAAAATGTGGGAATTATTTAGAGTTGGATTCACATATGAATATACCAATATGATGTACCAAATAAAATTTGTAGGCTTTACAATTTTGGATATTTCTTCCTCTCTCCCTCTTTTTCATAATGTTAAGTAGCATAAAATGTTAGTTTATTTCTAGATAGAACTTAATTTGAGAATCAGCTGATCAAGGATTCAAAAAGGTCATTGAGTGATTGTCTATGATTGCTTTGGAAGAAACAGCAGATTGTAGTCTGAGTGTGCTCTTGCAAAGCTTGGGTAGCAGATCCTTTATTTCAACCCTGTCATCTCTTTGAAAAACTGCATTTCAATCCATTGTGTTCTCATCACCTTCATTTCTTTTTCTTGTGCTGTGGCTTACATCAGGGGTAGGTTTCACTTACCTTCACCACCAGTCTGCATAGCAGTATTTTGGAGTTGGGGAGTAAGCTTGGAGGTGGGGATAAGAATCTGCATGGAAGCTAAATATCTTCTGCTTGTTTAGGGGGATATTTGGATCCAACCAAATGTAGTTATTTATGACCAACTCATGATTTTTAAGTGTTTCATTTATAATGGTAAATGACCCAACCTGTTATTATTATATTACGCTGACATGATCTTAGAACATAAATGAAATTGCTATATAAAATTCAATTACTTATATCCTTAGCCATGATGTGCCCTACCTTTGATATCATTGCTAAGCAGAATGCAAAGAATCAATGCAAGTTTATTGAATGTGATGTGTGGGGAATGTAAGCATTGATTTCCCCACCCTACCCCATAGTATAAACAAATAAACTTGTATTGATTAAGTTTTGTACATGTAAAATAGAGCTTGCCTTTACTGAAACAGAATTTTCCATTGGAAAATGTTTGGAATGGTTCTTGTCATTCTGTATGAAGTAGAAGCTGTGTTATATTAATTCAAGCAACATAAAATTAATATGTTTAGGCCTGCAGCTGAAATGACTAAGGAGCTCGTTTTATTTATTTCCATATTCAATTGAATAACCGAATGCATAATGAAGAATGTAATGAAAAAGCAATAATAGCTGTTAGATGTATGGAAAAAATAGCAAGAATATGCACAAGGAAATCTAGTATTATGGTCCAATTTACCTCTTGGAGATCATTAAAGTTTGCAAAGAAAAACAAAACCATCCACTCTCATTATATTAGTAACATTTTTTTTTCATTTGCATAAAGATGTGAAGTCATAGATTCATTCAAATGAAGTAAAAATCATTTGTTTCTTGAAACAAAGGAATAGAATGAATTATTTTTTAATATGTTTTATTGATTTTTCACATTTTGATTTTTCACATTTACATATCATAACAATTCTTTGAGCAGATCTACAGACTTTTATATACATTATTATTATATTTATACAATGTATGCATTATCTTACAATACTTTCTAATTCTGTCTTCATCACACATTTTTTCTTCAATTTTCTGTTATTAATCCAGTCTTCTCTGTGGCAGCCCCGGCCCTCTGGAACCAATTCCCCCCGGAGATTAGAACTGCCCCCACCCTCCCTGTCTTTCGTAAACTACTCAAGACTCATTTATGCCGCCAGGCATGGGGGAGTTAAGATATTCCTTCCCCCTAGGCCATTACAAGTTATGCATGGTATGTTTGTGTGTATGTTTGGTTTTATTATAAGGGTTTTTAGTTGTTTTATTAATTGGATTTCTACATGCTGCTTTTATCATTGTTGTTAGCCGCCCCGAGTCTGCAGAGAGGGGCGGCATACAAATCCAATAAATAATAATAATAATTTATACCACTTTTTCAATGCTTCCCATGTTTTATTTATTTATTTATTTATTACATTTGTATGCTGTCCACTCCTGAAGGACCCTATTACTCTACTACTCTGTAGTAGTCTGAGTCTTTTTATCCTACGGTTAATTTGTCCATTTCTGCACAATCAAATATTTCTTTAATTATCAAACTTTCGAAGTGTATATTAGGGTTCCTCCAGCATTTCATGTATGCAATCCTAGCAGCTGTTATAATGTGCAAAAACAAATACTTGATGCTTTTATCATATTGCCTTTTAAATATGCCCATGGATAAAATGAATTTTAATACAATGAATTATTCTCAATTTCCAAAATTTAATATCTATTAACTATTTAAAAATAATGTTTCAAATGAGAGACATCCCTGAGTTCTACAGGGATGTCAGGATAGATGTACTCTTCCATAACCCAAGAAATTATTCACTCCAGATAAATAATTCATTATTTATTCTGGAAACAAAGCAGATTGAAAAATTATTTTGAACAGAAGGAAATGTGTGAATCAATGCTCATTAATGTCTGTTTTTCCTTACAAAGAAAGCAAAATTCTGGGATGGAGACTTATAAAATTGTAGCCACTTGTTTCCATCTGTCAATGAAATAGTTATTATTTGCAAGGGAAATATCCCTTTCTTTTCAGAGTTCAATCCCCGTATGAAACTTGATGCTTTGAAATTCCCAAGAACAGTTCTAGGAAGAGCAATGACTGGGATGTGGGAGAAAATAAAGATCTTATATTAGTAGTTCATCCAACTTTGAATTCTACCCATGAAACTGTTCATGTTTAACAGAGGATGCGAAATGTGGATCACACGACAAACCAGAGAAGGTTTATCCCATTATTTTAAGAAATCATGGGATAACATATTGGATAAAGTTTGGAATAATCTGTTCTCTTCTCCCTCTACACCAGGGGTATCAAACTGGACTTCTTTGAGGGCCAGATCAGCATTACAGTTCTCCTCAGCCAGGGGGAGGAGAGACTACGGCCGTGGGGAGGGAGGGGGGGAGACAGGATGTCACCCTGCCAGTCAAAATGGGGCATGGTGGGGCATGCCCCATTTTTGGCCTGGACAGTCTCCTGCAGCACCCTGCCAGCGAAAATGGGGTGCAGGCAGCCCTCATGTGCTCCCTCATGCCACGTTTTGGCTGTCAGAGGTACCACAGGCTGGTCCTTTGCTATTTCCAGTCCAACCCCACAAGCCAGATTTAAGCACCTTGTGGGCCCGATCTGACCTGCAAGCTTTGACTTTGACACCCCTGCTCTACAGTAATCCCATCCAAATCCCACCACAAAACGTGGGTCAGTTTGGGCAGCTTCTACAGCAGTGGAAAATGTTAACCTATATAATGTATTCTTGGTTTACAAAGAGGCTCAGCCTCATCAGAGATATGATGCATCTAACTTGATGGGTAAAAAGTCCCCAGCACCTTTTCCCAGTGAAGGGCTACAAAAAAATTTATTACCACACTGTGGCCGTGGCTTATGCAGGATGCCCTGCATTTTCTTTCAACATCTTTCAGTGCAAATTGGGTACTCTGAGATGGAGTTCCATTTTCGCTACCCCACTCCGTTCCCCGGCTGTCTGAGCAGCAGCCCACCCAGCCTTTTCCCCAGGGCTGAAGTTTCCATTCTTTTAGATGGAAGCTTACCTTAAAGAGAGCCCCATTGACTTGGTTTTTGTGCCTCAGCCCACAATTTATTTATTTGATTGATTGATTGATTTTGTCCATTGCACAATTAGAGTTATATTGGGTATACATATAGTAAATATATAATGAAGGTTATAGAGGATATACTCATAGTAAAATATATCTAAAAAAAATAGAAGATAAGAAATAGGAATAAAATATATCAGTGAAGGAATAGAATAAATATAGGAAAGAAGAATGGTATAGGAAATATAGGAGAGCAATAGGACAGGGGACAGAAGGCACTCTAGTGCGCTTATGCACACCCCTTACTGACCTCTTAGGAATCTGGAGAGGTCAACCGTGGATAGTCTAAGGATAAAGTGTTGGGGGTTTGGGGATGACACTACAGAGTCCGGCAATGAGTTCCACACTTCGACAACTCAGTTACTGATGTCGTATTTTTTACAGTCAAGTTTGGAGCGGTTAAGATTGAATGACACACTCTGTGCTGTAAAGGTTTAACAATGGAAGGGATTTGCTTTGGTGGAACAATGAAGAAAAAAGTACATGGAGCTTGGATTTTTTTTTAACTGCTTTTTTTCAACATCATTTAAGATAAGAGGTACATTAGTGCTTTAAACAGAATAAACAGACAGATTCTTAAGAAATCAAATGTAAGTGTGCCAAATGCAAAGAAAACCACAGCTCTGTTTGATAGGGCTTTCTGTCTGTTGTTTTTTAAGAAGAAAGAAACCAGCAAAAGCTAACAGTATAAAATAATAAAAGCCAAGCCTGGGACATGGTTCTACAAGGTGGAAATAAGTAACCCCATTGATTCGGCACAATGACTTCACAATGCATTAGCGCTAATTGTGGAGTTCAAACCACAGCTCGCCTGGTGTATAAGTCTTTGAAACGGGCACACACTTTTGTGCTTGTCTCTGGCTTCATGTACTACTCTGTGGGTTTTACCTGTAACTGCACCAGCAGGATATTTTCTCACGCCAAAGATGAATGCAGCTTTTTGTACCAACCCAGCAGGATTTGGCCTCCTTTCTCATGCCATTATACAGAAAGGAAGCATGCATCCATTATAAATATTTGAAACTTGAGCCTACTGTGAAGGAAACCGCTTGAGTCAGAGGGAGGCTCAGCTTTAAACTACAATATCTTGATAAGCAACCACTTTTGTGAAAATCTGCAGCACCTTCAGAACTGATGAAAGCCCTTTTCCATTCTTTCCTCTACTTCTCCCTTTCAATGTCTCATTTTGTTTGGTTCTTTTTTTTAAAAAAAAAAATCAGAATGGCACTGCTGTCAAATTCATCCCAGCAATAATCTTTGAAAAAGTTTTCAAGCTGCAAGCGTAGTTCAAGAGAAAGGAACCAACTTATTCACCCCTCCCTTTTTTTCCTTCCAGAAAAAATTCTAAGCATCATTTAAATTGGAGAAGCAAGATGCTGCAATATATATACAGTATATACACTGTGTTCTGTCTGGGTCCCTCCAGAAGCAAACACCAACCCAAAAAGAGAATCAGACACACTGGTAAAAAGCAAAGGCAGTTTATAGAATTCAAAGCAAACACAGGTAACAGAAAATGTCCTTACAAACATGAACACGCTGAAACTTCAAAGATGTTTCACGAAGGCCATGAAGTAAAACAGGATTCTTGCTGTCAAAAACAACGCTGGAGATAACAAACATACGCCTCCCCCAAGTCTTCCAGTCTTCTAGGCCACAAGCCAAGATCAGAGACGCCGAGAAGCAAAGCAGGGTCACAGAACTTCCAGTTGATAACGCTCCACATGGCTTAAAGGGCTGGCCTGCCTTTTAAACCCTGCTGAGGAGAACCACACCCAAACCCAGCTGTTGCCAATTCAGTGATGCCAATACCTTTCTAATTGGTCCTGTCACTGAGCTGCATGTCACTGTCTCATGTCAATTATAGCCTGTGCTTCCTCATCCAATGAGGCCAGGCTACTGGCTGGGGAGAGCCCCCCCCCCCCCCGGGGCTCTCAGGCTGCTCTCCCTCATCCTCTTCCTGACTTTCCTCTCCCCCGTCTGCCTGTTCCTCCCCCTCCTGTTCACTGTCCTCCTCCTCCGGGCCTGGATCCAGCAGAGACACAGCCGGTCCCTGAAGAGCCTCAGGCTGAATCACAACACACTGTATGGTACAGAGAAGAGAGGCTTGCATAATTGAACTGGGAATCAATGTGATCATTGCATGAGGGAGGAGCTGCTCTGAAAGAGCACTTAGCTTCCCTTAAATATATTCCAACTTTGATATAAAGCTAATTAAGGTATTATGGATATCCTCCCAAAGTTTGGCTGGTATAGGTAAGCCACAAAATATGGGTCACAGTGCTAAATGTTGGCTGCATTATGCAGAAGACAGCGGCAGGTTGCTACTGGTGCAGTACAGTTCTATGAACGGGTAGCGGCGGTGGGAGGGGCTCCATCTAACTGCCCCGGATGCTTCTGCACATGTGCAGAAGCATTGCACGCACACGAACTGGTAGTGATGGGATTAAAACCCATCACTGGCAGAAGAGTCTCCCAGAGATGGGAGATGGACTGCTTAATATTTAATTAATAAATAAAAGGGGGCATTGAAACATAGAAGATTGATTGCAGAAAAAGACCTCATGGTCCATCTAATCTGCCCTTATACTATTTCCTGTATTTTATCTTAGGATGGATATATGTTTATCCCAGGCATGTTTAAATTCAGTCACTATGGGTTTACCAACCACGTCTGCTGGAAGTTTGTTCCAAGCATCTACTACTCTTTCAGTAAAATAATATTTTCTCATATTGCTTCTGATCTTTCCCCCAACTAACCTCAGATTGTGACCCCTTGTTCTTGTGTTCACTTTAGTATTAAAAACACTTCCCTCCTGAACCTTATTTAACCCTTTAACATATTTAAATGTTTCGATCATGTCCACCCTTTCCCTTCTGTCCTCTAGACCAGTGTTTCCCAAACTTGGCAACTTGAAGATATCTGGACTTCAACTCCCAGAATGCTGGCTGGAGAATTCTGGGAGTTGAAGTCCAAATATTTTCAAGTTGCCAAGGTTGGGAAACACTGCTCTAGACTATACAGATTGAGTTCATTAAGTCTTTCCTGATAAGTTTTATGCTTAAGACCTTCCACCATTTTTGTGGCCCGTCTTTGGACCCATTCAATTTTATCCATATCTTTTTGTAGGTGAGGTCTCCAGAACTGAACACAGTATTCCAAATGTGGTCTCACCAGCGCTCACAACGGGATCGCAATCTCCCTCTTCCTGCTTGTTATACCTCTAGCTATGCAGCCAAGTATTCTACTTACTTTCCCTACTGCCTGACCGCACTGTTCACCCATTTTGAGACTGTCAGAAATCACTACCCCTAAATCCTTCTCTTCTGAAGTTTTTGCTAACACAGAACTGCCAATACAATACTCAGATTGAGGATTCCTTTTCCCCATACCGTAAAATTTCAGGCTTGTTCTATAAGGTCAGATAAGGTCAGAGGGATTGATAAAAAAATTATGATACCTCCCTAAACCAAAAGATAACTCAAAGTTTGGCAGGAAAAGAACAAAATTGTTCAGCAGGAGTGATTTGTTTACTTGTTTATTCCTAAGTGAATCCACTTACTCTCAGGAGGCTAATGAAAAATGCAAGATGTTTGGAGCCTACCTGCCTTTTGCTTTCTGTTTTATAAGAGAAGCACACACACACACACACACACACACACACACACAAGATTCCTCTCCCCTCAAAAAAAAAGGAGTTCGGGGAAAACAAATTTGCTCAGGCTATGTAAGAATTAGTTGGTTGCACAGCATTGACCCAATTTCTCATCAGTTTTTTTCCTACTGCCAAACTTTGCTGTTAGGAAACCTTGATAAAATGTAAATAGGAGGGAAAGCAAAGAAACCTAGTATCAGCCACTTTGCAGTCTGAATCCGAATTACAGATAAACAGTAATATCAAAGGAAGATGAAATTGAAATTTTCTTTTCAACGCACCCTTCTTTCTTTAGCTGAACATTTGAAAAGAGTGGGTGACTGGGATTATTTTCACAAATTGAGCGTGGCTCTGTCTTACCTTTTTGTGCAAATATATGGAGGAAAATTATTTATTTTATTTATTAAATTTGTTTGCCCTTCATCTCATTTCAAAGCAATTATTTTGGGCCATGAGAATTAATTTAATTTAAATCAATTTATTATATAATTTATTATATTACTATGTTATCCAACTCCTAAATATTAAATATTTAAATATTAAATATAAAAAAACCAGTTAAAAATCACATACATCTATATCATTCAGGCTGGACCTTGCAAATTGGAGGATCAATGGCCCGAAGCCTGCCAGAAAAGCCAGGTCTTCAATGCTTTTCAGAAGGCCAATGGATTGAGGGCAATCCGGCTCTCAGCGAGTAGTTGGTTCCAGAGAGCGGGACAGCCACAGAGAAGGCCCTTCCACACAGGCCCACCAGCTGACACTTTAGCTGACGGAACCAGGAGAAGAGCAACTCTGTGGGATCTTACAGGTCGCTGGGAACTATGAGCCATGTAGGGCTTTAAAGGTAATAACCAACACCCTGAATTGAGCCCAGAGACCAATAGGGAGCCAGTGCAGCTCACGGAGGATTGGTGTAATGTGAGTGTACCTAGGTGCACCCACAGCCACTCACAAGGCTGCATTCTGGGCCAATAGTAGTCTCCGAAAAACTCTTCAGGGGAAGCCCCATCTAAAGTGTGTTGAAATAATCCAGCTGTGAGATGATAACACATGAGTGACTGTGAGGAGAGCCTCCTGATCCAAGTAGGGTCGCAATTGCTGCACCAGACAAACCAGTGCAAACATGTAATACAAGCATTCACCTTTAGCTTCCCTGTAAGAAAACCACTTCACATGTTCAAATGTACAAAATGGAAATGTGTATTTTCAGTCCAGGAATTCACTCGGAGCTTGAAGTAGCCTGGGTGACTGTCTGGAATGATAGGATTTGGAGGGATCAGGATACGACAGGATATCTCCTTTGCTTGAATACTGCTCCATTTAAATTCATTCTAGGGCTGCTGTTCAGCTCAACCAAATGTAAACTTTGCATATTTGCAAATCTTTTCCCCCCAGAGGGTTTTTAATTTTTTTTAATTAATAACATTTACTGTGGCTTCCCACTGCACAAGACCCTGGAGTAACCAAATATACAATTAAAACAGTTGTGTGTGTGTGTGTGTGTTTAAATGTAACCAGACATGGCAGCCCAGACTAAAAGTAACCATACCATTAAAAAACAACATATAAAATCCAACAGGGGCTTCACAGGCACACTAACCTCAGATCTAGGAAGCTATTTTTATTTCTGTGGCTATGCGCAAGCCCAGCGCAATCCTGTGCGTAGCAGCAGCAAAAGGATCCAGAACCCACCCCTGGCACATACCTATGTTTTCTAATGAACCCATTTGGACTCTCTCTAACAAAAGATTTATCATAGAGTATCCTGAATTGGGTAAGATGTGAATTAGGTAATTTTTCCATTTTAAGAACCGTAGTGGCACAGTGGTTAGAATGCAGTACTGCAGATTGGATTTGCTGACTGCTGGCTTTCAAGCAGTTCAGCAATGCGAGTCTCACTGGCTCAAGATTGACTCAGCCTTCCATCCTTCTGAGGTCAGTAAAATGAGGAACCAAATTGTTGGGGGCATTATGCTCACAGTATGAACTGCTTATAAAGGGTTCTAAAGCACTGTGAAGTGGTATATAAGCTTAAGTGCTATTGCTATTTATTTTCTTGAACATTGGTAAAAAAATTAAAAAAGAATTAACTCTACAATATAAAAGTTAACGGCATCAATCATAGGAGTAGGTGGAAGAAAAGCCTCTTCCAATGGCTTTTGGTCAGACAAACATTTTGACCTCTATAAATACCTAGGCAATGCTGGGTAATCACCTAGTATCTAAATGAGAATAAGCCAAATCGACTTCAAATGAAATTTGCTTTTGGCTGAAGAAAATTGCTGCCTTGTATATCAGTGTGGATGTACTCAATTTGCTGCTAAAGAAGAAAGGGACCCTATAGTTTTCCCACTGCCAGTATTATTTGGATATTTAGCAGTACAAAGGGTTTTAATCAAAATAAAAGATCACAGTAACAGTACATTGTTTGTGTCAGAAGGGGTCCCTCCCGGTTCTCACCGGTTCTATAGAACTGGTAACAAACTGCTGGTGACATCATGATGAAATCATGGGACCAGTTCTGTTGGAGATGCCATCTTTTTTTAAAAAAAATGTTTTGGAATTAATTTTTGGGGGGATTTTTTTTCTCCCCAAATTTACTGGTGTTTTTTTTCCTTTTGTGCATGTGCAGAAGCTGAGTTTCTGGCACCACACATGTGTTACCATCTTGCTTTCAACTTTTTGGCACTGTGCATGTGCGTGCCCACACAATATGCCCATGCAGCGTGGGAGGAAGAGAACCAGCAGCAAAGTGTGGGCTGTTTATTTATTTATTTATTATATTTGTATGCCGCCCCTCTCCGTAGACTCGGGGCGGCTAACAACAATAATGAAACAACATATAACAAATCTAATATTAAAAATAATTAAAAGACCCTTATTTAAAAAACCGAACATACACACAAACATACCATGCATAAATTGTATAGGCCTAGTGCGAAGGGAATATCTCAATTCCCCCATGCCTGACGACAGAGGTGGGTTTTAAGAAGCTTACGAAAGGTGAGGAGGGTGGGGGAAATTCTGATCTCTGAGGGGGGCTGGTTCCAAAGGGTCGGGGCCGCCACAGAGAAGGCTCTTTCCCCTGGGTCTCGCCAGATGACATTGTTTAGTCAACGGGACCCGGAGAAGACCAACTCTGTGGGACCTAACCGGTCGCTGGGATTTGTTGTCAGAAGGTGGTCTTGGAGATATTCTGGCCCAATGCCATGAAGGGCTTTATAGGTCATGACCAACACTTTGAATTGTGACTGGAAACTGATCGGCAATCAATGCAGACTGCGGAGTGTTGGTGTAACATGGACATACCTAGGGAAGCCCATTATTGCTCTCGCAGCTGCATTTTGCATGATCTGAAGTTTCCGAACACTCTTCAAAGGTAGCCCCATGTAGAGAGCGTTACAGTAGTCGAGCCTTGAGGTGATGAGGGCATGAGTGACTGTGAGCAGTGACCCCTGGTCCAAATAGGACCACAACTGGTGCACCAGGCGAACCTGGGCAAACGCTCCCCTCTCCACAGCTGAAAGATGTTTCTCTAATGTGAACTGTGGATTGAAGAGGACGCCCAAGTTGTGGACCCTCTCTGCGGGGGTCAGTGATTTCCCCCCCCCCAGGGTAATGGACGGACAGATGGAATTGTCCTTCAGAGGCAAAACCCACAGTCACTCCGTCTTATAAGGGTTGAGTTTGAGTCTGTTGACACCCATCCAGACCCCAACAGCCTCCGGGCACCGGCACATCACTTCCACTGCTTCGCTGACTGGACATGGGGAGGAGATGTAAAGCTGGGTATCATCTGCGTACTGATGATACCTCACCCCATGCCCTTGGATGATCTCACCCAGCGGTTTCATGTAGATATTAAATAGCAGGGGGGGAGAGGACCGACCCCTGAGGCACCACACAAGGGAGAAACCGACAGGTCGACCTCTGACCCCCCACTAACACCAACTGCGATCGACCGGAGAGGTAGGATGAGAACCACTGAAGAACAGTGCCTCCCACTCCCAACCCTTCCAGCCGGCGCAGAAGGATACCATGGTCGATGGTATCGAAAGCCACTAAGAGGTCAAGAAGCAGCAGGACAGGGGATAAACCCCTGTCCCGGGCCCGCCAGAGGACATCCATCAATGTGACCAAATCAGTTTCCGTGCTGTAGCCGGGCCTGAATCCTGACTGCTGAAGGCCTAGATAATCGGCTTCTTCCAAGGACCGCTGGAGCGCCACCACCTTCCCATAAAGGGAAGGTTGGAGACTGGATGATAGTTGTTGAGAATGGCTGAGTCCAGGGAAGGCTTCTTGAGGAGGGGGTGCACAAGTGCCTCCTTGTAGGGATCCGGAAAGGACCCCTTCCCAAAAGAAGCATTGACAATCTCCTGGACCCAGCTCCGTGTCACCTCCCTGCTGGCAGAGACCAGCCAGGAGGGACACCGATTCAGCAAACAGGTCCAATGGCCTTGTCCTCTCTCTTGGATGATTAAAAATAGTGGTTCCTGGCCAGAGATATGCTGCAAAAAAACTTTTCAAACTTTTTACCAGTTTACTCCATACTAGTAGGACAAGTATCTTCATACTAACACAAGGGTCCAAACCTCCTGGCCATGGCCTATTTGGAACCAGGCCATGCAGAAGTAGGCTGGCGCAGATAAGTTGAACTGTCTGCACATAAAAATGTGTACCAGCCCACTGCTCGTGTTGCCTGGTTCTCCTCTTCCCCCCAGCTGGGCCATCAAGCTGCAACAGTTGGAGACTGTGGTGCTAGTAAACCAATTTTACCACATGTGGAAAGTCTTAAAAGAGATATCCTGGCTATGTTTATTGCCAAGCCATCCTTAAATAAAAAGAGTGAAGACCATGTCTTAAACTTAGTTTTTACACATTGATATTCAATTCTGATTCTTGTATTATGTAGTCAAAAATGTCACCTAAGAACAAATGCTGTCTGTGATGAGCCAATTTCTCAGTCTATCCTCTCTCCCTCCCTCCCTCCCCCCTCTGTCTGTGTGTCTCTGTGTGTATGTGTTTGAAAAACCTGTCTTTCAAATCTAGGCTGGAAATAAATAAACCTCTTTCCTCTGATCAGCATTGTCTTAACATTCTCAAAACAGAGGATTTTTAAAGTGCCAGAAAACATGCCCAATGATCATGTGTTTCATGCATAAGCTGAGGATTCTAAAAGAAATAGCAGCTTGTTTTGGCCATGTCTTTTTCTCTCTATTGTGGCAGTTTGCCATGGCAAGTTTAGTGAAAGACATATCATTTTAAGCCTGAAATGAACATTGATGCGGATTCTTGTTTCAGAGAATCTTAACAATTTCTAACTATGGCAAATTACAGCAGTTTTCTGTGTTAAAAAAAAATTAATGATTAAAAATGGGTCTAAGATTGCTTAGTATTTTTTCAGAAACTCTTTTGCTTCCTTATGTTTAACTTGCACACTATCTCTTTTAGGATAGGATAGGATAGGATAGGATAGGATAGGATAGGATAGGATAGGATAGGACAGGACAGGACAGGACAGAACAGAACAGAATTCTTTATTGGCCAAGTGTGATTGGACACACAAGGAATTTTAGTGCCTACGCTCTTTGCGTACATAAAAGAAAAGATACATTTGTCAAGAATCATGAGATAAACAGTGGAAGTTTGGGGATTTGTTTTTCTTTTGCCATAAAATATTATATGTACTTTTCTGGAATTCATTAAAAATGTAACAATTTGTATGAAAATGCCAAAAAATATGAATGAAGAGTAATTCTCTGAGTTTTCAGAGAAGAGCAGCATACAAATCTAATAAATAATAATAATAATTTAAAAATAATATTCTGGATACCTATCACCTTATAGAACTTCATTCTTATCCATATTAAATCTTCAAGGTATCCATTTTAAAATTATTAGCATTCTTTTGATTTTGAAAATTATGACTTCAAGTAACTGCAAGTTTATTATTCAGTTTTAAAAGCAGCTAATGTTAAAAGTGCTTTTACCTTGATGTGATATAATGTTTTTTAATAGTCCCATTAGGGTATTTGTGTAAGATAGTTCAGTCATCTGAAATTGCTTTCTTTTCTCACGTTCAAGCTTTTGACAGCATTGTTTGAATTTTAATTCAATTTTGGAGAGACACTAGGCATGTTAATTGTGTTTATGGGTGTAAAGGGAGAACAAGCAAAAGGATAATATGTTTAACATCCATTTCTTCAGGGGTCACTTTTCTAATCACTGGTTTTGGATACCATAACATAGATATGCAAACAGTGTTGATTTGCAGGAGCACTTTAACTAAGTGTAGGTGTCTGGAACTAGAGTAAGTAGTAGTGTGATTTAGTAATTCAGGTGTTGGATGGGGACAAGGAAAACATAGTTTTAAGTCTATTTGCAGCCACAGAACCTCCCTTGTTCACCATGGACCAGTTTTTCCTCTGTCAGCTCAATGGGGCAGAGGTAAATTCTAGCAGAACTGGTAGGAGAAATTTTGAGTAGTTTGGTGAACCAGCAAATACCACCTCTGGCTGTCCCCAGAGTGGGGTGCGAATGGAGATTTTGCAATATCCTTCTCCTAGAGTGCGGTGGGAATGGAGATTTTGCAATATCCTTCTCCTAGAGTGGGGTGGGAATGGAGATTTTGCAATATCCTTCTCCTAGAGTGGGGTGTGAATGGAGATTTTGCAATATCCTTCTCCTAGAGTGGGGTGGGAATGGAGATTTTGCAATATCCTTCTCCTAGAGTGGGGTGGGAATGGAGATTTTGCAATATCCTTCTCCTAGAGTGGGGTGGGAATGGAGATTTTGCAATATCCTTCTCCTAGAGTGGGGTGGGAATGGAGATTTTGCAATATCCTTCTCCTAGAGTGGGGTGGGAATGGAGATTTTGCAATATCCTTCTCCTAGAGTGGGGTGGGAATGGAGATTTTGCAATATCCTTCTCCTAGAGTGCGGTGGGAATGGAGATTTTGCAATATCCTTCTCCTAGAGTGGGGTGTGAATGGAGATTTTGCAATATCCTTCTAGAGTGGGGTGGGAATGGAGATTTTGCAATATCCTTCTCCTAGAGTGGAGTGGGAATGGAGATTTTGCAATATCCTTCTCCTAGAGTGGGGTGGGAATGGAGATTTTGCAATATCCTTCTCCTAGAGTGGAGTGGGAATGGAGATTTTGCAATATCCTTCTCCTAGAGTGGGGTGGGAATGGAGATTTTGCAATATCCTTCTCCTAGAGTGGAGTGGGAATGGAGATTTTGCAATATCCTTCTCCTAGAGTGGGGTGGGAATGGAGATTTTGCAATATCCTTCTTCTAGAGTGGGGTGGGAATGGAGATTTTGCAATATCCTTCTCCTAGAGTGGGGTGGGAATGGAGATTTTGAAGTACCCTTGCCCTACCCGGCCCATCAAGCCCTGCCTACCAAGCCACACAACATTCACCAAGCCACACCCACAGAACTGGTAGTAAAAAAAATAGATTTCACCACTGCTATAGGGTCCTTGCTGCTCTCTGAGCTTGGTTATTTTCTTTCAGACACTTTGTTACCAAACTAGATAACATCATCTATGCTAAAAAAGAGTGGGTAGTTGCCATTTCATACACTAGTGGTTTTTCATGTCAGTATTGATAGGACCAGTCTTTGTGGTTCCTTGATTAGACTGTTGTTTACTGTTAATTTGTTTGTCTGAGTTCATAGTTCCTTAACTGCAATCAACATCCAGATGAGCAGAGATTAATAGCAAGATTAACATTAGACCAACAATTAAGAAGTACTTAATTGTTGGTCTAATGTTAATCTTGCTGTTAATCTCTGCTCATCTGGATGTTGATTGCAGGTGAGGAGGTTTCTTGATTTTTTTCTTTCATTTTTTATATTTTGATTGTCTCTTGCCATTTGTCATTGTAAGAGTCTTTTGAATGATGTTGCTTATCTTTATGTTCCTGTTGATGGTTAATGTGTCTGTGTGCCAGGCTTCCAGGAATTTTCCATTGATTTTGGACTTAGTTTGGTCCAGGATGGCCACAGCTTCACAGTTGAAACTATGATTAAGTATATGATGAAACTATGATTAAGTATACTGGGTGAGATCATCCAGGGGCACGGAGTGAGTTACATCAGTATGCTGACAATACTCAGCTATACATTTCCACCCCGTGTCCACTCAGTGAAGCAGTGGAAGTAGTGCCTGGAGGCTGCCAGGGTCTGGATGGGTGTCAACAGGCTCAAGCTCAATCCAGACAAGACAGAGTAGCTTTGGGTACTGCTTCCCAAAGACACATCCATCTGTCCGTCCATAACCCTGGGGGTGGGAATCACTGACCCCCTCAGAGAGGGTCTGCAACTTGGGCATCTTCCTTGATCCACAGCTGACTTTAGAACTTTTTTGACTGTGGCGAGGGGGGTGTTTGCCCAGGTTTGCCTGGTGCACCAGTTGTGGCCCTATTTGGACAGGGAGTCTTTGCTCATGTTCACTCATACTTTTATCACCTCGAGGTTCGACTACTGCAATGCTCTCTACATGGGGCTACCTTTGAAGAGTGTTCGGAAACTTCGAATCGTCCAAAATGCAGCCACGCGAGCAGAATATGCCCACATCTCTCCAGCACTCCGTGGACTGCATTGGCTGCCAATTGGTTTCCAGATTTCAAAGTGTTGGTTATGACCTATAAAGCCCTACATGGCATAGGACCAGATTATCTCCAAGACTGCCTTCTGCCGCATGAATCCCAGTGTCCGGTTAGGTCCCACAGAGTTGATATCATTAGGGTCCCGTCAGCCGGACAATGCTGGCTGACAGGGCTTAGGGGAAGAGCCTTCTCTATGTGGGCCCCGGCCCTCTGGAATCAACTCCACCCAGAGATTTGCACTGCCCCACCCTCCTTGCCTTCCGTAAGAATTTGAAAACACATTTATGTCGCCAGGCTTGGGGTCATTAGACCCCAGCTTCTGCCCAATGAATGTATTCGGTGTGATAGTATGTATGTGACTTTTTTATTTAAAATGTTTAGTTTTTAAGACAATTTTAAAATTATTATTCTATTAATTGGCCTAGAAATGTTTTACGTATTGTATTTTTTTTACCAAAATGTTGTAAGCCGCCCCGAGTCCACAGAGAGGGGCGGCATATAAGTCCAATTAATAAATAAATAATAAAGAATATATCCATGTTTTGTGAAATTAAGGAATTGTCATGATGTCTTATGGTTGCTAAGTGGTACTCATGGATACATTCTGCTAGAAAATAACCAAGCTGAGAGAGCACTAAGAACCTGTTCTGTCGGGCTCTCTGGTAGACTCCTCCCAAAAATTCACAGGTACAAATTTCAGACACACACACTTTTGAAAATTCAAAACAATGTTCTTTATAATGAAAATTCACTTAAACTAAGCCCTCTTTTGGTATAGCCAAGAGCACTCGTCTCCAACCAAACTGGTAATTTGTACAAGTCCCTTATCAGTTCTGTGATACTTAGCTTGCAGCTGTGAGGCAATTCACAGTCCTTCTTCTTTCACAAAGTGAAACACACTTTGCCCTGGTTTAGTTTCAAAGCGGGGAAAAATCAGCACACAAAAGGTCAAAGTCAGTAAAGCAGTCACGAAACACAATGATCAGATAATCCTCCACAATGGCCAAACCCACAGGCTGCCATTTATAGCAGCCTCACTAATTACCACAGCCCCACCCAACCACAGGTGGCCTCATTTTCTTTGATAATAATCTCTCAGTTGTTGTTGCCTATGCATCACTCTCTGCATGCGTGGCTGTATCATTAACTCTTGTTCTGAATCCAAGGAGGAGCTAGATAATTGATCTCCTTCTGAGCTGTCTGCCACACTCTCCTCCTCCCTGTCACTCATGTCTTCTTAGTCATAGGAGCCTTCATCAGAAGATTCCACCGGGGGCAAAAGAGGCCTGCAGCATGTGGATGTCTCCCCCACATCCACAGTCCTTGGGGCAGGAGCTTGGCCAGAGCTAACCACAACAGAACCCTACAGTTCAACCCTTGAAATACAATATTCTCTTCTGTCACCTTAATCTATATAGCAGGGATGCTTCTGTAGGAACATTAAAAGGAAATTTGAGCTCCTGAACAAAAAAGAGGATAGACATTAAATTTACAAAGTATATTTTTCTATACTTAGGAGGCAAGCTGAATGTTTAGAGGAAAACCCCTCATGGTATTCAGGACGACTAGTGTCCAAGTAAGAATATGTAGGATCACAGTCTTACCTGATAAAAATTAGAACCTTTTATAATAGTAGATTTAGTATAATTGATAATTGACATACAGCCACTTCAAATCTTTCACTAGAACAATGCAGCATTTTCAAAAGATAAACATTCAGGTGTTCCGTGTAATCATTGAAATGGTAATAAAAATTGATATTTCATATCATCCGGCTATCCAAAACAGGATACTTCTTAGTGGACAAAGTTGGGTATAAGTTATAGAAAGAGGAAACATAGAACCATCTCCACAGATTGATAATTGTTCATTCGAGGTTTGTAATCCTGAAATGTGGTTCCTTGATCAAAATTAATGGAGAAAAGGTTCTTAATTTGCACTTGAAATGGAAATGATTAAATTGACAGCAAGGAGAGAGAATTTGATAGTTACAACAAGACTAAGCAATAGTGACATAGAGAAAAATGAGGAAGAGAATCAAGGTCAGCTAGAAAGAAATGTCTATTAAATAGATTTAAAAAGAATGAACATTTTGAAGGGTCTTCAGAGAAAGAGGAAAATTAGGCTATAAGAAAGGACCCCTTAATAGAATAATGAAGTACAAAGAGTCATACGAGACTTTATAAAGTAAAATGAGAAAAAAATAGAGTTTCCTTTTTTCTTTGCCAGCATGGTCATAGTTTTTTACTGCCAGTCTTTACCATCTGTTCTAGACTGTGTTGTTTTTCCATGTCGTATAATATATGTGAGTATATGCATAATTTTGTATGTATGTGTTGTGGTTAGCTCTGGCCCAGCTCCTGCCCCAAGGACTGTGGATGTGGGGGAGACATCCACATGCTGCAGGCCTGTTTTGCCCCCGGTGGAATCTGATGATGAAGGCTCCTCTGACCAAGAAGACATGAGTGACAGGGAGGAGGAGAGTGTGGCAGACAGCTCAGAAGGAGATCAATTATCTAGCTCCTCCTTGGATTCAGAACAAGAGTTAATGATACAGCCACGCATGCGGAGAGCGATGCATAGGCAACAACGAGAGATTATTATAAAAGAAAATGAGGCCACCTGTGGTTGGGTGGGGCTGTGGTAATTAGTGAGGCTGCTATAAATGGCAGCCTGTGGGTTTGGCCATTGTGGAGGATTATCTGATCGTTGTGTTTCGTGACTGCTTTATTGACTTTGACATTTTGTGTGCTGATTTTTCCCCGCTTTGAAACTAAACCAGAGCAAAGTATGTTTCACTTTGTGAAAGAAGAAGGACTGTGAATTGCCTCACAGCTGCATACTAAGTATCACAGAACTGATAAGGGACTTGTACAAATTACCAGTTTGTTTGGAGATTAGTGCTCTTTGCTATACCAAAAGAGGGCTTAGGCTAAGTGAATTTTCCTTATAAAGAACATCGTTTGGAATTTTCAAATGTGTGTGTGTCTGAAATTTGTACCTGTGAATTTTGGGTAGGAGTCTACCAGAGAGCCCAACAGAACAGTATGTATGTAAGTATGTATGTATGTATGTATGTATGTATGTATGTATGTATGTATGTATGTATGTATTTTTTTATTTTTTTATTTTTTTATTTATTTTCAATTTGTATTTATTTATTTATTTTGTCATGTTTATGTAGTATATATTGGACAGGTGTATGCAGCAAAGTTTCATTTTAATGTATGCCGATTAGTGTACATTCAAAATGACAATAATATTATTCTATGTCTAAGTCTTACTAGGTTGCTTTGTATAACTCTACTGTATATCCTTTGGCTTTTAGGTTCTCTGGGATTCCATTCATTTTGATGGATCTTTGCAAAATATACCAAAGACAGTAAAAGGGGAAAAATGTATGGTTTTGGAAGATTAGGAAGAAGAAATGGATTAGCCATAGCTAAATATCACTATGAATGGGGGGGGGGAGTTACCTTTATGCCATTAAGATGGGAAGTGAATGATTGCTTTCTTTAATGGTTTATTCTCACTTTATGCCTTCTGTCATTGTTGAAAAAGTGTTGCTATTCCATAAATAGTGAGGCAAATATTAGGGGATACAGGAACTACAAATACCATTAGGCAGTAGGAAAGAATAAAAGCCAACTTGATAACAATTTTGGAAAATTGGTAGAATATTCATGGTACATGAGTCTTTGGAGAGGGGCGGCATACAAATCTAATAACTAAATAATAAATAAGATGTTGGAAACATTGTGCTGTGCCAATGATGGAGCTATGGATGTAACATGTCTGAAGGGCAGCAGGCTAGAGATTTGTCTATTGCTGAGATGGCATGCGTACCATGTACATTTCTAATTTACCATGTACATTTCTAATTTAATTATAACTAATATTTTTATAGTGTGAAACACATTAGTAAGTCTACGAGTAAGTCTACGGAGAGGGGTGGCATACAAATCTAATAAATAAATAAATAAAAATAAGATCCAATTCCAAAAGAACTATGATTAAAGCAGAAAGCAAAATCTTAGTGGAATCATGAATTTAATTTTCCAAATCATCTTTCTTAGTAGATTCTTACCAATGCATATATCAGGAATGGGAAGAGATGCATATAAAAAGACACAGGTGCACTGAAAACCATACCTTATTTTGTTACAAGTGCTTTTTATGTTACCTCAATCCTTATGCAGCTTTTGAGCAAAGGACACATCCTGAAGATACTGCAAATACTGCATATACTACTACCAAATCCTGCTGTCATAAGTTCATCAGGCATAGCTTTTCCTAATGATAACAGGTCATTCATCCCAGGTAAACCCCACTAGTCATTCCTGAGTCTCCAAACTATTTTTTTTTAAAGTCCAGGTCTTCTGAATATTAATATAATGGAAACCCAGATCCTATATCTATATCTTCAGAAGAGGAGATTCCAAAGATTGTCTACTGCTAAATAGTTTCCCACTATCTGTTGCATACTATATTTGTTTAATCTACTGGAATGATTGACAATGCCAAATGCATAGATTCCCTTAAGAAGATCAGATAAATCAAACCTCAATAATCTAAGAAAAGAGTTTTAGAAGCATTCCATTTTTACTCACACTTTTTTTTAAAAAAAAATGCTGGTATTGTTAATCCAAAATGCATAAAAACAAAATGCAATTGTTTTTTGTACATTAGGGAAAGTGGATCATTTATTCTTTCCATTAAGAAAATGAAATACATGATTCTAAACTTGAATGTACAAATGTATGCATTATTCTGTTTTTTTATCAGAGAAGCGAAGTATGAGTTTCTTTTATATACACCTTATCTACCAGGTTTCTTTCCAGTCTTTAGAAAAACTAAATAGCTTTCGGATACATTGGATTGTAATGATAGAAATAAAGATCAAAATAAAGTGATTATCTGAAAGGAAGATGACACTAATTTTTTGTGACCTTTTCCCCCTAAAAAAAATAGTAAAATGCGGGAGAAAAATACAAACACTGATGAAACTTTCATCCAGTTTTCTCATCTTGCCAACCTAAGATTACCAACACCATTTGAATCCAATTCTGGAAAGATTTTTCTCTTCAGAAGTATCTCTCACCCCCAAATTTTGGCTTCTGACTGGGGCCCATACTTGTCCACCTGTCTGGGAAAAGTTTGCTCTGGTGACACCTGATGAAGTGGACAAGGCCATTGGAGCTGTGAGTTCTGCCACCTGCTTACTGGATTCGTGTCCCTCCTGGCTGGTCTCCGCCAGCAGGGAGGTGACATGGAGCTGGGTCCAGGAGATTGTCAATGCTTCTTTGGGGAGGGGGTCCTTTCCAGATCCCTACAAGGAGGCACTTGTGCGCCCCCTCCTCAAGAAGCCTTCCCTGGACCCAGTCATTCTTAACAACTATCAGCCAGTCTCCAACCTTCCCTTTATGGGAAGGTGGTGGCGCTCCAACTCCAACGGTCCTTGGAAGAAGCCGATTATCTAGGCCCTCAACAGGCAGGATTCTGCCCTGGCTACAGCATGGAAACTGCTTTGGTTGCCTTGATGGATGATCTCTGGCGGGCCCGGGACAGGGGTTTATCCTCTGTCCTGGTGCTTCTTGACCTCTCAGCGGTTTTCGATACCATCGACCATGGTATCCTTCTGCGCCGGCTGGAGGGGTTGGGAGTGGGAGGCACTTACTTACTTCATGTTTATTTTCTAATAGCTTTTTTATGATAAATTGAAAATATCACATAACTTTCAAATGCACTTCTATCTGAGAGATCCATTACATCTGAACTAAGTTGTTATGCTCAAGATTAGAGGTCTTCAAACTTGGCAACTCTAAGACTTGTGGACTTCAACTCCAAGAATTCTTCAGCCAGCTATGCTGTTGAAGTCCACAGGTCTTAAAGTTGCCAAGTTTGCGGACCCTTGCTCAAGATGGAACAGATCAAAGATACAAGCAGGACAGTAGGGTTAGATCTTCTGATTGCCACTCAGTGGAAGTAGATTCCTTATTTGTCTCCCTGTCTCTGCTTTTTGAGAATAATCACAGTAGTGATATGCCATTATATCTGAAAATGCTAGACACATGGGGTAGTTTAATATCCCATCATGAAAGGGAGAAAAAGCCCAAAGCAATAAACCACTAGCAGTTATTCACTGAAACACTGTTTCGTAGTTCACAAAGAATTGGTTTTTTTCCTAGAGAAAAATGATGCTGTATTGAATGACTAATTCCACTAAGAGAACTAATGAGGCAGTGTGAGATATATCTAAGTTGTTTAACCATTATGTTGGAAATGACTTTGAATGATTTCCACTTTGGTTCGCAAAACCAGCACACTCCAAATTCACCCATATTCCCAGATCAGAGCAAGTATACATGGTGCTCAGTACAGCTAACGAAACAAAACAAAACCTCTCTATAGCTTGATGTTTATTTAGTAAGCAGTAAAAGAGTTATCAGCAAAAACTGGATAAGAAAGAGGTTTTAAAAAATAGATGGAATATGACATAAGGCAAGAATTTTGATTGATTCAATGTTGTGGCATCAAGTCATTTTTGACTCCTAGAGAACATAAATATAGATTTTCTGCATGATGATCTTTGATTTGGAAGCAAGAATTTACATTATCAACATCTCTCTTAAAAATCACAGACTTTTACAAAGTCACTGGGAATAATACCATAGAGAATTAGCACATGTGGTCACAAAGGCCGTGACTCTTGGTTATTTCAGCTGGCAGTAGCAGACGAGAGATCAAAAGTAGGATGCCTTCTCCGTTGTGCACTGTGAAGAAACAGTTTGATAGTGGGGGTGATGAATCTTACACAACATAGGCAAATCCATACTTTCTTCTTCATTGGCGAAAATTCTATTTAGGCACATTTTTTATATTCAGGTGATGTGTTAAAAAGCACATTCTTTTCCATTATGATCAAGACAGTTCATCTCCAGAAACCTTGTCAACATAGTATAGTATGGTGTCAACTTCCTATTTTATCATCACAGCTACTCTGTGAAGTATGTCAAGGTGATAGATAATGAAAAGTACAAGAAGAGGAAACGGTTTCTCCAACAACTCAAACATTCTTATATTTGCATTACAATGTGTTTCATTCCACCCACAATTCACTCTCTGATTCACTGCTTCCTGAATTCACTGATCATCCATATTTCTAAGATTGCGCTGAACATCTATCTTGTTTATGAACCACAATGGTGAGAATGGAAGACCATTCATTCATATATTTTTGCTCATGATATGCAAAAATACTCATTTATTTATTCTCATATGCTCACAAACATACTGGAAATCAGTAGCTGGAATCACAAATATCTTTTTAATGTAAAATTATCATAGCTCCATGTTCAAATTTTCAACCACTGATGATACAATCAGAGTTGTCCTGAGTTCACACAGTTTATGAATCTTCTAATTATAATCTAGTGAGCAGTGAGTTTATTCTTGCAGCTTTAGGGGATCAATTGTACTTCCACAGACATTATTGCCTATAAATCCTGCCAGATGTTATATGGGAATGCCTTTTTCATTCTCATTTCTTTTATGTGAGAACAATAATGGTTGGGCTTGGCAGAGTAGCTATTAGATCGGAATGAGTTAATACAAAGGATCAGAATGTCTCAGTAAACTATACTTAGTTGCTCTTTGTTTTTATAAATTAATTTATACTCTACTCAGAAAAAATATAAAGCCTGCATGGAAAGCAGGCATTGTTTGTGTATGGAGAAGAAGAAAGAGGATTTATTTTCATCAGAAGCAAATTATTCACTTAAGAGCATTACAAGCAGTTTTAGAGGTCAATTCTATCCAACAGGTTTATCAAATCCTATTACAAACCTGCTTTTTTCATACTTCTTTATCACAGCTATTTGTAGGAATTATGCCCAGCAGTAGTTATTAATTTTGATTTGAGATCACTTTGACTCCGATCACAAATCTCTCCTGCATGCTTCTGGTTTTATGAGAACATTACTGTTGATGAACATTTGTACCCATAAAGGCAGTATATGACATCCCATTTTATGAAGTGTAGCATAATCCTCTGGTTATATTGAAGTTCCAAAACATATGTCTATGTCAGTGACATAAAGGGGGAGAAACTACTTAAGTAGCTTGTAATCTCAACCAGCATGAAGCTGAGAAATTAGCAAAACATATACAGAGTTTCAGTTGAACTCTTAAGAAAAATATAAAAAATTGACCAGAGAGTCACTAATCTGGGACTCGCTCTATTTGGCTAATAAAAAACAAAAGAAAAATACTCCCTGTTGTGGTTGGCTGATGGCCAGCTCCTCTGGTAACAGATTTTGAACCAGATGTCCATCGGAGCATCAGAGACCTGTGTGGCTATTGGAGGGTTTAGACAGTGAGGGGGAAGGAGAGATGGAAGCTGAAGGTGCTGGAGAGGTAGAGGTGGAGGCCCTTGCAGTGCCTGTAGAACCCGGTGCTAGAGCCTCGTCTGGGTCAGATGAGGAGTGGGTGATTAATGACCCCATCCTCAATGTGCAGGTGTGCAGGATTATGGGATGACAGGAGCAACTGCACGGACACAGAAGAAGATCTTAATCACATCTGGGAGTAATCAGGGAATTCTGCAGCAGGCTTAAAGGGGGAGGTTTTGTGTGAGTGCTCTTTGCAGGAGTTATCGTTCGTGGTTTAACAGAGACAAAGAAACAGATCTGGAGTTTCGTCTCTAAACCAACATCTTGCATACTTGGAAAAACCCAGCTTTTGGGTAACAGTGTTTTGAAAGACTGCAGCTCTTGAAAAATAGAGTGAGTACCTTTGCTGTAGCCCAGTTTGGAGGCATTTTTTATAAACCTTCGGGGGTGGGGGCGTTTGAGACATTTGTTACTGGCTTGGCAGATAACCCCAACCTTTTGGTCATAAACAGACATTCTTCTGCCATCATTGGGGCTCTCAGCCAATTTGTAAAGCAATATATTTTGTGTTTTGGAAACCTACAGTTTCTGTGTGTGGTTTTGTCTTTCCTTGTCTTTCCTTGCTGCTCATCCAACCCATCAGGCAGAACACTCCCCATATTCCTTACTCAGAATTTAAATGTGAGAGAAGCAAGGTATTTTGAAGATGGGACAACAACAACAATAATAAAACAATTAGTCTCTTTTCTATAACGAGACAGCCAGTTTGGTGTAGAGCTTAAGGCATCAGGGTAGAAATTGAGAGACCATGAGTTCAAGTCCCACGTCAGGCACAGAATCTTTGGGTGAATGTCTCTCTCTCTGTCTCTCTGTCTCTATCTCTATATCTCTCCAACCCTTCTCAGCTCCACCCACAGAAATAAGACAGTGACAAATTAATTCCAAAAATGCTGCCAAGAAAACTGCAGGGACTTGTCTAGAGCAGAGGTGTCAACTTTATTTCATGGAGAGCTGCATCAGGGTTATGTTTGACCTTGAGAGCCTGGGGTGGGTGTGGCCAGGGTGGGTGTGGCCATCTCAACATCACACATATTGGGGGCACCTGTGGCAGCCCAAGTACTCTGCCAGCGAAAACAGGCTTTGACTGTGATGGCCTCCTGTAGCCTCTGCCAGTGAAAATGGAGCATGGGTGGCCTCTACACAACTCTTGTGGGCTCCATTTTTGACTGTGATGGCCTCCTGCAACCCTCTGACAGTAAAAACAGAGCTCAGGAGAGCCACGTGTGGCCCTCCCCAGCACCATTTCTTACTGGAAGAAACACCACAGGCTGGACCTTCATTGTTTCCTGGGCAGCCCCAGGGGCCTGATCTAAGCACCCAGTGGGCCGGATTTGGCCTTGAGTTTGATATCCTTGGTCTAGGGCATCACCAGGAATGTCAACTGACTTGAAAACACAGATAACGCATAACGCATAATAATACAGCACTCTCGGGCAATGAATCAAAGCTTGATAGGTTTTTATACCAAATAAATATAGAGAAGCTTGTGATTATATGATCTTTGTCTATATACATGCCATAGCTGTGCTACAAAATTCCAGGCAATTTCTAGAATGGCAGCAAAGGGTTTGAGATTTCTGTGTTTCATTTGCCATAAGTTTCACTTGGCTTTCAGGAGTTGTTGGGAGACCAGGACACTTCTCTTATAGGCAGCTTTTAGAAATAATGTACAGCCAAAAAAAAAAATCAGTAAAAACATACAGACATAAATAAACACATACATCGCTTACAAATATAATAATTAAACCCTTTTAAGATTTTTGGATATAAAAATATTTTTTCACTTCATGTAGCAAGGAGGGATTTTCCTTCAACTCACAATGTGTTCCATAATATTATAAAAAGCTGACTTAGTTCTTAAGATTTAGTGTACCTATGGTGAAGCCTGCAGAATATACAGTACTGTACTCTACTTGGAATAGACCACATAAAGCTTGGAATAGACCATATAACTGTTGGCTGCTATTGCAAGTGGTTATGTCTAATAAGATTCTAAGTTTTACTTTGTTTTTATTAAGTAGAAATCCAGCTCTGTGGAGAATTTCTTGAAACCCCAACTAAGATCTATAGCTCCTGATACGATATTATAGATAGTTCTGCTGCAATTATATTGTATTCCTGAGACATTTAAAAATAAATAGAAAATTTAATGATTCAAGTTCCTGGAAACTTTAATATTTACTCAGAGCTAAACCAAGCTGATAAAAAAAACAGCTACCAGCACTATTCAATCTCAATTTTTCTTCACAATTGTAAATAAAGGATGGCTCAGTTTGAATCAAAATCCTTGGAGTGGGAAGGATGGGGTTTGAGCATTTGAATTGTTCCTAACCAATTGCTATCTCCTCAAATTTTTGTACCCCCTCAGTACCAAAGGTGAATGACTAGACTTCGCTTTCTGTACCTAGTATAAATCCAGATCAGATATGCTCTCAGTTGAGTAAGACAGAGGCCAGGTTATCTCTTAAAGATGCCCCTTTATTCAGCTGAACAAAGGTGGATCCTTCCATAAGATTGGAATAAACCTGAATGCAATTTGAAGTAGTATATATAGATTTCTTGGTTCTAGTTAGTTACATAAGAGGAAGCCAGCATACAGTAGATAGGATATTAAAATTACAAAAGTACTTGTGGATGCATCTTGTGGTTTTATCATGTTTAGCACTCAAGATTGTGTGGTTTCTTTTCACAATGCCAAGGACCTACTAAGACCTGAACTTTATTTTTACCATTCCAACATAAGAAATTACATTGATCAGAGTTAATTAATTAAAATCCTAATCAGAAGGAAGGGAGGGAGGGAGAAGCAGGCAAGCAAGCAGACACACAGCCTTTTATCTCTTGGATCTGCAACCTATTTTATTAAGAAATACATTTTATGGTACAGTGATCCCTCGAGTTTCGCGATCTCGAGTTTCGCGAAACGCTATATCGCGAGTTTTCTACCCGGAAGTAACACCACCATCTGCACGCATGCGTAGATGGTGGAGTTTGCATTACCGCCGGGCAGATCAGCTGCTAGGCGGCCAAAGGAACCTTCCCTGGGTCTTCCCGCCGGCATGGGGGGCTTCCTAGCACCCCCCGAACCCCCAACCCGGGTTTGGGGGGGTGCTAGGAAGCCCCCCATGCCGGGGGAGACCTTTTAAAACACCCGTGCCGCTTCCCAGCTGAGTCCTGAAGCCAAGCGCAGAAGTTCGCCTTTGGCGCTTGGCTTCAGGACTCAGCTGGGAAGGGCGCGGCTGTTTGAAAAGGTGGCAGTCGGCCTGGGGGGCTTCCCAGTACCCCCCCCCAACCCTGTCTCCTGCCGCCGGTTTAGCCAGGAGAGGAGCGGCAAAGTGACTTGGAGGAATGGGAAACTCAAACCGCCCAGTTTCAGCTTTCCATTCCTCCACGTCACTTCGCCGCTCCTTCTGGCTGGTGGGGGGGGGGAGTTAGGAAGGTTCTACTTCTCCCCCCCAGCCAAAAACTCAAAGCCTGTCTCCTGCCACACAGTTTAGCCAGGAGAGCAGCGGCGAAGTGACTTGAAGGAATGGGAAACTCAAACCGCCCGGTTTCAGCTTTCCATTCCTCCACGTCACTTTGCCGGGGGAATCTGGGAGGGAAGATGACGCGCCGGCAGCACAGGGGCGAGGGGTGGGAGGCAAAGCTCTGCGGGTACAGCCCCTTTCGGCCAAGCCTCCCCCCCCCCCGCCAAGCAGCCAGGGAAGCCGAGCCGGGCGTGGAACATCGGCGCGGGAGGCAGGAGACGATCGGGCGACCGGAGCAGCAGCGCCGCCGCCGCCACGCCCGGCTCGGCTTCCCTGGCTGCGTGGCCGGGGAGGCTTGGCTGAAAGTGGCTGGAGCCGCAGAGCTTTGCCTCCCCCCCCCCTGTGCCGCCCGCGCGTCATCTTCCCTCCCAGACAAAAAGGCCACCCTTCGGCTCTGCAGTTTCAGTGGGGTTTCCCCGTTGCCCAGGGATTCCTGAACACACCACAGCCACCTCCGTTCGGGCGAAGGAATCCCTGGGCAACGGGGAAACCCCACTGAAACCGGGCGGGTTAAGCCTCCTTCGGCGACTGCGGAACTGCTTGCTGTCAACTTTGCACTGGGCAAAGAACTCTTCACCTCCCGCCAGGCACGGACGAAAGGCGTGGAAGTCTATTGTAGCAGCTGCTACAGCGGAGACATTTTGGGGGGGAGGCAGGAGGCAGGAGATCTGGCCCTTCACTTGCCCTCCCAGCAAAAGGCAAAGCCGCGCAGCTCCCCAGCCGCCAAAGGAGGCTTAACCCCACCCCTCTGTCCCACCCATCGCCCGTGGCCGGCAGAAAAGCGGGGATAGGCAGGAGGAGGTTATGCCGACCACGGGCGATGAGTGGGACAGAGGGGTGGGGTAAAGCCTCCTTTGGCGGCTGGGGAGCTGCGCGGCTTTGCCTTTTGCTGGGAGGGCAAGTGAAGGGCCAGATCTCCTGCCTCCTGCCTCCCCCCCCCCCAATGTCTCCGCTGTAGCAGCTGCTACAATAGACTTCCACGCCTTTCGTCCGTGCCTGGCGGGAGGTGAAGAGTTCTTTGCCCAGTGCAAAGTTGACAGCAAGCAGTTCCGCAGTCGCCGAAGGAGGCTTAACCCGCCCGGTTTCAGTGGGGTTTCCCCGTTGCCCAGGGATTCCTGAACACACCACAGCCACCTCCGTTCGGGCGAAGGAATCCCTGGGCAACGGGGAAACCCCACTGAAACCGGGCGGGTTAAGCCTCCTTCGGCGACTGCGGAACTGCTTGCTGTCAACTTTGCACTGGGCAAAGAACTCTTCACCTCCCGCCAGGCACGGACGAAAGGCGTGGAAGTCTATTGTAGCAGCTGCTACAGCGGAGACATTTTGGGGGGGAGGCAGGAGGCAGGAGATCTGGCCCTTCACTTGCCCTCCCAGCAAAAGGCAAAGCCGCGCAGCTCCCCAGCCGCCAAAGGAGGCTTAACCCCACCCCTCTGTCCCACCCATCGCCCGTGGCCGGCAGAAAAGCGGGGATAGGCAGGAGGAGGTTATGCCGACCACGGGCGATGAGTGGGACAGAGGGGTGGGGTAAAGCCTCCTTTGGCGGCTGGGGAGCTGCGCGGCTTTGCCTTTTGCTGGGAGGGCAAGTGAAGGGCCAGATCTCCTGCCTCCTGCCTCCCCCCCCCAATGTCTCCGCTGTAGCAGCTGCTACAATAGACTTCCACGCCTTTCGTCCGTGCCTGGCGGGAGGTGAAGAGTTCTTTGCCCAGTGCAAAGTTGACAGCAAGCAGTTCCGCAGTCGCCGAAGGAGGCTTAACCCGCCCGGTTTCAGTGGGGTTTCCCCGTTGCCCAGGGATTCCTGAACACACCACAGCCACCTCCGTTCGGGCGAAAGAATCCCTGGGCAACGGGGAAACCCCACTGAAACCGGGCGGGTTAAGCCTCCTTCGGCGACTGCGGAACTGCTTGCTGTCAACTTTGCACTGGGCAAAGAACTCTTCACCTCCCGCCAGGCACGGACGAAAGGCGTGGAAGTCTATTGTAGCAGCTGCTACAGCGGAGACATTTTGGGGGGGAGGCAGGAGGCAGGAGATCTGGCCCTTCACTTGCCCTCCCAGCAAAAGGCAAAGCCGCGCAGCTCCCCAGCCGCCAAAGGAGGCTTAACCCCACCCCTCTGTCCCACCCATCGCCCGTGGCCGGCAGAAAAGCGGGGATAGGCAGGAGGAGGTTATGCCGACCACGGGCGATGAGTGGGACAGAGGGGTGGGGTTAAGCCTCCTTTGGCGGCTGGGGAGCTGCGCGGCTTTGCCTTTTGCTGGGAGGGCAAGTGAAGGGCCGGATCTCCTGCCTCCTGCCTCCCCCCCCCCCCCAAATGTCTCCGCTGTAGCAGCTGCTACAATAGACTTCCACGCCTTTCGTCCGTGCCTGGCGGGAGGTGAAGAGTTCTTTGCCCAGTGCAAAGTTGACAGCAAGCAGTTCCGCAGTCGCCGAAGGAGGCTTAACCCGCCCGGTTTCAGTGGGGTTTCCCCGTTGCCCAGGGATTCCTGAACACACCACAGCCACCTCCGTTCGGGCGAAGGAATCCCTGGGCAACGGGGAAACCCCACTGAAACCGGGCGGTTTGGACTTTCCATTCCTCCAAGTCACTTCGCCGCTCGTGTCCTGGGTAAACCGGGCGGCAGGATACAGGCTTTGAGTTTTTGGCTGCAGGGGGAGGGAGTTAGGAAAATCCTACTTCTCCCCCCGCAGCCAAAAACTCGCAAGGTAAGGTTCGGGGCGGGGCGGGCGGGGCCCTTTTGTGCCAGTCGGGGAGGCGGCGGCGGCTGCAGCAGAGGCGGGCGGGGGAGGCCGGCCCGCCGGAGGGGCGATGCTGGCGGCGGAGACAGGCGAAGTCCCGCCCGCCCCCCGCCCGCTTGGCCCCGGGGGGCTGAAGGGAGCCAGGCGGGGGAGGGCGGGGGCTACTCGGTTCTTCCTCAGCCGGGGGTAGCCGGAGCGCCGGCCAGGCGGGGGCGGGCGAGGCGAGGGCTGCGGGGCGTGCCGGGCTCCAAGTTGCCGCGCTGCCTTTGTAAACCTGCCCGAGGGAGGCGAGGGAGCCCCTTTGTTGGCCGGCGGCCTGGCCGGCCCTTGGCGCGCGGTGCCCGCGGGGACTGCTGCGGCGGGGACTGCCCACTGCCTTCGCCCAGACCAGAGGCATCGCTCGGCTGGGTTTGCAGATCCGCGGAGGCATCGCCGAGGGCGGGCTGAGCGGCGCTGTGTTGGGAGCCCGTGCCGTGGGAGCGGGCGGCTTGGCCTCGCTGCGGCGGCGGCGGCTTTGCGGGTCCTCGCTGGCGGCCTCGCCGGGCGGAGGAGGCTGCGGGGCTTTCTAAAGGGAGGAAGAACTTGCTATCGAGCCTGCTAATGAAATCCAACCGGCGGAGGGTCTGAAATTCCACCCGAGGGGAAATGGGGGAAAAAAGCCCAGCCGGGAGCGCGGCGCCAGGCATTGTTCTCCGGACCCCTCCCGCAGCCTGGAGAGGGAAAGGGCCGCTGCGGGTTGGATTTCATTAGCAGGCTCGATAGCAAGTTCGATAGCGGCGGGCGAACGAGGCGAGCGGCGGGCGAACGAGGGGAGTGGGGGGCGAACGAGGGGAGCGGCGGGCGAACGAGGGGAATGGGGGGAGAACGAGGGGAGCGGCGGGCGAACGGGGCGAGCGGCGGGCGAACGGGGCGAGCGGCGGGCGAACGGGATGTGCGGCCGCCGAACGGGGCGAGCGGCAAACGGCGGGCGGGCATCAGCGAGGATCCGAGGCGGCGGGGAAGACCCAGGGAACGTTCCTTCGGCCGCCCAACAGCTGATCTGCTCGGTAGCGCGGCAGCAGCGAGGAGCCGAAGATGAGGTTTCCCCGTTGCCCAGGCAAAGGGGAAACCCCATCTTCGGCTCCTCGCTGCTGCCGCGCTACCGAGCAGATCAGCTGTTGGGCGGCTGAAGTAACCTTCCCTTGGTCTTCCCCACCGCCCACACGCAAACTTCACCATCTGCGCATGTGCGGCCATGAAAAAATGGCCGCACATGCGCAGATGGTGTTTTTACTTCCGCACCGCTATATCGCGAAAAATCGAGTTTCGCGAGGGGTCTTGGAACGGAACCCTCGCGAAACTCGAGGGATCACTGTACTCAGAAAACTTTTGGAGCCAAGGTGAGTAAGTTTTGAAATAAAATTGGCAATGGGGTTTTTTTCTTTTTCTTTTTTAACTTTTAAATTTGTGAAAATGAAAGAAAATATTTTGTAGAACATTTCTGGATTGCAAAGTAGATACTGTATCTGTATTTTATTTCATTTCTTTGCAAGAATATTGGGGCCTATAGAATTTTTTTAACACATGGATACTTCCCTGTATTTTGATTATTTGTTTCCCACTATGATAGGCTGCAACCCTCTGGATAGCCATACCACAAGCAAACATGCCTGCCCTGTACAGTTTTCTGGGTTTGCAAAGTTCAAATCTGGTAATCCAAATCCTGATGCAAGCATATTTAAAACTGAACATTATAAATGCTCTGTTCAAACATTTATTTTATTTGTTTTCATTTAAAGTTGTTTGGGATAGGTTTTTCAAATCACAAACATCACAAAAATTCACTCCCAAAACATGTGACCTGTGGAGTTGTTTAATTGACTGAGCAATAGTCTGGAAGTAGACTAGAGGGGAAAATCAGCTTGTTTGCACAGCCATTAAAGTTGTAATCTATGTGAGGGCGTGAAAGGTACACCAAACCGAAGCAGCACAACAAGCAGTATGTGAAAGGCCCTCTTTTGTGGAAGTCCAAATTTAATGTCACTGATACCTCAGTGCATGATGGTCTCAGTGCATGACAGTCACACAAGGGAACAGTACAGGTGAAACGTGAAAAATTAGAATATCGTGCAAAAGTTAATTTATTTCAGTAACGCAACTTAAAAGGTGAAATGTAATATATGAGAGAGAGACTCATTACATCCAAAGCAAGATAGTTCAAGCTGTGATTTGTCATAATTGTGTACCTTGAAAGAAAGGCAGAAAAAAGTGACCCCAGTTTAGCAATTTTTAAGAAAAAGAACAGGAAGAGTAACTGCTTGGATAAGGAGTTGGACTACATGACCTGCAAGGTCCCTTCCAGTTCCGTTAATCTGTTATCTGTTATGGACCACTGAGCAGCAGACCAGATCTGTTTTTCTTTAGCCCAGGTAAGATGCTTCTGACAGCAGGAGCTTGACAAGAGGAATAGGACATTTGAAGTCCATATTCAGGATCTGTCTGTGTGTGGTGGCTCTTGATGCATTGATTCCAGCCTCAATCCATGCCTTGTGAAAGTCCCCAGTACTTTTGAATGGCCTTTTCCTGACAACCCTTTCCAAGCTGCGGTCATCCCTATTGATTGTGCATCTTTTTCTTCCACACTTTTCCCTTCCACATAACTTTCTATTAATGTGCTTTGATACAGCACTTGGGAATATCCAACTTTGTTTGCAATTACCTTTTGACGCTTTCCCTCCTTATGGAGGGTATCAATGATGGTTTCCTGCACAACTGTCAGGTCAGCACTCTTTCCCATGATTCTGATTACCACTGAACCAGACTGAGAGACCATTTAAAGGCTCAGGAACCCGAGTCTTCAGAGAGGGGGCAGCATACAAGTATAATAAATAAATTAATAATAATAATAATAATAATAATAATAATAATAATAATAATTATTATTATTATTATTATTATTATTATTATTATTATTATTATTATTGCAGGTGTTATGGCTTAATTAGCTCATTGAAATGGGACACTTTGAGCATGGAATGTTGCACCTTTCCACAACAGTCTAATTTTCTAAAATTGTGGATTTGGGGTTTTCATAATCATCACAATTATGACAAATCACGGCTTGAACTATCTTGCTTTGCATGAAATGAGCCTCTTTCACATATTAGTTTCATCTTTTAAATTGCATTACAGAAATAAATGAACTTTTGCACAATATTCCAATTTTTTGAGTTTCACCAGTGCATTGAGAAGTATGTTGTGTTACGTTTCTTCTTTGTAGTTATTCTACCTGCTCTTTTTCTTTAAAAAATGCTAAACTGGGGTCACTTCCTTCTGCCTTTATTCCAAGGTATACAAGAGGATGTCAGTTTTGAGTTTTTTCGTAGGATGTTGAGTCTGCGGAGAGGGGCGGCATACAAATCTAAATAATAAATAAATAAATAAATATTAGCCTTTGCCTGCTTTGCTACATGCATGCATACTCTTCCTCTTCTTCATTACTTAATTTAATGGCCACAGCATTTACATTTGTAAGTCTCTGCCCATTAGTCAGGCAATGACATTACATGGTCTACTTGGAAAACCCCCAAAAGATCAAGCAACATGATTGGCTGGTGGGCTGACTACAAGAAGATGAAAAAAGTGGCCTCGATGTAACCATGCCATGTTGAATGTAGGAATCTCTGCTTAAAAAGGCATTCTCTCTTTCTCAATTAATTAATGTGAACTTGTTGATGTATTAGATATGTCCACAAATATTATAGGGAAGGGTTACTAAAGTTTAAAGCTATCTTATAAATCAACAGTGAGGGTTCATATACTGGCCCAGAGATGTTATGATATCAAGATGTTATGATATCCTATTAAATACATAATAGAGGTATATTTTTAGCTACATGTCTTTGTGTTACCTCCCCAGTCCCAATTTTTCACCTGTTATTTATCTTGCAGGTGTTTATTGCATGAATTTCGTATAGGGGCATTGTGTAAACTAATGATTATAATATGCAACTCGTTGAGTTCTTCATTAAAAATAAATCCAACTTCTGTTTTGCAAATCTTTTAAAATCAAAGATATGAAAATCCCCTGCAGTCTGGTCTAAACATTTACAGTATGCCTGGTGGACCTTTTTTATTTTTAATGAATGTGGAAAAACTAAGGTCAAGATTTTATTAATCTTTTGTTATCAGCCCCTAGCAGTTCTAGCTTTTAGTTGAAAAGACACTCAGAAATATTAGCTGCACAGATTTTGATATTAATAGCAATAATAAAGCTTACTGCTTTTCCATTATGGGGATGCTAAATATTGAAATTTCACACCAATTATATAGATTATTTTAGCTCTAAGAGAAAAAAAGATTTCTCTGAGCTAACTAGTGTTTTAAATTGGATTCATTACCTGTTAGCAGCAAGAACCATTTAAATGGAAAATTAAATTTGTTTTGTTTTGGGGTTTTGTTTTGTTTGTTGCATTAAATCTTTGGTGCACTTATTGGAAGAAAGCACACTTTTATCAACCTTTAGAAAAAAAATCACTGCATCCAGATGTTAAACTGATTAAAGTGTTGGAGCATGGGGAGCAAGATCCATGTTCTACTCTATCATAAACTATTGACTATGGACTGGTCACTTTCTCTCAGCCCAACCAATCTCACAAGGTTGTTGTCTGAAGACAAGAAGAAGTAGAGAACAATTTGTAGGGTGCCTCCAACTCTTGAATGACGTAGTCTATAAATATTTTTTTAATCACCTCCTCACCCTCATGGGTGGTATGTCTTTTTCTCAATTTGTGGTCCTCTACCAGAGGCCTGGGAATTCTGTACAATATCTTAGCTGCTCCTATCATTGCATTCTTCTGAAAAGAGAGTACTGATTTTATTATTGGGATCTATTTCAGCCACTCTATTTATTTATTTATTTATTTATTGATTGATTGATTGATTGATTGATTGATTGATTGATTGATTGATTGTTAGAGTTGGAAGGGACCATGCGGGTCATCAAGTCCAGCCCCCTGCCTAAGCAAGAACCCTATAGCATCCTAGCCAAATGGCAGTCCAATTTCCTCTTTAAAATGTCCAGAGTATTGGAGTTCACAACGTCCGCTGGTAGGTTGTTCCACTGGTTGATCGTTCTGACCATCAGGAAGTTCTTCCTTATTTCCAGGTTGAATCTCTCCTTGGTCAGCTTCCAGCCGGTGTTCCTCGCCCGGCCCTCCAGTCACTGAATGTTCCTACCATCACTGGGATCACTTTTCACATCCTCTCTGGTTTATCCTTCTGATATTCCTTCTTTCTATTATACTGTATTAATGTATAAGTGTGGCTGTCACTTGGCATTGCTACATCAATCACTACCATTACCTTCTGGTCCTTGTCTGCTATCATGATGCCTCATTGTTGGCTGGTACCTGTCTGTCTGTCTGAATCTGGAAGTCCCAGAGGATATAAGCCCTTTCATTCCCCACAACCTTCTGTAAAATCTCCCATCTGGACTTGGGAAAATCTAAGCTGCACACTGTGCAGATGTTTCTATACACAATGCCAGCTAAATCACACAGAGAGAAGAATCCATTCAATTCACACTTACCATAAAAATATGAAGGCAGTTGTCAGTATGTTCACCCTGGAAAATTAATTGAGGTATTTACATACTAATATTACCTAATTGACATGATGACAGGGTAATTAAGTAATAGTTTACTTTTGGCCAAGAAATAAAACAGAATACACAGATTCGCCAGCAGCTTTCGTGGAATTGAATCTTCTCAAGCGCACAACATTCACACAGCTGTGTCACCTCAGAGAAAGATACTTGGTTCCTTGGAAAGGGCAGCGCCGGACTTACCCGGCAGGCAGGCTTTGCTGGAGGGACCGGGAGACACGGTCCCTCATGGCGGCCGCCATCTTGGATCCCGGGCGAAGTCTCGCGATGCGAGACTTCGCTCGGGAGAGCAGGGCCTGATTGGCTGAGGCCCTGATTGGTCCGGGCGGGGCCTGCTTGCCCTATATAAGGGCGAGCAGGCCCGAAGCTCTTCCTTTTCGCCCGGACCGATCTACTGCAGCAGACATTCGATCGGTCTGCTCCGTCGGCCATTTTGTTTGGCGACCTCGTGCGAGGCGCCATTTTGAGGCCTGTGGTGGGGCGGAAAGCCTTTTTGAGCATCAGCGGAGCCAGCATCGGCTGGGCTCCGCTCCGGTTTGGAGCCTCATTGTCCTGCATAGTTGGGAGGGGGGTGCTGCCTTCTGGTGGCCTCGCGGGCCCGCGGGGGTCGCTGGGGGGGTTGTAGGCCTGGGATAAAGGCCTAGTTCCGGGCCTTGTCGCCCATTGGAAGGGGGGATTGGCTTCCTTGGTGGGTTTGTGCCACTGAGGCCTGCTGTTAGGGCAGGCCTCGTTTACGGGGTGCAGGGCCCATTAGGGAAGGGCTTGGTCCTGCCCTATTCTTTTGTAAAAAATAGATTGTAGGGGTATGGCCCCTAAAAAGCGGCCAGCTAAGGCCCTCCCGGCCCACCCTGTGGTGCGGCCTAGGAGGGCTGCCAGGCCGTCTGCCCGGGCTCGGGCGGCGGCAGAGGGGCCCCCGGGGGGGATCCCGGTGGGGGGGGTGGTAGGGTTTATGCCCACAGTCCCTCAACCCGAGGTGTCCCCTTCTCTCTCCTGGGCCAGGGTCCTGGAGCGGCTCGACGAGTTGGAGAGGTGGCGGTCGGGGGCAGGCCCGGAGGGGCTTTCCTCGGCTGCCACCGCAGCTTGGGGCGCAGACCCCGAAGAGGAGTCGGCCCCAGCTGGGCAAGTGGCCCACGAAGTACCGATGGCGGGAACCGGACAGGCGGGCAGCACCGGGCAGACGGGCCATGCTGGACAGATGGCCCAGCCTGGGCAATGGTCATCTTTCCAGGGCCCAACCAGGATGGGCCCACCATGGATGGCGTCTACCCCTTACGGGGCAGGTGAGGTTGCACCACATTCAGGCACATCTCCGCTACTGCCCATCCAGGGTCCCGGGTTCATCCCGCCAGCTATGGGGGGTGGCAACAGTTTCACGGGGGCTGCTGCAGGCACCTGTGGTCAGGTTTGGTCCCCGCCAGCTCCGCCAGTAGGGGCGCTGGGGGTGCCTGTCCCACCGGGGGCGGGGGTGGGGGGTTGGATCCCTCCTCCACCGGCCATTATGCCCCCGGTCCCATTCATGTATCCACCGGGGCTTGGCGTGCTGGGCTCGGGGGCCACCACGGTGTGGGACCCGTTCGCCAGCATCAAGCCTGGGGCCATCCCTCGTGGGTTGCCCGCCACACCTTTAGGGTACCATCTGCACCCGTCAGTTAAGGAGGCAATCTGGCGGGGGGAGTACGTTGATTTGTTCTCCCTCCTGAACAGGGAGGTCCCTAAACAAGATAAGGAGATTGTCCCTGGGGAGAAAGTGAAAAAGACAAAGGTCACGAAATGCTTCAGCTCGTGGCTGTATGCATTTCTGACCTTTGCGTCGGTGGTCATTCAGAGGCAGCCGGAGAGGGCCGCTGCCTTGTTGAAGTACATCGACCTGATAGCGAGGGCCCATTTCGAGTATGGGGGGACCATATGGAGGCACTATGACAAGGGCTTCCGTATGCGCATTGCCCATGAACCTTACTTGCCTTGGAATATGGTGGTTCCGGACCTGTGGTTCCAGGCCACTCATATGTCAGGGAAGGAGGGCTGTGATAGGACCGATAGCGGTCATTTTATGGAGGAGGAGCCTGCGACGCCCGCGCCGGCAAAGGCAGTGGCGGGTGCCGTTAGTAAGGGTGCCTCTTTAATTTGTCACGAGTTCGCTGCAAAGGGGGCGTGTTTTCGCCCCATTTGCAGGTTTCGTCACGCCTGCGGAGGTTGTGGGGGAAACCATTCCGCAGCCGTGTGCCCCCGCCCCAAGAAGGGGAGTGAAAAGAAGGGCTCGGGTCCCCCAAAGCCTTCCCCACCTGCTGGGGGAAAAGGGGCCCAGCCCAATTAATTTAGGGGTGCTTGAGGGTTGGTTGGGCGACTACCACCCTCGCTCGAGAGCGGCCGCTCTCTTGCTAGGTTTTGTGCAGGGATTTAGGATCCCTTATCAGGGTGTTAGGAAGGCCTTCATGTCTGACAACCTTGGGTCGGTTGTTGGTCATGAAGACATTGTTAGGGAGAAGATTGGGAAGGAGGTTGCCGAAGGCAGGGTCCTGGGGCCCTTTGCGGAGCCGCCCTTCCCGAATCTTCGTGTGTCTCCCTTAGGTGTGGTCCCCAAAAAGGCGAGTGGTGAATTTAGGTTGATTCACCATTTGTCTTTTCCAAAAGGGGAGTCAGTGAATGATTTCATTCCTGACGAGTTGTGTTCAGTCCGGTATGCATCCTTTGATGCGGCCGTGACTATGGTTAGGAAGTGTGGGGCGGGAGCCCTTATGGGTAAATGCGACATTAAGTCGGCATTCCGGCTCCTCCCCATACACCCGGATGACTTTGAGCTGTTGGGCTTCCATTTCGAGGGGGGCTATTACGTGGACAGAGCTTTGCCCATGGGGTGCTCTGTCTCGTGCTCTCTTTTCGAGAGTTTTAGCACCTTCTTGGAGTGGGCGCTCAGGAGACAAAGTGGCCTGGGTACGGTCGTTCACTACCTTGACGATTTCCTTCTGGCGGGGCCTGCGCATTCGGAGCAATGTTTTGCTTTGATGCGGGACTTCGAAGCCCTTTGTGCTCAATTAGGGGTGCCTTTAGCCTCTGAGAAGACCGAAGGCCCCGCCACCAGGATTACCTTCCTGGGTATTGAATTGGACTCAGAGGAGCAATCTTCCAGATTGCCCCTAGAGAAGTTGTAAAGATCAAGCGGAAGCTCGATGAGGTCCTGGGCTGCCGGAAGGTGACCCTACGGCAGCTTCAGGAACTGGCAGGCATTCTTAATTTTGCCTGTCGGGTAGTTGTTCCTGGAAGGGCTTTTTCCAGGAGGTTGTATGATGCGATGAAGGGGCTCCGTTTGCCCCATCATCGTACCCGCCTTTGCGCCGGGGTCAGGGCTGACCTCGGCGTGTGGCGGGATTTTTTGGATAGATTTAACGGGTTGTCTTTCTGGAGGCACGAGCTTCTGTTGGAAGCTGAGTTGCAGCTCTGCTCTGACGCCGCGGGGACTTGTGGTTTCGGGGTAGTGTTAGGTGACCAGTGGTGCTGGTCGGCATGGCCTCCGGAATGGAGTGCCACTTCGTTGGTTAAGGACCTTACGTTCCTGGAGCTCTTCCCCTTAATAGTGGCCTTAGAGCTTTGGGGTGAGCAGTTTAGGGACAAGACTGTGCACTTTTGGTGTGACAACCTAGCGGTTGTCCATGTGGTGAATGCCCTGTCCTCGAAGAGCGACAGGGTCATGCGGCTTGTCCGCCATTTTGTGCACAGGTCCTTGTCTCTAAACGCATTGTTTTTGGCTAAGCATGTCCCCGGGTTAGATAACGGGGTTGCTGACGCCTTGTCCCGTGGTCAGTTGTCCAGGTTTCGGACCCTGGCCCCGTGGGCCCGGAAGTTGCCAGAAGTGTTCCCCAGCCACCTCTGGAGTCTGGGAGGGATCCGGAGTGGTGGAGAGTCGCGGCATCCCGGGCAATCCCCTTGTCTGTAACGCCCGGCACCCTTGGGGCATACCAGCGTGCGGGTTAGGAGTTTGGGGATTTCAGGCAGGGCGGGGGTTACCAGCTTAGCTGTCCCATCCCTGTATAGCGCCTGGCCGGGTTCTGCGTCCAGCTTGGGCAGCGTGGCCTGTCAGTTAGGACGATCCGGTCCTGGTTAGCCGGCCTCGCCTTTCTGTCCAAGGCGGGGGGTTTGCTGCTTGTTCCGGGTGACTTTGCATCCGGCAGGTGCTGGAGGGCTGTATGGGGAGCGAGCGGGGGCCCCTGGTGACACTCGTCAGGCTCTGACGGTGGAGCAGCTGTCTTTAATCAACGTGGTTTTTGGCAGTCTGTGTTCCTCATTGTAAGAGGCCCGTCTTTCTGGTGCAGCGACTGGTGTCATGCTTGGGGCCCTTGGGGTCAGCGAGGCCTGGCCTCATCTCAGGCTGGCAATTCGCTCCGTGCCTTCCAGCACGCTGATCTGGCCGTTAGACAAGGGGGGGTCCCTTGTGGTAAGGCGGTCTAAGTCAGATCAGCCACGCAGAGGGGTTACCATCTACCTAGTGCGGCCGCCGACCAATCAGTGTGTACGGTGGCCGCCCTACAGCTTTGGTGTTTTCTGCGGGGATCAGGTCTGGGGTACCTGTCTAGGCATTGGGACGGTACCCCTTCTGACCCGTTTGTACTTTTGTGCGTTAGTACCCAGGGCTATGGCCCAGGTGGGCACGGCTCCCGCCGGTTATGGAACGCGTTCGTTCCGTATCGGCGCCGCCTCTAGCACGGCACTTTCTGGTTTCCCGGCCCACTGGACTCGGGTGATCGGCCGCTGGCGGTCAGCGGCATATTTGGGTTATGTTAGGCCGCTGAGGATCCTAGGCAGGGCTTAGGCTAGGTGACCTCTCTGCGTGTGTTTCCTCTTGCAGGTCCCCAGGCTGACGTGACACCGACGGCGCTGCTGTGTGGCCACAGCATGATTTGCTGGGCCGGCCGCCTGGCGGCCAGGAGCGCTGTCGGGACCCAGCCGTCCCTGGGGCGGCGGGTCAGGGTTACCTGGTGGGCCGGAGAGGTATGCGGTGGGAGGGTCTCCTACCGGTGTGCTGGGCGGTCAGCATTTGGTGGCTGCGCCCGGCAATATGGGGGGCGGCTCCTGGAGTCGTTCCCAAGTGGGTTTGGGTGGGCAGTGTCCTGTGGCCGCACCCAGGTGGCTGGTATTGCACTTAGGTGGCAATGACCTGCGCATACTGGGAGGTCTGGCGCTGATCATCCAGGCACGCGAAGACCTGTGAAGGCTTCGTGAGGTCTGGCCCACCACGCAAGTGGTGTGGTCAGAACTATTACCTAGGCTTGTTTGGAGGGACGCCTCTCCCCTTAGGGCCATTCACCGGGCTAGGCGACGGGTGAATAGGGCTATGGGTAAAACAGTTAGAGAGTTGGGTGGAGTAGTAATACCTCATCCCCTTATATCAATAGACCAGCCATGGCTCTACCGTGATGATGGCGTTCACCTGTCTGACCAGGGGAACGCCATCTTCTTACAGGACCTGCAGCGGTCTCTGCGTGAGCTGGCGCAGCTAGAGGGGGGAGTCGGGGGGCCAAGATAGAGATCTGACCCCCGCTCCTGTGGCAGGTTAGGGGCGGAAAATTGGGTGGTTTAGCAACCGCGCGTTCTCCCTTGGGCATCTTTGGGGATGATTGACAGGTTCTCCGCAAGCTCATGGAGGGAGTTTCTGCCTGAGCAGCTGGGGGGAACCTGTCTTTGGGTCCTACACCTTTAATTCCCCGATTCGGGTTAGCCGGTGGGACCCCCCTCATGCACAGCATGGCAGAAAAGGTCACAGGTGACGGCCTGGCCCTCACCTGGACCTTGCATCGAGATACGCCCATGAGTTGCCCAGGAATGTTTACTGGCATAACGTCATTTCCGCCCCGGAAGTATTTGTTTGACCCTGCAGGTCCAGTTCCGGGTCATAGTTGTTTATGCAAATTTATGCAATATTATTTGAATAAATTATGCAAATTTATGTTAATAAAAATGACCCAATTTTAAATCCAGCTCTGGTGTCCGTGTCGTTACTCCGTCTCTCCAGCAAGGGCAGCGCCGGACTTACCCGGCAGGCAGGCTTTGCTGGAGGGACCGGGAGACACGGTCCCTCATGGCGGCCGCCATCTTGGATCCCGGGCGAAGTCTCGCGATGCGAGACTTCGCTCGGGAGAGCAGGGCCTGATTGGCTGAGGCCCTGATTGGTCCGGGCGGGGCCTGCTTGCCCTATATAAGGGCGAGCAGGCCCGAAGCTCTTCCTTTTCGCCCGGACCGATCTACTGCAGCAGACACCCGCCCGCCCTCCACTATTTTGCAGTGTGCTTCGGGGTCGCCCTTAGGGGGCCGAATGGGAATTTTTTGCAGTTCTGCCTCTTAGCTGGGCTGTTTTTTCGCCCATTCCACACTGGGGTGATGGCTGTGCGGTTAGGGGGTGCTTGCATTAATTAGGTTAATTTGGCTTACCTTTGGTCATTTGGGTAGGCAGGTTAGGGGCGGAAAATTGGGTGGTTTAGCAACCGCGCGTTCTCCCTTGGGCATCTTTGGGGATGATTGACAGGTTCTCCGCAAGCTCATGGAGGGAGTTTCTGCCTGAGCAGCTGGGGGGAACCTGTCTTTGGGTCCTACACCTTTAATTCCCCGATTCGGGTTAGCCGGTGGGACCCCCCTCATGCACAGCATGGCAGAAAAGGTCACAGGTGACGGCCTGGCCCTCACCTGGACCTTGCATCGAGATACGCCCATGAGTTGCCCAGGAATGTTTACTGGCATAACGTCATTTCCGCCCCGGAAGTATTTGTTTGACCCTGCAGGTCCAGTTCCGGGTCATAGTTGTTTATGCAAATTTATGCAATATTATTTGAATAAATTATGCAAATTTATGTTAATAAAAATGACCCAATTTTAAATCCAGCTCTGGTGTCCGTGTCGTTACTCCGTCTCTCCAGCAAAGAATATATATCCAATTGAGATGCTCTTCAACTGTGCATGGGTATGGAGGGGGATATAAGTCGGTGCAAAGAACCCACATAATGGATAATAATCAGCATATGGCAAGCTGTTCTTATCTAGAGAATGCATTGTACAAGACATTCCGTCTGGTAAATTATCCATCAAAAATGTCCATTGAGAGTTCATGGCAGATGTTCAATTCAAAATGCATGCTGCTCTTAAAATATGCAAGGCAGAAGAATTACCCCAGCTGATGTTTGCATGTGAGAAAGTAAAGAAAATCAGGTGTTTTTAGTTTCGCTTATTTTAGCACTAGAAGTCGTTTTTGATTATAAGCCATTAGCCCAATCAAGAAGCTTCTTGTTCTGGCAGAGGTACAGTAGATGCAGTTAAGACCTACGATTTCCCGTTTAGTTCCATCTCTTATAGATACTCTGCTGCTAAGGGCTACTGGTTTCAGCTTTGATATTGTAAAGTTAACTTAGATAGAATTAAGTGTCACTGAACGGTATCCTTAAGAAGCAGACTTGGTAGACTTGATAAAAGTGTGGTATAATGATTTAAGGTATTAAGACTAGGATTACAAAGTCTATGTTGAAGTCCTATGTTCAAGTCCATCTTCAGCCACTGAAGTTCACTTGATGATTTTGTTCAGCCTGTCAGGCCAAAGCCATTTTATTTGGGGTATTTGGCTTGCCACACTTTATGCTATTTTAAAATGTATCGTTTGTTGTGGGATGTCTGCATGTATTCATAACAAATTCCTTTTAGATTGCCAAGGTCATTCTATGTCTTTGCACTCCTGCACCTGCATGGAAAGAGAGGGAGTTTTTGTCAAGATGTCAGATGAAGATTGGTCACTTGGGGATGTGGGGACAAGGGCTTGAACTTTCAAGTGGGTGGATAAACCCCTGAGACGTCAGAGGTTTTCCCCCAGATGTGCCAACATGGCTCTGCTAATAAATTGGAAGTTTGAGGAATACTTTGCCTCGGACTCTAAATTTGTTTTCGATGCTATTTGGAACCCTGACAGTCACTTTCTCTCAGCCTAGCTGGTTCTGCATTGTTGATGTAGGAAACATTGGAGGAGGGAATATTATCCTAAGGTCTATAAATCTAACAAATAAATAAAAAATTAAAAGACAAGAATCTCACTGGTTTATTTATTGGTGGGTTAAATCAAAACTATATACAGTAATCCCTCCCTAGTTCATGGTTCATCTTTCGCAGATTCGCTACTTCACGGTTTTTTTCAAAGGGGGCTTATGGCTTAGAATGCCAGGGCAGGGACAGTTTGGGGGGCAGGGAACTGCAGCGGCAGCTTCTTCCAGCCCGTGCATCACAGGGAGGGCTTTCTTGTCTTGTCCTCCAGTTCGTGGATGTTTCTCAACTCTCTGAAGATCGTCCGCCACCACCCGACTACAGGAAAGCCATTACCACTGCTGCTGACCGCTGAGAGAAGCCGGTTTCTCTCCGCAATCAACAGCGGTGGGTTGTTAACAATACAGGGAGGGTCTACTTCACGGAAATTCATTTTTCGCAGGTGGTCTTGGAACGCATCCCCCATGAAAAAGGAGGGCTCACTGTAGATCTGTGGATTTCAGGTTCCATTAATTGTTCCACCATGAGCTGTGGTGGCACAGTGGTTAGAATTTAGTACCGCAGGCTACTTCTGCTGCCTGCTGGAAGTTCAACCATTCGAATGTCACCATTTCAAGGTTGACTCATCCTTCTGAGGTCAGAAATATGAGGACTCGGATCATTGGGGGCAATATGTGAACTCTGTAAAGCTACTTAGAGGAGGCTGTAAAGCACTGTGAAGTGGTATAGAAGTCTAAGTGCTATTGCTATGACGCAGTTATTTGGACTTCAAAACAGAAAATCTGAAAGGCTGTGATAGTCTCCTATGATCCTAAACACATTATCCAGCAAGTACTGGAGTCCAGAGAGATCAAAATTTGCTGCTCTATTCACATCAGCACAATGTCTTGCAGCCATTTAGTAGAGGCAGGACATAATCCACAGAATTTGGAAGTCACTCAACTCATTTGCAATCCTGATGACATACCAGAAATTATAATTGGCTTTATAGCAGCCTTCTTTGAACCCTTCTGCCAACTCACTATAGATAGGTTGTTGAATAAGAATATACATGTGACAGATTTTTTTCCCCAGCCAAGATATGGGGCAGAAGCTTAGAACAGCATTGAAATCATTGAAATTGTTTTCTACAGTTGATAAATATGCATGAGACAAGTTTATGTCTTGGTTTATATGTATATATTCTATCCTGGCTGAAGTTCCTTAGAAAGATAGTAATGTTTCCCAGCCTCGTAACTTCTAGATATGTAAATTTTAACCCCTAAAATTACTTAGCCAGCATGAAAATTGCTGAGAACTCAAGGATGTCGGGTCTATATATTTGACAATTAATCTGGGACTTTCTGGGGAAGACAGAGTTTCTCAGGGCAAAGGTTAGTTAAGTCAGTAACTAACAGTAGCCTAGCTCTAGGGGTGAAATATATAATGCAAAACAATTTGTTAAGGTGATAAACAAAAAGAAGATATGCCAGATTTATACCCTCATGTTGACAAAAGACACCATTGTTGCAATAGATATTTATTGTGTCTTACTGTATTGAATATCTGTAGATTTCTCCTGAATTCAAACTGGGATCGTGACAGTTCCCAAAGTTCAGGAACATTTTCAAATGTTCTATGACCTTCTTCCTTTTAGCTTGATTAAGCTGATCTTTAATTTCTGTCTGGTAGTGTTGTGGTTAGCTCTGGCCCAGCTCCTGCCCCAAGGACTGAGGAGGTGGATGCGGGGGAAACATCAACATGTCATAGGCCTGTTTTGCTGCCGACAGAGTCAGACGGTGAATTGTCCTCTGCAGAAGGAAGTGACGGTGAGATGGAGGGGGGGGGGTGGAAGACAGCCCAGGAAGAAGTCAATCATCCTTATCTTCCTTAGATTCGGATGAGGAAATAATAATAGACCCACACATGCATAGAGCTATGCATAGGAGTGAACAGCTTAAAAAGTATTATAGGAGTTAATTGAGTCCACCTGTGGTTGGGTGGGGTTCAAGTATTAAATTGGCAGCGTGCTGGCCTCGCAGTGTGGAGATTATCTGATCGTACTGGTTTGGACCGTGACTTGCTGTTTCAGGACTCTGTTGATTTTTCAAGACTTTGAAACCAAGGCAAAGCAAAGCGTGTGTGTGTTTCAACTTGTGGAAGAAGGAGGTCTATGATGTTTCTTCACAGCTGCTAGCTAAGTACTTAAGGACTGTTTAAGGGGTTTTTACAGCCTACAAGTTTCTTTTGGGAAAAGCGCTCTTTGCAATACAAAAAGGGTGCTGTGTTTCTTTTGAATTTTGTGATAAAAAACATTATTATTGAATTTTCAAGTGTGTGTGTGTGTGATTTTTTTACCCTTGAATTTTTGGGCGGCTCATTACCATAGAGCCCAGCTGAACAGGTAGTGTGTTAACCTTTTTGATTTCAAATGTGTGGATCCAATGTAAATCCCAGGGTGATGGAAATGAGAAAACTATACAAAATGATAGTGAATTGGCCATAAATAAAAATTAAATCTGGGTCTCTCTGTCAATGGCATTATATCACAAAATTTCCTAAAGGGCAAATATATATACACACATACACACACACGTGTGTGTGTGTGTGTGTGTTTGTATGTATTTGTCATATGTCTTTCTTCTTAAGCAATATCAAGAGATTCTTAGGACAGGTATACTGTCATAGCAATACTTGGGATTTTCTTTCCATCTTCCATTAGTGCTTTCTGCCCTCCCAATTTTATAGCACATACAGAGTGACTAACAGTATTTGAAAGTTTGGGTTTTATTGATATTGTTTTGACAACCCTTGACTTTCTGCCAACACACTTGGCATAAGTCCTGCATCCCTTTTGCTTCCCTGGCTGTCTGGAGACACTACTGGGTTGCTCCAATTTCTTTACGTTTTCCAGGCTGCAGATTTTTCTTTCCTTTAAAATGTTGAGTTATTTCACCAGTTCACTGCCTCCTATTGATGTTTGTCTCTATCCATTCCCTTAACCTAAGCACAGGGTTGCTTTTGTTTTGTTTTGCCCAAGGAAAGGTGTTTTGTTTTTCTAAACTGATCATCCAACAGGGAAGGAAATGCTGGTAGAAATGAGAGCCACTGTTCATTTTTTGGAATCCTAATTGCTGGCACATTTGTTTTTACAAGATTTATAACTTCATGAGATTAATGCTATTAGATTTGGTCTACAAAAGATCTGGATGACCAGTAGATAGCAGCAAAGAGATATAGAAAACTAACAGAAAATATCATAAATTAATTTTTACACTATTTTAGTAATAATATTATCATGAGAATTATACAGAGACAAGGTAGTCCTCAACTTATGATCCCAATTGAGTGAATTACTATTATTGTAACGCAGTTGTTAAGTGAGTTTGGCTTCCCCACTAACTTTGCTTGTCAGAATTTTGCAAAAAGTGATCTGTTGTCCCTGGGATAAGCTCCATAAATACATGCCAGTTGCCAAGGTTCCAAATATAGATTAGATAACCATGGGGATGTTGCTAGGGTCATAAGTCTGAAAACCGGTCATAAGTCACTTATTTCAGCACTGTTGTAACTTTGAATAGTCACTATATGAATAGCTGCAAATCAAGGACTACCTAATGGAATGATGATGTGAAACTTATATGTATTTGCACTTTTTCAGTCTGATTTTTCCTGAACCTTTTCATGAGGTCATCTGGGCGATGTGGTAAAGAACAAAAGTTAAAGAACAGGTTTTAAAAAAGATTTTGTTCCCTAGAAATATTGACACCATGTGGTCAGAGGGCATTTGCTTCCATTTCCGCTGGCCTTGGCATGCTGAAAACAGCAAGAAAAATACCATAATGAAATTACTCTCGAGCTAGCACAAGCTAGCACAAATCCTGGTAAATAGAGAGAGAGATGGAAAATAAATTGCTTGCATACAATCTCCCTTCCATATTCTTACAGGTGCATTACTCCTCTTGTGAGTGCAACAAAATAGAGGCAATTTCTATGAGGAGGAGGTGAAAAAGCCAGCAAGCCACATTTCTGCTTGAAAGACCTGCTCGGGTGACAATTGGGAAATGTGATAATTTAAGGGCTTGGGGAACATCCACAAACCCCAAGGCCTTCCATGCTTCAAGGAGCTTTACTGCCCTTTCAAATACAATGCAGCTGAGTTGAAAATAAAGTGATTTAGTTGCCAAACTCAGAAGATAGCATGCAATTATGGGAGCTCAGAATGGGTTCAGGAGTGATACCTTTGATTAAAAAAAAGGGGGGAAAGTTTATTCCTTCCCCTGAGAAAGGTTGGTCTTTGATGTAGCTAATGAAGGGATTTATTTTTTCAGAAACAGCCATACGCTAAAAGACTACTCTGTGTGTGTGTGTGTGTGTGTGTGTGTGTGTGTGTGTGTGTGAGAGAGAGAGAGAGAGAGAGAGAGAGAGAGATTTGCTGATAAGTGAAAAGGAAGGGAGACTAGTATATATGTGTGTATGCATGTTTGCAGGAGTGGGCTACTGCTCAGACGGGGGGGGGGATGCAGTGAGGTAGCAAAAATGGAGCTCCACCCAGAGCACCCAATTTGCACTGAAAGATGCTGAAAGAAAATGCAGGGCATCCGACATAAGCCACACCCACAGTGTGGTAATAAAAATGTTGGTAGTCCTTCACTGCATGTATGTATGTATGTTTAAAGATGCAGTCATTTACAGGATGTTGCCCTGGGCATTATTCGTTTACGTGAAATTATGGTAAAGGACAATACAAATCTGAACAAAATATTGATCAGCATTTAGGCACAAAAGCAGAGTGGTGTGGTGGCCTAGAGGTGGAGATCTCACCTCCCAATCAGGAGACTGTGAATTTGATCCTAAGTAGAGGCAGAAATTTCTCTCTCTGGGCACAATGAGGATATATCTGTTGAACAAAACACTGCATTAGAGACAGGAAGGGCATCCGGCCACTAAACACTCTACTAGCTCCATCCTGCAAAGGATTATGGGGTTGTTAAAAGATGATGGTGGTGGTGGTGATGATAATGATGATGATGATGATGATGATGATGATTAAGGCACAAAAAGGTAGCTGGGACTCAGTCTCTCTTCTCAGTCCATGATTTCAGGCTTGGGTGACAAGCCGATTGGTCAATTCCCTGTTGCAACCAGTGGATCAATCCTCGATTCATTTGGAAAAAGCTGACCTCCATTTGCAGAGGAAAAAACTGGAAATAATAATAATAATAATAATAATAATAATAATAATAATAATAATAGAACATGAATTGTGACCAAACCCTGGCTTGCCTAAACCAACCAAATTACTTTGAAGACATATCTTGATTTTATTTGCATGCAAACAATAGCACAATAATATGCTCAGTTTCCAGGAATGCTTTGGCACTTTGCTGTGTGTCTGTTGATCAAATTAGAGCTTATATAGGTAGTCCTTGACTTATGACCATTTGTTTAGTAACCTGTTCAAAATTACAGCAGCACTGAAAAATGTGTCTTATGACTGTTTTTCACACTCATGACTGTTGCACAATCCTCATATCCACCTGATTAAAATTCAAGCGCTGGGCAACTAGCATATATTTATGACAGTGGAAGCATCCTGGAGTCATGTGATCAGCTTTAGAGACTTTCTGACAAGCAAAGTCAATGAGGAAGCCAGATTCTCTTAACAACTGTGTTATTAATACAGCTGAAGTGTTCCACTTCACAAGTAGGATCAGGTTACTTACAGGACTGCCTCCAGCCTCATGTATCCCAGCTACTGGTCAGGGCCCACAGAATTGGACATCTCCAGGTCCCATCAGCCAAGCAATGCCATCTGATGGGACCTAGGGGAAGGGCCTTCTCTGTGGCTGCTCCGACCCTCTGGAACCAACTCCCCTCAGAGATTCATACTCTCCCCTCTCTCCTCGCCATCCGGAAATTATTAAAAACTCACTTTTTCTGGCAGCCCTTGGGCCTTTGAGCTCTAACCCTCTGCTCTGGCCATTAACATGACTGTAAATATGAATGAGTGTGTTTGTAGGATTTTATTAATGAAATAAATAAATAAACAAACAAACAAACAGGGGCAATGAAAGCCATAAAATGGGGCAAAAGTCACTTAACAAATGTCTTCTTTAACAACAGAGATTTTGAGCTCCATTGAGGCCATAAATCTACAAACTATAACATTGGCCTGTAATCAGTGAATGGCTGCAAAAAGGTTACTACCACACTGTGGGCGTGGCTTATTTTGTGGGGGTGGCTTGCCGGCCATGTGACCAGGTGGGAGCGGCTTGATGATCATATGACTGTGGGGTGGCTTAAAGGTAAGGTGAGCAGATGTCCCGCTTTTGGTGGGACAGTCCCACTTTTGAGCACTTTATCCCGCATCCCGTGGTGTTTTTAAAAAGTCCCAATTTTTTTTACAAACGGGTCATCTGGTCACTTACTTAAAGGTCCTGTGACTGGCTTAAAGGTGGCCAACTTGACATCACTCACATCAAGGGTTTGGGTTAGAGTAAGGGTGCCTGGCCTCTCCTCAAAGAGATACAATTTCCATATCTATTTACTATTACTGAACATCCAAAATATACTATTTAATTCTATGTATATATGCCATATTTGTACATCCATATTACATACAGGCACACAAAAATATACATTATCTACTATATAAAGTGTATGTACACAAACACACACATCGATCTTCTAAAATTATACACATTCAACCTCATTTACTGCAATAGGAAAAACTTACCCACAGCCCAGAAGAGAAAAAAAAGCAAACAATTCAGAATTTTTCTACTGCTTCTGCGTACCTGACCAAACTTTTTCTACTGGTTCTGCATACCTGACCATACCTGTAGAAACCCATCACTGCCTCTAGTGTTGCTAAGACAAAACAAAGAAAAAACCAGACACAACCTAATGTTCAGGGGTGGGTTCTGATTTATCTTGCCGCCAGTTCGTTTCCTCCTGTGCTGTGCGGGCATGCACAGTGCTGGAAACCTGGCTGCTGCACATGGGCAGAAGCGAAAAACAGCTTCTGAGCATGTGCAGAAGCAAAAAAGCAAGATGGTGGCACCAATGGCAGTGCCCAGAGAGCCAGTTCTTGGGCGTGGCCAGACAACCATTGCTGCCAGTTCAGTGACTTGGGGAAAATTCCTGCTACTGGTTTTAAAGAACCGGTTCGAACCAGCACGAACCCACCTTTGATAATGTTGGAATGTTTTAAAGAAACCCATCTCTGTTGCCTTGGTTAATATTGCTCTCTTTCCACTAAATCAGCAGGGCTGGTTTTAGTATCTTTGCAATATGGCAAGTGAATAGAAACAAGATGGTTTACTGAGCTAGATTCCAGAGTGATTCTTCTCCTTGATATCACTTATCTTGCTGTAAGCATTCCTTACATGATGGGGCCAGGACCGAGAGTATGGCATCCCATAGATTTGGTACAGAATACAGTTGATGTGTGTACGGGGGTGGAATACTATTTACTTCCACACGCACAACCCTGTTTAATAAATAATCTCTGTGCCTGTAAGAAGCACTGTAAAAGATGAAATTATAATTCTGATTCTAGGACTGAATTAAAATAATCATTTTCAGGATTCTTTTTTTCTAATTAAAAATGTGATTGATTATATGCCATTACGACAATTACAGACTTTTGAGAGCTAGACCTTTGCCTAATGTGCCCCAAACATGATAGTTTTAGTTTGGTCATTGGTATCTCAGATGATAACTCTGAATTAATTTGTTCTGTGATCTAGTTTGATTTATTTTGGCTACGTGTGGCATTCTCAGGGTATTCTCCAATATCACTGTTCAAAAGCATCAATAAGCTTTCTATCCTGCTTTTTCTAAGTGAAACTTTTACTTTCATAAAATGTCATAGGGGGGGAAAAACCATTGGCTCCATGATTCTGATCTTTGTAAGTATAGAAATGCCACAGTATCTTTCCCAAGGCTTTCATTGCTATCGTATGAGCATATTTTTTGACTGCTGAGTCCTTTAATATTGATAATCAATCCTAAAAATCAGAATCTATTTATGATTTAAATGCTTTTGTATCAATTCTGCTTGCTGTAGCTGCTATCATTAATTTGGTGTGCATATTTGGCTTTAGTGAGAATTGTTTTATTGTGGTCCTTGATTTTCATTTCCGTAATAGTGTGATTACTTGCAATGAAAGAGATATTACTGTCTGTAATAAACTGATGGATAGATTTTCTGCTTTAATTCTTTGAACTTTGAACTTCTTTTGTAACTCATCACAAATGAAGCAACACGCACTTTCTCACATCACCAAACATATCACAGTTTAAAAATCAGTGTGCATCTTCAACATTTGCCCAGGTTCGCCTGGTGCACCAGTTGCGGCCCTATCTGGATCGGGAGTCACTGCTCATAGTCACTCATGCCCTCATCACCTCGAGGCTCGACTACTGTAATGCTCTCTACATGGGGCTACCTTTGAAAAGTGTTTGGAAACTTCAGATCATGCAGAATGCAGCTGCGAGAGCAATCATGGGCTTCCCTAAATATGCCCATGTCACACCAACACTCCGCAGTCTGCATTGGTTGCCGATCAGTTTCCGGTCACAATTCAAAGTGTTGGTTATGACCTATAAAGCCCTTCATGGCACCGGACCAGATTATCTCTGGGACTGCCTTCTGCCACACAAATCCCAGCGACCAGTTAGGTCCCACAGAGTGGGCCTTCTCCAGGTCCCGTCAACTAAATAATGTTGTTTGGCGGGACCCGGGGAAGAGCCTTCTCTGTGGTGGCCCCAGCCCTCTACAACCAACTCCCCCCAGAGATTAGAATAGCCCCCACCCTCCTTGCCTTTCGTAAGCTCCTTAAAACTGAGATATTCTTTCCCCCTAGGTTTCTACAATTTATGCATGGTATGTTTGTATGTATGATTGGTTTTACAGTGATCCCCCGTTTATTGCGTCCCCAACCATTGCGAATAGGGTACTTCGCTATTTTTCAACCCGGAAGTCAAAAATACCATCTACGCATGCGTGCCGGGCACGCATGCGTAGATGGCAGCGGCTTCCCTGGGTCTTCCCCCTCTTGCTGGCATCAGCGAGGAGTTTCCCCACCGCCCACGCAAACTCCTCGCTGCCGCCCGCCCTTCGCCCGCCCACGCCGTTCATTCTCGCCGCTTTCGAGCCGAATCCAGGAGCGAATTCGCCCCTGGATTCAGCTCAAAATCGGCGAGAATGAAAGGCGTAGAAAAGGCGTTCCTTGCCATTCGTTCTCGCCGCTTTCGAGCCGCATCCAGGAGCGAATTCGCCCCTGGATTCAGCTCAAAATCGGCGAGAATGAAAGGCGTAGAAAAGGCGTTCCTTGCCATTCGTTCTCGCCGCTTTCGAGCCGCATCCAGGAGCGAATTCGCCCCTGGATTCAGCTCAAAATCGGCGAGAATGAAAGGCGTAGAAAAGGCGTTCCTTGCCATTCGTTCTCGCCGCTTTCGAGCCGCATCCAGGAGCGAATTCGCCCCTGGATTCAGCTCAAAATCGGCGAGAATGAAAGGCGTAGAAAAGACGTTCCTTGCCATTCGTTCTCGCCGCTTTCGAGCCGAATCCAGGAGCGAATTCGCCCCTGGATTCAGCTCAAAATCGGCGAGAATGAAAGGCGTAGAAAAGACGTTCCTTGCCATTCGTTCTCGCCGCTTTCGAGCCGAATCCAGGAGCGAATTCGCCCCTGGATTCAGCTCAAAATCGGCGAGAATGAAAGGCGTAGAAAAGGCGTTCCTTGCCATTCGTTCTCGCCGCTTTCGAGCCGAATCCAGGAGCGAATTCGCCCCTGGATTCAGCTCAAAATCGGCGAGAATGAAAGGCGTAGAAAAGACGTTCCTTGCCATTCGAGAGCCAGCGCCCCCCGGACCTCCAACCCGGGTTTGGGGGGCTGCTAGGAAGCCCTCCATGCCGGCGGCAAACAGCCGTGCCGCCCCCAATCTTCGGCTCCTCGCTAGCGCTGTGGGAATAAAAACACAATCTGCACATGCGCAGAAGGTGTTTTTACTTCCGCATCGCTACTTCGCGAAAACCCGCTCGTTGCGGGGGCTCCTGGAACGGAACCCTCGCAACGAGCGGGGGATCACTGTATAATAAGGGTTTTTACTTGTTTTAGTATTGGATTGTCACATGCTGTTTTTTTATCACTGTTGTTAGCCGCCCCGAGTCCACGGAGAGGGGCGGCATACAAATCAAATCGAATTGAATCGAATTGAATCGAATTGAATCGAATTGAATCGAATTGAATCGAATTGAATCGAATTGAATCGAATTGAATCGAATTGAATCGAATTGAATCGAATTGAATCGAATTGAATCGAATTGAATCGAATTGAATCGAATCAAATGAATGAATGAATTTTGAATGCTTATTTTTTAGAATCAAGACATAAGAATGGGTTTCTCCAGAAACTATATCCCTTTGCATTATTGACCAACTGTACTGCCTGTATTTCTATTACTTGTGCAAAATGCTAAATGGTGCAAATGACAGATCTTAAGAGGCAGGTTATGGATGAACCATATGTGGTGCTCTGTCCTCATCAAGGTGATTGAAAGAAAATTCTGTGGATTGAGGAAACCAAAATAAAACTTTTTTTAATTTTGGATTAACATCAATATGCTTTGTGAAATGCAAATACTTCATTCCAAAATAAGAACCCTTATCGCATCTGTGGTCTGAATTTGTTTTGCTTGCCTCTGGACCAGAACAGCTGGTATAGAGCCAAACACCAAAACATGTTCAGGACTTGCTTTGCTCCCTCTGGACCAGGACTGTTTGGCATTTCATCATTAATGGAATTAAGAATTCTGAATTGTACCAACAAATTGTCAGAGTATCTCTCTGTGAACTGAAGCTCAAGAAAAAGTAGGTCATGCTGAAAGACTCAAAACACACAAGTTATATGAATACATGATGGTTAAAGCAGAAAAAAAAGTAATACTTCAGAATGACCAAGTCAAAGTTTTTTTTATTTATTTATTTATTTATTTATTTATTATTTTGTCAAGAACATATTGGTAGTATACAAAGATATAACAATGTTTATTTATTTATTTTATTTATTACTTAGATTTGTATGCCGCCCCTCTCCGAAGACTTATATATACATGATACTAGTAAGAGAGAAACATTAAGACAGGAGATAATAGGCACGCCGGTGCACTTATGCATGCCCCCTACTGACCTCTTGGGAATCAGGAGAAGTCAACAGTGGATACTCTAAGGGTAAAATTTGGGGGGTTAGGTGATGATACTACAGAGTCAGGTAGTGAGTTCCATGTGTTAACTACTCGGTTACTAAAGTCATATTTCCTGCAGTGGAGTTTGGAGCGGTTTGCTTTAAGTTTGTATCTGTCGTGTGCTCGTGTGTTGTTGTGGTTGAAGCTGAAGTAGTCATTGGCAGGAAGGACATTGTAGAAGATGATTTTATGGGCTAAGCTTAGGTCATGTTTAAGGTGACATAGTTCTAAGCTTCCTAAACCTAGGGTTGTAAGTCTAGTGGGTTATTCTGTTGCGAGTGGAGGAGTGGAGGGCTCTTTCAGTTCTAACCCTCATCCTAAAGAAATGTTGTGGAAGGACCTGAGCCAGGAACTTCATGTGAGGAAGTCCACCAATATCTCTGAGTTGGAGCTGTTCTGCAAGGAAGAATCCCTCCAAGCCAATAGGCAGAACTGTTCCAACAGTTATCAGAAATGTTTACTTGACGTTTTTGCTGTCCCAGGTACTGGAAGCAAAGGTTCACTTATTTTGCTACACACAAATACATAGTTGTGGATTATTTCCCTTAATAAATGAATGAACAAATATAATGTGTTTAACTGAGTATCTCATTATCTAGTTTTAGGACTAGAAAGTAGAGAACAGCTCATTATCTAGTTTTAGGGCTAGAGAGTGGAGAACATAGATCATAGATTAGATCATATTTATGGAGAAATACTGAAAATTCAAAAGGATTTTCAAACATTTAACCACCACTGTTTGTGAAGCTACAATTAAAGGAGAAAAACTAAATTATAAGATGCCCTGTAAGTGAGGGTCTTATATCAGTAATGATATTAACCATACATCTCAGCAGGCAGTTGTGTGAACAAGTGGTTAAAAATGGGGCACTCCAGTTACAGAGATAAAATGTCTAATGGTTTAAGTAATGATATTGTGAGTTGTGTTCAAGCTATTTGGGCAGCTGGCAATTTTTGAATTTTGTCTTGACCTTGTCTTAGATAAAATTCCCTATTGGCATTAATGTTAGCGGCTATACAAAAATAAAAAATGGCAAAGTACACTTGATCTTATTTTCCCTGAGATTCATTTACAAACCTAAATCCGAATAGCGAATAATTTCATGGTAAAAACTGCTGCGTTCGCTCCCTTTTTGAACATTCTTAATATGTCCCTTGAGGAATTAAAATGAAAATAACAAGGCTTCACAAAAGAGTACACGAAAGTCATTTTCCTCCAAATGACATGGGAGCACAGAGTGAACAAAGCTATAAAAGTACAATCCATATCAAATTATTCCTACTAGAGGGGCAGCTAAGGAATGATATGAGAAAGCAGCCGTTCCTTATCAGTACCGTATTTAAACACTCTCTCTTTTTTTGTCTTAAAAAAACCCATGCTGGATTGGACAGAAACTGAAGAGACAGAAATAATATGGGATCAGGAACCAATTAAGGGGTTACAATGATGACAAGTTCTGTGTAACCTTTTGGTGTAGCCTCCAATGAGCTAAAGGTTCAGGGCAGTCTATATTCTTTGTAACAAAATTTGGAGAACCAAATAAAGTCCATTTGTTGAAGCAGATGAAGTTTGATTAACTTTGGAGGGACCATGCCTCTCAATGCAGTACTAGAAATCATCAGGAAAAGTTTTGTATTGGGCAATAATTTGATTATTATATAGAAACATAGAAACATAGAAGACTGACGGCAGAAAAAGACCTCATGGTCCATCTAGTCTGCCCTTATACTATTTTCTGTATTTTATCTTAGGATGGATATATGTTTATCCCAGGCATGTTTAAATTCAGTTACTGTGGATTTATTTACCATAGGATATTTAGTTTTATTAAATACTTAGTAATGATTCTAATTCAATTCAGAATCCACTTCTTAATTATCAACATTTTCCCTGTTTTCAAGGACATTTTTTCTTTTTTTAAATTCTCTCCCAGATGCTACAGGGTGCGTTCCAAAAGCAATGCAATTTTTTTTTAAGTAATTTATTGAACAGATTTGCACAAACACTGAAAATTCTTCAAAGTACTGTCCTTGGGCCTCTACACATTTTTTCCAGCAACTCTGCCATGACCAGTAGGCGCACTGGAAGGCGTCTTCGGGGACCTCTCACAAGTTGTTCATCACAGCTGATTGGATCTCTTCTATGGACAAAAAACGGGTTCCTTTCAGGGCCGCCTTAATCCAAGGGAGCAAAAAGAAGTCTGCTGGGGTGACATCAGGACTATAGGGGGGCTGGGGCAGCATTGGCACCTGATGTTTGGCCAGGAACTCATGGACTCGTGGCACATTGTGGCAAGGCGTGTTGTTGTGATGGAGTGGCCAGGTAGCAGATACATCTTTTCTTGTCCTGATGACCCTTTTTTGGAGTCTTTCCAGCACATACTAGGCAGCGTTAACTGTCTGTTCTTGAGGAACAAACTCCTTATGGACCACTCCTTTACTGTTGAAAAAGACAATGAGCATTGTTTTCACTTTTGATTTGCTCATTCTTGCCTTTTTGGGCTTGGGGGGCTAGTGTTTGGCATTTTGTTTCTGGGTCGTTTTGTTTCCAGGTCATATTCAAAAACTCAGCTTTCATCACCAGTGATGACGCTGTCCAAATAATCAGATTCAATTTCTATACATTGTAAAAGTTCACTTGAAATTTCCGATTCCATTTTTTTTGGTGACACAGTCAGCACACAGATGTTTACAATAACTGAGGTCCTGCTGCTTCCACAGCTTGGAGAGCACTGAGACTGGTTTTGCAGTCTCCCCCCCCCCCCTACTCCAAGTGTTCCAGTCCCACTCCAATCAATAGGAGTGGTGCAGGAAACTCAATTGCATTACTTTTGGAATGCGCCCTGTAATGTTAGCCCATTGGTACAATCTCTTTCGTGTGCTTTGTTAAAGCACTATTTGATAAATCTAATTCCCAGCCTGACATATAATGGAAGAGTTAATAACCACGTCCTTTACAGAAAAAACACATCTGAGAACAAGAAAAGTTTTAAATTTGATCAGAGAATGAAAAGATATTCAAAAGTTTGGTGGAAACAACAGGAAGAACTGACCTACATAGAAAATATATTCATCAAATGAAAGATTATAGGGTGAGAGAGGCTGGCCACATAGTTCATAGAAATCAATAAGTGTTTTGCAGAGTCAAAAGAACATTTGGGCATGCATCTATAAAGCGTCTTGCTTTATGCTTCAAAGAGTTTCATAGGAATCAATGAGAGTTTAATGACAGCAAAGGATGCAACCTGAAAGAATCTCTTGTATTCCTAACTACCAGCTACTGACACCTGTCAGCTGTCAACCATACATGTAGAAAATACCATTTTGTATGCTCAGTATGAATTTGTTCTAGAAATTGCATTCAACTAGTAGTGTATCAAATCTTAAGATCAGACCAAATTTCAATTGGCTAACTGCAGTTTTAATCAAGGTTATATAGAAAGCTTATTTGTGCTACAACATTTAACAACTGCAGATTATTTTTATTATTTGGGCTGGATAACTTTTGCTAATTTAAAGTCTACGGGCCAATTTAGTTTTGCATAACTAACAGAGTAATTTACTCTTGATGAGATTATTGCTTAAGCATTTTATTCCAAAAATGGATATGCTTAAGGCTGAGTGATTATTGGAATTCAGCCCAAATCTGCTGGCAGTCTATATTTTTGAGGAAGCAGCCCATAAACCATTAAATTGTAAGTAAATTGAGAACAAATTAATTGCTTTTATTTACATATTAATATATCAACAATATGGACCTATATACATGTATGCCTATTTTTTTACACTACTGTCATACAAAGAAAAACAATATGGGGAGTCCTCAGTGAGTGATCATTTGTAGCTATAATAGTAATGAAAAAGTAACTATTATTTATTTGTTAAATGCTTATGGTCAATCCTCATATTTACAACTGTCATAGCTCTGAAAAGCAAAGGTAAACTGTATTAAGATTGTTAGCACAATTATGGTTCCACTTAGCAACAAATACACACACACACACACATACAGTATATATACACATATATGTGTGTGGGAAAGAGTGTGTGTGTGTGTGAAGATTACTCCATGCAAAGTGGAGTCAGCAACCACAACTGAATGAAGGCACAGTGAGTAGATCTGCTCTTCAAAACTTTTCTGGATAAGAAAAGGACTTCAAATCACCCACAAGTTATCCATACATTTTCTCCTCTTGAAGAAACTCCAGTACATAGATCTCCAGTGGATTTAGAGCACTGGGGGATGAGGGAATAGCCATCTTATTCAAATGCAATTACCACTTTTGAAAGGACACTAAGCTCACATACTTCCTTTTCTAATCACTTTTGGAAATTTGTTGTCAACTGCTTTTCAGCTATTTCAAATTTTTGGATTGACCTTTACATCACCAGGTTAATTTCCTTCAACGCTTTGTGGGGGAAAAATTAATTAGAATTTGAGATTTTTTTAAAAATATTTTTTGGAATAAGCAGCAAAAGGCTGATTAATACTTCGATTTTCAGGCAGAAATAAAATTCTGATAAATTTGCAATAAGATAATGTAATTAATTATAAAGAGCCTTTCATGTACAAAAATTGTTTCATTCTGAATTTAAAAAACAATGTACATTTTAAAAAATAAATATTAAAGTGAACTAAAGATTACAATTAAAGGAAAAGAGCATATAAACACAATTTACTAAAGCAAAATACTCTAACATTGGAAACACTGAAGGTTTGCATAGCTAGAGGTATAACAAGCAGGAAGAGGGAGATTGTGATCCCACTGTATAGAGCACTGGTGAGACCACATTTAGAATACTGTGTTCAGTTCTGGAGACTTCACCTACAAAAAGATATTGAAAAAATTGAATGGGTCCAAAGACGGACTACAAAAATGGTGGAAGGTCTTAAGCATAAAACTTATCAGGAAAGACTTAATGAACTCAATCAGAAGGGAAAGAGGGAACATGATAAAAACATTTAAATATGTTAAAGGGTTAAATAAGGTTCAGGAGGGAAGTATTTTTAATAGGAAAGTGAACACGAGAACAAGGGGGCACACTCTGAGGTTAGTTGGGGGAAAAGATCAGAAGCAACGTGAGAAAATATTATTTTACTGAAAGAGTAGTAGATGCTTGGAACAAATGTCCAGCTGATGTGGTTGGAAATCCACAGTAATGGAATTTAAACATGCCTGGGATTTAACATATATCTATCCTAAGATAAAATATAGGAAATAGTATAAGAGCAGACTAAATGGACCATGAGGTCTTTTTATGCCGTCAATCTTATATGTTTCTATATTTCTATCATGTTCCCGTCTTCATTGTCTCATCTTCTTTTCTACTAACTAAAGAAACCAAATTCAACAATTCTATCAAATGGATGTCAAGACCATCCATCATCTGAATATGAGAGTTTTTATAGATCAACAGCATCTTTATTACAGTAGATGTCAAAGATGTGAAATACAGAATTAAAAGAATTAGTGAAAGAGGAGTAATGAATCTATTTTTAAATTTATTTAGTGCTTTCATTTAATAATGCCATGAACAACAAGATTAGTTGTTCAACACCTAGAAACTATTTCAGGTAGGAAGTATTTTCAAATGATTTTTTAATTGAATTATGGATTCATTTCATTCACGGATTCACAAGCTGTGCATCTAGAAGCATCACTATATGGCATATTAAAGTATTATCAAATAATTCCAAAATTATTGGACTCAAAAATCACACCAACCTACATTAGAAATACAAGAATAGTAATTTATTTATTTATTTTATTTATTTATTAGATTTGTATGCCACCCCTCCCCAGAGACTCGGGGCGGCTCACAACAACAATAAAACAATGTCCAACAAATCTAATAATTTAAAAACCCTAAAAAACCCTTATTAAAAGCAAACATACACACAAACATACCATGCATAAACTGTTTAGGCCCGGGGGAGATGTCTCAATTCCCCCATGCCTGATGGCAGAGGTGGGTTTTAAGGAGTTTACAAAAGGCAAGGAGGGTGGGGGCAGTTCTAATCTCTGGGGGGAACTGGTTCCAGAGGCTTGGGGCCACCACAGAGAAGGCTCTTCCCCTGGATCCCACCAAACGACATTGTTTAGTCGACGGGACCCGGAGAAGGCCAACTCTGTGGGACCTAACCGGTCGCTGGGATTCATGCAGCACAAGCGGCCCTGGAGATATTCTGGTCCGATGCCATGAAGGTCATCCTGGATCAGGCCAAGATTCTGCATTTTGTTTCCAAGAGTCCTGCTTAAGATATATTTTTTCCATTAGAAGCTTCCTTGCATTGGATTCAATTAAAATATTTTTTTGCTCTTGTTGCTGTTGTTGGACATGGAGTTTCTCCTAATGCAACTGCAATCCATTTTCATGATTTATATACAATTTCGGTTACCTTTAAATCTTATTAATAAGATTTATTTATCAGCAGGCACTGATTATAGAAATGCTAAATAAGAGTAGGGCTAATAATTACTCCCTTTAGATTTCTTCTTGAAACAGTTGTTTGTATTGATGTCTCAACATGAGCAATTACACTTTGAGGTGTTTAATTAAGTCAGTTGATAAGCTATTATACACATGAGCACAACTAATTCGACTTTGTTTAAAGTTTAAGATGAATGGAAGGCCTTAAAATCTCAATAAATTCAAAATATGTTGCTTTAACACAGTTCCCTTTCTCAGCCCAATGACTAATTTATTGATACACTCCCTTAATAGGAAAATGTTGATAACATTATCTATATTAATATTGCAAAACTGCTACCCTAAACAGATTTATCTTGCAATTTAAAAGAGGGTTACACTATTTTTTTTTTAAAAAAACTGAAATTAATTAATACTGTTGTTGTTTCCCTATTAGTCATGTTTCTTGGAGTATATATTATGAGGTCAATATTTTGTTTCCTCTTAGTGTTCTGTCTGGGTCCCCCCAGACGCCAATACCAACAAAAAAGAGTACCCAAACACAATGGTAAAAAGCAAAGGCAGTTTATATATTTGAAAGCAAACACAGGTAACAAAAACTGTTCTTACAGACAGGAACGTTATGAAGCTTCACAGAGGTTTCACGACGGCCAGGCAATAAAACAGGATTCTTGCTGGCCAAAACAACACTGGGGGTAATAAAACCCACGCCTCCCCCCAAGTCTTCAGCCTTCGAAGCCACATGCCAGGATCAGAGACGCCAAGAATCGAAGCAAGGTCACAGTACTCCCAATTGATAACTCTCCACAATACAGTAAGGGCGGGCCTGCCTTTTCAACCCTGCTGAGGAGAACCACACCCAAACCCAGCTGTTACCAATTCAGGAATGGAAATACCTTGCTAATTGGCCCCTTCTTTGGGCTGCCCGTCTCTGCCTCATATCTATGATAGCCTGGGCGTCTTCATCTAATGAATCCAGGCTACTCGCTGGGGAGAGGGCTCCCCCAGGGGTCTCAGGCTGCTCTCCCTCCTCCTCTTCCTCTTCTGCCTGGTCCTCCCCCTCCTGTTCATCGTCCTCCTCCTCTGAGCATGGATCCGGCGTTTGGCCTTATTGCCATGTACTCAAAAGCCTGATTGGGTTTATTATCAGGGGATGCCTTATTTGGGGGCAAGCAGTGTAGTATTACAAATAATTGTCTACAGAGAGGAGCGGCATACAAATCTAATGAGTGAGTAAGTAAGCAAGCAAGTAAGTAAGTAAGTAAGTAAGTAAGTAAGTAAGTAAGTAAGTAAGTAAATAAGTAAATAAATAAATAAATAAATAAATAAATAAATGCTACCAATGAAATTTCAGTTGATTTCTTACATGATTAGGGAAATCACACTTACTCTGTACAGTCAACTCACTACAGTTTGTGAATGTGAACCTAAGTGCAATTTGTGAATAAGAAGATTTGGTTTACCCGAACTCTTAGTTAAAATGGAGGCAGGAGGGAGAAATGATATATTTAGGTTTTGCTCATCACGAAGCATCAAAAGCATTTAAGATTTGTTTTGTATAAAATGATTACCCTAGAAGTGTTTGATTTCAGAAAAATTATTTTGCCTTGATGGCAACCATTGGAATTATTCAGGGAACTGAAAAATTGGAATGACTAGTTATAAAGCAGTATGAAATTATTTCAGACAAATATGCATCTTGTGATTGGGAAATAATGCTATCAAAAATTATTCTGAACATGTGCAATACTGTGATCAGGAATAGACAAATCTGTCAGTTTTGGTTCCACTTAATTTTTATTTTTTCCAGCAGTATATTTAGCTTGATGCGAAATATAAAAATAGATGCAGAAACACATGAAGGTAAAAGTACTGCTGGAAAAATCAGCATAAATTTATTTAACTTTTATTTATTTAAAATCTTTAAATAAATTTTTAAAATGTATATGAAGTGTATCTAGTTAAAGTCCATAAATAAATATTTGTATCTGTATCTTTCTCAGTATTTTCACATTTGCTTTTGTCAACATCTTTTTTTCTGCAATATTTCAGGTTGTGCTCTTTCACTGATTTTTTAAATTGAGAACTGCATTGATTAAAGCATACATTAAAGTCTCAAAGGGACTTTCTCCTTTACTGGACTGAATTTGGATCTGGGTTTAGAAAAAAATAAAGACATAGGTGCTGATTATGATTTTAGCACATATATATATATATATATATATATATATATATATTTGTTTTCGTAAATTTTCACGGGTATATGTATGTAGATTGTTCTGAGTTCCCTTGTCCAGCACATTAAAAAAACAGGGCACGAAATTGACTTTGAAAAAACTAAATTACTCCACAAAACAGAGAATTTATATAGAAGAATTTCTCTAGAAGCTATAGAAATTGAGAGGAGACCCCTTTGCATAAATAAAAGAGATGACACGTCCCGCCTACCAGAAATTTGGAAACCAGCCTTAAACAAAAAAAACACTTCATAATAATCAGCATGTCAATCCTTCTAATAATTATGATTTTAGAATTTTATATTTGGAAATCAGC